>NW_028258406.1:5000000-6250000 GCF_053883595.1 Heterocephalus glaber | reverse complement strand
GCCCCACATCCAACTTTCTTTAAAGAAAATATTTTGTTTTGTTATTACCAAATTATTCATATTGTTACATTAGTTAATTTTGTACATGAATAAATACAATAATATGACTTCCATATGTTGATACTTCTTAACTAAAAAAATGACCTTTACAAATTATATACAAACAGGAATGCAGTCCAATAAAATTCAAATTAATCACAATTAACTTAATGTGATGAATGATTGTATTTTGCTGAAACTAAATTGCCACTGCAAATGAATAAATATTGCATGATCTCTATTTAGGGACTGACGGCAGGTGGTTTCATGTTTGACACTGTTAAATTACTGTGCCTCATACAAGGATGCAAATCTCCAACTACTTATTTCTTTTCAACTTATTGTAAAGCACTCATTACTACACATACCCTGGTGTCTTTTGATTGAAAATAACATTTACATATTAATTCTCCCATTTTGTTTCAGTTTAGCCTACTACAATAAATATAGTGTTAGCTTCAACATGAGCAACTAAAGTTTGCCTTATTTAAAAAAAAATCCCACACTTCAAAAAATTCGGATTGAGATGTTCTGATACCAAAAGAGAAAGCTCCATGTGATAGAGAATATATTGACCTCAATTGGGAGAAACTATTAAGAAGAAATTTTTATTATGGTTGTTTTATTATCCTTAAATTTTTAAATCCATTTTTTTGTCTTCTCCTTTTTCTCATAACTTTTTCCACAGAATGAAATGAATGAAAGTTTGAGGTGCAATAAAATGTGCCATAGAAGCATAACAATACAGTTCAGCGATTTTGTCTTATTTTATGAATATTAGTGGAATTTATGCCCTTAGCCTCAATTCAGTTGTAAAAACAAATCAGTATTATTCAGGGAAACTCCATGACAGGGGAACGAGTGTAGGTACAGCGATCATCTTCAAAATGAGGAAAAGCCAATGAGATAAGTCACTCCTTAACAAATTGTTTAATTCCTCCAGCTTGGCTCAGTTCCTAACAAGGAAGACGTGGCATTGTAATGTCTCATTCTCACCTTGATGAGCCCTTAAAATGTATTTTACTGTTGCTCTCAATTACTATATATGACCCAAGTGTTGACTATATTGGCTTACAGCAGCCTCATAGTCAAATGATGAATGAATTTAATGATCTGTTCCATTTTAACAAAATCTAGTGTTAAAGCAGAATAAGACATTTAGACTAATTTCTATGACTCCCACTTGAAGTTTTAATAAACTGCCAAAACAATGTGCTAAAACTCGAGTTAAAGAGTTGTTCCAAGAAGAGATACATTTTTTCCAAGGAAATAAATGATTTCCTTCAAAAGGAAGTGATAATTTGGCATATTTTTAAAATGTATTACTTATATTTGGTTATCTAGATTCTAGAAAGTCCTACTCCATATTACTATTTAACTAGCAATGGATTCAAATGTCCTGAAATATGACAAATGTCCTCTAATTACACCTACCTTAAAATTTATTTTTTTGAAGTAATGTCACATGTGCCTTCTCTCTCATGTGGTATATATGTGTGTGAATATATATCAGCTGTGTAAGGTCTACATGGTGGCCCAAAGCAAAATAACAAAACAAAGCAAAAAATTAACTGAAAAACATTGGCAGGGAAAATGATACATATGGATGTGGGTGGCAGTGTTTGAACAACAGATCTGGTCGTCCCTAACGGAACATTTCAGGAAAAAAAATATTTATAGCAAACTAGTTCATTGTGTTAACATTAAGTGAGGGTTTCTACAATATATTGGTATGCTATTGAAATTATAACCTTTGCCTTTTTTGTACTACTGGCTTTGGACTTTCTTTGTGAAATGAAATTATAGATGTTGCCTTGCTCTTCTCTGCTCATGATTTAAATTGTGTTACTCTTTATAGAATTGGTTTACAAATATTGAGATCACATTATTTATATATTGAGTCACGTGAATATTTATATTTATACACATTTATTTCAACAGGGTAATTCCATGTATATGGGCGAATGGAAAGAATCAATACATTGAAGATTTATTATGTAACAGCTTCTAAAATACTCACTTGATTTACTTTATTCCATCCTATAGCTTTCTCTGCTTTAACTGAGACAAAATCAGGCCTCATTTGTAAGGTTCAGAGGCTTTGAAATCAGAGGGATATGTATGCAAATATATCTCAAACTAATGCAAGCTGGGTGAACATGTACAAATATTTAAATTATCTGCATCTTTTTTTCACATATTTGACTATATCTACTTCATCAGGTTATTGTAAAGATAAAATGATAGTACTTATATATAAGGTACAAAAAATACAATGCTCAGATCATATTAACTTTATTTTTTATCAAGTGGTAATTAAGAAACTCCTTTGTTATTCCTGCTACTTTAATACAAAAACTATGTATTGATCTTTCAGAAAATATGTTGAATGATTAACCTGAGATGTATAATAAGTGAATGTAAAAATACAAAGGAAGGTGAGAAAAGTCACATATTTTGTTCCATTTACAATAGCGTATTTTAATCCAGTAACTTTTAAAAGGTATCAACATGATCTTGTTTTCAGTGGATGAGAAAAATAAAGCCTAGACATGTTGAGAAAGTTACATGAGGTCATGTGCCAGGTTGATAGCCCAGCCAGTCACGGGCAATGCCTGATTGCCTGATGAGTGGACTGCAGGGGATGAAAGAATAATATACAAAGAACAAGGAATAAAGAGGAATGAATGATAGTTTATTACTTGGGGGGGTCCAAGAATTGATCTTTAGCTCTCTCCTGGCTAAAGGTCACTTGATTTTAGTTCTTTCATGTTTAAGATCTGATCTTAGCTCTCCTGGCTAAGCCCATGGACACTGGATTAGTCAGTATTTATGATTATACAATATAGCAAGGGAGCATGAAGGCAGATGTAAGGAATAGCAGAACTAATACACTAATGAGCCCAGCTGTAAAATGGGAGTGACTATGTATTCTTGTGAAGGACAGGTTACAGTTAACAAGGCACATATGCTGTCTTGCTGTTCATAGCTAATGAGCCACCTGCATTTTCTGTAGCTAACATTTGATCTTAGAGAATGGTTGAAAAGAGACATAATTCCTCAGCTGCAATGCTTCTTTGTTACTAGAAAGTCATGACCTCATTGACCGTTGAGACCTCAATTGTGATCATTGCCATAGGGAAGTTTATCTCTGTACACCTTTTGAAAGGTCAATTAACAAATCACACTTAGGCCTTGTAATGACTTATAATTTCAATCAATAGCTGAAATCATAAGCCAAATTAGTATCTAAAGCCTGCTCAGTGTGATTTCAAGATGGTCTCCTGCAGTCATGCAAGAGTTTATCCAAGTTTCAGTTTTGAAAAATGCATCTTCTCATCAATGTTATCTTTTTACTGGGTGAGTTCCACCCAGGAGTCTGGAAAACATCTTTATGTTTTGAAGGATATATGATTCAAACTAAACTTTTAAGTGTGTAAATTTTTTAGAAGATAGATAAGAATTGTAGAACAGGGACATACCACAAGTAAAGGCACATATAATTGATACTCCATAAATATTTGGATATTTATAAATATACCTGTTATTTAAATATGGAGTGCATGGAAGAATAAATAGAACGTGACATTCAAAATATGCTAGACCTGGATGACCTGCAGTGCTCTTAGTATTTCATACTAAAGGTAGCCATAAAAGGTTTTTGAAACTCCCTATCTGAAAAACACCATGTGACAGTGTAACAAGTACACTGAATTCATGAGGCAGTGGTACTAATGAAAAATTATAATAAAGATAACAGTTCATTTTAGCTATCTAAGTACATTCACAACTCTTATGATGTTCCTTCTTACTTCATGAAAAAATTGGAGCAATCAAATAAGAAAATAGCGTATTCATCTATATAATGTACAGTGCCTCCTATACTATTAGCATGAATGAGCTCTCTCCTCTCCCAACATTTAAACCAGCATTTCCATGTGTGTGCCAGATTCTACCTTCTGAGGGATTTCACTCTGGGCAATTCTGGTCACTCTCTTCAAAATCATCGATGTTTTCCTGTTTGCTTAACATCCCTGTCATCCTACAAATGTGTTGTTCTTTGCAAACATAGAAACACATATAACACACCATTATATAGGTTCCAGTTTCCTCACCAAATACTTCCATATTTTGTTGTTGCTACTGACATAATTCTCATTTTTGATAAAAGTCTTGTTAGTCTTCATTGTTTATAATACATCTCTAAACTGTCTCCTCCCATTCCCTGAATCCATTCTTTGAAATTCATAGTGCCTTTGCTTCCTGTTCCTATTTCCAAGACACCAGGAATTTTTTCAATTTTTTTTTATTAATACATATTACCAGCACATAGTGATTACATTTTTCATGGGGTGTTGGTATGTGTACATAACACATCTTAATTCAAACTTGCTGGGTATAAGGTTGACCTCCAATTTTGAATCCAAATTCAAATGCATCAGCAGCATTTTACATAGCATATATATATATATATATATATATATATATATATATATATATATATATATCCTTGCCTTTTGGGTTTTTTTCTGATTTTTATTTTTTTGGTTTTCTTTCTGTCTTTGATTCTTCAGTATCACAAAAGAGCTTAGTCTTCAGGTCACTTCTCTGTATGTATACACATTCCTGCAATGTTTTCTGCTAGTCTCATGGGTTTAATCTGTGTGAAGCTAATATCAAAATTTTATCTGTAGTCTAGACTTCTTTTTCTAAATTCTAATCTATATGCCCAACTCCCTCCTTAATATATCCATGTACTACTGCTGTTGTCTTAAAATTAGCGTATCTCAAAATTGAGCTCTGAGCTCACAAATTAAATACAAACAAATCAAAACAAAGAAAATGGATCCACCTAAGCCTTCTGCAACTCAATTTATGCCAACTCTCTGCTTTCAGTTGCTTAGACCTCTACATGTAGCCCTACTAGAATTTCCATTCAAACCCACATGGAAATTGTTAAGCAACCTGTTGGCATGCCTTTCAAAGTTATTAGTGAACTGTCCATTACTCATGGGTTCCACTAAACTACCCCAATTCAAGACATCATTGCTTCCAGATTGAGTTACTTTGCAATGTTCTACCATTTCTTCTAGCTTTTAGCTTTCCCTTTTAAATGTCTATTTTCAACTATGACGATTAATTTTATATGTCAATTTGACTAGACTAGATGTTCATGTAAGTGGTAAAGTATTATTTCTGGGAGTATATGTGAAGGTGTTTCCAGAAGATATTAGCATTTGAATAAGTAGACTGAAAAAAATGATCACCCTCACCAAAGTGGGTGGATATCATCCAATCCATTGAAGGCCAAAATAGAACAAAAATGTAGCAAAAGAGTTCTCCTGTCCTCCTACATTGGTACTTAGAATTATCTAGCTTCTATCTCAGACTAGGACTTAGCATTAGCACTCCATTCTCCGACCTTCAGACTTGAATAAATCCAATCACTAATATTCATTGTTTTCCATTTTGTAAATGGCAGGTTGTGAGTGCTCCCCCCGCCATAATCATGTGGTAATGAGAAATCCTTCTGATGGCAGAAACTTGAATTATACAATTTTTTTGGAAGGTGAAATGACCAGAGTTGCAACTATATAACAATACATGGGCTGTAGCCAATGGTTTGGTTAGATAGGCAGAAATTTCAAAGAAATGTGCTTAGAAAATTAATGAAAGTTTTGAGGAATAAGTATGTAGATATACTTCCTGAATAGGTGGAAAAATGGGATGATATTTGTACTCCATGTGAATGTTTCACCAAAGGGTAAACTCAGCAGGGGAGTATTTTAAACATTAAAAATTATGTTTTATAGAATTTATATTTTATAGATAGCAGTTACTCTTTCCCTGGTCACTTCGGTCACTTCTGTCACTTCTCAATGGGCTCATAAACAAAGAAGCCAGGATACAGATTAGGTATAGCCTAAAAAATGTGGATTTTAAAAAAATTCATCGAGACTGACTTGGCTACAGTCACTGCTGGTTGCTCAATATGGCAGCAGCGGAGATCAACACTTAACCCCTGATATGATGTCATTACCCAGGGTGATCAGCCTGTTACCTGCTGGGAGGTTGATTTCACTGCACCACCTTGCATTATGGGAAAGACAATATTTGTACATACCAAAATGGACACTAACTGTGGGTACAGTTTTGTTTTCTCCATACACACTTCTATTGCCAATATCACCATCTTCACATTAACAGAATGCCTTATTTCCCCATCATGCTAGTTCATATAACACTGCTTGTAATCACGTAACTGACTTCACAGAAAAAGAAATGTGGCTTTTAGCCCACACTCATAAAATTCACTGGTGTTACCATGTGTTCCATCATCCTGAAGCAGATGCGTTGTTTGAATGCATAGAGTGACTTTTTTTTAAAGCAATGGCAAAAATTTATTTGAAAAAGTATAAGTGAAGAGTGAGAGAGAAACTGGTACAGAGCAAACTTGGGTTAAGTAAAAGAGGAAAAAAAGAAGATAAAAGAACACCCTGAAGAAAGCAGGTGTACTATCATGAGGAAAACCACGCTAGCCAAGAATGGGTTTTTAATAACATCTTGCAAGGTGAGGGCAAAGTTCTCCATATGGATGCACATATTCTAAATAAGCATCCTAGATTTGGTACTGTTTCTCCAATATCTAGGATTCACAGGTTCAGAAATGTAGGGGAGAAATGGGAAGGTACCACTCAATAATAGTCTTAGTAACCCTCTAGGAAAAGTGTTCTTCTTGTTCTCATAATTTTATGTTCTATTAACCTAGAAGTCTTAATCCCAAAAGGAGGAAATCTTCCACCAAAAGAACCAACAATAATTCTATTGAACTGAAAATTCAGAAAGCCATTGGTCCATTTTGATTCCTCATTACTTTGAGTCCAAAGGCAAAAGAATAAATTACAAGTTTAACTGGGTGATTGATCTGAAATACAAAGGGGAAATTGGACTGCAACTCCACAAAAGAGGTAAGGAGGAGTATATCTGGAATACAGGAGATCCCTTGAGGCCTTTCTTTGTGGTCTGTTGGTAAAATTAATATAAAACTACAATAGTCCTGATTCCACCGCTCCCAGGGCAGAGGAGCTGAGCCAATCCCAGCACTCAGGAGGAGACTCCTGGGCCACCATTCCACCGCTCCCAGGACACCAGAGGTGAGCCTCCCGCAGCAGCCCCCACCCCCATGGAAATGAGAAGATGTGTAAACAAGCCTCCAAAACAGACTTCCAGATCACCTACAGCAACCCCAAAGGGAAAGGAGATGGAACAATCTGATACTCAACCACCTGGACTCCTTGAACTGGCAACAAAAGAGGATTTGGAAAAAATGAAATCAGAGATACTTTCTCACATAACAGCAGAGATTGTGCCCATAGTGCAAGACATGATTAATAAATCTAGAGAGGACACAGATAAAAAAAAATACAGGAGCTGAGGAACATGATGGAATCCCAACATAGGAAACATATGGAATCCATAAAACAGATACAAACAGATTTCCAGGAGATTAAAAACTCCATTGAAAGTCTACACAGCAGAATGAACCACTGTGAGGATAGAATTTCAGATATAGAAGATAAGATTGCAATTAGTGACCAGGAAAAGAAAAATTGCTTTAAAATTGTAAGGGAACATGACAAATCAATCCAGCAGCTGCTAGATGATGCAAAGAAGAATAACATAAGACTGATTGGAGTCAATGAAGAAACAAGAGAGTGCAGATGACGTAAAAAAACTGTTCACAGACATGATGGCAGAAGACTTCCCAAGCAGGGGAAAAGAACTTGACATACAGATAAGTGAGGCATATAGGACTCCAACTAGCCTTGATTAAAAAAAAAAAAAATCTACGCATAGGCATATAATAGTTAGGATTCCAGAAACCCAATAGAAGAACAAAATTCTACAAGCAGGGAGAGAAAAGGAACAAATCACATACAAAGGAAAGCCCATCAGAATCACAGCAGACTTCTCAATGCAAACCCTCAAGGCAAGAAGAGCTTGGAGTGACATATTTCAAGCCTTAAAGGAAAACAGTCTCCAACCCAGATTGATGTACCCTGCAAAACTATCTTTCAAAATTGATGGAGAAATAAGATACTTTCATGATAAAGAGCACCTCAGGAACTTCATGAATATCAAACCGGCACTCCAAAAAATTTTCGACAATATCCTAGGAAAAGACAATGAGGGTCACAATCCCAGGAAGCCCAGCAGAATGAATCCACTGGGCGTGACAAATTAAACACAAAGGGGGAGAATCCAACAAAAAGAGAAAGCCATGACAAGGCTTTAAATCCTTTTAACTTCATCTCCCTAATGAGTGTATAATTCAGTCTTGTTATTGTACTGATTAGTATTTTTCTGATTCTAGTGTTGCATACCTTTTCTTGTGCTGTACTGGCTATATATCATCTTCTTGGGTCTACTTTTTAAATGGATTGTTTATTAATGAACTGTAAGTGTGCTTTGCATATTCTGGTCATAGGTTATATGCATTGTAAATAGTCTGTTTAAGGACTACTTTTCATTTTAATGATGTCATTTAAAGTTCTAAAGTTCATTTATCAATTTTTTTCTTTTATAAATCATGTTTTTTGTATCCTAGGAAGATCTTGCCTACCCTAAATTCATAAAGATTTTCCCTTATAATTTCTTCTTAAAGTTTTATACTTTTAGGCTTTCATATTTAGGTTCATAGACCCTTTCAAGTTATTTTTATGTATGGAAATAAAGGGTTGAGGTTAATTTTTTATATATGGATACCAGGTGTTCTAGTGCCATTTGCTGAAAACACTATCTTTTCTACAGCTCTTGAATTGAGTTTATATTCTATAAAATGTTAATATTAAATAATTTTTCAAAACTCAGTGGACCATATATGTATTGTTCTATTTCTAGATTCTCTGTTTTATTCCAATAATCGATATGTTTTTCCTTACACCAACACTGCCTTGATTACTGTAGCTTTAGAGAAAGTCTTAAAATTAGGTACTAAAAGTCTTCCAACATTGTTTCTTTTTCTTTTTTTATGTTTATAGGTCCTTTGTACTCCTATATAACTTTTAAATTTCAATATCCATTTCTTCATTTATAGCAAGTATACATAGACCGAATTTTTATATATACCTTGTGTTTTCTAATCCTGCTAAATTCAAATACAAGTTCTAGGGGCTCCTAGAGATTTCTTAGTATTTTCTCTGTAGATGAGCATTTCATCTACATATAAAGATTTTGCTTCTACCTTTCCAATCCTATCCTAATTGTGTCATTTTATTGCCATACTATTTTGGTTTAGGACTATGTTTCAAAGTTTAATGGACAGATGAAGATTAGGCATATCTGCCCTTGCTCCCCACCTTGGGGAGAAAGCATTGTATCTTCTCCATTCATATAAGGCATTTTTGCTCGAAGTATGGAGTCCATGTCTTTGATCTGTTGAGAAGGTTCTGCTCTACTTCTAGTCTCCTGATAGCTTTAACCATGAACAGCTGTAGAATTTAGTCCAATACTTTTTCTCCAACTAGTGACAGGATCATATGGCTTTTTCATTTTCTCTGTTAAAATGATGACTTTTGGGGGTGGATCTTCCAATGCTGAACCAACACTGCCATCCCTGTAATAAAACCACTTTCTACATACTGCCAGATCTGACTTCTAATTGTTTTGTTAAACAAATTTCTATCTATGTTCATACATTTTTCTTCTATTATCTTTATCCAGTTTTAGGATTAGCACAATGTTGATTTCCTAAAATGAAGGGAGAAGTGTTCCTTCTTTTTTCTGCTTTAATTGTTTGATATAATTTATCAGTTAAAATGTTTATGAGCCTGCTGTTGTCATATAGGTAGGTTTTCAAGCTAGGAATATACTTTCTTTAATAGTTGCTATTCAAATTTTATATTTCCTCCAGAGTTAGTTTCATTAATTTGTCTTCCAAGGTACTTCTTAGAAGTTGTCAAAATTATTTCAAAAAAGATTTTTGTAATATGCTTTCTATATCCTTTTACATTCTATAAAATCTGTGGTAATGTCTCCTAGATCTTGATATTGTAATTTAAAAAATGTATAATTGGTATTGTGTAATAGGAAGAAAAGGTCTAAAGGAGTAGGGGAAGTGGGAGGGGTAGGGGAAGGGAAAGAAGGGAAAGGAAAAAATATGAGAAAAGCCAAAAAATGGAAACAAAGTCTTTGCAAATATGGAAGGATGGAGGGGCTGAAGGGAGGGCAGAGGAAAAAATGAGAATCAAGATACTCATGTAATGGTACAAGATCCTAATGATGAATGTAACTGTATTTTATACCTAAAATGTACCAACAAACTTGGGGGGGGGGAAGAAGCAAGATTCAACAATAAGCGGCATACAAGAAACACATTTAATTAAAAAAGAAACTCATAGAATGAAGTTGTAAGGGTGGAAAACAATACTCCATGTGACAGAAACTGGAAAAAAAAATAAAAGTAGCAGTAGCTGTCCTCTTTGTAGATCAAGTGGATTTCAAATGAAAATCTGAAACACTCTAGTCCCAAGAATTTCAGATAAGGGATAGTCAATTTGTATGTAAAAATCTATTGTGAACATGTGTTTTCATTCCTCTTAAGTAAAAACTTAAGAACAGAACTATTGGTTCTTAACAGTAATACAAGAAATTTCTATATTGTTTTCCGAAATGGTTTTATCATTTTATATTCACATTAGCAGTATTAGTAAGTTCTAACTGGTTCACACCCAAGCTAACATGCGTTCTTTTGAAACTTTTAACTTCATCTCGCTAATGAGTGTATAATTCAATGTTGTTATTGTACTGATTAGTGTTTTTCTGGTTCTAGTGTTCCACACCTTTCCTTGCGCAGTACTGGCTATCATCTTTTTGTATCTACTTTTTAATTGGATTATCTATTAATGAGCTGTAAGAGTTCTTTATATATTCTGGTCATAGGTTATATGCATTATAAATATGGTCTGTTTAAGGACTACTTTTCATTTTCTTAATGAGGTCATTTAAAGTTCTAAATTTTGATGGTATCTCATTGAACAATTTTTTCTTTTGTACATCTTTTTTTATATCCTAGGAAATTCTTTCCTAGTCTAAATTCACAAACATTTTCACTTACAATTTCTTCTTAAAGTTTTATAGTTTTAGTCTTTCATATTTAGATTAATAGATCCTTTCAAGTTATTTTTATGTATGGAAATAAAGGGTTGAGGTTAATTTTTTACAAAACAAAACAAAACAAAACAGAAAGCTACATCAGTCCAGTCCTCGAAGAACTAGAAATAGTCTGGTCTCTTCATAAATAAAGATTTAGGTCATCCTGTCAGAGAAAGAACCAAACCTTGACAAATTGAGTTGCTTCCTGAAAGCAAAGAAAGACAGGATCGGTAGTAGTAGAAGAAAGTTGTATACACTGGGTATGAGCAGTTATATAAATGAAGGTTGCAATTATCATGAGTGTTTCTTCCTTATTTTGTTATTAATACACTTGTGTGCGCACATACATATATTCAGTAAAAATCTTTGTTTTTACTTTGTTTCTTCTCGTATTCCCTAATCATGTAACACAAGATGTATTGAATTTATGTCACTATATTTAAATATTGCTATCTTTACATTATTGTATTTAAGTTATGGGATGTCAAGGGGGAAAGTAAACATCACTGAAGAACTTTGCATCCTTTTTAGGTTAAGGAAAGACTGTATTTTTGGTTACATGCAAAATAATTGTACTATGTAAGTTGAATTTTGCTAGGTTATGTTATCTTTATTTGTAGATTAGGAATAATTTGAAGAGAAGCACATGTATAATAAATTGAGCTGGGTGAACTGGTAATTGTCAATTTTATTTTTAAATTTGATTATGCTATGATGTGTGCAGAGAGCTGAGATCTTATTTCTGGATGTCTGTGATAGTGTTTCCAGAAGATATTAACATTTGAATAAGTAGACTGAATAAAGAAAATTACCCTTACCAATTTAACTGGGCATTGTCCAGACCCTTGCGGATGGAACTAGAACCAAAAATTGCAAAAACAGCAAATTCATTCTCTGAGCTGAGATTTATTCTCTGAGCTGAGATCCTTCCAATATTGCCTTCCAATATTGGTGCTCTTGATTCTTACACCTTCTGCTTTTTCTGATTCTTAGGCCCTGATTTTTGGTTTTTCTTGTTGTTTGGATTGCATACAACAGTTTGTGGGTTTCCTTAGACTCCACAACTGTTTGAAACAATGTCAAAATAAATCTTTCTCTCTCTCTCCCTCTCCCTCTGCTTTTTGCTTTTTCCCTCTTTCTATTTCATCCCAATCAATATATATTATACACTCTGAACCAGCATTTAATATGTGAATAAGTAGCCTGAGTAAAGAAAATCTGGGAATCAGAGATCCAGGAGTGTGTGTGTGTGTGTGTGTGTGTGTGTATTTGTGTGTGTATGCATCTGTATTTCTTGCTGCTTTTGGCTTCAATCCCCCAGAAGAAATTGACTAATAAATCAACCTAATTGATTTCCAAAATAATTCTTTGAAATCACAACCTACAAAAAATTTCCTGTATCACTCACTCAGAGAAAAGCTAAGGTTCTTACAAGTCTTGACAGGGCTGTTCTTCGAAGATATAATTTCACATACTACTCTCCCATTCTTTACCCTATTTTACTCTATCTCTTCTGTATATGAATTCACTTAAGTGTTTAACTTATTTCATGTCTTGCCTTCATTCTGATATTTCCACTGAGATTTATCCTAATTTCTCTAATACTGTAGCCTACTCACCTCGCCCTCTTCTCTGACATTCCATGTCGAATTGACACTACTCTATTTTTCATAACACATCACTTCCTGAAATAGTGGATAAAATATTAATTTATGTTTATAACTTAATTATATTACTAGAATATAACTTTTTGATGGCAGGAATTATTATCTGTTGTAATTTTGCTCAAATACCTACAATAGCATGTTTCAAATATAATGGGTCCTCAATAACTACCTGCTGAATCAGCTTGAACCTGAAAACAACTAAGAAGTTTGTGATGATACCCCAGAATCCTGTGTAATAGTGTCTTAATAAAAAATCTTTATTTGAATTTGAAGCAATAAAATTCACTTTATAGACTATGCTGAGGCAGAGGCATGGATTCCAGATAATCTTTTATGTGGAGTATTTAAACATAACTGGCTTTCTCTTTAAAATTAAACATTATACTTTAAAAAAATGGGGCAAGACCATTCTTTCAGAGAACCTAAAGAGACAACCAAATACGATGCAGTTATTTTTAGAATTTGGTATGTATTTCATATTAAATTTGAGTATTACTGGAACTTATTTTAAATAGTTCACCAGAAATAGTCATTATAGAGATAAGGAAACATGTTAATTACTGAATTTGAGGATATGGATACTTAAAATTATCATTTGACATCATTTCTATATTTAAAATCTCTAAATATGAGAGGAAACAATAATTAGGAAAAATTCTGGATATTTGAAATTAGAGTGGTTAAGCAATATAAACTAGCCAACACCTGAATTGGACCTGAATTCCTAGGTAAGAAAGCCACAACTGCATTTGTTTTGTGCATGAGAAAAATTTCTCCTTCACAGAAATTAGAAACCTTGGAAGATTTCATAAAAGAAAAAAAGGGTATAACTTCTGACTCATAAGTGGATTTTAGAGAAACAGTGACTTGAGTAAGAAAATAACTTGGTAAATACCGTTTGTTATTTAACAAAATACCTATATTATTCACTTTTCCTAAAAGTAAATCTTTGAAGGAAGTTGGCTGAATATGAAGAAGGTATATTCATTCCAATAAAGTGGTGATTTAAAAATGAAAATTAGTTTTTAATACTTTCAGGGTTTTGACAATACTGGTATTTTTGAAAAATACTTTCATATCATTTAAAGTTCATGAAATCATTTTTTTTCGTGTGTCAAAGGTTTTATTTAACTAATTAATTAATGAGGGAACTAGTGAGAGGTTACAACCAGTTCAAAGAAGAATCCAAAGAGAAAGCATACATGTAGGTTATCAGAAATGTTGAAATAAATTTGAATTTGTTTAACTGGTACCAGTATGACTTCTTCCACATAAAGGGAAGGAAATACATTGAATTTGCACTAAATTCATTTGCACATTTGTGGGCAAGGATTATATGCATTCCTCTCTTTTTTCATAGCAGTCAAAATGTGGTTGCAACCAACATGTTCATCAGCTGATAAATGGGCAAACAAAATGGGATTTATCTACACAAAGGAATACCACTCAGCTTTAGCAAGTGGGTGAATACTTATTCCTCATGAAATCATTTTTACACACATTTTACATTATATTTTTTCAGAGCAGACATGATGACTTATATGCCTAAAGCCTAGTAATCTTATACTGTGAAATGTTTTTTTCTCAACAAACTTTTTAGTTCTCTATGCATTTTTGCCAAGGTGTTTCTATGTCTCTAACAATATAAAATAAAAATAGATAATGCTATGGAAAGGGTTAGTATTCTAGGCATTATTAGGCTTGTACAGGGATTCTTCTGTATATTGTCATCATACTCATATATACATATTTATTATTGCTACATTAACAGTAGAGATGAGGAAATTCAAGTTGAGAGGTCCACTATCTTGTTGGAGAACATACAAACAACAAGAATGGAGCCACGACTCAAATCTTCCCAATGGAATTGGAGACCCTCCTCCTACCCACTACATAGTTACTCCTTCTACAGAAGGAGAGGCATTGTATGATTTGCTTCATGATAACTATTTTAATCTAATAAAGAAATAAAAGAAAAAATGTTACATAACATGGACACTTTTGGAGTTTGAAGAGATTCCCATCAGATTCCCTGTCTAAAAGGACAAAGCTGGAGAAGAGGCATAAAACTGGAGATTTGGGTAAAAGTAATAAATGGCAACATAGCTGAGCCCTCCAAGTTCAAGATAAAAAGTGGCAATGTCCAGCACCATTTTGCTACTTTCTCATTTGAATGAGCCTGTATTGTACACAATAAAAAGTGTACTGTGGTACATGACAAAGCAAACTTCTCCTGACCTTAAAAGCCTAAGTGTAGATATTAGGAAGTAGAAAGAACTTGTTTAAATGGGAAGGGGAACAAGACATAGGGAGAGGGGGAAGGAAGAGAAAAGAAAAGGGATTTAAAAAAATTAATTAAAGGAAAAAAATAGAAACAGAGCTTTTATAAATGGAGGGAAAGAAGGGCTAAAAAGATAGAAGGGGGGCCCGGGATTTAGCTCAGTGGTTTTGCTACCTGCTGCGCAAGCGCAAGGACCTGAGTTCGATCCCCGGTACCAAAAAAAAAAAAAAGATGGAAAGGGATGGGGAAAAATTAAGAAGATAGATACTAGTACAAATTCTCCATGATGAATGTGATCATTATGTATAGCACACATACATTAATTTTAAAAAAGCCTAAGGACCCAGAAGTAACTAACGAGTGATCATCCTTGGTGAATGCAACAGATGAAATAAACCAGGATGCATGATTTAGTTAAATTTTTCACAACCTCTATTTTATGGCTGAAATTGAGATTTAAAGCTGTGTTACTTTAAAATTCGCTGTTGAGTAATATCAAAAATACTCTTCACTTTATTATGCTCTTATTTACTATAATAAATTTAACATAATAACATTCACCAAAGGTCAACTAACATTTCCTATCTTTTAATATTATGGCCTTAAAATCAGACAAGGATGCATTATCTAAAACAAACTTCTACTGAATGTAGAAAGCAATCTAAACAGTTCAGGTTTATCACTATTACTTTTAGTCAACAACAAAATGCTTATTTGTTATTTATAATCTGGCAATAACCACTTCATCTCCACTTTGTGCAGACACATCCAGCATTAATGTTTATGGAGTGTGAAATCAAGCACACTGGAACTAATTGAAGTATTAGTCAACACTGTACTCAAGTTGAGTAAAGCAAGATTAATATTGCTCAGGTAATAAATAAGTGAGATACACATGTCAATCCAGATAATCTCACCCATAAACCAGGTTTTCTATAGCATAAGATGTGAAGCAAAAATATCTATCTGTCTATTGATCACCTATCAATCATCTATAAATTTACTTATTTGTCACTTTACAGATATACATGTAAATACATGTATTTTACTGTATCATTATGCCAAAAATTATTAACACTTCAAACATACAGTATAATCTAATATTGTATGTGATTTTAGAGTCGGATAAAATTGGGTCAAAATATTATCTGTATGACTTTTAGCAATTCAGTGTCTGAAAAATAAAAGCAGTAACTCCTATTTCAGACCTAAATAATTGCTACAAAGTGCTTAATACAATGCCCATGCCAGACAATGTCCTCAGTAAATGGGACCACATTGAGAAAATAGAGCAGTGAATCAGTTTATGAAATAATGCATGCAATCCTGAACTAACTTCAATTACTCTACCTGTCATATCTCATTTCTTCATTCTCTTGTCCGGCCGTCATTGGATTTACCCAAGTTCTTTAACGGGAGTTGATTTTATGTTGCAGGAATATTTAACAATGCCATTTTGGACTGTCATGGCTTGAGAAAAGGGAGTTGCTACTGGCTTCAAAAGCAAGAGGTCAAAGATTTTGCTGCATATTCTCCAGTGTATCAAACAAATTATAATCCAGCCCATAATATGAATACTGCATCGAGAAACCTTGAATTAACCCTATGCTACATGGGATCTAGAATGCTTTTATTTTAGTATCAATCACTATTTATTGATTATTATCGCATGTCAGATGGAACACTGAAGAGGATTCCATGTGGAACAGAGGTTCATCCTTTGCATCATAGTTACTGTCTTAATTTCTGGGGTTTTTTGTTCCTTTTTCTTCTCAAATGTGTTTTATGTACAAATTATAGTGATCTTTTCAGAACTTTCAGCAAGCCACTTGTGATCTTTCCAATTTTCACTAATCACCATTTTTTCCAAATGTCTATAATACTAGTGTGCATTATTATGTCTTGTGTTACTAATATAACATCACTGGTTGCTAGTATCTCATGTATGCCAATTTCATTTCCACAACTAAAGTGTATCAGGGACCTAAACTATTTTTCTTTGCTTAATTATGTATTTTTATAGTACATGTTTGCAACACATAATGATTGCATTAATTGTGGGGAATTTGTACACGTATGTAACACATCCTAACTCATTTTTGCCCCTTCTCTTCCATCCCTATATGCTTTCTCCCATTCTTGATCCCCTTCTCATTTTGTCTTCAGTAATTGGAAATAGAAAGATCTTTTTCAAGTGGTGAAGGGAGCAAGAGTTGGAGATGGCAAGGGAAGGAAGGGAAAAAGGACTAAAAATGTAGAACAACTAATTTTTCAAAATGCTTATTCACTGATTTACATAGAAAGTAAGAATTATCCATGTATACACTAAAATGCAATATCATCATGTCTTCAATACATTTCCATTGCTGGGACAAAATACTTGACATCCACAAGTTAAACCAGGAGAGGTTCATTTTGGCTCACAGTTTGTGGAGATGTCAGTCCATGGCAGGCTGGCTCCGGGCAAGGTAGCACGGCAAAGCGGCATGGCAGAGGGGGGCTGGCTCATGCCATGGCAGTGGAATAAAGGGAAGAAAGAGGGAGATAGACCCTTCCAGGCCATGCCCTCAGTGACCCACCTCCTCCAACCAGGCTTCACCTCCCAAATCACATTTAGCTATAAATTCATCATGGGACTAATCTACTCGTGGATGTAATAATCTATTCACCTTTCCAAAGACCAACCTATGAATACATGAGACTTTAGGGAACTTACAGATATAAATCATAAAACATTATTATTTGTCTTCTATTTCTGAAATACATTTCTGAAATAGTGAGATAATTTAACTGGTAATAAAATCTTAATGTTATTAATTCAGAATAAACTCAGTTGAGGATTTACTCAGTTATTCCAAGGTAAATTTGATCAATGGTGGCTGCTCACTTTCCCAACTCCTCCCTAGAATTTATTCTCAATTGTGAATTATGTATGAGGCTTGAAGTCAGGTGTCTAAACACCTCATTATTCCCTTATCTTAGCTGTAAAGGACATCTATATCTGCTAATTCAGGGCACAGGCACAGAAAGAAAGGAATCTCCTTGCTTTCCAGCATGACCAAATTGTATGAGGTTACCCCATCTGTTTATTCTACTCTGCTTTGCCATGACTGGTCTTCCCCAGGGATGGACAGACACATGGGCTCTTCTAGGGAGAGCAAACCACATCTCCCACCTGCCTACTTTCTACATTGATTCTCTCACTAGTTGAAATGGTTTTCCTATAGTTTCTACATGTGCACTGGTCCATATGAGGGGAGAGAGGGGAACAGGTAGAGTAAAGAGGATTGATAGCCAATATTTGTTCTGCTTGATTATTTCCGAATTTTTTCCAACAACCAAAGTGCCATTTTTGAAATCTAAAGTCACAATATACATCATATTTATATTTACACACATACATATAT
This sequence comes from Heterocephalus glaber, assembly GCF_053883595.1. Classification (NCBI taxonomy): domain Eukaryota; kingdom Metazoa; phylum Chordata; class Mammalia; order Rodentia; family Bathyergidae; genus Heterocephalus; species Heterocephalus glaber. The sequence goes on along the minus strand of NW_028258406.1, from coordinate 6,231,452 downwards.
ATATATATTCACTTTCTAGGTATGATTTGATAGGCTGCCTCTAAGAAATGGAGAGAATTCAAATAATCAGAAGTATGGAAAAATCATATCTTCCAAAACTTCACAACCCATCCCTGCTGCACCTGGAGCACTACATAATAACTTCATTACACCGCCTTCCGTGCCCTCCCTCTTTGATTATTCACTCAGTCATTTTCTTTTTTCTTTCTTTCTTTCTTTCTTTCTTTCTTTCTTTCTTTCTTTCTTTCTTTCTTTCTTTCTTTCTCTTTCTTTCTTTCTCTCTCCCTTCCTTCCTTCCTTCCTTCCTTCCTTTCTTTCTTTCTTTGTTTCTTTCTTCTTCTTTTTTTTTTTTTAGTACCAGGATCGAACTTGGAACCTTGCACTTGTGAGGCAGGTGGTGGAACCACTGAGCACTCAGTTGTTTTCTATGTTTCACTTCTGGATTTTTCTGTATGCCTTGAATTTTCAGTGCAACTTCCTCTCTGAGTATTTTCTCTTCTTTGAAAACTTACTATAATGCAAACTCTTTTATGCAACAAATTGCACATAAATTATTCCCATGTCTAATGAAAATAACGTATAATTTTGCACCTAAAGCTAAAGCCTTATTTAGTTTCTTTGTTTTTCTCAAAGTGTAAATTTCTAAAATCAGAGTTCTTTATATAACTGTACTGTAGCAGTTAGCACAGTGTGGGAATACACTAATCAATTTATTTATGGTTATATATGTAATATATACAAGCATTTATACTCCTAATATAGTCTGTTCTAGGGAAGGATAAAACATTTGAATTAATTTAATACACAAATTTAATACAACTTGGGAAACATTGTAGTTTCTGTGTAACTATCCAGTACAAAAATAAAGCTGAATATGGAACATACATGATAACAACAGTTTTCTTATTTGAATATGTACTTTATGGGCATTCCACTGCATCCTCACTACATCCACATAATGATGTCATAAATATTTCAATACTAATCTGAATCTGTTCATCCCTTTGTACAAGCAATTTCATTTATTTATTTATTTTTTGCTTTCTGAGATAGTACCAATTGCTCATCTTTGCATCTCCAAACAAAAGCAATCCAATCTTCCACAATTTTTCACCTGGTGCTAGGAATACACAGCCAGAAAAATGGACTTCCTGTTAATATCATCATTTGCATATCTATTAGTATTCCAGGGCATTGCTGTATTAGAGAATGGGAGAAAAAGTAACATCATATTTTATTCACTCAGGAAACAATCTGTGTCAAAAGGCAATGTCCAATCCTAGCCTTTTAATTATAGTTTCTTTCCATAGGGGAGTGAACTGTGTGGTACAAAGGCTTATATTTCAACAATAACAAAAATAATTTACACTACACAAGCAAAATCCACAACAGGACTATCCTTGAATACACAAATAGAAATTATGTATGAGTTTCTCCAGAGAAACTTTGGTCCTGTACACTCTTTGAATCAAATATTTCTGTGAGTGTTCACTGGCAATGTGATTGTCTATTTTACTGCTAGATTAGGCTGATACTGCCATTGCAATCTGGTATCACTTTACCAGGAATGAAATTTCACACAATTAATTTCCTTCTTTAAAGGAAGCAATAAAGGATAGGCAATTGGAAATTTCACAAGTTATAACTAATATCTGTTAGTTACTAGTATACATATTTGCAAACGTAAATATCCCCTTTTGTATGCACTGAAATACACAGGTATATTTAATTTTCAAATGACATGGAGTTTCCACAGAACCATTGTGAACTTATTGCTAGCAAAAACAAACAAACAAACAAAAAAACAAACAGCAGTGCTTTGAAAACCAGAGGTCACAGATGACTTGGAAATCTCAAACTCCTCTCAGGGTGGTGTAGTGCACGTTGGGCATTTCAGAGTGCAGCTGCACTATTGGAAGATAGGAAAAGAAGTTTAATACCAGAAAGTAACATCATAATAAGACAGAATTTCATATCTAATTCACAAAGCTTGGCAAACAATGCGTATCGATTTTATAATTCTTTTCTCTCTCTCTTTTTTTAACTTAAAAGGCCATTTAAGTGCTGTAAATGATAACATGAACTTTTTTTTCTTATGTGGATGTACTTTGCTTTTTGGACATCCTTTCTCTGTCAATACTTACATCTGTTGTTTAAAAAGCTATTCGTGGTGCAATTGCTTTTTAAATGCAAAGCCATATGTGTGATCTCTAGAGGAACTGGTAAATTCCACCAAATGGGCATTCCTAAATTACATACCATCTGTAGCTAGTGAAGAGAGGACTGAACCTGCTCAGCTGTGATTTTGCACCAATGTTTCCATCATTTTGATTGGCTCTAGGGAAATTATCTGCTTTTGGCATAAACTTTTCCAACCCCAACAGGTTATTATGGTCTGCTTGAGTTTCACTGGCTCAAGAAATATATTTTTGGCACATGTTAGACTACACTTGGCATTTTGAATTGGTTTCTTTACCACATTCTACCACGATGGCTTAAATCATTTTTAAGCTTTCACATTAGTAAGAAAATGGTAAAGGTAATTCTATAGCCCAAATAGAGTCATTTAAACTGTTAAAAGCAAAATCAGTAAACCTCTGAATTGCACATTAAAACAGTTGAATTACCATAGTAAAAATTACTACATTATACAACTGAAGTTATAACATCACTATAAAAAATGTAATTCAAAGAGTAAATCTCAAATTCATTTTTTTGGAAAATAAATATGGTAATAACTTTACTCATTAATAACTCGACTCATTTCTATAACAATTTTCCTTCTATATTATATAACTATGCATTCTTTGGTCACTTCTTCATATGACAATAATTTTGTAACTGTTTTTGAAATGGATGAATATATTTATTAGTACACATTTATAAATTCATAATGCTTACATTTCTCATGTGGAATGGGTACATGTACATAACACATCTTCATTTCTTTTTCATCTCCAGTGTTCTAATGCAAATAAAGACAGAATATATTCTTTTTTATTTCAATTTGTGCATGCTGTTTCTAATACTCAATTTCTTGCCTTGCCAAAAGTGATTTAGACTCATATATGTTAAAATTTAGATAAGGCCAAAACATTAACGTACAGTAAAACATTCAAGAGACTTTCAAGTTATTCCTATGAATATTTTTTAACCTATTGAAACAATTTTTTAACCTATTTGAAACAATTCAAAGTTGAAGTGAGAATGTGGTTATACAGAATTTATGTCTCTGGTTCATAATGATGGCTAGCACTTTTTAAAATATTGAAACATGAACAAATTCAAATATGAGCAATAGAAATATTATGATTATGTATTGTAACCATAAACAGGATGCTCATAGTTCTTTATCCCTTTAGTAGTCATTTCCAATTGTGTATTTAGGGCTTATTTTAAATCAAAACAGTTGACTTGTGGATATACATAGTGGAGCAATGAGTCGACAGTAGAAGCGCTGGAACATTTTGTATGGAACAAAGTGAGAAATGTTACTGTTAGGTATGTGTAGAGTAAACTAGTTGGGACTTCTTATATTCAATATAACAGAATAGCAACATGGCAGAAGAGTAGTGGAGAGAGAGGTAGAGAAGCACAAAAAGTAGAGTGAATACATCAATTTCAAGAAATAAAAACCAGTATAAAGATTAAGCGGAAATGCAGGCAGGAGATTCAGCACTAGTTAACAGGTCTCCAGTCTCTGAAGTGTTTTTGAAGCTGTAGGGTCTAACCTTCCAGGTTTCAAAGGATGTCCATCCAAGGTCAGCTCAGAGGACTGACTAGTGAGTACTATAAAGGAATAGCAGAATATTGAGAAAAAATCCAGTATTAAAAACTTTTAAAAAATACTAGTCCTAGAAAAACTAAGAAAAATAAATTCTGACCATTACTTTCATCTTTACCTATAATATCATCACTAATAATGACATCACTATAATACCAGTGTCACTTTTTGTGTCATTTAATTCATGGTAGAAATTGCATATAACTACTTACATAAAGTTTTGGCTGGGAGCTGCCAGGAAAAGCAAGGAATCCTTCAGGTTGCAACAGAGAGGGAAGGAAGGAGTGAAGGAGAGAGAGAAAGAGGGAGAGTTTTTGATCTATGACTTCTATCCTTTTCAATTGGGAAATCCTGGGTTTATTATGTCATAAAAGTCCTGAAATTTTTATTGATACTGAGAATTTAAGGTCTTATAACAATGATTAGGAAAACTCACAAATTTAGTTTCATACATGTATTATTAATTTAGCTAAAGGAGTATTCTCTACTTAGTATACAGAAAACCTCATGTAAGAAAAAGAAGAGAGTGTTTCCAATTATTACTTTCAAAGGTTCTTGAATTATTTCCTACAAATATTTATTAAGGTGACACTTGTCAGCCATTTTTCCTTATGCACATAGGCATACACATGGGAAATATTGTAGTATCCTATCTGATTTATGATATTTTTAAGCAATGTAACAGCTAGTGCTTAATAGCTAAATAGAAAAAAATAGAGAAATATGGAGAGGAAGAGTTGTAATTGAATAGAAGAAAGAATCCCCAGGGACAAATGCAAGAGAGAAAGAAACCCATAAACTTACTTTTCTACACATCATGAATCTGACTCCAGAAACATAAAGCACGAAATAAAGATGAAAAGAGAATGATATTCTCCTGAATTTTTGAAATATGATATAATATGTAGCACAAAAATATCAACAAATATTTTTTGTAGAGCTATTTTATAGTCACTGCTAAATTATGGGTAATTATCAAAATGGCTTTATGTATAAGTAGAAAGTGATGCAATTGCTAGTTAGGTTAGAGGATGTGAAATCATCAGTTACTTTCTTGCTAAAGTATATCATTGGGATCCTTGTAATGATTTAAATTGTGTCTGGCAGTTTGTGGGAGGTCTTTTTGGAAGATTCATATTTGATACAGTAATATTAAATAGACAAAAGAATCAAGATAAAAATCAGAAATATTTCCATCATTAGAATCCATATATACACATTTTAAGTAAATGTATATATTTTAGAATTATATTTATTTTGTTCTTACTTTTTCTCAATGAGTCAATATAAAAGACTCATTTTTTAGTCTGAACTCTTCAAATATATGTATATATATATGTTGAAATATAAAGATGTTTCCATTGAGTTCATGTAAATGTGGAATGAACAGATGTAACATATAAACACAAGACCTCTTTTAAGACTGAGAAACTATGATTCTAACATGGAATGCATGAACCAGCATCATTTTTAGCTTTCTTTATTTGATATCTTAACTTCTATAAAATTACACATTATAATACAATGGACTTTTTGAAGAAAAAAATGTGACAAGACCATGAAGTAAAAGCTTCCGTTCTATTACTTTGATATCTTATATACTATGTTTCATCCAAGGGAAATATTTGAAAGGTTGTATTTGCATCACAAAATTTAAAAAATATATTTGCTTAAATCAAAGCCAGAATATTGTGAATAAATTTTTAAGATTTTGGTAAATACAGCATAGCATTTTTCTTTTGTAGTAACATAAACTGAGTTTAAAAATATATTATTCTCTAAGAAGTGTAATTTTCTATTTAGACCATTCTTAAATTTGTTTAAATAAACATTTGGGATTGTTTTTCTAAAGAATATGGATTCTCCCCATCTACTTCATTATGATATAGACTATGGTTCTTATAGAGTTTTGTCCCATTATTTTTGGTTATTATGTTTATCTTTTATGTCCAGGATATAAGATTCTTATTATCTGTACATGCAGTCTCCTAGTGATTGATATTTTAAGGTTAATAAATAATACTAGTACTTAAAACACATGAAATTTTACTTCAAAATTAAAAATGCATTAGTTTAGAAGTGGAAACTTTACAAATATTTATTATTAGGTAGATAAAAAATAAACATTATTTATTCCAGGAGGCTCAAACTGGCTTGCACTAGCTTGTAAGAGTTGATTTTTTTGCATTTTCTCCAAATGTATAGTTGGTGACATCATTTTATCATATTTATTGGTTGAAATCAGTTACTGAGGGAGATTTTACAACATGGACATTGATATGAGCTACAAATCAGAAGATTTTTCTTCTGGAAAGCCAGTTAAACATTCACTAAACATGATATTCTCAAAAATTATTACATTATAAGCAATGTATATATGATGAATTTTAAATCCCAAGCAATAATATTATCATAGTTTGATTATATATCTACTTGGTGTTAAGAGCCAACACTTGACATTATCTGTTTGTAAATTGAACTATTATGTGATTTGTCTAAATTGTTTAAGAAAGAAAAGTTTAATAGTTCTTTTATCCACTGGATTATATATCTAATGCTCACAAAATTACATACAATGCTACCAGAAAAAAAGAAATTTAAATATGTGAGATAATCTAGATAAAGATTTGGTTGGCAAAGATATCAGGAAAAAGTTACTCAGTTTTGGTGACACTCAGGAAAGAAACTGTATTTCCCAGTGGAAAGAGTAAATTTTGAAGAGAGATAAATTGCCATATATTTGTGAAAAGATTGATTATAATATTTATTCAAGAAATTTAACACCTCAGCTATTTGTAGTAGAGAAAGCCAGCTGTGTACCAAAGCAAATATAAAGTGCCTATTCATATTTTGAGGATTTATGGACTATGTCACTGTAAAGTTCTTTTTCATTTCTACATGTAGAAGAGATCTGCTTTAAAGAAAGAAGGTAAGGTAGAAAAAGTAGAATAATAAAAATACATTCATCAAAAAGGAGTGATTCTAAATACAGTATGTTATATATAGTCCTCATTTTTTTTCTCTGACTCCATAGGCAGATTCAAGGATATCAGTAAAATCTGCAAAACCATTTCCAACTGGAATTCTAAATTAGGAGAAAGGAAGAACCTCTACTGAAGGTAATATAAAAGGGGAGGTGTTTTCTTGTCACTAAAATAACTGAACAAATCTGAAACCAAGACGATGTGTCTATTAGCCACAGATAGCATCCAGTGAACAAATGAGAAGTAAATGTAGTTTTTATTAGCACCTTGGAAACCTCTGTTGAATCCTAGAAGTCTCATGTAGGATTAGACAAGAAAGTTAGGATGCTGCAGCATTAAATGAGAAAGAACCAAATAAAACAGTTATAATGACAGAAACATATATTGTCAAGTCAATAAAATTATGCAAAGATATTTGTTGGTATTTTTCAACAATTCTCAAAATTTGGTTTAAGATCCTAACTATAAAGGAAGATCACTAGGGAAAGGGAAGGAGATCGAGGGAGGGGCAGTAAGAAAAGGTAATAGGGAGGGTGGATGCAATCAAAGCTCACTACATGTGTGGGCATAAATGTCACAGTAAAAGCCATTATTTTATACAATTAAAATACATGAGTAATCATAATAAGATCATGGCTATATAAAGAGTGAGTCTCATTTATATGTGATAAAATTACTGTGCAAAATGCTTTTCAAATAAATAAAAAGACATGTTAAAAATAAATTGGAGAACACGCTGAATCAGCCCGCTGCAGACAGGCAGGTCTGCCCATGCCCTACGGAGGTCCTGAGTTGCAGAGAACACGCCGAATCAGCCCGCTGCACACAGGAAGGTCTGTGCACGCCCTACGGAGGTCCTGAGTCAAGCGAAAGACACCGAATCACCCCACTGAAGGCAGGCAGCCACCTGGTTCCACACTACAAAGACGCAGAGGACACCAGACCACCAGACCAAGGTACTGAGTCCCACTGATCCCGGCCCAGAGGTAGGGGATTCTGAGCCATCGTCCCACTGCTCCTGGTCCAGAGGATGGGGCTTCCCGGTCACCATCCCTCCCGCTGCTCCCAGCCCAGAGGAAAGGGATTTTGGGACACCTTCTGTCACGCTGCTCCTGACCCAGAGGAAGGGGCTTCCAGGCCACCATCCCTCCCACCACCCCCGGCCCAGAGGGAAGGGCTTCTGAGCCACCATCCCACTGCTCCTGTTCCAGAGGCCGGGGCTTCCCAGCCAACATCCCTCCCGCTGCTCCCAGCCCACAGGAAAGGGCTTTTCGGTCACCATCCCTACCTCTGCTTGTGGCCCCTGTCCCACCTCACCCAGCTCAGAGGAGTTAATCCGTGCAGGCACTAACAGACCCCCCCCCCCCCCAGTCAAAATGAGAAAACACATAAATAAGTCTCAAAACCAGACTTCCAGATCACCTACAGCAACCCCAAAGGGAAATGAGATGGAACACTCTGATACTAAACCACCTGGACCCACTGAACTGGCAACAAAAGGAGATCAGGAAAAAATGAAATCAGAAATAATTTCTCAGATAACAGGAAAAATTGTGCCTCTAGTGCAAGACATGATTAATAAATCTAGAGAGGAGCTCAGGAACATGATGGAATCCCAACATAAGAAAAAAATGGAATCCATAAAACAGATGCAAATAGATTTCCAGGACATGCAAAACTCCATTGAAAGTCTGCACAGCAGAATGAGCCAATGTGAGGACAGAATTTCAGATATAGAAGATAAGATTGAAATTAGTGACCAGGAAAAGAAAAATTGCTTCAAAATTATAAGGGAACATGAGAAATCAATCCAGCAGCTGCTAGATGATGCAAAGAAGAATAACATAAGAGTGATTGGGCTCAATGAAGAAATAGGAGAGAGTGGAGATGACATAAAAAATCTCTCCACAGAAATAATGGCAGAAAACTTCCCAAGCATGGGAAAAGAGCTTGACATACAGATAAGTGAGACATATAGGACTCCAAATAGCCTTGATAAAAAAAAAATCTACACATAGGCATATAATTGTTAAGATTCCAGAAACACAACAGAAGAACAAATTCTCCAAGCAGTCAGAGAAAAGAAACAAATCACATACAAAGGAAAGCCCATCAGAATCACAACAGACTTCTCAACACAAACCATCAAGGCAAGAAGAGCTTGGAGTGACATAGTCCAAGCCCTAAAAGAAAACAGCCTCCAACCTACATTGATGTACCCTGCAAAATTATCTTTCAAAATGGATGGAGAAATAAGATACTTTCATGACAAAGAGCAACTTAGGAACTTTGTGAATACCAAACCAGCACTCCAAAGAATTTTACACCATATCATAGGAACAGACACTGAGGATCACAACCCCAGGAAGCAAAGCAGAATGAACCCATCGGGCATGACAAGAAATTAAATGTAAAGGGGGAGAATGCAACAAAAAGTAAAAGACATGGCAATGACAAGTCAATACGTTTCAGTTATAACCATCAACATTAATGGTCTCAATTCACCAATCAAAAGAAATAGACTGGCAGAATGGGTCAAGAAGCAAACTCCAACAATATGCTGCATATAAGAAACACACTTCATTCAAAAGGAAACCCATAGACTGAAAGTTAAAGGGTGGAAAACAATACTCCATGAGACAGGAACGCAAAAAAAAGCAGGAGTAGCTATCCTCTTTGCAGATCAAGTAGATTTTAAGCCAACACTGATTAAGAGAGATGAAGAGGGCACTACATCCTTGTAAAGGGAAGAATCCAAGAGGAAGAGAAAACAATCATAAATATCTATGCACCAAACACTAGTGCACCCAACTATATAAAATAAATACTAACGGACATGAAAAAAGTCATATATGCACCAATACAATTGCAGTGGGGGACCTCAACACCCCACTGTCACAAATAGATAGATCAACTAGACTAAAAATAAGTAATGAAATACTAGAAATCAATCGAACTCTTGAACAAATGAACTTAACAGATGTTTACAGAGTGTTCCACACCACAAAATCAGAATACACATTCTTCTCAGCTGCACATGGGTCATTCTCCAAAATAGACCACATACTCACACATAGAACATGTTTAAGCAAGTGCAAAGGAATTGAAGTTATCCCCTGCACATTATCAGGCCATAGTGCAATGAAATTGGAGATCCGTAGCAAAAGAAACTCAAAAAATTTCATAAACATGTGGAAATTGAACAACACACTTCTGAATAACCAATGGGTCACAGAGGAAATTAAATAAGAAATCAGACATTTCCTTCAATTAAATGACAATGACAATACAACATATCAGAATCTATGGGACACAATGAAAGCAGTCTTACGAGCGAAATTCATAGCAGTGAATATGCATATTAGGAAAACAGAATGAGCCCAATTAAACAACCTGATGCTGAACCTCAAGCTTCTAGAAAAAGAAGAGCAGGACAACCCCAAAGCTCATATAAGGGAGGAAATTATAAAGATAAGAGGAGAAATCAATGCAATGGAGACTAAGAGAATGATGGAAAAAATCAATGAAGCCAAGAGTTGGTTCTTTGAAAGAATCAACAAAATTGACAAACCCCTTAGCCAACCTTATCAGAAAAAGGAAAGAAAAGGCCCAAATCCATGCAATTAGGAATGAAAAGGGTGAAATGACAACAGACCCAGCAGAAATCCAGAGGATCATCAATACCTACTTCCACAACCTATACACCAGTAAGATGGACAACACAGAAGAAATGGACAGATTCCTACATACATATGAATTACCAAAGTTGAACGAAGAAGATCTAAAAATTCTGAACAACCCAATATCAACCAATGAAATTGAAAATGTAATTAAAACCTTATCAACTAAGAAAAGCCCAGGCCCTGATGGCTTCACTGCTGAATTCTACAAGACATTTAGAGAGGAACTGCTGCCACTACTGTTTAAACTCTTCAGTGAAATTGAAAGGAAAGCAATACTCCCAAATTCATTCCTGGAAGCAAGCATCACCTTGGTCCCCAAAGCAGAGAAAGACCCAAGTGAAAAAGAGAACTATAGGCCAATCTCACTAATGAACATAGATACAAAAATCCTTAATAAGATAATGGCAAATAGAATGCAGAAGATCATCAAGAAGATCATACACCCTGATCAAGTGGGATTCATCTCAGAGATGCAGGGATGGTTCAATATATGAAAATCAATCAATGTAATACACTATATCAATAGAGCCAAGGACAAAAACCATATGATTATCTCCATAGATGCAGAAAAAGCATTCGACAAAATCCAACATACATTTATGATAAAAATCCTACACAAAATTGGAATAGATGGTCTCCAACTCAAACTGATAAAAGCCATCTATGAAAAACCAACAGCCAGTATCATACTAGATGGCCAAAACCTGAAATCCTTCACACTAAAATCAGGAACAAGACAAGGATGTCCACTATCACCACTCTTGTTCAATATAGTTCTGGAAACATTAGCCACAGCAATTAGACAAGAGAAAGAAATCAAAGGAATAAAGATAAGAAATGAAGAAGTCAAATTGTTATTATTTGCAGATGACATGATACTCTATATAGAAGACCCCAAGAACTCCACCAAAAGCCTTCTAGACTTAATAACCAAATTCAGTCAAGTAGCTGGTTACAAGGTCAACACACAAAAATCAATAGCTTTCCTCTACACCAATGACAGACTCACTGAGAGAGAAATAGGGCAAATAATTCCTTTCACAATAGCATCCAAAAAACTGAAATACCTAGGAATCATCCTAATGAAAGAAATCTCTTCTCTGAAAACTATGGCACTCTGAAAAGAGAGATTGAAGATGATATCAGAAAATGGACAGACATCCCCTGCTCCTGGGTAGGAAGGATTAATATAGTGAAAATGGCCATATTTCCAAAACTGCTATACAGATTTAATGCAATTCCAATTGAGATCCCACCAGCATACTTCATAGACCTCAAGAAAACAATCCAAAAATTCATTTAGAACAAGAAGAGACCCAGAATAGCAAAAGCAATTCTAGGTAACAGAGACATGGCAAGGGGTATCACAGTAACCAAGCTGCAACTATACTACAAAGCTACTGTGATAAAAACAGCATGGTACTGGGAAAGAAACAGACTTGAGAACCAGTGGAACAGATTAGAAGATGCAGAAACAATGCCAGACACACTCAGCCATCTCATCTTTGAGAAAGGAGCCAAACACCCTCACTGGAGGAAAGATAGCCTCTTTAATAAATGGTGCTGGAAAAATTGGGCTTCAACTTGCCAAAGATTAAAACTAAACCTGTATCTCTCACCATGCACTAAACTAAAATCAAAATGGATTAAGGATCTAAATATTAAAATAGAAACTCTGAACCAGTTGAAACACAGGTTAGGTAGAACCCTTGAAGACATTGGTGTAGGAAAAGATTTTATGAACAAAACCTCAGTTACCTGTGAACTAGCACAAACAGTCAACAAATGGGATCTCTTCTTATTAAAAGGCTTCTGTACAGCAAGAGAAACCACCAGCAGTGTGAAGAGACAACCCACAACGTGGGAAAAAATCTTCACCTGCTCTTCCTCAGACAAAGGTCTACTATCTCAAATCTATAAAGAACTTAAAAAGATCAGACCTCTCAAATTTAAAGACGAAATCGAAAAATGGGCAGCTGAAAAGAACAGACATTTCTCAGATAAAGAAGTAGAAATAGCAAATAAATACATGAAAAAATGTTCAACATCACCGGTCGTTCGAGAGATGCAAATGAAAACAATGCTGAGATTCCAATTCACTCAAGAAAGAATGGCTGCCATCATGAAATCAACCAATAACAAATGCTGGCGGGGTTGTGGGGAAAGAGGAACCCTGCTCCACTGCTGGTGGGAGTATAGACTGGTGCAAGGACTCTAAAAATCAATATGGAGATACCTCAAAGAACTAGGACTGGAAGTCCCATTTGACCCTGCTATTCCACTGCTGGGGATCTTCTCCAAAGAATGAAAAGAATCATACCACAGTGATATATGTGCACCCATGTTCATAGCAGCACTGTTTGTAATAGCTAAAACTTGGAAACAGCCCAAATGCCCATCAACTGGAGACTGGATAAAGAAAATGTGAGGTTTTTTTAAATAAAATTGGGTACTACTCAGCCATAAAAAATGAGAAATTAGAGAGATTTATAGCTAAGTGGATGCACATTGAGGAAATATTCTTAAGTGAAATAAATAGGACACACATGTGTAAATACCGAATAGTTTCTCTAGTGTGAGAAACTGAAAGTGTAAATAAGGACTAAATGTATAAGAGGTAATGTGAAATAGGAAGAAAAGGGGCAAAGGGGAAGGAAGTGGGAGGGCTAGGGGAAAGGATAGAAGGGAATGGGATTAATATGAGAAAATGGAAAAATAGGAACAAAGTCTTTGTAAATAGGGAGGAATGGAGGGGTTGAAGGGAGGGCTGGGCAAGGATGAAAAATAAGAACCAAGAGAGACTATGTAAAGGTGTAAATTTCCAATGATGAATGTCATTATGTTGTATACCTAAAATGTACCAATGATTAGAATGAATAATCGATAATGTAAAATAGGAAGAAAAGGTCCAAAGGGGTAGGGGTAGTGGGAGGGTCAGGGGAAAGGAAAGAAGGGAAAGGAAAAATGATGAGAAATGGAAATAAAGTGTTTGTAAATAGGGAAGGGTGGAGGGCGTGAAGGGAGGGCTAGGAATGGGGAAAAAATAAGAACCAAGATGCATTATTTAAAGGTACAATTCCCAGTGAGAAATGTAATTGTGTTGTATACCTACAATGTACCAATAAAAGAATTTAATACAAAAAAAGAAAAATAAAAACCAAGAGAGATTATGTAAAGGTGCAAATTTCCAATGGTGAATGTCATTATATTGTATACCTAAAATGTACCAATGATTAGAATGAATAATCAATAATGCAAAATTGGAAGAAAAGGTCCAAAGGCGTAGGTGTAGTGGGAGGGGCGGGGGAAAGGAAAGAAGGGAAAGGAAAAATGCTGAGAAATGGAAAAAATGGAAATAAAGTCTTTGTAAATAGGGAAGGGTGGAGGGGGTGAAGGGAGGGCTAGGAATGAGGAAAAAATAAGAACCAAGATGCATTATGTAAAGGTACAATTTCCAATGAGAAATGTAGTTGTGTTGTATACCTACAATGTACCAATAAAAGAATTTAACAACAAAAAAATTAATAAATAAATAAATTGGAAAGGAAATAGTGAATTTACTGTATTTTTCACCATTTTCAATTACGATGGCATCAATAATATTTATTCCTTTCCTTTCTTTCCATGGATAACTGTAAGTTAAGTCCAACTGTTCCCTTTTCAATCAGTCACACATAAGATAAAAGAATAAGGAATTACAAGCACTGTATTTATGGCTGAAACAACAGATAAACTAATAGGTGTGTGTGCATGTGTATGTGTGTGTGTGTGTGTGTGTGTGTGTGTGCATTCACACATGATTCCAAGAATACTGGTCCTATAATTCTTTATTTAATAAACTTTCCATGCTTGAGTAAACACTTCCAACTCTAATAACATTTAAAGATACACATCATATATGAAATACAAAAAATGTAAATGGATACATTCATTACATATATCATAAAAATATATGAAATAAGTTACTGAAAGATAGATATTTGGTGCTGTTATATATATAAAGCTTTACCTTATATTTTTGTATGCATTTTACTTGCAAAGAGGAAAGAGTTGAATATGAAAATCTCACATTTCTTTCTCTCTAGTTTCCTCTTGAGACAGAGGCAAAAGAGAGCAATAGAAACAGAACATTTATATTCTAAAAAGAAGAATTTAAAAGTCTTATTTTATTATGTGGAAAGTTTAAAAGGCACTAGGGCATAAGTATAAACAAAAATAAAATAAAGAACAATCATATTATTGAGGATTTTGTGAATGCTATTCTGTAGCTCTTCTTTTATTTTTTTCTTATGAATTCTTGTGTATATGTGTTTCTCTGTGTGTCTGTGTGTCTGTGTGTGTGTGTGTGTGTGTGTGTGTGTGTGTGTGTGCATTGTTTGTTTTCTTTTTCTCCATGTGACCCATTGGGTAGAATTAGATTTGTACAACATGGTGTACACAAACATAATGATACATATATAACATAATTTCTCCTTACTTGTCACACACTGAATAAGGACTTTTCCTCCGGGACATTCTTTACCTAGTTTCTGTGGTTTCTGTCAAAAAAGATAGTTATTAAACACATGCTGAATCTGAAGTCTGTGGCTTTTCTGACTCTGGCTTTTTTTCTTCTGGTAACTCAGGACCCATACAATACTTGCAAAGCAATCCATGTCTGAAACGTTATCATGGTTGGACAGTCATTAAATATTATGCTTATAGTTAAAATATGCTTTAATTTTTATTTCTTTATCTTTTTTGAGTCTAGAATATTATGTCATCTTCAACACAGAGCAACTCAAATTTTACTTAAACTCAAGTAAGAAAGAAAACAAACCTTTAAAAATATATTTAAAATCCTAATATTCTGAAATATTCAATTTTTGCTAATAGCCTGAGAGTATTTAAAAATATTTTATAAAAAATTAAACATGATGCAATTAAAACTTGAATACCAAATGATTAGCCAAGTAGTTTGGCTTCATTATGGCAAGAAACAAATTTGAGTAACTTTTTATAAATTTAAACTTTTATCATTTTTTCTGCTGGTGTCTGTTTAAGGAAAATGTTTGGCAGTGGCAAATACTGTTGGTTATTTGTTTGAATGTCTACATAAGCACATAAGATTATATATACAGTTATAGACTGATTGAATAATTATAGACATTTTAAAAGGGGGAACATGTTGTCCAAAATTATTACTTCTTGATTTGCTTCTTTTTCCTAATTTTTGCTACCCATTATATACAATTAAAAGTATTCCAATTTAACAAAAAGGAGAGCAGTACAACATATAGCCTAATAATGAGGACATTTAAACAACCACTGGTATTATTACAGTAAGTATATCATAATTCAACAGGGTTGGAGGCTACAAGCACACATATTTTCTTCACATGTGACTGTCAAGTAAAATAAGGAATGACTTATTTTGCATTAAGTACTTGTTCCTCTAGAAAGTTCATTTAAGAACTACTAAAAATTATTAACATCCTTAATTTTCCTCATTATAAAAGAAAACATTTACAGTGTTTCAAAATTTGCAAAATATAAAAATTATTAAAAAATGATTATTTATAAAAATCCAGCAGGTAAGATAGTGTTGTGTTTTATTCTCTTAATTTCCATATTCAACCTTTTTTACTTATTTATTTACTTCTGAATATGGTAGATTTTGATCCAGGTAAAGTGTGATTGTTACCCTTATTCTAGTTAATTTTTAAGTTTAATCTCACATTTATAATTTTAATATATGTTTTAAAGCATCACTTTAAGTTAAAATCACCCTTCCCTTAAACTGAACTAAGGGAATTTACCTTTCAGGTTTAGAACACAGGGAAGATATAGTTTCTATCACATACCACAATTTCTTCAGAAGATAATTAGTTTTCTTAGGATTTCTGTTGTTCTAAGGATGAAGTTCCAAAAGCATTGTAAGATATACAAAGTCTTTCATAATCTATTCCCCTATAGATATCTCTGGGTCAAGTCCCACAGTTTCCAATTAGGTGCATTTCAATCCAATCTTATTATACTTCCAGAGAATTATGTATTTTTCAACCTTCAACCCTTCATCCTAACTAATATTTTCCACTATTTTATTTAGGGAATTCAAGATGGATGGTGTCTGATCATGTCTATTACAAATATCCAATTTATAAAGGAATTGCCTGATACAAAGGAAGGCTTCATGTATCACTGAGCGTTCACATCATAAATATCTGTGTAAGGAAAGAAGTAAACATAATATTCCTGAGGTGTTTCTCCTCTTCCAAATTGAAATAGATTTCAGATGACTTTCCTACATTTTTGTTACTTTGAATCTTTACTACAGAGTTTATTATGATTTATAATACTCATTGATATTATTTTTGTCTAAAATATTCTGACTTCTTCAGTCTAATGACTGTAATAGATGACAAAATCGCGAGTTATCGAGGTAGGTAACAATGAAGTGAGAACACACTGGATGTAATCTAGAGATACATAATTAGTATAACTGACGTGACTTGGGGAGTAACTGCAGAAAAAAGATTGGAATCTAGACTTTCATTTTTTTGACCTTCAGTGACTTTCAATTAGAGAAATTTAGGAAGATAACCATATTTGAATGCTTAAATCATTAATTCAATTTTGAGAAATAATGAGTTTTAAGTACCTATTAGGTATTAGATATTTGCATTTGAAATTCAGTAGAGAAATCTAGACTAGAATTTAATATGTATCCAAAGTACAATTCAGAGCTAAAGCCATAAAATTGAAAAAGGTCACCTAGGGGGCAGGTAGTATGAGATTAGGGATACAAATGAACCATGAAGAATGTCACCAATAACAAGATAGGGAGAAGGAGACTGTATTAGAAAAATTATTATCATACATAACCATTTAAAAAATTCTGAAGCCTGATATACTCTTTTATGGAAGTGGATTTCATATCCATAAAATCTTAGTGAAATCATCTATAATTCCAATCCTGCCATATAGTCAAGAGGTGAATATACAAAGTACCTGTGAGCAGCACCAGGGTTTTATTTGTTTGTTTCTTTATTTGTTTATTTATCACCAAGAATTTATGTCATTCTCCTTTCTGAACAGAAATTTTTTCACCCCCCTGCAAAAAAACCCCCAAACAATCCAGCCATTCCAAGTAGCTGTGGGATCAAAGTCTTCTTAGGGATAATGTAGACTCAAGGACTTTATATTAGCTCCTTATTTACATCTTCTGGATAATTATAAACAAATACTATCTCACACGTTTAGTTTATAATGGGTAAATAAGATCAAGATAATCACAGTGACCACTCAATATGTAGAAAAGAGAAGAATAAGAGAAACCACAGCAATACCAGTTCTGATATTTTGTGTGGTGGACCATTGGTGAAAGCCCCTACCCTAGAGCAGACTATTTGTTTGTTTGTTTGTTTGTTTATTTATTTATTTATTTATTTATTTATTTTACCAGACCCAAATCTGTTCCTTGGGAAAGTTGGTTCGCAGTACTAGGATGGTCTGACTTTCCTATTTGCTTCCTTGACAACAATTAAATTGAATATTTTGGATTATACCTTCTTCGAGAATTGACCTTCTTTCTCCCTGTAGACTGAAGATTCAGTAATTATTTTATTCCAAAAACACACACCTTTTAGTTTTAGCTAGTATTTCTTTTGGTAGAGCAATGCTTTAATATATTTCATTGACTTATTTATTTAATTCCAGTCAATTCTATGCACCAGTAGCTACATTCTGTTCTTTAATTGATATAGTTTTAAAATTTGCTATAGTTACTTGGATTCTCTTCACCATTCGTCAATATCTCACTCTCATGCTCTTAAAGTAATTGAGGGTAATTTTGTCTTGCTATACTTTGGTGAAAAAGGCATAAACTTTGTCTATGTTCCTAGAGCAATTTTGACCAAGCAAGATTTACAATGTACCACCTTTCTTTCTTTAAGATCTTGTAAAATCTACCAATTAAATCTAGCACACATTACTAAAATTCTGTTTTCCAGCTTCTTCCACTGGATCAACATTATGTAACTTCCAAAGCAGGGTAGAGATACAGGTTAATAATTATTGTACTATTGCATACACTGATTACTTCCCTTCCATATTTAGTATCAGTATTCTTGTCACCCCAAATTGCAAGCAAATGATACATACTTTAAATTTTTGTATGACAATTCTCTTTCTATGTAGTAATTTCTATATCAATCATATTAGGTCTAATTTTGGTTTGGTAAAAAAACAGAGGTTTAAAAAATGACTCAAATTATGTGTAATAATTCCTTTGTGTAAATCAAATGGTTTCTCACTTTTTTTGCTCTAAATAAAATGTAGGAGGAATAACTAAAGTTATATGATAAATCATTTAGTGTCGTATTTATTATAGGTAAACATTTACTTAATATTTTATAGAATAAACTCAAAAGTAGTTCATGGAAGTACTGCTTTGTATCTTCTTCGTCAATGGGGACAGGACATTAGATAGAGTAACAGAATCAACCTAGGCTCACAGTACAACTGTGACTAAGTAGCTACATAGAAAGCAAGTGCTTAGGTAGTGTAGCTATGAATGGTGCTCCAAATTATACACCAATGATGGATTATTTAAAGCATTGTCAAATGGTAACTTTTTATAGGAAGAATATTCACAAATTGAGGTTTGAAGAAATTGAAAATTGGTTTATTGAGAGTCAGGAGTTACCTTTGTGATTTTCTTTTGTCCATCATTTTACATTCAGGAAAACATTATTAACACTGGAATTTACACTAATGAACATTTTTATGTACATTTGCAGTCTTCTTCTTTTTGCCTTTGCATTTGTGTCCTGAGCTTAAATAAAGATACATAATATTTGACAATCAATATCGTCTTTGCATGTGGTATTGTAAATTTAGCTCCTTGATGAGTTAATCCAGTAGGGAAAGAAGGTGCCTTGGTAGAAGTCATTGGAAATTAATGTCATACAATGATTATGCTAATTGTTATTTCTTTGTAATGTATGCTAGGAAATTACAAATATTCAAATGCCATTTATGAGACACTTTTACAAATCACTTAATGAAGACATGTTACTGTTTCATAGTTGTTTAATTTTTTCTGATTCTCATCAATATTTGTTACATTCTCAATAGTCTTGAGATATACAATTAGTTTTATTTCTCATCTGCATGGAGACAGAGCTGAAGCCCAATGAAGTTCCACTGATGATTCAAGTCCATAAATGTCCTCCTCTTGTCAGTTTCTTCTTCATAATAGATTAAGCTTTTCTTAAAATATGTGATCACTCACAAGTTATAATATGGTTGTAAAAATCAAATATATGTGAAATGCATGTATGCTTATATAATATACAATTCAAATTCAATGTTTAAAATTACCCCTTTAATTTAAATTGGGACCTTAGTGAATACAAAAATTTCAGAGGCACTTTGTTTCCACAATTAAAACAATTGAGGGAATTTTAAGGTATTATTAAATAGTATGATCTATAGTACTAAAAATTTCAATTTGATAGTCTTGATGACACTGCACAAGGATCCTTAGTTCCTGGTATTCATGACCCCTGTCATCTTCTTCCATTCTGGTTAGGGGCCACTAGTATAACCACTAGTACTTTCTAAAATTAATTTTATTGGTACATTTTGGGTATACAATATAATGACATTCATCACTGGAACTTTGCACCTTTACATAATTTCTCTTGGTTCTTATTTTTTCCCCATTAACATGCCCTCCCTTCAATCCCTCCATCCCTCCCGATTTACAAAGACTTTGCTCCATTTTTTCATTTTCTCATACTAATTCCTTTTCCTTGTTTCCTTTCCCTACCCCTCCCACTTCCCCTTCCTCTCTGTCCCTTTTCTTCCTATTTATTCCAATTTCTATACTGATTTCTATATTGATTTCTTAGCTTTTTAAAATTAGTACGTATTTGCAGTATACGCAGTTTATAGTCACTTTGGGGAGTGGGTACATGCACATAGTACAGCATGATTCTTTCTGTAATACGCTTCCCTTCCTTCCCATTTTTCTCGTCCTGTAAATCTCCTTTTCTCACTTTTGTTTTTGTTGATATCATTAATCTTATCTCAGATTTGTGATGAATAATGTTTAGATTCCTTTAGGTTAGTGGGTTCCTGTATGTGGCAGATCTTTATTCTACTTATACCCCACTCACATTCTCCTGGACTTTTTCCATTTGCCTGAGACCCATCTCATTGTCTCACTCTACCCATTCTTTAATATGTTCTTTATATTTTGCCTTAGTTTGATATTCTTGGCTTTTAAATTCATCAATTTGTTACTGTTCAGACATAAAGATGTCTTGTAGCAGAAGCCCATTTTATTGCCCTCTCCAGCCCTACTGTGTTAGTTAACCCATGCAAGAAGATGCTATAGACATGGATGCTAGATGCACTTTGGAAATGTTTTAATAACCATTTTATTTGTCTGAAGTGGTAAATCAAAAAGTGCTGTGATATATATGATAGTATTTTTAAGATATTATGAGAGTAGCACCTTTTGTCAAAGAAATAATGAGCAGCTGTTGTTTAATTTTTGAAATACATTATTTCTGGGAACTGCCAGAAAAACTATTATCATAGACTATTTGTTCAATGCTATTAGAGCCTGTTTAAAATTTATAAACAGTGATAAATTTAAAAAACAGATTTGGGGATATAGATATCAATTTAGAGCTACAAAATATATTTGAAAACTCTTCAGTTTAATACAATTTATTATTTTAATGTGACCAGGCCATTTGAGCTAGAACTTTGAAATACTGTTTGCAAAGTGCTGACCTAGAAAGCAGCTCTTAAAAATCATTTGCTATGGATTTCTCACAGAAATAAACATTCCTCTCCTCTGTAGCTGCTATCAATTTATTGTCAGATCCAACTGAAAAATCTGATCCTGATTCTTTAAGACTTGAATAAGGTAGATAAAAAGTTCTGTCAGTTACTGAGTTCTGCTTTTTACAACATGTGTCCTTTAAAATACACACAGACAATGGTAGACATTTCTTGGGTGATAAAAGTAGATGAGGATTCTATCACTATTAAAGTCCAATATTATGACTGTAGAATCTTGCATAGTTATGACTTCCTATGCTAATATGCAAGTGTTCTGTTTACCATAAGAAATTGATAAAGTTTCCTCACACCTTCATTAATTAATCTATTTTTAGCATAACACTTTCTGGTTTACAAAGTGCTTTCAACATAGATCTTCCATTTTGTGAGTTGCAAACAACTGTTTCCTAAAAATCACTATAAATCTGCAAAAGATTTCCAAATCATTTAGATCAAGATGTTCTTTTAAAATTACATGTAATCCATTAATACATATAATATAAATATGGGATGAGGATTGAAAGAAAGGACTCACTCATAAAATGTAAAAGATACAGTGAATAGGAAAATAGCTCTACTCAACCTCTCAACTTTCAGCTGTAAGTTTATGTCATTGCTATGTGCTTCTTTTTCATAATTTTGAGGTATTTTCAGAAGGTGAAACATTTTCTTCTGCTTTGAAAGTCTTTCATAGTGTCTTTGTGTAGAGATAAAACATACAAATAACTTTAGCTTTTATTTTATCTTTAAATACAAGGCTTGATACTTATGTATGTTCTAACAAAGCTTCTGAACACTAGTGATAAAATAAAAATGGTATAAACAAAAAAGTACTACTATGTGGAAAAGCATTCATTTATACAGAAAGTTGTCCAAATGAAGTCATTAAAGTTGGAGTGGAAGCCTCAGCACCCACACTTTTATTGCTGTTTGATTTCATAGGAATCTTCCAGGCTTCTGCACATTCACCACTCATTTTTTGATCATAGCATACTATGGGAAAATTATTTTGTTGAGGATATATTATGCTCGCTGTTGCAGGTCAAGACCTTTAAATTAATTTCAAAAACTTTAGACACTGAATAAATTACGATAATGTTTTTTGCTTTTAATTAATATTTAATGAACATATTTTTGCAGATATTTTGTTTTCTTTAAGGATTATTTCATTAAGTAAGTTCTCAAAGGGAGTTATTGCTGAGTCAAAGGTTACATGCTTTGCTGAAATCAACATTAAATTCTTCTGATTATCAGGAAATTGATGAGATTATTTTAGACAATTAGAAAATAAATCAAATATAAACATAAAGATCTTCTCAAATAACAAACAGAATTAGACATGTAATATTTTAGCATAGAAGAGATAGAGAGAGAGAGATAGAGAGGAGAGAGAGAGAGAAAATTTGAGTCAGTACACATGATTATGAAGGGTTGGTGGCTCCATAATATGATGGATGGCAGAAGCTGTAATCTAAAGATGTAGAGTTATAATTTGAGTTCCAAGGCAGTTCAGTGGCAGAAATTCTATTTTCTCAAAAGGAATGAGTTTTGTTCTATGACCTTTCAACTGATTGGATGAGATTCACCCACATTATGGAAATTAACCTGCTTCATTCAAAGTCCACTGATTTAATTATTAAACTCTTACCAAAAACACCTGTAGAGAGATGTTCAGGATAATGTTTGATTTAGTATTTTGGCACCAGGACTCAGCCAAATTGATGTAAAATTAATCATCACCTTATCTGTGTATCTGCTTCTCAGATGGACAGACTCTGGGACAAAACACCTTGGAATTCCTCTTCATGGCTTTCCTGATCTCATACCAAACACAAATAAGATTGTATCTGGCAATGTCTAAAATATTCAGCTTCCCATCATAACTTTTTTCAAAAATGTAACTTTCTACACATAGAACAATCTGTACTGCTTTCTCAAATATAACTCTCACAGGCTTCTTATATGCTGAATTCCTTCCATTCTATTATCTCATTATTTTCCCCTAAATAGTATTAGTAGAATTGTATTTGGCTTTCTTCCTCTACACCTGGATTTTACTACATTGCCCATCTCAGTACTTAACACTAGTGATTAGTTAAACATTTAGTTCAGAGTTCCAAGAGGCTGAGCAGTCGGGTCAAGGATCCTGAGGTAACAAGATACATTTATTCTAACACTATTATGAAAGTGATGCTGTGAGATACCGTTCGTAAAAAGCCATTTCTGTCTACTCTTCTATGGAAGTAGTGTTGTCCGTTACCATTTCCCTCTGCATAACAAAAGCCAACATGGAAACAACGTCTTTGTAAATAGGAAAGGGTGGAGGGGGTGAATGGAGGGAATGGGGAAAAAATAAGAACCAAGATACATATGTGAAGGTACAAGATCCCAATGATGAATGTAACTGTATTGTATACCTAAAATGTACCAATAAACTAAATGAAAAAAAAAGTCATGAGATCCTCCTTGGGGAGTGGACACACCGCTCCATGACGTTCTCTTCATGTGCTCATACACATTTTGAGAATCCTCCAGAAACTGTTTCCAAATTTTTATCTTGTTTGTTTTGAACTCAGAAATAGGTCTTAAGTGGAATGTTCCATAATGATCCCAATTGGAGTCACTTATATCACAAACTTGGGAGAAGTTAGTAAGATTCTGTTATAATTTTTCTTTAAAACATCCTTAAAGATTTCCATTTAAAAACTATTTAAAAAGCATATTTTTATAACTGATTTTTACTTCTGGTTCAAGAAAATATAATCGACCCTACTTTTAGGCCTTGCTCAGCACAGCCCAGGCCTCCTTTGATATTTTTTCCTCATTCCTCTGAGACTTGTGTCTATTTCTGATTCTGTTCTCCAAGCTCTCTGTCAGAATAGAAAGGCAATGAACTCATTTGATTTTTGTTTTAGCAATGCCTGTCTTCTCAGTCAGTAAATTGCTTTGACCCTCTGTAAGGAGCCCTTCTCTCTCTGCCACTGACGTTTTGTTCCTTTCATGTTTGAAAAGTGTCTTATTATTTGTCTTAACATCTGCAATCTTCTTTTCGTTTGTCATCTTTTCTTTCTTATCACATTTTTCTGTTGCATTTCAAGCTTCAAAATTACTTATTATGAAAGGTTTTTGCATGAGTCTTCCTTTGCCTGATACTTATTTTTTGCATTTGGTGCTCGTCTATTTTGCATTTGGTGCTGGTCGTGCAAGAATTGCTTCAATATCTTCAAGTCTTGATGCAGTGCATACAATGTGACAAGTTGATAGAAACCTAAAAAGCTTGCTTACTTTTATCTTTTTCTTATTCCTATCTTACCTTTCAAAGTGAAGTGGTAAAAACCAGTACTTGCTTAGTCAATCATTGAGCAAATTCATACTTAATGCCTACAGTGCTTTAATGTTTGTGCTTTGTCTTAAACTCTAACAAAAAGTAGGTACCTTCCCTTATTCTTAATACAATATGTTTGAATATTTTCCTTCAATTTTAGGCTTCCAGATTGGTTATTGAGTTTCTTGAATATATCAAAACAAAAGCCCAGACAGGGAAAATAATTCTATGTGAACTTTATTTCCTTTAATACACATAATAGTTAAAA
Source organism: Heterocephalus glaber (assembly GCF_053883595.1). Classification (NCBI taxonomy): domain Eukaryota; kingdom Metazoa; phylum Chordata; class Mammalia; order Rodentia; family Bathyergidae; genus Heterocephalus; species Heterocephalus glaber. The sequence continues at coordinate 6,206,569 of NW_028258406.1, read as the reverse complement.
ATGATAAATGGCACAATTTCTTAAAATACAAAAATACTTTCTCAATGCTATCTATTTTTGTGAAAAATGTTTCTTCATTGATGAGGGTTCTGTAACTATGGACATGACCATATGTTTGTCCATTTGCACAGGTCATGACAGTAATTTAGTTAGAATAGGCCTTAGGAGTTCCTGGTTCTCTACCAGGGACTTCAGAATTATGCAGAAAAGCTTCTATCACTCTGAGGTGTATGAACTCAGAAATTTTTAATATTTAAAAATGTTTATATGTCATGAAGTTGTGAGGAAATCAATTCAAATAAGTAATTTATGAGTTTAAAGCCAAATGAAGATGGCTTTAGTTCTGCTTAAATAAAGCATTCAAACAAAAGTGAAATAGTTGGTTGATATATCCTGGAGGTTATCAGGTGTCAAATATTGTAAAATTTGCACAGAATAATTTTCAAAACATTTTTGAAAAACTATATAATGGAAATATATTCTTGACCCTATTTTATTGATGAAGAAGTTCAGAAAAAGAGATAACTTTTCCAAGTTCACATGAAGAATAAAACACAGTGATGAATTTGAATGCAGGTTTTCTCAATCCAGAGTTCCTTTGTCTCCCTCCTTCTCTCTCTTCTCCCTCCCCTCCCCTCTATGCCTTCTCTCCTCACCATGCTCTACCTCTCTCTCCCAAAATTACCTGTCACTCAATTACCTATTTATAAATAAATGAAAATACATTCAGTATGTAGCCTGAAGACTGTTGATTAGTATAAAAATGATCTCAATAATAAATAGTCCTGCCAAGTAACAGCCTAGAGATTTACCTACATTTTATTTTAATACTTTTTAATGTTTGCCCCAGGAATCAAATTATACGTGTTATACTTACCACAATCTAGTATAGATTTAATGGTATACTAATCTTCATTTAATTCTTCATACAACACAACACAAATGTGACAAGCTTCTAGATACATTATAATCATCATAAAATAAGTATCTTTGTTCTAAACAGACATTTATCTTCAAGAAAATTATGAAGGCAACAAAGATTATCTTTAACATTTCTATTTATTTCTTATCTCTTCCTTGGATAGACATAAATTTCCTTCTGATATTTTTTTTCTTAAATTGAGGATTTTAGTGCCTATCATTGTGCAGGTTTCTGGCAATAAAATCTGTTCTGTGTCTATAGATGCCAATTTTGCTTTGAGTTTGATGCATACTTACAAAGCATATACATTAATTAATGGAGATTTTTGTCAATATTTTAATGCCATATTTAATTATCTTTTGACTTCTGTATTTCTAACAAGAATTTAGCCATACGTATTTATTGTGTTATTTTCTCTAGAAACATTCAAATATATTTTCTCTTTATTTTTTTTTAATTCATTAAGTTTATTGGTACATTTTAGGTATACAATACAATGACATTTACCATGGGGAATTTGTACCTTTGCATGATACATCTTGGTTCTTATTTTTTCCCCATTCCCCTGCCCTCCCTTCAACCCCTCCATCCCTCCCTATTTACAAAGACTTTGTTTCCATTTTTTCCTATCCTAATATTTTTTCCTTTCCCCTATCCCTTCCAGTTCCCCTTTCCCTTTAGATCTTTTCTTCCTATTTCACATTATCTGTTATACATTTTGATCCTTATTTACTCTTCCAGTTTCTCACGCTAGAGAAACTATTCGGTATTTACACATGTGTGTCCTATTTATTTCACTTAAGAGTAGGGCCTCAATGGACATCCATTTAGCTATAAATGTCTCTAGTTTCTCATTATTTATAGCTGAGTAGTACTCCATTTTATTTTAAAAAGCACATCTTTATCCAATCTCCTTCTCCCCTTATTTTTGATGTTCAGTGCCTTTTTTTGTTTGTTTGTTTTTGTTTTTGTGGTATTTGGGGGATTAGAACTCAGGTCCTTGTGCTTGTAAGGCAGGCGGCGGAACCACTAAGCTAAATCCCTGGCCCTTCACTGTCTTTAATATAATGTACCTTAATAGACTTTGCTTCAAATTTATTCTGCTTTAGTTCATCATAGAAAAGTGAATTGGAAATTTTCCAAAAACTGCTTCATCTTTTATTTCTTCTGCCACATTCTCTTCTTTCTTCTTCTGGTGCTCCCCAAAATATGCTTAGGTAAGTCTCCTTGTATCTGAGACTTTGTCCTTTGATTTTTATTAGTTTTCGGTTCCAATCTTCAGACTAGATGAATTTTATGTAATTCTCTTCAAGACCTCCAAACTTTTCTTTGGTCATCTCTAATCTACTATTAAGCCCACCCAGGAAGGAAATCGCCTGTTAGTATCCGAAGGGCATTTGCTATGGGATCCCCTCCCCAATGCCAAAATCTGCAAATGTTCAAGTTCTGTTTTTCTTGACTTTTAAAAACATGGTCCTTAAATTTTTTAATTTATAGTATCATAAATTATGTTTTGTAGAAAATATACTTTAATGTTATCTTTTAGAGAGAATTAATATAGCTTTATTAAATGAAGTATAGTTCACCACATTAGCTTGAATTGGTTAATTTTAATCATAATATGGATATATTACTTATTTGAAGTTATATCATTTAAAACTTTATTATTTAAAAATAATTAATTTTTGCTTTAAATGTTTTAAAGTCACTAGGAAAATATGTATACACAAATGTCTGAAAATTGCTTTTAAAATCACATTTTTTGTGAATTTATTTTGCTTTGTTTGATGGGATATTACATGAAAAAGGAATAGTACCAGTAATGGAGAATTGAAATGCCAGCATCTTGTACATTGAGTAGCCATTTTGTGTTTATTTTATTTATTGATCAACTGAGTGTCCAAAACAAATCACTTGTTTTATGTTACAATATTTATGCCTTTATGTTTGTGTGAATAATTCGGTATTTTTGCTTGCCTCTATTTCCCAGAGGAGGTAGTAATTTTCACAAAATTCTTTTAAAAAATATTGTTCTGTCTAATCAAAGTGCCCTACAATGATGAAGCATATCCATAAAATATTCTTTGAGAAAATAATCCAAAATAATGAGTAACACAGTCTTAACATCAATTTCTTGAATTCATTATTGTTAGGTTCTTAGATATTGGTTCTGCTATGATAATGCTTATGAAAAATGTAGGGTAATTTGCTTTCTAGTAACACATGAGTAAACTGCCAGACCTAACCATGATGCTTACTAAAGTGATCTAGGTTGTTCCTATTAAACTTGAACAAAGCTGCCCCAGCTAATTGGACAATTAAAATTAAGGAACGAGCAGCACAAAGAGATTCTCTACATTCAACTCAACTTAGCATAAAATATTGTGAATTCAACATTAAAATGAACCTATATCTCAAATGAATAAAGGCTTTGTGTTGATCCTTGGTGTATCTAAGAGTAATTTTTTTTTAAAAAAATCTTCCTTTCTAGTTAAATGCAACAACATTAAGTATCAGGCTTTGGTTGCTTTTTCTAGCACTAAATTTCCTGCCTTTCTTTGATGGCTGGACAGATTCCTAACAGAGGTTTAGAAAATGTCAAAATTTAAAGCAGAGCCTAGCCAGTGGTGGAAATGGATCTGTTTTCAAGAGGACAGTATAAAATTTGGCTAATTCTCCAGCATTTTACTTATGATGCTTTATTCTGTAAATTGAAACTTTTTAGTTGGAAATAAACTCTAAATTATATGTATATATGATCTATATTATTCTGTATACTTAAAATAATATAGATTTAAATATATATCTATAAAATGGCTTTATATAACTTTATTATGCTTATATAAAATTCTCTAATTTTTCTCACTTAACAAATTACAAAAGTATCTCTTTCTTTACATAATCTGAGGAAACATACCTAATTTTCCCTGTTGTTTTGTTTTTGTTTTTATTTTTCGATCTTTATGTATTGCTGCTGGAGCAGTCATTCACCTCTTCAGGTGCTTCAGGTCCGCTTTGTGAAATTAGCAATTTGTTTATTTGTAGTAAAAAGTTATTCTGCATATATATATATATATATATATATATATATGGATATGTATGGATATGTATGGAAATGCGGGCATGATGCCCTAATAAGCTATATCTTTAATTTTCTACACACCGTAACTTTGATTTCCTGGGGTACTTTAATTTCAAGTGAGCATAGTATGGATTCAGTTGTCATTAGGAGCTTCTTCAATTTATTACAAGTCGACTCTTCTATGTTAAGGAGATCTTAGCACATTGAACAAGGACATTGCTTTGCTTAGGGCTTCATGGAAATGTAAAAAATAAACCAAGGGCATGAAAAAAACAAACTCATTTGCTTGAAAGTTTGACTTTGCTATTTTTATACTTTCCTAAATATGAAGATGGTGATTGAATTGTTGGAAGGCTAGCAATTACAATCAGCATGTGAGTTTGTATAATTTTGCTTTGTGCACTATCCCATAATCCATATATATCTGAGCATATGTATCACACTTCCTGGCTTTCCTTAGCCCATGCAGACACTTCCATGCTACTGTTGGTCTTGTCATTAAAAATGATACACTTTCTGATACATTAGCAAAAGCCAGTGCATTATAGCATCTGTGCAATTTCAATGACCTCAACATAACTATTGATAAGATAAAAAATATACTAAATTATTGATTTCTGATCAGTTTGCACATATCATGAATTTTGGAAAAATGTTAAAATTAATCCAATGTGACTTGGGACTTTTAAGTCAAAAGGTACACAAATGCAGATGCCAGTGTGACCCTTCGAAAAAGTACATGGATCTTAAAAACATTTTATAAATATACATCTGAAATGTTTTGGTGAAATATCCACTTTAGTATTATATTAGTAGATAAAAGTCAAAGAAATGTGTAACTAAATCTTGTTTGCCGTGGGTATTTTGTGAAGGTGATAGAGACTGACATCAAATGACCAAGCTAATCGTCTATAAGGTGGAAGCTTCATGCTCAACTTCATTAATGTCACTTACTGTTACGAGTTAATTCTTGTTAAAGTGTTCCTAAGCTTTAAGATAAAGTAGAAAATGTCTAAAACCAGAATTAGGGGAAAGTAAAGTTTTTAGTCAACACTCTCCTCAATACATGTTAACTCTGCTTCTGACATAGATATAAGAGCATTGTTTTAAAGTGTGGTAATGTGTGATTTCTTGTACTTAACAAACATTTAATGATAAGTAAGGATTAAGAGCAACTTAGATCCAAAACCTTGCTCTGCATAGTGTGGTCAGTGTTTAAACAGCATCAACATTTTACAACTAGGAGGAGCTTACATCTATGGGTAGTTCAGAAATACAAGCAAACGTTGCATATATACACAAGGGAGCACTACGCAGCCACAAAAAAGAATATATTTGAGTATTTTGAAGGAAAATGGATGGATCTTGAGTCCATAATGCTAAGTGACATAAATTACACACAGATTAACTATCTCATGGTTTCCACTTACATAGGAAACCAAAAATATAAATAATTTAAATTATAAAATGAAGGATAGATGACAGAATACAGGGAGTTAAACTTTGCAGATAATGGGAAGAGCATCTGGGAACAGACCAGATGGCAGGAAGAGCAAGGGAAGTAAAAGAAAGATCAAGATCCAGTATGTATATGTACTAATTTCCCACAATGGATATATTTATTTTGTAACAAGTATATACTATTAATTATTTTGAAAAAGAAGAGCAACACAGAATCTTAATACCAGGTATGGTGATGTGCACCTGTAATCCTAGCAGACAGAAAGCTGAGGCAAAAGGATTATCAAGTGCAAGTCCAGCATGGGCTGTATAGGAAGACACTAAAACACACACACACACACACATGCACGCACCAAAACAGAATCTTGGACCTTACCACTGATACACTAATTCAGAATATGTACTTTTATAGAATCTTATTAGTTTGCCATCCATAAGTACTATTTATTATGACACAACACTGAAGGTTTCTATAGGTGTCAAGGAGATTCAAAAGCTAAGGTACAAAAATAATGTTTAGGATGTTAAAGATTTTCACAGAACATGAGTAGAAGTAGATAAGAAAGCATTTTTTATAGCTTCACAATTTGAGTATGGGTTTCTTGGAAAGTATGGAAATAGATATATTTCAGCTACAGTAATAGGTTTAGTATAAGGACCTAGGGGCATCTATTTTTTATTTATGTGACATATAGCATTATTTTAAAAACTATCTTGTTCATTAGCATTTCTAACTACTAAAGCTAATAAAATATCTTTTATGTAAAAGTTGAGTTTAAATCTTAAGTAAATATTAAATGAGTTCAACACTTTTATTTAGTTAAGTCACTTTAAACTTTTCTTTATAGCATTTTTCTAATTAATGAAGTCAGCACTCTATTTGTGAAAAAAGATTTTCATGCCCAAATAAGACAGTTCTTTTGTGTGTATATTTTTTGTTACATTTATAAATATAGGTTTGGTTTAAATTTTCATCCATTAATGAATTACTTTCTTCTTTCTTTCCTTTTTTTCCTCATTTATATTCCAACTGGTATAGCATTTCCTTTGGGTATTCACACTATTAATTTCTCTTTTTTGAGAGCACTGTGTATATATAACTTTGGATATACTAAGCCATGTTACCTTCACAATTCAAATTCAGAATATTCCCAGATCTGAGTGATATCTTAGAACAGTACTAATATGAAAAAAATACATGTTACTTATTTTCTCTGGGGACTGGAGAGGATTCTGAAATTCAGACTGCAAAATGAATAATATTTCTTGGTCATGAAGCATATTATAAATCAAATATGGTAATGGAATTTCTCAGATTTGTACTTTTACATTTCTGGCATTCTCTTGAGAAAATAGGGATAGATGAAATTTCTTCATTTGGTCAGCAAATTGCTCTGAGTCGTACTATTGACTGTAGTATTTCTTGATGAATCTGGGTATTTTCTGGCAAAGATAGGTCTTTGAGCTATTGCAAGAAAATGCTGCAGGACATCAAAGATATTACCGACAGAAAGAGTTCATTCTGTTTCTAAGAGTGTCTTGTGGAGAGAGAAAGTAGCTTAGACACTGGGATAATCTGAGTCAATTATATTGAATTCACATAGGGTGATTATGTGGTTCTCAGCTCCTCCCTCTGCCAGCTGTTCTTAATCAGTCTTGATTCCTTAATTCAACTAATGCCCCCTACAATGCTGACTTTGTATTATTCAAGACAGACATCTTAATAATTGCTCACTCAATTGGATGAAACTCGCCTATCACTTGCCTTTTGACTTTTTGTTTCTTTTCATTTGTTTCTGACCTTTTTACATTAAATATTAATGATATTTGGGTATTTTTGTTTGCCAGGCCTTACATAAAATGTGAAATTCAAATCTTATATTTTTAAATAAAAAATTGAAGGTTTAGGGAAGATAAGAGCTTTCGTTTTATTCATAATTATCAGTATTTCCACTTTACTATTATTTCTGGAATTATATATGCCATCTGTAATTTGACGTCTTTGCCCATCTGTCTGGTATATTATTTTAAATTGAGAGTACTACATGGAAACGCAACATTTTCTCTGCATCTATTACATCTTTTACTTCTCCTGATGCCTATACTTAAAGAATCATTGAAAAATAAACTGATCCTATACCATCTGACACCACATTCATACTTTTGCCCAAGATAGTGACCAAACCACCAGATAATTTTAATTGTTTTATGGGAGGAGATTCCTTTACTGATCCTTTAATACCAAAATGGTACACACTGAAGCATTGATAGTTACTTTACTTTTTATAAACTGCAAATAATGTGATTCCTCAAGGTGGTAATAAAATGTGTCAGTATCAACATCAGCAAATAACTGAATTCTCAATGTATATTAATAGCTGGTCCTAGCTCCCATTTGTCATATATAAAGCTAAGTGTTTTGCAAACATTATTTAATTTATATTTTAAATATAAAAACCTACAAGTAAGTCTGATTCCCAGTTCCCAGATACTATTTAACTCTCACATTTATGAGTTGATTTCCCCTAGTTTAATCTGGATTTTCACTCCAGTAACAAAATAAATCCTTCTCTATCAATTCATTCTCTTGCTATATTAGAATCACGTAAGTAAAATAGATATTCAGCTTGTCAATCATACTCTTTTTTTATCTATTGCTATATTCCCCTCTTTTCCTTATTCCTGTGGTGGTTCAGTTTTTTTAACATCAATAATGGAATATTTTTTTAAAATTCCCTTTCTTCTCCACATCTAAGCAAGTCCATATTTTACTGATAAAATTTAGAGTTATCATGGAAAGAATACATCCAATTATGGATTGAATGTTAATATATTAATAATTTTAGTGTTTCTCTTCTCAAAAGTAACAATGTATGGAGTGTGACAGACAAACAAATACATTTTTTTAAAAACTACGTTTATTCCAAGCCACTTCCAGTAATAGAATATCCAATGATGAAAAAATGTGTTTGAGTGGAAGAAATTTTCTTCCATTGTCATTAGAGTTATCCATGAGGAATGGTGTATTGGAGGTAGTTTGTTCCAATTACTGGGCACCGATTGTTAATAGTAGGGAAAATTGCCCCTATATATCTTAGATCTTAGACATGACAGAACAACAACAAAAACCAAATAAAGCATAATACACATATAAAATATATTAAAGATAAATGGCCATCTTCACTGAGAAGATGATATTTGAGCTGACATTTAGAGAAAGAAAGAAAGTAGATATCTGAATATTGCTAGTAGACAGAAAATACGAAGATCCCATGACAGGTGTGCCCTTGGTGTGTTTAATGAGAAATGAGAGCTGTGTGTCTAGAGCTCAGTGAGCCAGATCAAGAGTGGGTCACAGGAACAGGAAAGTAAGGAAGTTCCAGTTCATGGATGGCCAAGTGGTTATAAAAAATACTCTAGATTATACTCTTTGCTCTAGGTAAGCATTTAGCACAAGGGAATGATATACCAGGTCACTTTCTAAATAGGATTTATCTGGCTGTTACGATGAGAGTAGATTGAAATCAAAGAGTAAATACAGGGAAACTTATCAATAATTACTGCAATATCTAAGTGGCTTAGACAACCATGGTTGCAGCATAGATGGCGAGAACCAAGTGATGGAGTTTGAGAAAGTAGACCTAGAAGACATGGGTAAAAGGAGAGCAGAGTCTAGGAAGGCTCTCACATATTTATTTGAGCATCTAGATACATGGACTTTTATAGAAAGGTGTAGAAGAAAATCACAGATCTTAATTTTGGCCACGTTATCTTTGAAATGCCTGTTAGACTTTCACATGGAAGTGGAGAATAATTAGTTGGATATGCACAAGTCTTAAGTCTAAGAGGGAGGGAAAATGAGGATGTCATCGGCAAAGAGATGATATTTAAAATTTTGATATGTGATAGGATCACTTGAGTAGATATCAACAGGAATAAAAATTTGTTTAATAAGAAAGACTTTATGTGCTTTAAAATCACAACTTAGATATTATTCTCTTTCCTTCACCTCCCCAACTCACAACATTGCAAATTAGCAACGCACTTATCCTGTTGTATAAAAATCTGGAAAACTCTTAGAAATGATTTAAGATTCTGTTTATACATCACATTCACCATAGTATCTAGGAAAGAAGTAAGTAGTCACTGTAATAAAAATCATAGCATCACACATTAATTTCTCTTTATTTAGCTTAAATTACATCATTATTATTGCTTTTTGTATCACCTTTATCGTCCTTTAATTCATAAACTTGTCATGATTGAGGATCATATATTTCCATTACTCAGGGTTATTAGTGCAAAATGGAAGGCACTTAGTGAATTAATAAATAAAATAAATAATGGTAGAAAGTGAGAGAGGAAGAAAGACAAAGCGAGTTTGCACACATTGTATAACTTAGAAAACATGATTCAATTTCCTCTTCTATGAAATGAGAATGTTGATCTGTCTCTCCAATTTTAAATGAAAAGACTGTATGACTTTAATATGGCCAGGTAAAACATGATCTGTGATTCGGGTACTTTTTCTCCTGTTCCATCATGCCTGGTGTTCTAAAACCCTTCTGTGGCTGTGTTTACCCTGGCCAACATCGCTTATTCTTTTCTAGCCCTTACTTGGTAGCTTTAATATCCTTATTAGTTCATGTTTCATTACTGCCCCCCAAAATTCACATCTATTGTCTTTTTAATAATTGCTTTTGCTCTAGATAGTCTTTAGTTTCCTTCTTATTATGTAAAAATGTCTTCTGGTTTTTGTGTTTACTTTTAGTTTTTGACATTAGGAAAGAAAATTATCAGAGAATGCCATCATTTGAAAATTTCTAGAAAATTCATTGTAGTGATTTTAATTCATTCACCTATGGATCTTCAAAGCAATTTGCCATATACTGCTTTGTATTTTACTGTATATCACCAAATGTTCCTTAATAAAGAATCACCATCTTGCTCTTTTTTCTGTTTTATTCAAATGTTGCTAATGAACTGTAAACCAAAAACACATGCATGATATAGATTTCCCTAGAAGCTGATCCCTTTTAATTCTGCCTTCAATGATACCTTGTTTCTGAAATTGGGCTCTTTTAATACCAACTCTAAGAGCTCAAAATCTTTGTTCTTCTTCCTAGATTACAGAAAATCCTATGAAGAGAAGTATTGGTTTTAGAATTTGATTGTTTATTATGAAGAGAAGTAAAGCCCTGAGTCTAAAACTCATTAAATAAAACATATTAGGTCAGCCTTAAATCCTTTTCTTACTTAGTGCTTAAGAAAATAACAGAAACCTATTAGTCTCCCTGTTCTTGTCAAATAAAGAAACTGGAGTTGATTTTTCATTAAAGAAGAGATTAAATTTGAAAACCAGAATAATGGAAAGTTTAAGTGATATTAAATGAGTCATATTATGTTTGTAACCTAAATTCTTCCTTTTCAGTTTTAAATAATTAGGAAAATAATCCTTCAGTACACTGTTGTAGCAGCAATGCAATTATTCTAACATCAGACCTAATTTCCTACCATTAATTGTACATGTTAATTGAGAGTCATTTCAGCCAATCAATCAACAAGCAGGTCCTTAATGAGTTTATATAATATGAACAATTCTGTGTTTAATTTTACGTAAGAATAGCTTACAACCTTTTAAAATTAAAATCCACAGTTTAGAAATTTATTTTATATTGTGGACTAGAATTCATGCATCCATTCAACAGAAAGAAGTTTCAAGGAAAAATAATGTATGTGTATTTTTGTGAAGCACTCTGATACAGTGTTTGTTTCCTACTCTATTTTATTCTATTCACTTTACTTCTTGCTAGTTTATTCTGCTGCTCTTAAAACTGAATTGAGACCCTTGGCTAAAAGATTGAAAAACTGCTACAGAGTATATATGGACTCCATTTTAAAGAGATTATAAATAGGTCAGGAGAAAAAAATAATATAAAACAATATATAGTTTCTAAATTTCCTGCTTTCACAAGTGACATATATGATGCATTTAACATCAAATTGTTTTCCTTTTAATTTTTACATCTTAAAAATATTATGAACAAGAGTGAAATTCAGTGTATATTAATCGTTTGTTAAAGAAATATTTACTAATCATTTATTATTTAACACTGTAATAGACACTGGGGGGACAAAATGGATAAGGCACCAAAGTAACTACTTTTTAAAATTTTCTAGTGGAGAAGAATGATAATATTAATAAAGAACAAATGAAATAATTTTAGATAATGATAGATGCTATGGAGAAAATAAAACTAGATTAAAACATATAATTCTTAGGGTTATTTCAACTTCAAACAGCAATACAGAAATAGAGAAGAGAAAATAGCACCTACACCAAACTTTCAATTATGTACACGATCTTTCCATGTCACATGGGGAAAAAACAAAAAAAACAGAGACAACATATGTGAACCTAGATCATGAAAGTACTGTAGAGATATGAAGACATCATGAATTAGGAACTTGAGCCTACCCTATGGACTATGGGAACCAGAAGAACCCTCTAATTAAATTGGGTTGATTCTAAATCAATTGATCTTAAATATCTAAGTGAAAATGTGACCTGGTTGCTGAGTTTCAAGAAAATCCTAAAGGAGCAAAGCAACATCAGAAGGCCCATGGATTATTGTTCAAAATGCAAATGATTGAATGGCTACCCCAGATGTCCATGATGAACCAACTTAGGACCTGCTAAAGAATATATATAACAAATAAGCATGATGAATCTTAAAACTCATAGAATTTGAAAAACATTGATCAAATTTATTTATTTTTTTTTTACTTTACCGTTGAGGTGAAGTGAATCTAACAAGCTTGAGTGATTTTTATGTCTACACTGTCATAGATTAAGCTAAAACAAGGACCCAAGTTTCCTTGTTATTGTTAAAATAACATAGTTTTAATATTTAGACAAGTCTGATTCTGGTGTTTCATTATGTTTTTCTAGTTACATGAACCATAAGAAGATGAAGCTTTCTAAGCTACCGATTTCTTTTCTGAAAATAGAAATAATTATATAAGTTAAACAGGTTATTTATTTTGTTTTCAGGATCCAAAATAAGTTTTTTAGTCACTACTTCCTGCCATAAAGCTTTTGTCATTCTTTCTGCTACTTTGTGGTTACTGGAGCAAATGTTCAAGTGCTTGGAGGTTAAAGTTAAAGAATATTTGCTCAAATCCCATTTTTGTGTTTTACCAGCTCTGTGACTTGGGGGAAGGGTTGTGAACTTTTGCGCTATGGTGGCTTCATGAGCAAGAAGGTGGAAGGAATATAAAATCTAAAGAATTGTTAAGAAGACTGATTTAATCCATGTAAAGTACTTCAAACAAGGCATAGCACTTTATAGTTCTCAATATGTCCTTTTCGCTATGTTCTTATATAATATTCTCGGGGAGGTCACTGCTCATAGTGAGGCTGTTGTATATTATAGTCAGGCAGATTTTTGTTACAGAAGAATGAGTGTGAAATTTGGAGCACTTAAAGGAGGTCAGTGTAAGCTTAGATTCAGGACTTCCTGAATACCTGTTTGTCCTGTAGATGAAATTGTCTTCTTGAATATTTCAAATTTAGGTAAGGCTGAAAATTGAGCAGACTGCAAGTTCCCCCTGGGTTTCCATGTTCTACAGTTTATTTTTCTCAACTGTCTTTCTCTTTACTACTTTTCTTGTTTCTGCACTCTGAACAATTTTGTTTTCTCCTTGAATTTCCAGAAATTCAGTGAGAAAAATAATGTAGTGGTTGTATTTGGAGGTGTTTTAATCTTCATGAGTGTTTAATCTTTTATTTAAATCTCAAAATAATTTATTATTACCAAAGAGGAGAAATTATCTTGAAAAGTTTGAATTAAAATTCTTGTCCATTAAACCATTTGGGTCACAGAAACTAATTAAAATTCCTCATCAATTTTAATAACATAATCAGCTACATTTAGTTTAACACATACTCTCATTGAAATTGATATTAGTTTAAAGGAGTGAGTCACATTTACATATGTACATAACAATAAGTAATCATTCAATCCTGATGAATTTACTTTCAAAGATGCTCTTAGACCTCTATTTCCACTGCTACCACAGTCTTATAATCAGTTTTCCTCTGAAGGACAATTAGAATAGCTTTTTACCTAGCATTCCCCATACACAGACCCAGGGATCTTTGTAAAAATTCATTTTTAAATGATACATGCCAATAAATTATAGGGAGTACCATGTAATATTTCAATGCCTGTATAGATTGTGTAATATTTACACAAGGTTAAACATACCTATCTCCTTAAATATTTATCATTTTTTTCTGATAAAAATTTCAAAATACTTTTTCTTGCTTTTTGTATTTACAGAACAATTTTGTTCTCAATAGTTGCCCTAATGTGCAATCACATACCAGAACTTCTTGCTTCAATCTAACTGCAACTTATTACCCATGGATCAACCTCCCCTGCCTTCCTCTTGCCATTCCCTTATCTGCTCCAAATCTTCTGAAATCAACTTTCTTAGATTCTGTGTATCAATAATGAGATCACACCATGCTTATCTGTCTGTGCCTGATCTAGTTCATTTAACACAATTAACTCTAGTTCTATTCATCCTTTAGCAAACGACAGGATTCCAAAATTATTTACGATTTGTGGCATACATTGTGCTTAATGCCCTTGATATCTCAGACCATGCAAGAATTTTTAATTTTACATCTTCAGTCATGGAATAGTGCTAAGCCCAGAATAGAAAACCAACATTTGCTAGTGGACAAATGCATTCATGAACAATATTTAAGGTTGAAATTTAAAAATCGGAAACATATGACCACTAATGGTAGGCATTACTAGAAATTACTAAGAAGACTTTAATTTTAACAAATATTTAGACTTGACAGCACAAATATATTGTAAAAAATGAAATGATTCTCTACTAATGTCTTCTTATTTTCTCATTGCAGTTACATTTGTCATTTTATGACATGTAGGCCTTAGTGGAGTGTACATACCAATTGATATTAATTAGAGTTAATGAAGACATAAGAACAATTGGAAATATTGCCATTTCTACCAAATGAAGTAATACAATTGTCCTCTTTAGGTTTTGATTTGCAAAATCTTTTCTTTTAGGTAAGAGGCCTCATTCATCCACTGGGACTATTGATCAAGAGGCACCAGTGACTCCAACCTAAACATTGCCATGGGATTGATGTTAGCCAAAATATTTCCTGGATAAATGTTTGCCCATGTGGATAGTACCCAAGCTGGACCAAAATCCACAGAGTCATTTCGATGAACATTTAGTTAATAGATCTTCCTTTCTCAGAGATCACAAATAGTCATGTGGTCTGAGTAGTTCTCTTTTCTGGAAATGGTCTGTTTAAAACAAAAGCAAGGGCAAAGAACAGAGGCACAAGGCGATCTACATCTGGTTGTCCATTTGGAATTAAAATTTCCTTTTATTCAATCAAAGTTGTTTCATTCAGGACACAGTGAGAGTTTATAGAAATAAAACTTTTCTTGGACTAAATTCTTTTTCTCATACATGAATGTACATGGTGGTATAGTATTATCAGTGATCAGATTTATGGATATGCCTCTATTAAATACTTTTTAAATTGAAAGAAATCAAGAATAATATAAAAAAATTCGCTTCATTTATATAGATTCGAAAACGTAAAGAGTATTATATGTAGCAATATGTCTCATGGTAATATATCACAAAATTGATGGGAGTAAAAAAGTGCAAAGAGAATAATGTGGGATTTAAAAATCATGTATCAATATGAAGCATCTAGGTTAAATAAGGGAGTACTAAAATGACACACAATACAGGTTTTTCAATAATTATAAGACTTTCACACATAAGAAGAGGTATACATGTTATTATTTACTTTGAAGAAAAAAACAAAGCAAATGTGGTGGTACATGCCTGTAATCCCAACACTCAAAGCTGAAGCAGAAAGATCATGAGTTCAAGAGAGTTTATATAGCAAGATCTTGTCATACGCACACACATACAATATATATATATATATATATGGTACATATTATTAGAGTGCTAAATTCTGAGATCAACATTAAGAATCACTTTCACTTTAAAAGTTTAAACTAACACAGAAGCCACTCCTATAAGTAGTTCTGTAGTGGAATTTTTGAGCACAATTTAATTAATGTCTGTAAGAATGAGATAGAAATGACATTAAAGGTGTTAGAATGCAGTTTATGGATTCACTCTATGAACCATTGTTTACATATGTCAAGGAAACAGTAGGGCAGTAGAGATACATTTTTTAAAAAGGTTTTTAGAAGCAAGCTATACCATTTTCCTTATCTTTTAAGCTTTTGTTCCCTCTTCAATATATTTTTAAATTTTTCTTCCACTACTCTTTGCTTTAATATCCCATTTTGGATAGTCTATGCTTATACAGTTTTTCTTTATCTGAACAGAATCATAGGGAGGATACAGATAAATTATCTGTCAACAAATTGCACAGTGCCTGGATTATTTACATATATGTGAAGCAGACACCAATTCTACCAATTTATAATTCCTACATGGGCAGAGAATACTTATAAGTGATATGGTAAACTTCAAAGTTGATAAATTTCATAAAACAATAAGGAAAGAACATGGTGAACAATAAAGACTGTTCATAGGGAAGAGAAAACAATTGAACAAAATACCCCCCAAAAGCCTCACAGATAAAAATGACTAAATCTGAATATTTATTTAAAAAAATGTAACAGGGTCATAGATTTTTTTTTGGTACTGGAGATCCAACTCGGGACCTTGCTCTTGTGAGGCAGGCACGGTGCCACTGAGCTAAACCCCAGGCCTCAAGTGTTATAGATTTTAAAGATAGATGCATCTAAAATTCATCTATGTGAATCTAGAAAAAATGCTGTAATTTGTCTTTACAAGAACAGACTATTCAAAACTAAGAGCAAAGTGGATAATGAAAATATTTGTTGTTTAACTGCTAATGAGTAAAAGTGCTATTTAATAACATCTGGTTTCTCCAAAAAGCCCTATTGGAAAAAACAAAACAAAACATTGAATTTAAAGCTGGCAGGAATCATGAATAGAAAATCTCATCCTAATTTTGAGTTTTACAAATAATGTGAAAAATACACAAAAATCAATAGCTTTCTTCTACACCAATGACAGACTCACTGAGGGAGAAATAGGGCAAATAATTCCTTTCACGATAGCATCTAAAAAAATGAAATACCTAGGAATCATCCTAACGAAAGAAATCAAAGACCTCTTCTCTGAAAACTATGGCACTCTGAAAAGAGAGATTGAAGATGATATCAGAAAATGGACAGACATCCCCTGCTCCTAAGTAGGAAGGACTAATATAGTGAAAATGGCCATACTTCCGAAACTGCTATATAGATTCAATGCAATTCCAATTGAGATCTCAGCAGTATACTTCATGGACATTGACAAAACAATCCAAACATTCATTTGGAGCAAGAAGAGACCCAGAATAGCAAAAGCAATTCTAGGTAACAGAGACATGGCAGGGGGTATCACAATCCCCAACCTGCAACTCTACTACAAAGCTACTGTGATAAAAACAGCATGGTACTGGCAAAGAAACAGACTTGAGGACCAGTGGAACAGATTAGAAGATGCAGAAACAACGCCAGACACCCTCAGCCATCTCATCTTCGACAAAGGAGCCAAACACCCTCACTGGAGGAAAGATAACCTCTTTAATAAATGGTGCTGGAAAACTGGGCTTCAACTTGCCAAAGATTAAAACTAAACCTGTATCTCTCACCATGCACTAAACTAAAATCAAAGTGGATTAAAGATCTAAATATTAAAATAGAAACTCTGAACCAGTTGGAACAGAGGTTAGGTAGAACCCTTGAAGACTTCGGTGCAGGAAAAGATTTTATGAACAAAACCTCAGTTACCCATGAAATAGCATAAACAATCAACAAGTGGGATCTCTTCTTATTAAAAGGCTTCTGCACAGCAAGAGAAACCACTAGCAGTGTGAAGAGACAACCCACAATGTGGGAAAAAAATCTTCACCTGCTCTTCCTCAGACAAAGGTCTACTATCTCGAATCTATAAAGAAGCTAAAGAGATCAGACCTCCCAAATTTAAAGACCCAATCCAAAAATGGGCATCTGAAATGAACAGATATTTCTCAGACAAAGAAGTAGAAATAGCAAATAAATACATGAAAAAATGTTCAACATCACTGGTCATTGGAGAGATGCAAATGAAAACAATGCTGAGATTCAGCTTCACTCCAGAAAGAATGGCTGCTATCATGAAATCCACCAATAACAAATGCTGGCAGGGCTGTGGGGAAAGAGGAACCCTGCTGCACTGCTGATGGGAGTGTAGACTGGTGCAACCACTGTAGAAATCACTATGGAAACACCTCAAAGAAGTAGGACTGGAAGTCCCATTTGAGCCCGCTATTCCACTGCTGAGGATCCTCCCTAAAGAATTAAAAGAATCATACCACAGTGATATATGTGCACCCATGTTCATAGCAGCAAAGTTTGTAATAGCTAAAACTTGGAAACAGCCCAAATGCCCATCAACTGGAGACTGGATAAAGAAAATGTGGGGTTTTTTTTATAAAATTGGGTACTACTCAGCCATAAAAAATGAGAAATTAGAGACATTTATAGCTAAGTGGATGCACATTGAGGCAATACTCTTAAGTGAAATAAATAGGACACACATGTGTAAATACCGAATAGTTTCTCTGTTGTGAGAAACTGAAAGTGTAAATAAGGACTAAATGTATAATAGGTAATGTGAAATAGGAAGAAAAGGGGCAAAGGAGAAGAAAGTGGGAGGGCTAGAGGAAAGAATAGAAGGGAATGGGATTAATATGAGAAAATGGAAGAATAGGAACAAAATCTTTGTAAATAGTGAGGTCTGGAGGGGTTGAAGGGAGGGCTGGGCAAGGGTGAAAAATAAGAACCAAGAGAGATTATGTAAAGGTGCAAATTTCCAATGATGAATGTCATTATATTGTATACCTAAAATGTACCAATGATTAGAATGAATAATCGATAATGTAAAACAGGAAGAAAAGGTCCAAAGGGGTAAGGGTAGTGGGAGGGGCAGAGGAAAGGAAAGAAGGGAAAGGAAAAATGATGAGAAATGGAAATAAAGTCTTTGTAAATAGGGAAGGGTGGAGGGGGTGAAGGGAGGGCTAGGAATGGGGAAAAAACAAGAACCAAGATGCATTATGTAAAGGTACAATTCCCAATGAGAAATGTAATTGTGTTGTATACCTACAATGTACCAATAAAAGAATTTAGTAAAAAATTTTTTTAAAACCCAAATAATGTGAAAAATGAGACAGACAAATATAGTTGTCACACTGAGGGAGATTCCATAGTTTTATTTCTTTCTCCAAAAGAAAAATGCTGAAAATTATCACCGTATTTACTTATTACTTATTTTTATTAAACACAAAAATATTTTTATACAATGGAGGAATTTAAAAATTAAAAATAATAAACATGCTGTAACTAATGTGATACAATTTTGATATCAGATAATGTCTCTCTCACTTGAGGCCTCCCCTTTGATCTGATCCTTTAAGAGTATAAGGAGAATGTGGAAAGACCCTGTATGTCATAACTGACGTATTTTGTGATACATCCTTTTTTTTTTAAATTAAATTCTTTCATTGATACATCCTTTTTAATGAACCCTACCTGACGAAAATGACAAGATTCAGGATAATACAATTTATTTAACTTTATCGTAGTGTCTGGCATATAGTAAAATTCAATAAAACTTTAATTTACTTTGTAAGTTCAAAGTCTCCTGATGAATTTTTTACTTAGGAGATTATTTATTGAATGGAAAAGTGCTAAATGTGATCTGTACTATTGTAATTCATCTGATGAAACTGTAGAAAAACAAGAACTAGATTTTATTTAGTAGTGGTGTCATATTTTGATATTAAATAAGCTTATCAAAGAAATCAGCAAAGTGTTTCCATGGAGGGCCAGATATTAAATATTTTAAGTTCTTCCAGCCATATGTTCACTATGAGAAAAAGTTAACTTGGCCATGACAGCATTAAAATAGTCATAAACAGAACATATAGGCACAATTATGCTGTAAAACTTTAAAACAGCTGACAATGGACACAAGGTTCATGCGATACACATACACATTCATAGCAGTCAGGAGTTCTTTCTGTCTTGAGAATGGGGTAATTCATTGTTGAATTTTGAACTCACATTGAAGTTATGGTGATCTATAGCACCCTGTCGTGAAATATATGGCCCAAATTTGAAGCAGCCAGGAGAGTATTGGAAAGAGAATTTTAAGATGGTTAGTTGGCTTTAAATATTAAGAATCAAGGGGCCCGGGATTTAGCTCAGAGGCGCTACCGCTTGCCTCGCAACGTTTGATGCCCGGTACCCCGCCTCCCCCCAAAAAGAAACAAAATCTAACAAAAAAGTACAAAGATTTTTCTATATGATATAAAATAGATGCATGGTAACATAAAAAGGCATTTTTTTCCCCTTTTACTGACCAAAAATATGTAATAGTTTAATCTAACAGTAAAATAAGAA
The DNA here is from genome assembly GCF_053883595.1 of Heterocephalus glaber. Taxonomy (NCBI): domain Eukaryota; kingdom Metazoa; phylum Chordata; class Mammalia; order Rodentia; family Bathyergidae; genus Heterocephalus; species Heterocephalus glaber. Next base: position 6,186,540 of record NW_028258406.1, on the reverse strand, counting down.
AGCAAAATCAGGGCCGGGGATTTAGCTCAGTGGTTTCGCCTCCTGCCTCGAAAGCACAAGGTCTTGAATTCAATCACGGGTACCAAAAAAAAGCAAAATCAGAAGAGCTGTGGCAGAGATGCTGATTGGCTCCTCCCTCTTCTCTCCTGTGCTGACCTGCAGGACAAGTAGGAAACAACAGGAGATTGGAGCCAAAATTTCTAGAGTGTCCTCTCTTCTCATCACAATGGAGACTGAAAGTTGTAGCAGGACAGTTGGGACTTTATGGCTGAGAGAAGGAAGAAGCAATGTGTGTGCACTTGAAGCATGGAGGCCACTGTGGGACCAAGCACACCTACCAGCAACTGACACTCCAAAACAAAACAAAAACGTAGAAAACCTCCAAAGTGAAAATTATCCCCCAAATTTAGAACATCATAATGATACTTGGATTGCTACCTTGGTGCAATCTACTTGTTTATTACAAAAAAAAAAAAAAAAAAAAGAAAGAAGAGAAGGGTGTGAGATCTAAATTTGACTAAGAAATTATCAAAATAAATTTATACTGGTAGGAATTGATTTACCTGACAGGCTTAATATTTTAGCTCTTGAGTAGAAGTTGCGGTTTTTGAAGTGGGCTAAATGAGGAAATATAAAAAAATAATTTATAAATTGTAAATCCCTTATTCATTTCATTGTCTAAACATGAAGCAGGAAATTTGCAATATGCCAACACAATATAATACAGAGGTTACTCAAAATTCATAATTACAGTAATGCTCAGTTCATGAACCCTTCTGTTTGCAAACAATTTGGTTTGAGAACAGAAGCATGTCACAAAATTTTACTTCCATTGGCATGTTGACCATGACCATCTTTCCCACACAAACACAAGTACAGCCATCTTCCCCGAAATAGTAAAGCAAATTAAGTTAATAATCCAAGGTACTACTGTATATAAAGCTAATAATGTATTAAATACTATGGGAAAACAGCTATAATAGTTACCCAAGAGCAAAAAAAATAGTTTCTTTTGAACTCTACTCAGAGTTAGCTTTAAATCATACAGTAGTAACAGAAAGTATTATTTTAAGGATTTCAGGAAAGTCTTCCTTGAGTAAGTCTAGATGGTAATGTCTCAACAGCTTTGTGGAAAAAAGAACCCCATCTGGCACTGTAAAGATTTCAGTGTAGTGATTATATTTGTGTAGGTGAATTAGTGCCTATAGGTGCTATTATTTATCATAGCTTATTTAACCAGCTCAGTGATGATGATAAAAAAAGATTTATAATCAGATTTTCATAGACAAAGATTCTGAAACTGAAAAAGGCTAAGTGATTTTGGTGCTCAGGGTCATGTAAACAGTAATTGACAGTGTCACAATATCAAAATTTATGTTCATTCTTCTGTAAACTCTTGAGCAAACATAAAAGAATCTCAAAGACTTGTAAAAATCCATGAATGATTATAATATTGGCTAATTCTATAGGCATGCTAACCAAATGAATCATATCATCAAGGTCACTGTAGTTTATGCCCTTCCTACGGTACTTATACTTTTATTAGTGCTTTGCCTTTCCTTCAATTCTGTCAGCTGACCCATACCCTTTCCATAAAATTCTCTTATGGCAACTAGAATCAGTTTGTATTGCTTTAGAAAGTCCTAAATTATACAATGATAATGGTGAATTATTTAATTATTTGTAATGACCAGTAGTATTGACTGTCAAGGCTTTAAAGTGAATTTTGTAAACAACATATATTAATCTAGGTTACACTGAATGTTGTTTTAGAATGTAATTTTTTTGTCTTTTTACTATTTACAGTTTATTATGGCATTTTGAAACTCCTAGTTCTAGAAGTCTGCCTATTAACAGAAAACATTTCTATCAATCATTACCCTGCAGTCTTCTGCCATAATGAGACTATTATTCATATGGAAGCACATGGCTATAAAGCTTTACAAAGACAGAAAATCTGGTGGCATATCTGCATTAAAACACTGTTGCAGAGACTGAGGACACAGAGTGCCATACTGCCAGTCTGTGTGGAGTTTACATTCCAGTAGAACACAAAAGCAAATTTTACAAAGAAGAAACAGAAGATATCAAATTGCTGATAGTAATACACAATATTCAAGTAATCAAAACAAGTGATGTCATAGTGTCACCTTGCGGACTACTTGAGATTGTGGCATGAAGTGTTCTCTTAGAGAAATGACATTAAGACAGAAAAATGAATGCCTCAAAAGAGCCAACAAAGTGAAAATTTGGAGGCAAAACAATCCAGGCAGGGGCAACAATATGTTCACAGTCCAGAAATCCTAAAATAAACTGAATGAGTAGAAAGTCAACTCGCTTAAAAATTGTGGCTGAGGACCGGGGATTTAGCTCAGTGGTTTCGCATCCTGCTGCACAAGTGCAAGAACCTGAGTTAGATCCCCGGTACCAAAAAAAAAAAAAAAAAAAAAAAAAATTGTGGCTGAGAATACTACTGTAGAAGTTGGGAAAAAAAGCTTGAGTTCAGCTCTATAGGATTTTGTAAGCAGGATAAGAAGTCTGGATTTATTTCAAGGGCAGAGTGAAGTCAATGACCACTTTATGTGTGGAATAATTGTGTCAGAAATGCACATTTAAACATGTCTCTCGCTATTTCGGATTTGGGGTGTGTGGCAGTGATGTGTGTTGTATCAGGAAACCAGTTAGAATGTCAGTCAGTACAAATAATGTTTTCTGGGATAACAGCAGAGAAAGAGAAAAATGAATGAATTCAATATCTGTTCTTTGGATATTATTGAAAAAATGTACTGAAGTGGATGTGGTAGGGGGAAAAAATATCCCCAAAGTGATTGCTTAGATTTTTTTATTTAAGCGTATTAGAGGTTGGCTAGATAATATCATGGTTCCAGAAGATGAGGAAAATTGAGAGAACTAAGTGAGGAAGCAAAACTCAAAATTTCTGCCTCATATTTATTAATTATGAGATGATACATAATTACATGGTCATTAAATGAGTCAAGAAATAACCTCTTTTTATTCAAAAGTTTTGACTCCTAATAACATTTGGTTTTTTTTTTATCTTTTTGAAAATTCAAATCTATTCTTAAACCTTAGAGAAACATTCACATATGAATGCATAGAAGTTTAAAAATTCCTATGTATAAAATAATAAAATAGGGCAAGATTAGATTGTAAGAGTTTATTTAATCAAATTTGTATTCATTTTTCTAGGAGATGAAGTAAAAGTCAATGGAGGAAAGTGACTTTCCTACCTTGTATAATTGATGGCTGAAAGGGTTAGATTGAATGCGGTTTCTGAGCTATTAATCCAATGCTGTCTTTTTCTTGGATTCTGTCCCATTTCTACCAGGTCTTTCTTTTAGTATATGGAAGACAAAAACCACTGAGAATAGAGTGGGCATAGAAATCATCATTGCATGCTTATTATGCATATAATGAAATCCTTGTGTGGCAAAAATTGACAAGAAGAAAGATTCAATTAAGCATTTAGGGTCCAGCAATCCTTGTAATGAATCCTGACATTTATATACCTCCAAGAATAACTATGAAAATCTTGATTTTGTAGTTGTCCATGTAATTAAAGCATTAATACATCATGGAAAAAATAAATCCAGGCCCTTTATGTTTATGTCCTATTGCATACTCACATTGTGTTTTAAAATCTTCTGTGTTTTCTTATTCTATCTCTAATTTACTGTTTGTTTCCTATTTCTTGTTAGGTTAAAATTCCACAACTCGTCTTCTATTTCTAAACTGTTTAATTCTTGACTCATACTGAAAATCCTAACTTAAAAGCATTATTGAAGATTAGAACCTTTTATATTTTGCATATACATTTTACACTGAAAGAGTACAAGAAGATTTTATTTTTCATGTCATGATGCTTTACAAAGACTGCATGGCCGATTTTCAAGTTGTTCTGAAGATGCTTTAAGTGAGCAGAGAAAAAGCACTGACCACCAGCTGTGGGACTTTTTTGTGGCCAGGCTGGTGCAATGTCAAAGATTTTATAAAACAGCCAGGGCTTTTGAGGTTTGAAATGCCTGTGGGCACCAAGGAAGGGAGAGTCTGATTTTTTTTTTTTTCACTCACATACTGGGTAGAAGGGGAGGAAGAAATGTGGAGTGTGAGAGGATCAAAAACCAACTCACAAAACGAATAAGAAGATAAAGGCTATTAATACAGAAGAAAGAAAGTAAAAATCAAATTGGTGTACCTTTCATCCTGCCGCTTGGAATTTCTAGTATTTAAAAAGACTATTGAAAAAAGAGGAATGAAATAAATAGAGTTTTGTTTGGTTTTTATTTTCATTTTACAGTAGTAGTGAGTTCTTTGAACTCTTATATTCCTGCTTTGCTCTTGGGCGAGCATTCTGAGAGCAGAATGCATTCTCACTGTGCTAGAAAATAACTGAGTTCTGGAGAGGTGAAATTTGTCCAAGTGAAACCAAATTTGGGCCACTTCACTCTCCCTTCATCACCAAGGGTTTCTGTCTGTCTTTGTGGGAAGACTACATGTTGGTGACTCATTTTCTACCTTTAGATATCTTTCATTTTTAATGTTAATGTTAATCTAGTTGACAAGAACCTACCATCTATTATGTGTTTTAAATTTTGTTCTGGAGATCATATTTTTCTGAAAATAACTGTTATACTTTGGCCAAACCATGTAATAACAGACTGCATAATAATTTTAGAAAATAATTCAGTATACTCACCATCCAAGCTCAGCTGAAATGTAATAATAAATTTAAAATCAATAAAAATATTTAGTAAATATACTAATTGCTTAGCTTTGAATCAAAAACCCTGAAGAATACAAAAGATATCAGAAAAGAAAATATCTATGAATATGTATTTACTAAAGGGAGAAAAAAATCTATTTATGTAGATTATTTATATTAAATATAATAGTTAAATATCATGAATTATTTTGAAAGGCCATGCGTAATTACTACACCTGTGAGTTTCATTTTTGTTTCACTTGCACAGGAAAATAGGCACTGGCTAGTTAAAGGTGAAAGAATTATAGCCAGGGGAAGGTAATACATAAACAGAAATTGGAAAGATTTTTCACAGAACAAATTGGAGAGGAATTCCAAGAAAGATCAAAATTAACAAATCAGAAAATTATAAAAACACAAAGTATCCTATATATTAGTTATTTTTTGGGCTTTACCTCAGATGGACTAGTTTACTCAAATTGTTCCAATTAAGTTATTAACTATACTCTTATGGAAAAATGCAATAAGATTTGGAAATTAATCTTGTGATTACCATATCTATGAAACTAATACCATATCAAGGAAACTAATCACTTTCATTTAGAATTGAAGAGATGGCTAGAATTGACAAGGAAATGGTGGAGAAGGTGATCCTGAGGGTTTATATTTTAATCTCAATTTTATTATTGAAGAAGATGAGACCAGAAATGCTAAGTAACTTTTACAAAGTGCTCAGCAAGGAAGAGGCAGAGTGGACAGGGGAAACATGATTATCTCCTAGGGAAACAAAATACCGCCTAAGGAAATAAGGCAGGGTGATTTGCATTGCTGATAGAATGGAGTATGGTCTTTTAATTTGGTGGTATTTATTGACTACATTTGAAAAAGAAAGAATCAATGACATGTCAGTGGAGAAAAGTAGATAATCTTATGTCAAGGAATTAGTAATAAGATAAAGACTTACAGGCAGTAATGGCAAAATGCTCTTGTAAAACATTTACCTATGAAAGGTAGAAATTTCTGTTTAGAAGCCTAGTCAATGTGAGAGAAGGGATTTTGTTTAGTAGTGAAGGGAATGCTTGAATCATTTGAAGATATAAGGAAAACAAGAAAATTCAAAGAGGGTGAGGAAAATGGAAGGAAAATATCTGAGAGAAGAAATAATTTGTAGGACAAAATCCAAAAATAGCTTGAAGGGTTGTGGTAAAGCATACATTCGAAAGGCTATCCAAGCATGTTTAACAGAAAGCAGTGTCCCAAGTGAAGTTTGTGAGAACATAAATAACTATAAATAATGAAGTTCTGATAAATGACAATTATCCTCACTCTTAAAATAATGGAAATTATACTTTTTCGTTAAACTGAGAAAGCTGCTGTCCAAGTCTGACCAAGGTCAAAATCATTAGTCTAGTTGGAGCCCTGGGTGAAAGGGTCAAGAGGACTCAGCCCAGTGATGGAATCCAAGGCTCCTTGGCACCTGGAAAAGAATTAATTGGTGACCCAGCATTAATTGGAGAGCAGCGCAGCCAAGATCATTAGGCAGCTGATTTTCTGAAATGTGTCTGTTCCTTCCAATTAACATCTCAAAATCTTTAGTCTTAAGATTAGTTTCCTGTTGTTCTGAACTGAATGAAGCAAAATCTTTTATGCAATTTTGGAGAAAGAAAGATTATGGTTTACTGGTTTAAGCAGGTATTTTAGTTAAATAAAGATACAACTTAAATAAATGTATTGAAAATAATTACTCCAGTCAGCTATTGTGTCCAGGTTAATAATTTATTTCTAAAATAAATATTGCTGCAATGTGAATGATATAATTTGATAGGTTGATATTTTTCATAAGTATAATAATTCCAAAGGGATAGGGGTAGTGGGAGGGGCAGGGGAAAGGAAAGAAGGGAAAGGAAAAATGATGAGAAATGGAAAAAATGGAAATAAAGTCTTTGTAAATACGGAAGGGTGGAGGGGGTGAACGGAGGGCTAGGAATGGGGAAAAAATAAGAACCAAGATGCATTATGTAAAGGTACAATTCCCAACAAGAAATGTAATTGTGTTGTATACCTAAAATGTACCAATAAAAGAATTTAACAAAAAAAACTAATTGACTCTATTATCCATATCAAAGATAGAGTACATTTAGAATTAAGTACACCAAATCATGAACCATGTATTCTTATTTGAAACTGGTATGTTTTAATATATTCTAAACCTACAAATATGTATAGGTGGTATATAGATCAGTGTGTAAACACACATCTGCCCCAAATGAATAGATGTGTGAAATTGAAACTTCTCAGCTGGTAGTAATTTAAGAAGAATATTATCTTCTACTTTAATGGTTTCAAGACCTCAGTTTATCACAAAATATCACTAGAAATCCCAAAGTATCATTGAACAGCAAAATAATATCTTGCTATTTATGTACAATGTAATTATCTGAATCAGTCTTTATTTCAATTGTGTCAAATAACTTAGAGAAAATGTCAGAAAATTGGGAAGATCATTGCTTCATTCAAGTGAAATTTATAGAATACTTACTATATTCCGGGGTGTGTGCAATGTTATATTCCAGGTTGTGTACTAATTTAAACAAATAAGCAAGTAAATTTCAAAAATTGTAAGGTTTCTTCCATCACAGAATTTTCAGCCAGGATGGGAGACAGACATGTAAGTAACTGCACAAAAATAATATGTATTCAATATATGTATTATCCTAATCAATTTAAGTAAGTGATACAGTATTATAAAGGACAGACAGAGGCATTCAGTCTACTTAGCAGAGACCTTCCACAGAGTTGACATTTAAACATGTTTTTGAAAAACCACTAGGTTTCTGTCTAACTATGGGTGGAACATGTGAAAAAACAAGGTAATACATGTCAAAATTATATAATGTGGTCATTTTTATGATCAGCAAAGTAGTTTAAATACTTAGACCTGACTACTGATTAAATTTGGTGTAGTGTCAACTATAGATAAGCTATCAGAACTTCAGACATAATGTGACAGTAAGGAAGATAATTCAAGTCCAACAAGGAAAAGATATGCCTCGTCCATGGACCTTCCATAATTTTACACAATTTTCCTACTAGGAAAGATGATCCTTATTTCTCAGCAATGACTTTTCTAATGGGCACCACAAATGACTTTCCTAATGGGCAGCAAAATCAAGCAGTTAAACAGGACACATGGCCAATGACTCTTAGTCTCGACTCAGTATTCCCTCCATTAGACCACACAGGTCTCATAAATGCTGTCTTCTCTTTGTTACCGAATAAATGGGAAGAGAATTTATGAAGTGCACTTACTTATGTATGCATAGTCAGATCACCCTACAGTGATTTGGGAATTAGAGCTATCTTTAAAATGATGAAATATGTATTTATTATTTATTGAATTAATATCTCTAAATTCCTCAAAACTCACTCAGTAAATACAGCCTAGTCTAAAATGGGCACGATGAGAAAGTAGTGTTTATTAAAGATTTTAATGTGACAAAGTATGTGTTAGAGCCTTTGCAAATTTTTTTCATGTAATACAAAACCTATGAGATAAAGAAAGCGATCTTATTCTACATTATAGATGAGAAACTTGACGAGAACTAAAGAAGTAAAGCAATTTTTAAAAATTATATCTATAATTCTACATTTGTCTGATTGTAAAATCCACATCCATTCTGCTAAGCCACAATACATTATCCTAATTATTTAGACTAAGTATCATTCTTCAAATACTTTTATATACTTAACAGTCAGAAGTATTAAAAATTCCTTCTTAGTTATTCCCTGATATTTGTCCATATAAAATTGAAGGTTTAGAGATAAGCTATTTAAATGTTTGGGTGATAAGGATGATGATGATAGAATCTAATAATAATTGAGTTCTTATATTATGATAGATGCTCTATTAATCATTTTATATAATGTATAATAATTGGTTTGATCCTCACAACATGTCAGTAGACTAGGAATGTATATTGTTCTCATTTCAGATGTGGAGATATTAGAAAGAAAGTTCAAGTAATCTGCACAAGTTTGCTTTGCTAGTATGTGACTTGAAACTCAAGGATCTTGTCTTGCTGTATGTACAGTTAGCTATCTTCTAGTAGTATATCCAGACAAAGAAATGCGTTATGTAACTTTGCTTAGCCAATGCATATCTTTTCGAAATGTAGCTAAGTATATTTTTCTATATGTTTTGTGTAATAGCCAGACAAACATGGTACTAATTCAACATAGTGTATTAAGAGATAGGGATCTGAAATTGACAGGCAACAGTACGTAAAACTATCCTATTTTACATATCCAATAGAATATCATGCAATTCAGAGAAGCATCCTGCACAAAGTTACACAGCTAATATGATCTAAAGCCATGACTTGGAAAAAGTGTCTGCAATATTTTAAAATAAAATTTAATATGTACATTTGAGGCTTACAGCAGAATCTTATGGGATGCGTATTTATAGTAAAATGATAACTAGAGTGAAGCACATTAACATGTATATCATCTGGCAGTTGTGTCTGTGTATGGCAAGAACTTCTAAAATGTATTTATTTTTGCAAGTTCCTATAATTTTATTAATTTTAGTCTTCAAGTTTTACATTAAGTCTCTAGATTTGTTCATCGAATTATCTGCTATTTTGCATTCTTCAACTTACATCTATTTTTGCCTTGCTCTTGGCTATGATAATCATCATTTTATTCTGTCTCTGTATATTTGACTTTTTATTGGTTTATTTCTATTCCACATACAATTGACGTTATGTGATATTTTTCTTTCAGTGTCTTACATGTTTCACTCAGCTTAATGTTGTTCAGGTCCATCCATGTAGCAGCAAGTAATAAGAGCTCATTTTAAGGCATAACAATATTCCCTTTTATGTATTGTGTATATACAGGTATCACATTTTCTTTACCCGTTTGTTTCAGTGGTCTTTTAGGCTATTTTCCTATCTTGACTATTGTGAATAATGCTGCAATCAATGTGAGAATTCAGGTATCTTTACATGGTGATAATTTCATCTCCTTTGTGTATAAACCCAGAAGAAGAATTATGTTATCTGGTAGTTCTCTTTGAAATTTCATTAGGAACCTCCATACTGTTTTCTGCAATGGCTTCTTCAATCTGTGTTCCTATAAACAGTGTGGTTGTATTCTTATTTCTTCATACCTTTACTATTTGTTATTTCTTGTCTTTTTATAATAACCATCCTAATGGGTGTGGGTGATATCTTCTAGTTATTTATTCATCATTTTTAAAACTGTGGTTAAACAGCTCCAAATAAATAAAAACTAATCAGCTATTATATTCTTATAAAATGTAAATGGAGCTGTGAAAAAGTTAATGATAAGAACAAGGAAAAGAACACCTTTTAGGAATACTATAATATTTCACTTCTTAGAAATGGAGCAATACTGTTTTTATTAGAAAAAAAATTGTTGAAAACATAAGATAAATTCTAGTATACATTCTATCATAATGTTTACTCCTAGATTAGCTCAAAATGTATTTCACATGCATAAAATGATCACTGAAGGATGCATAGAGGAATGGATAGCTGATAGTAGAATCTTACAGGCCCAAACTAAAATGAGTTTGTCTTACTTTTTCTTTGCTAGGACAAAATGCTTGACACCCCCAAGTTAAATGAGAAGTTTATTTTACTTTGCAGTTTGTAGAGGTGTCAGTCCATAGTTAGCTGTCTCCAATATAGGCCAGCATGGCAGGCAGGAAGCAGAGAGGAATCAAGGGAGAAGGGTGAGAGAGATACCCTTCCAAGCCATGCTCCTAGTGACCCACCTTCCAACAATACTTTTAGTTATAAACTCATCAGTGGACTTAACTACTAAGGACTGATAATGATCAACTCCCCATGATCCAATCACCTCTCAAAAGCCCCACCTGTGAGCATATTAAGTTTTGGGAGGACATCTAGATATAGCCACGAGATGGTACAAGTTGTTAAATTAAACTCAAACCTCTTAAAAAGTGATGAAATGGGCAAGAACATTTCTATGCCAACCAATACCGTCTTGGCAAAGTTTCTTTCTATTCCAAAGTGTAATGTTTTATTTTCCAAGAAATTAAAAAGAAAATTCATGAATTTACTTCCAGAAAAATACTTGAAACTGATTCCAAGATCCTAGGCCCATATTTTCCAATATAGCAGTCACTAGCTACATTTAGCTATTTAAATTTAAATTATTTAAATCTATTTAAAAGTAAAAATTCAGTTCCTTGATCACAATGGTGATTTTTCCAGAACTCAATAACCACATGTAACAAATTCCTGTTCTATCAGACAGAAGAGGTCAGGGATGTTTTCTTTTTTGCAGAAAGTTACGTTGGGTGCTTCACTAAGGCAATATAAGTTCTTGTGTAAGAATAATAGGCCTTGGGGCTTGGATCTAAGAAACTGTTTTATGGGATTGTGCAAGTGGATGCTCTTACTAGAAGGTCAATCTAAAATGCTTCAACAAGACAATAAAACCAGGTTAGAATTTAAGGCTAAAACGGTAGAACCTGGAAAGGGTCTCTGATGTGTAATAAATTTGCCACAAAGGTAGATAATAGTGTGCTCATTCACCCTAGAAGAAAAAAAAAAACTATTCTATTTGTGGAGTAACAGTGATTAATTTGCTATGATTTAGGGGCACACGTACCATCTAAACAATCAGTCAGAGCTTCTTGGTGGAGCTAAAACTGAACATTATTATAAAAGATGAGCAGCAGATTTTCAAGTAAAAACTGAGAGGAAGAAGGATGAACAGAAAATGGCATTTCAAATAAAAGTTGTAAAAATGCAAACTTTTAGAAGACTTTTAGAAAATATTTATTTATATGTCTGGTTATGGCTAGTTGGATTATTGTTAAATTAGATTCATAAAGAGAAACAGTGTTCAAATAAGAAAGATTTAAGCAACACATTTGTGTCACTGTACATAAGCAACTTCACATAGACATTCAAGTCAGCGACGGATACTCAATGTATGGTAGGAGAGGTAGGTGAGTTTTACTAGAATTTGAGGAGGATCCTTACAGGTAACTTTGAATTTGAATAACGGAAAATAGGCATACAAATAATCCATGTGTACTTCAAAAGATTACTTCAATTTACACAGTAAAATCTACTCTACAACCATATTAATGAGAGAAAAAATAAGTTAACCAGAAAATATTCTTTTTCAAATTTTATTCCCACTGGCCAATATACACCTATAAAAAGGTTTTTTGAAATTGCCCAACAATAGAGTTTGTATTTAAAGAGTCTGATTCATCATGCTGTCACCTACCAGTATATAACCAAATTAACTGTCTGAGCAGTACAGGGAAATTATATCCTTATCTAATATGTTAAAATAAACAATGCAAAATAATGCTGCTATTGATGTGCATAGAATTCCTTAAAATAGTAGTTTTAGTCTTCTATTTCCTTTCCTGTTTCTTGTTTACATATTTTATCTGTCTCTTGTTGTTTCCTTCTTTTAAAACATCACTAACACTATTATTGCAGATGTATTTTTTTAGTCTATGTTTCTACACTTTTGATAATGTAAGAATATGGTACTTAATTTAAACCTTGTTCCCATCTGTGTTATAGATTAAGGAATATGAATTTATTTCTTGGGCCTATACTTTTATATCATTGGATAGATTTAGTTTTTGATGCCTGGTAGAATTTCAGAAGTTCTTTTGAGAAGAAAATGAGAATATGCACATTGTGTTTTATTTTGGCAGGTGCATGAGGCTGACTGTAATAAATTAGCATACTGAAGACTATTCACATACTTTTAGCAATTGAAGAGTGCAATTTATGGTATTCATTTCAAGATAAAATATAATCAACATGTGTCATTCAGGTGATTTTTCCAAAATGCGCTCCTGTTAAGTATCCTAAAAGAAAAAAATTAAACCTGTGTTCCTAATCATTCTGTCTAATATTGGCAGATCGGCAGATCTTAGGGAGGATGATTGATGATATTTATATTGCTATAATATAACAATAATTTTTGGTTTTAAGGAATGAATCATTTTAATCATTGTTCAAGAATGAATCATCTTTCAATTTCCATACATTTATTCATCAGAAAATACCTTTAATGGGCATAGGAATGGAGTCAATAGTTTCTGTAACAGTGATGTCTAGCAATCCAAATACATTTTCACATGTTGCAGGTGCTGTCTTTTAGAAAAAAGATGATATACTTTGATGTTACTTTAATTAAAATTTTAATTTAATTATTTAGACTTCTGTAAAGATAAAATTCAGTTCCCTTTGATTTTCAATCTATCAGTTGTAGAAATTTCCAAAAACTAGTTATTTCTTTACTTATGGTATTTTTACTTTAGCAAGGACAAAAGGAACTAGGGAATGCTGGTTGATCTTTTAATTCAAACTCGTCTGTGAAACTAAATTACACTTTATATATTAGATCTTTGAGAACTTTCAAAGATTCTAGATCTGACCATTCACAGTTTTAGAATCCAGTTTAAGTAGGTTTCTATTTAGTATGTTGCACTTTGCAAAGAGTAAGTAATCTCTTTGAAATGAAAATAATCATTATTACTTTACCTTATTAAGATTTATCTGAAATTATTAATACCCGTAGAGACTCACATTAAACAAATATTCCAAAATGTAGAACTTGCTTCTGGTTCTTTTTCTTATTGTTTATAGGATCTTGAGTAAATTGCTTCTTTCTTTAATTTCAATTTCCTCATTCATAAATGAAATAAAACTACAATTTTTAGAGTATGTAAGACCCAGGCACTGACCAGACATGGCTTATCATAAAATGATGAACAAGATACAGGCTGTGTTTTGTAGCAGTTCAGCTTGATGAAATGATGCCCACTGTTTCACTAAACTCTCCCTATTGTGTGGACATACAGAAGCATCATTTGTAATGAAAGCATGGGTGTGCACACACTAAGCACACATACACAGATAGAAATTATTGTATCTTTACTGAAAATAATAGGAATTTTATTGCTGCAATTTTATGTTCTTTACCTAATTCATAGACAGAAATTTAGATCTATAACCAAAAAAATTAAAGTCTGAAATTTGTAAATCACTTGTCCTTCCTCATAATGAATATTTTAAAATTTGCATATTTGCTGTATTTGGAGATATAAATGGTTAATTTCATTGGAAAAATAGTTCTGTAGGACACTGAATATGTCTCCAGCTGCCTCACCTTGTTTCTAACAGTACATTTCAGAAGTATCTATTTTTAAAATTATCATGCTTGTTTTTGGTGTAATTATCCTGAAGTTTATGAAAACAAAAAGACCTAACTGAAACAATCACTTTTCTATGTAGGCATTTTTAAAAAATGCATTCTCCAGCATTATTTGAAAATATAGAAGAAATTCTAAGATATTCTGAGTTGTTTCTGCCCTATTATGCTAAATATTTCACAGAGAGTTCATTGCAGCGATCATTTAACACCTGTATCAGTAGCATCTCACAGTGTAGGCAGTAATCAAAGTATAAAGCAATCACCATAGCAGCTGTAATTTACATTATGACTTAATAGCAATGGTTATAAAGGGCTAGATGTGAGTTTTCAGAATTTTACTAACCATTGATTGCAATAAGTGGGCACAATTGCGTCAGTAACATAAAGTTATCCCTTCTGGAGTACTGACTGAGCTGGACTGAATTTGTTTTAATATGAGAAATGCTTTATACTGGATTGTGTCTATTGTACAAAGACTACTGTTTCCACAGAGCTTTTGTTCTCATCCTGTTCTGATAATCTCTTTTCATATTAACTTTTTGGTCGATCAGTTATATGTAATCAATTAATCCCTCCTACATATTTGAAACATTAAACATAATTACCATTATTTCCAAAATTTTACTAAGTAAAACAAAGATAAATTAAAGATTTCAAACACTATAGCTGATATTGTGATAAAAAGATAGGTCAGTTATGGAAGCTTCTAAATGTATTATTGAATTTTATTTCACAGAAGCTTGTAATTTATAATTTGAAAAATGGTGATTTCTAGAAAATCACAGCCATGAAATTCATCTCTCCAACCCTTATAATAGCTTTGGTTTATTGGAAGGACTGGGGAAAAAGAAATGAGGGATAAAAATTCACAAATAAAAGAAAATATATAAAAGCATAATACTACACTTCTTTTGGATATGTTAAAATATATTCATGCATATTTTTAAGTAACTGCAGAAAGAAAATCTATTACATTATATATTTTTCAGAAAAAATATGTATATTATCTTTAATGGGGAAACAACCTCCCTGAACTTATATATTTACAAATGAGGATTATTTCATTCCATTCTACAGTATTTATAAATAAATTTAGATGGAATATACACAATCCTTCAATTGCTACAACTTTTGGGCAAGAAAAGCATAGATACTGAAAATCACAAAAGTATTAATGAAAGAAATTCTAAGTAGAATTTCTACATTATCTCTTGTGGTTTGGGATAAAATGTGACTTCTTTCATATTCAATTATCTTTACAGAAGAAAAATACAACCCTGTGAAGTTTGTAAGAATTAAGACAGATTGATATATTATAATGTACAGTGTTTAACATAATGAATTCTCCATAGTGAAAGCCACAGAGTAAGGGCCAAAAATATCAGTATTTATTTTATTTCATGTGTAAATGTGCATTAAATTATAAAATTCTGGGACTGCTTGGGTTGTTATTTTAATTCATTGATTACTCACCTTATTAGCAAAATTTTGAGCATTTAGCATATTCAAATTCTGACATATTTAAAATGTTGCTGGTCTTTACTGAAATTTTACTCAAGAATTAGAGATCTGGTTGAAAGTACTCCTGAAAAGCCATCAAATTTTATGTCCTTTAGTTATATATCCTAGAAACTAGAAGTATTACAGTGTGGTGGGAAAGATACAGGCAAGGTTTATTTTGCAGTTTTGATTCTCTCTCTCTCTCTTTTTTTTTACTCTAAAAGTTCGGAATATTGAGAAGAAAATTCAGTGGTCCTCTATTTCAAGCACATAGAACCATAGTGAGTAAGTTCATAGAGCATACTGTTAACATCTTAGGAAGAATAGATTATTGTACATAACAAAGAGAGTTATTTAATCAATCCTTAATAAGTAATTGTATTTTTTCTAAAATCTTCATATCACACCTTCTTGTGTATCTCATCCCAAGTCTGCTCACCTTCATCTGCCAAAGTCAGTTTCTTATGAAATATAAAACTGTTCCATTCATGGGCCAAATTCTATTCTCAAAACCTCTCTGAACATCTTTTCAAAAAAGATCTTTCCATTCTAGGGGATTTAGGCACTAACTGGTAAGAAATAAACTTTTCTCCACATCTTCTTTAGTTCTGATCATCAATGTAGATGATTTAATGTGGAAAGGGGACAAGGTCTATTTTTAGGCATTTTTGGTTTTGTACAAAGATGAGCCTATAGAAAAAAATTATAATATAATTTAGTTTTCTAAAACATACATATACTACCTTAGATACTAGTATAGCATAAAAAATGTGGTCCATTTATTTTACATTATATATAGCAAGGAAATTCTGCTTCATGAAAGGTGATATAATTAAGAGAAAAAGTGGGAATAGTCTCATCAATATTAAGTAAATGTGAATAGAATCTAGAATCCAATTGAAGTTCATGAAGTCAAATTAAATCAGAATAAGATTAGATTGGGTCATTATCCAGGCAAAATATGCTACTATCAAGAGAGTGAGTGAAATTGGAAATGATTAGAGGTAGGAGTGCTAGCTAAGGAGGTTCTAAAACCATCTGGGAAATTGGTGGTGCTTGTCTTTTCCAATATCTTGATAGCGCATCTTAGACCAATTACATGGTGTTTGAAGAGACTCCAAACATAAAATATGGAAGCAGTTTCCTTGAAAATGTAAAATTGAGTAATTCATTGATAGAGAAAGGAGCAGAACAAAGAAAACCATGAAAAGGATAAATCTCAATCTCCTATAGTAGGTAACTTGTAGGTGAGCCACCTGATAAGGGAACATATATAGACATTTTGTTAAAGAAAATATTGAGCTTAGTTTTAGTCACTTTGAGATGAATGAGTAGCCTCAAACACAGCTATCAAGTAGTGACATATACTGAATATATGGAGTTGTTATTATCTGAATGAACATACAGTCTTGGCAGAAAAGGACTTTCAATGTATAAGAACAAGATTTGGGAAAATAGGGACTGAGGAGCAGTACTCTTCTTGGTGGCAGTTCAAAATATCTAGAAGATTTTCAAGAGAGTGGTTGATACTTCATATCTATTCTCACATTCTGGTCTAGGCAAAAGATGTAACTAACAACAGGTACTTCTACAGGCAATTCTAAGGACCAGGGTAGAAAAAATTGAGAAAACTCTAAGGGGATTTAGCAGAAATGAAATTGTGGGACAAATTTTAAGTATAAGTATGCTATGTGATAGATATTTTCTAATACTTCCATCTCACCTGTTTCCTCACTTGTCACATGAGAATAAAATCACTGTCTTCTTTAAACAAATGTCACCTACATGAAATAAGATAATTTATATAAAAGATACATGAAAATATTTAGAAATCAAATAGTATTTTCATTATGCAGAGAAAGTATAAAAGATTGACATCAACTTTGGTTAATAAACTTCACACCAGTAGGTTAAAAAGAGAAATGAGAGAACGAAGGGAATATTGTACATAAGCATTGACAAGGAGATGCTAGGGAAATTCCTCCTTTTAGAGAGCCCATAAAAGGATATTAAAGGGATGATTTGTACTGAAGGTATGAGGTATGGTCAAGAACTATGGTAGATACTTAAATTTTAAAATATTATAGTAGAAGACACTACACCCCACCCCCAAATACTCACCTTCATGTCAAACACACCTATCCCATTGTTCTTCCCACTCTTTTTTTTTTTTTTTTTTTTTTTGGTACCAGGGATCCAACTCAGGTCCTTACGCTTGTGTAGCAGACATCAGAACCACTGAGCTAAATCCCTGGCTACATTTTCTTTTCTCAGGTCTTTTATTGGTACATTTTAGGTATACAATTTGTTTACATTTATCATTGGGTGTTTGTACCTGTACGTGATGTATCTTGGTTCTTATTTTTTCCCCATTACCTGTGTGCCCTTCACCCCCTCCACCCTTCCCTATATACACAGACATCATTTCCTTTTTTTTTTTTCTCATAGTTCTTCCCACTTTTTGAAGTAGTTCTGGAAATTGTCTTTTTGGTTTTAGTTGTGCTGTAGTGGCTGCCTCAACATTCAGAATCAATTGGAAATGTTTACCTTTCATGGTCATTTTGACTTTGGAAAATACCTAGAAGTTTCACAGTGCCAGAACTGGTAAATTAGGAAAATGAGGACAAGCTATAATCTTTTTATAAGCTTTATTTTTCATCGCACTGAACTTGGTAATGGCATTTGCCATATTTTTGAGATGTATAAAGTACTGTAACTCCATCCTTAGTATTTCAAACTAACTCATTCAAAAAATTTAAACTGAGAGTGATTTTTATTACTTACTTTCCTTCAAGCATATATTAAAGGCAACCCTTGACTAATTAACATGAAAAAGAAAGTAATTTATGTGTGGATCTTTCTGAATCCATGAATCTAATGGGTCTTAAACATTTAACCTAAAGCATAGGACTCTACTAGTAAATATCTTCTTAAAGATACCTCTAAGTTGAATATGTCCCATAGAAAATTTGTAGATGACATACAATTTCCTTAGAAGCTCCAGATTCCTTTTAGTATAAATGCGTAGACAAGAAAAAAGCTGAACTTCATTTATGCAAAAACTTTCAATTCTATTCTTCCTACTGTGATTTACAGTGAACTGATTCCATAGCTCAGCTGGGTAGAGTATGCCAAAGCAAGAAAAATATGACTTAAGCACAGATTTAAAACTATAATAAAGCATCCACTGGGATCCAAAATAAGAATAGACATTGAAATCTTCAAAGCTCAAAAATAAAAGTTCTAGAATCAAAAGGCAATCAAAAGAACCAGTTTGCTAACTAAAGTGAAACTGAAGTTGTTCTACAAATTTAACTTCCAAATGTTGATAATCAAATGTAATTTTTTCAAGGGCAAATCATTTTTATCCTTGCAAAAGTTATGAATATATAGCGAAATTTTTATGAGCTTGTTATTAGTTAAAGTACAGTTAAAGCCTGGGCTTTTACTATGAATAAGAAAAATCACATAAATTCCTCTAACAGGATATTTTATCATTTCTCTTGGCCTTCAAAGTGTAAGGTACTAAGTTAAAATTTCAAAGTTAAACCTTATTGTATTGAGTATACATGAAAACGTAATATTTCAGTAACCCCACATTAAAAAGTGAACAAATTAGAATAACAGATTTTTAAAATTCTCACATTTATAATGTTAGAAAAATTAACATATATCTATGTTAGTTTTATTTCTGAATCTTCATTCAAGAAAACCACTTAGAGATTAGAAGAGACCTTAAAAAGGTGTCACATTGATTAAATAATTTATATAAAAGGTTTAAATACATTTATGAAAGCCTTTAAAATAGCAAATATTATTTTCATTACTTGAGGAATGTATCAAAGGTTCACATCAACATTGGTAAAAAAAATTACCAATTGCTATCTCTATACCAAGAGTCATAGAGTGAATTATGTATGAATTACCTGCATATCTTTTGTGAGTGGGGGAACCATTTATGGAAGTCTCAAGTACCACTTATTTAACAAAAGCAAAAGAACAGAGCTACTAAGTGACATGAAATTTATTCAGGAGTTGTATTCAGGAGATTTTTGTTTTGCTTTGTTTTCTATCTTAAAAATTTCAAACCTACTTATTTATAATTACCAATCTTTTATTTGTTCATAAATTTTGATTGGCTCTATTCTAAGAACTCAATTCACATCAAGTAGTTTGAACATCTTACAACCCAATTGTGGAATCCTGTTTAATGAGTTGTATTCATCAGAGACACTTTTCCTTCATCTTCCATTGCAACTGGCTTACTCTTGATAAATTATCAAGTATGAATGTAGTGGATTAACTTATGGTCAACTTGTAACACCCAGCTGAACTAATCAGTGTGGTGGGCATGGAGATTCCACCTGAGGATTATTGTCAATAGCCATAAAAAGAGAACTGGAGGGAAAGATTTTTGCCTGTTAATTTTCTAGGAGAAGCTTGTTGAGGATGGTGTTCCTGATGTGAACTAGGCTGTTTTTGTTGAAGGAGGAGTTTGGGGCCTCACTATCACAGAGAATGGCTGCTGTTTTCATCAGGGGAGCTCTGATCTTCACCATGAGCATCACTTCCTGGCTCCAATGTGGATCCTTCAGCTTGGTGGAACAAATCCTTCATCTCACCAGCGTAGGTTTTCTGGCTTCCACCACTGGCCTTTGTGACTTCTCAGGTGCTGATTCTCAATACAAACAAGCATGAGACATTCCCGTGGGCTCTAGGCCACTGGCTGGGTTCGTGGAGGACATTGCTTTGGAGTCTTAAGACTTTAGGTGAACTTGTGTGGGAAATTGCTGGGATCCAGGCCCTTGGCTGGATTATTTGGGCCCCTAGTGTGCGGTTAATCTCTTATACTTCTTTGCATTAGACTTTTTGGGTAACTCTCATAAAATAATCCTATAAACTATGTGTCCTATAGTAAATGTCAAAACCTGGCAAAACCCTGACTAAAACCCTGACTAAAACAATGAGAGATTGTGGAGTATAAAAATAAGCTATGAAACATTCTTATGGATATTCAGCCCAAATGACGATTGTTGTTGATAGAATCTTAATAAACTTTCAACAGTTGAATTATAAAATCAAATAAATCTTTAAGCTAAGTAGAGAAAAGATGATTTTCATTGAATGAATTAATTCTCCATGAAAATTAATTAGTATTTTTACCATTTATTAGAATTTTAATCAGCTTTTAGTCACTGGGAAAAAACCCAGAAACCAATAATTTAAAGGAGAAAAGCTTTATTTGCCTCACAGTTTTGGAGGTTTAGTTAATGGTAAGCTAGCTTCAAGGCTGAAACATTTTGGTAGGAGGGTATGGTAGAATAAAGGTGCTCACTTCATGGTGGCTGGGAAGCAGAGTGGTTTTAACGAGTTCCCCAGAGGAAAGATCTACAAACCAGGTATAGTCCCTGAGGTCACACCCCCAGTACCCACCTGCACACATTCAGAAATATGCTTTATTATTCCAATAATATGTTTTATTATTGACATCTCTAAAGCCAATCAAATTGATAATCCAGTTTAATTGTTAAAATCCATAAGAAAAAACTATAAATATTTAAAAAATATCTTAAGTTCAATGAATAAGTAATATTGGATACCAGTCTGGTAGTTTGATTCAATATCTGAAAAATATTAAATGGATGAAATACTTGCTAAGGAGGGTCACAGGCTCAAGACTTTATATACTAGAGCCCCCCAAATTTTCCTTACATTTGAGTTTCATGTAATAAACCCTATGATTATAGAGAAAATAAAGCAACTGGAGTGAATTTGTTTCAGGTAATTTGTTATAGATTTTTTATTCTTTATAATGATAATAATCATTAGTTTTAGTAAATTGAGGTGAAATTGCCCTTTGTTAAGCCAATGAAAAAATCATCAAACAAGTTTAAGAAGTGAAAGGAAGCTCTTTTGTTCATCCAGCTCTACATAGTGAGGAACACAAATGGAAGAGTTTGTTTTCTTTCTTTCTTTTTTTGGTACGGGGGATCGAACTCTGGTCCTGGCACTTTCGAGGCAGGCAGCGTAACCACTGAGCTAAATCCCTGGCCCCGAGTTTGTTTTAAATTTAAAATTTTATCAAATGTTCTTCTTTGAGTAGAATTAATACAAATCCCTTAACATTATGATCATAATGGATCACTCTTGTACTAGTTATGCCCTGGCCAGGATATGGGCTATATTTGCATTTAGCTTTCACTAACAGCTCTGCTTATATCCTTGTCAGAGTTATTATACTGTCTTCTGCAAAGACAGGTAGTATCTGTATTCCCAACCTTCTAGAACACAATTAAAGGTCCAAAAACTTATGTGCAAAGGCTCTTTGAGATATTTAATTTATATTTTTGACAAAAAAAGAATGACACTGAGCATTCCACAAAGAACAAAAGCAATTTTTCATACTGTCAAATGCAAATGTTAATTTAATCATTAGTAAAAATATCATTATTCTAAATTCAGGAAAATCTTATCCAATTTTTTCCTTGTAGATCTAATATTCTCTAAAAATATGACATTTTGAAAAACACAGCATTCAATTTCTTAAGGAAAATTTTAGTTTTTATTTTAGATAGAAATAGTCAAAGAAAATAAATTAATCAAAATTAAATTAGTAGTAAAGGTTAATACTCTATTTCTCTGATAACTATCATTATATATTTTCATTTTTCTTCTAATTTTAGGAAAGACAAGAATATCTTTAATAATGAAGTTTTTAATAATATTGAAAATTTTAAAAAATATAAACCGCTCATAAAGTCGCCAGATTGCCAGGTAGTTTTGAGTAATTTGGCATATATTTGATATCCTGTATTAATTGCTAAACTGAAACCTGTGAATGATGAGAATAATATCATAGATTTGAAATAAATACTGTAAAATATATTAGGATAATAAAATAATTATTTTGTGTTTACCATGGTCTGCATTGAATCTTGTTTTCAAAATTGCTTATATTTTAAAAATACATTTTGTTGCATATGTTTAAGGCATACAATATATTATGAGATACCTATAAAAATTTTGAAAGTTACCATAGTGAAGCTAATTGACATGCCCAACATTTCACATAGCTTATTCATTTTTTGTGTTTGAAAAGAGAAACTAAAATCTATTCATTTAGCATGAGCTCCAATTTCATTACTCATAGTCCTTACATTGTACATTAGATATTTAGACTTTTTCATCCTATATTATTGCTCCTTGTATCCTGTAACCCAAATTTCTCCATTTCCTTCCCAAACTCAGCCCCTGTTAACCACTGTTTTGTAAATTATCTCCCAATTAGCATTTTTGTTGTTTGTATTCCACATGTAATTGAGATAATACAGCATTTTTCATTTATTTCTTTTTTGTTTTGTGTACCACCATGTCCTCCAGATTCATTCATGTGGTAGCAAAAGGTAAAATCTCATTTTTCTTTTTAGGACTGAAAAATATTCCATTGTACATATGTACCAGTTTTCTTTATGCATTTTTCCATGGAACTCTTAAATTTCTAGAGCTTGGCTATTGTGAGTAATACAACAAAAGTCATGGGAGTACAGACAACTTTAAGAAATACTTATTTCATTTCCTTTACATATATATGCTGAAGAAGGATTGCTGAATTAGAGTCCAGTTCTATTTTTTATTTCTTTAGAAACCTCCATAATATTTTCCATAATGGTTGTGTTAATCTATATTCCAACCAATAGTGTACACTATTATGCTTTCTCTATACCTTCAGTAACATTTATCTTTTAACTTTTAAATGATAGTCATTCTTAAGGGTATGGAGTTCTATAATATATAAATTTCTTTCAAAGTATTTTAGCTTAAAATAGCACTCATATTCAACTATTTGCAAAATATATTAAAATATATTAGCAGCATTCAAACTGGGGCTCAGACTGTAGCTCTAAAAACTATTTTGGGGGGTTTTAATGTCAATATGAATCTCCTTTAAACTTAATCTTTGTGTTATTCTATGATCTCTTCCACTCTGGTTCAATTTCTTTTTCCTTCCCACCACTCTTAATGTACTGTCTCCCAACTGACTTCCCTGTTTAAACTCTTTTCTTTTTATTTGGTTTATTTCACTCTTTTGCTGAAAATCCTCCAAAGACTTTCATTTTCACTCAGAATCAAATCTAAGTACAAAGCTTGTTGATCTGACCCTGCTATCTCTCTGATTTGCTAAAACTCCACAAATCTCCATGTCGTTTCCCTACCAAAATATTTATTTTCTTCCTTCATGTTCCCATAGTACCTACCTTGCAATTTGCTGACAATGTACACTGTTTTATATACTCTGTTGTAATTACTTTTCTCTCCTAAGTCTGTCTAGCTAGTTCTTAACAACTTTTAAAGATGTACATAATATATTTTCCAGTTTGTATCTGGAAAAGTGCCCAATGAATATAAAAATATTTAGATAAATGTGACTCCCAGAATTTGAGTTAAATTAAAGTTTTAAAAATTAATTACATATTACAATGCATTTTCTTTCTTATGCATAAAAATGCATAAGATTTTTATGAAACAAATCATTTAAATACATACACGTTAACATAATGGGAGAATAAAATCCTATAAACCCCTAACTAGCATAATTCTTTCTATAAAATTAATTTTGACCAATTTCCTGTGATTATTGGGGTTAAGGATATATTAATACATATATTGTGTTCCAGAAAAAGAATAAGATTAATGGCGGTCTCTGAGGCAATTCTTCTTGGATCTCAGTTTTGCAATGTAACAAACAGATACTAAATTCAGGGCTGCTATGTTGTAGGTAAGCCTGGCACTGACCAGAGTAACTAAAGAATACATTTGGACTGATTTTATTACTGAACACCAAACCTCAGGTCTGTGAGCCTCTATAAGTCACGAGCTTCATAGAGAATGTACCTTACCACAGTTCATGCAAAAAATACATACATTTTAACTGAAAGGTGGATGGTGGATCCAGTTTTATCACATTGAGGAAGAGATCAATTATTTATTTATGTGTTATTTTTAGCAAATATACCTGCAGAAAATTTAGTAAGAGAATTCTTTCGAGAAAAATCTGTACTTGAGAGACAGGTGCAATAAATGTTCCAAGTAGTTCTCTCTCTCTCTCTCTTTCTCTCTCTCTCTCTCCCTCCCTCTCTCCCTCCCTCTCTCCCTCTCTTCCTCTCTTCTTTCCTTCTTTCCTTCCCTTCCCTTCCTTTTATTTATTTTTTTTTTGAGCAGTTGTATTATTTTCCCATTTGGCTCCAAAGGAATGTAGAAAAAAATAAATGTACCTTTAGCTTTCATTTAAGTTTGCATTTTTTAAATGAAGATTACTTTAGAAAAACTGAAGAAATACTGATTTTGAAATTCTTGAAAAAAATCTTTTTTTGAATTTTCCTTTTTTTTATGATGACAGGGAAAGTAAGAGCCCTATTCCACAAATTGTGATTTTAGTTCTTCTACATAGGGTGGCTAGGATCAGAAACTTTAGCATCAGATAGCTTTGGAATATTAATTCTGCAGCTAGTAGTTAGAGAATGCATTATTTTCCAGCCTAATTTTCAAATTGTTAACAAATTGCCTCGGTGACATATATCATCTTGTACAAATTATAGATACATCTCTTGCAAATTACAAGTTTTTTACTCAGCGTTAAAGCAGAGATAATAATAATAATAACAGAAAATCTCTCAAAGTAGTACTGTGATTATTAAATGAGATAATATATTGAAATGCGTTTGGCACAGTACCAGTTATAAAGTTATAGATTGGCAACTGTGTTTTAAAATCTTCTCCTATTTTTGACTTTGAAGTTTTCTTCCTATTTTTTTTTTTTTTTATGTAATCAATAGAGCTCAATCAGGGCCAACTTTGACCCCAGGACCATGGGCAAATGTCTGAACACAATTATACTTTTTAATAACTGGGAGAAAGCTACTGACAGCTGATGAGTGTTCAACATCATATCATGCACTGGAAAGGCCCCTACAGTAGGAATGATCCAGCCAAAAATATTGTCATGTCCTCATTCAAAATGCCAGTATGCCAAGGCTGGAGAACCCTACCCTAATCCATCTCCTTCTTACACAGTTTATTCATCGCATTTGATTCTTCTCTTCTCAATTCCTTTTCTTTCCTATCTAGTATCATTTTTTTCCATCTGTTTCTGCTTGCAAAAATATTTAAATAAAGATTTTACTTTCTGTCTTCAAAATATTTCCCAGAAAGAATGACTCACATCATTCTAATTCTGGTGTTGAGAAAGAGTCCACCACAGGCCTGATTATCAATAAACTTTTTGCTTGATTGTGCCAGATGTCAACAGTTACCACTCCGAGATATCAAGTATTTTTAACAACAAGTCATTCAAATAACTACTCGGTCAAAGTGAGCAAAGGACAACTGTGAAACGTTTTGTTCTCTGTGGGAAGGAGGCTGTCTTATTCCTGTTACAGAAGATTCTCAACCCTGGATTCCTTAAGCATGGTACAGCACATTGGGTACACAGCCTCCATTTGGGCTTATCATGTCTTCTTGTGAGATTTGAGGGCAAAAGAAATTAGCATTATTTTCTTGCTAATCAATTATAATATTTGCTAACCTATAAGCAAAAATACCATCCTGCTGACCCACCAAATTTTATTTCCTGCTTTGGTACCTAGGGAATTGTGACAGATTTACTTCCAGTTGTCCCATGTGAGGTTTCGATTTTGCCCTGACAACAAAACTAGATAGGCCATGCCATTAAAAGTGTTTTATAGAGCTTAATTTGCAAGATTCTTTTTCCTTCTTGCTTGATTTTATTTCAATTCCAACACTATAGCGATTCATCGCGACAAGTTTATTTCACCATTATCACCATCACCATTACCATCATCACCTTGAGTCATTATCTCTGGGAGAACCCAGGCTCAGCACAGGCCGCACTGAGTCAAACCATCTGCATGCCTTTTCATGGTGTCAGGTGTGCTTACCTTGGGTTTCTCCTAATTTACTTTAGTCTGTATACAGAAGCATTTCTACTTTGGGATTTGCTGATGCCTTTACCAGGTATTGTACTGATTCTAAATATAGAGCTGGAGCTTTACTCTGCAACACCATGAATTCCCTAAAGATTGTGTCTTACTAAGTTTTAGAGCAGTATACTACAAAGCAGAAAATGCCCCCAACAAAGTAAGTTCTTTGTGTGTAGTAATGAGATAGTAATTTATATTTTACTCTTAAACTTATGACTTTTGCTAGACTTATATATAATTTTGATATTATCAGTCTTTTTTGAGAATTATATAAAATTATTTGATAAATGTCTTTTGGAACATATCTCAATTATTACACTCTTCCATGAAATCTCATCATTATCCAGTCTGATATGAGGCCCACCCTCTTTGTTGGCAGGACTTCAGGACAGGTCCATTTATCTGGTGGTAAGTCTTGGGAGACAGGATATGACCCTCTCTGCAGAGAATTGCTTTAACACTAAAATGATGAGAAAAAAACACATGAAAACGATTGTTTCATCTATTTTCCCAAGGATACTTTGCTAGCTGAAGCCATTATTTAACTCTTATCTCCCTTTTCCTTTTTATATATTTTTTAAGATTTGTTCATTTTAATTATAGAATGGAGTTAAACTGTTTTAAAACTACCTTTTATTTATTTTGAATAAGCATTTTATAATTCACTTGAATATTCAGCTGCAGTAATATAGTGATGTTTTTAATCACAAAGTGAAAGGAAAAAATTCTCATATCGAGTGATGGCAAAATTACTAACTTCCTGGTTAATATTGAAGTTTTTCTATTTATTTTACTTAGTGTGACAAGAGAAAAATGAAGAATCACTTTAGCCTCATTTTGTTATGATGGTGCTGTTTTCCAGTGTAGTTTATACACAAATTCTTTTCAAGGAGAAATCTTTTACACTGGCCAGAAAAGAAACTATTTTTCTTAGAGGACTATAAATATATGAGCTTTTTAGGAAAAAGTCTTGGGAAATTATATTAAATGACCCTCCTACCACAACTGCACACTCAGCAGCATTTTCTCTTTCATACAAGGTAGCAAAATTTAAATAAATGTCATTTTTTCAAGCTTATAGCTAATTTTGAACCAGCAAGCATAAAATGAATGCTTTAAATAAGGGCCTATTGAAAATCAATATTTTTCAGTTTTTATGAGCATTATTTATGTCATATAATAAATGAAATAAATGTTTTATTACATATTCTTCAAGGATTCTTTAAGCAGCCACACATGGTGTGGACCTTGTTATCTCCTGTCTAGTTTCCTTATGGTAGGTTAAAAAAAACCCTTGTAATCTTGCTACACATATTCTACAAATAATATGCTTTTCTATAAATAATAAATTAAAGAATAGCATACTATGCATTTAAATACAGAAAACAAAAGACAGAACAGGAATATAAATTTGTGAATGTTGTTTTCCTGGATTAAAACATCTGTGCTATATTTAATCCATTTAAATCTTCTACCACTGCATTATGTGAGATTATTCTGAGTTTTGAAAGGTTTACTGAACTCTTACAATTGTTAAGAGCTTAGAGGACTGATGTTAGAAAGCTTATTCTTTGTTACATTGCATTGAGTTACATGCATTTGTTATACTTCCAGACAAATTTCTCAAACATGAAGAAACTTTAGATATATAGGTTCATTTTACAGGCAGTGTAATGTATACTACATTGGAGAAAACAACTTATTACAGATATATTTAAACCATTTCTGACACTCTGACATCTGATTTCCAACATCTCTCTCTGCTATGTTTATCTGACTTGGATTTTGAGCCACTGCACGGATGATATGTGCTCAGCCACATCTAGCACATTGAGGGATAAATGGACTCTAATCAGCTGGATCCTTCCAGTGTGCTAATGACTTCCTGGGAATAAGTCAGCACATGGGGTTTGTGCTCACTGTTTCAGATCACTAGAAGACCATTTAGCAAATTGCTGCTTCAAAGGACTCAATGGTACCCCTGTGTTCTGAGAAAGTTAATTGCAGATTCTTAGGAACCTAACTTTACTCCTATGACCTTACCAAAAACAGGAACTCAGGCAATTCAATTGCCTCAGAGAATTAACTTGATGATATACGAAGGTCCTGAACTTGTTAGAATTTCTATGCAAATAAATAGGGTTTCTCAGTTTCACTTGCTCTTTTACTCTTGGGAATATGCTACCCCTCTAGGACTAAGGAGATAAAATTCTTCCTCTATTTGTCTCAATCTTTGGGAAATTACCCTTTTCAGTGGCTGGAGATGTAGCTCCCTTAACTTATCTTTGTATCAAAAGTAACCTGTATCAAGTTTTGGAAAACTGTCACCGTGTACCAGAGCTTTTGAGGTTGACATGGGAACAGTGTGCATTGCCTTGATTTTTACAAGTTTACCTATGACTGTTTTGAGCACTTCAATAAATAAGCCCTGGGAACTTACAATCTATGTAAGGCAGAGGAGATAATTTACTCCATACCTTTCCCTAACATATTTCAATCAGTAGAACATGAAATTGATGACAAATGAGGTCCAGACTCTTCAGTAACCTGCTATAAAATGGAGTTGGAAGGGATAAAGTTCAAATGAGACAAGAAAAGACCCAGATAACTCAATTTTCCTGAGTGGCAAATTAACATTTTTAATTTTATCATAAATAAATTTTTTTCTTCCATAGGCAACATTATGGCTGTAAAGCCAAACTCTGATTGACTTTGAGGTTTTGGAGCCCCAGGGAAAAACAAAACAAAAAAGCAGACTTCCAGATCAGCTTAATTAAGGAAAGGAGATACTCTCTGGGACTAGAGTAATTGACTGTCCACTTAAAACTGAATCATGGCAGGCATAGGGAATGCCCCAAAATTGTGAGAAAAAATATTATCTTGAATTCCATTTAAGAGAAAGACTGCTGCTTTATGAGAAGTCCTAAGTAAATACCTAAATACAAATTCAAACAAATATTTTAAAGAAAAAATAATATTTATTATTGTGTAGAAACTGTACATTGCATCAAATAGTATTTGCTATGCTATTGAGATATGTGACTACTTAAGCAGAAAAGAAATTTGCAAGTAACACTGTCTATATCTATCAAAGAGAATAGGCTTTCAAGGTTGTTAAAATCAAAATGGCATTAAAAATAATCTTGTCCTACCAGGGATTTAGCTCAGTGGCACTGGCGCCAGTCTTGAATGCACAAGGTCCTGAGTCTGATCCCTGGTTAAAAAAAAAAACAAAAACAAACGTCCTCCACACTTGCTCATATTCATAAATTATATTTAACATGCACATATATGTATATATACATCTATATTACATTTATATTTATTTTTCTGTCTGTTTGAACATGGAATTAATATAATTATAGATACATACAAGTGGAGAAATCATGGTACTGCACAATAATGATACATACATTTCAAATTTTTCCACATGGCTAATTATGGAGATAGTTGTTTATGATTTTTCAGAATTTATTTTCTCTTTATTGTTTTTTAAATTTACACTCCTGTAAAAATTCTAGTTATTTTTTTTACTGATTAGAAAGAAATACATTGAGTTGTACTTTGAAGAGAGTAAGATCTGTCATTTCATTTTTCTGTGACGGTCAAGAGCCTACTTTTTCTTCTATAAGATAAACATTAATAAATCACTGGCTTTCTAAGCAAGTGCTTAATAGACACCATATTTTGAAACATCACAATATTCTTATAAGTGTGAAATGCAGCAAATACCATTCTTCTTGCTGACTCTCATCTGAGGCCATTGGTTGAATTACTGAAACATTGCAATACCTGGCTCAAATCACCCACTGAGCTTAGAGAAACGATTATAACCCAGAGCACTACTGTGCTTCCAACTGTTTTCTCATACAATTGAATGTTCTTTTCCTTCCTAAGGAGGTATAGAAGATGAAGCTCTTATGATGGACAAGATCCCCATGTCCTCTAACAATACCTGTACAATTAATGAAAATTTCCTTTGCATGCTCAAATTGCTCACTTGGGTTTAAACAGTTCACAACCTAAACGAACGGACAAATAAACAAAAAATAACCTTCACATATTTCTGCTTGAATTTTATTTTTCAAAATAAACCTTCTCCTTCTACCTGAGTTAACAGTGACAAGAGATGATGAATTATTTCCCTTTTGTTTGGCTACCTTCAATATATGCCTGTAATCATGTACTTTTTTTTTCTGGAACATTATGACATTTCTATGTGATTTGTTTTCCTGTAAAAGGACTCTTTTATTATAAAAAAGGTTACAACAAGGGTTAGCAATATTAATGCATAATGTCATGTGTGGTTGTTTGGACATTATAGGAACAGTTGCTTATGTCTTCCCCGAGTGTTTATTGGTGGCTTTGAATTAATCTGCTGCTCCAATGTGACATGTTCAGTAAAATGACATGGATCATTGGCTTGTTCAAGGACTCCGCTACAGCAGTACGAGGTAAATAAAAAAATAATTCTTTCCAGTTTAAAAATGTTCCTAAACCTTTTTTATTTATTAAAATAAATGGAGTACTCACAAAAGATCTACTTTTACAATACCATGATAAGCTTGTCAACAAAGCTTGTTTCTATTGAACCCTCCTATATTGGGAAGAGTATAACTTTGTTGAGTTCATAAAAATCTGATTTCTAGAGGAAGTGTTCCTCTGAAGTTTCCCATCTAAGTCCTTTTAAAATTCTGTGTAATTTTGAGATCCAATAGGTTGATAAGAATGTATATCTGTGCAAAAGTCTGTTTCTATTTAAAAATTAAACTCAATGCAATGGGGAACTCAGCTTGTATCTTGAAGGTTGTTAAATATTAAAATTATTTAAAGAACTGCATTTGCAATTTGAGGAGTTCCCCTATAAACAGCCATAGGCATTGGTTGTGTGGGCAAACAGACTGAGCTTCTTAGGTCCTACCCTTAGGAGAAGCAGCTCTGGATTTTTTTATGTTTTGGCTTAAAATTTCATTTGAAGAAAGGGGATTGTGAATATGGGGAATCAAATTGTAAATCCAGAGTGCCATTATTCTTGACAGGAGTTGCTGCTTGACCTTCAGTAAGACAGACTGAGTAAACTGAAGCCACAGGAGAGATCTCTGTTTACCTCTTCATAGTTGTGCTATGAGACAGTCAGTTAAGACCCACACCTTGCTCTGACTGCTGTCAGGAGAACCAAATGAAAAAACAGTCTTAGAAAACCTTTGCAAAAGTGTTCTCAAAAATCTTAATCTATTATAAGGAAATGATTGCTTACTAATATATAGTCAGATTGTATGACAATCATTCATGAGAATTTTGAAATGTACAAATTTGAATTCATGAATTGACAGGAAAAATTAGTGGAGTTATTTATACTCACTTTCTTAGAGCATTGACCCCGAAGGCCCTTGAACAAGTTTCCTTTTCTAGCCCACTCTTTTCCCATCTGTGGTAAAAGAAAAAGCATACCGCTAACCTCAGGTGTGGTTTTGCATATGAAATGACATGATAGCTGTGAAGAAAGTAGCTCTGTCTCTGCCACACCAAGTAAGCCCAATGTTCAATAAGTGCTTCTTCTTGCTATTACTGCTATTTGCCTTCCAAAAACATATTCCTGATTATTGTTTGTGGGAAATAAGAAAATGCTCTGTATCATTTCAATTTTAGTATATGTGCTGCTGAAGTGAGTACCAGAAAATTCTCTTCTAAACAGAGAATAAAAAACTCTCTTTGAAAGGACCTTACCTTGCATTCTCTTTCTCTCCCTCTCTTACACTTCTACAGAAATAATAACAAAGCTATCTGAGTCATTATGATCTCATGAGAAGTATATGAGATGCTTCCATTGAAATTTCACTGAAATCATAATGCAACCATTATGGTTCTTCCACTGAAATCATAATCATATGTTCTGAAGTCAACATGGTGTATCGTGTCAATGCATGCTAAGGGAGTCCTCGTGCACAGACCATTGACGTGATAGACTATAAAGGCTCTTTCAGAGCTGCTATGGTCCACTGTGTCAATGCATACTGAGGGAGCCTTTAACCCACTGATCCGAGCCTGCAGAGCATTTCTTCCCTGGGTGAAAGAGGAATTTCTTATGAATATTTTGATGAAAAGCTAGTAGCTTGATTTTCATTGATTTTTAATAAGCCTCACACTGATACAGTGATTCATGTTCACCATGATACCGCAAGGTTCAGATTTTATTCAAGAATATGTAACAGTTGTCAACCTCCCAAGGTGTAAGAAACCATACTTCAGAAAGCAACTAAAGGAAAAAAAATACCTTCTGGGGTTCATTGGCAAAGGCTTCATTGTAGCCTCCCAATTAATTATCCTAGAGTCATTGCCCACCACTCATGTCAGCTGCAGAATGCACTTTCTCCAACCTAAACATATGTCTCTGCTTGTTATTCATTATGGAGAATTCAGAATCCTAAAATAAAAATATTTTTCTAAATTCATTTCTGAATGAAGAAATCAGCTACATATTCAGAAAATATTAAAACTGTGAATTTTAAAGAACGTGATGTATTCACTTGGTAGCCTTAGTTATCCAATCATGACTATCTGAATCTTTTTTTCTCTACATTGTGGAAGAAACTCAGTGTTGGATTGTACAGATGGTCACTCATATTGTACTGATTCTTAAATATGCTGGGTTGAATAAAATTATAGCCTCTTTTAAGTATTTTGTAATTAATTAAAACTTTTAACAACTAAGGAATCCAATTTAAAAGATATCTCAAAGACTAAATGTCCAATGAAGGTTTAAATTTTTTTTTAAATTTAGTAGAAATAGAATTTTTGTTTCTTCTTTTACCTAAGATGAACTTCATCAAAGTTTTCCAGTATGCTTATTTGCCCCTTTCTTCCAAATCATTTTTAAATCTTCTTTCTCTTTACTTTACTTTTTCAGGTATATATACTACTTTTTAAAAATGTATTTTGCTTTCAGTTTTTCATTACCTTTGCCATTTGTCTAATTTCATTATTAATGCTTCACAGAAAAGAGTGCCAGCAAATAAAAATATACTTTTGAAATTCAACTCCTTAAATACTTCAAAGAAATTAAAGACAAACATTTGCTTTTAGTCAAGAAAGCTCTTTGTTATAAATCATGGTACAGGGGGCTAGGATTTAGTTCAGTGGTGCTGCACCCACCTCCCAAGTGCAAGGTCCTGAGTTCGATCGCCAGTTCTGGGGTGATGGGTGAGATGATGAAATAAATTAAATTTATTTCCATTTGAAAGGCTGACCATGACTAGATTCACCAGTGGCCCAGCAGTGAAAATAAGATTGAAGACAGATTAATAATAAAAACAACATCCAGGGCTGTTTTGCTTAGTGGCGCCACCACTGGGCTCACAAGCACAAGGTCCAGAGTTCAATCCCGGGTACCAAAAAAAAAAAAAATAAATAAAATAAATAAAGAAAGAATAAATAATAAATAAAACAGTAAAGGCTAATACACGTGAGCCAATATTCTCCATCTCCTCCAACAGATCTATTTTTTCCCTGTTCTGCTTTGCTCTGTGTCCTGGCTGATTGAAGACTAAGAATTTTATTACTGCACTTTGTTTCCTGAGCCATTGGTTGCAGTCAACAGAGGTTAAGCAGGAAGTCTGAGAGAAATAAAAGGTAGTCAGCTACTTCTTCCTCTGCTCCTAGCCAGTTTTAGTTTAATAATTTGGCAGTAGCTGCATTCTTTTAAGAAGAGTATGCAACATAAGTTCTCCAGCTCTAAGAACAACACTAGGGATATAGGTAACACAGTGGCTTCTTGTTGTTTCTAGTCTCTGGGCTTCTCAGCCTATACTGTTGACTCCTTTATCCTATGACAGATGCATAGCTATAATTAAAATTTCTTCATTTATGTCCAGTGAGTACAATCCAGCCATAGAGCATGTGCCCAGCATGTCCAAAGCCCTGAATGTGATCCTTAGAACCACAAAAAGTTTTATTTAAACACCTTGAGTGAAATTATCTTTCCTGTGACAAATATTATTTATATAGTAAATGGAACCAGAACTGGGCTGAAGGGACAGACTGATAAAATGGATTTTTGAGATTGGTTTCTCACATTCTTATGAATACAAAAATGAACTCCTCAGTGGTAGATAAGTGGTAGAATATTGGAATTCCTAGAAAACACTGACATTTTATTACTCAAATTTTATAAAAATACAAGGTATAACATGGAAAGTAGAATTAGCATTGTTATGGAGATTCTTAGTACCACTGTGGCACAATATGATATATTTTGACTTTGTTGAAATAAAAAAATATATATATAAAATCAGTGCCTTGAAATTTTAATTTGTGGTATGGACTGAGAATTCAAAAAGTCCTATAATTCTTGATTTGGTGTTCTATTTTGGATTTTTAAAAAGAAGACTCATGATATTTGTATTAAGTAAACTCTTTTCTAGGTAATCCAAGGAAGTCCCATGAGAGAATGAGAGTCATAAAGGAAAATATATGCATACACTATCAACCTGCTTACTCAGCATAATAAGGCCCAATCTCATTGTATCTTCTGTGGGAAATTATATAGGACATTATATAATCCATATAGAATTATCCATGTGAAGCAGGGGAAAGCTGAGATATTTAATCTGCAAACCCTCATTTCTTATTAGTTTAACATTCCTATGTTAAACTAAATTCTATTCCCAGTTATTTTTCTGTAATTTCAACTTGCCCTTCACAGAAGTATACCTTGTGGTATAGACGGACAATTTCCTGAGTTGGCAGGAAAGAAATTTCTATGTGAATTGAAAATAATTTCTGAGATGTACTGAGGCTAACAGGGTAGCACTTTGATGATATCTGCTGTAATTATGATAAGCATAATCTTCATGTAGCCATGAATCAGAAAGAGGTAGGGCTTAGGACCAAGTAACAACTTTATAGTTTATAGAGTTAAAATTCTAATCAAACACACACTCACTAAAACTTCCTGTACTTTTGTGGGAATTTAAGGAAATTTAAGTCAGAAATTGAGGATGTTAAGTAGGTAGATACATAGGAAGCATAAACCCACACATTTCCAAAATTTTATTGCTGTCAGAAGATACTGTCATCTCCACCCCAACTCTTTAAAGAGGTTAATGTTCTTTCAATGGCTGTTATTCTTCAGAAACCCATAACCACTACACATATTTGCTTGTAAGCCCACAGTGACAGTGAAAGGTCAGCACTGTTCAGAGAGAACTGCAAAGTCCTTTCTAGGAAGAGACAGCCTTTACAGAAAAGAAACAGCAAGATATTGTCAACTTCTGTAGCAGTAGCCAACACAAATACTGGAGTTGGGAACTAAGATCAGAGATACCTGGTATCTACTTGGCATATACCTATAATTCATGATTTTTCTTTTGGATTCTTCTTTTGTAAAACTCTACACATGGATTAATCTTATAATTTTAAAGTCTTTTCATAATTCCTGATTTCTATTTTCCTGTTTCCCTAAAAATAAATCATAAAAATCAGCTTTCCATATTAAGAAATATCCCAAGGAAAGAGTATGAACCTCATATATGTTTGGGCAACAGTGCACAACATATTGGTATTCAAAGATTTGTAGGCTAAGCAAAATTATACTTAGTTAAAACAGTTCTATAAATTTGTGAAGCATTTTAAATCAAAAAATGTTTGTTTACATTGAGAAGCAATATGTTATTAACAGTATATTTTAAATGTGAAGAACTATATTTATCTATGCTAAAACCTCATTACACATTTGTATCACATCTGTGATACAAAACAAATACATTCATCATAGTGGTGATTGGTATTATACATATTGCCTCTTGATCCTTTTTACTTACTCCTCACCTGCCATCTCCTTCCATCCTCAAGCTCTTCCCATCTCTACAAAATCTATCTGCTTGTTTCCTATTATCTGTCTTTTATTTTACTCTTCAAATTATTTATATTTTGGGTTTCTCATATGAGAGAAACCATGCAACATCTAACTTTCTGTGCCTGATTTATTTAACTTAGCAATATGGTCTTAAGGTGAAACCATTTTCCTAAAATTACTCAAGTTTTTCCTTCTTTATGGCTGAGTAGTACTCTATCATGTATATATAGCACATTTTCTTTATCAGTTCATCTGTTGATGGGCATACAAGTTACTTTCAAGATTTAAGTATTATGATACTGCTATTATAAACATGGGTATGCAAGTATTATGGTAATATAAAGTCTTCAACTCTTTGAGAAAGATACTCATAAAGGGTATAGCTGGGCCAAATGAAACCTCTACTTTTAGTTATCTGAGGAATATCTTTACTAACTTCCACAGTAGTTGCATCAGTTTACATTCTCAACAATAATAAAGAAGAGTTATTTTTCTCCAAAAGGTTATCTGCAATTGTTTTTTAAATTCTTGATGATAGAGTTATTCTTTCTTAAGTAAAATGGAATGTCAGTATTGTTTTGATGTGCATTTATGTGATGGCCAAAAATGCCACTTTCATATTCTCATTGGCTATTTGAACTTTTTTTCAGAAGTCTTTGTTCAATTAAAATGCCTATTTTTGATTGGGTCTTTTATTTATGGGGTCTAATTTTTTGAGTTCTTTGTGTATCCTACATATGAGTTCTCTAGTGAATTTTAACTTGATGTAGTCCTATCTATCAAGGAGTGAATTTTAACTTGATGTAGTCCTATCTGTTTATTGTTGGTGTTATTACTTGTATAACTGGGGTTCTATTAAAAAAACTTGCTTACATCTTTAAGAAATTTACCTATTTCCCCTATTTTTCTATTTTTGTCTTCCAGCAGATTCAATATTCTGTATTTATATCAAAGTCTTTGATCAATTTTATTTTTATTTTTACACAGAGAGTGAAAGATATGGGTCTATATTCATTTCCCAGCACCTTTAGTTTAAAAGGCTATCTTTTCTCTACTGTATGTTTTTGGACTCTTTGTTGAAGATCAGATGGCTGAAGTTGCCTTGGGTTATTTTTAAATCCTTGATTTTGTTCCTTTGAATAACATGTCTATTTTCCTGTAGTACCATGTTGTTTCTATCAGTGCAGCTTAGTAATATATTTTAAAATCAGGACTTGTGATGCCTCCTGCTTTGTTCTTACTGCCCAGACTTGTTTTGGATATTCTGGGTCTCTTCTGGTTCCATACACATTTTAGGATTTTTTTTCCTAGTTCTTTGAAGAATGCTGTTGATATTTTGACTGGGTTGGCATTAAATCTACATATCACTTTTAGTAACATGGCCATTTGACAATGTTGATTCTGCTTCTCTAGGAACATGGAATATC
The DNA here is from genome assembly GCF_053883595.1 of Heterocephalus glaber. Lineage (NCBI taxonomy): Eukaryota > Metazoa > Chordata > Mammalia > Rodentia > Bathyergidae > Heterocephalus > Heterocephalus glaber. Next base: position 6,148,791 of record NW_028258406.1, on the reverse strand, counting down.
TTTCCATTTTCTGTTCTTCACTTCCATCACTTTTTTTTTAGAGTATTATAGTTTTCACTATAGTAGTTTGCAATTTAGTTTTCATTATAGAGGTTTGTCCATTCCTTGGTTAGGTTAATTTCAAGGTATTTTTTTTTGAAGCTATTCTGAATGGGATTGTTCTTCTGATTTCTTCCTTGGTAGGTTCATTATTGGAGTACCGGAACATCACTGATTTTTGAGTTTTGATTTTGTGCCCAATACATTTCTTTTAGTTTTTCTCTTGCTTGATTGCTCCAATTAATACTCAAGTTCTATCTTGAACCGTTGTGAATTTAAGACAAAAAGTTATCACTTAGTAGTCCTTTGGATATATATATATATATATATAAAATCTCTCATATATATACACATATAACAAATATAATTTTATTGTGGAATATATACACATAAATGTTGCTTTTTAAAGAATTAAAAATAATATGATTCATGAAGTCAATTCTTTAGCAGAAATATTATTTCCATGTTAACATTTTCTAAAAGTGACAGCTATGTAGGATTAGAGAAAGACAAACTATTTCAGAGAAAATAAATGAGGCATTAATGTGTCTCCTCTCACATAAAACTGAAAATCAACTACTCAAATATATTCTTAGATGAATCCAGGATATTCCACAAATATCCTTTGAAATTGCACCTGCTAAATAATAGCTCACAGACAACATTTCTAATATACAACACATAAAATAATCATTAGTGATTGAGTTACATCCTCATTATAAGTAAAGATTTCAATAAGCTAAAATTTTTTTTTCAATACTAGGGCTGAGGCCAGGGATATCACACTGAACTCCTTCTCCTTCCTCCTTCCCTCCCTTCAACTCTCTCGCTTCTTTCTCTCCTTTCTTTCTTTCTTTCTTTCTTTCTTTCTTTCTTTCTTTCTTTCTTTCTTTCTTTCTCTCTCTCTCTCTCTGACTTTCTTTCTTTCATCTTTTCTTTGTCTCACTACAGGGTCTCCCTAAATTGCTAAATAGCTTAGCCAGGCTTGCACTTTTAATTCTCCTGCCTCAACTTCCCGGAGTGTTGGGATTATTGTGTATGCCATCATACTTGGTTAATAAGCAAAGTCTTGAGACCACAATATGAAAATCCAAAGTGAATACATTTTTCCCTAAATGAATGTTTCATTAAGGTGATGCCAGAAGGGGTCCCTGAATATGGCCATAAAGAGAAGGGAAAAGTAAAGATGTAAGAATACTTTCAAACCCAGAGTATCTTTTTTCTCTTCCTATTATGATTGCAATCATCTGTGCTCATTTCTTTGTTCTTTCTTCTTTCCGTAGTCTCACCTTTATCATTATTCTTCCTAGTCTTTCTTCTCAGCTTTTTCTCTTGTCTCTTTCTTTAAATATTTTTAAACTTCCCAATTCCTGTTCTTTAAGTAATCTTTGTAACCCTTTTGTCTTGGTTGTTTTTACCTCATTTCATGCAAATGCTCAGCTTTTATTTTACTAAAAAATAAAAATAAACTTAATGACAATAGGAATATTTTATTGTTAATTTAGGTCATATAAATTAATGTTAATATTTGTTTTAAATACTATAGGTACTTATTAAATTATAGCAAATAATTTTCTGCTTTTGACATGAGGCTCATCTTTTGAAATCATTATGAGGTGATGTGACCAGTGGATGTGATTGAGTTTTTAATGAGAGAAATTCATCAAAGATCAAGCTGGCCTGCTTCACAATGCTACGCTGCCTGAACAAATTGGCAACTCATAAATGCTTTTGGGTGATGATACACACAGAAATGCATGCGTTGGAGGCCAGTTGGCTTGTAGCTGTGTGTGGCCAAAAAGTTATCCTTGACAGCTGCCGAGTCCAGAGTTGCTCCTGGCAGACAAACCTTCCCTGGAGCAGAAGATACTGAAAGGCTTTCCTGTGCCTACAGAAGGACATGTTGCTAGCTATCACTCTGAGAGACAAAACAGAGAAATGTTCTGGTGAAGTTCCCATTCAGAAATGTCACTGTCCAAATGAGCAGGGCTCTCTGATTTATGTCAAGATTTACAGCATATTTCACTAGGCCCTCTATTACAGAAATAGAGTTAAAATATTTAATAAGAGCAGGGAGTTTCAGAGATAATGTCTAAAGGAGGTGTGTGGTGTATACGTGGGAAATCAAAGGAAGCATCCTACCTCCTTAGTGCTAATGTTAGGGGAATTTATGGCCTAATCTATGTACAAACTAAATACACATTAAATACCACTAGCTTACCTACCAAAGGTAGAAAATAATAACCTAATTTTCTATACTTCAGGTATAAGTTTGTTTCTTTTGCCAACTTTTTTGCACATTTTTTCACTTTTTTCCCTAAAGAATTGAAAGCAACTTAATTACATTTAATATAGTAAGGGAGATGAAGTAATTAATTCATCTCAAGTATAAACAGCAGAAATGACAATGGAGGTTAAGGACCAAGTAATAGAGGTGGGATAGTTGGTGTCAAAGAAAATCTGTCTTTGAAATGTGACAAGAATGTGATTATTATAGTTTACAAAGTTAACAATAAATCCTCAATAATATCTAATATAGCCTCCCTGATCTTTTCTACAGATAACTCTTTTAAATCAAGTTTATCTGTATCAGATTTCAAATAAGTTCTACACATTCTATTTAGCTTTTACATTATTTAATTTTGATTACTAAAATATGTCTTTTAAACCTGGGAATTAAAAAAAAATCCCAAAATTGTTTTAATATGATTCTGGATTTAAGATTTTGAATTTTTTGTTTCATAGTATGTGCATTAGGAAAATATATGGAATCTGTAATCTAGAAGAAAATAGCTTTACTCAAAAAAAGATTTGGGAGAAAATGTTGAAGTTATATAAAAATACTTTAAGTTTTCAGAGTTAAAAAGCTCAGCATTTTAGAGGAAAATAGATGCATTTTGAGACTATAACACTTTATTTACTTATTATAAAGTAAATCCTGAAACATGTTTAAATATGAAATGGTGAGTCCCACAGAAAACACTGAATCAGCCCGCACCCCAGCAGCAATCCACTGGACCCCCTGGACCCCACCACTGCTCCTTTGGCCTCTTATCTGTACAGCCACCTGGTTCCACACTACAAAGACACAGAGGACATGGGGCCACCAGACCACCGTACTGGAGCTAATCAAGTTCTCAGCATTTAAAGAATTCCTGCTCAGAGGTAGGGGCTTATGAGCCGCCGTCCCACTGCTCCTGGTCCAGAGGAAGGGACTGCCCGGCCACCATCCCTCCCACTGCTCCCAGCCCAGAGGAAAGGGATTTTGGGCTGCTCTCTGTCCTACCATTCCCTGCCCAGAGGTAGGGGCTTCTGAGTCACCGTCCCACTGCTCCTGGTCCAGAGGAAGGGGCTTCTTGGCCAGCAAACATCCCGCCACTCCTGGCCCAGAGGAAGGGGCTTTTGGGTGACCATCCCTACCGCCACTCCCGGCTCCTGGCCCAACTCTCCCAGCTCAGAGGAGGTGAGCTACGCAGATGCCAACAGAATACCCCCTAGCCCCGCAGTCGAAATGAGAAAACATGCAAATAAGTTTCAAAACCAGACTTCCAGATCACCTACAGGAACCCCAAAGGGAAATGAGATGGAACACTCTGATACTTAACCACCTGGACCCACTGAACTGGCAACCAAAGGGGATCTGGAAAAAATGAAATCAGAAATAATTTCTCAGATAACAGGAGAAATTGCGCTCCTAGTGCAAGACATGATTAATAAATCTAGAGAGGAGCTGAGGAACATGATGCAATTCCAACATAGGAAACAAATGGAAGCCATAAAACAGATGCAAATAGATTTCCAGGAGATAAAAATCTCTATTGAAAGTCTACACAGCAGAATGAGCCAATGTGAGGACAGAATTTCAGATAGAGAAGATAAGATTGTAATTAATGACCAGGAAAAGAAAAATTGTTTCAAAATTATAAGGGAACATGAGAAATCAATGCAGCAGCTGCTAGACAATGCAAAGAAGAGTAACATAAGACTGATTGGAGTCAATGAAGAAACAGGAGAGAGTGCAGATGACATAAAAAAACTCTTCACAGAAGTAATGGCTGAAAACTTCCCAAGTAGGGGAAAAGAAATTGACATACAGATAAGTGAGGCATATAGGAGGATTCCAAATAGCCTTGATCAAAAAAATCTACACATAGGCATATAATAGTTAGGATTCCAGAAACTCAACAGAAGAACAAAGTTCTCCAAGCAGTCAGAGAAAAGAAACAAATCACATACAAAGGAAAGCCCATCAGAATCACAGCAGACTTCTCAACACAAACCATCAAGGCAAGAAGAGCTTGGAGTGACACGTTCCAAGCCCTAAAAGAAAACAGCCTCCAACCCAGATTGATGTACCCTGCAAAACTATCTTTCAAAATGGATGGAGAAATAAGATACTTTCATGACAAAGAGCACCTTGGAAATGTCATGAATACCAAACCAACACTCCAAAAAATTTTACACAATATCCTGGGAACAGACATTTAGGATTACAACCCCAGGAAGCAAAGCAGAATGAACCCATCTGGCATGACAAGAAATTAAGCGTAAAGGGAGAGAACCCAACGAAAAGAAAAAGTCATGGCAATGATAAGTCAGTAAGTTTCAGTTATAACCATCAATGTTAATGGTCTCAATTCACCAATCATAAGAAACACACAGGCAGAATGGGTCAACAAGTAAAATCCAACAATGTGCTGCATACAAGAAACACATTTAATTCAAAAGGAAACTCAGACTGAAAGTTAACGGGTGGAAAACAATACTCCATGCATAGGGAAACCCAAAAAAAGCAGGAGTAGCTATCCTCTTTGCAGATCAAGTAGATTTCAAACCAACACTGATTAAGAGAGAGGAAGAAGGACACTACATCCTTGTAAAGGGAACAATCCAAGAGGAAGAGATGACAATCATAAATATCTATGCACCAAACACTAGTGCACCCAACTATATAAAACAAATACTAATGGACATAAAAAGTGATATATGCACTAATACAATTGTAGTGGGGGACCTCAACACCCCACTGTCACAAATAGATAGATCAACTACACTCAAAATAAGTAATGAAAAACTAGAACTCAATCTAACTCTTGCACAAATGAACTTAACAGATGTTTACAGAGTGTTCCACCCCACAAAATCAGAATACACATTCTTCTCAGCTGCACATGAGTCATTTTCCAAAATAGACCACATAATCACACATAGAACATATTTAGGTAAGTGCAAAGAACTGAAGTTATCACCTGTATATTATCAGACCATAGTGCAATGAAATTGGAGATCCATAGCAAAAGAAACTCAAAAAATTTCATGAACACGTGGAAATTGAACAACACACTTCTGAATAACCAATGGGTCATAGAGGAAATTAAAGAAGAAATCAGACAGTTCCTTCAATTAAATGACAATGACAATACAACTTATCGGAATCTTTGGGAAACAATGAAAGCTGTCTTACAAGGGAAATTCACAATAGTGAATACGCATATTAGGAAAACAGAATGAGCCCAATTAAGCAACCTGATGCTGAACCTCAAGCTTCTAGAAAAAGAAGAGCAGGACAAACCCAAAGCTCATACAGGGGAGGAAATTACAAAGATCAGAGGAGAAATCAATGCAATGGGGACTAAGAGAATGATACAAAAAAATCAATGAAGCCAAAAGTTGGTTTTCTGAAAGAATCAACAAAATTGACAAACCCTTAGCCAACATTATCAGAAAAAGGAAAGAAAAGGCCCAAATCCATGCAATTAGGAATGAAAGGGTGAAATTACAACAGACTCACCAGAAATCCAGAGGATTATCAATACCTACTTCCAGAACCTATACACCAATAACATGGACAACACAGAAGAAATGGACAGATTCCTAGATACATATGAATTACCAAAGTTGAATGAAGAAGACCTAAAAATTCTAAACAACCCAATATCAACCAATGAAATTCAAAACATAATTAGAAACTTAACAACTAAGAAAAGCCCGGGCCCTCATGGCTTCACTGCTGAACTCTACAAGACATTTAGAGAGGAACTACTGCCACTACTGTTTAAACTCTTCAATGAAATTGAAAGGGAAGCAGTACTCCCAAATTCATTCCTGGAAGCAAGCATCACCTTGATCCCCAAAGCAGAGAAAGACCCAAGTGAAAAGGAGAACTATAGGCCAATCTCACTAATGAGCATAGATGTAAAAATCCTTAATAAGACACTGGCAAATAGAATGCAGAAGATCATCAAGAAGATCATACACCCTGATCAAGTGGGATTCATCCCAGGGATGCAGGGATGGTTCAACATACGCAAATCAATCAATGTAATACAATATAACAATAGAGCCAAGGATAAAAACCATATGATTATTTCCGTAGATGCAGAAAAAGCATTTGACAAAATCCAACATACATTTATGATAAAAACCCCACAAAAATTGGAATAGATGGTCTCTACCTCAAACTGATAAAAACCATCTATGAAAAACCAACAGCCAATATCATACTAAATGGTCAAAACCTGAAATCCTTCACACTAAAATCAGGAACAAGACAAGAATGTCCACTATCACCACTCTTGTTCAATATAGTTTTGGAAACATTAGCCACAGCTATTAGACAAGAAAAAGAAATAAAAGGAATAAAGATAGGAAATGAAGAAGTCAAATTGTCATTATTTGCAGATGACATGATACTCTATATAGAAGACCCCAAGAACTCCACCAAAAGTCTTCTAGACTTAATAACCAAATTCAGTCAAGTAGCTGGTTACAAGGTCAAAACACAAAAATTAATAGCTTTCCTCTGCACCAATGACAGACTTACTGAGAGAGAAATAGGGCAAATTATTCCTTTCATAATAGCATCCAAAAAACTGAAATACCTAGGAATCAACCTAACAAAAGAAATCAAAGACATCTTCTCTGAAAACTATGGCACTCTGAAAAGAGAGATTGAGGATGATATCAGAAAATGGACAGACATCCCCTGCTCCTGGGTAGGAAGGATTAATATAATGAAAATGGCCATACTTCCAAAACTGCTATATAGATTCAATGCAATTCCAATTGAGATCCCAGCAGCATACTTCATGGACTTTGACAAAACAATCCAAACATTCATTTGGAACAAGAAGAGACCCAGAATAGCAAAAGCAATTCTAGGTAACAGAGACATGGCAGGGGGTATCACAATCCCCAACCTGCAACTCTACTACAAAGCTACTGTGATAAAAATAGCATGGTACTGGCAAAGAAACAGACCTGAGGACCAGTGGAACAGATTGGAAGATGCAGAAACAACACCAGACACACTCACCCATCTTCTCTTCGATAAAGGAGCCAAACACCCTCACTGGAGGAAAGATAGCCTCTTTAATAAATGGTGCTGGAAAAATTGGGCTTCAACTTGCCAAAGATTAAAACTAGACCTGTATCTCTCTCCATGCATTAAACTAAAATCAAAATGGATTAAAAATCTAAATATTAAAATAGAAACACTGAACCTGTTGGAAAAGAGGTTAGGTAGAACTCTTGAAGACATTGGTGTAGGAAAAGATTTTATGAACAAAACCTCAGTTGCCCTTGAACTAGCACAAACAATCAACAAGTGGGATCTCTTCTTATTAAGAAGCTTCTGCACAGCAAGAGAAACCACCAGCAGTGTGAAGAGACAACTCACAATGTGGGAAAAAATCTTCACCTGCTCTTTGTCAGACAAAGGTCTACTATCTCGAATCTATAAAGAACTTAAAAAGATCACACCTCCCAAATTTAAAGACCCAATCCAAAAATGGGCATCTGAAATGAACAGACATTTCTCAGACAAGGAAGTAGAAATAGCAAATAAATACATGAAAAAATGTTCAACGTCACTGGTCATTGGAGAGATGCAAATGAAAACAACACTGAGATTCCACCTCACACCAGAAAGAATGGCTGCTATCATGAAATAAACCAATAACAAATGCTGGCGGGGCTGTTTGGAAAGAGGAACCCTGGTCCGCTGCTGCTGGGAGTGTAGACTGGTGCAACCACTGTGGAAATCACTATGGAGACACCTCAAAGAACTAGAACTGGAAGTCCCATTTGACCCTGCTATTCCACTTCTGGAAATCTTCCCCAAAGAATTAAAAGAATCATACCACAGTGATATATGTGCACCCATGTTCATAGCAGCAAAGTTTGTGATAGCTAAAACTTGGAAACAGCCCAAATGCCCATCAACTGGAGACTGGATAAAGAAAATGTGCTTTTTAAATAAAATGGAGTACTACCCAGCCATAAAAATGAGAAATTAGAGACATTTATAGCTAAATGGATGCACATTGAGGGAATGCTCTTAAGTGAAATAAATAGGACACACATGTATAAATACCGAATAGTTTGTCTGGTGTGAGAAACTGAAAGTGTAAATAAGGACTAAATGTATAATAGCTAATTTGAAATAGGAAGAAAAGGGGCAAAGGGGAGGGAAGTGGGAGGGGGAGGGGAAAGGAAAGAAGGGTATGGAATTAATATCAGAAAATGGAAAAATAGGAACAAATCTTTGTAAATAGGGAGGAATGGAGGGGTTGAAGGGAGGGCTGGGCAAGGGTGAAAAATAAGAACCAAGAGAGATTATGTAAAGGTGCAAATTTCCAATGATGAATGTCATTATATTGTATACCTAAAATGTACCAATGATTAGAATGAATAATGGATAATGCAAAATAGGAAGAAAAGTTCCAAAGGGGTAGAGGTAGTGGGAGGATCAGGCGTAAGGAAAGAAGGGAAAGGAAAAATGATGAGAAATGGAAAAACTGGAAATAAAGTCTTTGTAAATAGGGAAGGGTGGAGGAGGTGAAGGGAGGGCTAGGAATGGGGATAAAATAAGAACCAAGATGCATCACGTAAAGGTACAAGTTCCCAATGAGAAATGTAATTGTGTTGTATACCTAAAATGTACCAATAAAAGAAATTTTTAAAAAATAAATAAAAAAAAAAAATAAATATCAAATGGTTTCTATTGCATGAAAAACAGTACATAAATAAAGTGTGAAATAACAGATAATAGAAGGAAAGATAGCAAAAAATCCAGTTGGGACATTGTATCTAAAAACGTACCGTGACTGTATACAATTTTCTTCCGTATTTTTTTATGTTTTTTACCCCATGAGTCTGTTTTTTGATCTGTACAAATGATAATTAACTTTATAATATTTTATAAGATAAATGAATCTAATTAATGCAAAATAAAAGGAGAGTTTAGGGAAGTGGGAAAAAAAACTTGAAATATGCTAGGTACTTGTACAAATTCACTAAATGATTGCAATCATTATGGACTACAAACATACTAATAATAAGTAGGGAAAAAAAGATTATTTTAAAAATATTTTAATTATCTAAGAAATCACTGAATTGTAAATCTTAATCAAATAAATTAAATCTTCACATATGCTTAGCTCAATTTTTATTGCTTAAAAAAGTTTAAAAAAATTTTGTCTTTTAAAGATCAATGTAGCTGGGTATGGTGGTGCATGACTGTAATTCCAGCACTCAGGAGGCTGAGGCAGAAGCATTGTTGCAAGTTTGAGCCCCGCCTGGGCTACACAGCAAGACCTTGTCTCAAAAAAAAAAAAAAAAAAAGACAAAAAAAATCATTGAACAACACTGAATCACCAGGCTGGCAAATATATTAGATATTTTAATATGTCAAATTTTCTTAAATATTTTAAAATATCAGCATAGGTTTTTTTCTACACTTACATAAAAATACTGTTGCTGTTAGTTTGCTTTGTTTTATCAACTCTGAATATGTATATAAATTAAAATTTTGCCAGCACTCAAAGAATTAATTTCTCAATCAAAAGATACAGAGTATCTGAATTGATAAAAAACTAGATTTAATTATATTTTATGTATAATAGATCACTTTATATTTAAGAACATGCATAGATTTAATCTGAAGGGAAGAAAAAAGATTCTAAGCAAATAGTAGCTATAAAAAATGAAGATGAATATACTTATATCAGAAGTCAGTATTTTTCATAGTTTTTTATACCCCATATTGATTGTAGCACTATTCTCAGTAGTCAAGGAGTGGAAGGAACATAACGTCTATCAACAGATAAATGAATAGAAAAAGAAAATGTTGTATATCCATACAAGAGAATATTCTACAATCTTTAAAAATATGGAATTCCTCCCATATGTAACAGCTTAAGGAACAAGGAAGACATTATACTAAGTGAAATAAGCCAGTCACAGAACACAAATACTGTTGATTGCACTTATATGACAAAAATTACATAGTCAACCCCTTAAAAACGGAGGGGTCACTGGTGTTGCCAAGCGGGCAAGAGGAATTCAGAATTTGCTATTTAAGGTATTAAGTTTCTGGTACTTTAGAGAATTAGTTTATAGAGGCCTATGGAAACATCTGAACCTTTGTTAATGAAACTGTGCTGTAGATTACAAAAGGTATGAGAATATATGTCACGCTATGTGTTCTAATTAAATAGAAAGAAAGAACTTCCTCATGATGAAATCACTTACAATTATATTATACTTACACAATTGGATTTACTGTCTCAAGTAAATTTGTTTTATATTTTCAGATGGCTGAGGTTAAATGTTAACTAAGATTTTAACAGGAGCTTTGAGATATGCTGCTGAGGAGAACTAAATTTTCTTATAGTTCAATCACAACACTATGTCCCCTGGCCAATAAAATTAGTTAAGTCTAAGTTGTGTTATATGCATGTACCAAATCCACACAAAGAATGTAAGCGTTATGTACTACATGCCTGTGCTAATAAAATAATTGAGAAAATAGTTATAAAAAGTTCTGAACACTTAGTATTTTCTTTTTTTAAAATTTTATTTTAGGTATACAATATAATGACATTCATCATTGGAAATTTGCACCTTTACATAATCTCTCTTGGTTCATATTTTTCCCCCTTCCCCTGCCCTCCCTTCAGCCCCTCCACCCCTACCTAATTACAAAGACTTTGTTTTCATTTCTTCATTTTCTCATATTAATTCCATTCCCTTCTTTCCTTTCCCCTACCCCTCCCACTTTCCCTTCTCCTTTGCCCCTTTTCTTCCTATTTCATATTATCTATTATACCTTTTAGTCCTTATTTACACTTTCAGTTTCTCACACTAGAGAAACTATTCAGTATTTACACGTGTCCTATTTTTTTCACTTAAGAGTATGGCCTCAATGTGCATCCATTTAGCTGTAAATGTCTCTAATTTCTCATTTTTTATTGCTGAGTAGTACTCCATTTTATTAAAAGAACACATTTTCTTTATCCAGTATTAGTATTTTTTTAACGTTTTTGAAATATGAAAACAGATAAAAGTTGTTAATTCAACTGAATTACTTTAGGAAATTTGTTTAAATTCATTTATTTCCTTTCTTGTATTTAAATTCATTTACTTTTTTTTTCTCCTATAGGGGGAAAAAAAAAGAAAACAAGATCTTGAGAGATATTCAAACAGCATTTGGTTGAGTTTTGGTTAGAAGTGTATGATCCTATCAATTCCCTTTTTTGTTTAACCCAATTGAAACAGAATTTTGTAACTTGAGATTAAAAGGACCCTAATCCAGGAGAAAAGAAACAAAGGTAATTTTTTCTATAAAATGGGAACCAAGAAATTGTAGTGTTTTGAGATCCAAGATAAATTTTTGTGTGTGTGTATGTGTTTAAATTCATTTTTGGGACATTTTAGGTTTACAATAAGTTTACATTTATCATTACGTGCTTGTACCTGTACATGATGTATCTTGGTTCTTATTTTTTTCCCCATTACCTGTGTGCCCCTCACTCCTCCACCCTTCCCTATTTAAATAGACTTCATTTCCATTTTTTTTCTTTTCTCATAATTTTTCCTTTCCATTCTTTCCTTTCACCATCTCCTCCCACCACCCTTACCCCTTTGGACCTTTCCCTATTTCAAAGTATCAATTACTAGTATTTTTTTAAAAACTTCAACATTTGCTTTCTTTATTGTCTCTCAGACAAATATTTCCTAGGAGGAGTAAAATTCAGGCAAAATCTGAAGATTGCAGATTTTTATCTCAGAAAGTTAGAGAGTATCATAGAGTTTGATCATGATATCAGAGTAATTTTTTTAAAACTCCATTAAAATTTGTCTTAGTTAAGGTTTTGTTTGTTATGCATATATTTCTGTTTCCTACATGTGTATTTATATTTGCTCAACAAGATTTGTTTTTCACTTTTGATTGATCCATGGCTCAGAAGTTTAAGATTCAAATCATACTTATCATGAATTTTAAAGAATTTATTGTTGATATTTGCAATTACAAGTACATTAATGTTTAATTAATTTAGTTTGCAAATATAAATGTATAGATAGAATTGTCAACCTGTTTTCTACATTTTAGTCATATGTCGTTGTTGGCCCACTCATGAACAGAAATTTAATCATTATTTCAGATTTCATTCCTGCTATAGTTTGGTTATTGAATGTCCCTCAAAAGGCTGTGGTTTAGAGGTTTCCAACCCAGGCTAGTGCTATTTGGGGGTGGTAGAATCTTTGAGAGGTAAGGCTTTGTGGGAGGGTCTTAGGTCATTGGGCATCTGCATTTGAAGGGGAATCTGGGATCCTAGTACATTTCTAGTCCTTTCTACTCCCTGGCTTGTGTTATAAAGTGCTTTGCTCCACCACATATTCATTATAATGAGCTGCCTCGCAACAGTTTCAAAGCAGTGGGACCAACTGAAGAGAAATTTTGGAACCTCCAAAGCTCTGAGCCAAGATGAACTTGTTTTCTTTATATGTTGATTATTTCTGGTATTTCATTATGATACCAGCTCAACAGAAACATCTGGAAAATTTCCAGTTTGACCAAGAAAGTAGCATGTGTAAAAGTACAGCACAGGAGAATGTAGTTGTTAGTAATGATAAAAAGGTGCCAAGCCATTTGCCCTGTGTCTGCTATTTTGTCATTGCTGGGAAAAAATACTTGACACCCATGAATTAAAAGTGAAAAGGTTTATGTTAGTTCAGAGGTTGTAGAGATTTCAGCCCATAGTCACCTGACTCCAAGGCAGGGCAGCATGGCTAAAGGGCATGGCAGAGAAGGGCTCCTCATGGCATGGCAGTGGAAAGCAGCAAGCCCTTCCAGGCTTTGGGAGGACATTTAAATATAATCCATAACATTCCACACCTGTCTCCCAAAGACTCATTCATGTACATCCCTTCTGCAAAATGTATTTAATCTATCTCGAAGAGTTGTCAAAGTGCTAATCATTGCAGTTTTGATGAAACATCCAAGTCCAAAGTCTCCCTTGTGATTTATGGCAAACTCAGCTGTAATCAACTTTAAAAATGAAAAGGACACGAAACACGTCCAACATACAAAGGCACAGTGTAAATGTTCCCACATAAAAAGGAAGAAATAGAGGAACAGAAAGGAATAAGAGCAAAGCAAGACCAAAATATAGCAGGACAAACATTAAATACTGTAGCCACATGTCCATTATGTGGAGAAACCTGTGATAAGATGTGAACGCCAAAGGCCTTAGGTGGCCCTGCCCCAGTGGCTCTACATGTGGTTGTAACCCCATGACTTCTCTCTTGGGTAGGCTTTGCTCACTCCTTGTGGCTTTCCATAGATAATCCATGTTCCTGCCTTTTCCAACATTTTGGGGTCTCTACTGTACTCTCAGCTTCACACTCACAGGTTTACACACTGTTCTCAGAGGCATACTCTCTGGCATCCCAGGTCTTGTGAAAACCGAGTGGAAGCCTTCCTGCCCCCACAACTCTTGTGTTCTGTATGTCACTAAAACCAGCATCATGTGGAGGATGCCAAGCTCTGCTGCCAACTAGAGCAGTAGCTGCATCTTGTTATTGGTTGCAGAGAACTTTGAGTGCCTGGATGGCTGAACATGTTGAACTGAATCTTGAGGACAAATTCCCATTCCCTAGGCTGCTGCCATTTTGGACCATGGTGCCTGGGGGGACTTTCTTCTCAGAGCAAAGTTTCTCATTTTTGCAATTTTTAGACTGTAACTGTTGCACCCAATGAGAAAGAACCAACCAGAGACCGATATTAAATCCACACAGGAGTTTATTACCGGCCGGGACCTGAGCCGAGCATCGGACTCGAGCCCCGACTGGGGGTAGATTAACATATTTTATACACTTTTGAGACCAACAGTTTCTAGGCCCCCCCTATGGGATGGAACTAGCAAAGCAAGCAAAAGGTACAGAAGCAGAATGTCCTGTCGTTAGAAAGAACTCTAAGGGATACCCTGACCATCCAAAATCTCCTCAGGAATCATTTCTATAGGATTTATTTCCTGATTTACAGCTGACAAAGCAGTGAGATGCTGCTGCAGCTGTGGTTCATATGGGCCCAGACAGAACTCATGCTAGCAGCAGACCTTGGCATCAACTGTGGGAGTGTTACTTTTGCAGACATGAAGAATTCAAAAGCTATGGGGACATAGGACTTCCATTAAGATTTAAAAGGAAACCCTGGGAAGCCGGGTAGTGTTTCACAAAATTGGAGCCCTTCTAAAAAGCTCCAGAAATTGCAATGTGTGGAACACTGAGAGTAAAGCTAAAGCTCTAATTGAGATCTCAAGAGGGTATATGTGCTAGCAACATCTAGCACTTACCAGAGAAAGCTTCATGCACATGCCAAGTTAATTTAAGAAAGAGTAGCCATGTAGCTTTAACCATCACAGACATAGGGATGGAGCAGAGCTAGCCCCTGGGAGCCCAGCTCCCTTCATACTAAGTTTAATGCTTGCTTTGCTGGATTTCAAATTTGCTTTGGGTGGTCCTCCTTGGCATTTCCTTATTTATCCCTTTTAGAATGGTACTATTTATCCTGTGCCCATCCCACAATTTTTTCTTGGAAGAATGTAGTTTGTGTTTGGATTTCCTATAAAAATCTGAGTCTCAGAGGCGACTTCAGACTTGGACTTTTGTACAATGTTGGAATAGTTAAGGCTTTGGGAACTCTTGAGGATGGACTAAAGGAATTTTTCATGGAGAGATGGGCATAAGCCTATGGGGTACTGGAGCATAATACTATAGTTTGGCTGTTGAATGTCCCTCAAAGGCCTATGATTAAAGGCTTATTCCTCAGAATAGTGCTACTGGGATGTGGTGGAAGCATTGAGAGGTGAAGCCTTATGAGAAGTCCTTAGCCCATCATGAACGCTTCCTCAAAGGGGATTGTAGGACCCTGGTCTCTACCATTTCTCCTCTCTTTGCTTTCTCGAGCATGATGTGAGTCATTATGCTCTACCACACAATCTCATCAAGATGTGCTGCCTTTCTATAAACATGGCCATTTGATCAAAGGCTGGAACCCACAAACTTGTGAGCCAAAATTAATCTTTTCTCATCATCATATGATTTCTCAAGTATTTTTTATAATGATTGAATACTAGGTAGCACATTATTATTAAAAACTTTGAAATATTTACTGTCTTGTCTTAATTTTTAACTCACAGTGAAGTAGTATAAAATAATAAACACTTTAATAGAAATAGAGTCCAAGCTCCATCTTTCTCCTATAGCATGCAGCATCTTTTTTCTAAAATTTCCACACCCAGGAGCTGCAGAAATGATTAAATAGTCTACTGCCTACATTTCACAGATTCGATAGATTCATATCTCATCCCCTACATGCAGTGACTTCAATAATGGTTAATAGAAGAATATCTTTTTACTGTTTAAAAATAAATCATATAATTTTAGCCAATTATATACTTTTCCTTATAAAATACCTATTTCTTTAGATATTGTTGAATAAAAAGGTACATTTTGAATATTTCAATTATATCATAAGTATTACTATCAAAAGTACTTTCCTGGCTATGCTCTAAAAAATTACATTCTTACTGTGAAAATGTATGAAGCATAATGTGGTTTTCTCAGTGATAGCATTTGGCCTCTGCATTTAGATTTCCTTTATTTTTTTTTATCCCAGAATCCTATGTAATACCAATACAAAAGAAACATTAAAATGTTCAATCAAGATTGCTTAGTTTATGGAATATAGTTCTAATTTCAAGTTTCTCAAAGAAATTCATGAGCACTGTTATAAGTTTAAGATAAAATCAATGAAAATCACTGGGTGAGAATAAGATGAACATGAATTGCATTGGAGTGGTAGGCTTCACCATACCACACATTTTAATTAAAGACCTTGATGGGTAAATAACTGTGGTAAATAATTTTGAAATGATTTATTTTATTTTGAATAAGAAGATAATAGTATGTATATATATTCATTTCAACTGTTATTCTTAAAATTACGTTAATAGAATCAACTATACCCAATAACAACAATATCTTGGTTTTTTACTTAGAATTTTATATGTGAAATATTGTGACATAGCCAATGTGGTCTATACAGTAATTATTGATAGATTTCCCTCCAATTTAGGGTGGCTGTTGTATATAATAGCTACCTTCTTTCCAACACGCCCCTACTCCCACCAAAAGAGTAACCTAGCTCTCCTCCTAGCAACTAGTGACATCACAGGCTCCTCCAGTCCCTAGCCACTACCTCACTCAACCCCACCTCAGCTCCTTCAAGCGCCACCCCTGCTCCTGTAAAAGGCACTTCCTGTCCTGGCCATATTGCTTTTGTCTCTCTTTTGTTCAGAGACAGCCTGGCAGATTGTCCCTACAATAAAGCCTTGCTGTGGTCTGGTCTGGTCTTGGTTTTCGGCCTTTTACCTGACAATTTTTATAGGTATTTATATTAAGTAATAACTATATTTGTGTGCTTGTGTGAGCCCATATGCATTAATGTGTCTGACTATTGCTATGAGACCAAATAAAATTGCTGTATTATGTTTGCAATTGAAGAGATGTTATTAAAAAGATTATATTGAAAAACAACTGGCCAAAACAGATGAATTTTTTACAATTATACCAGGTGGAATTTTCTGGTTTGCTTAAAATCAGTGTTTTAAACAGATATTTATACTGCTAAAATTGCTTCCTTTTTAACCATTAAATCATTTCAACCTTCATTCCCTATTCATGCTACTTCAGAAAAGTTAACAAAATAGCACTTTGTTAGTAACACTATATCACAAATATTTTAAAATATCTAATTGTCTTAATTATTGATTCACTTGAACTGTATGTATTCTGATATTTTTGCTGATTATTTTAATTAATTTTAAATTTTTGCAAGATTACAGTTTAAATAACATATAATTACCTATGTTTATAGTACCAATATTTTTACATTTGAATTTTTTGATATAAAATGCTTGATGCTTCTTATTTCTAATATCAACTATAATTTCTTTGAGTAGACAAGCTTTCAGAAAATTTTCTTTGGACCGCCATTGTATGATTGTTTTCTTCACCTTGTTTCCAATTAACTGAGGTTATTTTTTAAATGTAACTGATAAAAGGGTGAAGTTCCAAAAAACTGAACTGAAGTTCAAAGCAATGACAAGTGATATTCCTAAGTCAATAAGAGTAAACTATTGGGCATCACGTGGTGGGCAGAATGACTGATGCAAACAAAATACGTCAAGGAACGATGTGTATAATTTCACTTTTTGAATGAAAATTTGAGATTTTGTGATATCTGAATAGCTACAGCTGTGACTTGTGTTCTCAGTTTACATCTGTGGTTTTATCAAATTTTCACGTAATGTACTTTGTTGTTATTTTTTCCCCTTTTGGTGATATCAGAAAAAAATTATGATCACTTATATGTTCACCATCAGGCTGTTCTTGAAGTACAATTTCAAAAGATTTAATCTTAGATTGTTTTCGTAAAACTGTTTTGTTTTACTGTTAGCATTTTTTATTAGTTGATTGGTCAGTAATAATTTTCAGTTAATGATCTCCTCAAATACCTTTACAAAATAGATATTTTTTTTGAGAATTTCCCTTCTCTGACCTAGGAGGTGACAGTTTTTCCTTGAACAGGAAATTGATTAGGAGTTGAGGAGTTGGGTGAAGAACTGCAGGGCATATGTTAACTCTTTTCTTTCCAAGCTCAGACATGAAAGTACATCACAGACCGCTTCTCAAGTCAAAAAAAAAAAAAAAAATACAGGGGCCTAGCACTGGCTGATAAAAGCCAGATAAGAATGGAAAGGAGCAAATTTGGCAAAGGTTGTGGAGCTCAGAAAACTGAACATTTGTCTGAGCTCTGGTATTAAACTCTGTGGCCTTTATAATCTAACAGTAAAAATAATCACAAGTGGAAAGTAGTGACTTTCCATGAAGGGCTGTCTTCATTCATGGATGAAGGCTCTTGACAGAAAGTGAGATCTTCAGAGTCCTAGTCACATGTATGTTTAATTAAAAAGACTATCATTAGTAGAATGAGGCCACCATCAACCTAGTGATTATTGCGCATGTCCATTTCTCTCACTAAATAAAAGTCAATATAAATTCTTCTTTATCTAGCAGAGCTTGTGTTAGAAGAATGTAAATGCTAATGAATTATTAGCATTAAAGAAGCAACTTCCTCACTCTTGAATATTCTACTCTTATCAAACTCAGACTGCACACTTTGCCGAAGTATGCTTTGGAAGAAATTCTTTCATTAAAAAAGAAAGTTGAGAAAATCACTGATAGATTTCCTTCACCTTAAGATGGCTGCTATATATAATAGCTGCCTTCTTCTTCCCATAATACCTTGCTCCCCATCTAAACCCAGTTCCAAGATGGGTTCTTTCCGCCCAAAGTGGCCTCTTTCTCATAATGCCCTGCTCCCCACCTAAAACCCAACCCCAAGATGGCTTCTCCCATCAAAGAACAACCTTTTGCCCAACATGCCCCTTTCCCCACCAAAAGAGTAACCTGATACTTGCTCTCTTCCTAGCAACCAGTGATATCACAGGCTCTTCCAGTCCCTAGACACTACATCACTCAACCCCATCCCAGCTCCTACAAGCCCCACCCCAGCTCCTCTGAGAAGAGCTCCCTGTCCAGGCCATACTGCTTTTCTCTCTGTTTGGAGACAGCCCCGCAGATCGTCCCTACAATAAAGGCTTGTTGTGGTTCTGGTCTGGTCTTGGCTTTTGGCTCCTTTACCTGACAATCACCTGTTGAAAATACATTTCTCTTTTGCTATAATTCTACAAGACCCTATTTATGGAAATATTCAAAATTGTGCTTGTAGATAATAATTTTCCCCACTATTTGGAGCATTTAATGAACATAATGAATTAGGGAGAAATTCAGGTATTTTTATGCATAGGCTTAATATAAGGTAAGTGATTTTTCGCTGATCTCCTAACACTCAATAAGGAGTTCATGGAGATCACAAGCTCCAGTAAATGTGAAGTTTGACTCTTGTATTTTAAATGCAAGCAATGCTGCAATACAATTTGAAAATTTTTTATGCTTGGAAATGTGTTGTTTTTTGTTCCCAGTTTTAGAAGCTATCTTAATTTGCACTGAAAAAAAAAATTAGCATCATGTTTTCCTGGGACTACCTTTTAGCATAGATCTATTTTTTCCAATTAGCGAATGCTTTTCCAGGGAAAATGCTTACTAGATTCTTGAGATCAGCATTATTCCTGATGCTTTAATTAGGGTATAGTTTTCATACTTTCACCATAAAGATATTCACTCCAGAGTCTCATCTCTTGGGTAATTTTTTAGCTTACAGCTATCCAGAAAATCTTTTGGGCATATTTTATTTATATATCCATGCACACAGAACTGTGTTCAACACATTTTTTAAATACAACTTCTTCCTGGGAAGCATAAGGCTCTTTTCAAGTTCTCCTTCAGAAAATATTTCAATGAACAGTATCAGAGATCTTTACATGTGTATTGTTGATGGATCATATAAGCTATTTTATATTTTTTAATTTCTAAATTATCTTCTTTTTATAGATAGACTTTCTTATAAAGTCATAAATCACAATAAATTAGAATTTTGTGGAGACATCTTAACCATTCTTAGACATTTTTCCTATATTTCCTAAAATATAGCGGTGATACCAGTCACTGAATTGAACAAAAAACTATTAAATGTAATTTTTAAATTTTATTGATCGCAGATAACATTCCAGGTATTGGTATTGCTACTTTAACAGTGTTAACAAGTCTAATTATTGCAATAATCACTGAAAGAGTTTGTATAGAATATTATTTTCATTTTAAACATTACAAAAGTGAGGTGCAGAGATTATTTAGTTCTTCAAAGATGGTCAGTAGAACCTAAGCCGTTTGAATCCAGGACTTACATTTCTATAGAAAAACCTTAGTCACGTTACTAATTCTGGTTGATCTAACATATTAGTTGTTTTCTTTTCCCCAAGCATATTGTTTTTCTTATAAACAAAAATAGCATTTTTAGCTATAGAATTTTTCCTATATGATCTTCAGATAGACTATGAAGAGTCAATTTATATTTTCCTAATACACTTAACTCTCTAGATAATAAGAATGCTAAAATTAAAGTAAGTCTTCTAACATGTTTATTTTTATTTATTTTTTTATTAGTAAATGTTTGCAGTACACAATGCTTATATTCGTCATGGGGAATTCGTACGTGTACATAGCACATCTTAATTCTTTTTTTTGGTCCCCTCTAACCCTTCTTCTTCTCCCTATTTGCAAAAACTCTATTTCTAGTTTTTCAGTAGGAAGAACTTTTTCTTGGGAAAAAGTTTTCTTTTCCCTTAGGAAAGGAACAAGAGAGGAGGGAATGGGGGAGAGAAACAAGGGAAAAAGAATTTAAAGAAAAAATAATTAAAGGAATGCTTTTATTTTTATATTACTACAATATGAAAAATAATTATAAATCCATTATTCTAGGGACTCATATCTGTATAAGTATTTGTCCCAAGGACAGGATATTTTGGTCTGTTAACAGATAGAGAAAAGCAAGTTATTTTACAAGCCTTGTTGCCAGGTAAGTCCAAGAAAAATACATTAAAGTATTTATTCATAATTACCTTTGGTAATTCCATGGTTAGTGTGTGTGTGGGGGGGCTAAACTGCCAATCAGGTAAGGAAAAAAAAAATGCTAAGCACAGCAACTTAGGAATTCTCATTGTGTTTACAAATGGAAAGATGTTAGTTTACTTTTGTTTAAGGATTAAAGAATGCTTGATTGTGTACCTGTCTGTTTTAAGTCAGAGACCATCTTTTGCACTGATTTTTGTTTACTAATAATGTCACAATTTCAAACTGTTTTAGTGTAGTCTTCAAATTCAATGCCTCCCTCCCTTCTTGCAGCTTGTCTTTCTGATCCCTGCTGCAAGAACTTACAGAGAGAGCAGTACACAGCAATACTCTAGTAGTTTTCTTGGAAATTTTCATGTAAAAAGCAAGCAAATGCATATTCACCATGTGCACAGTTCCAGGAGTGATGAGGACAATACAAGTCTCAGAGGAAATGGTTGTTTCACAACAAGAAACTCATGCATTTCAAATTGCTTGACACCTGGGCTTGAAATAGGTCCATACTCCTGTTGGTTAATGCTACTGCTGTAGTACTGGCAAGAAGACTGACAGCTTGAAGGGGCATTCACAAAGTCATACAGCATGTTAATTCTGGTAATGTGTCTTTTTTTTCTCAGATTGGCATAATTACAAGAAAGAAATTGGCCATAACTTCCTGATTCTGCATCTGGTTACATGGCACCAGACAAGAGGCTCTGTGTTGAATTTATAGATTTTAATTCTCATTATTTTTGCCCATGCAAGTATGTTTTGCTAAGACTGCATAAAACACTGAATATTGTCTGGCATTAAACTATAAAATTATTCGTATCCTTGTATTCTTTTGTTGTCATTACTTTGACTCTCTACAATGCTTTGTCTTTGCCACATACAAGATTATAGATTGCAGTGCAGAAAGGGTAAAAATCTGATACTCTTTTGTCTGTGTGTGAACAGAGTTTTCAATAGATTTATTGATTTTATTGAGTACATATGATTTAAAACTGCATGAAGTACTTATTTTCTTTCTCTTTGTATTACCATTGATGCAATATATGCACACACACAGTTCATACAGATACACTAGAAAGACGTAGTTTTGTGGCTTTCAGTTCCTACTTAGACCCTAATTGTTCTCCTTAACTCATGTCCTGTGCATTGTATTTAAGGTTTATATTGAACCTTTTCAGTTGCAGCCATACACATTATCTTTGCAGTTACTGAAAATATACAACTGGATCAGCTAATCAGAGGTCTGAGGAAAAAGAAACCCACCAATGATTGTTCCTTTGAAGCCTTAGAAAAAATCTGACAGCACACTCTGTAGCTATTCATATTACTTTTGGAAAACAAGCCCTGTCTTTAATCTGTTATTTGGTTTCAAACCTGCTTTTGATCTGTTATTCACTTTGAAATTCTACCTTTGTTCAGACATTCACTATAGCCATATATTCTAAAACTGCACTCACAGTTCAGAAAGATGGAGCCTTACAGCAGCAACATTTTCTTAATTTCCCAGATCATAGAAATACGTAAAAACTGTTGAACACTAAAACTCCTCTCAGCTGACTCCTTCAAGAAGCACAAGAATGTGGATCTAAAAAGTAGAAAAAAATCATTTTGTATTGTTGAAAACATACAGTGATAATGCATAGAGTGATTTTGATTCCTGTAACTTTTCATTATATCAGTGTGCATTCCTAAAAGATTAATTTTTTTATGATTTTGTTGTGAAGACAACTGTTACCTCATAGTCTTACATTTGAAAGTAATGTACATCCATCTTTATTATCCATTGTCTTTATTATTTTTTTGGTGTGGTTCTGTAGTTTCATATGCTTTTATGAGTTTGTTTTACCTATTCTGTTTGATTATTTTTCTGGACATGTGGTTCTGTTAAATATGCACTTTCTTTGAATCTGGAATTTTAATACAGTTCTGGAGGATTTATCATTCAATTTCTTTAGAATTCATTCTGTGTCTTGTCTATTACCTCTGCTACCAAATCCTCTTTATATTTTATAAGATGTTTTCCTTAATTTTTTATAGTTTTATTCCCTTATATGTATTTAATTATGTTTCTATATTGGATTCTGTATAATTACCCATGACATACTTTCCATTTCATTAATTCTCTGTTCATCAGTATTTAATCTGCTATTAAAGACATCCACAGAAATTTATATCAGTTACTGTTTTTTATTTCATTTCATTTTCAAATCTACTAGACCATTTTTACATTTGTCCCCAATTTTACTTCAATAGCAATGGAGATATTCACATTGCAGTCCTTGCAATCTTGATACTTGCAACCAATGAATGAGCTGCCTCATCTTTTATCCACTCACTTTTTTACTATGTTTTCTTCATATGATTCACATCGTTTCTTAGTACACTCTCATTTACTCATACCTCCTGTTGACTAGTTGTTTAGAATTCCTGCAACTAAATTTCTAGACCCAGAATTACATGCTGTGTACTGGTTAGAACTTCATGAATTCTATATGAAGCAACTAAAATAAATATGAAACATTCTCTATGTTTCTTTCAATTTCCTTTCTTGCGTTATTTTATGAATGACTCCACACTCCAGGAAAAATTTTTAACTGAATCCTGGGGATGTTTTAAATTTCTCCTAATTAATACAGTGGTCTTATATACTTTTTTTACTATGTCTCAGATATGTTCTTGCTTTTTATTCCCTTTGTCATTGCTACATTTGAGATTTTTCAAGTCTCCTGTTTATAATCTTCCGAGCACTCATCTCCTTACCATACTCCTTAATGCTATTTTACTTCTTTCTGATCTTTGTTTGCTATACTTCTAGAGAAATCTTTCTGAAACTGAAATCTCATCATGAGTCTTTTTTGCCAGTCATTTGCTTGTGGTTTGCCCATGCCTTAATGAATACATACGAAATTTTTATTTTAGACAGTGAAAACCATATACCCTTTTTAAAATCTTTTTATTATACTTCATGCTATCATTTTCTTCTACTATACATATAATCTATCATAAATGCATAGTAAATTTTTCATTTTCTCCAGAAAATTACTTGTATTTACATGTATCTCCCTGATATTTGCTTATATATTTAAATCCAGTTCAAACTTTTGTACCTCTTTCAGGACATTTTGTCACCAAAAGTTATTTGCTCAGTGATTTTTTTGTCCATATACTCTACATACTTCCATGATTTCACGTCTCATGTAGATATAAAAATATAAGATTTTACAGATAAATTCTTAAGACATAAGGTAATTCTCTTGTGTTTCCAGAACTCATCGTATTACTTTAAAAATTGTGAGGAATATATTTTTATATATGAACCATTTTATGCTTTAGAATTTTGTTTTTCTCATTACAAAAGCCGTGTTTACCAGATGCAATAAAAATCTCCCCATTTTTAACAGCTCCACCCGTTTTCCTTCTAGGAACATTTCTATTTCAATTTTACATATGCTTGAACTATATCATTTCCAGTGATATTTACTGGTCAGTCTTCTGTAGGGTATAAATAATTTGAGTTAATATTCTCTACATTCAATCCATGTGTGTTCCATAATTTCTAGTTGTTGTTTTTTATTTTGGGGTTTTTTTTTTGGTACCGGGGATCAAACTCTGGTCCTTGAGCTTGTGGGTCAGGCGGTGGAACCACTGAGCTAAATCCCCAGCCCTGTTCCCTAATTTCTAGAAAAAAGAATGTAGGGTGAGTGTTCCAGGTGTGTAAAATGATACATTGTCTGCACTATGATTTCCCTTTGTGATTTCCTACTTAATTTTGTCTTGGATACATGTCAATGTTAGAAAATATTATTTGGAAAATAATCATAGGGAAAGTGACACAAATTTTGAAACTAACATTTCATTTATAAAGTACTTTTAACTTAGCATTTGTGAAATCAGCTGTTTTTTTCCCAAGATAAATTTATGCATTGCAATATAGTTATTACAAATGAGTAGTGAGAAATAGGTAACATAAACGCTATTTCAAAATATTCTTTTGAGTTGCTATATTCGACTTTATTGTTGTGTAACAAATTACCACAAGTTTAGTAGCTTAAAACAATAATCACTGATTATCTCAGCATTTCTATGGGTCATAAGCCTCATACTGTTTCTTTGACTCTTCTGCACATTGTTTCACTTGGATGAAAGCACAATGTTAGGTTATGCTGTTGTGTCACTTGCAGCTCATAGACCTCTTTCAAACTCAATGATTTGCTAGCAGAATTCAGTTCACTGAGGTTGTAAGACTGAGGTTCTTTATTTGTTATTTTTCCTCAATCTGCTCCTAGTGTTTTCAGCTCCTTGAAACTACCTAACATTCCTTGTTCCATGGTACTTTCTACTACTTTTAGTTTTCTCTTTTAAGACCAGCACGAGACTCCTGCTGCTGCTTTTTGAATATGTTAAGTGCTCAACTCATATCTCACTGAATTCGGAGACATTACCATATTCAAAAAGAGGAATTATTCAAGATGTTTATGCCAGCTCTGGGAATCTTAGGATTCTATTTACTATATATATATATATATATATATATATATATATATATATATATTTCCTGAGATTATTTTTATAATATCTACCACTCTTAGCCCTTAAATTTGATAATTTTGAAAGATAGAAAGGTCTATTCATTTCTATTTTATACATTATTTCTCTCTCAAGAGGCTCAATATATAATTTTCCTTTAGTTATAAAGAATATTTGATGATCAAATGAACAAATCTGCTCAAATGAAAAAATTTCTATAAAAGGAGTAGTATACATCGTATAATTTAAGGGTAAAGAAGTTAATTCATTATTGATAAAAAAGTAAAATGTAAAATGATTTCTTACCTCAAAATGTAATGCACAATGATAAAATGAATTATTAAATATAGAACTGTATTTTATTGGCAAATAATCATATGTCAATTTTTAAAATCTGCCTGCCATGACTATTTTACTAATATGAATAAAAGAGCAAAAATAGGAAGCTTATACACACCAGCAAAAGAAGGCTTTTCAACCATGATGTGTCATATGAAAAGAGTATAGTATACTGCCTTCTTGACAGGTTCTGTCACCTGTGGGAGAAAGGTATCTTGTTTGTAGAACTTGTTGCACATTCTGGAACTCATAATGTCTAACTGTCAAATCTGCAGCAAAAGTTTAAGATAAAGAAAACTTTTAATTTATCACCAGGCCATTTTAATATTGGTCTTAAGAGAACACAGAAGATACCATATTTTCTCAAAAAGTAGTTGTAGGAGTATGTTTTCTCTTCTGCATAGATTCCCTAAGTTGTCAAGAATCCAGGCACTTGCTTTGATTTAATCAGTGGAAAAGCTTAGTAAGTACTGGTATACTTCCATTTATGTGACTCTTTTTAGGATAAAGAAATCATTTTTGAGTTGAACATTTTGATAGATGATATACTGTACTTACAAGTACACTTATCAACTTCAAACTTAATAATTGGAAAAGTTAATGAAAAAAGAAATAAAAGGAGGGGAGGGGAATGGGGAAAAAATAAAAACCAAGATACATCATATAAAAGTACATGATCCCAATGATGAATGTAACTGTATTGTATACCTAAAATGTACCAATAAACTTAATGGAAAAAATATTTTTGGAGATGTTAGATAAATTAGCATACTTTGATAGTTAAATATTCTTGTTATTATGTTAAACATGACCATTAGTTAAGCATGATCATGTTTCAATTATATAATTTATGCTTAAGAATTTCACAATTCTCTGAACATAAAAATCTTCAAAATTGAAAATTGAATTTGTTGGTGTCTGTTGTGCAAATAAATGTTCATTTCCAGTTTTCTATTTCTATTAATGGCAGGCTAAAATATTGGGCTACATTTCCTTTTGAGGTAAAAACATCAAAATTAATGAATTATTAAAATTTTTATTAATGTATTTTTTATTAGTACATGTCTTAGTTACTTTTCTGGGTGCTGAAGCAAAATACCCGACACCCAAAGTTAAAGGAGGAAAGGTTTATTGTAGCTCACAATTTGTAGAGATTTCAGTCCATATTCTGCTAGCTCCGAGGCAGGGTGGTACCACAGAGGTACATCATAGAGGAGAATCAGTGCATGGCAAAGTAGGGGAGGCAGAAGACAGCAAGCAGTAAGGGACAGCAATACCCTTCTTTCTGTCCTTTATATTCTATCCAGGCTACCAACCTGTAGGTGGGTAATACTCACACCAAAGGTGGGGGACCTTTAATCCCAGAACACTTAATGCCATACCATTAATCCTAGCATCATGTCTTTAATTCCCTAGATCCAGCCACCTCCAAAAAGCCACACCTAGGATCGCATGAAGCTTTGAGGGGACATTTAGATACAAGATGTAACAGTACTTTTTTGAACTACCTAGTGACTACATTTATTGTGGGGAGTTTGTACACGTACATAACACATTGAATTTCTTTTTTAAAATTTTTGTATCCTTCCTCTCCCATCATTTCCTCTCCCTGCAACTTTTAATCCCTTTCTCATTGAAAAAACTCTATTTCCATTTTTCTTTAATTCTCTTTTTAAATTCTTTTCCCTTTCTTCCCTCCCTCTCTCCATGTCTTGTTCTCCTCCCATTTGAAAAAGATCTAATTCCTGTGAATAGACACTTCGCAGAAGACATAAAGATGGCCAATAAAAAATTCTTGAGTTATGAAGACTAACAAGACAATAAAGAAATTATATTTAGAATTTATTTAATTCTCTAAAACTCTTTTTCTTATGATATTTCTTTGCATAAAAAAGAAGCAGAAAGCAAAAACAAAAAACAAACAACCTTTGCTCCAATATATTAGCACTAGGAAGAATACCCTCAGAGTAAGATTGTACTTAGAGTATCCCTCTCTCACAGAATTTTGCTTGAACAATCTAGGAAGCCTAACTTACATAGTGTGAAATTGGTTTAAGCTGGTCCCAGCTCAGTATTGTCTGTAGCAGAAACAAGTTCCTTCATCTTCTAAAAGAAAGGAAATTTCATTATTGCTATAGGTAACATTTCAAGTTCAGTGTACACCACATAGTCAATGAGAATCAGACACAAAGAAAACACATGTAAGAAAACTGAATGAAAACTTTAAGGGAAATGAAAATGAAATTCAAAAGAAGCAAATGATGAAAGGCTTTGGTTATTAGAATAACAAAAATGTATAAAGAAATATTTAAAAAACAATGAGCTTGAAGGTATCTTGAAGGAAATTAAAAGTATGAAAATGATCAGAGCACATATGGAAAAAAAGCATTGATATTCTCAGAGTAAAACATAATAAATGAAAAAGCTAAAGAAAAAATAATGGATTGATAGAACAGAAAAAATATCAAGGACACTAAAATACTAAAGAGATTATTTCTCAAATAATAACGTTATCCAGATCAGTTGAATTTCTCAAATAATAACTTGATTTGTTTGCCATTTCCAAATACTAACAAGATTAATTCCCAATAATAACATTTACATCTAAAATGCTTTTCATGTCAGATTAGAGACAATAGGGCTGTCTTGGCAGTTAGCAGGGTGGCTGAGAAGATGGAGAACATTTACAGCTCGGACTGCGAGTCCACAATGCTTACGCTGTTGCGGCACACGCTAGACACAGCGGACTCTTGCACCCCGCGGCGACGCCGGAGTGCTCGGATTAGTGCCCAGAGAGCCCTGCTTGAAACACCTTCCCCCAAGAGGTGGAGTGGCCAAACAAAGGCAACTGCCAGTCAGTGTTCTCATGGAGCCAGATCTACTGGCAGACTGGCTCGTGGTCAAGCTGTTGGGCACCTGGAGGAACAGACTCCCCGGACTCTGCTGAAGAACATCCTACTAACTGCACCAGAATCTTCTATCGTGATGCCAGAGAGAGTGGTGAAGCCAGCACCAGCACCCTAAGTGGCCCAGCCCTCCAGACGGGAAAGCAGTAGGGGCAGCCTAGAACTTCGACTTCCTGAGCTTGAGCTCCCCCCAGCCCTGGCTCCAGTTCTGCTGGCCTCTGGCAGGAGGAAACAGAGGCTGAGCTTGTCAGTGTTTCAGCAGGAAATGGACCGGTGACCCCAGAGACTGCCTCTCTCCCAAGAGCCTCCCGGGAATCCTGATGCCTCATCCCTCACCAGCTCCCTCAGTCTGACCTTTGCTACACTTCTTCAGCCACGGTCAGTGAAGAGACCTGGATTGGCCCGAAGACCTCCCACCCGCCACGCTGTACATATGGGTGCCCTTCTGCAGGATCTGCAAGATAATTTAATGGCCTCAGTTCCTCTAGGTGACAGCCTCAGAACTCCTGTTGCTGCTCAGCCAACAGACACTGTGTTAGAGGTTACCCAGCCTTTCTCATAGCCCTTGGCTGGCCACTCCCTCAATGTGCATCACTCCCTGCCATGTCCTTACCCTGGGCCTGAAGGTACTGAAAAGGCTGTGCATCACAGGACACAGAGCAGCATGCCTGGGCTGCAGAACCACATGAGTGAGGCTGGCTTTGCTACTCCATCTTTATCCTTTTATGGAGCTACAGCCTGGGCCTCCTGCTCCTTCAGAGGTGACAAAAGCAAAGAGATTCCAGAGGGCTATGGAGCCTGAGGACCCAGAAGGATCTTCAGGGGATGAGGCCATCTCTGACAGGCCAGCGAGCCCAGAATCAGTCTCCAATGTCCCTGAGTTTCTTCAGGCCAAACAACTGGATCAGTTTCTTGAACCAGCCCCATCACCTGATGTTGCAGTCTTGTCTTCAGAGCCTCCAGAGCCTGTGTTGGCCAGACTTCCCTCCAGGCCCTGAACTGGTGGTCCTAGATCCCGTCAAGATCCTCATAAGGCTGGACTGAGCTACTATACAAAACTCTTCAGCTTCTATGCTAAGATGCCTGTGGAAAGGAAGACTCTTGAGATGGTGGAGAAGTGTCTGGATAAGTACTTGGAGCACCTTTGCAATGACCTGGAGGTATTTGCTGCTCATGCGGGCTGCAAGACTGTGAAACCAGAGGACCTGGAGCTGTTGATGCGAAGGTAGGGCCTGATCACCGACCAAGTCTCATTGCACGTGCTTGTGGAGTGGCACCTGCCCCTGGAGTACCGGCAGCTGCTTATCCCCTGTGTGTTCAGTGGCAATTCTGTCTTCCCTGCCCAGTAATGGCCAGGCCTCAATGCTTGCCATCTCCCCACCTGGGACCTCTTGGCCCCACCTAATCCTTCAAGTCTCGTCCTCATTTCCTATCATCAATAAAGTGTCATGAAGAGAGAAAAAAAAAAAAGATTAGAGACAATATCTCCTTGCAATCTTACAGGGTTACGATTCTGTGAATCTAGTGGTGTGGATTAAACTATATGAATAAAGTTTTTCATGCCTCAGTTTTAGTAACAACTTATTTCTTAGGCTATATTTCTAAAAATTATGTTTTATATCAAAAGTTCTGTTGTACTCTGATTCTTTTATGAAAATGAGGTTAATGTAATTTGAGAAAATCAGCGTTTTGTATTTAACAATAAAATAAATTTAAATATCAAATTTCAAATGTTAAATTTTCAAATATCACTTTATCTTTTTTCATATAAGTATCAACTGTAATTCTCTTTAAATAAAAGAATATAAAAACCCAGGCTCTCAGTCATGGACTATGATAGCAATAGTGACAAGGATTTGGTTGAATGTAAAAGAACATTAGAAGGGTGCTTAGATTTTCTCCTTTAATTCTGAATTTCTTTTATTTCCCTATGTTTTTAGATCTATATATCACAAAGAAGAAAGTAAGGTGAGGATGAATTCCACTACAGTTTAATTCTTCAAATATTTTATAATACATAAATTAATGTGAACATACAAGTTGAATGGAGTTGATACTATTAACTCATGGAAAGTATAATTATAAGCAGGGCAATTCTCACACAGAGGTATCATTTATTTTGCCATATAAAAGAAATGTGAGACAATTAAGAAATTCCAAATTAGCTTGATGGGAGAAAACATACAATAGAGCAATCCATTACTTACTAATGAACTTACATTCCACAAAGGAGTTCCTCCAAGGAATTTCTTTTTGAAATAATATTTATGTATAGTTTAGCAGAGGTGAACATTGATTGCTTATCTCAATTGCAAATTTAGCAAGTTCCCTAGAGGAAAAACACATAGATTGTTTGACTGAATTGTTGTAGGTAGTTAAAAATTATAATGAAAGGTAATGTAAAAATAGAAACCATGTGACTTCTGTCATTTGCTTGAAGTGAATGTTATTAATTTACTTTCCCTCTAAAAAGTCAATGAAATTAAAATTTATATTTTGCTTCAAAGTTGGCAGAGACAAAGAAGGAAATAAATTAATCAGCTTGTCATATATATTAGTTCTATATTGTTCATTTAAGCCAGCCAATGAACATAAGCTGTGAGTATATTAACAAAAATACTTGATAATGAGAAGTAAATGAGAAAAATTGATATAAAATAATAGATTTTGTTAATTTGATGTATGAATGTCAATTGAGAACAGTCAAAAATGTGTAGTTACAACATGGATAACATAAAAAATGCCTTATGTAAGTTCTCAGAAGCACATAGAATCTTGTCAGATTCTAGGTATTTATAACAAAGTTGATTGTTTGCAGAGTTATTTCAAATCCGTAATTGCTCATCACTCATTAATCTGTATATTAAATAAATTCTAATATATACTTGGTTCTGAGAAAATTCATATCATCATGGAATTTTCTATTTAATGAGGAAGATGGAAAATTATCACACAAATAACTAAGTAACTTTATAGTTATAAATGCAGTCTCTTAATTCATCAGAAAAGTTCAGGTATACAGGTGAACTGATGGGCAGAAGATTAAATAAGAAGGAAAATACATGCCATTTAATTGGAGGTTTCATGTTTAAGAAAACAGCTCTGTAAAGGACTCAAATAATGAATTCTAGTCAGAACAAATGAATTTTGCTGGGATGGGAAAGTATTTAGCGTATTAAAAGGATACAGACAGCTCAGTGTTATTAGAACAAAGAGAACCAGAATAAGAGTTCTTTAAAATGTGATTGAAAATGCACTATTTTAGGCAGCTTCATACATTACTATAATGAAATAACAGATAACGTATAAAGGAAGTTTTGTTTCTGGATCACGATGTTGGAGATTCCAGTCTGATTCAGTGGACCCATTACTGTGTGCCTCTGGTAGTGGTGCTGAATGGAAATTGTGTAGGGCACATATGGAGTAAGTTACTCACCTTATGATCAAGAAACAAATGAAAGAAAGAAGAAAAGACTGGTCTCACAAGCTCCTTCAAGGGCAAGTCCCCAATAACCAAAGGAGCTCCCACAACCTCCCACCTCCTAAGGTTTTCACTAAATCCCAGTAGCAGCACTGGTAGGAGAAACTTTAACATACGGAACTTTGGTGGACACATTCAACAGGCAAACATGGTGTATAGGTGATATAGAAGATGTAGAATTCCAAGTTTCATGAGAGGTGAATAGAAGTTTATGAGCTATGACAACTCTAATTTATAGCTGATAAAAAGGAGATGACCCAGCCTGCACAGTATTATATAGATTGTTTCCAGTTGAGAGTGTGCAGGACAAGAATAGGAATCAGATGACCAATAGGATATTATGGCACTATTTCATCTAATATGTGACCTGAAATATAATTGTAGCACTGGAAGGAGGACAAGAAGTCAAAAAATAGATTTATTATGATGGTGACATGCACACTTATGGGTGTTTTGGATAGAAAGGAATAAAGGAGAAGAATGAATACAGAAAGTCCCTATAGGTTTGTGCTTCAGAAACCGTGTGAATGATTGGTCATTTACTGAGATAAGAAACACATTTAGGTTTCTGTAGATAAGAAATTATCATGTCCACTTTGGACATCATACTTTTGAGATTTATATATAAAGTGTTTTTCAGAAGGTTGGCCTTTAAGCCAGTAAGAAATTTCAGGGTCATTAATAGCCATGGGAATAGAGTATAAAGAGAAAAAGTGCAGAAGACCAAAGAATGACACTTGAAGATTCCAACATGAAGCTGACAGGAAGGTTATTGGAAAGGTTATTAGAAAAACCAAGATACAATCTATGTTCCTGAAGCTAAAGGAGAAAATGGCTTTGAGAAGAAAGGAACATTCAGCTGTGATAAAGGCTTCACAAGAGTCAATGAGGACACAAAATGATCACAGAAACTTGGTACAGGAGAGTTTTTAAAGATCTTGGCAGAAGTCATTTTCTTGTAGTAATGAAGAAAGAAACTAAATTGTAGAGCACTGAAGCATGCATAGGGATGAGAAAGTAGAGTCCTTGTAGCTTGTTCTTTCTAAAAACCTTTTTTCTGTATAAGTGGACACAAAATTGAGCAGTGGCCAATAAGAATTATGTGGGACAAAAAATTTTAGAATATAAAATAGCAATGCCAATTTGTTTGCTGTTATGAGTATTCTGTGAGAAAGAGTGAGAATAATGATTTAGGAGAGGAGAAGAATGAGTGAACAATACATAAAATGTTTTAAAATAGTTAAAGGAAATGGGACCCAGGTAAATGTTATAGGACTTGAAAAAGTGATGGACTATGATATAATGCAAAAATGATGAACAGAATAGGTGCACACATAAGTAGATTATAAATTAAGTAAAATTCAAGGGAATTCTCATTGAACATTTCTGTATGATCTATAAAATGGAAGCAAGTTCATCATCTGAAAATGATTAAGCAGTGTTGAATGTTTGAGGAATGTTAAAGTAGTTGAGGAGAAAATAAAATATGTGAAATTATTGTTTTAGGATAAAAGTAACACTTTCCACAGAAATATTTTTGGATTGATATCATACATTCAATTTAAAATGTTGATAACACACATTCACCATAAATCAGCTTAACTGGTTGTGTGACTTTTGTTTGTAACTACCACACTTGCTTTGCAGTATACTCAAGTGAGTACATATGTATTGAGGTTCCTCTAACAGAGCTGGGCTGATGATGAGTGGAATGGGAGTTAAATATTTTTACAATGAAGTATTTATTTTGATGGATTGTGAAATCTATGTTGAACCTACAAGAAGAGAGAAGGGTGTTGATAGTCTCTAGGAAAACTGTGGGTTTTGAAGATATGAAAAATTTACCTGAAAACATGCCCTGAAAGTGGAGAAGTTTAAGATATGTGAGTGGGATTTGATATCTTGATATGAAATATTCTGAAATTGGTAGATTTGAGAGTGAATAACTAAGAAGGAGAGACTACATCAACAAGGATGAATAGACACAAAAAAGAAAATATACTTCTGGAAATAGTGATAAAGAATAAGATGGGGCTTTGGGCCTGTCTTCAATTAGTATGAGAATGGATTAGCAGTTTGATAAATGACATCAATATAGAGGAATCTCAATTACAGATCTCACTTACATAATCAAATATTTCTAATAATATGCTTAAACTCCTATTTGAATGATTTTGGAAATGGCTGTCTGGTTTTCCTCTGTGAAGAAAGATTTTATTTTTTAGCTACAGTAAATACTGCTTACAGTTTTTATTCCTCTCCACAGAATTTTGTCTATGGTTTTTGTTCAGTTGGCACAGAACAATACAGCCTTAACTTTGTTCAGTACTGAAATATAACTGCAAGTTTGGTTAGAACTTTTTTCCAGAGCCCTTGAATGACTGCTGCTGGCCCTGAGGCAATTTTAGGAATTGGCCTGACTAGCTACAAAAGTTGAGGTAATAGTTAAATGTCACCTGTAGTTATAACTCCATGTTAAGTTCCTTGACAGACCATTGTCCCAGTAGCAAATCATATATTTAAACTTTTGCTTTTTTTCATCTACTATAAAAGAACTTTTGAGTCTGTATGATTAGACATCAGTGCCCCAATCTTCTGTTCACCTGTTTTTCCTTATCTTCTATTTTGTCACGTGTAGCCCCTTCCTTTATTAAGATTGATAATATCTACATTCAGTTCTATATGTGTAATTTAGAAATAATAGCTGAAAAACTTATTAGGTAGTTTGTATGTGCCTATTTCATATCATGAGACTGAAAAATGACCTATAACTACTTTTCCCCTTCTTTTCTTTAAATTAAAAAGGGATTTGTCGGGCCAGGGATTTAGCTCAGTGGTTTCAATGCCTGCTACGCAAGAGCAAGGATCCGAGTTCAATCCCTGGTACCAAAAACATAAAATAAAATAAAAATAAAAAGGGATTTGTCTGACTGACTAGTTTTCTACAACACATTCTCCTACTGGCATTTCTAAACAGCCTGGTGAGTTGTTACAAAAATTCGCATTTTTGAAAGTTTGCATAGATAGTATTTGAGAAAATAAAATTCAACTATCTCTAGGAAGCTACTCCAATTTTATTGAAATCCTTTGATTCCTATTCAAACATGGCCTTTACTTTGTCTTTTCTTTTTTTTTTTTTTTTGCTTAAATTCTTTTTTTGGTCCATTTTAGGTATACAATACGTTTACATTTATCATTGGGTGCTTGTACCCGTACATGATGTATCTTGGTTCTTATTTTTCCCCATTACCTGTGCACCCTTCACCCCCTCCATCCTTCACTATTTACATAGACTTTGTTTCTATTTTTTTCTTTTCTCATAATTTTTCCTTTCCTTTCTTTTCTTTCCCCTTCCTCTCCCACTTGCCCTTCCCCTTTGGACCTTTTCTTCCTATTTTAAATTATCGATGATGGTTTTATTCTACCCTTAAATAATGATGTTGTGGTGGGGTTTCATCCCTCAATCTGTTTTTCTTCATGTTTTCATGATATTCTGCACTCCAGGTCATACTTTATATCTTCTGCAGTCTACTTCCTTCTCAAAGAATGGTCTCATGGAAGATCTTTTTAAAGTGTACAAAAAATGATATAGAGTATGTTTCCACCAGCCAGTTTAAGAAATAAAATGTACAAGAAGAGAAAATAAATTTTGAATTTCATTTGCTTGCTTCCAATCCTTTCACTCCCCTCTCCAAATAATCTAAGCTTAATATTCTGAATTTGTGGTTATTTCCCTGTATTTTACATATATATATATATATATCTACAGAAGTACATACTAGCAAATATTATATAGAAATATTTATGTAGTAAGCCTATTTGCTACTTTGATAATTTATCAGTTTGTTTTTATACTTGTATGATATTTTTAGAAATCTATATGTACTACATGCTGTTCAGATTATTCATTTATAGAGCTATGTAGTAATAGTTATTTATTTATTCTGAAATTGATGGGTATTTAACCACGTATGATAGGCATTTAATTTCTCTCTCTCTGCTCTTATAAACAGTGCTGCAATGCTGCAGTGGAGGCTTATTGAAGTCTTAAGAAGGTGATAGATGACAGATAGATAGATAGATAAATAGATAGATATACATCTATATCTATATTATGATTCACTGCAGAGGACCTTGCCAAATGCCACCATCATGCTCTTTTACTTCCCAGCCTCCAGAACTGTGAGCCAAATAAACTTCTATTGTTTATAAATTACCCACTGTCTAGTATTTGATTATAGCAGCAGAAAGTGGACTAAGATACCCACCTACTGATTTATCTGGGCTTTACATTTTTGCCAACAACTGAAGCTCTCAGATATATAATATATTTAGAAATTAGTGATTTATTTTTTTTTATTGCTTATTGTACATCTTCTTGTTTACCAGCATTATTTAGGCTTTCTCTTCTATAAGTGTCTTCTATTTGGTAATTTTTAAATGAATCTAGTCACTTATTTCCTTTTGATATTTTAAAGAAATTTATACAAAGAATATATATTTATTTCTTTCACATTCTCAATTATATGGCTTTTAACTGTATATTTAAAGCACATTTTTGATTGATTTTAATCAATAGTTCAATACTTAAATATTCAACAGTAAAATGTTAAATAGTTTTCAACGTTTACTGCCATTTCCCTAAGGATTTATACTTTAAGTTCTTGTTTAAGAAATTCCCTATTTTTAGGTCATTTTTTAAAAACTCTGTTTTCCTCTGAAGTCACATTTTTGTGAATGAGTGAAGACATAACTTCATTTGTTTCAGGAGAAAAATGAAATCCTTTTAACAGACCCTTTCTTGACAGCTTCCTCAGTGAACTTTATTATTATACCTTCTTCTTGGTCTAGACTGGATTTGTAGCTCACTTGATCTGCTGCACTTCCTTCATTGTAAACTTTCTTCTTTATTCCTTTAAGGAACATTCACATTTTTCAGGGTTCAGTAACACCTAAGAAAACAAGTGTAGGGAAAAAAAGCATCACTAATTATCTGCAGTTCCATGTTCCTTTTGGAAGATATATATGACCAAAAAATATCCTTACAGCAGATTTTGAAACCTATAAAGAAGATAGTTAAGTATAACATAAACAATGTAGATTCTCAAGGTGGTCACTAGAATTTGTTTGGCTCTTCTATTTGAAACTATGGGACCATCATGTTAATATTCTGACTGGGCTTATACACTGCTTGAAAGTACATAAAGGCCATAGATTGTTCAAAAAACAGATTTCCATATTTTAAAGCTACTTATGTATATATAAATGTGATAATTATAAATACATTTCAAAAATGCATCTTATTATCTATTATACAGTTTGATCCTTATTTACACTTTCAGTTTCTCACAGAGAAACTATTTGGTATTTACACGTGTCCTGTAGGGTTTGATGGGAGGACAGGGAAATGGGGAAAAAAATAAGAACCAAGATATATCATGTAAAGGTACAAATTCCCAATGATGAATGTCATCACATTGTATACCTGAAAGGTACCAATAAACTTAATGAATAAAAAAAGAAATTGACAAGAAAAAATGCATCTTATTATGAAGGTAATTAACTGAGATTTTATTTCTCTTTAATAGCAAAATTTTCACAATCACAATTCTACTATTTTATCAACTCATCTACTATTTTACCCACTCATCCTAACTCTAACAACAGTAGTGTAATCTGCTGTTTCCATGGGTAAAATTCCTATGACCACTAAGACATGGACAAATCAAAATGTTCATGAGTGCTTCTAAAAACTGGGTAAATGAATATTTTTGCAAAACAGGTTTTACACGTTTTATGTAAGTAGAGGTAGAAATGTGCTTTCAACACAATTGAAATATGATTTGATCCAGTTTTCAGTTAAAATATAAAAATAAATTTTGATGATAGATCAATTTCTGATATTTACCCTATAACTTAGTAGTTAAATATATAAATATAAATATAAATATATATACATATACATATACATGGCTTTTCCATGCCGGAATTGCAAAGCCCTTATCAGACAGACTTTAAGGCTTTACCAGATTCCATGATGGTCGAGAGAGTGCAGTTGCTGAAAGAGTTGCAAAGAAACTGGCTTCCCTGGGTGGTCATGCTTTTTACATAGTTGCTTTCCTAGGTCCTCTGTCTTCATTCTCAGGTCTTTTTAATTGGGGCCTTGTGTAGAGGTCTTGTTCAGACACTTCTACTATGGTCTCTTTATGAAATTATGGGGGGCAGACCCTAAAGACACTTTTTTTTCCACTCTGATTTGGTGCCAAGTAGTATTCCACTCCTAGGCTTCTTCTGTAGCTCCTGATTTCCTACTTCCCAGAGTCCATAGAACTGCCAGTCTATAGTACAGGGTTCCCTCAGAAGTAGGATTCTCTCTAATCTGTACTGTTTGACTTTGTGTTCTGCTGGTTTGCCATTCTTTTGGAGAAAATAGAACTGATGCTTTCTCTGGTTTTGGATTTTTTTAGACCAACATAATGAAAAAATACTAACCTTTTGTTTTTTGACTTGTTGCTTTAATGGGTGAAGCAACATGTGACACTTCAGATCTCTCTGTCCTAGCTTATTGGAGGTCTTGACACTTAGGAGTTAAAAATATTGAGTGACATTAATATAACAGAGCTCTTATCATTCTTAATAACTTATGTGTTATTTAACATTTAAATCTATGGAAGCAAAGCAGCATAGCAAGAATGACATAAAATTGAGGCTAAATTATTTCTCCTAGCAACAGGTAATAATCACCTATAGATAAAGTGTAAAAAAATAGAGACCAAGTCGTCCCATCAGTTTCATTCAGGAGCGGATATATAATTTAATATATTACTTTTAAATTTATTATTTGTTAAAAGTTTTAAAACATTTTTGTCAATCTACAATTAATCTGAAGCCCACATCAAAGGAAAAAATATTTAACATATAGAAGTAAAGAATTTTTCAATATTAATTTTGCATAAATATATATACATGCATATATGCATATTAATTCTGTAAGTTATGAATGGGTATTGATAAAATAATTTCAAAATAAATGTACTACAGTAAGATATAATTTGTTCCAAATGGCAATATTAGTAATGAAAAGAGAAAAATAATGTAAAACTCATTTATTTATAACCTTTTCATCAAAATTTAAGTTGGATGATGACGAGTAGATTTTTATGGTATGCTGCTATGATTGAGCATACGACTGAATAATATGAAAGCCATACTTTAAAATATCTATGTTTATAATACACAGAAGTGTCTACTCTAATAACTATATTTAAACACTGGATAAAATATTTTAGATGTCAAGTTAAAGTATGTGATCAAATATATCATTTTTTAGAACTACTTTACAACTACAAGATCAAAAACATGTAATAATCACTTATATAAGAGATCATGATTGTCTTTTAAAACATGTAAGAAACAACATGGAATATCTCTAACTTGGCAGGTAGAGCCCCTTCAAGGAAACAGGGCTTATAAAAAGAAAATCTTTCCTTCTTATTCAGTTACTTAAACTACAAATTGTATTAGGGACCTAGAAAAAATGGATGTAAAGACTCTGGGGGGTGTTTTAAAAATTTTTACCTGCAAACGTCTAAACTCTTACACTTTATAATAGCAATCCCTCACAGAGTTACCCCCAGTACACTGATATTTAAAAGCAGTCCACTGTAAAATAGTGGGTTTAACACACGCAGGGCACTCTCTTTGTCAATCAAGGTTTGGCAGGAAAGAGATGGTGCATTCAAATGTGTAAATGGAGAGGATTTAATACAGGAAAAATTTACAAAGGTGTAGTCAAGGTTAAGGGTGCAAGGAATGATTAAATACTAATTCAGAAGAGAACCCTTTGCCTGCCAGCCACAGTCTTTACCAGACTGTAAGTGGAAACCAATGGCTGTTTTTCAGCAGTTGTGGTCTTTGCAGAGAAATACAACTGACGTCAAATCAAGATTAATGCTGAGAGAAATAGTGACATAAATGCTGAGCCCTGCTTCTTCTGCTTTGATCTACCAGTCTCTCTTACTGGCAAAAGTAAATTGGAAGTCAAAGAATAAGAGATCCTAGTGATCAAATCTGGTAGAAATCAGATTACCTGGATGATGGTAGGGTGGATGGATGTACAGCAAAACAATTCAACATATTTCTTTGTTTGGTTTTTTGTTTTTTGGGGGTTTTTTTGGTACCAGGGATCGAACTTGAGACCTTGTGTTTGTGCGGCAGGCACCGGAACAACTGAGCTAAATCCTCTGCCCCAATACAACATATTTCTTAAAGATAATCACGACTGTACTTTTGAGTAAATTAGAAATTTATCAAAATATATGAAACCTTCATATTTTAATCCTAAATTAAGTAACCCAACATAGTAGAGAACTTATTTAAGTTCATGATAAAATACATGGATTGAAGGAAATGATGGGTACATACATATACCTTTCCATAACTTTATTTTGATAGGTGACAATTCTGTATCTTATAGGTGAATGCATTTGTTCATTAAAAAAAAAGATTGGAATGATGAGTGTGTCATACACATATTTTAAAAACTTATTTAGGAATGATATTCGAACATCTCAGGTGACAAAAATGATTGTGTGGGAAAATGATCTCCTAAGCAGCATGATCAATAAAATTACATTGAATCACATCGTAATTTTAAATTGCTGGTAGAAACATTTAAGAAAAGATGAATTTAATTTAATAATGTTTCATAGCAGAATACATAAAATATTATTCCAACATATTAAATAAAAATTATCAAGAAGATATTTTATAGTTCACATTTTTTATACTGTCTTCAAAAGCAAGTATATATTTTATACACGTCATAATTCAAGTGCCATGGCAAGTAACTTTCTGGGTTATGGCATTTCCAAAAATCAATTAAAAATCCCTTGATAGAAATTAAGGAATATTTATTGACAAAAGTGAGAAGAACTTGTATCTGAATATTGTTGTTGAATGAATTTTTTTCTATTTCTAGTCGCATAGATTTTACAAATGAATGTCATGAAATTATATGTGAATTGAACTCATTTAAAACCAACAATTTTACCTATCATCTAATCTCTTTCTCTTGCTTTCTCTTTGTAAATGGGGAGGGGAAAAGGGGTTTAAGAGAGAGAAAGGGAATGGGAAAAATGGAATTATATTATGTATTATATTATGTACAGGTACAAATTCGCCATGATGAATTTGATCATTATATATGCAAACGTGCTAATAAAAACAAATTAATTAATTAAAAAAAGAAATGTAACCTTAGACTAATGAAATAACCCATAGCTAAAAAATAAAATAGAAATGTTGTGGAATAAGATTATGCTCTTAAAAAGAATAAGATAAAGAAAAAAGATTATTGTTTAAATTTTTGTTTTTTTGAAATTTAATTCACATACTATCAAATTCAAACATTTTAAAGTATACAATTAAGTGGTTTCAGGATGTTCATAACTATGCACAACTATCAGGTTCTAAAATGTTTTCATTACACACAAAACAAACCTTGCATCAATTAGCATCTGTAAAACTCTGGATAACTAATTATAAGAATACCTGTGTGAAATAAGGGCCGAAATGTATAATGGATGTTGAGAAATGGGAAGAAAGTGTTCAAAAGGGAAAGGGAACAAGGGAGGAGGGAGAAAGGAAGGAAGGGACAAGAAAAAAAGTGATATTAGAAGGAAAAAATGGAAACAGAGCTTTTGTACATAGGAAGGGGAAGGGGCTTGAGGGGGGAATGGAGTAAAATAAAATAAATTTTAAAAAATTTTTAAAAGAATACTTAAAGATATAATATTAATATTTCATGTTAAAAACAGATATCTACATGCATGATACTTTACATAGTACTAATCTGAGAGAGGTTGCCCATTGGGGAAGGATAGCATTATCACTAAATTTTTAATAATTTGGATTATTGATTTGACTTTGTGATTTTAAATGTTAAAAAATATACTCTATGAAGCGTCTCAGGGAAATATTTACTATATTTAAAATTTCAATAGAATTATAACAGTATTGAGGGAGAGTTTTGATACCCACAGCAATGCAGTGTATAAAAAGAATTTTAATTTGTATTTGTCTTTCAAAGCTTTTTAGGAAATATATGTTGATTACTTTGTAAACTGGCTTAATCTTTTTCTAAAATGCTTTGAAAGTGACTGTAGAAAATTTGGGAGATGAGGCACTCTAATATAATATAATCAAACTTGTATTTTTGATTTGTTAAAGAACAGTAAGGTCAGGATCTGTGACAGAAAGACCTTCTTTTAAACTTGTGCCTTATTTTCTTCAACGTTACTTTTTAAGAAGAGTGAACAGACGAAGTCCTTAGCTAAAGAAAACCCTTAGTGCCAAAATGAGAAAGGTTTAACTAAGTTACTATACCAAACTAATGGACCAAATTAAGTCTAACAGATTACAATTCTTTAGAGAGGAAATCTCCCCTACCACTCACCCTGCGAGAACTGGCTCCAGGAAATTCTTCTTTCTTTATTTATTTTAAAAATTGTTTTATTTTACTTGGTACCAGGGATCAATCTCAAGACCTTGTGCTTGCGAGGCAGGGGCGGCGCCACTGAGCTAAATCCCTGGCCCCTTCAGGAAATTCTTAGAGCCAGTGTTGTGAGGGCAAAGAAATTTTCCCTATCATAATGTGGACTTCAAGGAATTCTTGTTTTATTTTCTGCTGCCACTACTGTCCTCAGCCTCACAAGCTGTCCTGGATTCTGCCTTTGCCAAATTTCCACTGGCAATTTTAGCCCCTTTCTGGCTGGAAAGAGCTCTGTCTTCTAGACTCCATCTTCCTCAGTCTTCTTTCATTCACCAACATCTCATTCACTTTTGTTCATTAAAAAATTTTTGTAATTTATTTCCTACTGAGTATTGTCCACCTGTTTTTGTCATTGTTTTAAGTGTACTGCCTTTTTGGGAAGGGATATATTAATTATTTTAAGAATCTTGGAAAAAAATTGTTGGGCTGTCAACCACAGATTAAACTTCAGTTTAAAACCATGTCTTCCCAAGCACTGTGCTCAGTAATTTTGTTTAATGGTTTCATATTTTATTCCAGATCAATCTTTCAAGGTATTATTTTTTTTTACAGATAAGAGGTCCAAAGATCAAGTAGGTAGTTACCTGCTTAAAGTAATCCAGCCACAATTAATATAAATTGCTTTAGTTTGTCTTTTTAAAATCTTAAATCTTTTTTTTTTTTTTGGTACTGGGGGTCAAACTCAGGTCCTTGTACTTGCGTAGCAGGTGTTGAAACCACT
Organism: Heterocephalus glaber; assembly: GCF_053883595.1. Lineage (NCBI taxonomy): Eukaryota > Metazoa > Chordata > Mammalia > Rodentia > Bathyergidae > Heterocephalus > Heterocephalus glaber. The sequence continues at coordinate 6,105,295 of NW_028258406.1, read as the reverse complement.
GAGCTAAATCCCCAGCCCTGAAAATCTTAAATCTAATTTTTTAGGTTGACTTGTTTTAATTTTCAATAAACCAAAAAGATCATACGATTTTGAAATTTTAATGTAACTTTGATACAGGTTTTTATTTTTTCCATCACATCACCATAATTGAAAACCAGGGAAAGCCATACTTATTTATACAAGTTATTAAATGTTTACAGTGTCTGAGCCTGATTATTATTAGTATCTACTCTATCCTGTATAGTCAGTCCTCTTCCCTATTTATAGAATCAATTTTCTCTAAACCCCAGTACCATCTTGGAAGATATATTATTAGTATGGGTAGGCCAAGTTTTTACCAAAATAATACTAAATATTTAAACAAATTCATATATATATATATATATCCCTCTTCAAATATTTGGGGGAAAATTACTAAGTATTATTTATACTTGTGTATTATATATATTTATATAATATTTATTATATATATTAAAAGTTACTAAGTACTATTTATTTCAGAATTAATGAAATATACTGAAGTTATTTTATAGTCAACATACAAATTTAATAGTCATAGAAGTAGTGGTAATAATATTTTCTCATGCTCCTTCTTAAACTATATTAGTGAGGAAGATTTAACCTCCATGCTTGATTAAAATTCACAAAACTCCATGACTTATTCTCTTACATTTAGACAACAAATATACCTATGGTCATTTTATTTCACACACTCTTAAGACAGTACCTGAAATTCTAAAAAATAAATTAGTTGATCTATAAGGTTCTTAGAATTTTAAATTGATCTGGAAAGATAATTTAGTATTATAAACATTAGTTATTCATAGTCTCACTTTCAAAATGTGGTAAATACAAGATACAGGTAAAGATAATTTGTGTTTGCATATATATTTTGGGTTGAATATAGTTTGTTCCCCAAAGTGTCATGTGGTGGAAGCTTCATCCCCAGTGCAGTAATATTGAGTGGTGGTACAGTCTCTAAGATGTGGGGCTTAGTGGGGTCAGAAGGCAGGGAGGGATTAATGCCTTGAAGGGATTAATGCCTGCTTGGGGGGAGCAGATAGGTCTTGTGAGACTGAAATAGTTACCGTGGGAATAGATTTTTCTAAAGTGAGGTGAGTAACTTTAGGATCATAATTAAGGTATTCAACTTTTCAATAATCCTCCATTACCATTTTATTAATGCTAAAATTTCTGACATCAAGAATTTATTCATTTAGATTACGATTTCTTTTTAGTTTAAATTGGTTGTGTAAAGTGATGTTTAAAGCCATTTTAATACACTGATAAAAGGCTGTCTAGTAGACTTCATTTGTTTTAGACAGCAGTAATGAGGAAACAAGTCATCTCATGGAATGGAGGTGGATCCAGAGTGAAGGACAAAGACAACAGCATTCACAGTGTGGGAATGTGGCATGAATGGTAATGGATGACAGCCTTCATTTACAAAACAGCATTCTCCAAAATCAATTCTTGTCAGAACAATGAGCAAAATGGTGATACTTTGAAATCCATAAATTGCCAAGTACTGTCAAGTGTATTATTACTGCAAGCCTAATATCTGAGCATATTCACCCCCAGGCATCAACTAATCTTTGCTTAAATGTACCATAGTCAATTCTGCTATGTGAAAAGGAATGAAGAGACAAAGGAAATGGTCTCAGTAAATTAAAATGAATTGTCATCTACACTTAGCTTCTGCCATGGCATCACAATTCATATTGTCATGGCAACTAATATCAGAAAGGATCAAAACAGATATTCTTATTTGGTTTGATTAACTGGGAGACGTTCTGGAGAAAGGAAAGGTTGAATTTGACATAGCTTTAATAGCCATCTTCAATTTTAATAATTTATTTTCTAGAAGACTTGCATTTTAATGAAGTAAATAGCACTCATATTTACCTACAAGCAATTGAAGAATTATTTTTTAGGGAATATTTATTAGATGCCAACAATCTGCCCAGAATACATACTGGGCTTTGGAAAAACAGAGATAAATCAGACAAAGTTCTTGATCTCAGGAAATTTACTATGTGTTGTGGACAAATTATGTTTACTGTTTAAATAATTATAATGTACTGCTTATACTATAGTCTAAACAAAACTTTGTTTTTAAAAAGGGAGTAAGACAAATTATTATTAGGTAGTCTCAAAGAAGGAATGCAATTTTATAACTGGTATTTTAATAAGGAACATTGATTTCAATTTGATAGTACAGCTTAACTATATATGGTATCATCACAGCACTGGACATTATAAATACGTATTGAAGGAAATAAATCTCTACATACAATTGTTTACATAATGCTGAATTCATTGAGTACTGATTCGGGAAGAATGGTAAATTAGGCATAAATAATAACACTCATTTTCATGGAACAATTAATAAATCTGTTCACCAATATTTGTCATAATATGCTTCACAAACTTTTTCTTGAAAACAACCTTTACTGGATCAACCAAGTCTGGAAGTCTTGTAGCTAATGTAAATGCAAAATCTAAGTTTACTGGTAGTATTTAATGCAAAACATGATAACATGATTTTATCTGTTTGTTTTTTTTTCAGATTTTACAGTCATGCTATAGAAGGGGAAAAGGAATCATTAAAAAATACCATAGTAGCCTGGATCTGCCCTCTTTGCATATGGAAATTACCTACATATATTAATTTGATGAACAAAATTACAATTGCCAAAACCAGTCCATTTTATCAACTTAATATATATTTTTTACTATAACATACCAATATGCTGAAAGTAAATATTTCTATCCTGTATGCATATAACACATTTAGAAAAAAAGAATTGGCACAGAATAGGAAGCAAAAAAAAAAAAAAAAAAAAAAAAATCAGCAGTATGTCCTTAAGAGCACCATATAACAAAAATACTGACTGGCAAACCAATACATCAGCAATAGGGGACTCTAAGGAATCTCAACACAAGCAACAACATATAAAAAAAGCTCACATTTGTATACACTATGCAAATTAACTTGACACCTGCTTTTACATTCGTTTGTCTCAACAGTCTCTTGTAGTAGAATGGGCAGGAAGTTTTATGCTTATTGTGTAAATGAGGAGAGTGAGTTATTAAGAGGCTAAGTAGTTTGTATCATTAATGAGAAGCCAGAAATAAATTCTCTTTATACAGTATAAAGTACATGAGCATGAACAAAATGAATAAAGGCCTGTATAGCAAGTTTTAATTTTTTATTATATTTATTTTTTGTTAATTATATTGGCATATTTAAGGTACACAATATAATCACATTCATCATTGGAAATTTGCACCTTTCATAATCCATTTTAGTTCTTATTTTTTCCAATTCCCCTGTCCTCCCTTCAATCCCTCCACGCCTCCCTATCTACAAAGACTTTGTTTCCATTTTTTCTTTTTCTTGTATTGGGTCATTTAGAATTTTTAGGTCTTCTTCGTTCAACTTGGGTAATTCATATGTATCTAGGAATCTGTCCATTTCTTGTGTATTTTCCATCTTATTGGTGTATAGGTTCTCGAAGTAGGTATTGATGATCCTCTGGATTTCTGCTGGGTCCATTTTAATTTCACCCTTTTCATTCCTAATTGCATGGATTTGGGCCTTTTCTTTCCTTTTTTTGATAATGTTGGCTAAGGGTTTGCCAATTTTGTTTATTTTTTCAAAGAACCAACTCTTGGCCTTATTGATTTTTTTGTATCATTTTTTAGTCTCCACTGTATTGATTTCTGCTCTGATCTTTGTAATTTTCTCCATTCTGTGGGGTTTGGGTTTGTCCTGTTCTTCTTTTACTAGAAGCTTGAGGTTCAGCATCAGGTTGTGTAATTGAACTCACTCTGTTTTCCTAATGTGAGTATTCACTGCTAGGAATTTCCCTTGTAAGACTGCTTTCATTGTGTCCCATAGATTTCCATATGTTGTATTGTCATTGTTATTTAGTTGTAGGAACTGTCTGATTTCTTCTTTAATTTCCTGTTTCCCATTGGTTATTCAGAAGTGTGTTGTGCAGTTTCCATGTGTTTATGAAATACTCATGGTTTCTTTTGCTATTGATCTCTAATTTCATTTCACTACGGTCTGATAATAAACAGGGGATAACTTCAATTCCTTTGCACTTACTTAAACATGTTCTATGAGTGACTATATGGTCTATTTTAGAGAATGACCCATGTGCAGCTGAAAAGAATGTGTATTCTGATTTTGTGGGGTGGAACACTCTGGAAACATCTGTTAAGTTCATTTGGTCAAAAGTTTGATTGAGTTCTAGTATTTCATTGTTATCTTTTGTCTAGTTGATCTATCTATTTGTGAGAGTGGGGTATTAAGGTCCCCACTACTATTGTACTAGTGCTTATATGATTTTTCATGTCCATTAGTATTTTTTATATAGTTGGGTGGACTAGAGTTTGGTGCATATATATTTATGATTGTCATCTCTTCCTCTTGGATTGTTCCCTTTACAAGGATGTAGTGTCCTTCTTTGTCTCTCTTAATCAGTGTTGGTTTGAAATTCACTTCATTTGCAAATAGGATAGCTATTCCTGCTTTTTTTTTTGGATTCCTGTAACATGGAGTATTTTTTTTTCACTCTTTAGTTTTCAGTGTATGAGTTTCTTTTTGAATCATGTTTCTTGTATGTAGCATATTGTTAGATCTTGCTTCTTGACTCATTCTGCCAGTTTGTTTCTTTTGATTGGTGAAGTAAGACCATTAACATTGATGGTTATAATTGATATGTGTTGACTTATCCTTGTCATGACTTTTTCTTTTTGTTGGATTCTCCCCATTTGTGTTTAATTTCTTGTGCCTGATGGATTCATTCTGCAGGGCTTCCTGGGGTTCCTCATTGTCTTTTCCTAGGGTATTGTCTCAATTTTTTTGGCGTGCTGGTTTGGTATTTGTGAAGTTCCTAAGGTGCTTTTTGTCATAGAAGTATCTTATTTCTCTATCAATTTTGAAAGATAGTTTTGTAGGATACATCAATCTGGGTTGGAGGCTGTTTTCCTTTAGTGCTGGAAATACGTCACTCCAAGCTCTTCTTGCCTTGAGGGTTTGCACTGAGAACTCTGCTGTGATTCTGATGGGCTTTCCATTGTATGTGATTTTTTTTTTCTCTAACTGCTTGTAGAACTTTGTTCTTCTGTTGGATTTCTGGAATCTTAACTATTATATCCCTATGTGTAGATTTCTTTTTGATCATAGCTAGTTGGACTCCTATATGCCTCACTTATCTCTATGTCAAATTCTTTTCCCCTGCTTTGGAAGTTTTCTGCCATTATGTCTGTGAACAGTTTGGTTTTTTTTATGTCATCTGCATTCTGTCCTATTTCTTCCTTGACTCCAATCACTGTGATGTTATTTTTCTTTGCATTGTCTACCAGCTGCTGGATTGATTTCTCATGGTCCTTACTATTTTTAAGAAATTTTTCTTTTCCTGGTCACTAATTGCGATCCTATCTTCTATATCTGAAATTCTATCCTTGGATTGGCTCATTCTGCTGTGTAAAACTTTCAATTGCATTGTTAATCTGCTTGAAATCTATTTGCTTCTGTTTTATGGATTTCATTTCTTTCCTATGTTGGGATTCAATCATATTCCTCAGCTCCTCTATTTATTTTATCTGTGTCTGCTCTGGATTTATTAATCATGTCTTGTACTATTCCACAATCTCTGCTATTATCTGAGAAATTATTTCTGATTTCATTTTTTCCAGGTCCCTTTTCTTTGCCAGTTCTGGGGGTCCAGGTGGTTGAGTATCAGATCGTTCCATCTCGTTGCCCTTTGTGGTTCCCTTAGGTGATCTGGGAGTCTGTTTTTGGGACTTATTTAAGTGTCTTCTCATTTAAACAGACGCAGTCTGTTGTATCTTTGTTGTGGCGACTTTTTGGTCACTCAGTGGTCTTGAATTCTCAGCAAGCCTTTACTCTGTTGCTCACCAGTACACCAATTCCTGGGTTCAGAGTGGTGGCCTTCTAGATCCCTGAGCTGACTTGTTGTCTGGGTGGGCTTCTGGCTGGGTCCTGAGTACACTTGGGATGCTTTCAAGGCACGCGTCTTGCTGAAGCCCCTATGTAGCTATTGTCTGGGAGGGTGTTTGGTTGGGGGCTCTGCACCCCAGTTTCTGTTGTCTGCACAGGCTTTGGCTAGGGTCTCCTCTCACTTATCAGGGGTATCATGCTTAGCCTCTGGGGATTGCTTATGTGCCTGTACAGCTCTTCTCCAGGAGTGTCCCTGGCTGTGGCCGATGGTATGGTAAACCTCTGGCTGAAGTCTGTTTGCCCATACAGCCCTTTCTGGGCAGGCCTTTGGCTTCGGTGGGTCTTCCTGAGCCTCTGGGGTCAGGGTGGAGCCCTGGTTGGGATCCACCTGCAGCCTAGGTGTTCAGGGACACACAGGTGCTCCCCAGCAGCACACACTCACCCAAGGAATGGGAGACCTCTGTTGGGAGCCCCCGTGCCCCTGCAGCTCCTCTCTGGGCAGACTCCTGGCCTGGGGGGGGCGGGGGCAGTGCCAGAGCCTCTGGTATTGGGGGCAGATCCCCAGCTGGGATTAGTCTGCAGCCTCGCTGGTCTGGTCCACACAGCTGCTCCCCCTGTATAGCAAGTTTTCAAATTTAAAAAGTTAGACATTTGTCTCGATTTTAAGTGAACTTCAAAATAACCTTGAACCAGAAGAGAGAATCTAATTTATATTATGACATCTTAATATATTTCTATCCTGCAAAAGTCAGAGGTACATGGTTCTTTCTAGAAAATAAAAGAGAAAATAAGTGAAATGAAAAACCTATTTAATCTGATTAACTATGTCCAAAACACCCAGTCTTAGCATGACAAAAAATTGTAGAATTTACTTATATACTTTGAACAAAAGATATTACATATATATGCAACGTGTGACAATCAGTTATAAGGTCAATGAACAGTTCAAGCAATCCTTACATGAATCCTTGCTTCAAGAAGCTCTAATAAACTAGAGTTTGTGGATCTTAGGGAATTTGAATTGGACTTTGAGTACTGTATATGTGTGGTAAATGTGGAATAGAGAGTAGACACAGTGATTTATGATCAGATCAGGGAGTAAAAGATTTTTGACTATTGTGACATATTTATCAGGCTAAAATGACAGGTAGTTCTGAGACTGTGGGAGCGTTTGAGGAGAACAACTTTGATGAAATTTGTAGATTGAGAATGTTATGCTTGTTTGTATGGCAGAATAAATTGCAAATGAGATGGTTCTTGAAAAAATCCAGTTAAAAGAGACCTTACAATGAATGGGCTGACAAGCTACTAAGAAAAGCAAGGCCTGGCATTGAGGATTGGTAAGCAAGAGGAAACACAAGGAAGACAAAGACAGTTTTTATCATCTCAAGACAATGTAACTAACAAAATTCCCTTCAAAGATTTTGCTTTAGAGCACGTAGGCTTTAGAATAAAATTTTAAAAATTTTATTTATTTATTTTTTATTTTGTTGGTACATTTTAGATATACACAGTGATAACATTAATCATAGGGAATTTGTACCTGTACATGATGTATCTTATTTCTTCTTTTCTTACCATTCTCCTCCCCTCCCTTTCACCTCCCTGTTTACAAAAGCTTTGTTTTCAGTATTTCCTTGTCCCCTTCTCCCTCTTCCCTTGTTCCCTTTCTCCTTTGAACATTCCCTATTTCCCAATATCTTTTATACAATTTGGTCCTTTCAGTTTCTTATATCAGAGAAAGAATGTGGCATTTAAACATATGTGTCGAAATTATTTCACTTAAGAGTATGGTCCCAAATTCATTCATCAACTGATGGACATTTGGGCTATTTCCAAGATTTAGCTATTTCAAACTGTGCCACTATAAATGTGGGTGTGCATATATTGCTGTAATATGATGCTTTTAATTCTTTTGGGAAGATATCAAGAAGGGGACTAGGTGGGTCGAATGGAACCTCCAGTTTTAGTTTTTTGAGGAATCTTGACACTGATTTCCACAGTGGTTGCACCAGTCTACATTCCCACCAACAATGGAGAAGGGTCCTTTATACCCCACAGCTCCACCAGTATTTGTTATTTGTTGATTTCTTGATAATAGTCATTTTTTTCTGTAGTGAGATGGAATCTCAATGTTGTTCTAATTTACATCTCAAATGACCAATGATACTGGACATTTTTAAATATATTTATTTGCTATTTCTACTTCTTTATCTGAGAAGTGTTTATTCGTTTCAGATGCCCATTTTTGGATTAGAGAAATTTTCTGTAAGATCTGTTTTTTTAATTAATATAGAAAGAAATCTTGGAAGCTAAGAGAACTAATTTCTGATCAGGTGTTTCCCCACTGGTTTCTTCATGATCAATTGTTCATTTGAGAAGGAGACATTCCCACAAATAAACTTTTACAATGAAAAAAGGCTCCTATGACTTCAGCATATCATATAGGAGGTTAGCAAGGAATGATTGATCACTTTTATTCCAGTATTTCAAAAGAATTCTTGTTCTTATTTAGTGATTCCTGTCAAGGACAGGAATATTCCTGTGAAATATTTTTGGGAAATCTCTTCATAAATAGGCACACACACACACAAACACATGAACCCATATACACAGGGAAAAAGATCTTTTAGTCAGAAAACATTACAGACTTCTCTTGCACAGAGCAAATGTCTTCTTTTCCATGAGGATTTTGACAATTGATTTTCTTATAAAGTACAGTGCAATGTTACACATATTCCTCTCATTTCATTCTTCTTAAATTTATAGTTGTGCAGTGATTGTCTATTTTTATAATTTCCTTTATACATACACTGTATCTACCACTCCCACACAAATAATACTTTCATCTTACCTGCTCAATTTCCTTCAAATTACTTGAAAAATTATGATGATAGTGTAAAACTTTGTTATTTGTTATATTGTTTTCTTTTGATGTTGAATAGCAAAGTGTGTTTGGATATCAAAGGGTACACACTTATAAGATGAACAAATTCTTGGGATCTAATGTACAGAGAGTATGATGATTGTTATGCTAATTAATTTGGTTGTGATAACCATTAAAAAGTATACGTACATCAAAGCTTGTTGTACACCTTAAATATATAGTCTTTATTTTTCAATTAAATATTTTAATATTAAAAAGACTCCTCTGTTTGATACAAAATTCATTTTCTCATGTAATTCTGGCCATATTGCTGTACTTCAGTCATGAATGTTCAGCTGAGAGTAAATGAATTTGGATGTTCTGAATGCTTGATCACCAGAATTGTTATCAACAATAGATATCTCTGCCATCAATGACACCTAGTTAATCTCTATTATGGTCTGTATGTTCCATTATGATTTCAACCCACCCCAAGTTCAATGATTTAGTCAAAGCTCAGAATGTACAGCTTGTCATCAATAGGCATACCATTTTCATCTTTCAAGAGAAAGTTCCATCAACATCAAATGGGCTGATTCTGGTGCTAAATATGCTGCCAAATCATCTGATTTTTTCGCTGCCATAGAGAAAGGCTGGGCTTCCATGAAGGATGAAGCCAAGAGGGTCATCATCTCTTCCTCTTCTGCTTATGCCCACATATTTTTGATGGCTATTAACTCTGAGAAGTGCAACGAGCTAGTTAGATATGTCTCCCATATTACCTATTGTTTAGTCCTCCTGGCCGAGGTCATCCCTGACAATTTTGTCATTGTGGAGGGGCTTATGATTATGATCATAGTCAATACCCTCACTGCCCCTCAGGAGACTGTAGATGGATTCTCTGTGAAACTGTGATGTGATGGTAACTGTGCTGCTGAAACCATCATCCCTGAACACATTGGTACTACTGTGGCTGTGGGCAAGGTCATCCGTGACCTGAATAGGAAAGTCACTAACATGGCATTCCTTATATTCATCCAAATAGTGTTGGTTGTGAATATGGCCTGGACAATGTTGCTACATATGATGTCATCAAAATGAGATAAAGCAGACATCATAAGGCCCCCTTACAGGGCATCTTGGGCAACACTGAGGGCCATTGAGGGCAATATTGAGGGTTACTGTTAACAGTGACCTGACAGTATTCCACCATTGATATTTAGGTCAGCATTACCCTCAGTGACCACCTTGATAAGCCATTTCCTAGGTATGACAAGGAATATGACACAACAACAGGGTAGTAGAGCATTTGGACAACATGGATTCCAAGGAGTAAGGGTTCCATAGACCATCAGCTCTAGCAAGAACATAAGAGGAGAAGAGAGACCCTTAGCTTCCGGGGAGTTCCTGTCCTGATTCAGTCATCTAATATAGTGTGTATCTCCCCTCTCAGTTTCCATCCCAGATGCCCAGAAGAAAGAGAAGGGATTAAACATCCTGATTTTGTCCCATATCATCAATAAAGGCCACTGAACACTGCTAAATAAATAAATAAACAAACCTAAATATAACACATAAAACAAACTTCTAGATGAAAAAATAGACAGAAAAGCTTTCTAAGATTTATAGTGCTAAACCATCTTTCCATGCCATCAGTTTTACAGTACAAGCAGCCTTTGCTAAATTTTGCAGACATCACAAAAAGCTGTGGAGAATTTCTATAAATATAACACTCAAATAATTACTTCATGTACAGTACACACGTCATCATATTCATTTGCCATTTTCATGGTGGCTTGTCCTTTCTACATTTTATTATTCATTTATGACAGTTATTATAGCCCTTTCAGATTCTATCTTGCTCTCTGGAGAAATATTTATGGCTATTATAGGGCTCTTCTGAGAAGACCCAAAGATAGTTAGTGCAGAAACCTTGTGAAATGCTACTTTAGTAAAGGGACTGCCTGGCAGTAAAAAAATCTCAAGTTGTTTCAGAGTTCCCCTTGATGAAGATTAAAAGGCAAGTTTCTCCTTGTGAGGTTTCATTTTCACCCCAGAGAACAACCTTCTTTTTGATGTGGAGGTTAGAAAGCATAAATTATCACAGTTCTGCAAATAAGAGTTCTTTTGGAAAGGTCACAAGGGGGAAAAAAAGAAAGGATTTGGAATCCACAGTATACACAAATGGATTTGCAAACTAAGTTTATAAATTTATTGCAGAATTTCTCAAGGAATATATAATATACATATGTTATATAAAATATATAATAGTGGAGAGATTTGAGGTGTGTGGAAACAGAAATGGCAGTTTCCCACCCAGCAAAAAGTACACATTTCATTCTTTCCTTACCTAAATGGCATTGATTTTAGATGTAAGCATGTCAACGGAAGGATGTCATCATTTTGGTATTTTAAGTAGCTAGCACAGTGCCTGACACATATTAGTCCTCAATCAGGAACTGTGAAAAAGTGTTCATTGCTTTACAAGTAAGTTTATTCCACTTGGAAAGTATTTTTTTATTAAAAATACTGTTTTTACATAATAAAGAGTTATAAATTGTAATCCAAATGAAAATGTTAATCATTCAAAATGCCTTCTGATCATTTAATTGGCCACATTTTCTTTTATTTAAGAAAGTTATTATAATTATTTCCATGAAAATGACATACTGTCATTGCTTTCTCTAAATCTTACTAACATTCTAATATCGAAAATTTAGAAATTAATTTAATTTTAGAATTTATGCTGTCATTGATGCTAAATGTAAAGCTTCATGTTTTTTAGCAGTCAAATAACTGGAATTATATATTAATCCATAGGAAACAAAAGAAATATTCAAGATATATCTGAATTTTTATTTGAGAAAGAAAAAGTTTTGTGTAATGCTTTCTTATTTACCATTTTAAATATTTAAAAAGGTGACATAAAGACAGATCAGGACATGTCTTTATATCTCATATATAACTTAGTATCAAATTTTAACTAATGCCACATTATTACTAAAATCTGAGAACTATAATTATATTAACTAGATTTAAAACTCAATTTGTTCACATGGATACTAAAAAGAAAGTGGAAGAGAAAAGTGTGTAAAAGAAGTTTTGCTTGAATTCCAATCCAGCTACTTACTAGCTATAAACTTGATATTATTTCCTTGCCTAATGTTATTTATATGATTAATGGAAATTTTTCAAACTTCACAGTATTACTGTGAAAATTTAGTGGAAAAGTACTACAGATGCAAGGACGGTGACAACATTTAGATTCTGTTCTAAAAATAATGTATTTTGGATCCATAGATATTTATCATTTTTGATAAGAGAACTTTGGCAGGTAACTAAAGTAAAATCTATGTGCAAAAGGATGTGACATAGGTCAGGACAGGAGGCTGGTGACTCATTGTTGTCCTTTACTTATTGGTCATGGCATCATAGACATGCCACATTTGTTACCATTAAATAGTACATTTAAGTCATTTTAACATTATGTGCATTCTATACACATAAATATTTTGTAACTAGCCAAACATATGTCCATGATCATTCTTTTTTTTTTCATGATCATTCTTTATAATTGAATATTTCTTTGTAACATTAAAACATGAAGTGGTAGTTGCATTATTTCACAACATTATTTCATTGTATGTTCAGATCTTTCTGGCCATGTCTTGCTTTCTTAGTAACTGTTTTCATCTGATCAGTGATACATTACAATGTCCTCAAAGCCTATGAGGAAACAAATAGAACTAGTCCCTCAAGGATCATGTCACCATGAATTTTGAAAAAGCAAAAGCAAAAATTCAAAGGAGACCAAGACTAAGGAAAAATAATTTTTATGTGATGAGGTCTGAATCAAACCTGTACATTGCTTTGTGCTCTATTACATTTCTGTGAGCTGTGAGTTCCTAGTGTCATATTTGATTATTGTGAGGCTATTGACAAAGAAAATGGTTGTCCAAGCACCAGAATACAGGGACTCTTAATATGCTTGGGACACAGTTGCCTTTTTGTTTTCTCTGCTATCTGCTATTTGTGTATAATACAAGACACAGTCTTGTATTTGTGTACAATACAAGACACAATCTTGGGGTTTTCATTTTAACTCACCACAAAGCTCTTTAATAGACCATGCTTGTTCTGGTAATGTGCATATTGGCCAGGTATCCAGCAGCTTATGTCAGTCCTCTTACTTGTGTTAGCTACCTTTAAGTGCATCTCCCATCAAGATGAAATGACCTGGGACCAATTAATTGAAAAAGAAAAAAATATAGTAAATGCCGTTGGGAGTGATTAACAAAACTAGCTATGCATCAATTGCAGATGGCCAGAGACACTGCTTGCCAAGTGGAGTTGGCTACATGCAAAGAAGAACATATTGTTCAAGCAGAAGGACTTGTGAAGAATGTAGAAATTCTTTCAAAGTGAGCATGATCAGGTACCATGTTACCTAAACGCAACAAAGGTCAAGTGTTCTCTTATAATTTATTTATTGTGGTAGTTGTTATGTATATTTAAAACAGGTACATTCTATAACTCATTAATGATTTTCAAAATAATTTGGCCTTTAGTCCTGTAGATCTCTTGGAAATAAAAAGTTATTTACTTAGGACTTGTAGTCAAATTTTATATGCATTTTTAATTAAATTAAGAATGTTTTTTACTTTAGACACATGGCTAAAACCTTCATTATCCAATTTGTTATCACTGTAATTTATCATCCTCCATCAATGATAAGCTTTTTTGCTCAAACAAAACCATACTACAATTTATACTTGAGAAAACTATTTTATTTTCTTTAAATAACTTTATTCTTTTGAAAGTGGTCTAAATTAATCTCTAGGTTCAATATATTACATTATGGATTTATAGAAATTTCAGAAATTCTCTTGATTATAATAGGGCTTCCATATGACTCTTAGCAAGCCACAACAATGGCCTTTCACTGGAATTTCAAACATATATTTATTGAAGTACTTTTGATATTAACCTTTTACTTTTATATATCCTGAAAGAAGACGTTTCTGAGTAGTGCTCTAAAAACTAGATTGATTCTGAACTTGAACATTCAGTTTAGTGATTTAGTGATAGCCTGTAAGAAGCTGGAAGGACTAGGCTGCAGGTAAATGTTAAAGAGCAAATAAAACCATGATACACTGCCACATTCCTTTTTGCTACTTAGGACCTGACTAACATCTCCACGGCTATTTATCAGTTAGGTATCAGGTATAAGATCTACTTGTTCAACACAGTTTCCCAACACATTCTATTACTAAGAAATTTGGTCATTAAGCCAGACCCTCAATAATATCAACTAATTTTTCATAATTAATTCTTAAGAAGATAGCCAGTATTCCCGCAGTCACACAAAGAATGGAAAATGGCATGGGAATATATTTTTCAGCTTAGCTAGGTCGTGATTTCTGAAACTGACATGAATAATATCCAAAGGTAGTTTGTATAGTTGCACGATGATTTCCATGATAAATCATCTAAATGTCTAATGTTTAACTCTTTAAAGCAGTTGTCTGTGACATTCACTAGCTACTGGTTGGTTGAGGGTGACATGCAGAAATATTTTATAGGACATTTAAAGTTGTCGTTTGTGTTTCATTTTTTCCTAGAGTACCATAATGGTGCTTTTAAAATTTAATTAAAAATGGATAAATAACACGTTTATACTAGAGTATTGAATATATAGGAATTCAATTTATTGTCTTGGGTTCTGAAACATAAGATAAGTAAATATAATTTCCCCAAGAACAGAAAGAATTCTTCTGATAGAATGAAAGAAAATGCACACTTAATCTTGTGCCAATTCAAAAAATATCACAACATATTCATGTAAAATATAAAACTTTGTTACTTGGAAATTGACTAATTTCTGTTTTATATCCCCATTCTATTAAGTTGGTGGAAAATTTAATGTTAAACTGTTTCAGGGATTTCCATACCAACTTGCTCGTATCTTTCTAGAACACTAAATTATTTCGAAAGACTTGGTGAAAATCTCCTACTTTTAAGTCATTTGTCCATTGATGCTTCTAGAAACATTTATTATACTCTTCTAACATTTGTGGTCTAGCAGCTTTCTGTTTCTCTGGTACTCATGAGATACTAGAATCAGTGAAGGTAGGTTGACATAACGCATAACCAGTCTGTCACGGCTTTTTTTGTTTGTGCTTATTTCATAGATTCTGTATAGTGTTATTTTCTCTGAGCACTTTGAAAAAAGTAGGAATATGTCTCTTGCTTATGGTTACTTTTCTGTCTGTACCAAGAGATGCCTTCTTATCTCTTTAGCGGGTCTAAGAATGGAATAGAAACAGTTGTTTTCTAATGATTCTGGGAATGAGTTTTTAAAAATGCACGCTGATTCTGTTACAGCTCTGGGGGAATATTTTTAGGTTGTATACTGTTTTTGAACTTCACACAACTCTTCCTTGAGACAATACACACAGCACTGAAAAATCTGTTTATTAGAAAATGAGAAAGAGAACTTAGAAGGAAAAATATACGACCAAATTCTATTTCATCATACCAGTATATTCAGTGTCAATCAATTATATTTTTATGTATCAATGAGGTATTAGGTTTTGATAAAAAGAAAAGTCTATGTTATTAAAAAAAATCTGTCAGTGGAGAAGCACAAAATATTTAAGACACTTATTGTGCTTCAACGTTATGTAATGGGTGACTTAAAAATAGAATTTGGAGAGGAGAAGTCCAACATTTAGTCCAATAGGGATGAGTAAAGCAGGATAGAATATGCTTTAGAAGAAATGACAGAAGATTTTAATATTAAGAATTAAAAAGAACTAGTTAGAGAAAATTGGACCCAGAAAAGAGAATATTATGACTGAATGGATATTTGACATAATACTTTTTAAATTTTTCACACTTACCTATACATTTGTTATAAGTATTCACATAAAAGCTTTGAATAGCCAATTAATTCTTCTTTTGGCGAGTAAATATGAAAGAGTAAACTTATAAGATCATAAAGTAAGTGTGTTTTACACTCTATAAGAAGCTATCAAACATTGTTAACTTTAGGACCATTGCTGTACGTCATTGTCAACCTTTGGACAAATGGTCCAAAAGTAGCATATGAGGGGTTTAGTTGCTTCAAATCCATGCTAACAATTGGTAATTTCAGTCTTTTTAGTTCTACTATTTAATATTAGCATGGAACATTTATTGCATGTAATTCTAGATTCTCTATACTACTTTTAACCCATATTTCTGTTTTATACACCATTATTCTGCTATGCTGATTATTGTACCTTTATAATAATTCTTCAACTTCAGTGATGATGTATTTTTTCCTCAAAATTATTTCAACTGCTTTCAATCTTTTACATTTTCAAATCAGATTGTCAATTTATACAAAGATGCCAACAAATTTTCTTTTGGATTGCTTTGAATCTGTGAATTAACTTGGGGATAACTGACATTTTAATAGGATTGAAAGTTGCAATGCATGAGCAGCTATTTAATTCCTCTTAATGACTTTTTTCATGCTATAGTTTTAATATATTTTCTACAAATTATCTCAGGCTTTCAAGTTTTTGGTGACTTGTGAATGATATTTGTTGGATTTTCCTGTTCATTATTATATAGAAATTAATTAAGTTTTGAGGAATAGGCTTGCATGCTGTGACCTTGTTAACTATTTAATTTTAGTAGCTTCTTTTGAAAATTGCTTATGGTGCCTGTATTCTCAAACATCTTG
This sequence comes from Heterocephalus glaber, assembly GCF_053883595.1. Classification (NCBI taxonomy): domain Eukaryota; kingdom Metazoa; phylum Chordata; class Mammalia; order Rodentia; family Bathyergidae; genus Heterocephalus; species Heterocephalus glaber. The sequence continues at coordinate 6,088,720 of NW_028258406.1, read as the reverse complement.
TTAGTAATCAAAAATTTCTTTCTTTCTTTGCTATCTTAGTGTGTATGTGTGTGTGTGTGTGTGTGTGTGTGTGTGTGTGTGTGTACTGAAGAGTGCAGAGCTTCGTGTGTAATGTTAAATAATGGTATTGAGGGTGGACATCATGATTTTTTTACTTAATATTTAGGAGAACATAGAGAAATAAAAAGAATACAAAGAAAAAAATTTGAGTATTCTTGTTTTATAGAGTTAATTTCATGACAGTGAAGTAACAGCAAGATATTGAATCTTACAGAAAAAAAAACTCAGTCAATTTCTGTATGTTAAAAACATTATGTCCATTGTAACATTGATCCTAGTGTGCATGTTTTACCTGAATAAATAGCCTTATTGGTTAAAATATATATTCCCTGGTCTAGGAAAGAGGACAGAAAATGAAACAGCCACTCAACCACTATGCATCAAGTTCAGTTTGAAATTTACTAAATCTCAGAGGGCCACTCAAAGACTCCCGAAACACAGCTACTTACTAAGTGTGTTCAAAAAGTATGTCGCATTTTGTACATTTTGTACATTAATTTGTTACTACATTTGGAAAGTTGAAATCTCTGTAGCAATTTAATTTTTAAAAATATTTACAGTACTAGCTAGTAACATTTACTGGAGTTTAGACAGTCTTTATATAAAGGACTAACAGAGATGACACTTTCCAAATAACCTGAAACTGAAGGAAATATAATTCAGGGTACAAAAACTGAAAGTAATCTTTTTGACTCACTATTATAAAACTAAACAGTAACAGATATGTAAGAACACGCAGATAAATTTGTGGAAAGGACAGTTGACAATAGAATGATTTTCATATTAAGTTGAAAATAAGAAAAATATCCACATATATCTAAAAAAGCCACAAAACTTGTTTCATAGTTGCAGCATACTGTTTATTTAAGCCATATGAATAATTTTCAATTGATTAAACAAACTGGCATAGTTTAAGAATAGTAGCTATTGTTTTTCTGTTAGTGATTAGAGATATTTCCATGTCATTAAAAATTAAGTATGCTGACTCTTTTTTCAAGAAAACATGGAAAGATCATATGAAGATTTTTCATATGAGTTTTGTGGCACACAAAATGGCACAGGTCTTAAAACAACCATATCATGTGCCAAGTATGTTGCCACACACCCAAAACACAGACATGAATAAACCATGGGTTATGCTTTCAAGAAGTTTGTACTAGAGTGAGGAGACAGAGAAATAAATAGAAAAATACAATACAATATTCATGCTAAAGTATGGGTGAGAACCCAGAGAGCAGAGCAACGAGCTTATTACTGGAAGATAAAATTAAAATTTCACAATGGAAATGCATTTTGGGATGAGTTGTGAAGGATAAACACCAGCTCTTAGGTGAACAAGTAATGAAGTGGAATTCTAGGCTGAAGAAAAGAATATTAAAAGTTAAAATATAAAAACAAAGCATGATGAAGACTGAAAATTTAAGGGGAACTTTTTATTGGCAGTATAGATTATGATGGAACTAGATATTAGTTGGTATAGAAAAATAGAAATAAAAAATTTCCACTGTACCAAATGATTTTTACCCTCTTCACAATATCGTTTCAGTGCCCCCATGAATATGGTAATGGTAATAATAATAATAATGATCATTTCTTCTGTATTTTCATTAAATGGTTACTAAGTGTCAGCTATTTGAGTCCTCCTCCTTATCCTTCATATATAGCTGAGAGAATTTAGGCTCAAAGATATGAATTAATGTGTTCAATAGCTAGTTGCAAGTGGTAGAGAAAATATGTAAGTCCAAGTCCTATTTGTACCTCTATCACTAAAGTGTGTATGTAGGCAAAAGAATTATTTGGTCTTGCTGATTTTCTTCATTTAAAGGCTGGGAGTTATAATCTAAATCCCCAGGTTATTAAAACAAATAAGAGAATGTAATAGAACAAGCTTGGTAAATAGCAATGTTTGCAATGACTACTAATGTGCAATGGTATTGTATGGATTCAGGCTATTTTGAATACCAGTGATGATGAGGTTAGGTAAATTCAACCAGGCCAATTTTGTGATTCCTAAAATAGTTTATTTGACAGACACAATATTTTCCGGAGAACATTTTCTAGAGTATAATTTCCACACAGTTTGTATAAGTTTCATTTTGAGAAAGTGTTAAATACTTTTGGAAACTGGGTAAAATAAACACATTTTATTTGGCTTTAGATCTTTTCAGATTCTCTAACATACATTTGATGAATATTCAAGGATTCATACACTCTGAAGTATTCTCTAAACTTTTTCAAGTGTGAAAATTATAGGATTAAAATTTTACAGAATAATATTTTTAATTACTGACTATAAGACACAATTTTAACCTTAGTATCTGTGTATGTATATTAGTGTGGAGATTAAAAGAACTAAGAAAAAAATTTTGGGTTCTTTGTTACTATACCAAGCTGAAAAATACAATGTTTGATTTTTTTTCATTTGAAGATTTATCTTTTTCTTATAAACTATAATGATACTAATAGATATAAACACTAATAAAAGTTTGGGGTAATACCTCAATTTGTACTAATTCATAGTCAGCTGGAAATACTATGAAGAACTGAGCTTAAGTGTCAGTAAAATTGGACTTTTAAAATAATACTTAGCATTGTGTTGGACTCTTGATTATCCACAAATGCAGACTATCAGCTTTTAAAACCATTTTTTCCCAACCCTACCTCCTAGTATTTTTCTCAGAGATGCATTTTTCCTTGAGCTTCATTTACAGCAAGAATTTAGTCTAGGTCTATCTAATTAGGCATTATGTTAACTAGCAATGTGCTGTTTGAAGATTTTTGTCAGTAACAAAAGGCGATAGGTGAGTGAGATAAATTGTCTCATCTTACAACCTTAACTCTTATTTTCTGCTCTTGAACATAGCTTGCTTGGACTTGATGGTATGGCCAAAGCAATCAGTTGCCGTCTTGAAGACAAAATAGGATATACTGAGGATTCAAATGGAGGATCAGGAAAAGCCTAAGTCCCTGATGACATTATTAAGATATGAAAATAGTTAATTTTTAGCTTATTATTGACAATCTCTTACCCATAGGATTTTAGCCATATTCACTCCAATCTTTCACTACTGACTATCTAGTGCCTCCTACCTGGTAGAAAAACTTCTAAAGTTAGAAATGATAAGCTTCTGTGTTTATGCTGAGGTGTGGGTGACTGGGAGTATTTAATCTCAGATACCCAATGGCAAACGCTTTTTTCCAGTATGACTATTTTGTCTCTCTTTTTACACTTTGTCCCAATATTACAAAAGACATGAATGCTCTCTGGAAACAATTATTTTAGAACAGTAAGACAAAAAGTTTTTCTCACTCATCATCACCTCTAAAAAGTTTTTTAAAAGTCAAGATTTTCTTCAAGTACTGGAAACAAAATAGACACACTTTTCCCTCTTCATCTGCTAAGAAAAATTTAAGAGGACATTTTTTATGAAATAAAAGACATCTCTGAAAGTTCAAATAAAAGGAGCACATTGGCAGAGATTCTTGGGGCACAAGATATGGACTGCTTGAGTTATTTTCTTTCTTTCTTTCTTTCTTTCTTTCTTTCTTTCTTTCTTTCTTTCTCTTTCACTCTTTCTTTTCTTTCTTTTTCTTTCTCTTTCTTTCTTTCTTTCTTTCTTTCTTTCTTTCTTGTCTATTTCTTTCTTCCTCTTTCCTTTCCTTTTCTTTCTTTCTTTCTACTTATTTTGCTTTAAATATCTCAAACTTGTATGTGAAGAAGCTGAAAACAGACATTAAAATGTAAGACCTAAATCTTTGACTACAAGAAATACATTTTAAACTATATGAAAGTTGAAAGTTATTATAAAGATGTGTCATGCAAATTGTAATCACATCACAGTAAGAGTAGCTAAACATAGACATTGAAGTTACTAAATTGATCAGGAATAGAGAAAACATAATAATAAAATCATCCACCTATGAAGAATATACGGTAATCCTATTTGTTTATTCATAAAAATACAGCTTTGAAAACATGAAAGAAAAACTCAAAGAACTGAAGAGATAAAGAGACAAATTCATAAGTTTGAGTCTTCAACATGCTTCCCTCAACAACTGATAGATAGCTAGACAGAAAACCAAAAAAGACATAAAAGTACCAAAAACATCATCACGCAATGGAATCTAAACAAATTTTGCAGAACACTACAATCAGCAACAAAACATACTCTCTCTGTGAGTGTCAGCAAACATAACAAGATCATATTATGGTCCATAAAAGAAACCTCAGCATATTTAATATCAGATAAATTATCTTCTCAAACTGTAATGGAGTCAAACTAGAAATAAAGAGGAAAAAGAAAATATGTGAACGTATGGATGCTAAGCAACACAATTGTGAATTATCCATAGACCAGAGAGAGGAAGGATCAATGAAAATGAAAAGATACTCAACATGAGAGTTCAAATAAAAATCACCACCCATTACCACTGCACATATATCAGAATAACTAAAAAATAATGTTGGTAAAAATGATACAAAATTGGATCACTCGTACCTTGCTCTTGGGAACATATAATGATATAATGTTCTAGGAAACAAGTTGAGAGCTTTTTACAAAACTAAAAATGCATCTGCTGTGTTTCTTAGCAATTGTGTTGTTGGTAGATACACCTGGCCCTAACCTCAACACTAACTCTAATCCTAACTCTAAATCCAAAATCAAAAAAATTGGAATGATAATCTCAGAAATGGAAAAGTTTTTTCTTTATACAATGGCTTGTACATAAATGTTTACAATATTTTTATACATATTACCTCTAAACTGGGAACTACTGATGTGCTATTCAGTGACTAAATATTTAAACAATAGTACAGTCATACATTGAAATACTATCTAGGAATAAAAAGAAATAAACTTGATAGATCTGAATCAATATCCAGAAAAATGTGTTTAGTTAAACTGCTTATCTCAAAAGTTAACACTCTGTATGAGTGTGTGATGAGACAACATCTAGATAATATTCTGAATTAAATTTATATAGAAGTGGAGTAGAGATTAGTGGTAGTTATAGATAAGGAATGAATGGAGCATGAGATGGTTTGGTTCTTAAGTGTCACCCAAGGACCCAAGTGTTAGAAACTATGTTATTAGGTTGGTGCTACTGAGAGGTAGAATGTTTAAGAGGTGGAGCATATTATGTGGTTTTCAGGGCATTAGAAAGTTGATCTTTAAAGGATTTGCGGGATCTCTGACTCTCTATCTCTCTCTGTCTCTCTCTTTCTAGCCATGACATGAGAAATTTCACCATACATTGGCATCATGATATCTTGCCTTATCACAGGCTCAGAAGCAGCAAGGCCGGCCACCACACTCAGTGCAGAGTAGAAGGCTTCTGGGCCAACCTACCACCACTCCCAGCACAGAGGAGGCTTTCAGGTCAATGTGCTACAGCTCTAAATATGGAGGGGGAGGCTTACTAGTCAATGTGCCACAGCTCCCAGCACAGAGGAGTAGAGTTCCTGGTCAACATGCCACAGCTCCCAGTGCAGAGTAGGAGGCTTCCAGGCCAACCTACCACCACTCCCATCACAGAGGAGGTGAGCTGCATGGGTTCCAGAACCACTCTGGCAGGGCCCCCAACCCCTATAGAAATGACAAGAGACATAAACAAGCCTCAGAACCAGACTACCAGATCACCTATAGCAACCCCAAAGGGAAACAAGATGGGACATCCTGAAATACAAAAAAAAGAGGATCTGAAAAAAATGAAATCAGAAATAATTTCTCAGGTAACAGCAGAGTTTATGCCCATAGTTCAAAACAGGATTAATAAATTGCGAGAAGAAACAGATAGAAAAAAAAGAGGAGCTAAAGAACGTGATGGAATCCCAACATAGGAAAGAAATGGAATTCATAAAACAGATGCAAACAGTCTTCCAGGAGATTAAAAACCCCATTGAAAGTCTAGGCAGCAGAATGAGCCAATGTGAGGACACAATTTCAGATATAGAAGATAAGATTGCAAATAGTGACCAGGAAAAGAAAAGTTGCCTTAAAATTGCAAGGGACCATGAGAAATCAATCCAGCAGTTGCTGGAAAATGCAAAGAAGAATAACATAAGATTGATTGGAGTTAATGAAGAAACAAGAAAGAGTGCAGATGTCATAAAAAAAACTGTTTACAGAAGTGATGGCAGAAAACTTCCCAAGGAAGGGAAAAGAGCTTGACATACAGATAAGTGAGGCATATAGGACTCCAAATAGCCTTGATCAAAAAAAATCTACACATAGGCATATAATTGTTAAGATTCCAGAAACCCAACAGAAGAACAAAGTTCTACAAGCAGTTAGAGAAAAGAAACAAATCACATACAAAGGAAAGCCCATCAGAATCACAGCAGACTTCTCAACACAAACTATCAAGGCAAAAAGAGCTTGGAGTGACCTATTTGAAGCCCTAAAGGAAAACAGCCTCCAACCCAGATGGATGCACCCTGCAAAACTATCTTTCAAAATTGATGGTGAAATAAGATACTTTCATGACAAAGAGCACCTTAGGAAATTCATGAATACCGAACCAGCACTCCAAAAACTTTTAGACAATATCCTAGGAAAGGACAACGAAGATCACAACCTCAGGAAGCCCAGCAGAAAGAATCCACTGGGCACCACAAGAAATTAAAAGCCAAGGGGGAGAATCCAACAAATGAAAAAGTCATGAAAATGATGTCAATATGTATCAGTTATAACCATCAACATTAATGGTCTCACTTCACCAATCAAAAGAAATAGACTGGCAGAATGGGTCAAGAAGTAAGATCCAATAATATGCTGCATAAAAGAAACACACTTAATTCAAAAAGGAACTCATAGACTGAAAGTTCAAGGGTGGAAAACACTACTCCATGTGACAGGAACCTGAACAAAAGCAGGAGTAGCTATCCTCTTTGCAGATGAAGTGGATTTCAAGCCAATACTGATTAAGGGAAACAAAGATGAACACTACATCCTTGCAAAGGGGACAATCCAACAGGAAGAGATGACAATCATAAATATCTATGCAACAAATATTAGTGTGCCCAACTATATAAAACAAATACTAACGCACATGAAAAATCATATAAGCACTAATACAGTAGTAGTGGGGGACCTTAATACCCCACTCTCACAAATAGATCCACTAGACAATAAACAAGCAATGAAATACTAGAACTCAATCAAACTCTTGAACAAATGAATTTAAGAGACCTTTACAGAGTGTTCCACCCCACAAAATCAGAATACTTCTCAGCTGCAAATGGGTCATTCTCCAAAATAGACCACATACTCTCTCACAGAACATATTTAGGTAAGTGCAAAGGAATTGAAGTTATCTCTTGTATATTATCAGACCATAGTGCAATGAAATTGGAGATCAATAGCAAAAGAAACCACAAGAATTTCATAAACATATGGAAACTGCACAACACACTTCTTAATAACCAATGGGAAACAGAGGAAATTAAAGAAGAAGTCAGGCAGTTCCCACAACTAAATAACAATGACAATACAACATATCAGAATCTATTGGACACAATGAAAGCACTCTTACAAGGGAAATTCATAGCACTGAATACACATATTAGGAAAACAGAGTGAGGCCAATTAAACAACCTGATGCTGAACCTCAAGCTTCTAGAAAAAGAAGAGCAGGACAACCCCAAAGCTCATATAAGGGAGGAAACTATAAAGATCAGAGCAGAAATCGATGCAATGGAGACCAAGAGAAAGACACAAAAATTCAATGAAGCCAAGAGTTGGTTCTTAAAAAGAATAAACAAAATTGACAAACCCTTAGCTAACCTTATCAGAAAAAGGAAGGAAATGACCCAAATCCATGCAATTAGGAATGAAAACGTTGAAATTACAATGGACCCAGCAGAAATCCAGAGGATCATTAATACCTACTTCGAGAACCTGTACGCCAATAAGATGGGAAACACAGAAGAAATGGACAGATTCCTAGATACATAGGAATTACCCAAGTTGAATGAAGAAGACCTAAAAATTCTAAACAACCAATATCAATAAATGAAATTGAAAACATAATTAAAACCTTACCAACTAAGATAACCCCAGGTCCTGATGGCTTCACCATTGAATTCTACAAGACATTTAGAGAGGAACTGCTGCCATTACTGTTTAAACTCTTCAAGGAAATTGAAAGGGAAGCAATACTCCTGAATTCATTCCTAGAAGCAAGCATCACTTTGATCCCCAAAGTAGAGAAAGGCCCAACAGAAAAAGAGAACTAGAGGCCAATCACACTAATGAACATAGATGCAAAAGTCCTTAATAAGATACAGGCAAATAGAATGCAGAAGATCATCAAAAAGATCACATACCCTGACCAAGTGGGATTTATCCCAGGGGTACAAAGATGGTTCAACATGCACAAATCAATAAATGTAATATACTGTATCAATAGAGCCAAGGACAAAAGCCATATGATCATCTTAATAGATGCAGAAAAAGCATTTGACAAAATCCAACACACATTTATGATAAAAAAAAACCCTACAAAAAATTGGAATAGATGGTCTCTACCTCAATCTGATAAAAGCCACCTATCAAAAACCAACAGCCAGTATCATACTACATGGTCAAAAACTGAAACCCTTCACACTAAAATTAGGAACAAGACAAGGATGTCCACTATCACCACTCCTGTTCAATTTAGTTTTGGAAACATTAGCCATGGCTATTAGACAGGAGAAAGAAATAAAAGGAGTACAAATAGGAAATGAAGAATTCAAATTGTCATTATTCGAGAATGACATGATACTGTATATAGAAGACCCCAAGAGCTCCACCAAAAGTCATCTAGACTTAATAATCAAATTCAGTAAAGTAGCTGGATACAAGGTCAACACAAAAAAATCAATAGTTTTCCCCTACAAGAACAACAGACTCACTGAGAGAGAAATAGGGCAAACAATTCCTTTCAATATAGTGTCCAAAAAACTGAAATACCTAGGCACCCACCGAACAAAAGAAATCAAAACCTCTTCTCTGAAAACTATAGCACTCTATAAAGGGAGATTGAAGATGATATCAGAAAATGGAAAGACATCCCTTGCTCCTGAGTAGGAAGGATCAATGTAGTGAAAATGACCATACTTCCAAAACTGCTTTATAGATTCAATGCAAGGCCAACTGAAATCCCAGCAGCATACTTCATGGAAATTGAGAAAACAATCCAAAAATTCATTTGGAATAAGAAGAGACCCAGAATAGCAAAAGCAATTCTAGGTAGCAGAGATATGGCAGAGGGTATTAAATCCCCAACTTGAAACTATACTATAAACCTACTGCAATAAAACACCATGGTACTGGCAAAGAAACAGACATGAGGATCAGTGGAACATATTATAACATGCAGAAACAACTCCAGACACACTCAGCCATCTCATCTTTGATAAAGGAGCCAAACACCCTCACTGGAGGAAAGATAGCGTCTTTCATAAATGGTGCCTGAAAAATTGGGTTTCAACTTGCCAAAGATTAAAACTAGACCTATATATCTCACCTTGCACTAAACTAAAATCTAAATGGATTAAAGATCTAAATATTAAAATAGAAACACTGGACCCGCTGGAACAGAGGTTAGGTAGAACTCTTGAAGATATTGGTGTAGGAAAAGATTTTATGAACAAAACCTCAGTTGTCTGTGAACTAGCACAAACAATCGAAAAGTGGGATCTCTTCTTACTACAAAGCTTCTGCACAGCAAGAGAAACCACCAGCAGTGTGAAGAGACAACTCAAAATGTGGGAAAAAATTTTCACCAGCTGTCCCTCAGACAAAGTTCTACTATCTTGAATCTATAAAGAAGCTAAAAAGATCAGACCTCCCAAATTTAAAGACCCAATCCAAAAATGGGCATCTGAAATGAACAGATACTTCTCAGACAAAGAAGTATAAATAGCAAATAAATATATGAAAAAATGTTCAACATCACTGGTCATTTGAGGGATGCAAATGAAAACAATGCTGAGATTCCACCTCACCACAGAAAGAATGGCTGCTATCAAGAAATCAACCAAGAACAAATGCTGGCAGGTCTGTGGGGAAAGAGGAACCCTGCTCCACTGCTGGTGGGAGTGTAGACTGGTGCAACCACTTTGGAAATTAGTATGGAGATACCTCAAAGAACTAGGAGTGAAAGTCCCATTTGATCCAGCTATTCCCCTGCTGGGTATCTTCCCCAAAGAAATAAAAGAATCATACCACAATGATATATGTGCAACCATGTTCATAGCAGCACAATTTGTAATAGATAAAACTTGGAAGCTGCCCAAATTCCCATCAACTGGAGACTGGATAAAGAAAATGTGGCTTTAAAAAAAAAATAAAATGGAATACTACTAAGCTATAAAAAATGAGAAATTAGAGACATTTATAGCTAAATGGATGCACATTGAGGCAATACTCTGAAGTGAAATAAATAGAACACACATGTGTAAATATCAAGTAGTTTCCCTAGTTTGTGAAACGGAAAGTGTAAATAAGGACTAAAATGTATGATAATTAATGTGAAATAGGAAGAAAAGGGGCAAATGGGAAGATGAAATGGGAGGCGTAGAGGAAAAGGAAAGAAGGGAATGGAATTAATATGAGAAAATGAAAAAATGGAAGCAAAGTCTTTGTAAATAGAGAGGGATGGAGTGTTTGAAGCAAGGGCAGGGGAAAAGGGAAAAAAATAAGAGCCAAGAGTGATTATGTAAAGGTGCAAATTTCCAATGATGAATGTCATTATATTGTATACCTAAAATGTACCAATAAATTAAAATTTTTAAAAAAGCAACAGGACTTATTGATCATTGATTAGAACTTCAAAAGCTTGATCTAAAAATATACCCTTTCTCTACAAGTTAATTATCCCTGGTATTTATGAGATTGATGGATAACTAACTAACACAGAGCAATAAAAATGCATATGTAGCTATAAAGAGGCAAAAATAGGAACTATTTGGTGGCGGAAATGTTCTGCATATTCACTGCAACAATGTCAAATAATCTTGGTTGAGATCTTGCACTACACTTCTGTAAAATGTTAGTATTGAGGAAATCAGGTTAAGAGTAATGAGATTTTCCTGTCTTAGTTTTTACAACTCTACACCAACCTGAAATTCTAGCAAAAAACCCCCAATAATATCAACAGATGTCTTCAACTGGTCTTAAATACAGATGTAAAATAATTGACTAAATCAAATATTAAAAATCTCCTAACTCTGAATACTTTTTAAAAATCACTTTAAATGAGAAATGTGGGTAAAGTGCAAAATAGATTGGATTATCAAGGTCAACATGAAAAAAATGAAACAGTGTAGTCAAGTAAATGATTTCAAGTAGCAAGTTAAAAGTTGGAATGATAGAAAAATATGGGAAAGTCAAAAATAATAAAGAAGAAAGAACAACATAAAGCTGGTCTAGAATAAAAGTACATGTTGAAAATCTGAGTAGAGGCTATTTTATCTGTTAAGAGGTTATTTCGATTTTATTTTTGTTTTTTTGGCTTTTTTGGGTACTGGGGATAGAACTCCAGTCCTTCAGCTTGCAAGGCAGGCAGTGGAAACATTGAGCTAAATCCCCAGCCCTAAGAGGTTATTTCAATAAAATGGGGTCTTTAAAATGGAACGTCATATGGGTTATTAACAAATTTATAACTGGTTAGGATACTAACTTATATTTGAGAGCATACAAAAGTTCTGCTCCAATCCATTTCTAATTCGATTTCTCCTCCTATTAATGTTATTGCCAAAAATTACATTTTATACATTGTAACTTTTGCCCATAAACACAGACATATTATTGTTTTCAGAATGTGCCATTTAAATTACATATGTAGTAAAAACCTGGCTACCTCTTGTTAAGGACAAACAGTACACTAATATTAACATTAGCTTCTATGTATTCCTGTTCAGATTCATGTTCATGTATTTATCTTCTTTGAAATTCTTTTTTGTTCATGTGAGTCAAGATAATCCTGGTATCCTTTCATTGCTACATGGATTCCCTTTAGCATTTTTCACAAGAAAGGTCTGTTAACAACTGACTCTTAGCTGTTGTTTATCAGCGTTTTTAAACTTCTTCTTCATTTTTCGTGGATGACTATAAAATACCACAGACACCCTTGTGGAATAAGAGATGGATAGATTCTTGGGCCCTAATCTATGACCTATTTTCCACTGAAGGTGAAGATAAGTCCTTTTTCCTAGCCTTCCCTTCACAATCGTGTATGAAATGCACCTTCGTCTTATCCTGAGGACTGGGCGTGCTGTCACAGCAGAGTCACCATGATGTCTCCAAGGACAAACCACTGATCCATATTTTACAGTAGGAACACATAACTTAAAACATGAGAAAAAAGTCTAAAAGAACTTCCATATTCACGATCCAGTGGAAAGTTACCAGCTTCTGGCCCACTACAGTGGCACTGTAAAAGCCAGTCCTGTTTGTTCATGAAAGAAGCAGTCTGATCTTCTCAGCTCTGTGCTTCCTTTAGTTTTTCATGCTGTTGTGCTTTCCCCATTCTCTCACTCTACTTTTTGAATTAAAGATTTTGCCTATAAATTGATGCTGTTATTTCAGTTTTAGAATTTTTAAAGTTTATTTTTATTAGTACATGTTTTACATACACAACAATTATATTTATCGTAGCAAGTTGGTACCTGTACAAAACATATCTTAGTTTGTTTTATTTCCCCCTCCTCTCTCCTTCTTCTGCCCTCTATCTTTTGGTCCCCTTCCCATTTGAAATTTCTATTATCATTAAAGTAATTTCCCAGGCTTGTCCTTTATCAACTGTAGGAGTTTTCTTGTTAACAGTCATAATTTTCAGGTTAATGAGACAAAGGAATTACAGTCTTAGCCATGGTGTTGGTGGAAGAAGATGCGCATGGTCAGTGTGTTTTTACTATGAAGTTTTTAAAAAATATTTACTCTAAAACTCTTTATATTTGATCATTTTTAATAGAAAAGTTAGGTCTTGCATATTTAACATGCACATTTATTTTTGGACTTGCCTGTGACTTACATGTACATTGTATTTCAGTATTAACAACTTTGTTAGAAATATTAATACGAGTTTTTAATTGAACCATTAGAAGAACCATTAGTCTTCAAGCTGAAAAAGGCCAGAGTCAAAATCAAACCTGCATTTGGCTTATTACGGTCTGCTTTCAATATGATAGTGGCATTCTTTGTAGGAAGTGGCTTGAATTATTTTTGAACCCTTAGAGTTGCATACATTTTTAATGGACATCCGTAGTTCTCATGTGAATTTAGAAACTTTTGGATTTGTGACACAAATCAAACCATCACTCAACAGATGCAGTCATTGGCCTAAGAAGGATCTGGATTTAAGTCAGTTATTGTTCTCAGGTAGCTTTGTTCTTGAGCTTGTCAGTCCTTAACATCATCTTGAAATACAAATGCAGTGCATTGCATTTCATGCAGTTATTGACTGCCTGACCTTTCAAAATGTTAGTCAGAGTAAGTATTCTTGAATTACTAATTAAAGTATGTTAATAGGAATCCAGGGTCTATAGAAAAAAATTATTCTAAAAACCCCATCAGCTAAATAATATGATATATAGGGATTGTTATGACATTGTTATTTTCTCATGTCTTTTAATTTTTATGTTGTGTGCCTATTAACCATATAAAAATCAGTGTTTCTGAAATATTTAGATTATATTCTATGGGAAATAAAAAATATGCACCCTTATGCATAAAATAACTAATAATCCTCTTTATCTTACATAGTGTATATTGACTTTCCTTTCAAGAGAAAAAGAAAAGAGAAAGAAACCCCAAACCCAAATAAATGACACTTTAAATATTTGTTTGTACTTTATTAGTTTACAATACTTTTCTTGCCACAAGCCACTGGGGATAAATATTTCTTATATTCAAAAGCATCTGGTAGCATTATTATGAACCAAAATTCATTAAAATAATTTTCCATGTAATTAAACAACTCATTAATTTTAGGAAATATTAACTAGCAGACCTTGCCAGACAGTAATCAATCTACTTGTCCAAAATTAAGTAATCTTAAAGAAAAAATATAGTGGTCAGTTTTTAAAGATTTTATAGTATTATTACCTTATCCTGAGAAGTCAACCAGGAAGCCCCTCAAAATTAAAAAAAGAATAATTTAAAGGGATTTTATTAGGCATGCTTAATGATATGGTGATAATACCTAATTTCAGTAAATTCAAAATTTTCTTCCTCTCTTTGATCCTTCTAAATCCAAATAATACACATTCTTCCTCAAAGCTCATTAATAGTCAATTAATGTTAAGATTACTAGTAAGATTCATGCTTTCTGGTTCACTTTTCAGGGTGAGGTAATCATAGTAATATATAACCCCAGTAATGTGACCACTGTACTTGTTCTATAAGGTTATTTTTCTGGCCAACTAGATTATGTCTGCCAGAGTCTACCCATTTCTTAAGATTAAGAGTGAGGAGTATTGAAATTAGTTGGGAAATTATTTTAATAAATATTGACTCATAATAAGCAACCAGATGCTTTGAATACCTTATGCCTTATGGCAAGACAAATGTCATCTTTTAAAGTAGAAGTTAATATTTAAATACTGTATAATTTATTTGGGTTTGGGGATTTTTAGAATGGGTAATTTTTCATTAAAAAAAAATCACATCCTGATTTTTCCAAGTGACTTTAGGGACAATACCCATCAAAGTGGAAAAGTGGACATTACCTAGAGTTTCATTAATATCTAAATGAGTGCCTGATATTCTATAATATATTCTTGCAGGCAAATCCAAATTGAACCTGGAACTTAGACTCCTGTAGACTTCGTGTAACCCTCAAAAAACACTCAAGCAGCAGACTCCAACAAAGGGAAGAAAGTAATGGGCTGAATCGACTCATTACAATTTGTAGCCATATGAATTGGTGAAGAATAAGGTGACCCAACTTATCCAACAGGCTAGGGCAAAGAGTTCAAAGGAAAGACAGTGCTTCTGGATTTCTTTCAATTAGATGTAGTAACCCTTACCATTAATGTAATATAGAACTATAAATATCTTTGTCTTTGGTATATTAAAAAATTCTTCTTTCCTTTGGGAATTAGTTAAGATTAATTCCAGAAAGGACCCTTATGGGGTAAGTAGGATTGTAAAAAACCCCCTTTAATACTTAATATAAGACAAACTTGGTTATTTCTCTAAATGAATTTGGGTAAAAAAGCATTTGAAAAGAAATTTACTTTAAAAGAATCAAATACTACTCATGAATTAGAGTATAAATCTTTCATTAAAAGAAATATTTTAGCATACATACTTTTAGATTTATAATATATACTATTAAAATTATTCTAGAAATCATAATTTCTTTGTAATTAGATCAGGAAATCAGGTACATAAAAATATGCCAGAAGAAAGTTATAAGATTGAAATAAGAGATGAAACTCAAGCATCATACAAATTTGAGAAAAAAAATTTAAAAATTATAGGATTACAAATCACGCAATATTTGTGCCTATAAATGCATTTCAAAATATACAATGTGAGTGTGTGTGTGTGTGTCTATGTGTGTTTAGAAATAGTAAAGCTGGAATATTAGCTACATAATTTCTAGGCTGTTTTTTCATATCTTATTTTCATCGTTATATTTTTGTATGCAACTTCTAGATGTTTGCTCTGTGGCTAATAGATTCTTTTAATGTACGAAGGTGAAGTGGAGATTTTTCAGATTTTATATATGAGAAATTTACCTTTAAAAATTCTTTCAACTTTCATTTCAGCAAATCTGAAATACTTAGATAAGTGCAAAGTAGTGGAATAATATAACATTCATGTACAATTTAAATGAAGTCTCATATAATCATTTAATTTAAGCTTAATAAGCCAGTTATTGCAGGTTAATTAAATGCCACTTGATTAAAAACATATTTATTTAGATTAACAGCTATTAAATGATCTTATCACACTATTTGTGGATAATTTTGTTTTAAATATATTTTAAATTATTTAAATTTTCAACTTATCCATACTTCTGAAGTATTTCTTTTACAATTTTTTAAAATTTATGCTTAAAACATTCTTTCTTTAAGAGGATATTTAATATTTTAATCTAATTTATTATTATTAAATAAACAAAACATTTATTATGAAGTAGAATAACATGGAAGCAATTAAAAGAATCACCAAACAATTAAAGTAAGGTGAAATGGAAGTAATCAGGTTAATTAAGCAAATTAATTTTTCACTGGAGCTTGCTCATTTTAATTAATACTTTTTAAATTATGAAATTCCTCTCATAAACCTCACAAACTAGCACATCTTTAAATGATAATAATGATAAACATTCATTTAACACATTTGGATCAGGCAAAGTTTAAGAGTGTTATTTTTTAAAAAAACTTCATTTGATTTTCAATATAAACTAATGAGTTAGCTGTTAGTATGTTCAAGTTTTTACAGAAAGAAACTCAGGCTCAAAGAGAACACACTTTTCAAAGAGGATGAACTAGGAATTGTCAAACTCACAGTTGTTTTTCCCCAAAGCACATGTTTTTAACCAGTTTAGGCTATATTCTCAACTGATGGCCTTAACATAACATTTACAGTGTGTTCAATTTAGGGGGCAAAGCACAACGACAGAGGGCTTGTTTAATTTGTAGAAGGGCATGAGTTCTATCCAAGTACCTCAAAAACAAATAAGGGAATAGAAAGATCTCAAAAATTATCTTTCTGAGAATTTTTTTATTCATTAAGTTTATTGGTACCTTTTAGGTATACAATATGCTGACATTTATCATTGGGAATTTATACCTTTGCATAATATATCTTGGTTCTTATTTTTTTCCCCATTCCCCTGCCCTCCCTTCAACCCCTTCACTCCTCCTTATTTTCAAAGACTTTGTTTCCGTGTTTTCATTTTCACGTATTTATTCCTTTCCTTTCCCTTTCCATCCCACTTCCCCTTTCCCTTTGGACCTTTTCTTTGTTTTTATTTCTATTTTTTCAATTACAAATTGACAAATTATGGCTGTATGTATTGTAAGAAAACAAGGCATTGTTATGATTTTTTAATAAATTGTGGAATAATTAAATCAAGCTAATAAATATATCTATTACCTCAAATATTTATCATTTCTTATAGTGTTAGAAATTTATTCTTTTAGCAAATTGGAGATACATAATATATTATTACCACCATTATTGAAACCCTGTTTAATAGATATCAAAGAATAAAAATACATCTTTCTTGGTTAATTAAGATTTTTTTCACCCTCAAATAACCATGGTATTCCTATTTCTTCCCCTCCCCCAGTCTCTGGTAACCACCATTCTACTCTCTACTGCTATAAGATCAATTGTTTTAGATTCCAATTATAATTGAGGTCATGTTTTATCTTTGCCTCTGTGCCTGGTTTAGTTCATTTAGCTCATTATTTTCCAATTCCATTATGTTGTCTTGTTTGGAATATTTAATTGGATCAAAATGATTGGCTTAGGAATTGCCTGTACTGATGGGAGGACCTGCTGTGTTCCACGATTCTCGTTTTACTAGCATGCAGAGTGCTGTTTGGGAGGTCAAGGAGGCTTCCATCCAGATTTCAGTGGAAAGCCTTGGAGGCCAAGCAAGGAGCTCTGAGAGGGCACTGTAATGAAGCAAGGGAAAGGAAGCTGAAGATTCAGTGCAGACTCTAGGATGTCAGACAGTGGGAGGGTAGTATGGATTTTTGCTGAGGAAAGCTACAGTCTGTTAGCAGTTAGCATCAGATACTGGGCATGGAGCTACAGAATTTAATACTTGTCCTGATGTGTTTCAATTTTTCTCCATTCTGATTCTTTTTTTATCCTCCTATCCCTCCCTTTTGGAATGGGAATGTTGACCCAGTGTCATTGTACCTTGGGATTATGTAACTTGTTTTTGATATTTTCAAGTGTTCACAGCTAAGAGTTTGCCTTGAGTCTCAGAGAAAATTTTGTCTTAGACTTTTGAAAAATGCTGTTACTGTTGATACTTTAATGAAAAGATTAATGTATTCTCAGTTGTAGAAAAGGAGCGGTTACAACATGTCAGGCAGAATTACTAACTTGTTAATGTGTGTATTTGGAAATTAAATGTGAGTAAAGATGTGTATGGTGTCAAGTTGATAAGGGGTGAAATCTGGCAGTTGTGCTTAATTGTGTCAACTTGATCCGCCTGGGAATCTCTAAAAGGAATAGTAAGTCACAATTCTGGGTGTATCAGGGGGATTAAGGAGATATGATCTTGGGTACTATATCTGCTACAGTTCCCTTGTTTTTTCTTGGTTTTTTTCCCTCTCATGTACTGTTCCCCCACTCTGCTTCCTGACTGCCAGGAACTAAGAATGTTTGTTCTGTCATGCCTATGGTATTCCTGTCTTGGAATCAGTTAACCATGGTTTGAAACTCCTGTAACAGTAGTCAAATTAAATTTTTCTTTTTTAAGGGTGGGTGTCAGGTACTGTTTCTCAGTGATGAGAAAGCTGACTAATACATTATCACATTGGCAAAATGTCTTTTTTTAAGCCTTACTAGTGACCCAATGTGATATATATATAGCTTTTTTTCTTTACCTATTCATCAACATTTAGGTTGATTCCATGATGTGAGCAGTGCTACAATCCATATAGGAGAGTAGATCTCTCTTCATTTTCATCTTAAATCTTTCAGTTAAATACTCAGAAATGGAATTGGTGGTAACTTTATGGTAATGTTTTTGAGAACCTAGATATTGTTTTGCATAATGACACCACTAATTCCCATTCCCAGAAACTGTCCATAGCATTTCCCTTTCTCTACATCTCCCCTATCCTTCTTATCTTTTTGTTTTTCTGACAACAGCTCTTCTAACATGTGTCAAGTATTATCTTATTGTGGTTTTAATTTGTACTTCATAGTAGTTTTACTTTGGTTTTCCATAATGGTAGATATTGTTGAGTATATTTTCATATAGTTTTTGGGATTTTGTATATAATTTTGAGAAACATCTATTTAGGTCTCTTGTTCATTTTTAAAAATACATTTTCCTGCTATTGAGTTCCTTACATGTTATGTCTATTAACCCCTTTTCAGATGTGTGGCTTACAAATATTTTCTCTCACTCTGCAGATTTTTTCTTTCATTGTGGAGAAGCTCTTCTTTCTTCTTTTTTTTTTTTTTAAATACAATACCATCTCATTTGCCTCCTTTTACTTTTGTAGCTTGCACTTTTGGAGTCAAGCAAACAAACAAAAAAATCATTACCTGGACCAATGTTATATAATTTTCCCCCTTATGTTTTCTTCTAGTAGTTTCAAAGGACCAGGTGTTATGTTTAAGTCATTATTGCTATTTTTAAAACAGTGTTATATAAGGGTCCAATTTAATTTTTCTGCATGTAGATATACAGTTTTACTCATATCACTTATTGAAGAGACTTCTTTTCCTACTGAGGTACAAAAAACTAAAGTGAAGCAGCAGCCAAGAGCAGCTAGGAGCCAGGGCTTTCAAGAAATATAAGAAATTAGAATTTGAGATCAGCTTATCACAAAAAGATAGTGTGCTTTGTGTTAAAGGAAAAAATCTTAGGAAGAAGATGATACTATGGGATTTTAAAATAGATATTAAAGAATTCAAATGTGTAAAAAAGAGCTCTACATCTGAGAAAAATAATCTGAGATGAATGGCAAAAATCAATTTTATATTTTTAAATTTGAGATAGCTTAGAAAATACTGTAAGAATTATCAAACAGTTTGATAACTGGAAAATACCTTGTGCAAAACTAAAAGTGTATGTGACTTAAGAGTTTGAAGAAAATGTCACTGGTGAGGTGAGTAAAAGAACGATTGTGAAATTGGCTATGATGGAGATGAAGAATTAAATGAATAACAGTTTCTATGTGCCATGAAAAGGGAAGTCAGTAACTCATTCATCTGCTTCTTCTGTGACCAAATGTAAATAGATAACCACATGTGGTTAGCACTTAGGCCCTTTTCTCTCTACTTGTAGAATTTTTCTCACCCAAGAAGACAGAGAATATTGCTTCTTCACTTCCATGATCTCTCTAGCTAACAATTTTAAATCACAGATAGTATCATGAAATTTTCTGAATCTGATTCTACATCCGTCCTTTCATAGCTCCTTGACTTTCTGTATTTTTTACCCCTTGGCCTCCATTTTCTCACCAATAAATAGGGACAATATTCTGAAGGTGGAGATGTTATTAAAAAGATAGAAAGAAAAGAAAGAAAGAAAGAAAGAAAGAAAGAAAGAAAGCAAGCTACAAATTTCAAAGATATTAAACGTTTAAAAATTGGTTATCAAATAGACTTCACTATCTTAAAGTGATTTTTAACTTGATACTTTTATGCATAACTGATTTTCCACTCTTTATATTCATAAGAAAGTTAAGGCTGGTGTGACCATCACTTTTCTTCATATCACTCAAATTATTTATTGATATCAGGAAATTTCAAGCTAAGTCAAACTAAATACATATTTCTTTGATGGTCATGATTTATCCTGTTTCAAGAAGCTAGTCTCCACATGTGGTCAAAAATCCAATGATTTCAGAGATCCAGTTATAGTGTAATCATTTTTTAACTCTATTATTATGGGGTCTAAACAAAGGAAAGGACTCTAAATCTAGATTTTTCTCTTTGGATTATAATAAATTGTGCATTTTAAAGGTTCTCTGAGTTCATCACATACGAATTATTTTTGGTCTTTTTATGTAGTTTATCTACTTCTTGAATTACTCTAATGAATATTTATTGAAATCATCTTGTGTTTCTCCTACTGTTTGTACCCTGATAATAGAAGAAAAACAAATTTAACATTTGCCCAAATGCAGTGTAAACAATATATAAAATTAAACTATCCAGTATATTTTAATAACACTTTCAAGTATAAGCATTTAGTAACTTGAATAAATATAAAAGTAAAAATACAGCATTTAAACTTACACCCTCTTTGGAAAGTCCAGATTATAATGGTTCCTTTACAAATAATACTGTAATGCATTCTGGTAGTTTGGATTTTAGCTTTGTTGGAAGTCAAGACTTTTGTTTTCAGAGAAGACTCAACAATTTGGTCTTGATTCTTCATTTCCTATGCCACTCTTACCATTAGTTTGTTTTATTTTAATAACCAAAATAGGTATTTACTAATTGTAATTTATACATACATTGATGCAATTTGTTTTCTGTATTGTAAATAGAGACTAGCTTGGAAAACAACAAAAACAATTGTCTTTGTATTTGCTTATGAATGAATTCATTTTAAATTTTATGGTTGGATTATTATTTGGCTTTTCTACCATATAACCGAGCACAGTTAATGTAATGTTATCTTCCTCCCCTGAATTTGGTCTTCTACATAATATTTCCCCCTCCCACCACCATGTTCTCACCTAAATGAACAGTATTGTTTGGCCCAAACATGTTTTTCCACTTTGTATTATCTATTGATAGAAGGGTATTAAAGATAAGCGGTGTGGGAAAGGGATCTGCTGGCGAATTATCAGTAGGGTTTTGCCTGTGAACCTGATCAGGAATGAATCACAGAAGCCATTTCAGCATAGCTACACCAGATACGGTAGAAATAAATGTTTTTAAGTAGTAGCAAAACAAAGATTGAAATTTTTTCCCACGTTAAGCCACTAACACTCCAATTCCCATGCCTAAGTAACATTTTTGTTCTCAGCCAATTTTTTTTGTCACTGGCAGTAAAGAAATCTGTCTTTGTGTAGCAGTTATTATAATGTGAAAGAAACCAAACTAGAATAATTCACTATTTTTAAATGGGATTTCGACATTAATTAGAGAAAACTTTAGCCAACATGAATATCTTGTTTTGTAAAGTATCTTGTCCTTAGTATACAACATTTTCCCAACTTTCAACACAGATAAGAAGTCAAGGTGCTTGTAAAAAGTAGACAGGAGCCTGGAAGTGCACATAGCCTTAGTAGTCTGGCATGCCTTAGGAAAGCTAAATAAACTTCTGGAGGTGTGATTCAATTTTTTTCTAATGACTTATTAATAGTTTTATTGTTTTATTTCTTGTTTTAGAAACAGATGTGCCCAATCTTCTTCTTTACCTCATTTTCCTTCCTTCCATCCTTCCTCTGTTTCTTTCATTCATTTTTTCATTCTTTTGAAAAAAGAATTCAGTACAAAATACAAAAATAATGCATTTGTAAGTACTTTTAACCAGTAAAACTTATTTTTAGCTTTCTTGAGCTCTCTCCCTCCCTCTCTCTCTCCCTCTCTCTCTCTCCCTCTCTCTCTCTCCCTCCCTCTCTCTCTCTCTCTCTCTCTCTCTCTCTCTGTCTCTGTCTCTTTCTCTCTCCTTTCTTTTTCTGGTGCCAAAGGTTGAAACCTTACACATTTTTATGCTGAGCTATACACCCAGCCCCTATTTTCCATTTCATAAAAGAGCAGTTGATTCAGTAAGGGAAGTCTGAATGATGAAATTTCTAAGAAATATCAAGTCATATTGAATTGTATCATTGAATTCTCATGGTCTTTCAAATGACAGTTTAACAGAAATATAATAATAGTACAAGAAAATAGTACAATAAAAATACAATAATAGAACAAGACATAGATAGAACTGAGAAAATCTACAAAAGACCTACTCAATTATGTAACAGTATTATATATGTAAAAATGACTAATAAATACTGCATTTTTATGGAGATGATAAACTGATTATATTGGTTATGATGAATGAGAAAGGGACAAAAAAGTGAAAAGACAACATGGAATAAAACTATATTAAATAATGGTTTTGATATATATACATCAGCTAGGAATAGTGGCGCTTGATTACAATCCTAGCACTCTTGGGAAGCTAAACCAGAAGGAAAGAAAGTTCAATCTTAGCCTGGGCAATTTAGTGGCATAGTAAGATTCTGTTTCAAAATGAACAACTAGAAAAGTGGGAGGGATAATGTATCTAAATCCCAGGTTCAATTTCGGTCCTGCCAAAAAAAAAAAAAAAAAGAGTAAATAAATCAAGATGGACCGACCTTGAAAATGAATAAACTTGAGCAAGATACACATAATGGAATGTGAGGAATAATACTATTTATTTATACACATAAAATATTGCACATTTTGTAAAAATGTATATTACCAAAATTATATACATTGAATACATAAGAATGGATGTTCTTAGCAGGAAGAAACCAGAAATGGAAATAGGACCAAAGGTACAAATGATAAGTTGCTATGACTCTTTTCCACTTCCTTGACACAGAACATGAATCCTATAAAGTTGAGAAATTAAAGATCTAATTAAAGATAAACATAAGCTTATTTGTTGAGAAAACTCAGTGAAATGCCACTGAATGAGTAAAAGAATAAAGGACAATAAAGTTAAAAGAAATAAGAGAAACTTATACAAATAGTAAAGAATATCTTCACAATAAGGAATATATGAAATTTACTCAAAAACAAACTTTTTGAACAATATTTTTTGAGCATCAATTGTTCTTGACATAGGAAAAAAATCAAAAGGGTGAAAAATATCTTTAACATTTAGGTAGAATTGTTTCAAATTTTTGTATAATTTAATGGAAGTGCAAGAAACTATATTCTATATCTCAGAGCAAAACGTCAGAAAGATATATAAAATAATATTTAAATGGTCATATTTTGGAATTTCAATTTTCATTTAAGAAATGCCTTAATATAATACTTATAAAATAAATATTATTTTGATATTAGGATAAAGAAATACAATATTGGTTAGCTATAATAGACAAAGAAAAATTAGAATGGTAAAATACAAAAATGCTGGCCTAAAAATTGAAATAAGTTTTACTTCTGAGTGCATATTACAATAAACATTAAATATTTAAGTAGTATTTAAAATGTGTAAAAGGGATTTGTCACTTTAACAGAGTTCTTCAAAATGGATTATATTTTGTATTCCTAGGACTCTTGGGAAGCTAAATCAGGAGGATGGAAAGTTAATCCCAGGCTGGCCCACTTAGTGGCTTAGGAAATCTCTGTCTCAAAAATAATTTTAAAAAGGGCTGGGGATGTATCTCAGTGCAAAGGTACTAAGTTTAATCCTGGGACTATGAAAAAAAAAGTACGTAAATCAAGATGGATAAACTTTTATCACATTGGAAGTTACTGAAGTATGAAACACAATGGAATATAAAAATATTTATTTATACATATGAAATATTTAACATAGAAAAATAAACGTATTAACTATCTCAGTCCAAATACTGGTTTCGCCAAGTACTACTTGTGTGAATTTGGATAATTTACTTTTCTCTACTTTAAATTAATTATCCAGAAAGCAGACATTATGGTGGTAATCCCTTTATAGGATGGCCAAAAGTATTAAATAAAATATATGCAGTACTAAAAATGTCTAATGTGAAGTAGGAAGAAAAGGGGCAAAGGGGAAGGGGAAGTGGAAGGGGTAGGAGAAAGGAAAGAAGGGAATGAAATTAATATGAGAAAATGAAAAATTGAAACAAAGTCTGTAAATAAGGAGGGATAGAGGGGTTGAAGGGAGGGCAGGGAAATGGGGAAAAAATAACAACCAAGACGGATTATGTAAAGGTGCAAATTTCCAGTGATGAGTGTCATTATACTGTATACCTAAAATGTACCAATAAAATTAATTAAAAAAATGAAAATGTCAGTAGTCCTTAATAATGACAATCCCTATTATCTTACAGAATCTTATTTAGGAGATGATGATTTTATTTGACTAAACATAACAAAGTTAAGAATATGAAGTAAATTTTATTCATAACATTTATGTTATGAAAACCAAAAGAATATTTACTTGATAATGTTACTTTAGTTGGAAATTTTTTGCCTATTATTTTAGTGATTAAGGTTATATAGAGGAACAGAATTTACATATATAGGTAAACAGAATATACATAGATAGATAGACAGATAAATAGATAGATAGATAGACAGATAGATAGATAGATGCAGGGCATTTAATGGGTATTCGGCTTCTGTGTACTGGAGAATCAGGAAATACACTAGCTGCTCAGTACAAGGAGCTGGACCAGGCACGGTGGCTCGTGCCTCTAATTCCCCACTTTGGGAGGCTGAGAAATGAAAAGTGTAACTTTGAACGCAGCCTGGGCAACTTTGTGACTTAAGGAGCCCCTGTCTCAAAATTTTAAAGATGGGTGAATGCAGGGACGTAGGTCAGTATAAAGGCCCTAATTTAAATTTGCAGCATGAAAGAAAGCAGGAGAGAAAGGAAGAAAAAAAGAAAGAAAGAAAGAAAGAAAGAAAGAAAGAAAGAAAGAAAGAAAGAAAGAAAGAAAGAAAAGAAAGAAAGAAAAAAACCAAGCTGGAAGCTGCAGAACAAGATGTATCAAGGGTTGTCGGGGGTGGTGGCCCCTGCCTGTGATCCTTGCATTTTTAGATATTCTAAAAAAACAGTGATCTTGATAAGATGAATGATTTAAAAATAATGTATTTATATGAAACATATAGGCACAATATTGATGAGAAAATGAAAGTCAGACATTCGACTTAGAAAAGTTGATAAATGGAAGTTGAGAAAAACAGTGAGGTAACTGCACCTTATATTGCAGTAAAAATTTGAGTGAAAACCACAAGGCTTTGAAACCCCATGCTTACCAGGTGGAGCCTGGAAGTATGTGTGATTGAGATGTGAAAGGTGGAGTGGCTTTTAAAAGTTTGCTGGGCTTTAAAAGTTATCCTTTGACAAAGTTGAGATAAAAGCAACAGAAGAGTACAGCTGTGGTACAAATATTTGCATATCCACCACCAAATTTTTATGTTGAAATTCTCATCTCTATGGTGATGGCATTAGGAAGTGGATGCCTTTGGGTAGCTACTAAGCCATGAAGGTAGAGCCCTGATAAATAGTATTAATGCCCTTAAAATATTCTCAAAAGAAACTCCCTTCTTTCCATTCTGTGAGGACACAGTGGTAAGATTCTGTTCTATGAACAGTGATATAAGGTTGTTACTAGATACCAGATCTACCAGCATCTTGATCATAGCTTCCAGCACTATGAAAAACATTTATATTATTTATGTTACACAATTTATGCTATTTTATTGTAATCATCCAAATGTATTAAGACAACTACTTACTCTAATCAGTTTTATATTCTGTATTTTAGAAGAATACAAATGCCCCTGATCACTTTAGTGTGACTCTACAGTATATTTAGAAATTCAGTTACCAACTATAGAAATCTTATGAAGATTTCCATTCAACTATGTCTTCCTGTTTCTTTCTCCCTTCGTATTCCATTTTTTTTCTTTCTGTCTGTCTCTCTCACATACACACATACCAATACAAGCATACCATGCTCACGCATACAAACATAAACAACTAAAACCTTTCTTTTTTTAAAAAAAAAAGATAAACAGGTTATCAATAAGAAATCTGATGTTCTAATGTTTATATATAAGGATCTCATATTTCAACATCTAGAATGCAGCTATACACTTTCCCAAGCATCTGTCACTTTCACATCACATAACTGTATGCTTTTTTTTTACAGCTCTTTCTACAACTCTTTGTATAAACTAATGTTTGAAAACATAACAGTAAATCTAAATGAAATTTATAAAAATTAAATAATTTTAAATATAATTATTCTGTTGATAAAAGGATAGTTTCAGGAAGAATTCACAGTATGTACATTAATAATAAAAGCTCACTTATTTCCATTGAACTATTTATTTTAGTTTCATTTTGCAAGGTTGCCCCCATAGCACTGAATGAAAGCTTAATCAAAATGGGAATAAACATTATTAGTTTGTTTTCTGCCTTTATATGCCTAGATCATTTATGAGTTTTTTCTTGGACAAGATAATTTCATTTCAATGGACATGAAAACTTTGAATGTCATCTTTTGTGTAAAGCCATCATCATTTATTTCTGAACAAAGCTCTCATTGATCCCAGTAGATTTTCTGTTAAATAATGGTCTAATATGGCTATAGAATTGCCAATGATGTACTTATTGTCTGTGTTCTAATAATACTTAATTTTATGATGAAAGTCATGCTGGAAAAGGGAGTAAAAAGCAGATAATAAAATATTTGCAGAAACTAAATGGTGATTAAATGATTGTTCACTAGTTTTTCAAAGGTTAATTTTTATAATAAAATGTTAAGGAAAAAGAAATTAAATACAGACATATAGTTCACAACAGAACACTCTAGAATAGCAATATGCAAACTGATTGTTTCGGCTTCTGGGGTGCTTTGGATTTCTACATCTGTACATCTGTGAAATTCACCCTAGCAATAGAGTTATTGATTTGTGATACATTTCTCTTAAAGTGATAACATCTGTGACTTAGAATGTAGCAGATAATACATAGAGCATATTTTGACTATTGTTTCAGTCTTTGTCACTGACTCTGAGCAATTTTATTTGGTAGAAATTAAGTCCTTACTATTTGGGTTTATATAGCAAACTGCATCCAAAGAAATGTGTCAGTTTCCCTAACAGTTGGTTTCCAAAATTTAACATAGAACCCAACAGAGTGCTAGTTCAATACTTTTGGAATTTGTCAACTGAAAATAAGTCTCCTTCTGATACATGTTGGATATTATCTATTGTATTACCGGACATATAGTAAGTTCATCAGAAAATGTTTGATGAAGGAAGAATTAAAAAGAAAAGAAAGTGGAAACGAACAAAAAAGAAGAAAGAGAGAAGAAATGACTACAGGAAGGCAAGATTATGTTTTTTTTACTTTGATTTGGTCAGTATCTAGCAATAAAACTAGTTAATCCCTGTTCAGTATAAAATATTACTAAAACTAAATTTAAAGAATACAAATTTTCCTTTAATACCTTTGTTCAGTTGAACTGTTATTCCTTTCTTTATACTTTTTCTGATGTTGTTCTAGATCAGAGAGAAAAGAGAATGTCAATAGTGAGTTAATATTGATGCAACATGGAGATGATGGTGTAGATTAGAGATTTCAGTAATCACTCTCAGACTGTGGTATGTTCTCTTTTTTTAACTAGTATGCAGTCAGTAAGTTTCAGTGAAATAAATCATTTTATAACTTAATTCATTACATATTTTTAATGATTAATAAAGTGTATAAAAGGCTCTTTACCTGACTTTAGTTACATGTGGTTCCTTAACATCTCCTTACTTAAACTAACCACATTGAAATTTAAATTAATTCAACAACTAGTTGTATACATCAACTACTGTGGGCAAAGTATTGGACTGCATGTTGTAAACAAAATTACATGGGAAAAAAAAATCAAGTGTCTGATTAGATCATTGTTATATTAAGGATAATGGTAAATAGTTAAAAGCAAAAAACAAATTGACCTCAGGACCAGGGATTTTTTTAAATAATCATTAGAAGGAAGAAAAAGAAAGTGATGGGCATTGTGTGCCTACCTTACAAATAGCATCTGGGTTCTCAGGATTGACCCTCACCTCTCCACTCCACTTCCCACATAATTTCTTGTTCTACTTTTGTTGTGTTGTAAAACAAATTAAAATCTTTAGCTATGAATACTGTGGTTGGCAGAGTTAGAACAGTGACAGTTCAAAGAACCCCATCTGGCAGGCAAGCTCTGAAAACAAAAATAAACCTTTTTTTTCCCATCTCACAGAAGTCCAGAGAGAGAGATTAATTAAAGTCAATGGAGAAAAATGTTAACACTTCCTAGATTGTGTGATAGTGATTTTTTTCTACCTTTTGCTTACAAAGTCTTTCTCTTTCACATTGTGTTCTTTGTAAAAACAATAGTCTGTTCAAGTACAATTCAAAACAGTACAATATTTATGAATAACCCTCCTTGTTGAACCCATATTTTAGGAATTCTTAAAGGCCTGAGAGTATAAATTCTGTCCATGTACATGTTATGTTCCTCATTCTCATTCAGTTTTAACTTGTACAGTCATTAATCTTTGAAGTTTGGTTTATTTTTAAGTAAGGTTTAACATTTTTCCTTGTCTCTTGACACAGTGTAGCATTTACATTTTCCCCTTTGAGCTACTTATTTAAATGGCGTGGACCAAACTAGATTTCTCCTATACTATGAAGTAATTTACATAAGCATTCTCAGGAGTCTCTGAAGTTTTTGGTGAATATAACATTTCTGGGGATAATAAATTACCTAGACAATGGTTTGTCCTCTGAATCTTAACTTTTCGTTTTGGTTTCAGAATCCCTGTAGAGGTGTTTGGACTTTCTTTACATTTGTATTTCTATGAGGAGAAAAATCTCTCTAAATAAAAGTTTTATAGTGTGCTTTAAATTCTCTGTTGACACTAAAAGCTAAAGAACTGAGCTGTCTCTGAAGCATTGTTTGGCACAATAGTTATTGAGGTGGGACTCCTGGCTGTTTGGGGGAAAGAGAAAAAGAGAAATCCAGTGAGTCTTTTTTGTTTGTTTTTTTTTGGTACCAGGGATCGAACTCAGGTCCTTGCACTTGAGCAGCAGGTGGTGAAACCAGTGAGCTAAATCCCTGGCCTGTACAGTGATTCTTTATGCTAAATGAGATAACATAACCATTACATGTTCCTTACAGAGCTGGAAAGCATTACTTTCTTTCCTCTTCCACCTCTTCCTTAAACACTTAACAGTTTACCCCAAGTGTCACTGGGGCAGCACGTTTGCTTATGTACCGACGATCCTGAGCATTGGTCGGGCACGTGTCATTTCAGCCAATCGATTCTTGTATTGAATAAATTTGAAAAAATTGTTGCTTTTACATTTTCTGTTATGTTATTTTATAAAAATTGATGAAAATATGAAATTTCTGGTCATTTCATATTTAAATAATTGGACTGTTAATTCACTTTATTGGCTACTTTGCTCAGTGGAAGAATGAGTTGCCGTTACATAAACTATCAGTCTTTTGAAAGAGGGTTTTTTGGGGGGGGGGTTATGGTACCGGGGATTGAACTTGGGACCTTGGGCTTGTGAGGCAGGCACTGGAACCACTGAGCTAAATCCCCGGCCAAACTTTTTTTTTGGGGGGGGGTACCAGGGATTGAACTCAGGTCCTTGTGCTTGAGAGGCAGGTGGCAGAACCACTGAGCTAAATCCCCAGCCCTAAAGAAGGTTTTATATTAATTACCAAATGAGGCAAAACTTCTGAGGATGATTCTGTTCAAGAAAATATTTCATTAAGTTGTAAGTGTTAAGGATACAAATGATAACTTCAAGCACACATGATTTAAAATATTTTATTTCTTGACTTCATACACTGGCTGTGATTTGGGCATTATTTTAATTTTAAAATATTAAGAAATTGTCAAAATATACTTTATATTTTTGTACCTGGTACTTTCAACTTTTAGCTTCTATTACTGATTACAACACCATAAAGATATTTCAATCATTATAGCATTTGATACAACTCAAATTATCTACTAGTAATTGAAATCTTGTCACCACAACATGCATTAAAACATGAATCAATTAAAGGTCAGTTTATGGCCATAATATAGCATGTTAATATCAGCAAGTTGCCGGTGGAATTAGGAGAGAGCTAGTATTTTGGAGTATTGAGAATTTAAAAATAAATTCCATTTGCTTTTTTCTTCCTGATATTTCAGTGTGATATTAAACCAGACTCTTTTACAAGTGTTAACTCAATTTAAATATGTTTTGGTAATTAATGGTATATAAATGATCTCTAGTACCCAAACTTCATGAAATGCCAAGTTGATGTAGTAAAATGGACCTAGGATTGGAATCAAAAATAAGGTTTGAAAAACTTCAAAAATTATATTTTATACTGACACTGTGACTTTTGTCAAGTCAGATGATATTTTTAACCATCAATTCAATGCATAGAATAAATTATTATCATTCATATCTTTTTAGGAAAGATCAATCAATATTTGTTCCATGACATGGATTATGGTTGGAATTTCCCATCCTATGCCCAACAGACACAGTCCAACATACAAAGACATGCACAACAGACTGGTTTCTTAAAAATTTAGATAATTTACAAAAGACTACAAAGGCAACCAAGTAGTCACTTTTTCTTGTATATTCATTAACTGTAAAGTAATAAAAGATGGTAAAAATAATAAAATATGAAAGTGGTTCTATCGCCAATAAATAATACATATACATGAAAAGATAATTAATAATGTAAGAACTTTCATAAGCAGGTACAAATTAATAATAATGTAGTTAGAGATAAGGAATAACATGGGCTTTAAACTACTTTCAAGAGAGGAATAAAGGAGAAGAGTAACTACTTTCAAGAGAAGAATAAATAAGGATTGATGGAGATGGGTCCCACAATACTATAGGAAATGTTGAGTTAATTAGGTTTGAAGAAAAAAAAAATGTAGGGAAGGTGAACAAAGGAGGAGGAGAGAGAAAGAAAGGAAGGGACAAGAAAAAGAAGTGAAAATAGAAGGAAAAATGAAAAAGCTTTTGTACATCAGGAGGGGAGGGGGGAATTGGATAAAATAAAATAAAAACATTTTTTAAAATGTAGTATCAGAAAAAAAAAAAAAAACAGGAAAATACGTCTAAGCCAAACTCATTTCTTTCTTATGTTCTGACTTCACACCTAAGATCTGCTCTTTACAAATTTGGTTGCTCTTTCACATCTTTACCATAATAATATATTTTTTTTAATCCAAAAGTAATGATTTAATGATTCTAAGCAAGACAAAGCAATAGAATTGTGCTTCTTTTGCACACTGGGGACAATGAAATGTTTAGCTACAATTTCCCATACAAACATGAAGCAATATTCATACAGAATAAACACCCTCAAAAACGCCTGATGGGTGATGAACACACACCAAGTTAGACCAAAGCAAAACACAAACTGACAATTCTTGGGGTTATTGATATTTAAAGTTAACATACTTGCTGTATTTAAAAATTCCCATAGAAGCTCATGGTAAACTGCTTCTATTTCTAGATATTACAAAGAAGGCATATTCCATTTTTAACTGTTAAAACAACTCTTAAATTTGAAATTATTACACCACATATTAAAATAACTTTAGACAAAATGGCTTTTCCCAGAAATTAGCTGGTTTACTTAAAACTTTTAGAATTGGAGTGAGAAATAGGCATTTAAAAACACATTGATTCCATTATAAGCAATGAAAAATTAAGACATCATTTCCATATCCCTTACAAAGTTTTCCTTTACTGCAACAATTAAAAGTAAAACATGTATTATTGGAGAAGTTAGTATGATGGTTATTTGACAATTGCTTCCAATGGAGCAGAATTTAGAACTTGATTATTGACAGTAAAAGTATCCTATGCTGGTAAGCCACCCTATGTATAGGCCATGGGCATCTGCAAAGGTTGAACCAGTTGGGAGAATTTTAACAACCATTTCTGAAACAATGAAACACAATATTTTCTCTATAGTATTTATAAATATGTCATACAATACTGTTTCCCGTTATGTCATATACCAATATGGCATTGCACAACAATCATAATGCCATCAGATTCTTACAAAATCATTTAAACAAGTCAGTAAAATAAATAGTAGTACCCGCCTTTAGCCATACAGATTACAAAACTGAAGTTTACTTTCCTTTGATCGGTTTTGCATAACAACAAAGAAATAAAAATCAAACAGGAATCAAAATGGCTAAATATGCAAGAAATCATTATTCATGGTGACATGGCTACATAGAAAGCATTATTCTATGTTTATTTTTTCCATCTGTTGAATTTCAAGGTAAAAAGCACTTGTTTTCTACAGGTTCACAAAACAGCATAACAATCAAGGAGAATGTAACATAGGCATTAGTTGAGATTAACAAACTATGTCCCAATGCTTCTATCCACTGCAGAGTATTTCCAAATCCAAACATGAGTTACAGAAACCATTTCACATCTTTCCTAACACAGTAAAAATTCTTGTCTGCCTTCCCAGAATCCAATTCTTTATAGGAATAAACTTTCTTTGCAATTAATGTCCATACAAGTATCACATCTAGTCCACCTTTTACAGCCAAATTTAATGTCACTACAAAAGAAAGCAAACTGGACAATAGTCACATGTATTAGCATCTATACAGCTATAATGGCATGAAGATATCTATATAAATCAGGAGTTTAAAACTTTTGCCTTAACAGCCTCAGGAATCAACCAGATGACATTGCTGATGATCGATTTACTGAGGATTTTAGAGGTCTATTGGCAAAGGAAGCTTGGTTACCTCTGGGGCTGCTGCTGGTTCCATTCACGGTGCTGGAAATGTGAGGAAACCGTGGATGATGAGTCTGCACTGGAGTACTGGGGCTGGGCAAACAAGAAGAGGTGGAGGGAATAACTCCTGCTGGGCCGTTGGCCTTGTCACTCCCAGAGTCACTTTCCAGTTCTCCAGCATTTGTCAGTTCATCTCTCTGGTGACTGATCTTCATTCTCTTATAAGTAGGTTGAACTCTATATTTCAAAGGAAGTGAGCCATTTCTTCTCCAGGTATAAATGTAGGCAATGTCCCTTCGTGTATAGTAATCCTTTAAAGGTTCCTCTTCGTATATATGACGTCAATCTGGGAATTATTTCGTATGTCCGTTTTACTTCTGAGAAACTTTCTTAAGTGCATCACAGTCATTGCTGCTGGGCATTGTAAGTACCTTTTAGCATTCACTTCCTCCTTAGACTTTTCTTTGCTTTTGTTTACTTTCTGATCCAATCTGTTCTGGTCAAAGAATTCAATGGATAAGCTTATTATCTCATCATCAGAATTCTATTCTCTTCATCTGCAACTTTTCCTCTATCTTCATTAGAGCCATTAGCAGCATCAGCTGAAGGATGAGCTGCATAAAAATCCTTTCTCTTCATTTCATTTTTGAAAAGCCCTGGCACTAATTTGTGTATGATGTCTTGAAGTGTTTTACCTGACCTTATATTCAGTAGCGGTCTAGTTTTGTGAACTTGGACATCACAGATGGGACAGTACTTACTGGTCTGCAGGTAATGCACAATACAGGTTTCACAGAAGGAATGTAGACATTCTATGATGATTGTGGCATCATTGAAGTACCGTGTACAAAGCACACACATTAGGTGGGGATTTAGCTCAGTGATCTTGATTCTGGTTGTTCGATGCATTTCTGCTGGATGAAAGATCACTTACCCTTGGCATCCGGCCACCGCTGCAACTCCACGCCCTGCGGCAGAGCCCTGAGCCCCAGTGGGTATGTGCGCACCCTCGGGGGAGGGGCGGGGGCAGGCCTTTGTCATCATAATATTGATATTTATGTGAACTAATCATTCCTTCCCTCTTCGACTCATCATTAATTGACTAATTTCCTTTTATTGAGTTGTTAACCCTTGTAAGATTTTGTCATATTTACCTTTGCAAATACTAAATTGAATGAGATGTATTTTTGCTTTAAAAGAACTTGAGAAACACAAATGAAACTAAATGGAATAGAACAAAATATTGAAAGAAAATATGGCTATAAAATAATGCATAAGTGTTATATTAACTGAATATAGTGACTATCAGGATGAAAAAAACAATCAGAGAAGAATTATTGAAGCTGTGTTTAGAAGTTAAAATAGTTTTTCAATTCACTGAGGAAGGAAATCTTACATTTTATATAGAAGTATTGGCATAATTAGTGCATTAAACAAAGGGGATAAATTATTTATTGGGGAAGAACAAGTGTTCTTATTGAGAAGGGCAAAATGTAGAATAATAATTCTACAGGAGGTCTGAAAGGTAAGTCAGGTTCAAATACAGGATGGGAAATTTAAACATCAATCCATTTACAATGTGACCCAGTGTAAGTTTTTATTAATTCTGTTTGATAAAAACCTATTTAAAAAAATAAATACAGCTGAATAAGGAAAAGTATGATAGAAAATGTAGAAATGAGAAGCTAGAAAACTTAGAACCACCATGAAGATATTAAATAAGAGACTGGAATTTAAACAAAAGGTGACTGAGAGAAATTATAGAAGTATAATTGCAAACATTTGGATGTCATTTGGATCTGAAGGCTAAGGAAGAAATAAAGATCTACAAAATAGTTTATGGAGGAGCAAGATGAATACACAAATGTGTAGTAAAAATTAATATAGAAATATGCAAAAGATTTTGAGGGGTTATATAAAATGATAAATGCAATATTTAATACATTGAATATCAGTATAGTTAGACTTTAAATGAGTATGTTTTACAAAATACATTGGTAACAATAAAAATTACATATCAATTTAAACATACATATTTTTACTGATACTTGAGTCATACAGAAGGAATACGTGATATAAATCTTGTTTGTAAAAAGCTTATGACTAGAAAATAATAGAATCATTATTACTGTGGAAAAATTGGAAAATAAAATGAAAACTAAATCATGTAATATTAAGTTTTAATATAAAAGAGGTTAGAAAAAATGAGATGAGTTTTAACTAATACTATTATAACAGTTTAGTTTCATGAACACAAAGCAAGATTTTAAGTAGATAATAAAGTAAAAAGGTAGATATATCTGAAGTTTGGATTCTACACTTTGAATGTCTATGCTTATCAAGTTATAATTAGCTCAGACTTCTGAATGTTCAAGTAAAGATACAAGATCTACCTGTTTCCACATTCTGTTTCATAACATAAAGCACTTGAGCAGATTCTTCCAGAGACTGTAGCAAATAAAAGGACTTCTTTTTCCATATCATATAATCACATTTTACGATCACAAGTACTTAAAGGCACTCTGAGGAAACCCAATCTACAAAGACTGGTGCCTGAAATAAATGACGGTGGTTGAACCTTTCTTAATTTAGAATTGTAGCAAAATTGCTAAAATTTTAGCTTATATTCTGAAAAAAAAGCGATGGATCTATCAATTTTTCTTGACATTTAAGACACAGTTGTCTCATTAATTTGCTGACAATGAAAATGTTAAATGCCATTTTTCTTAGGGAAATGGTGATTCTTTTGTTATTACTGTGCTGTTTAGGAGCTGTCTCAATGTTGCTTGGCCATATCAATCTAGGGCTTAGCTAACCCTCTATCTTATCTTCACATAATGCCAGGGGCCTTTTTTAGGCCTTTTAAAAAAATATTTTCTAAGTTACATGTGGGTTTTTTTTGCCTTATTATTTGAATCTCTTAAAGTAGTTATCAACAAATATGAGAACAAAAACAATTTAATGTTTAGACAGGTAAATAAAATATTATAATCAAATTAAGAAAAAATACTTAAAAACTGTTCTTTTAAATCACATTATTCTAATAGTTTCTGATTATACACAAAAGAGATACATCAAAAAAGCATACTTTTAGGGGTTTCAGATTTAGCTAAAGTGGTAAAGTGCTTTCCTAGCATGTGTGAGACCCTGGATGCGACATGTGTAACATTAAAAGGAAAATAAAATAACGTAATTTTGAATCTAATGTTTAAATATGATAATTTTCTTATTACAAATTTTTTAAATTTCTCAATTCAACAATTATTTAGTGAATATTTCTTATGGTCAAGACTCTTCATATGATCAGAATATAATTTTGATGTCACAAAATAGCTGTCTTTATTGGATTTACAATATTGACAACATACAAATAAAAAAGCAAATAAAAAGAAAGTAAATATATAATTTCAAATAGTGAAAGAGGCTACCAAAAGATCAAGGAAGAAGAGCAAAACGATTATGAGTATATGGAAAAATTTTGTTTTATCTTATTATTTTTATTATGCACATTTGCAGGGCATAATGTTTACCTTCCTTGTGTGGAGTTGGTACATGCACACAACACATCTTAATTCTTTTTTCATCCCCTTTCCCTTCCCCTCTCCCTCCATATCTTGTCCTCTTCCCACTTGAGAAAGATCTATCTCCCTACTTTCTGTTATCTATCTTTTATATCACTCTTTATAATTTTGCTTCCTTGTATATGAGAAACTATGTGAAATTTAAGCTTTTGTGTCTGATTTATTTTACTTAACATTATAGTCTCAAGATGCAACAGTTTTCTTACAAATGACTCATTTATCCTTCTTTATAGAAAAGTAGTACTCTATTGTGTGAAATACCACTTTTTGTTTATCCATTCATCCATTGATGAACATAGAGGTTGCTTCCAAGATTTAGTCATTATAAATTGTGCTCTATAAACATGGTATGCATGTATCACTGTAATATGACATTTTAAACTCTTTTTTGCAAAATACCTATAAGGGGAATAGCTGGGTCACATAGAATTTCTAGTTTGCTTTTTGAGAAATCTCCATACTGTTTTACAAAGTGGTTGTACTAGTTTACATTCCCACCAAAAATGTAGAATGGTTCCTTTTTCCCCATGGCCTAACTACCATCTGTTGTTACTAAATTTCTTGATGATGGCCCTTCTTTCTGGGGGTAAGGTGGAAACTTATTGTTGTATTAATTTGCATTTCTGCAATGGCCAGCCATGTTGAGCATTTCTTCATTTATTGGTTATTTTTACTTCCCTTTTGAATCAGGAAAAATTTCCTTGGGAGGTGATATTTGATCAGATACCTGCATGAAATTAGCATCTGAGCTGTAAAAAGCACTTGAGAAAGAGCTTTCCAAATAAAAGAAATAGCCGAGTGGAAGACTTGAAGGATGGAAATTGAGAAAAGAAGAAGGAGATGCCAGGAATGAATGAGGGAAGAGGTTTCTTAGGTGAAATTTAATTTGGAAAGCAATCAATATTTGTTGTATAAATAAATCAACATAAGTATAAGTGAAAGGGTTCATGAAAATCTAGAAAACAAAGCTAAATTAATGAATTTTAGCAGTAAAATTCAGAGATCACTCAGAGAATAGAGAAATTTTGCTGACTGGCTTAGCTAAAAGCATTGCCCATGGATATCTCACTGCCAATTACATAAGCCAGTGATTTCCAATTCAGATTTTAAGATACTTGGGGCAATTTTAATTATCCCAAGAGGTGTAATATAGTTTTCCAAATGTGTGATTAAAAGTTAGAAATGGAAGGATATTCCAAAATCAAATTAAACTGCCTATGATGTCAATAATGTAAAAGTATGGTCAGAGGCAGAGGTAGTTATCAAAAATGAATTTCTGTTTTTAAACAGAAATCCTAGAAACAGTGAGTGTATTGTGAAATGCTTCTAGGCACCATGACCTTATTCTACTATTTGATTGTAACTTACAAAATAAAAACCTGCTTCAATGTAAATGTGTAAATATGTTTTATTTAATGATTGACTATAACTTAATATGTGCCCTTCATTTACTTACTGTGGTTTTTTTGTCTGTTATATAATGCCAAGGATGATACTGACAGAAGCATCCTCTGTTAAATACCAAAAGAAAATGATAATAAATGAGGGATATGTACTTCTCCCTGCTGAAAGACAGTCTACGATTTTGCTAGTAAAGCTTTTCCATTTCTTCTTTTTCCTTACTCAATTACAGCCTATTGCAACCTTCCAGGAAGGCATAGTTTTTTGGTTTGTTTTGTTAGTTTGTCCTCCAGCTAGAGAAACTATTTAGAAAATTGGTTTATTTTAGTTTGGCCCCATGCAGGCTTGACCTATTTTATCTTATTACAGTGATGGAGAACTCCATTCCTGCTCAAATTTTGCTTCAAAGAGTTCTGTTAATGGAATAGACACAGGATCCTTCTCACCAGTACGCACAAAACAAAACTTCTCCTTTTAAATCTTGTAACATACTTACCAAATTTATATGTTAAAGTATTTCAAATTAAGTAAATGTTAGCTAATAATCAAGAAGTATTCAAGTGTTAAAACTGTCACACAAATAACAAGCTTTCTAACATTTGACAGTATTAATAACAAAAATAATGTAGTTCATAAAATTAGAAAGAATTCAAGTGATAATTAGGATTCAAGTATATTAAATTAATATATTTGTTGCTTTCACTTTTTAAATAAAATACGCATTAGGGGCCAGGAATTTAGCTCAGTGGTTCTGCTGCCTGCATCTCAAGCACAAGGTCCCAAGTTCAATCTCCGGTCCAAAAAACACATTAAATCTCAATCTCTAGCAAAAATGCATGCCTACTATTTTATAGCATAGCTTCTGAGAGCAAGATTAGTTATCTCAACTTGTTTTAATATGATACCGCTAAGGATGATTATGTTTTGATATATGCAAAGTCAAGTTACTGTGTTTATGTTTTTGTATGTATTTTTAATGGAAAAACAATTCTGTCAATCAACTTCATTCATCTTTCAGTCTTTTTTGTTTGTTTGTTTCTTCACCAGCAGGAGAATGAGTGAATCAGCATAACCCATTGGCACACTCAGGATCAAACACCAACTGCATATTCTGCCTGAATATTATCTTCTTCCTGGAGCAGAATCTCAATTATTTGAGAGTGATTACTAAAATTGAGCCAAAGTATTTACTTTATTTTCTCAATATATTAGTGTTGGTGGGACTAACATAAGGTACCTGCATTTTCAGTGAATATTTTATGAAGACTTCCAGAAGTAACTCTGTGTAATTGAATTTTCCTTAAGTAAAAAAGATTAGAATTCTTTTCATGATATTGACCAATTGAGACTCAATGTTAGCATACAATTTGGCCAATGGATAACACAAAATAATTTAGAGGTTATTCCCATGCCACTTGATGAATGTTACTATTATGCTAATAATAATACAGTACATTACTTAACGTATTGTTATGGTTTGTGTCTAGATGTCCTCCCAAAACCTCATGACTTGGGTAGGGCTTTTTAGAGGTGGCTGAAAACTAGAGTGTAGAACTGATTCATAGTACAATACTAGGATTTAGGGTGCTAGGATTAAGGGTGGGTAATTACTAAATCAATGCACTGATTAGTTTGTTAACATCCTACTCCTGATAGCCTAGATAGAATGTTAAATGGCAGAAAAAAAAATGCTAAGGTCATCCCTGTTGCTTTACTACTTTCTGCCCACCATGAACTGTTTCTTATCTGTGATGGTCCTCTGCCATATTCCACCCTGCCTTGGAGCCAGCTGATTATGGACTGAAACCTCTACAAACTGTGAGCTAAATAAAGCTTTCCTCCTTTAACTTTGTGTGTTGAGTAATAAGAAAAGTAACTAAGACAAGTATCATGATTACATCTAAACAAAATGTTTGTTTGTCTTAAAATACAAAAATTATTCAGTTGAATGCTGCCTGAACTCTTGTTTTAAATTTATCAGTGATGGTATTATAATTGTAATTATGATAGTAATAATTATTCATATTATATTTTATCTTGCCCTAAAGATCAAGAGAAAAATTACTTAGAAGTTATGAATCATACTTTGTTAAACACGTTTGAAACATCTGTTTAAAGTCTCCAATTGTTTTTCATTTACAGTAAACTTTATTGTCAATAAAGAGAATCATTCAGAGAAAATTTAAAAGAAATTCTTGTGTGGATATATTAGGAAAAGATTTAATATGTAATGTCTAAAATCTTCCAAATAATGAAATATTTGCATTAATATTAGGAGTGCATAAAAACTAATGGAACAAACAGTTGTCATGAGAAGAAAGTTTCCCTTAAAAGGTTTGTTTATAAAGTGAAAATGATTTCCCATAGTATGCATATTAATTCTAAGTGTCATAATATTCCTGACTCACAAAACTTAGCATTTTGACAGTTTGCAACAAAGTATCTCCTTCCCTCCTTTAGTTAAGTCTTCATCCATACAAATTTTTGGACTAGTCATCATAATCCTCCTTCATTTCAATTTTTTTTGGTATTGGGGATCGAACTCAGATCCTTGCGAGGCAGGCAGCAGAACCACTGAGCTAAATCCCTGGCTTCATTTCAATTTTTGTCCAGTCTTCACCATTCCATTTTCATATTCATTCATCTCTTAAACTGATTATTTAAAACATTAATTGTTATAAAAATATAATAATATTTAAAATGATGGATTATGCATCGGCTTGAGACCTTGAAAGTGCATTTAGTCTCTCTGACAATACTGTTAGTAATTTATTATCTTCATTTTGTAAACAAGTGAAATAGAAGCACAGAAACAAGGAGTAACTTTTCCAAGGGGCAGACATAGGTTCAAATTTTGGTTCCCACAAGTCCAGGATAATGATCTTTGTATTAAGCCCCATGAGCTCACCTATTTTGGGGGTAAATCAACCTTCTTCTCATGAATCAAGAACCAGGTATAAAATAGTATCAGGTATAGTTCTGAATTGCCCTTTCTCTTGACCTCTGTCCCTTTCTGTGAATCTTAGGGTGGCTTGTCAATCTTCTACTTCAGGAAAAACAATACAGGAATACTAAGGGGGGCAGGAAAAAATGGATAAATCACTTTCTAGCATATAGTCAGATGTGAAATTTTCCATTTTAATGAGACCATATTGAATCTATGAATTCAAACTGCAGTTTAAATCATTTTTACTTAATTGATAAAATGATTACCAGAAACATTTATGGGAAATCAATTATTCAAAATCTTTGTTTAATAATAGTGAATCTAAGGCTCAAAAGAGTTAAATGAATTGCTTAAAGGTGATGTCCTACATACTTAATCATTAACAGAATCTTAAATCCTGTATTAAATTTGTATCCTTTCCTGGGAAAATTTTATTTTTAATTTATTAAGCAGAGATACAGAATGAACTAGCTTTATGCATGAAATGAATTTCTAAAAACTTTTTCAAGATAAAACATCTGTACAATGAATTCTGGTCTCTTCTAGCTCATACTGTCACTTACTATTTAGTAGAATATATTTTAGATCTTAATTTGAAGCGTTTTACAATTTCATTACCTCAGGGATGACCTTAAATTAGATTATATAATGGTGATAGTGTGACGGAGTAGAGAAAGTTATGATTTAGTCAGTCTTTTCTCCTCTGGTGTTATCTCATGAACAATACATTAATTCTTCTCGCAAATTATTTAACATTCTTGGACTTTATTGTTTGTAAAAATTAAAAATATCTTCTTCATCAACAATAGTATAAGAATAAAATATTCATTTCACATAAATATCTTAGCATGGTTATTAGTTTGTCCTTTCCCTCTTGGGAGGTTTATTTTGCAGGGAGCTTCTTTTGATTTTGTGTTTTTCTGAGACAGGGTCTTGCTGTGTACCCCAGGCTAGGCTTAGGATTGCAGAGATCTCAGACTCCCAAGTCCTGGAATTACAGGCATGAGCTAACATGCCACCACACTCAGTTTTTATCACCCCAGTTTTTCAAATCTGGCTTGGTTTATAATTTCTAGGGGAAGGGATGCATTATAGTCCTAACACTCAGTAATTGTAAGTGCCTATAACCATATTTCAGCCTGGCTTTTCAGCCGCAGAGTATTAGTGAAGAAAGCATGATCACTTCTGATGAGCATGTTGAATGAAAGAGTAGAAAATCTTTGTTGCTTATAAAAGTAGGTCTTAGGCCAAATCTAAATCTCATTCCACTGAGATTGTGGAATGCTTGTTGGGGGTAAGCCTGTTGATGTTACTAAAAGAGATCATCCAACTTACACTGACAGATGCAGTTGCAATAAATAAATAATAATATTCAATTAAATACTCATCATTTGCTCCCCAATCTTTATTCCTCTCTTCCCAAAAGTAAATGATTTTTTTTCACCCAAGAAGATTAGAGCCTGCACCATACTCAGTATAAGCACTTGAGGAATTTATGTATTTACAGAGAATATTAATGTTTTTCATCATTCTCTTTGCAAGAGATAGTCTTTCAGCTGTTGAACTGCAACACGAGCTAGCTAACATTCTCTTTCCCAAGCGTGGAAAGCAAAATTATGTAGATTAACGCACATTTAATGCTAGTAAAGTTGAAAAAGTGGTAAGCTTAGTGAAAAAAAATTGAATCTTAGGAAAAAATCTCCCAATACCAACACATGCACACACACACACACACACACACACTCACACTCCTTGCTAATTTCATCTGCCAAAGAAAATAACTATAATTTTGCCAGTGAATTTGGGAAAAAAATGTGTACACTGGCTGTAAATTATTGGTGCTTTCTTATTCCAACTTATTATTTTTAATTGTTCCTAGATGGAGTATTATATTGAATCACCCAAGCACTATAAGGGTACATAATAGTAATATATGGTATGGATTTGCAGATACTGTCTTAGGCCCAAACAGACATTGACAAAAATTTTGGTTTTAGATGCCAAACTATCGAACTGTTGGGTAGTGCATATACCTTAACTTTTTAGGGCAATAAATTGCTAGAGAGTGACAAAAATAAAAGAAATGTGAATTTTGGTCATGTTATCTTCATAAATTAAAAGCAGGTTTCTAAACAGAGGAATTTCTCAAGCTTGCAATATTAATTTCAAGGGCAATAGTGAAAAACAATGCACCATAAAGACTATCCCAATGAACTAAGCCAGCACAATTGGCATAGACTTGGTTTCTGATGATGAAGACATGGCATTTTCTTCTTCTTCTTCCTCTTCCTCTTCCTCTTTCTCTTCCTCTTCTTCTTTTTCGCTTTTTTAAATTTTTTTTTATTTGGTACTGGGGATCAAACTCAGGTCCTTGTGCTTGCGAGGCAGTCGCAGTGCCACTGAGCTAAATACTCAGCCCGGTAGGATTTTCTTTTCCTTTCTTTTTTTTTTTTTTGCTACCTGTTTTCAAACTCGGGTCCTTGCACTTGTGCACCAGGCAGCGAGGGGATTTTCTTCTTTTTAGGAGGATATGGGTACATTTCTTTTAAACATGGTCATTTTAACCTTTGCACCTATAAGAAAGATGCATGTGAACAATGATTAATCAATATGGTAAACTCTTTGGTAGTTTTTTATGCTTTAGTAGAATTTCCTTTTTCCAGGTTCTGTTTTTCTATTGGAGAATTTACTTTTTAAAGTTATGCTCAATTTGAGAAAAGATCAGCTTCCCTAGATCTCTTAATTTAGACACCATTTATTAAGAATAGCACATATGATAGAAGTTGTATAAAACTTGAAGAGACTTTTCTCAACAATCTAAGGAAACAAAAGGGTATCTTGCTTCAGATGATATTTTGTACATATACAATTATCTTGAACTTCTGCTTTCATTTTCTATCATGAAAGTTGGTTTAAGGAAGAAATTGGCATGGAAGTGTAAGATTTAATAGAAACGGAAACAAAACAGAAAGATCCTAAATTTTAAAACCTAGTATTAAACCTCAATATTTGAAAAAGAAAAAAATGATTCAAAATTGAGCAGAAGGATAGGATTAGAAGCACCATAGTAGAAATACATGAAATACAAAAATGCAAACAAAAATAGCAGTTGGTGTTTTAAAAAGATTTTTAAAAATCAACAAACCTATAAATATACTAATTTAGAAGAGAGAAACTCAAATAAATAAAATCACAA
Source organism: Heterocephalus glaber (assembly GCF_053883595.1). Classification (NCBI taxonomy): domain Eukaryota; kingdom Metazoa; phylum Chordata; class Mammalia; order Rodentia; family Bathyergidae; genus Heterocephalus; species Heterocephalus glaber. The sequence goes on along the minus strand of NW_028258406.1, from coordinate 6,044,381 downwards.
ATGAAAGAGGAATAATTATAACTTATACCATAGAAATAGAGTATCACAAATACAGTCTTGAACAATTATATGCAAACAAATGGTATAATTTAGAAGAAATAGAGAATTTTAGAAACATCCTATATATCAAGGCTGAATCATTAAGACATAAAAATGTTTGAACAGGCCAATAAATAGTAAGTAGTTTGAATCATAATAAGTATATCTCATCAAAAAATGTTTGGCACCTGCTACTTTCATTGTGAAATTAAACAATTTAAAGAAGAACTGGTACTAATCATTCTGAACCTCCTCCAAAAATTATAGAGGGGACAAAATTTCCAAATTAATTTTATGAAATCAGTATTACCTTGATATCAAAGCCAGATAATGATAGTGTAAGAAACCAAAACAACTACAAAAAACTATAGACCAATATCTTTGATGAGCTCGGATGTAAAAATACTCTCTAAAATATTAACAAACCAAATTCAGCAGCACATTGAAGGACCATCCACCATGATCGATTAGAACCTGTCCCTGGATGCAAAGATGAGTCAACATATGCAAATGGATACATGTGATGCCTCCTAGTAGCAGAATGAAGGACAAAAACAACACCACTCTCTCAGTAGAGCCAGAAAAAGCACTTTAAAATTCAACTTATTTTCTTGATAAAAGTTGTTACTAAATTAAGTATAGAAACAATGAACCACAACACAATAAAGACCATTAATTAGCCTTGAGCTAGCATAATTTTAAATGATGAGAATTTCAAAACTTTGTCTTTAAGACAAAGATGATCATGTTTGCCACTTCAGAAGTGGTAAAAGTTAGGTTATGCTTGTTTTTAGATAATATTATATAAATATAGACTATAGCACATATATACATATAAATATACATATATACAAAAATATATATAAAATTCATGAAAACATTTAAAATTAATAAATCAATACTGAATTTCCCTAACTTGGGAAAGTTCACCTCAGGATAGTTGTCTAGTTCATTTAAAATTGATAAATCAATACTGCAGTTCAATGATTGGGAAAGTTCAAATCAGGAAGATTGTTTAGTTCATTGTGCAAAAGTGAGAACATGTTCTGTAGAAACCATATTTCAAGTTCTGAACTTATCTTTTTGAACTTCATCAGTGTGCTGAACCATGCCGTCTGTCAATGTGAGGCAGTGACAGTGAGCCTCTGCTCTGAGTCACAGCCATCTGGTGATGACAGTAAAGAAACAATAATTATGAGTACACTGTGTTGCTTAGCTATGATCTTTGTTAGGTTAGGTGTACAAAATTCATTTTTGACTTCTGATACTTTCAATTTACAATGGGTTTATGAGATGTAATTGCATTGTAAGTCAAGTAGCTTGTTTAAAGTTGGACAGAGCACATAAAATCAGATGTTTCTATAGTGCCAACAACAAAATATCTGAGAAAAAAACAAGACTACAAACTATTTTTTTCTTTTTTTTTTTGCACTTTATTAAATTCTTTTATTGGTACATTGTAGGTATACAACACAATTACATTTCTCATTGGGAATTGTACCTTTACTTAATGCATCTTGGTTCTTATTTTTTCCCCATTCCTAGCCCTCCCTTCACGCCCTCCACCCTTCCCTATTTACAAAGACTTTATTTCCATTTTTTCCATTTCTCATCATTTTTCCTTTCCCTTCTTTCCTTTCCCCTGGCCCTCCCACTATCCCTACTCCTTTGGACCTTTTCTTCCTATTTTGCATTATCGATTATTCATTCTAATCATTGGTACATTTTAGGTATACAATATAATGACATTCATCATTGGAAATTTGCACCTTTACATAGTCTCTCTTGGTTCTTATTTTTCACCCTTGCCCAGCCCTCCCTTCACCCCCTCCATTCCTCCCTATTTACAAAGATTTTGTTCCTATTTTTCCATTTTCTTATGTTAATCCCATTCCCTTCTATCCTTTCCCCTATCCCTCCCACTTCCTTCCCCTTTGCCCCTTTTCTTCCTATTTCAAATTAGCTATTATACATTTAGTCCTTATTTACACTTTCAGTTTCTCACACCAGAGAAACTATTCGGTATTTATACATGTGTGTCCTATTTATTTCACTTAAGAGTATCGCCTCAATGTGCATCCACTTCGATATAAATGTCTCTAATTTCTCATTTTTTATGGCTGAGTAGTTCTCCATTTTATTAAAAAAACACATTTTTTTTATCCAATCTCCAGTTGATGGGCATTTGGGCTGTTTCCAAGTTTTAGCTATCACAAACTGTGCTGCTATGAACATGGGCGCACATATATCACTGTGGTATGATTCTTTTAATTCTTTGGGAAAGATCCCCGGCAGTGGAATAGCAGGGTCAAATGGAACTTCCAGTCCTAGTTCTTTGAGTTATCTCCATACTGATTTCCACAGTGGTTGCACCAGTCTACACTCCCACCAGCAGTGGAGCGGGGTTCCTCTTTCCCCACAGCCCCGCCAGCATTTGTTATTGGTTGATTTCATAAGACTACAAACTATTAAGAATAATTTAACAATAACAATGAAAACTCTTAGGAGTTATTTTAAACCAAGAAGGTAAAAGTATCTGTATACTCAAAACTATGAAACATGGATGAGAAATATAAAGAATACATAAGTAAATGCATATTCTATGTCCATGGATAGGACCAGTGATATTGTTACAATGACTATACCACTAAAAGAGATACAGAAAGTCACTGACTTATGAGTGAGTTCCATTCTGGGACAACATTTGTAGATTGGATTTATTCTAATCTGACAAAATGAGTCTTATACAGTACACTCATGAAAATTCAAATTTGACTGTAAATTGGAGACTTACTGTATATAGAATCAATACAATGTAGTTTTAATAGAAATAGAGAAAACAACCCTAAAATTCTAATGAAACCACATACAAAGAAGCTGGAGACATCATCACCCAACCTGCTTTTAATTTATTTTACACTGTATCTAAAGTATACTATGATTTAGTACAATTGTCTTACATGCTTCATATGTTCTTTGGCCTATTAATCTGATTTTCAATCAGTATACATGATAATTATCTTTATAAGATTTTATAAGACAAATAAATCTGATGCTGGAAAAATAAAAGGAGGTGGAGGGAGAGAGGTAAAAGAAGTGAACTGAAATGTGTTATGTACATGTCCTAATTTCCTACAGTGAATGTAATCATATACTGTAGACATGTATTAATAAAACTAAAAAGAAGTTACAGAAAAAAACCCCAATATGCTATCCTCCCCAAAGACACACTGACCAATGGAAAAGTAAAGCGAGAAATAAATTTACATATATATGGACAACTGATTTTTGAGAAAAAGATCAAGAGTACAAAATGGCAAATGATAACTTCTTCAGTAAATGACACTGGAAAAAACTGAATTCCCTCAGGAAGAAAGAAATTTTGTGCCATGTATAAAAATAGACCCTAATTAGATTAAAGATAAACAGTAGTAGAAAATCTAAAGGGGAAAATTCTGACAATGATTTGGGAAGTGATTTTTTTTCATTCACTCCCAAAAGGGCAAGAAACAAATAAAAAAATAGACAAGTGGGAAGATACCGAAATAAAAAGTACCGACAGGGCCAAGGATTTAGCTCAGTGCTTCTGGCACCTGCCTCGAAAGCGCAAGGTCCCATGTTTGATCCCTGGTACAAAAAAAAAAAAAGAAAGTACTGACAGTAAGGAGTTAACAATGTGAAGAAACTACATAGAGATTAGGAGTAAATGTTTGCAAGCCATATATCTGATAAGGGTTTTACATACAAACTATATATGAAATTCAAAAAATTTTGTAGAAAGAAAGTATTTCAATTTTTTAAAAATGGGAAAGGGACCTGGGTAGATATTTCTGAAAAAAAAAAAAAAGGCATACACAGATGCATGAAAAACATCCTCCTTATCAATAATCATTAGGTTAATAAAAATTAAAACCACAATGTATTATCATCTCAAACCTGTCAAATGGATGTAATAAAAAAGTAGAAAGCTAATGAATGCTGGAAAGAAGTGAAGAATTGGAAAGGTTTATGAACTATTTCTACCAATATAAATTAATATGACAATTATGGAAAACTACAGCAATTATTCAAAAAACTAAAAAATAGAATCATCATACTACCCAGCAATCTTCTACTGACTACACAACCATGGGAAATGAAATGAATATATGGGAGAGAGATCTGCATCCTCATATATTTAGCAACACAATTCATAATAGTCAAGATATAGAATCAACCAATACATCCATTAATAGATGAATGGACAAAAAAATGTGTTCTGTATGCACAATGAAATATTACAAAGGACTGAAATAAGAAACAACTTTTGCTATTTTCTAAAACAAACAGGCTGAAAACATCATACTAAGTGAAGTCAGGCACAGAAAAGCAAAATTCTCATTTTCACTTATACATAGAATCTAAAATGTGGATGATATAAAAGCAGTAAGTACAATAGCAGTTACAGAGGGTAGAGGTTGGGAGAAATGAGGAAATGATAGATAATCAAAGAATACAAAAATCTTAGTAAGCACCTAATAATTCTTTTTGAGATGTATAGTAAGGTGAATATAGTTAATTATAGTTTACTGTACATTTCAAAATTATTTAGAGTAAATTTCAAAAATTTTCACCACAAAATATTCAGTATTTAGGGTGATGAATATGTTAACTAGCTTAAGCAAATTATATTCATAGATCATAAAATTGTTTTGTACATCACAGATGCAATTATAAAATTTCAATTTACTAAAGAAGATGTAAAAACAGAAACAAACTGAACAAGTGAACTGTTTTCTATCTAAATTTTTATTATAACTATGCCCACATACATTCCTACTTGTATTGATGTTATTTAAAAACATGTTTTCCCAAGTCATTGTGATTTTATTTTGTTTTGTTTTTCTAATTTCATCTTTTGGTTACTTCACCTCCCCTCTTTTTATGTGCTCATGTTATTCTACATTAATAAGTTAGTATCACTTTCATGTTTTTCTCCATGCAAATTCAAAACATGGCCACATAAAACATGTATGCTCAAGCACAACTACATATATTTGTCCTTGTTTTACAAAACTGTAGAAACAGACATTTAACTTTCTAAAAATAAATCCCGAAACTCCAGGCCAAGTAATTGGCATTGTTACAGTTCATGTTTTTAAAAGCTAGATAAAATTCTTCAGTGTAAATATAATGAACTTTTGTTGATTAGCATTTATTTATTGTTCTTGTATTTAAGTGTGTCTGTTTATTTTTTGTGTATGAGAAATATTCTTATATTAAAATCCATCTACTTATTCTAATTTGCAGCTCATATATGTAGAACAAACTTTGTTAAGATATCATTACTCAGTCAAAAGATATATTTTTAAAATTGTACTGGATTTTTTTTTCCTGTAACATTGAAACAATTCACATTTCTCCCAACCAAAATGAAGATACCACTTTCCATAAAATTCCTCAAGTAAAAAATATATATGGCTACTTTTTTCCAGTCAAAACTATAAATTACTCTGTCACTTTAATTCATTGACTACTGAATCTGAATATCACTTTATTTTCACAGTTTAGTCATTTGGATTTACTCTTTTTTTTTTTCTGAATGGCCAAAGCACATCCTTTGTCCATTTTTCACGAGGTCATAAAGTGATTTCATAAATCATTTCAAGAAGTCTTGATAATTGTCATTACTATTATAACCATCATTTTGCCAGTTTCCAAAGTTTTGTAGCTCTTCTTTATGGCAGATATTTTAAAAATTTTTCTTGGTGAATGTTCCTTTATGCAGTTTTAAAGATGTGGGAGGTTTTCCTTGTTTCTGGTTTTTAAATATAGTCTGTTCGATTTTCTTGATATATTTGTCATTAAATGCTTTTAATGTTTATGTCTAAAACACTTGTATTTTCTTTTAGTGTATAAGCTATAAAAGAGACGGAATTTTTATTTTCTTCCTAATGAAGAGGGAATTATGACAATAATTTTTATTAGCTAATCTCTTTCTCCCCTCAAGTTCAATTGCTGCATTTGCTACACATTAAATATTCATAAATACTGGGATCTATTTTAGGATTCCCAATTTACTTCTATTTTCTCTTTGTTTATTCACAAATCAATACTGATATATATGTTTATTTCCAAGACAATATTGATTTTATTACAAAGCTCTATAATATATTTTATGTTAGGTAACCTTAAAGCTATTATTAACATTTTATCACTTTCTTTATCTATTAAATAAAAAAATTAAAACTTGGAAACATAATGGAGTTCCTAATAAATTTATATATGGTATTTTTTAATTTACTTTTTGTAGTATTTCCTGAAAATTTATTTCTTAACCTTTCTTTTTGAAATTTAATTTTTGAGTTATCTACAAAAATAAGACTTTATACTTTGCCTTTCTCAACAAATTTTCAAAAATAATTTTAATTTTCTCAACATTGCAAATGTAATATTCCCTTTATTCCTTTTAAGGTATTCATGTTTAAATTTTACAAATTGAATTATTGATTTTATATAGTTAGTTTAAGATTAACAACACTATCAAAATTTATTGTTTTAAGACTATTTCTTTACATGTCATAATAGTGGAATTACATAATAATAAATCCTATGGTAACATGTTATTTTTCAATTTTATGCCTTTTTTGCTTGTTATTTATATGTATTTTATTTTATATTTTAATTAGAAAGATTTTGAATAATAGTGATGAAATTTCATTATTTTACTTTCTGGGGTAAATTGAAACAGTTTTTTTGTTAAGGATAAGTTGCCTAATCTTTTTATTTTTATGATTATATTTTCAATGTTGACAGTTCATAGTATTTCAAGTTGTAAAATATTGCATTATGCAATACAATGCCTCCTCTACTTGAACAAAAAGTTGAGTTCTTGTGTCTTTATTGGTGATCAAATTTATTTATTTATTTAGCTGTAAATATCAAAATTATCTTTCACAGATAAAAATAATATACTCTCAAAATTTTACTCCTGTTATTCACTTAAATAAACGTCACATATATGCAGCTTTGTAGTATAGTTTGTGCATCCCTGTTCATATAAAATTGCAAGTATTTGTAAATGAGGCTAAAAATTTAGTTCTTTTGGTAAAGTTAAAATATCAATGAACTTTATAAAATGATTCATTCTTCAAGAAATAATGTTTTCTAGGGTAAAAGGACTGATAATTTACTATAGGCTTAAAGATTCTGCACTTAACAATTCAACATCGATTCCTTCAGTGTCAGTAAATAAGCATAGAGCTTTGACCAGAAAGATGGAAGCATGTATCTGGTAACAGCATGACATGATACTATTACTCACAAATAAGAGTAATCAGTGAAGAACAACAACACTGTATTTGATTGATGTAATTTAACTGGGATGCCTTCAGAGCTGTTGATATTTTATTTGGCTTTCTTTTGGTTTTAGTGTATTTAATTCCTAAATAAATGTTTTATTCATCTGACAATTATGAGTATAATATTGGCTCTCAAATGAGAGAAAAAGGAATTTCTTCTATCATTGATAAAGTTTTAAAAATCTTTGAAACAACCTGAATGTAACCTACCTAGAGAATCAGAGAATTTGAGAATCAGAATCAGAATTAGAATCTTCTAATCAGAAAATTAGAGATGAAGACTATAACAGAGTGTTTTAATGTAAATTTATCACATAAGTTTTCAAAGAGATGCTCATCAAGGAACAAATTGTGTCTATCATCAGTGTAATAATTGCTACAGACCAAGATAGCCAATGCAGAAATGCTAAGTATATAATTAACCAACCATGACATAATTTGGCTGGCAGTATGCAAGTCTACTTGCTGACAAATGATAATGCCAATATTCAGCTTTGAAATGGAGAACCCATAATTAAATTTCAACTCTAAGAAATCATATTTTAAGTATCATTGTAGAAAGTAGCAGCCAGATTAAAGACAAAAAAATTATAGAATTGTTGGAACTTCTATATTCTAATAATACATAATGAATGTGTATGAAAAAAATTTGAAGAACATACAAAAACAATTAAATGTTTGCATGTGTGTATGTATATATACTCAAAAACTTCCTACAAATAAAAGTACAAAAATTCAAGGACAAATGTATTCAGAAAAATAAAAACCTGCAACTACAGTTTGTCAAATTTGATTCCAATTCCTTTAAGAGGTTAAAATGATATAGATGTTAAATAGAGATCATGAATTACTGTATAATGATTATACACCACTAATTAAATACACTGGCACAGTTTTATATAAAATTATTATTTTAATGTAGTTAATTCATTATATGTATTACTTAATAAACCATTAATTTTGATATCTGAAGGCTCTCTTTTAAATATATTGAAGATTATGAATATTTAAATTTATTTTTTAAAAAAGGTCACTAATTATCAAGTTGTTTCAATATTATTTATTGAAAAAAGATGGCTTTAGAAAGCTCCAATTCAGAAACAAAACATTCCTCAGTTCAACTTTTAGGTCAATTTTTAAAAATTGATTACTTCTTTAAATTGTTTGTACTGTGGAAGATTGACTCCAGAGCCTTTGCACTGAACTAAATCTCCAACATTTACTCACTTTATTTATTTATAATTTTGAGACAGGCTCGCGCTAAGTTGCTAAATGGCCCTAGCTGGGCTCAAAGTTTTGATCCCCTTGCCTCAGCTTCCCTGAGTGCTGGGAGAACAGGGTTGCGCCACCGCACCCAGCTGCTCGAGCATTCCACATGAAGAAATTGAGCTATTTGAGGGCTACATCGCTTCAAATATCATTAAAGTTGTTCATCTAAGTAAACATTTCTCACTGCCTATGTATTTATGTTTTGTTTTCCGGGTAAAATTTGTCACTATCATATTTTCCTTGTCATTTTATTTTAATTGTAATGACAATTTTATATAATTCTACTGTACATTTTAATAAAACAAAGATTATACATTTTAACATTCTCATTTATTTTCTGAAATTCACACAATGTGTCTTAAAATTGAAAATAGACTTAAAAATAATACACAAACTATTAACAAATAATTTAAAATATCCTTATCTGAAATGCAGATTTCTCTCTTTGTATGCACCAATATCCCCACCACACACACACATACACAGAATTTTACAATCCTTAATATCATACATTTTGAAATTTTGACAAGTTCTTTCATCATGATGTGTTATATAGATAAATGTACATTTATTTTATACTTTAATATAAAGCTAATACTACTTTGTATGAACGTAATATTTTAAATAATTTTTATTAAAACTAATAAGGCCACGATGATAAACTTGCAAGCACTTCTTCCCTATTTGTATATTACTTCTTCTTGATAAAATTCTACATGGCAAATTGTTATTTAAAATAACTTATATTTGCTAGTGAGAAATTGAATCCTAAGTAAATTAAACTTCCCTCAGTTCTACACTCTAACTTTCGCCATTGACTACATTATCTTCTGTTGAAGGTAAGAGTTGTATGTCCCTAACTCAACTTCTAAGTTTCATTAAGGTAGAGTTCTTTGGACCCTGTCTAATTAATTTTAGAAGAAGACTTTCCTCATCCACATTTCCACTTCCCAGTAGGGTTTCTGCACACTGTATTCTGTTACACTGAATAAATATCTTCCCTTCTCCCGGACTGCAAAATCCAGGCTTTGTTTTTCCTTCAACTGCCAACATACAGTACATCTCAGGCTTAGAGGATGCCAAATTTACTTAATGAAACATTTTAATTAGGAATGTAGTTACAATCTCTTTCTCTCAAATCTACTTAATAGGACAAATATAAAGCAAGGAGGAATAGAGTTGGAATATTTTCTTTTCAAGATTTTCTAATCATGAACTTTTAGTGAAGAAGTTGAAAGTTTTTGGTAAATTCAGGTGCTCTTAGATTGAAGTAAATCTATATTTTTCAGAGAAATTAATACATCGTGGAAAGAATGTTATACAAATTGTAACCAACATGGAAAGCTAAAAGAATATACAACTTTCTTACTTACCTGCCTGTAGCAGGTTGCCAAGAAAAGAGAAATAAAATACTAAAATCTAAATTCTACATTTGGTGAAATTTCACTCATGTTATAAATCCAGAGACCCTGTAAAATCTCCAAAACAAGAATGCTTTGTCAAATCTTTTTATCATTGTTATTATTATTATTTTATTTTATTTTTTGGTACCAAGGATCGAACTCGGGTCCTTGCGCTTGCGAGGCAGGCGCTGGAACAACTGAGCTAAATCGCCGGCCCCCTTTTTGTTATTAACTAAGGGTAATCATGATCAAAACGTGGAAGGATTTTTTTTCAGATATTTTTCAATTATTAAACTTTGTTAGTAGAGAATTAAATTCATTTAAATGAATTTAAATTAAATGAAATTTAAATGAAAAGCACAGAGTATACATACCCTTATTGTTTCCACCCACACAAATTTTCCCCACTGGGAATATGCCACATCAGAATGGTATATTTCTAACAGTGGATGAACTTACATTGATATAATATTTTCACTAAAAATCCATAGATCACATTTGCATCTACTCTCACTGTTTGTTGCATTATCTATGAACTTTTACAAATATGTATTTAGCCAAAATTGTAGTATTATGCTGAAGAATATCAACACTTGCAAATAATTTCTTTATTTCCATTGTTTTGACTGTCAGAATGTCTAATATTGGAATCATAAAGTACATGGGATCTTTACATTGGTTCTTTTTTTTTTTTGTATTAAATTCTTTTATTGGTACATTATAGGTATACAACACAATTACATTTCTCATTGGGAATTGTAACTTTACTTAATGCATCTTGGTTTTTATTTTTTCCCCATTCCTAGCCTTCCCTTCACGCCCTCCACCTTTTCCTATTTACAAAGGTTTTATTTCCATTTTTTTCCATTTCTCATCATTTTTTCCTTTCCCTTCTTTCCTTTCCCCTGACCCTCCCACTATCCCTACCCTTTTGGACCTTTTCTTCCTATTTTGCATTATCGATTATTCATTCTAATCATTGGTACATTTTAGGTATACAATATAATGACATTCATCATTGGAAATTTGCACCTTTACATAGTCTCTCTTGGTTCTTATTTTTCACCCTTGCCCAGCCCTCCCTTCAACCCCTCCATTCCTCCCTATTTACAAAGATTTTGTTCCTATTTTTCCATTTTCTCATATTAATCCCATTCCCTTCTATCCTTTCCCTAGCCCTCCCACTTCCTTCCCCTTTGCCCCTTTTCTTCCTATTTCACATTACCTATCATACATTTAGTCCTTATTTACACTTTCAGTTTCTCACACCAGAGAAACTATTCAGTATTTATTCATGTGTGTCCTATTTATTTCAGTTAAGAGTATTCCCTCAATGTGCATCCACTTAGCTATAAATGTCTCCAATTTCTCATTTTTTATGGCTGAGTAGTACTCCATTTTATAAAAAAAAACACATTTTCTTTATCCAGTCTCCAGTTGATGGGCATTTGGGCTGTTTCCAAGTTTTAGCTATTACAAACTGTGCTGTTATGAACATGGGTGCACATACGTCACTGTGGTATGATTCTTTTAATTCTTTGGGGAAGATCCCCAGCAGTGGAATAGTGGGGTCAAATGGGACTTCCAGTCCTAGTCCTTTGAAGTATCTCCATACTGATTTCCACACTGGTTGCAGCAGTCTACACTCCCACCAGCAGTGGAGCAGGGTTCCTTTTTCCCCACAGCCCCGCCAGCATTTGTTATTGGTGGATTTCATGATAGCAGCCATTCTTTCTGGAGTGAAGTGGAATCTCAGCATTGTTTTCATTTGCATCTCTTGAATGGCCAGTGATGTTGAACATTTTTTCATGTATTTATTTGCTATTTCTACTTCTTTGCCTGAGAAATGTCTGTTCATTTCAGATCCCATTTTTGGATTGGGTCTTTAAATTTGGGAGGTCTGATCTTTTTAAGTTCTTTATAGATTTGAGATAGTAGACCTTTGTCTGAGGAAGAGCAGGTGAAGATTTTTTCCCACATTGTGAGTTGTCTCTTCACACTGCTGGTGGTTTCTCTTGCTGTGCAGAAGCTTTTTAATAAGAAGAGATCCCATTTGTTGATTGTTTGTGCTAGGTCATGGGCAACTGAGGTTTTGTTCATAAAATTTTTTCCTACACCGGTGTCTTCAAGGATTCTACCTAACCTCTGTTCCAACTGGTTCAGAGTTTCTATTTTAATATTTAGATCTTTAATCCATTTTGATTTTAGTTTAGTGCATGGTGAGAGATATAAGTCTAGTTTTAATCTTTGGCAAGTTGAAGCCCAATTTCTCCAGTACCATTTATTAAACAGGCTATCTTTCCTCCAGGGAGGTTGTTTGGCTCCTTTGTTGAAGATGAGATGGCTGAGTGTGTCTGGCATTGTTTCTGCATCTTCAAATCTGTTCAACTGGTCCTCAGGTCTGTTTCTTTGCCAGTACCATGCTGTTTTTATCACAGTATGTTTGTAGTAGAGTTGCAGGTTGGGGATTGTGATACACCCTGCTATATCTCTGTTACCTAGAATTGCTTTTGCTATTCTGGGTCTCTTCTTGTTCCAAATGAATTTTTGGATTGTTTTGTCGAGGTCTATGAAGTATGCTGCTGGGATCTCAATTGGAAATGCATTAAATCTATATAGCAGTTTTGGAAGTATGGCCATTTTCACTATATTAATCCTCCTACCCAGGAGGAGGGGATGTCTGTCCATTTTCTGATATCATCTTCTATCTCTCTTTTCAGAGTGCCATCGTTTTCAGAGAAGAGGTCTTTGATTTCTTTTGTTAGGTTGATTCCTAGGTATTTCAGTTTTTTGGATGCTATTGTGAAAGGAATTGTTTGCCCTCTTTCTCTCTCAGTAAGTCTGTCACTGGTGCAGAGGAAAGCTATTAATTTTTGTGTGTTGACCTTGTAACCACCTACTTGACTGAATTTGGTTATTAAGTCTAGAAGACTTTTGGTGGAGTTCTTGGGGTCTTCTATATAGAGTATCATGTCATCTGCAAATAATGACAATTTGACTTCTTCATTACCTATCTTTATTCCTTTTATTTCTTTCTCTTGTCTAATTGCCGTGGCTAATGTTTCCAGAACTACATTGAACAAGAGTGGTGATAGTGGACATCCTTGTCTTGTTCTTGATTTTAGTGTGAAGGATTTCAGTTTTTGACCATTTAGTATGATATTGGCTGTTGGTTTTTCATAGATCGCGTCTATCAGTTTGAGGTAGAGACCATCTATTCCAATTTTTTGTAGGATTTTTATCATAAATGTATGTTGGATTTTGTCAAATGCTTTTTCTGCATCTATGGAGATAATCATATGGTTTTTGTCCTTGGCTCTATTGATATAGTGTATTACATTAATTGATTTTCGTATATTGAACCATTCCTGCATCCCTGGGATGAATCCCACTTGATCAGGGTGTATGATCTTCTTGATGATCTTCTGTATTCTGTTTGCCAGTATCTTATTAAGGATTTTTGCATCTATGTTCATTAGTGAAATTGGCCTATAGTTCTCTTTTTCACTTGGGTCTTTCTCTGCTTTGGGGATCAAGGTGTTGCTTGCTTCCAGGAATGAATTTGCGAGTATTGCTTCCCTTTCAATTTCACTGAAGAGTTTAAACAGTAGTGGCAGCAGTTCCTCTCTAAATGTCTTGTAGAATTCACCAGTGAAGCCATCAGGGCCAGGGCTTTTCTTAGTTGATAAGTTTTTAATTACATTTTCAATTTCATTGGTTGATATTGGGTTGTTCAGAATTTTTAGGTCTTCTTCATTCAACTTTTGTAATTCATATGTATTTAGGAATCTGTCCATTTCTTCTTTGTTGTCCATCTTATTGGTGTATAGGTTCTGGAAGTAGGCATTGATGATCCTCTGGATTTCTGCTGGGTCTGTTGTCATTTCACCCTTTTCATTCCTAATTGCATGGATTTGGGCCTTTTCTTTCCTTTTTCTGACAAGGCTGGCTAAAGGTTTGTCAATTTTGTTGATTCTTTCAAAGAACCAACTCTTGGCTTCATTGATTTTTTTGTATCATTCTCTTAGTTTCCATTGCATTGATTTCTCCTCTGATCTTTATAATTTCCTCCTTTGTATGAGCTTTGGGGTTGTACTGCTCTTCTTTTTCTAGAAGCTTGAGGTTCAGTATCAAGTTGTTTAATTGGGCTCGTTCTGTTTTCCTAATATGCGTATTCACTGCTATGAATTTCCCTCTTAAGACAGCTTTCATTGTGTCCCATAGATTCCAATATGTTGTACTGTCATTGTCATTTAATTGAAGGAACTATCTGATTTCTTCTTTAATTTCCCCTGTGACCCATTGGTTATTCAGAAGTGTGTTGTTCAATTTCCACGTGCTTATGAAATTATTTGAGTTTCTTTTGCTATGGATCTCCAATTTCATCGCACTATGGTCTGATAATGTACAGGGGACAACTTCAATTCCTTCGCACTTACTTAAACATGTTCTATGTGTGATTATGTGGTCTATTTTGGAGAATGACCCATGTGCAGCTGAGAAGAATGTGTATTCTGATTTTGTGGGGTGGAACTCTCTGTAAACATCTGTTAGGTTCATTTGTTCAAGAGTTCGATTGAGTTCTAGTATTTCATTACTTATTTTTAGCCTAGTTGATCTATCTATTTGTGACAGTGGGGTGTTGAGGTCCCCCACTACAATTGTATTAGTGCATATATGACTTTTCATGTCCATTAGTATTTGTTTTATATAGTTGGGCACACTAGTGTTTGGTGCATAGATATTTATGATTGTCATCCCTTCCTCTTGGAGTCTTCCCTTTACAAGGATGTAGTGTCCTTCTTCATCTCTCTTAATCAGTGTTGGCTTGAAATCTACTTGATCTGCCAAGAGGATAGCTACTCCTGCTTTTTTTCGGGTTCCTGTCACATGCAGTATTTTTTCCACCCTTTAACTTTCAGTCTATGAGTTTCCTTTTGAATTAAGTGTGTTTCTTGTGTGCAGCATATTGTTGGATTTTGCATCTTGACCCATTCTGCCAGTCTATTTCTTTTGATTGATGAGTTGAGACCATTAACAATGATGGTTATAACTGAAGCGTATTGACTTGTCATTGCCATGACTTTTTCTTTTTGTTGGGTTCTCCCCCTTTCCATTTAATTTCTTGTCATGCCAGATGGGTTCATTCTGCTTTGCTTCCTGGGGTTGTGATCCTCAATGTCTGTTCCTAGGATATTGTGTAAAATTCTTTGGAGTGCTGGTTTGGTATTCACAAATTTCCTAAGGTGCTTTTTGTCATGAAAGTATCTTATTCCTCCATCCACTTTGAAAGATAGTTTTGCAGGGTACATCAGTCTGGGTTGGAGGCTGTTTTCTTTTAGGGCTTGGAATATGTCACTCCAAACTCTTCTTGCCTTGATGGTTTGTGTTGAGAAGTCTGCTGTGATTCTGATGGGCTTTCCTTTGTATGTGATTTGTTTCTTTTCTCTAACTGCTTGTAGAACTTTGTTCTTCTGTTGTGTTTCTGGAATCTTAACAATTATATGCCTATGTGTAGGTTTTTTTTGATCAAGGCTATTTGGAGTCCTATATGCCTTACTTATCTGTATGTCAAGCTCTTTTCCCCTGCTTGGGAAGTTTTCTGCCATTATTTCTGTGAAGAGATTTTTTATGTCATCTGCACTCTCTCCTGTTTCTTCATTGAGCCCAATCAGTCTTATGTTATTCCTTTTTACATCATCTAGCAGCTGCTGGATTGATTTCTCATGCTCCCTTATAATTTTGAAGCAATTTTTCTTTTCCTGGTCACTAATTGCAACCTTATCTTCTATATCTGAAATTCTGTCCTCACACTGGCTCATTCTGCTGTGTAGACTTTCAATGGAGTTTTTCATCTCCTGGAAACCTATTTGCATCTGTTTTATGGTTTCCATTTGTTTCTTATGTTGGGATTCCATCATGTTCCTCAGCTCCTCTCTAGATTTATTAATCATGTCTTGCACTAAGGGTACAATTTCTCCTGTTATCTGAGAAATTATTTCTGATTTCATTTTTTCCAGATCCCCTTTTGTTGCCAGTTCATTGGGTCCAGGTGGTTGAGTATCAGAGTGTTCCATCTCATTTCCCTTTGGGGTTGCTGTAGGCGATCTGGAAGTCTGGTTTAGAGACTTATTTACATGTTTTCTCATTTCAACTGGGGCGGGGGGCTGTTAGCGCCTGCACGGATTACCTCCTCTGAGCTGGGTGAGGTGGGACAGGGGCCGGGAGCAGCGGTAGGGATGGTGGCCCAAAAGCCCTTTCCTGTGGGCTGGGAGCAGCGGGAGGGATGGTGACCAGGAAGCCCCTTCCTCTGGATCAGGAGCAGTGGGATGGTGGCTCAGAAGCCCCTACCTCTGTGCCAGGAGTGGTGGGAGGGA
This sequence comes from Heterocephalus glaber, assembly GCF_053883595.1. Lineage (NCBI taxonomy): Eukaryota > Metazoa > Chordata > Mammalia > Rodentia > Bathyergidae > Heterocephalus > Heterocephalus glaber. The sequence continues at coordinate 6,027,953 of NW_028258406.1, read as the reverse complement.
TGGTAGCCTGGAAGCCCCTTCATCTGGGCCAGGAGCAGTGGGACAGAAGGTGGCCCAAAAGCCCTTTCCTCTGGGCTGGGAGCAGCGGGAGGGATGGTGACCGGGAAGCCCCTTCCTCTGGACCAGGAGCAGTGGGACGACGGCTGAGAATCCCCTACCTTTGTGCTGGGAACAGTGGGACTCAGTACCTTGGTCAGGTGGTCTGGTGTCCTCTGCGCCTTGGTAATGTGGAATCAGGTGGCTACCTGTCTGCAGCGGGCTGATTCGGCTTGTGTTCCGCGCGACTGGAGACCTCAGCAAGGTGTGGGCAGACCTGCCTGTCTGCAGCGGGGTGATTCGGTGTCTTCTGCATGACTCAGGACCTCGGTAGTGCATGCACAGACCTGCCTGTCTGCCTATGTCACAGAAATGTTAAAAGTCTCCAATGAGGATAGTGGATTTAACTATTTATTCTTGCATTTATCTCTTTATTTGCATCACATATTTGATGCTCTGTTTTTAGGAGAATTAACAACTTGGTAATAAGGTAATATCCTTCTATCCCTGATACATTTCCTTGCTTTAAAGTCTCCCTTGTCTGAATTAATATGGCTAACATTGTTTTTTTCTGTTTGTATGGCATATTATTTCCTATTCCATTTATTTTAATCTGTACACATTGTCATGTCTGGGGTATGAGCACTACTGCTGCACTGGGGCATGCAGCTCACTGGGATCATAAACTCATTACCAGTAAAGAATTAAAGATATAAAGTCCAGATAGGATGAAACTTTATTGGAAAGGGGGGAAGAGATAGATAGCTACTTGGATAAGAATCAGGGTAGGGGGCTCTGGAAAGATGGAGAATCCACAAGCCCATTATTTGTGCCTGTTTCTATTGTGTGTCAAGGATCATTCCCCCTACCTGAAACTTGCCATAGTCCAGACTGGTTCCCTACATTATCTTTGGATTAGATCAGGTCCCCTTGTCTACATCATTTCTTCTGGCAATCTGTGTATAACTTCTTTCTGCATGTTTATTTGTCCTGACAGGGTCTTATCTTCTGGATGGGCAGCTGGTTGGCAAGGGAGCACCTTATTCATAGTTAGCTTAGAATTAGTAAGGGGATGTGTGGATAGCTATGGTAGTAATCTAGAGAGACCCTAGAGTGAATACATAGATATATATGTTAGGACATAGATGTGGGTGGACATTGAAAAAGAGCTTTCCCCAAAGGTAGACAGACCCCTTTCCTCTCCCTTTGTGTTTCCCTGCATTCTTTTGGAGGTGGAGAAAGATAGCTACCTCAGACTTTTGGCTTTGTGCACCTGGCTTCTCTGTGTTCTGACTGTTAGCTTTACCCCTGGTCTTTTGGTGCAAGTCCCATGGCCATTTGATGCCTTTCTTAACTGGTTTTCTCTTTCTCTACCCCTATCCTTGAGATTGTTCCCAGGGTAATTTCTCTAGAAAAGTTTTAACTCTTTCTAGTAGAGATTAACCAGAAAATTAATGAAGCCCTTACCCTATTTTATCTGTCCCTACAGACACTTGCCCATACAATATCTTTATATTTAAAGTAAATTTCTTATAGACAGCACATATTTTAGTCTTATTTGTTACAACCTGGCAGTCCCTGGTTTAATTAGTTTGTTCGGATCACTGCCCTTTACAGTAATTTTTGACACAGTAGGATTAATATTTACTAAATGTTTTGTCCTCATTCTTTGTTTCTGTTTTTGTCTTTTACACTTTTGTGTCAGTCATATTTTAAATTAGCATTTTAGATTATTGCATTTTTGCTCATTTCTTAGATCATAAACTTAAAAAACTTTGTTTAGTGGTTATCCTAGAGTTAACTTCAGACAGCAATAGTACCCTGTAGCAAAATATTCCTAATTCCTCCCTGACATCTCTTATGTAATTGCTACCATGCATTTCACTTATATAATAATTGTGCATTAACATATACAAGGATATATATGATATACAATGCCACATAATCAAATCTATGTAAATGCATACTCATTTCTTTCATGTATAATCATGCATAATCATATACAAGCATCTGCTTATGTGTATGTATATACATGTATATATAGACACAGATATGTAAATGCATTGTTGTCTTTGTTTTGGAACTTTTATTTCCAGATTAAGATTAAGAAACATATGTTATTATTTTATATTTACTTATTTCTCCTTCAATTAATTCTTTATGAAGTTCTGACTTTCTGATCGGCAAAATTTTCCTTGTGCATCTAAAATTTTTATTGTCCTATTCCTTTCATTTTTGTTTGTGGGTGTTATTTATACAGAATATTGAGTTTCACTGTGACATTTTCAAATATCTATGTATCTATCTATACATTATATATATATGAGAGAGTGATATCTTTGATCTTTTGATATATAGATATAGATATATATCTTTGATCATCTCCATGCCCTCTCCCTATATTTCTCTCTGTTTCTTACCTGAGCCCTTTTCTTTTGTCTAATAGTCTCCCTTCGAATTTTAAATCATATTTTTCCTTTAGATTCTATGTATGAGAGAAAACATGTAATTCTTGTCTTTCTGAGTCTTGCTTCTTTCATTTAACATGATGCAGACCTTGTTTCGACATTTCCTGCAAATCAAAGCCAAAAAAAATTCCTTCACTTTTTATCTGACAAAGTTTATTTATCTTTCATCTCTGAAGAAAAATTTCACAGGATACAAAAATCTAGATTTGTACTTTTTTCTTTTAATAATTTAAATATTTTTCTCTACTCTTTTTTAACTGCACAATTTTTGAGAAGTCAGATTTTTTTTATTGTTGCTTGTCTTTAAGTAAAAAAATTTTTTACACTGACTTTTTTTTCCCACTGACTTTTAAAAAGATTTTTAATTGGGCATGGTGGCACATCCCTGTAATCCCAGCACTTGGGAGGCTGAGGCAGGAGGGTTACTGTGAGTTCCAGGCCAGCCTGGACTATATAGTGCAATCAAGGACAGCCTGAACTATGTCGTGAGACCCTGTTTAAAAAAGAAAAAAATAGAAATGAAAGGAAAAGAACTTTTTTCTGTATCTTTAATTTTCTATGGTTTTAGTATATTGTGGGTAGATTTTGTTAATGGGGTTTTTTGGCATTTTTTTCTGTTTGAATTTTTCTGATCTTCCTCTAGATATGGTTTCATGTCTGACACTAGTTTGGGGCAATTTCTCAGTCATTAGTTCAAATATTACTTTTGTTTCTTTTTCTCTTCCTTTTCCTCCTATTCTCCTTATATTTTGTATTTCACATATGCCCCTCTACAAGCACTGATACAATTAGCTACAGAGTAAGAATATTTTTTAAAAAGAGAAAGAAATTACATCTGTTTTGGTCAGGCACAGACATTTTTCTTGTCATTGTTCTCTAAACACTATTGTGCAGCATGTTAAGATTTACATATTCCTATCTAAAGATAGACATGACTTATGATTTAAAAGGTACTGCAACAAATAGTCCTAAGGAACATTGTGGTAAGGTGTGTGGAGAGATGAAATATACTATTGTTCTGTGATTTGGTTTCAGTCTTTCACTGATTATTGCTCATTGGCTGTGAGCTTCACCAGTACTATTCATTTCCGTTTCTCCACCATCTTAGGTGGGATAGGATGGCCACAGAGAAATGGAGTTGGTGATCTTTTATCACCCAGGTAAGTCAGGCTATGATAAAATTCTAGCAGGTTTAATTCTGATAGATACTTTTTCCTGTAGAGGCTCTGTTGAGAACAGAGTACTGTGGTATATTGCAAAATAATTACTTTCTTTTTTTTTCCTTCTGAGCAGCAAGAAGGGATCTTCTGTGAGGACCTGGTAGATCTCCAATAAATTAAACTAAAAAATAGTGATAAATACACCAATGATTTTTGTCTTCCTGAAGTTTTGTACTCTTAGATTTGTTCACATTGAGCCTTTAGTAGTTTTTCACTCACAATTTTTGTTTTCCTTTCTTTATTTAATTAATTTCACTGGTACATTTAAGACATACAACATAATGACATTCATCATTGGAAATTTGCACCTTTACATACTCTATCTGGGTTCTTATTTTTTCCCCATTCTCTTGCCCTTTTTCAAAGTTAGTTTTTCTGGAGGTTTCCACTCTTGGGTTTCTGTTTTAGTAAGATATAAATTTCTGCTTGTCTGTTGCTCTAATTTGGTTTTTTTGTTTGTGTGTTTGTTTGTTTTTTTGGTACCGGAGATCGAACTCGGGTTCTTGAGCTTGCAAGGCAAGCCACTGAACCACTGAGCTAAATCCCAGGCCCCTGTTGCTCTAATTTGGGGAGAGCAGTTTTCCATGTCCTCACTTCTCCTACAGACATAAGGATTGTTGATTGTTTTCAATTTGTTCAACATTTTATTTTGAAGAACAACCCTAAGCTCTTTACAAGACTACACTCAGAAACCTCAAGGTAGAATTTTTTGATGAAAGATGACATGATGATATCTAATTCTATAGGAAGGAGTGGTAAGAAAGCCACAAATGCTGAGTATTCCCTGAGACTGTGGTATAGATTAGATTCAGTCTGTCTTTCTGAATGACACTATGTCAGAAGCCCAGGAGGCAGACTCTCAGAGAGTAATCTGGAGAACTGGGGAGTAAGGCAAAGAGATGGCCTATATATGATTTAATCATATTTAAGGGTCATTGTGTGAGGCGCTCAGATAGTAACATTTCTATTCAATTGTGAAGTGTGCAGGGATTCCTATCAGATTGATTGTCTTTTTTGCAGGTTTTATTGAGAGCCGTTCAGTAGCACAATATCAGCCACTGAGCCTGCATCATCATGGCATTTTTCATATGCCAGAGGGTTTATATTGCCACTGTACATACTGATCCATTTTATCTGGTTTACCTTTACAGAGTATTTCAAATCTCTGTTGATAATGCTAACTGAGTTCTTGCAGGACTGAAGGATTGTTCACAGTATATTGCAATGAATGTTGTAAATTGTCTTCAGAATGAAGCAAAATTGACAATAAGAAGAGTTTATGATTCTGAATGCAATGACAATAGACCCTTAAGATGATTATCTAAAATATACAGAATATATTTAGCCTGAATCCAATCTGAAAATTTCCCAACCACTGTCTTTGTCACACTGCATGGTGTGACATTTCAGAATGCATTCCCTTAATAAAAACATGCTGTATAACTTATTTTTTGCTATAGTTACTAAAATTTGAAATTTCCCTTTGGGTTATATTCTCTTTAACTAGGTAGGCTGTAGAATTTTTCAACCCTAGCTGAATTGAAATTTGTCAGCTTTGTTCAGTTACTATTATCAAGCAGGCACTTTTGCTTTTATTTTTAACTCTCAAATATATTTATTTAGAAAACTATTTATCTGTTTCAATTATGGCCTACAAAACTACTGACCTGTATTTTAGGTATATGGCATCTTAAATCATATTATTTCATTATTTGCATTTGACCATAAATATAATCTTAATTTAAAATATGACTACAATATTATGTGAATTTTAGTCATAAAATTCGTTGTTAAATAAATTTAGTATACCTATTTCTATCTAAACTTATTTAACTTACTTAACTACTTAATCTGGGAAAACCAAACATGTTGCTTTCCATTGCTCTGACAAAGTACTTGAAATAATGAAAAATAAAATATGAAAGGTTCATTTTGGCTAATAGGTTTAGAGGTTTAATCTATGGTCCATAGTCCCACTGCTTTTGAACCCATGGCAAGGCAGCATATCATGGTGGAACCACATGGAAGTCACTGCTGCTTTTCTCATGACAGCCAAGAAGTGAAGACAGAGAGATAGAATGGACCAGATTCCAACACTGTCCTGCAACAGTATACACCTAAAGACTGAACTTCCTTCCCTGAGTCCTCTCTTCTTAATGTCCCATCACCTTCCAATAGCATTGGAATCTGGGGGCCAAGCCTTTAACATATGGGCCTTTGAGAAATAATCATTCAAACTATAGAACTAAATAACATGTTTACTATGTTAACATATATGTATATATTCATATATATAATTTATATATATATTCAATTTTAAAATTAAAATTCAACTTTTTCTCTTTGGAAAATGTGTTGGTTACTTTTCTCTTGTTGCTGAGACAAAATACCCAACACCCAAAGTTAAAAGGGAAGGGGTTTATTTGGCCTACAATCTGTAGAGGTTTCAGTCCATAATCCACCGATTCCAAGGCAGGGATGACAAACAAGCATGGTAGAGCAGAAACAATATGGCAACCACAGGGAGGAAAGAGCAAGGAGAGTTTAACAGCATCTTTCTTCACCTTTTATCTTACTCATACTATCGGGATTAAGGAGGTGCCAAACTAATCACTGATATGTTGTGATTTTGTAATCACATGCCCTTAACGCCAGCATCACACATTCCAGATTCAACTATCTCTGAAAAAGAAAGTCCTACCTCATCAGCATGAGACCTTGAAGGGACATCTAAGCACAAACCCTAACAGGAAATAATTTTACTTCCCTTCCCTTTACCACCCCACCAGAGGCATATACTTTTTCTGGTCTTTTATTCCCAAACTACATATACTTAATAATTATTTGTTTAAAAAATTAAATTTAATGCAATGCAAACATTTTTTACATGTGGTATAACAAAGCTAGGTTTTTTCCAAACATTTTTTTTCTCCCAAAGTAACAGTTACATCTGGACTTACAATGAGATTGCTGAGGTTATTTCTTACTGAATCCATTGTATGTTGAAAATATCAATATTCAGAATACATTTGATGTACCTAACCCTAATGTCATAGATTAGCAACATAGATCAATGTAGTGCACCAGTTGTTTACCTTCACGACTGCATAGCTGACTGGCAGCTATGACTCACTATTGCAAAGGATCAGCATCAAAAGATATCATTGTACTTAATATTGCTGAGAAAAGTATAGCTTCTACTGAATGCATATTACTGTCACACCTTCCTAAAGTTAAAAAAAAAAATCACAAAAAATTGTTAAGGTAAAGAACATTGAATTTCTACTTGTTCACTTAGTTTTGTTTGTATTTAATATTAATTCCACTTCAAATTATTTCTCTATCCTACATTTCTCCTCTGCCATTTTCATTCTTCTGACTTTGTAAATCATCTCCCAACTCCCTCCCCGCCTGCCCACCATCTCTTTTCTTTCTGAGATCTTGGAGATTAAAACCAAGGCTTTACACATGCTATGCAGGCAGTTGGCCACTATGTAACAACCCCATCCTCTTCTCACTTCCTAAAACTTTTACTGTGTAGAAAATATTCTCCTAGACTGGTCCTCATATTATCTTTTCACTCAAATTATCCATTTACTTTTATTTTCCCATTTTCTTGAACATTTTATCCAGCCTCCGGTTGATGGGCGATTGGGCTGTTTCCAAGGCTGGATAAAGAAAATGTGTTCTTTAAAAAATAAAATGGAATACTACTCAGACATAAAGAATGAGAAACTAGAGACATTTATAGCTAAATGGATCCACATTGCAGCCATACCCTAAAGTGAAATAAATAGGACACACATGTGTAATTACTGATTATTTTCTCTGGTGTGAGAAACTAAAAGTGTAAATAAGGATCAAAGTGTATAATAGATAATGTGAAATAGGAAAAAAATTCCAGAGGGGAAGGGGAAGTGGGGGGGGGAAGGGGAAGTAGGAGGGGTAAGGAAAAGAAAAAACAGGAAAGGAAAAAATACTAGAAAAGGAAAAAATGATAACAAAGTCTTTGTAAATAGGGAGGCATGGAGGGGTTGATGGGAGGGCAGAGGAATGGGGGGAAAAAAACTCAAGATATATCATGTAAAGGTACAGATTCCCAATAACAAATGTCATCATATTCTATACCTAAAATATACTAATAAAATTAATGAAAAAAGTTTTCTGAGAAAAATAACTCAAAAACATTGCTTTAATAATTATGCATCATTCTACTATGTTAATATACCAATAATTATGTACCTATTATGTATTTATAATGGCCATTTCAGATGTTTCCAAGGTTATTTTGTGAAAATAATTTTTAAATTCAAGAAACGCTAGTCACTTCAGTTGATAATTATTGTCAGAAAGATTAACTTCTAAAACTAAAGTCAAATTGTATTTAACAGTTTCCAAGTTTTATTCTTTAGTTCGGTTACACATAACTAAAGATCAATGTAACCATATATCAGTATATTTTGCTTTTCGTTCATCTCATTGGCTTGAGAAATAAATTATTTTCCATTGAATTACAGGTTCAGAGGGAGTAGTACATTATTTCTCTAGAGGTCCTGTAGATAATTACTTAAAAAAATTAACTGCCCTTAAGTCATTCTGACTTTTGGTATAACATTTTAAAGCACTCTTGAAAATGTATTCATGTATTGCAATACATTTAAAATTGCTTCCTAAAGAAAATGTGGGGTTTGTGTTCTCCTGTTTGTATATCCTCTGGGCCTTTTAACAAGCAGAAGAGACAAATTAGACTTTCAAAATATTTTAAGACTACTAATTTTTTTAATACTTAATCATGTGTTTTCTTAAGTATAAAGAGGTATTCTCAAATAACTATACAAATTACCACTCAGAACATCACCAACAGCAAAATTTGAAAGTTATGCATTTAGATCTATAAGAAAACCAGTTGGTAGAAAAGATATTTGTAAAAATAGTTGGACATATATGTAATCTCTCTACTTTTATTTGCTTTTGTTTGTAATATAAATGATATTCCTTAAATATGGTTGTTTGATCACATTAATTAGCTAACAGATTTGCCTTTTGAGGGATCTGCATAAGTATTTCCTCTTGGCAAGAAAAGGCCACATGAAGTCACATCTGAGTTATTATATAAATTTATTACATCATCCAATGCATATATCTCTCTCTCTATATATGAGGGGGGGCAGTGAAACCTGTTTCTCTGGAAACATGTTTGTAATTCAAAACACTTGTATATCAAGACTAATTTCCCCATAAGAAATAATGGAAACTCAGATGTGTTTCACAACCCAAAAATAATCATACAACTATGATTATAATATTGTAATATAATGCAAAAGAATAAAAAATACTAAATATTAAAAAATGAACAAATTAAAACTTTCATAGCCTGTGTGAGGGAGATGAGAGAGGAGAGATTTTCTGTAGGACAAATTTCACTATCAATAATAAAATCACTGTTATCTATTGGTTCAATGCAACCTTTTTCTTTTCATTGAAATTGAACAAGGAACCTATACACTGACACTTGCTTTTGCTTCCTTTTGAGGATTTTACCGAAATGTGACATCACATTTTCATTAAACAGGTTCATTGCTCTCACTGATACAACCTTATTCAGATGGTGCTTCAAAAATTTTGCAGTTTCCTACATTTAATTTTATTTGTAGTCAAGAATTCCTACATATTTTTTCTTCTCCTTTTCTACAGATTTGTAGTCAAGGATTCCTACACATTTTTCTCCTCCTTTTCTACAGTTGAGATCTCCTCCATAACCTCTTGATATTGAGAGATAATCACCCATAACCCAGAGAGAGAGAGAGTGTGTGTGTGGAGAGAGAGAGAGAGAGAGAGAGAGAGAACCACTATTAGCTCAGTTGTGGTCATATAATATTCAGAATCATGTACTAGTCCTATTGCAAGATATTGCTCATTTATCAAGTTAAGATTTATCGGAAATGTTTGCTTGTCTTGTGGAACACTTGCAGAACAAGTTACAATCCAGGTTTTACTCTCTATATAAAGCACATATGAGAAATTTTTAAAACAATTAAGTGCTATGAAAACCTATTATAAATGACATGGAAAATATGAATGTCTTATTCGGTTCCTTGTTTCCAATACTTATCATAATATATGTTTTATTCTATTTTAGGATAAATAAAGAGAATATTATTTGATTGTTTGCATTTTTATTTGATAATTATTTTAGGCTTAATATCATAAATAAATACATTGATAAATAATACTGCAATGCTATTGAAGGAGAAGAGCTAGGGAGGAGAAAAAAGAGACAGATAGTTTTAAAAAAAAGCATCACACCGATTTTGAAATTGTAATGTAAGTAAATTATTATTAACTCTTGGAAATGTTTCTATAATTTAATAGTAGCTGATAAACATAAGAATCAGATTCCCTCCTGTAGTGGTGGCAAACCTATGGCATGTGTGCCACAACAGGCACACAGAGCCTTGTTTGTCATGGTTGGCCTAGCATCCCCAGCAGCTGACCATTCAGGATTAATTGCAATGTTGGCACCTTGCAATAAATAAATGGGTTTTGGGTTGCAGTCTGGGCACTCAGTCTCTAAAAGTTTTGTCATCACTGCCCTGGAGAGACTGTCTATATTATTTACTGATAGATTTTAACTTGCATTCAGTCACAGTTTTATTTTGTATACACACTTGAAATTCTCTAGTATTTTAAAGCATGTTAAACAAAACATTTATTCTTAACCATTACTAAACTCTGAATCCTTTTACAAAAATCAATTTATCAAATGAAGAACACTCAGAAGTTAGTTACTAGTGTACATCTTACTATTATTTCCCATTTTAAAAAGCAAGAGAAAATAAGTAAACATATAATGAATAGCTATAGTATTGCTTTAGGCAGATCACTGTTTTTCTTTAGTATTATAAAAGCTAGATAATCATCTCAAGCATGGATGTTAAACATAACAGGAGATATTTTAGTTTATGAAGGCCATATTGATGTTTGTAATTCTCACATCTTGCTATACTTATGTTTTTATTCAGAATGCATCATTGATTTGAATGGGCAATTCTGTATATGGATCGATTGTGGGATATGGTGAGCTCTAAAAAGAACCTAAATACAAAATAGCTTGTGGCTAAATGCCTTATCCAAAACATTAATCCATCTGCTCAGATTAAACCAATATTAAGAAAATAGGCTATAAGTAAATAAAATTGAGTAATGAAATAATGCCTACATTCTTTCCAGGATGAATGTAATGTAGGTGGGAAAATAACAGTTTTTGTTTTTTTGTTTTGTTTGTGTGTGTGTGTGTGTGTGTGTGTGTGTATGAGCTTACTCTGAAAGACTTTCTATAGCTTTCCATAGGTAAAATAACTACCATAAGATAAACAAGTCAGTCGTGATAAAGTCCATCTGAATTGTTTTAAGTTTACACTGTTCTTTAAAACAGGCTATATATATATTCTGCACCACACTCTATGGGAATGCTAGAAATCATCAGCAACACTCATTACATCCTATTCTTCGCCTACATAATGAGTGTGCAGTTGGCACACACAGACAGAGCAGGTGGTAGTGTCAGAGAAGCTAAGCCAGACTGAGGAACAGTTGTAGGAACCTGGTATTCTATTTTGGTTTGCCCGGTCATCAAAACAAAGTAAATGAAGTCATTGCTTGCCTTATGAAATACTGTAAAGGTTGAATTCATGTAGAGTATTTCAATTTGCAAACCTGAAACATATTAAGTACTTATGTTGAATAGGTAAAACATGATACAAGATAACACATTTTCCTCACATATGTAAACTTAGAGTTTGAAAATTTGAGGAAGATGTAACTAGAGAGTAAAGTTTGGATATTTGATGGACACTTTAGAAGTATTCTCACAAGTGAGCTGAGGACATAGAGGAAAAGTACATTTTTATAGAAGTTTCTGCTTTTCCTGGTATCTTATACCATATCTCCTGCTTCTCTTCTTCTTTAGATCATCAATTAAGATTCTTTCTCTTTCAAATAGATATATATAATAGGTATATATAAACTTTTTCTTTTGACAAGCACTGAAAGTTTCATAACCCTTGCTCTTTCTGTTCTTGCTCATTTTATTTTCTTGTTTTCCTTATAGAAAGGGCGTTTGCACAATCTCATGAACTATTCAATAATATCTATGCTTCTCTGGCCTTGACATTCTTCCTACCTTCTGTGTGTAAGTTTAGGCAGAATGTGAGAAAAGGTTAATAAATTCTTACACAAATGCTCTACAGGTAATTTCAAGTTCAAAGGGGTCAAGCTATCAATTTTTTGCCCAAGTATCTTCCTTGTTTTATTTTTCAATTTTAAGAGTATGATCAGCTATTCATTTTCTCAGGCAAAAAAAAAAAAATCTTCCAAACCAATCACTTCTTAAATTGTAGCAGTTACTCAGTTACATATGGCGTATGTCTAAAATCCCTTTGAGGAGCTCTTCTTTTCTTTCAACTTCCCACAAACCTTTTAATAGACACATTATATGTCTTACTAATAATCTCAACTTCACTGCATTATAGCTCTCTGATTTCACTGTCTCTCATTTTTAGTTCCTCCACCCTATTGGTATCAGAATTTTCATGGAAAATTACCAGGTAGACTTGTCACATTTCAGCTTCATATATTTCTATTTTCTTAACTGATTTAAAATTAATTAAAAAATTCTTCACTCCATAGCCTAAATTATTTTCATTTTCTTTTTCATATCTTCTCATCCTAAAATGTAGGTACATTATGGCAGTTAATGTATGTATGTAAATTAATGACAGTTTTTTCAAATGTCCTATATTTATTTGCATTTTAAACTTAGCTATTTGTCTTTTTTATATTTTTCTTTAAATCTCATAAATCTAATGGATATATCTCATAAGCATCTACTTCAAACCCAAATTCAAGGGTAGAATTTGAGTATATATCAAGCTTTTGTAATTTGCCATGTTGTGTCAATCTCCAATTTTCAGAGAGAATTAAAATTACATACTCATATGGACTTTCAGTTTACTAGATGGTGAACAACTGAATGTAAGACCCATTTTTAAATAAAATCTGTATATTTTATGTACCTGTTGTAGCTACTTAATTCCTAGGAATGATTTGAAAAACTATGATTATGACTTTACCCAGAGAAATGGAAAATGAGTATGACCCATCTTTCTAGAAATGGCAAAAGGGGTCCTTGAAGTCCTAGTCAACATCTTACCTAGCAACAAAATGGGCTCTAATATTCCCAAGGCAAGCTCTCCTGGAGAGCCCATCTAACAGATCCAGAATTACCCATACTATTTACTGTTGTTACAGAGCACATTCAGAGGCATCCTATAGCATGAAATTCATCCTATAAAGCCAAATTCTTATCCTTTCATTTGTAGCTCAGTTATAACTGGATTGTTAACAAAAGATTTTTTGTGGTTTCTGACTAAGCTTTCTGAGTACTTTTTGTGCTGTTTCAAGGTAATTTAACTCTGGGGAGGGAGCAACAATCACAAAGCTGGGATCAAAATTAATAGGCTCTGTATTAATCCGACACAGCTTTTTACCCTGAGTTCTTGCCAGAATTAAATGAAACATTTCTTCATTTCTATCTTTGATTGTCTTCAGAGGCTATCATCAAAAGATGTGGGAGGTGCAAAATGTTAGTTATCTCATCCAGCACATCAGAAATAGCAGAATGGTATGTTAAAAAAATTTAAAACAGAATGGATTGTCCTAGCTTAGTTGTACAGGCCATGGCTTAATTTTTAAATAAAGTGTTCATCTTTCTGTTATTTTATTCAGATGAATGAGAAAACAAAGCATATCCAGATGCTTATATATTTACCTCAAGTGATTTTTTTCCCCAATAACTTTAAGTACGGATTAATTTTGGTAGATTTAGAGCAAAAATCTTTACATAAAAACAAGTGGAAAAGAAATAGTGAGTAAAAATTGAAGAAACTGAAGACTTCAAACAAGTAGAATAGTTGGCTCGGTGTAGGATTGAGAACCAGAAATTGCATCCAAGACTTCTTACTTGATATTGGCAGTGATTTCCTTCATTGTGAATGTTAGAATCCCATCTCTTCTGTAACAAGATATGATGATCTTCCTTTCACTAAGTTTAATATAAATACTTAATTTCTCATTTTAATTATTTAATGTGTGAATTTATAATTTAAAACATTTCTGTCCTTATGTTTACTGGTTGAAATTTTTTTAAACTGGTTGAAAATTTTTAGTTGTTTCATTAAAAGTATGATACTTCAATTAGACAAAAGTGGAAAAAAATAGGTATTTTATACACATGCTATCAAGAATCAGAAAGTGAATTCATCTTTCTACAACTGATGTTTTTACTAACCAGTTTAACATTTTTATGTTGTGATCCTTAGCCCAGATTTTCACATCATCTTGCATAGAAGATTGGAAAATAACAATTGTATATTGCTTTCCAATTGTTTGCTTGCATGCTTGCTATTTGATTCTAAGTTATTGTCTCACTTTTATACCTGAAATTTTTAGTACTATGGCTGACATTAACAACTGAATAAAATAATTGGTAAATAAATGTTAATTTAATAGCAGGGAAATTTGCAGAGAAAATTGTTCACAAAATGTTTAATCTAGACATGACATTTTTCTCTTCACACTCTTTCTCTTCACAATTATTTTTGCATTGTCTTCCTTTTTAATCTTTCTGGAAAACTATTACTATTTCTTAGATTTAGCATCAATCAAAGAAAGATACTTTAATTGGATCTTATTATGTTAATAAGAACAATTGGCAATAAAATGTATAATATGTATGAATGAACATGTCCCTTTCCAGGAAGAAATTTTACAGCCCTGGGTGTATCGTATCTGATGTGCACTGTTCCTCTTAGGATGGAGAATAACTTTTGTACCGAAACACATTATAATTTAATTTCTTTTTAGCAACAAAGAAAAGAAATATAAAGATGAATTAATTTTAAGTTATAGTTTCTGTAATTATTGACATCATGTGTATTAATATATAAATAATTCATAAAACAAAAATGATTGAATATTTACTCCTTTTACTAAAAATTATTTTAAGGTTTCACATATGGTCACTTGGGGAATTTAGCTTGTAGTCTAAGAATAGTATAATCATTTTGTTGTCTTCCTGTAAAGGCAAAACAATTCATACTACATTTACTTCCTCTTTTTTATGTCTTTGTCATATAGTCAAAATATATTTAAGATTATAAATAAATATAAATTACAAGCTTTTAATCCTCATGCCCATCTACATTTAAAAGTACACATTCATTCGTCCCTATGACTTTAACAGACTTTTTTTAAAATAAAGATTTTGTCCATTATTCTAGATCCCTTTATTTGCCTTTTGTCACTGGATTTTACACTTACACATATCCTCTCCTGCATGAACTTAAATATTCATTCCAAGGATTACCTACCTTACCCTAGTTCAGTAACATTGAAAAACATACTCTGAAGAATTAATGGAGAGGAAAAGAGTGGTAATAAATAGGAACTAGGTCAAGAACGTTTTTGGAAGACATATTTAAAATTAACATTTCCTAAGAGCAATGGAAAACCAGTGAAATTTTGATGGCATATTAATATTGGTAGTTTAAATGAAGTTATTTAAATTGTTTTATGGAGAAGATTGTGAAGGAGGCAAAACTGTTAATGATGGTTTTAGCAATCTGAGTGAAGTTGACTTTGACATGACCTAATGAAGTGGCATTAGTCATCAAAAGAACACACAATTTATGAGATTTAGTTTGGAAAATAGGAAAGAAGGATAAATAATCTGTGACTGCTGATTTTTCATCTTACTAACTTCATGGATAACCGTAGATTACATACTTAAGGAATACAGGGGAAAAATTGTTGGCAGAGCAATAACTTTAAACTATTTCATGCCACTTTAGAAACAGAAGTTGAATAAGATACAAATAGTTTATTTGGATTTTCAGGAATATTGGTAGTAGAGGAGAAAATAAAACAGGAACTGTAACACAACAAGAAAGAATGTGTTATTTAATAAAATACCACTTAAGGTTACTATATCCAGTGGAAAACTGAAGCATGATTCTTTTAAAAAATTTTAGAGTTCTTCATGTGGAAAATATGCACACCCGCGTTATCTGAATTGAGAGAATAGGAAGCTGAAGTATTTATATATCATATGCAAAGGTATTTATAGAAGAAGCTTTCTCCTTGGTGGTGTTAATTACTTTCCCCTTCTGCTTTGAATACAGGTGACAAAGCGGATTTGAGACACCAGCGAAAGTCTTGTTTTGGAAGGTGGAATTGAAGCCAAAATGCATTAAAGGAGAAAGAGAAGATATCTGTAGGCTAATAACAGCATTTGCCACACAATGGATACAAGGAAAATAAAAAGGTAGAAAGTTGAAATTCAGGAGGATGGATCTTTCCAGAAAATAATAAAGATAAAATTTTAAGAAAGATAAAACTGTACTATTGAATTCCTAGAATTCAGGGAGATAGGAGCAAAGATTTTTCTAGAGGTTTGTTGGTGAATTTGTTATTTATGGCTTCATATAAAATCTTTTGGAGTAACCTCAGAGTACATATGTCATGCTGTATAGTATTTTTCTAATTTTTTCCTTCAAGTTATGATTTATTTATTCATTCATTTACATGGTTACTTATTGCCGACTCATGTTCTAATCATGAGTATAACTTTCTGAGGCTCAGTTTGACTCTGTCTGAAGACCAAGGAGAACATGTTGCTTTCACTTTACGTTTATGTGGCTTCAGCTGGCCAATTAAATGTGAAGACAGATAAAGCACATGGGAGAATTGAATTTTCAGAGTTCTGCCCTAACAAACACTATTATTGCAGATATTAAATTTTTCTTTGGCTCAGTGGCAAATAGATATATGAGTTTTATGCAGTTTTTAAAAATTCTTTAGCTTGCTTTTAGCTACAGATTTTCCCTTTGAAATTAAGATTTGTACATGGGGTCAATTCAGTGTATCCCCACAACCTCAAATTTTGAAGATATTTCTTCCATGCAGTTTTTCGCTACTTTCCTTATTTTCAGTTTATGAAAACTTTTTCTTTTTTTCTAGGCCAATCTCTTTTTTATACTTTAGTCCCTTCATCCATGTGGTTTTTACTAAATCTTCACTCTCTTTCGATACCCTGAATCTGGTGTTTTTACTTTAATTTCTGTAAAACTGACATTGTAACAAAGCAAATGTTTATTTAACTCATGTTTCTGGGTGTTCCAGTTCAAGATTGCATGGCCTATTGGCTTTGGGCCTCACCTGAAGGTGCCAGATGCAATGGCAAGGAACACATCGCAGAGTAAATTGTACCATCACAAGCTGGGGAACACAGAAAAACTGAGTCTGGGGTCCCACATTCACCTTTGAGTGCCTGTCCTCAATGATCAAAAATCCATGGTACAGGAGAGGCGAAAGGGTGGGAGGCAGGGAAGGGAAAAGTGATGAAAAAAGGAATTAAAGTGTGTCATGTACCTATGCCAACTTCTCAAAGAAATGTAATCATTACGTTCTGTACTCATATACTAATAAACTAAAATTATATATATAACATACATAAATTTTTAAAAGAAAAAATATATATGTATAATTTTAAAAAGAAGAAAACATACCAAGGTGAATTACACACACAAAAATATCCACAGCATTGGGGCTGGGGATTTAGCTCAGTGGTTTCGCCACCTGCTGCACAAGTGCAAGGACCCGAGTTCGATCCCTGGTACCAAAAAAAAAATCCACAGCATTTCCCAGTACCACATTGGGGGATAAGACTTTATACATGAAACTCTGGAGGGACATTCTTTCAAAGGCTATCATTCTGTCTCCAGCCTACAAAGGTTCATTCCCACCTCATAATACAAACTGCATTTATTCCATCCTTAAGGGTTTCATAATCTTAACCAATCCAGTACTGCTCAAATGTCCAAGTTCAAACTCATACCCGAGATTCAAGGCAAACTCAAGTAAAAGTTCTAATATAAATGTAAAAACGCAAAAGAAAGCTACATGCTTCCAATATAAAATGGTGTGACAGGTACAGGGTAAACATTTGTCATTCTAGTTCATTCCCCCAAAACATAAATAAGGAAAAAGAAAGGAGATTGTCACAAAGCAAGTCCAAAACCAACCAACAAAGCAAACACTAAATCATAAAATTACATGGTTGGCAGTCAGGGCATACTGTGGCAAATGCAGGCCCACAAGGCCTTGAGTACTACAGCTTTGCTGTCTGCAGCCCATGTGGCTGCTCTCTCGGAGTGGCTTTATATGCTGCTGGCACATCTACATTCCTGGATCTCCACTACAGCTTGATTTCCACAGGTCTTCTGCATACCACCCCATTGAAGGCTCCTTACACAGATTCCTACCCTTCAATATATTATGTGGCCTACTGTGATTTTCTTTTGAATTCTGGGAAGAAGCTGCCATGACTTTCTAACTCTGTCTTTCTGCATACCCTGCAAAACCACCATTAGCCTGTGGATTATGACAAGCTGAGACATCAGTATAAACTGCATTTAACCTGCTTGAAGCATGACTACAGCGACAAAGCTCCTTGCTACCTGAATAGAGAGATATGAATCCTGGGCATGTAGACCAAGCTAGGACTTTTGAAAAATCATCCTCCGAAAAGTCTTTGAAACAAAGAAATATGACTTTCTGTATTACTTAGGCTACATAAGATTTCAGGCCTTGCCAATTTCTGAAGTAACAACAGGTATCTTTTCTATTGTCCTAATGCAAAGTACTTGGCTTCTTTTTTTTCGGACTAATCCCTCCAACAGCCACACCTTCCTTTCTTGGCCAGAAAGTGAATTTTTCAGATCTTCCCTCATCTCACTTTAGCTCTTGATTCTTACAGCAAATATGGTTCAAAACAGACAGAAATACCATGCCATAGAAGGAACACTTTCTTGCCTTGAAATGTCCTTCACCAAACAAGTTGATCCAATTCCTTTAAGCTTTGCCTCCCACAAAGTCACAGGACATGAGCAAAATGTTGGCCAACTTTTTGCCACCATATTACAAGGCTGGAGATTCTTTCACTTCCAAATAGAATCCTCATGTCTACTTGAAATCTCATCAGCATGGCAATTTTTTTTTTTTTGCTAAAATTCTTTTATTGGTACGTTTTAGGTATATAATAGGTTTACATTTATCATTGGGTGCTTGTACCTGTACATGATGTATCTTGGTTCTGATTTTTCCCCCATTCCCTGTCCTCCCTTCACCCCTCCCCCTTTCCCTATTTGTAAAGACTTTGTTTGCATTTTTTCTTTTTCTCCTAATTTTTCCTTTCCCTTCTTTTCTTTCCCCTTCCTCTCCCACTTCCCCTACTCCTTTGGACCTTTTCTTCCTACTTCAAATTATCAATTATTCATTTTAATCATTTTAATCCTTATTTACACTTTCAGTTTCTCACACTAGAGAAACTATTCAGTATTTACACATGTGTCCTATTTATTTTACTTAAGAGTATGTCTTCAATATGCATCCATTTTGATATAAATATCACTAGTTTCTCATTTTTTATGGCTGAGCAGTACTCCATTTTATAAAAAAAAATCCCCGCATCTTCTTTATCCAGTTTCCAGTTGATGGGCACTTGGGCTGTTTCCGAGTGTTAGCTATTACAAACTGTGCTGGTATAAACATAGGTGCACATATATCTCTGTGGTATGATTCTTTTAATTCTTGTGGAAAGAAACCCAGCAGGGGAATAGCTGGGTCAAATGGGACCTCTAGTCCTAGTTATTTGAGTTATCTCCATACTGATTTCCACAGTGCTTGCACCAGTCTTCACTCCCACCAAAAATGGAGAAGGGTTCCTTTCTCCCCACAACCCCACCAGCATTTGTTATTGTTTGATTTCTTGATAGCAGCCATTCTTTCTGTGGTGAGGTGAAATCTCAGTGTTGTTTTCATCTGCATCTCTTGAATGACCAGTGATGCTGAACATTTTTTCATATGTTTATTTGCTGCTTTTACTTCACTGTCTGAGAACTGTCTGTTCATTTCAGATGCCCATTTTGAATTGAGTCTTTGAATTTGGGGTGTCTGATTTTTTTCAGTTCTTTATATATTCTAGGTAATAGTCCTTTGTCTGAGGTACAGATGCTAAAATTTTTTTCACACATTATAGGTTGTCTCTTAGCCTGTTGGTGGTTTCTCTTGCAGTGCAGAAGCTTTTGAATAAGATGAGATCCCAGTTGTTGAATCTTTGTGCTATTTCCTGTGCTACTGAGGATTTGTTCATAAAGTCTTTTTCTATGCCAATGTCTTCAAGAGTTCTACCTAACTTATCTTCCAGAAAATTTAGTGTTTCTGTTTTAATATTTAGATCTTTAATCCACTTCAATCTTAGTTTAGTGCATAGTGATAGGTATGGGTCTAGTTTTAATCTTTGGCAGGTTGAAATCCAGTTTTTTCAACACCATTTATTAAATAGGCTATATTTCCTCCAATGAGGGTGGTTGGCTCCTTTGTCAAAGATGAGGTGGCTGAGTATGTCTGGTGTTGTTCCTACATCTTCTAATCTATTCCACAGATCTTCAGGTCTGTTTCTTTGCCAGTACCATGCTATTTTTATCACAGTAGCTTTGTAGTATAGTTTCAAGTTGGGGATTGTGATAACCCCTGCCATCATGGTCTTTACTCTCTGACTTCTTCTCTCTAGTTTTTCATTCTCACTATCACCACCACCTTTACATGAATATAACATAACCTTCAATGGAACAGATTAGATTGGTTTTTCTTTTTTTTTTATCTTTACCTGTTTCTTTTTATAGAACTGAGGACTGAACACAGGGTCTTTCCTTTGAGCAACATTGTGAGCCCATTTTATTTTTTTATTCTTTTTTGTTTGTTTGTTCTTGTTTTTTTTTGTTTTATTGAGCAAGGTCTCACTGTTGGCCAGGCTACGATGGAAAGTGCAATGATCCTCCTGCCTCAGCCAGCAAGAAGAGTAGCATTACAAGCATGTTTTCCCAAGCCCAATTTAGGATAGATTAGTTTTACCTGAACAGTTTTTCTTGTTTTCTTCTTTTTTGTCCTCTTTGTATTTGATATTCCATTTTTTTTAAATAATAGTTTACATAGACAGTGAAGATTACCCAAAGTATACAAACATATATAAACACATGGTGTAATTACATCTTAACTACAATATCTAATGATTTCAAATTTTCCCTTATAGATTTATTGATTATTGATTTATATCCCCCTATTAGAACTCTAAATCAGGTGTCAAGAAGATTTTGTATCCTTCAAAGTATTTTCATAAGGGCTTCTAAAATGTTTATTGTTTTTTTCTGTAATTTCATAAGCAAAGATGTTCAAGCTAAGGCAATCATCCTTAATATATGTTCTTATATATTTTATTTGAAATACAAATACTAATAATGTAGAATGTAACATATTGCTGTGTTTTAAACATTCAGAGAACTAATATAAAGGAAACTTTTGGCAGTTTTCAGTTAATTTTACCTATTCCTTATTTAACTTTAAAAAGTTCCATAATTAACATTAAAATGTATTTTCCTAAAGTCTAAAGATTCTTAATTTTAAATTAGACACAACTGAAACATGAACTTACTTTTTAAAATTTACTCTTCACAAATCACAACTCAAGAAAATCAATTCTCGTCTATACTTTTACATTCACTTCTACATTTTACACTAATGAATGAATATAAAAATACAAATAATAGAAAGATATACTTTTGATTTTGGAAATATCAAATATAAGTATTTTTAAAATATCAATTTAAGCTTTACACTATTCCTTTTGTAAATTATACTGTTTTTTATCAGTCATGGTTTGATTTTTCTCCAGATTAAATTACCAAAAAATGAAGGGAGGAAAAAACGTATTTTAAACATTTCAGTTTAACAATTACACACTGCAATATTTCTTCTATAATAATAATAAAAAATGATATATATGATTATAAGAAATATTTTAGCAAGTGGTTGTTCAGTGCTTACAATATACAAGGTTGGGATTTTTTTTTGTATATCTTTTTATTGGTACATTTTAGGTGTACAATGCAATGACATTCATCATTGGAGACATGCACCTTTGCATACTCTCTTGGTTCTTATTTTTTCCCCATTCCCCTGCCCTCCCTTCAACCCCTCCATCCTTCCCAATTTACAAAGACTTTGTTTCCATTTTTTCACTTTTTCATATTAATTTCATTCCTTTCTTTCCTTTCCCATACCCTTCCCACTTCCCCCTCCCCTTTGCCCCTTTTCTTCCTATTTCACATTATCTGTATACATTTTAGTCCTTATTTACACTTTCAGTTTCTCACACTAGAGAAACTATTTGGTATTTACATACATGTGCCCTATTTATTTCATTTAAGAGTATTGCCTCAATGTGCATCCATTTAGCAGTAAATGTCTCCAATTTATGGCTGAGTAGTACGCCATGTTTATAAAAAACCCCACATTTTCTTTATCCAGTCTCCAGCTGATGGGCAATTGGGCTGTTTCCAAGTTTTTGCTATTGCAAATTGTGCTGCTATGAACACAGGTGCACATATATCACTGTGGTATGATTCTTTTAATTCTTTGGGGAAGATACCCAGCAGGGGAATAGCTGGGTCAAATGGGACTTCCAGTCCTAGTTCTTTGAGGCATCTCCATAATGATTTCCACAATGGTTGCACCAGTCTACACCCTCACCAGCAGTGGAGCAGGGTTCCTCTTTCCCCACTACCCCACCAGCATTTGTTGTTGGTTGATTTCTTGATAGCAGCCATTTTTTCTGTGGTGAGGTGGAATCTCAGCATTGTTTTCATTTGCATCTTTCGAATGGCCAGTAATGTTGAACATTTTTTCATATATTTATTTGCCATGTCAACTTCTTTCTGTGAGAAATGTCTGTTCATGTCAGATGCCCATTTTTGGATTGGGTCTTTAAATTTGGGAGGTCTGATTTTTTAAAGTTCTTTATAGATGCAGAATAGTAGACCTATGTCTGAGGGACCACTGGTGAAAAATTTTTCCCACATTGTGGGTTGTCTCCTCACACTGCTGGTGGTTTCTCTTGCTGTGCAGAAGCTTTTTAGTAAAAAGAGATCCCACTTGTTGATTGCTTGTGCTAGTTCATGGGCAACTGAGGTTTTGTTCATAAAGACTTTTACTACACCAGTGTCTTCAAGAGTTCTACCTAACCTCTCTTCCAGCTGGTTCAGCATTTCTGTTTTTATACTTAGATCTTTAACCCATTTCAATTTTAGTTTGGTGGATGGTTAGAGATATAGGTCTAGTTTTAGTCTTTGGCAATTTGAACTCCAATTTTTCCAGCACCATTTATTAAAGAGACTATCTTCCCTCCAGTGAGGATGTTTGGCTCCTTTATCAAAGATGAGGTGGCCAAGTATGTCTGGAGTTGTTTCTGCATCTTCTAATCTGTTCCACTGTTCCTCAGGTCTGTTTTTTGCCAGTGCCATGCAGTTTTTATCACAGTAGCTTTGTAGTATAGTTTCAAGTTGGGGGTTGTAATACGCCCTGCTATGTCTCTGTTACCTAGAATTGCTTTTGATATTCTGGGTCTCTTCTTGTCCCAAATGAATTTATGGATTGTTTTCTCAAGTTCATAAAGTATGCTGTTGGGATTTCAATAGGGATTGAGTAGAATCTATATAGCAATTTTGGAAGTATAGCCATTTTCACTATGTTGATCCTTCCTACCCAGGAGCAAAGGTTGTCTTTCCATTTTCTGATATCCCCTTCAATATCTTTTTTCAACGTGCTATAGTTTTCAGAGAAGAGGTCTTTAATTTCTTTTGTTAGGTTGATTCCTAGGTATTTCAGTTTTTTGGATGCTATTGTGAAAGGAATTGTTTGCCCTCTTTCTCTCTCAGTAAGTCTGTTGTTTATGTAGAGGAAAGCTATTGATTTTTGTGTGTTGACCTTGTATCCAGCTACTTTACTGAATTTGGTTATTAAGTCTAGAAGACTTTTGGTGGAGTTCTTGGGGTCTTCTATGTAGAGTATCATGTCATCTGCAAATAATGACAATTTGACCTTTTCATTTCCTATCTTTATTCCTTTTATTTCTTTCTCTTGTCTAATGGCTGTGGCTAATGTTTGAAAAAGTATATTGAGCAGGAGTGGTGATAGTGGACATCCTTGTCTTGTTGCTGATTTTAGTTTGAAGTATTTCAGTTTTTGACCATTTAGTATGATATTAGCTGTTGGTTTTTCATAGATGGCTTTCATCAGATTGAGGTAGAGACCATCTATTCCAATTTTTTGTAGGGTTTTTATCATAAATGCATGTTGGATTTTTTCAAATGCTTTTTCTGCATCTATTGAGATGATCATATGGTTTTTGTCCCAGGCTCTATTGATATAGTGTATCACATTGATTGATTTGTGAATGTTGAACCATCCCTGCATCCCTGGGATGAATCCCACTTGGTCTGGGTGTATGATCTTGATGATCTTCTGCATTCTGTTTGCCAGTATTTGACTAAGGATTTTTGCATCTGTGTTCATTAGTGATATTGGCCTATAGTTTTCTTTTTCATTTGGGTCTTTCTCTGCTTTAGGGATCAAGGTGATGTTTGCTTCTAGGAATGATTTCAGGAGTATTGCTTCCCTTTAAATTTCCTTGAAGAGTTTAAACAGTAGTGGCAGCAGTTCCTCTCTAAATGTCTTGTAGAATTCAACGGTGAAGCCATCAGGACCTGGGCTTTTCTTGGTTGGTAAGATTTTAATTACATTTTCAATTTCATTGATTGATATTGGGTTGTTTAGAATTTTTAGGACTTCTTCATTCAACTTTGGTAATTCATACGTGTCTAGGAGTCTGTCCATTTCTCTTGTGTTTTCCATCTTATTGGCTTATAGGTTCTGGAAGTAGGTATTGATGATTCTCTGGATTTCTACTGGGTCTGTTGTAATTTCACTCTTCTCATTCCTAATTCCATGGATTTGGTCCTTTTCTTTCCTTTTTCTGACCAGATTGGCTAAGGGTTTGTCAATTTTGTTGATTCTTTCAAAGAACCAATTCTTGGCTTAATTGATCTTTTGTATTGTTCTCTTAGTCTCCATTGCATTGATTTCTGCCCTGATCTTTATAATTTCCTCCCTTGTATGAGCTTTGGGGTTGTCCTGCTCTTCTCTTTCTAGAAGCTTGAGGTTCAGCAGCAGATTGTTTAATTGGGCTTGCTCTGTTTTCCTAATGTGATTATTCACTCCTATGAATTTCCCTTGTAAGATTGCTTTCATTGTGTCCCATAGATTCCAATATGTTGTATTGTGATTGTCATTTATTTGAAGTAATTTCTGATTTCTTCAATTTCCTTTGTGACCCATTGGTTATTAAGAAGTGTTTTGTTCAATTTCCACGTGTTTATGAAGTTTTTGCAGTTTCTTTTGCTGTTGATCTCCAATTTTATCGCACTACGGTCTGATAATATACAGGGGATAACTTAAATTCCTTTGCACTTATGTAAATATGTTCTGTGAGTGAGTATGTCATCTATTTTGGAGAATGACCTGTGTGCAGCTGAAAAGAATGTGTATTCTGATTTTCTGGGGTGGAGCACTCTGTAAACATCTGTTAAGTTCATATGTTCAAGAGTTTGTTTGACTTCTAGTATTGCATGGCTTATTTTTTGTCTAGTTGATCTATCTGTTTGTCACAATGGGGTATTTGAGGTCCCCCAGTACTATTGTATTAGTGCTTATATGGTTTTTCATGTCTGTCAGTATTTGTTTTATATAGTTGGGTGCACTAGTGTTTGGTGCATAGATATTTATGATTGTCATCTCCTTCTGTTGGATTGTTCCCTTTACAAGGATGTAGTGTCCTTCTTTGTCTCTCTTAATCAGTGTAGGTTTGAAATCCACTTGGTCTGCAAAGAGGATAGCTACTCTTGCTTTTTTTCAGGTTCCTGTCACATGCAGTATTGTTTTCTACCCTTTAACTTTCAGTCTCTGAGTTTCTTTTTGAATTAAATGTGTTTCTTGTATGCAGCATATTGTTGGATCTTACTTCTTGACCCATTCTGCCAGTCTATTTCTTTCGATTGATGAGTTGAGACCATTAACATTGATGGTTATAACTGATGAGTATTGAGTTATCATTGTCATGACTTTTTCTTTTTGTTTGATCCTCCCCCTTTGCCTTTAATTTCTTGTCATGCCGGTGGATTCATTAAGCTGGGCTTCCTGGGGATGTAATCCTCATTGTCTTTTCCTAGGATTTTGTCTAAAGTTTTTTGGAGTGCTGGTTTGGTGTTCATGAAATTCCTAAGGTGCTCTTTGTCATGAAAATATCTTATTTCATCATCAATTTTGAATGATAGTTTTGCAGGGTACATCAATCTGGGTTGGAGGCTGTTTTCCTTTAGGGCTTGAAACATATCACTCCAAGCTCTTCTTGCCTTGAGGGTTTGTGTTGAGAAGTCTGCTGTGATTCTGATGGGCTTTCCTTCGTATGTGATTTGTTTCTTTTCTCTAACTACTTGTAGAATTTTGTTCTGTTGTGTTTCTGGAATCTTAACAGTTATATGCCTGTCTGTAGATTTTTTTTGATCAAGGCTATTTGGAGTCCTATATGCTTCACTTATCTGTATGTCAAATTTTTTTCCCCTGCTTGTGATATTTTCTGCCATCATTTCTGTAAACATTTTTTTTATGTCATCTGCACTCTCTCCTGTTTCTTCATTGACTCCAGTCAGTCTTATGCTATTTTTCTTTGCATCATCTAGCAGCTGCTGGATTGATTTCTCGTGGTCCTTTATAATTTTAAAGAAATTTTTCTTTTCCTGATCACTAATTGCAATCTTATCTCCTATATCTGAAATTCTGTCTTCACAGTGGCTCATTCTGCTGCATAGACTTTCAATGGAGTTTTTAATCTCCTGGAAATCTGCATCTGTTTTATAGATTCAATTTGTTTCCTATGTTGGCATTCCATCATGATCCTCAGCTCCTCTATTATTTTATATGTATTCTCTTCAGATTTATTAATCATGTCTTGCACCATGGGCACAATCTTTGCTGTTATGTGAGAAATTATTTCTGCTTTCATTTTTTCCAGATCCTCTTTTGTTGCTAGTTCAGGTAGTCCAAGTGGTTAAATATCAGAGTGTTCCATCTTGTTTCCCTTTGGGGTTTCTATAGGTGATCTGGAAGTCTAGTTCTGTGGCTTATTTACCTGTCTTCTCATTTTGACATGGTGGGGGGGGGTGTTGTGGTGTATGTGTTCCTGGCACCCGCGCGGCTCACCTCCTCTGTGCTGGGATCCACAGCATGCCTGCCCGGAAGGCTCCTCCTGCCTGGGAGCCGTGGTACACTGATCTGACAGTTAGGATTTTTTGATGTCTATATTACATATTATGTAGTCGGTATTAAACAAGTATTTACGTAATTCAGGATGAATAAATATCCTAAAACTCATAATACAAAGTTTACATTTATATTTCAAAAGTTAAGAAAATTATCCATTCATTGATAAATGTCATTCTGTATGTATTGTCTGCCACTTGTTTTGTAAAAGCGTGAAATTCATAGTGGATTAGTTGAGTTCCTCATTCTCAAATGAAATTTATATGTTAGTAGGGAGAGAAACAAGATGTAATATGGGACTGGGGATTTAGCACAGTAGTGCCACTGCCTGCCTCAAAACCACAAAGTCCTGAGTTTGATCCCTGTTACAAAAAAATAAAAGATGTATTAAGATTTTAGATATGATAAGTGCAATCACTATAATGATATTAATTAAATGTTAGCAGACTGGGTTAGAGAATAACTGAACAGAATTTAAACAAAAATTTTCACCAAAAGCTCCAAATGAAAAAATAACAAATACTGGTTAGAAAAAGCAAGAAAACAAAAAACGATGGAAATAAAATGGTAATTCCTTTTTGATAACAGATTTTTTTTTTGGTTAAAATAACTCAAACCTCCTAGAAATTCTAAAAGGTGATAATCTGATATAGGAACCTTGAAGGGAAAAGTTTAGGGGATAAGAGAGTCTCTAAAATACACAGAAGAAAATCTAAAAAGCATTCCTTTCTATTGAAGCTGGACTTCTATTTCTTATTCTGTTTGGTCTAGAGAAACATGAGTCAAATATCAATGTTCACATTTAAAAAAATCAATTGATAAATATTTCTTAAATGTAATACTTGTTAAACTGTTATTAAATATTTTTTATTCCTGCCATCAATAGTAATGAGCACTTTTTGAAAATTAAGGTGGAGGAGACTATATCATTGTACTTCACAAATATATGCCATTCTTACTACCATTACTTCGTTAATGCTTCAAGACAAAAAGAAGAAATAAAGAGAAAAATGTGAAGACAAAGGTACAGATTCACAAAGATTCTTTGCTTGACCAAACTTTACTCAGGTTTCTGAACCATCTTCTAGGCATATATTGCATTTTCTTGTAATATCCAGTTTTAGCAAAAGAATCCTGCTACATGTGCTTACTCAGAAACCCATGCTCTACACTTTCTCACCCTGACTATCTGATTATTCTCAGTATCTGAGCAAGTTATTCTTCCTTTGTGATCACCCATATGATGGCTCATTTAATTGGCCTCTCTTTAGCAAGAATCCTGATAATCAAGTTTAGCCAAAATCCCCCTTACCTCTGATATTTCCTTTAGTAATTATCCACCCACTGACCCCCTTAATGTTCCTTGGCTATAAATTCATATATAATGTTCATGCTAAATTCAAAGTTAAACCTCATGTCCCTCCCTTACTGGAAGACTCCTTTCAGAGATTCTGACACCTATCACTATTTTCTTGAATTTACTTTATCAAATATAAGTGAAAGTTATTTTCTTTAGCAGTTGTGGTGCTATGAAGTGGATATCATATTCATCATTGGACATTTGTTTCTGGACACAGAAGATGAGTTTATATTTTATTGCCACTGTTAATCT
Organism: Heterocephalus glaber; assembly: GCF_053883595.1. Classification (NCBI taxonomy): domain Eukaryota; kingdom Metazoa; phylum Chordata; class Mammalia; order Rodentia; family Bathyergidae; genus Heterocephalus; species Heterocephalus glaber. Next base: position 5,999,289 of record NW_028258406.1, on the reverse strand, counting down.
TTGTTTTTCTGTTCTCTTAGAAACTAATTTTCCCTCATTAAAGCCTGTTGACTTGCACTATACTTGAGTATCCTCTTAATAAACAAAAGCAATAAAAAAAGAAAATTGACTTACATTATTCAGAGGAATGAAGAATATCTTCTCTTTCCTTCAACAAAATAATATGGTCTCTCATTTACTGAAAACAAGTATTAGAGTAGAAATCTGGAATTATTAAGAGGCTAAAGTGGAATAGGATTATAAAATTTAGACAGCTTAGGTATATATAGATCAGAAATTGTGAAGAGATGATATATTCAGATCACTAAAATAAAGAGGACAATGAATTGAATAAATGGAGCCAGAAGCCACTGATACATTTGTAGGTTGGAGTATTTGTGATCATTTAGTTGACTTGAAAGATGAATTGGCACAAGTAATTTTCCATCCCTGTTTTGAAAAACAGGCATCTGGTGTACTTACTAGAACACCTGAAATTATTTTTCAGTCAAACTTTTGGAAACAGCATCTGATATTAATAGCACATGTATGCAATAACTTTTACTGATTATAAGGAATGTTAAACATACCACCTATTCTTCAGTGAAACATGATGAAAAGTTCCTGCTCAAGGGCAACAAGAATTCTTACAGCTGAGGCAGAGCTGTTTGCCACGCCATTTGGAGGAGGGTAGCAAAGCAAAACATCTATCTGCCCTCTGACTAATTTAAGGTTGAAAGAACATTCTATTTGTCTAATATATGAGAAAAACATGTAAAGGAAAATCTGTTTAGTGGAGAAACCTGTATAAATTGAATAGCTCTTGAAACCAAAATGTCGTTGTCAATTATAACAAGACTATGAGTGCAATGTGACCTTAGCTTGCAACAACGATCCAATTTAACAGTGATTCTGGAAGGGAAATGAGAAAACAAATCATTATCGTTCAAAAATATCAGCTCATAATATTAGAACAGATCAAAATTACTGGGTAGGTTAGGGGAAAGGTGAATTTTAATAAATATTGTTATATGATCTTTGTAGGGATCAAAATTGATTGACAACTAAATAAAAAACACATTATATTGGGCATTGCCTTATTTTCCAAAAGTGGAAATGGGATAAAAAATGTGGTATTAAATTTCTTAAAAAAATAGGAACAGTAAAAGAATAAAAAAACATTAAAACAAAAAAATCTGTTACTTTGAAGATCATTATTTTTGTTTTATTTTTTTCTGTCTTAGTACCCTAAAAGACTTTGCTATTCTTTTCAGGTTCAAAACAATTTACCATTCATTCTAAAACAAACTATAATTTAATGTAGTATTGGCTGGTAAATTGTCAAATTGAGCAGGTAGAAAAAGATTTCATTAGCTTGCATGGAAGAATTAGAAATTAATGTGGGGTAGATAGGTCCCTGAGTTGAATGAAAGAGAAGAGACAAATAAAAAACTCTCCTATCAAGTAAAAGAAAGCTAATAAATTAATCTTTGTGATTTATGTTTTGCCTAAGAATTGAAGGAGCATCTAATAGATTTTGTCCTAAGAGAGAATTAAAATTTTGGTTAAATTTTAAAGAGAAATCACAAGAAAATGAAAAAAATATATTTTCAGTAAAAATTCAACATGAATAATCTTTCTCTACTTAAAAGTTATGATTTAAGGGCTGGGAATTTAGCTCAGTGGCACCATACCTGCCTTGCAAGGTCCTGCAATAGATCCCCAGTGCAAAAAAATATATATATGATTTAAAAAAATACTTGACTTTTTGATGGCTTAATGAAGACTAGAGATTTCATTTTTCAGAATGACTCTTGGTCATTACTAATAACCCTGAAATGAAACCAGAAACCTCGGCAGTAGGCTCCAGTCTCCTCCCCAGTGTATGACACAGGCCTGAGAAAAGAAAAACTGAACTATGGAACTAAGAGAGACAAAAAGCAGGGACCAGGATGACCAATGCTGGTGCAACCAACAAAGGCACTGGGCAGTCCAAGCCAAATAATTAATTGCAGTAAAGATGAGAGCTACATGCAAGGATGGCACTATGTGTGAGGATGCACAGTCATGCAGTTTCTATGGAAATTAATGTAAACAAGGCTTGTGAAAGACAATACAAAACATTCTTGAATTAAGAATAGAATAGACAAAATATATGGTTGTAATTAGAACATCATCCTTCTAGTAAGAAGGTTTTAGTTGTGGAAACAGAATTTAAGTGCTTGTCACTCTGACCTCAGCACATAGGCTTCAACTGGACTCGCTTCTGTAAAGCGTGCATTGCTTACAGCCTGCTTTTGGAATAATCAATATTGCAGTCTCCCACAATGACAATATCTCACATATGAGAAAAAATAAGAGATGGCATCAAATTATACAGTAGTTTTGCTATTTTGAAGGTTAACAAAATATTTTTTCAATAGTGATATTTGCTTAGATAGAATGGATTATGGCACATGGACACATGTATAGAAAGTTAAAGGAATGATTAGGCTATCTTATAATGCAATATCTTTAAAGTTATTAACATTAAGCTGATCATATTGAGAGTTGTACTACCTGTAAATAAATCCAATTAATGTAATTATATCAAAGGAATTTAATTTGCTTTGGATAATTAAAGACTTTAGATGAAAATAGAGTTAAAAGCATGTAAGAGTTGATACAAGAAAGATGAATCCATACTTCCTACCTAGCTTCTGATTAAGAAAAAATTTGTATTCCTAAAGATGCAATATTATATTTTGGTATTTAAAATTAGAGCATATTTCATATTCCTAGAATAGTCAACATGTATTATGAAAATAAAAATATTAAAAATTAACTATATGAATAAAATCCACTTGAAAAATACAGTTTAGGGAAATTTTAAGTTTAGTCTACACAATAATATTTTAATTTTTTGGAGACAAGATCTCTTTATACAGTTCAGGCTGGCTTCAAACTAACAGTACTACCTCAGACTTCCAGGTGGTGAGATTACAGGCATTACTTGTATACCTGGCTATAATAACATTTTTTTTTTTTGGTACCAGGGATCAAACTCTGGTCCTTGCACTTGCACAGCAGGCGGTGAAACCACTGAGCTAAATCCCTGGCCCTTTGGCTATAATAACATTTTAAAACATAAATTCAATAAAATGTATACTTGGAAAAAAATTTTCTTTAATGATGTTAAACTTATGTTTAAAATTGAAATTCTCATCTAGAAAAATTTTTAAGACTATTGAACATGTACGAATGTTTTAAAAGGCTTTGATTGATGAATATTAGGGGAGTTTCCCTGCAGATATTGTACATCTGCCTGAGACAATAGACTATCTTTTCATTATTTCAGCTAATTTTTCTAGAAAGTTTTTGATACTGTATTGGTGATTTCAGCTTTCTTCTGAGACTTTCCAATTTGCCTTCTAAGAATATTTCCATTCACACATCTTCCAGCTTTTTCCTTGTCACTGTTGATTGAACCTGGTCTAATAACATTCCTCTTGATGATAATGAGAAATAATGTCATCCTTGACTGCAACAACCAGGAAATAGTAAATATACTGCACTACTGGTCATCAAAGTAGCAATCCTGATACTACAGAGATGTCTGTAGAGAAAAGTTTCAAATATTGGGAATAGTACGCTGGTAATAGATTTCCTATGACTTCCTATGAAAGTCATTTGAGTTAAGAAAAAATATTTTCTAAGATCATTCAAAATAGTCATATTTCTCAGAAAGTATATTTTTTAAAATTGTACTTTGTTTGCTTCTCTTTTTTAAAATTCCATTTTCCCCCCACCGCCATCCAAAGCTCCTAGGGCAGAGAAGGTAAGCAGCACGGGCACCAGAAGCACCTGCCCCCATGGAAATGAGAAAACACATAAACAAGCCTCAAAAACAGACTTCCAGATCACCTACAGCAACTCCAAAGGGAAATGAGATGGAACAATCTGATACTCAACCACCTGAACTCTCTGAACTGGGAACAAAAGAGGATCTGGGAATAATGAAATCAGAAATAATTACTCAGATAACAGCAAAGATTGTGCTCATGGTGCAAGACATGAGTAATAAATCTAGAGAAGACACAGATAAAAAAATGGAGGATCTGAGGATCATGATGGAATCCCAACATAGGAAACAAATGGAATCCATCAAACAGATGCAAACAGATTTGCAGGAGATTAAAACCTCCATCGAAAGTCTGCGCAGCACAATGAATCAATGTGAGGATAGAATTTCAGATATAGAAGAAAAGATTGCAATTAGTGACCAGGAAAAGAAAAATTGTTTTAAAATTGTAAAGGAACATAAGAAATCAATCCAGCAGCTGCTAGATGATGCAAAGAAAAATAACATAACACTGATTCGGAGTCAATGAAGAAAAAGGAGAGAGTGCAGACGACAAAAAAAAAAAAAAAAAAAAAAAACTATTCACAGAAGTGATGGCAGAAAACTTCGCAAGGAAGGGAAAAGAACTTGACATACAGGTAAGTGAGGCATATAGGACTCCAACTAGCCTTGATCAAAAAAAATCTACACATAGGCATATAATAGTTAGGATTCCAGAAATCCAACGGAAGAACAAAATTCTACAAGCAGTGAGAGAAAAGAAACAAATCACATACAAAGGAAAGCCCATCAGAATCACAGCAGACTTCTCAATGCAAACCCTCAAGGCAAGAAGAGCTTGGAGTGATGTATTTCAAGCCCTAAAGGAAAACAGCCTCCAACCCAGATTGATGTACCCTGCAAAACTATCATTCAAAATTGATGGAGAAATAAGATACTTTCATGATAAAGAGCACCTCAGGAACTTCATGAATATCAAACCGGCACTCCAAAAAATTTTCGACAATACCCTAGGAAAAGACAATGAGGATCACAACCCCAGGAAACCCAGCAGAATGAATCCATTGGTCGTGACAAATTAAACACAAAGGGGGAGAATCCATCAAAAAGAAAAAGTCATGAAGGCTTTTAAAACTTTATCTTCATCTCCCTAATGAGTGTATAATTCAATCTTGTTATTGTACTGATTAGTATTTTTCTGATTCTAGAGTTGCACACCTTTCCTTGGGCTGTACTGGCTATTTATCATCTTCTTATATCTCCTTTTTAATTGGGTTGTCTATTAATGAGCTCTAAGAATTCTTTATATATTCTGGTCATAGATTATATGCATTGTAAATATGGTCTGTTTAAGGACTACTATTCATTTTAATGATGTCATTTAAAGTTCTAAATATTGATGGACTCTCATTTATCAATTTTTTTTCTTTTATACATCATGTCTTTTGTATCCTAGGTAGTTCTTGCCTACCCTGAATTCATAAACATTTTCCCTTATAATTTCTTCTTAAAGTTTTATACTTTTAAGTTTTCATATTTAGGTTCATAGATCCCTTCAAGTTATTTTCATGTTTGGAAATAAAAGGTTGAGGTTAATTTTTTATATACGGATACAAGATGTTCTAGTGCCATTTGCTAAAAACACTATCTCTTCCTTGGCTCTTGAATTAAGTTTATATTCTATAAAATGTTAATGTTAAATAATCTTTCAAAATTCAGTGGACCATATATGTGTGGTTCTATTACTAGATCCTCTGTTTTAATCAAATGATCTATATGTCTTTGCTTACAACAACACTGGCTTGATTACTGTAGCTTTAGAAGAAGTCTTAAAATTAGGTACTAAACATCTTCCAACACTGTTTTTGTTTTTTTGTTTTATTTTTTTAACTTTTCTTGGTCCTTTGTACTCCTACATAACTTTTAAATTTCAATATCCAATTCTTCATTTATAGCAAGTATACACAGACCTGAATTTTTATATATACCTTGTGTTTTCTAATCCTGCTAAATTCAAATACAAGTTCTAGGGCCTCCTAGAGATTTCTTAGTATTTTCTCTGTAGATGATCATTTCATCTACATATAAAGATTTTGCTTCTACCTTGCCAATCCTATCCTAATTGTGTCATTTTATTGCCAGACTATTTTGGTGGGGCCTAGGTTTCAAAGTTCAATATACAGATGAAGAGTAGGTATATCTGCCCTTGTTCCCCACCTTAGGGAGAAAGCATTGTATCTTCTCCATTCATATAAGGCATTCTTGCTGGAAGTATGGAGTACATGTCTTTAATCTGTTGAGAAGGTTCTGTTCTACTTCTAGTCTCCTGATAGCTTTTACCATGAAAAGCTATAGAATTTAGTCCAATACTTTTTCTCCAACTAGTGACAGGATCATATGGCTTTTGCCTTTCCTCTTTTAAAATGATGACTTTTGGGGGTGGATCTTCCAATGCTGAATCAACACTGCCATCCCTATAGCAAAACCACTTTCTACATCCTGCCAGATCTGACTTCTAATAGTTTGTTTTGTTAAACAAATTTCTATCTATGTTCATACTTTTTTCTTCTATTATCTTTATCCAGTTTTAGGATTAGCACAATGTTGAGTTCCTAAAATGAGGGGAGAAGTGTTCCTTCTTTTCTCTGCTTTAAATGTTTGATATAATTTATCAGTTAAAATGTATATGAGCCTGCTGTTGTCATATAGGTAGGTTTTCAAGCTAGGAATATACTTTCTTTAATAGGTGCTATTCAAATTTTATATTTCCTCCAGAGTTAGCTTCATTAATTTGTCTTCCAAGGTACTTCTTAGAAGTTGTTGAATTTATTTCAAAACAGATTTTTGAAATATGCTTTCTATATCCTTTTAAATTCTGTAAAATCTGTGGTAATGTCTCCTAAATCTTGATATTGTAATTTAAAAAATGTATAATTGATATTGTGTAACAGGAAGAAAAGGTCTAAAGGTGCAGGGGAAGTGGGAGGGGTAGGGGAAAGGAAAAAAAGGGAAAAGAAAAATATGAGAAAAGGAAAAAATGGAAACAAAGTCTTTGCAAATAGGGAAGGGTGGAGAGGGTGAAGGGAGGGCAAGGGAAGGGAAAAAAAAAACCAAGATATTTGTGTAAAGGTACAAGATTCCAATGATTAATGTAACTGTATTTTATACCTAAAATGTACCAATAAAAGAATTTAAAAAAAATAAAAATAAAAATAAATAAAAAATAGATAAAATTCCATTTTCCCTTGTCTTATGGGAGAACAAGTCTTTTATATTTATCAAAGAAATGTTTATCCTAAAAGCTACCATAACCTCATCTTTACTCCCAACCATTTAGCTTGATAAGCAGGATGTTGTGCTAGAAAGAGCCAGACAGATAAAACCAAACTAAAAGTATTGATTTTCCCTGACTCATTACTATCTTGATACTCTAGAGCTACTTATAGCTGTGGAGTGGTCATATCATGCAAATTTATTATTTACTGGTGGAGAGATATAAAAACTTTCAAGTTTCAAGAGAGTGGTTTTTCACTCAATATCTATAATATTAATCCACATTATTCTAAAATTTTGTAATGTACAAAGCATGTCCTTCTACTCTTTCAATTAAATTTGCATTCATCCACCTTTCACCTGTCTTCAGGTAATGGACCAAGGGCAAGAAAAGCAAACATAAAATATTGAATCTATATTTGAAGTAATGTGGGGTATTTTGAGGCAACCTAGAGTAAAAATAATCATTTTCCTCCTCTCTCTTTTCTCATTGTGTTTTATTAACATGCATGGTTTTGCACTTAGGTTTTGTTTTATGATAATTGATTTGGAAGTTGCTTTGGACAAGGGTGAGCATTAAGAAAAAGGATTGTTTACTTCTTTTTGCTTCAACTGAGATGGGAAGAGGAATGAGTAAAGGAGTCAGTATGAATTCGTGTATTAGCTAACAGAAGAAATATTGGGGTTTGCTACAGTAATCAAGCCAGAATGGACCACATGTGTCACAGAAGTACATGGATACTAATCTCTTGAAAAACACAATGATGTTGGCTGCTAAGAAAAGCTCAGGTCTGGATGGATTAATTGCCAAATTATATAAGAACTTTAGAGAAGAACTAACACCAGTACTCCTCAAACTCATTAATGAAATCGAAAGGGAAACAGTACTCCAAAGTCCTTGAAGCTGTGGTAGCCAGCCTGACTCCATCTTGAGCCTTACCACCAGTGCTTGTGCTTGCACAAAGCACACCAAACCCACATCCTGTTTGGCAGACAAGTTGCTGAGGCTGCAGAATGTATAGCTCACCTCGTGTGTGAAGCTTCCTTTTGGCCCCCACTAACCTGGCATGGTTCTGGTTCGGTAAAATCCCACTTACTCTCCCCTGAGCCCTCCTCAACTGAAAGCATGGTTTAAAAGTGGGAATCAAACTGTTTCTCTGTGCCGAGACATCTTTCTAGGAACTAGCCTCTCTCAGCTGCTGGCTTTAAATAAATGGACTCAAATCTGACTCAGATTACTGTGCATCTCTATAGTTTGAACTCCCTCGCCTATAACAAAGCATTATCCTGATTCTAAAACCAGAAAAGGGCCCAACAAATAAAAGCCAATCTATAGACCAATTTATAGGCCAATCCCATTAATGAACATATTGCAAAAATGTTCAACAATATACTGACAAGCAGAATTCAGCAAATAATAAAAAATATCATACATCATGACCAAATAGGATTCATTCCAGGAACATAGGGATGGTTCTGTATACACAAATCAATAAATGTGATACAGGGCCGGGGATTTAGCTCAGTGGTTCTGCCGCCTGCCTTGCAAGCGCAAGGACTCGAGTTCAATCTCCGGTACCAAACCAAACAAAACAAAACAAAAAATAAATGTGATACACCACATAAAGAGAAGCAAGGTAAAAAATCACAGATCATCTCAATAGATGAAGAAAAAAATTGAAAAAAATCCAACATGTATAAATGATTAAAATATTGAAGAAAATAGAAATAGAAGGTCTTTATCTCACCCTGATAAAAGCCATCTATGACAAACCAATTTCCAACGTTATACTAAATGCAGAAAGGCTGAAAAGTTTCTAAAATCAGGAATAAGATAAAGATGTCTGCTCTCCCTACTTCTGTTTAATATAGTCCTCAAAAATTAGCTAGAGCAATAAGACAAAAGAAAGAAACAAAAGGAATATGGATAGAAAAAGAAGTTGCATTTTCATTATTTCCTGATGATATGATCCTCTATATAGAAAATCCCTAAAATTCCACCAAAACTTCCTAGAGCTAATATCCAAAGTCAGCAGTGTAGCAGGATACAAAGTCAACACTCAAAAATCAATAGCATTCCTGTACATCAATAAACTCACTGAGAGGGAAAAATTAAATATGTAGGAATTAACCTAACTAAGCAAATGAAAGACCTCTACAATGAAAACTATAGTACTCTATGAAGGGAAATTGAAGAGGATATCAGAAAATTGAAAGATATTTTCTGTTCCTGGATAGGCAGAACCAATAGAGCAATGGCCAAACTTATAAAATTGTTAGATAGATTTAATACAATTCCAATGAAAATATCAATCACATTCCTTAAAGAACTGGAAAAAGTAATACTAAAATTCATATGGAACCAGAAGAGACCTAGAATAGCAAAAGCAATTCTGAGCAGCAAGGGCAAAGCAGGGAAGAAACACCCTCCAGGCACACTCAGCTGTTATTTGTGACAAAGGCACCAAATCCCTTCTCTGGAGGAAAGATGGCCTCTTTAACAAATGGTGCTGGGAAAACTGGCTATCCACATACAGAAGGTTGAACAATGACAGACTATAATTTCCAATAAAGCCCAGAGGATGCCAAACCAGCACATGAAAAAAACAATCTCCATTTTTATAGTAGGTCACATAGAAACCAAATCTGGATATTATTATCAGTTTAAGAAGGAAAAAATAGTTTAGCATTAATAGCATGACATAGGGGACATCTGTGGCTCTAACACTATTTTTTATACAATAAATTCAAGAAAATGTGAAACATATTTGTACACACATAATACATATTGATATATTTCAAAAATAAATTTGTAAAATATGTGTTTTTCATTACCTGGCAAATATTGCAATGTCGCATGAATTAGCTGAAGAGAAAAAAGTATAATAAAGGTGTCAGTAGACAAAATTTTTGTTTTCAGAGCCTTAACGGCACGAATAAATTTTATAAATAATATTTGTAATTTCTAAAACAACACCGCAACTTTATGTCATTGAAGAAAATGTACCAAGTTTTAGTCAAACAGTGTCCATCCAAATGATAATAATATTGAATTAGTGTTATTAGTTAAGGAAGTAATGAAGATAAAGTGTTTCCTCATTCTTGTTCTCTTATGGCTTTCTCATAGATGTTAAAAATTATAGTTATTGTACTCATTTTGAAAGTTTTACAATTTACTGTAGAATCAAATAGATTTTAGGTGGGACAACAAAAGTATGTTAAAACATTTGCATTGCCTACTTAGGTTATTTTCAAAAGGATTCACACTTTGAATCAGAATTTCTCATTTGTACATAAAAGTATTTCACTAACCCATGAACTAAATAAATATAAACCACTTTATTAGCAAATAAAACACTTTATTGTCAATGCATAAATATAAATTTAGGATTTTTTTTGGTACTGGGGATCGAACTTGGGACCTCACACTTGCGAGGCAGGTGGCGGAACCACTGAGCTAAATCCCTGGCCTAGTAAATATAAATTTTAAAAATGCAGATCAGATGTTCATGAAAATTCCACTCTCAGCTTTTACAAAAGACCTGTACAAATTTCATAAAATGTCTTGTTTACCCTGTAAACATACACACATATATATGGACACCCACATGGACATATATATACATACATATATATTCATTAGTCTATCCATGATAAATAATCAAGAATGTGTTAATGCATTTTTCTATACATGTACAGTTCTTTGGGTGCAGATACAAGCACACAAACAAACTCAGGCTTAAATATATGGATCCTAGTCATGTTATTTACTTTTCATGAAAGGCTCCAGCATAGACGTCATTTTTTCTTTTTTTTTTTTCCCCCTAATTTGTTTTCCTTTTCTTTAAATATTAATCCACAAATTGTGTTTTTATTTTTAGCATCATCTTACTCTGTCCTATTATCTTGGGGATCTTAATTACTGTCAATTTAAACAACTAGGCATTCTAGACATATTGAGTAAGATGCTCTGTACTAAGTGTTCCATTCTTCATTTTTAACAACCACAATAGTTGATTCTGATTCAGGATCTCTTAGGACTGCTTTTATAAAATGTTTATCACTAGTGCCTATAATGCTATGTTACAAACTCCAAACTGGATGTATCTCACAAATTTTTTTCTCATGCATAGAGATGTTTTCTCATGGCTATTTCAAAAATCTTCAACTAAGCACATATTATATTTATGCTCTACACAGAAGTCTGTCTTGTAGTTATGCTAAACAATTGTCAATGATACCATCCTTACTCTCCTGAGTTTAAAAATCTAAAATTTATGGCTTAGTCATCTATTTCCTCTGTCACATTTAACTATCACTGAACTCAATGCTAAATATTTATTGAATCATTCCCATCACATGAGCTCTATCACCAGTGCCTCATACAAGAATTGTATTATATTGTTCTACATTGCATTCCCATCTTCCTCCAGCTATATTCTTTTCATTCTCACCTTGTCAGTCACTTCTTCAAACCAAAATTATATTTTTGATAGTAACTAAATTTTTTTCTTCTTTTCTTAATTATATATTTAGATTAAAATGTCCTTTGGATCTACTTCCATTATTCTATATTATTATATGTAATTTATCTCATTTTAATTCTTTGCAAAATCCATGAAGGCACCCTTTTAAAAGATTTTTTTTTTTTTTTTGCTTAGACTAGGTTAAAATGCCCCAAATCTCTTAGCATTATTGCTTCTCATTCAACTTCACAAGTGCTTGCACAGGCTTTCCCATTGAGTTTTAACCACACCATCTCCTTGAACTCTTCTCCTAGGACTTAAGTACAGTTGGTCCTTACTTGTCCAAACAAGCCCTTACATAAACTTTGTTGTATGTGTTTCATCTTTCATCTTTTTGTGGAAATGCCTATCCTGGTACTTTGATATTCTGTGACTTCACTTTTCCTATTCTATGTTCACTTTTTTCTTCAAGGATGGCAGAACATTTCATATAAGAGATCCTTTATGAATAACTATTGACTGTATGCATAAATGAAAAATTTTGGTCTTAAACATTATGGAAAATGATATGATTTGTTATTGATAAATTTGTGTTCAGAAATTCCCCAAGAAATATTTCATTTATATAAAATAAAGGAGAATAATCAGAAACTGAGGCATAAAACATTTCCATTTCTATGGACAAAAACTAGTTACAGCCATTTGTCCAGAAAATCACATCACCCCTTATTAATTTTGATACATTAGGAATAGTCTAGTCAGTTATGACCTGTATTTTGTTACCTATCTCTCTTTAAAGTTTTTATATTCCAGAGAGAGAGAGAGATTAATTTTATGTCATAATGTTTCCTAAAATCACCAAAAAATGTTTTTGTTTCTTATAAAATGTTGATTCTTAAAATCTTTAAATTGTACCATTTAATTATGCCCTTCATCTCACAAAATGTCATTAGAAGTGACTTACTGTGATAAAAAAAAACCTATCTCTCTCTCTCTCTCTCTTTTTTTTTTTTTTTAGCTTACTGATCTTCTCTAGGAAAAGTGGAAGACCCTTGGGAAATTAATATTAAGGAATTTACCACACAGTTGCCCTTTTGTTTCAATACATGTTTTTTTATAACATTATTATAGTTACCAATGTTGAGGTCAGTAGTGAGTTTAAATTACCTATATTATGTGAATCTGTTTTCAAAACTAAAATAACTTTAATATTTATATATATAGGGCCAGGATTTAGCTCAGTGGTGCTGCTGCCTGCCTAGCAAGTGCAAGGTCCTGAGTTCAATCCCTAGGACCAAAAAATAAATAAAATTTATGTATATAAATGGATGAGGATTTTGAGAAGTAGCAGCTAGACAGTATGATTTCCATCCAGTTTATTTCTCTTAAATATTTCATATAGTTAATACTGGGCTCAGTGGCATGTGGTCTGGGTTTAAGACTGTATCCTCTTAAATACTGGATTGAGAAATTTTACAAGGGAAAGTATCTTATAAAATAACAAGATTCATACCCATTAAGCAGGAAAATGCCTGCCCTTGAGAGCTTATATTTAACATTGAGTGAAATGAAGTATGTGGAAGTACTTGGTTAATAATAAAGCATTAAGTAGTGCATTATATGCCATTTTTATAATATTTATTTTATCATGGATGCTTTTTGTAAATAAATCCTGTTTAGCAAAAATGTATAAATATTAGGATCTTTAAAACTGATTGCAAGCAATAAAATTTCAAAAAGGATTCTTAGAAAACCTAGATGGGTGTGCTTCCACTAGATAAACTGACCAAAAAAAGCACATCAATATATAAAATTACAGACTATCTGCTTTTGCAGTAATCATTTTTATGGTTTCAAAAAATATTCATGTCAAGGTCTTGGATGGCTTTAGGGACATTGATTGCCAAACCAAACCATTCTTTCAAAAATTAATATACTGCATACAGCAGACTACTGCAAGCTATATTTGAGCCGAAAGGATTAGATTTGTCTCTTTGAAGGATCTGACATGTGATATAGATTTCCAATAGGTTGAGTTTTTTTTCAGTTACAGGGTGACTTTCTAAGAGTTTCAGCTTTCTGAGGGTGGAGAATAGCCCTATAAAGAAATAAAATTCAATATTTTGCATATAACTTCTGTCCTCAGTAAAGAGTTCTATGTCAAGCTCCATTCTTGACAGGCTTTCATTTAACTAAATGCCTCATATGCGAGAAAATTTCCATTCCTCCTGTATAAAACTGTTGTTACAATATTCTTATTAATAGCATGGGTAACATTTTAACAACGGTTGCTGAGTATGAATGGTCTAAGCACATTACACATATTAATGCTTCTAATTCTCAGAACACTTACATGAAGTAACTATTATTATCACCCAAATTATAATCAAAGCAACTGAGGCATAAGAACATTAGTTAATTTGTCCAACTTCTCAGAGCCAACAAGTGACTCAGCAAAGATTCAAATCCAACAAGCTGTATAATTCAGAAACTGTACCAAATCAAACATCCTATGCTCCTGTTCAGGAACTAACAAGACATAAAGAAAAGAAAAAAAAATAGTACAAGTTAAGAAATACTATAAGTTAAATTTTTTAAATATGTGTTTTCTATAGCTTTTTCTAAAATAAGTGGAAAAGGGAATATTTTAAATGCTCTGTATTCACACATAGTTGCCTTTTATGTGTTAGATACACAAAATCTAGAAGAACCTAAAGGGAAATACTTCCTCATTTCAATGCCATGCATGTATATAACCATCCTCAAGCCTTCTACACAGCTCAGGGACAATGTTGTGCAATGGTATCTCTGTCCTTTAAAAATCAAAAGGAAAAGATTGAAGATTATTTCCTATTCCATATTTTATTCTTCAGATTCTATACAGAGAAAATGAGAAGAAATATGTGTAATTAAGTAAAACTGATAAGACAGAACTAGTCAATTCAGTTTTGAAACTGAATTTCAACTTGTTCCTGTAAACATCTCAACAGTGTTTATATAAATAACACCAAAATACATCTGTTATTTAGCTCTGTGTAAGGTTTTCTATATCACTGAGGTTTAGGGAATACCACTTAGGGGGAAAAAGCAGTTTTAAGGTTATCATATAAGTGACAAAGACATTAATCTGACAAGATATGCTCAAGAGACCCAAGACACAGCTGCAGAAATCCTTTTGGAGTTCTCACCCATAATTTTACAGAGCATGGTGTAATTAACACACTTCATAGGATTTAAGGAACATTTGTTGCTTTCCTATCAGAATGCAAATTGGAGAATGATATGGATCTGTACAAGCGATGGGAACAACTGTTCTAGAGGTAATAACTTGTGCACTACTTCCCAATGCTGAAAGAGGTGACAGATACAGCATCACTCAGGTTTTATTAGGGAGGTAACATATGTTTCACTGAAGCTACAAATGCTACACCCAGATATGTCATAAAATTAACTAAAATTAAAAGGTTCATTGTCATCTTGGAATTCCTAGTGTTCATTTTCTTAAAAGTTGTATTAAATAATAGAGCCCGCTGTTGTCCAATGAATGCATATGTGTGGATAATTGGAAATACAATCATCAGAACAATAAAAAATTTCACAAAGTCAGCAGCTTCTATTTAAACAGGAAGACATCTCAACCATAGGAAGTAAATACTGGTAAGAGTGTGTATGGGCTTCCGTGTGTATGTGTGTGTATGTGTATACATACTAAACAATGACACTAAAAATCCACCTTTCTTTCCCTAAGATTTGTTCTCTTTAATAATAGTTTGCAGCATTGGATATTAGAATAAATTAGATAAATAACATGTTATTTTGTTTTATACTCACATTAAAAAGCAGCATTACCTAAACACTTCACTAGATAGAAATAAAGAAACCTGATTTAGGTTTTGTACTAATTTGGAAATTTGCCTGAAAAATTACTCTAATACAGTCAGAAAAAATGATGTAAATAATCCACTGCATGATACATCTTTTTAAAACTTTTGATATGGAAACATAATTCAAGGTTAAGTACTGATTTCACTTAATGAAAAGTTCAAAGCCAAATGAACATATGTATATATGCCATGTTCTTATATGTGTATATCTGTGCATTTATAGAGCTATAATATATATAAAGAAAGAAGAAATACGGTGCTTAATATTATCTAGTGCCACAAGTTTTTTTATTATTTAAAAAAATTGAGCACATTTTCTACATAAATTCTCATGACATTTGCTCACAACCATTGCTCTTTCATCTGAGACAAAAATAAATAAACAGATAAATCCAGAAACATACTACAAACCTAGTCTGCCTTAATGTACTCAGTTTTGGAAGAAGCCTGATCCAAGAGAATGTGCCTACGCTTTTATACCCATGAAAGTGTATTGAAGACTCATTTATCCCATATGTCTCTTATTTTTATTTAACCACAGACAAATTATTTTAAGCTTTCAAGATCACTTTTGAGTGGGGCAGCAGTATTTCTTTATATCAATAGTAGATTTCAAAAATAAATTATGAGAAATGTAGTGGCTAAGCTAGTCTGAGCGGCATACTGAATAAAATCAAAGTCTCATTACCATACCACATGAAAAGAAGCTATGGGCCCCTAAGTGGAAATAGTGCTTTTGAATTCTAAACTTTACTCTATAGACCATATATCAAAGCATATTGAAAAGGAGAAATCTACCAGAAAGAATAAGAAATGAAGTCTATGTAGAAGTTAAGCTTTCTTGCAAGTTGTCAAAGGGAAGTACAACACTACTGAAGTAAGTGGAGTAGGTAAAAATGTAAAAGGAGCACATGCCACTCTACTCCAAGTGCAGAACTTATGAAGCGATAAGAAGCTGAACTTCATGTCTATCAATTCACTGCTTCCTTCACTGAGAATATCTTGTTAATAACATGAAAGAAAGAAATGGTAAACTGAACAGTTAGCTAAGTAACTTCATTGCTGTACAATTTGGTGTAAGCTCTTTAACAGCTCAGAAGCCAGACACAAAAATCTAAGAGCAGCAAGTCCACAAGTGTACTTTGCATAGTCCTGAAAAGATATTTCAAACAGTTAGACTGTAAACCCTAAGAAATTACTTCTTATAGTTACATAATGGAAATAAGGGATGAGGTAGGATACTAAAAGATTGGAGTATTGGTTGTATTTTAGTTACAAAATTTTATTTCTGAATGAAATTTTTAAATAACAAATAATTCTGTGCTTGTAATTTGGGTCTCTTCTCTTTGAAGGCAAATGACCTTTCCATCTAATCTTTAAGTGGAATTGTTTACGATGAATTTATATACAGCTATATAGTAATAGAAAAGATGACCTCAGGAACAACTTTTCTAATATAATATGAAATGTCTTGCTTCTTCCATTTTTAAGCCAATATTTGCTTTATGTGTCTATTTAACCTATTAATGTGAGGTCAGAAAGAATGAAATCATATAATGTCAAGCACTTAGTGAAATAATTTTGAGGAAATGTACATTAATTGGAACACATTTCCTAAAACACATCTAAATTTTAATTATGTTTATATTGTTCTAACTTCTCAAAAATTATTCATGAAGAAACTTACCAGCATACTCTGACTCATATAATTTTGTACTTTCCAGATGCCTCCAAATGAAAAAAGCAGTCAAAATTCTGAGGTTTGCTCTATGATATAAAACCATGGTTTTCTCTACAAACTTCACTTAGAAAATTAAAGAAAGAAAATTGTAATCATTTTTTGTACCAACTCAAATAAAATCTCTGGGCTGATTTAATGACAAATTAGTTTCAGATAATATAACTTTAATATTGAATAGTCTTATGTCATATTTACCCATCAGGTAAGCTTCTAAAAACAAAGAATTAATATTTTATCAAACACGCTATCTACTTTTTACTATTTTACAAATAGACTAATACAGACTTTAGACTAATATAAGAGATTTTGACTCAGGCATCAAAATGTGCACTTTACCTTAAACTATAATACAACATTTTAATTACAAGAGATAGTTGAAAATTAAGTTCAGATAGTCTGAAAAGTCAAGAATAATGCATATGTGACAATCAACCCTTTCGATTTAAATTTTAAATTTTCCTATGGTCATACTATATATTATCTGCTTGATAATTCTTTTAAGAAAGAACTCTAGCAATACATTAAAATTGTTTAAAATTTTGATGTTTAAAATATCAAGTAAATGATCTTACAAAAGAAGGAAATTCTCATTGTAAGAGAGTCTCAAGTTGATTCTGATTTATAATTTTCCCAGGGTTCAAACATGTCTATGTACATATGGAGATTTGTGGCATCTCTTCCTGCTCCATTTTCAGCCTCGTTATTTTTATATGAGAATAAAGGAAATTTTATTATTTCCGGAAGATTGCATTTGCACAAGTGTAGTTTAAAAATAGTGTCTGAACTTGGAAAGTGTCTTAGTATCTATGAGAACTTTCTATTTCAACTTCCTTAAATCTTAAATTATTCTTAAACCGAGAAATAAAAAGGAGGGAAAAATTGTATTTACTTCTTGCTAACATATTTAAGCAATTTTTAGAAAGCAAAGTGGTGTTAGAATGTCACAAATTCTACAGCTCAAAATGTGCTTTCTTTTTGCTTTTTGCTTGTTTGTTTGGTTTTTTGAGGCAGGGTTTCCCTTTGTAGTTCAGGCTGGCCCTGAACTCACTATGTACCCCAAGCTGTCCTTGAATTTGTGGTGATTCTCCTGCCCCAGCCTCCCAAGTGCTACAATTACAGGTGTGTGCCATCTATGACTAGCACTCAAAGTGTGCTTTCAACTCTAGCACTATCAGAAGACATTATGCAGGATGGTTAGTTGACCCTTTGACACTATCCTAAACTGTTGGCAAAGACGTTAGTGGGAACCATCAAGACTGATGATATCTTCAGTGGGCACCAGCTAGTGACTTGTTATTTCTGACATTGTCATTAATATGTAGCAGGAAGTGTGAAGAATGGGAATATTTAGCTTGTTTTTAAATTTAAATGAGATAGGTGAGAGAAAGACCTATTACTGATTTCTCCTGTGACCCACTTGGGTTTATCATTCTCTAGGACCTACTCCTTCACCTTTCAGCACGTATGGCTCAATATCTAAGTGACATATCTGAACAGTAGTGGGGAAATAGTAGATGAAATTAAAAGTGTTATGCTTTATTGTTTCAGTTTCCTACATTGTATTAATTCAAATGTAATTTTATGAATATTATTCTAAAATATAATTCATTTAGAAGTTATAATTTTTAAGGGCAATTATTCCAGTGAAAATAACTTTAGATATTGCAACTGTTTAGAGTCCATTCTCATGCAAATATTATTAGGGGCAGCTAATGGGGCATTTTTCAACATACTTAAGTCATGTATATTATGTCTTATATCATTTTATAATGAGCAAATTTTTTGCCTTTTTTGCACATCACATTAGAATGTCAAAAAAGGACTCATTCAAACATGATTAGTATTTTATCTATCATACTATTTATTCTTTTTTGTCTGACAACAATATATTTATATAGCTGGTATAAGAAAGTTTAAGACAAAGATAAAGCTTCAAAAAGAAAAAAATGTTTTGTTTTATCTGCTGAGAAATGTCTGAATATATAATAAATACTCATTAGTGAAAAGTGTGTGTTGTAATCTAAGGAAAAATTGAATGAAATTAAATTTTTATTTATTGCAAAAATGATGATCCACTCACTGATCTCTGTGTCATCAGGAATAGTTCTTTGCCGGGTGTAAATATCACAAACCAAATTAGAAAAATAATATGTCAAAATGTGCTAGTGTTCTTCATCTGTATTTATACAAGTTAATTTTCTTACCAATCAAATTCAGAAATCCATAATTGTGCAACTACAGGGACTAGAGCAGGTGAACTAAAGTAATTCATCCATAAAAGGGAGTGCCATAGAGACATCCATTAAGCAATATAAAATATATTCCACAGTTCTAGTCCAGAATTAAGCAAGAGGATCTCAGCTTTACATACAGTCTGAGAAATATTTTTGAAAATGAATGAGAGTTTTGAGAGCTGAAATGAAATTACTCCAAAATAGTTAAATAGTAGGAAATGGTTGCTATATCTATATCTAGATCTCTATCTATATCTATATCTATATATATATCTCCAACACTTGAATGGGAAATGGCAGAGATAATCAATTACTGGAAATATTTAACTGTTTTATGTCTGTACTAATGAGTTATGAAGGCTTCAAATAATGCCAATACCAATTTCAAGTTAATGTTTATAATTGAGGAAATCCTGACTCAACATAGATGTAATTAGTTTATCCTGGAAGAATACAAGAAAGAATTCATTCATATGGAGAATTTAGGGATTCATTTAAAAAAATCAAACATGGAAGGTCAAAAATTTCTTTAAAAATTATGTAATACTAATTTTTATTGCATCATTTCATTTAGATTGCTCGTTCATGGGAAAGAAATGTTTGAATATGCAATCTGACATTTAAAATAAGCAGTAAATATAAAATATAGTGAATACAATGTAAAAATGTCTGAAATTCAGATGTACATATGAGGCAATGGAGCAGGCAGGAAGGAATTCGAATATTCCATACATCAAAGAGATATTCTGAGGCATACAGTACAATTAGAGAATATTCTCAAATGCAGACAATTCCAGAGGATGGTGGAAATGCTAATAGTATTGGTTTATATTTCTTCAGAAAATTTCATTAACTATCTTTCATTCCAGGTTGCAGAATAATCCTACAAGAAAGTAATCACTCTAACTTACTTAATCCTTTATGGTCCATCAAGACCTAAAAATTATTTTATCTGGCAGTAAGTAATCTGATGCACTTTAAAGACATGAATACCTTGATGTTTATTCGCAAAAAAATTATGAATCATAGCCAGTAAAAATTTTCAGATTTTGACCACTCTGCTTTGTTCATCAAACTTATTTTTGTTACTATTTTTAAAATACATTCTGAAATGCTTATCTTTCTCCAAGTTATAAATGCAATTACATAGAAATGATTAAGTAATTGCTTCATAATAGGGCCTGTGTTAGATTCTGGGAGGACAATAATGAAAAGGATAGGTTCATCTGAAGAGACAGCAAAGTTAGCATGAAATACTGAACCTAGTGGTACCACTTTGCCAAAGGCAAAAATGGGACAGATGTTACTGGATTTTATATAAGAACTGAAGTAAGTCATCTCTAAAGGGGTGTGCCAAAAGAGAATTCATTAAATAATATAAAATACATTCCACAAGTATATATTTTTGATTCTGAATTATACCTTATAGAAGAATCTTGATACTCTCTGATGAATACCATCACTGATCATTGCTGTAATATCTCGTACTGCATAACATTGCCTTTCAGAAAGATCAAATGTCTTCCTATTTATATATTTTCTAACCACTTATCCCGATTACTATAAAATCTAATACTCTGAATAAGTAGATTTTATCTTCTTTTCATAAGAATTCTGTTCTGGATACTTGCCATAATTATACCCTCAAGTTTATTAGGGCTAATGCCATTTGATTTTATATCCAAAAATTTGGATCATTTAATAACAATAGATCCAATGGAAAATATAAAAAATAATCTGAATTACAAATTTAATGTTATTTCAAAAGTATTTAAAATATGTTTTTAAATATATATCTGTGTAGTGTTAACATCCACTGGGCAAAGCCTGTACCCTGGCTACAAATTTGAGCGTATTCTCCTTCTGTTGTCGCAGAATGTGTGTCCCCAAGCACACTTCTCATATGTTCAGCTCCTGCCAATATATGCCCTATATATTTCTTTCTTTAATGGTAAGGACATAACACACTTAATAACACACCTTGTACTATCTAATTCTTCTGTTATAGACTTAGTTTAATTTATTTGACCTATTTTCCTGCCTTACTTTCAGTTTTTGTTTCCTCGGTAGACATGAGAAACACTCAGAACTGTTGTTCAACCTCAAATCTGTCACCTGATTTCCTGAAATAACCACACCTACTGTTTTAGAGTGTTAGTGAAAATGGGGTAGGATTTCCCATTTCTAGACAGCTGTGCACAAAATTTACAAGACATCAAAAATCTCAGAAATCCTTTTTAGTTTACTAAATATTTGGGTTTTCATCTTCAGATGTATCAGGATAAGGAAGCAACAAAGCTCAACTTTGAATCAACTCTGGACATATAGTCATAAAAAGTCAATTGCTCTTCCTCTATCATGATATATGGGTAATACTGTACTATATTAAGGTCCTAAGGAAGAGTCAACATGTCTACAGAGGATGAACAGCTTTATAAGAATTTAATGGTTTAAGATGCATAAATGACAATATGAAAATTAATTGGGGGCTCAGTTGACTGAAATCTTTTCTTGAAAATGCTATTGCTAAATCAGATATATTGACTTTTCTATAATAACTAAGAAAAAGACTTTTATTTTCCTAACATTTAACAGGCACATTGCCTAGAACTTAATGTCTTGTACCTTTTCTTTTTCTTTGTTGAGTGGCTCTTGAAATTAAATAATGATTGAAAAACAGGTATGAAATTTTAAAACATTAGAAAATTTCAGTACAGAAAAGGATATTGGAAACGATCTCATTCATATCACTTGTACTAAGAAATCAAAAAGGTATGTACATCTAAAGTTGCTAGATACTACAACTAGATTACTAATGAGCAATGCCATGACTCAAACTCCAAGAGATAACCTGACATGTTTCTAAGAATGAATTCAGCTGGGCATGGTGGTGCATATCTGTATTCTCAGCACTCAGGAGGCCGAGGCAGGGGGGTCACTGAGTTTGAGGCCAGCCTGACATACATAGTGAGTTTTTTGGGGGCGTTTTTTGGTGCTGGGGATCAAACTTGGATCCTTGTGCTTGCAAGGCAGGTGGCGAAACCACTGAGCTAAATCCCCGCCCCTACATAGTGAGTTCAAGGCCAGCCTGAACTGAGACCCTGTCTCAAAAAACAAAAAAAAAAAAAAAAAAAAAAGAATTCAATTCAATGCAATTTTTAAAATGCTTCTGAGCTCATGACAAATCTGCTCCTAAATTTGTTATCAGATGAATAATGTAATAAAAAGAAACACTTTATGAATGAAGCCTGGCTTGTGAGAACAATGTTTGGTCAATCAAAATTATTTCTCACTGACACACATTTTTTATGTTTGGTTAGAAGAGACTAAGGCCACTGATCAAATCAGCTGATCTGTATAGATGAATAAGCAGAGAAGATGATCAATTCAGTATTTGTATTAGTTTTCACAGGGATCTTTGAGCAGGTCTTCATGAATATGGGTGCACAATACTCAAATTTTGAAATAAACAAAGCTGACTCATTTATAAATGTTGAAAAACCTAGTCATTATTGTTTTCATTTTTCATAATTTAATAAACACATTGTCAATAAATTTTTCTGTTTGTATAAGTGTCACATAATCTTAATTAGATCATCTCTTTTTTATAGGTTAAAATCAAGGCCTTTCTTGCCATCTCCTTTTGTATGTTGTTTAGAATAATGGATTCAGTTATTCAAAAATTTAAGAGAGAAAGCATTAAATGTAGTTTTAAAAAAATCACTTCATCTTAAAATATAGATTTTAGCTTTAAGAGATGATAAAAACGATTTTATTTGACCAGCCCTGTCTTTTACAGATATTTAATGTAAGCCTTTAATTGATGAAGTAGCTATCAAAATAGCCTTAAAACAGAGCCAGGATAAGAACAAATGTTTTATACATTTTATCTTTTACATTATTCTAATTTCTCCAAATTTTCCTATGTTTTCTGCTTGCCATTTATTCAGAGGAATAGGTACCACTTAAACACATTTCTTCCCTGGAAAGTTTCCATCCAAACTGTAGAGATAGAAATTGCTAATAAATGCAATAAATCATAATCAAGCTTTATTGAAAAATAATTCAACTGGTACAAAATTTTAAATAATCTAAATTATAGTTATATAGATTATTAATACCTATATATGGTGACATTTTGAATAACATTTTTGTTGGGAAAAATCTAAAAATTCTCCAGCCCTTCAGAAAATTAACACCAAATATATCAAGATAAGGAAATATAAAATGATTAATGTTTTGCAAGATCTTTCAAGTGAGCCATCTTAGATTCACAAGCATCAAATATTTATCAAGAAAAGAGAATATTCAATAAAAATTTTTAAGCACTTACTGTACAAGAACCACTCTGCTGCATACTGCAAAGCATCCAGAAAAAATAAGACATTTTCACTCTGAAAATGATATTGAAGTCTGGGAGGCAGTGGGAGACCCATATAAATAATTATTACTTTTAAAAGGCAAAATATAATAAAAACCAGTAAAGATATAAATACAGTGCTGTTTGTTCCACAGGCTATCTTTTTTACCCTGCAGATACCTTTAATAAAATTAGCATCGTTGTTTCTGCTGTGTAGCAGCTGCTGACATTTGAGTGCCTGTGTTCTAGCATGTAGAGAAATATTACAAGGTTGAGCTTTGGAGAGTTGATGATTTGAAGTATAAAATTGAGGAAGGATATGGCAGATTAGTAAGTTGAATATTAGGAATGTTTAGAAGTGCAAATGAACGGGAGCATAGACAAACAGAGCCACAAAATATACAAGGAACAGAATGTTGAATTGGCAATAGATTAGAAAAATTGAGAAGGTACATGGGGTGTGATAATAAAACATGATCATTACCATCAAATTGGACACTCTACCTCTCCAAACTTTTGCTTTAATCAAGGATAAAAGTCAAAGTTCAATAAATATTTATTAATTTCCCACTACATACTAGGTTTTTACCTCTACCATGAAGATCCTAATTTATTCAGGCAATTTCTACATTTATGGAAGTCAAAATGACCAGAAACATAAAAATTAAATTTTCTGTTCTAAAATCCAAAATGAATAGTTTTGCCTCATAAGAAAAACCCAGTTAGCTGAATTCCTACTCCAGGTTTACATGGTGAGAAGTAGTAAGATGCATGAGCTTGCAGGCGAAGGCCAAGCTTGACTCAAACTGTCCATCACTAACTTCCAGATGACACCTAAACCCCCCCAGTCCATGGTGTCATGGAAGATTGAATAATCCTTCTTGCCATTTAACAAACAACCACTGAGAGTTATTTAGTCTGTTATGATTGTTTACTTCTCATTTCATACTCTAGTGCCCAAGACAGGGCCTTATCCAGTAGGCACAAAGAATATTATTGACTAAAGTTTGGAAAAAGATGAAATGGTGTAATGCATTTTTTCCACAAAAAGGACAATGCAGAGAAATGCCAACAAATGTTTATGAAGGGAAAAAGGACTTGAAGAAAGAGATAATTGAAAGAAAAAATGGAAACAAAGATTTTGGGAATGGAGAGGGGAAAAAGTGTGGTAGGGAGGGGAAGGGAAGAATAGGAAAAAAAAGAATTGATATATTATATACAGGTATAAATTCCCCATGAGGAATGTGATCTTTATGTATGGAAATCTTTATGTATGTACTAATAAAAATATAAATGTAGTTTACAAGTAAAGGAATATTGTTTCTTTCAACTGTGACATTTGTGATGTGTGGGAAAAACAGAAAGTTTTAAGAAAATATAGATTTGGAAAATACTCACTGAGAAAGCCTTGATGTATTTGATTATTTAAACATTTGAAATGGTACTGTAATTGTAAAAAAAAAAGAACTTCCCAATTTACTGGGAGTGACTCTTCCTACCAAATTAGCAAAGCTTGTAATACATACATTCTTGCCAAATAATGATAAAATTCAGTTTTGAGGAACACATAATGAACTCTTAATGAAGAAAACACCTGCTTTTTCTTTATTCCTTTCCCTGGAGAATCAGTAGATGTGGTCTCACATTCGTTATTCTATGAACTAGTATATTTTTCAGGTACTGAGGAATCATTTGTTAGCATTCTCAGGGAAGCTGTCTAACAAAACCAAACATTGGAGAATTCACAGGAAGCCCATAAACACGGCATGTTGTCCTGTCACATATAAAGGAAAAACATCAATTACGACATAAAGACAGACAATGCCCTTCTCCAGAGCAGCAACAGTTATGTGTGGCTTTTTTAAGCAGATGGACAAAACTGAATTAAAAGTAATATCAGGCATTATACTATGTAATTATCATTCTTTTCACTTAATAGGCAATGAGATGGAATCTTAAAAGATTTTAAGTTACAGGGTACATTGACAGAGCTTGTTAGTGGTAATATTCATATTCAAACAAGACTTCTAACTTGCTCTGTACCCCTCAAGATTGCAATTGTATTTATGTGGGCAAAGACAATGTTTTATTCACCTTGAAATTCTTAATGTCATGGTGATTCTGAAAATAAGATATTCTTATTTATGTTGAGATATACAGTTATACAAAGCTAAAATTTATACCAAAATAGCTTTGCTGGTAGAAAGGGTCCCTTCTGTTCATTATATAGAGAAACAAGCACATCATTATTTTATCTTAATAAACAATTGTAGAAACCATCCTCAATTTATCAACATCAGTTTAATTAGTAGTAATTCACACACACACACACACACACACACACACACACACACTCTGAGGGTTACCAAATGCAATTCTTTAACAAAAAAGATTAAAATGCAAAGAATAAGGCAGAAAAAATATCAAATTGTTTCACTGATATTTAGTTCATTTATTTTGTCAAGTGCAATTTAATTTTAACAACTGGCTTAAGCAATTTTAATGTTAATTCACTTCAAGAAACATTGAAGAATAAATCAAAATCAATTTCAGGGCAGAAAAGGTTTTTCATGCCTTGTTATAGAAAACTGAATGTTTTGTTTAATAAGCATATTCCAATTTCTAAAGCTATGAGAACTTACATTGCACTAGAAATACCTTTAACATTTTTCCATGACCCAAATGAAATTTTTGATATCTATGAAAAAATTTATCATTTTCCCACTTTACTTTCAAGTATTAATTCCCTAGTTCATTTCTGAAATTAGCCTTACTATTCTGGGTTTGATGAAAGCTCCAAATCCATACTGATTTGAAGATATTTGCACACTGTCTTCTTTGAATGACAAAATAGAGTGTAACGCAGTACTAAAGGGACTGCCATTGAAAATAATAGGAAAATAAGTTGGGCTGGTTTACTCTGAAGAATGATTGTCAACAAATACAAAAAAGTATAATTGAATCAACTGCGAACACTATTATTAAACAGTTCTAAATGTCAAAAATCTTGCTTTTGCTTGTTCCCATATACATAGAATCAGGTTAGGGCTAATATGTGAATAAATAAATAACATTAAGAAGTTATTTTTCTCTCAAGATAGTAATAGAAAATACCTGGGAGTGGATTTACTATATAACATAAAAAATCACTAATTGAAGACAAATACCCACTTAAATGATTCTATTACACATTTGCTATCCAATTCTGCAATAGAGTTGTTAAGAATGGAATCTAACAATGAATTCATGTAAATACATATTTTTGTAATATTTAAATTTTAACCAATTAACTCCACCAAATCTCTCCACTTCAACTTCACTTCCCTTATATTTTTCTGTTGGAGCTAGTAGGAGCATTATTGGAATCTCTCTAAGGGAAACTGAATTGGAAATGAAAGTAGTTGGCTTTCCAGACAAGTTTATTTGATTCACAGTTGTTTTCTAATAACGAAGCTTCCTTGGTATACTAAAATTTCCTGGGAAAACTTATCACCTTCTGCTTCAATGTATGTAGCCTGACTGGATTAGCAGTCACCTGGGAATGTGATAGGATTGGGATAGTGATAACCCCTTGATGAATTAATAGCTAAATAAGTTCTAAGGAGAAGGGGCCCAGTTGTAGCAAAGATCATTATAGCATGACTTTGGAAACTACATCTGGCCCTGACCTCTTTCTCTGTGGCTTCTCACCTTGCTCTCTGGTTCTCAGAAGACACGAGTCGAGCAGTTTTCCTCAGCCAGGACCATCTACCATAGTGTTTCTATCTTGGAGCCAGTTGACCAAGGGCTGAAACCTCTGAAACCATAAGCCAAAGTAAGCCTTTCTCTTTTATGTGGTGGATGTCAGATAGTTTGTCCCCACAAAGCAGAAAGTTACTAATTCAATAACAAACTCATAAATTCAAATGTGGAAAAGAAGTAATGAATAGGCTTTTGTTCCACTGGGGAATTGAACACAGGATCTCATATGTGGGAGGTGAGCACTTTGCCACAGAGCTACAGACCCAGCTAGTGGATTGGATTGTTTGATAATACAGTGAATTAAAGATGAGTAAGCTTTATCTATAGTCAACACTGTACCATGAACATCAAGTGTTATTAATCTGATAAATCTCAATTAAATGTTCATAACAAAGACAAAGTAAAAGTGAAGCACAGAGAAATTCCTGTAGATGATGGATATGTCTCTTCTATGTGGTGTTTTCAGGGAATGTGCAGTCACCCCAAATCACTCAGTTGTATTGTATTAAATATGTGCAGATTTATATATATATATATATATAAATTATAATTCAATAAAGCTGCTTTAAAAAGAAACTACTGAAAATTGTGTCATATAAATATATTGAGAATTATTTAAAATTTTAAGTATTTAAAATATAAATAGTAAAATAAATTAATGTATACATATAACTCATAACATACTACTACATGAAAATGACGGTGAACTGATTGATAAGTTACATCAACTAGAAATATATTTATCATTTATCACTGCTCAAGAATATTTAAAAGCCTTGAAATTTTATTTCTAAATTTGATGTATATATATAAGAACATACACTCAGCCATTTGCTTTATGACAGAGAATTGTGATGTTTGGCACTTTCATTATGCATACATCACAGGGTATACGTACATGAACCTAGGTGGAATAATCTTTTAGTTTATTATGCTATTTATGGTATAGTCTATTGTTCCTAGGTCCATGAACAAAGTGACATGAAACTGAATCAAGCACAAATGAAAATGATATAATCAACACTGTGACAAGATATAATAGACTTGTCAGTGTTTCATGGCATAATATTTTACAGTAAATTAAGTAGACATGTTTGTACATATATAATATATATTTATGTGTGTACACATATGAAAGAAGACTGAATTTTAAAATAGTGATAAACCTATAGTATTTTAAATACATAAATCAGTTACATAGTCATCTGTATATTATTTTATGGCTATATTTTTATATGACTGGCAGCATGGTAGGCTTGTTTACACCACACAAGTATCATCCCAAAGAAGTGGCTAATGACTTTTGCTATGGCTACACAGTTAGCAAGTAATAAGAGTTGTTCAGATACATTGTAAATTTATGGGGCCATTGTTATATAGTAATCTATCATTGCCTGAAATGTTAAGAGGTGCATAACTCTATACATAATATATAATATTACACAATGGTCCTGAAGGTAATATAAGAAATATTAGAGATTTTTAAAAGGAAAAATATGCTCCCATTTCTTATTATTAGGAAGAAAGTTTGAATTAAGTTTTCATGAATGAATAGAATTTGTGTTGGTGAAAAAATGTTGGAAAGGGAAATTTAGGCAAAGGTAAAATGTTAATGTTAAGAGCAAATTTGGTTTTGCAAAGGAAGAAATTTGACTAAAGAAAATTATTTGGCTAGAGGAAGGGCATGCATGATGTATATTACATTGCATTGTTTGGTCTAAAATGGTTTATTTTATGTTTTTAGACTGTATAGAATTACAAATGTAGAGAGAATGAATTTTATGCTATTTTTCTACTAAAACAGTACACATGCCTGAATGACAATATGATATGAATATAAAAGAAAAGATCATGTTTCAGATGACTGATTACACTGGATTAATTTCAAGGTCACTTTCCTCCTTTGGATTCTATGATTGACATTTACTTATGTAAATGACATATGAAACTGAATAAGATGTTTTAATTTTTATTGTTATCATTATTCAAGGCAAAACATTTGTTTGCTAATTTATTCATAAATATTGAATTTTCACTTCTGGCTGTTTAAATATCCTGAACCCTACAAACAATGTTCATAACGTGTGAGTACTGAAGCTAAACTCAGTTTTTCAATGTACTGTATTGTCATTCATGGGTTGGATGCCTGTGGCTGGTGAGTTACTATGCTTATGTTTGGCTGGTAGTCTAGTCAATGAAGGACCCTAGTTAGCAAGACAGACTCCATATTGCTGCTGGAACGACCCACCTGCCTGCCCTTTAGATGAACTCAAAAGGAGGAAGCTTAGAAGCCTCCTTCCCTTAGAGAGTCTCTTAGAAAGAATAATTAATCAGCTATTGTTTTACAAATGTTCTAACGACAGGACATTCTGCTTCTGTACCTTTTGGTTGCTTTGCTAGTTCTATCCCATAGGGGGGCCTAGAAACTGTTGGCCTCAAAGGTGTATAAAACATGTTAGTCTCCCCTGAGTCAGGGCTTGAGTCCGATGCTCGGCTTGGGTCCCAGCCAGTAATAAACTCCTGTGTGGATTTAATATCGGTCTCTGTTTGGTTCTTTCTATCTGGGTGCAACGGTCAATATATATTCAAAGAGAGAAGGTGAGCAAAGAGTTTAAATTGGCCATTAGTCAAAAACCTTAAATCACTGCACAAACCCAGTTTTAAAGCACATTGTTTAGGTTCCCGACAGTATTTATCTTTCATGATGCTCCCTCTGCCAGAAATGATAAAGAGAAGGAAAGCATGGGAGCTTCAGAGAAGCTCGACTCCATGTTGAACCATTTAAAGATGCAGTCCCCAATGAACTGTTAAAATGTCTGATCAAAAATAATCAAATGGCTAATTGTGTTTATATCTCAGTAATGATTCATCTCCATCAGCCTCTAATTTCTGTGTTTTATTGCTAAATGTGTACAATTTCTACAATGTTTAATACCATTTTGCTTCTTAATATATTGTTATGATTGTATGTATGAATAAGCAAAAATTATCAAACTTTAGTTAAAATAGTCACTTAAAGGCAATTCAGAGGCCTTTTTAAGGAGGCTGATACTCACATAGTCTGTTTTCATGTATGCTGCACTATATTTGTCTGTTTACTTATTTATTTAACCTTAGTTTTAGATTTGTTCAAAGCCAAGATAACTATGTCTTTAGGGTTATCTAAAGCCAAGATATTTTATTTACCTCATAATACCTCATTTTTCTGTTGTTATGACCACGTACTTGAGACTGTATAATTTATTAAGAAAAGAAGTTTATTTTGCCTCATGATTCCAAAAGCTTGGAATTCCAAGACTGAGCAAATTCATCTGATGATTTATAAAAAATTTGTATTTTGGCTCAAGGTTGTTCAAACTGTGAAGTCCAAAGGCACAGCCTTGGCATCTGGTGAGGGTGTTATAGCATGTCAGAAGATGAAAGACAAGTGACCACACACGAAAAGGACAAAACATGAGAGGTGGCCTCACTATAAAACAGTCTATTTCCATGATATAATACCTATTCCCATGAAAAAGGAATTAATTGCTTTTAAAAACCTAATTACCCATCAAATTCTCAACCTCCCAACACTACCAAAATGCCAGCAAAATTTTAACATAAGTTTCACTGGATACAAACATATTCAAACCATAGTATACTCCTTTCTTCTTCACCATAGCTACTTGTACTATCTAATGCCATTGTTTACAGTTGCTTCTACATAACACTAAATAATCATTTGAAAGTTTAACATACCAGTAAGTCCTGTATGATCATAAACAACTATTCTGACTCTGTATAAATTCCATATAAAATGACAAATCAATTAGTTGTGTACTTATTTGGTTTGTGGATAACTGAAAGAAAAAGATAGTTAACAAATAAATGCAGGAAAAAGCCACCTATTAAGAAAATTGTAAAGGCCTAATTTCTTCCAGTAAACAAGTAGTTAATTTTAGAAAACACTATGAGAAATGACCATTATATAAACATAGTTCTAAAAAGAAAACCTTTTCAAATATCCAATTTTGAAAAGCAACACATCTTACCTTATGATATTAAACACAATAAAATTTCTATAATTTATTTGCTCTCATTCAAATTAACAAAATGTTCTTACTGTACTCGTTATTGTTTTTGGTGTTATGTATAGCAAATTGACTATTCCTCATCTTTCTCTTCTTAATAAAGGTTAGTAAATACATTATTTAATAATCTTTTAAAATTCTGGTTCTGCCACATGGGAAGTTTAATATCAACAAAAATTTTAATTCATACACAATAAATAGCATGTATTTCTCTTTTATGAATGTATCATATCTATAAATGTTTCATTTTTCTCTAAATCTTTTATATTCCTTCAGTCTCCAATTACATGACCTTAAGAAGCCAGGTAGAAAACCATGCAATTACATGTAAAGTAGTCTGTGTGGTATATCTTCATTAACCTTATTCACCATGTACTTACTTAGATATTAATACTCTGGTTAAAGTACAATATTAAGTCCAAATCTATTGGACAATAATTTTTATTTTTATCTCATTATCAATCTATTCCACATGTGAGCAATCTTGAATTTTATTTTATGCTCAGAGATTATCAGTAAAATTTATTTTACTATCTCTGCCAAAATTAGCATATTAAATTTCCTAAAAGGCAAATATATTTACATAGTGCAAAATGCTGATATTGAGAAATAGTAAATTTATGTCAAAAATTTGGATGTTAAATTTCCTATACCTGATTCGACATATTGGAACTATTTTGGGTAAACTCACAGTAAGCTTAAGCGTTTCAAAAAAAATTCAAATAAATTAAGGCATCGATATGGAAAATCTGAGCTTGTAAACAATAATGTGCATTGCTTGATTACCAATCTGCTGATGGGATTTATGTATCCTCTTTGCACTTATCTGTTATTTTGTGAGTTTATGGAGTTTGAAACAAATCTTTCTTCTTTTGTATCAAATAAAGAGAGCGGTGATGGTGTAGTGTCACATGAATAAAATTACTTTTGTAAAATAAATCAAGAATCTTTATCCTGAATCTATGAAATATTGAAAAATGAGTAAAATATACTTTATATCAGTTTCCCAAGTGATTTTCTCATTTGTGCTCTTATTTAACCATTTTAATACAGAATAAATTTTATTTTTGTACAGTATTTCAGAATATACAGATTATACACAATGTGCATATTTATACAGTTGTAATAAATTTCTTAAAAATATGAGTTTTTGTTGTTTTTTTCTATTTTACAAAATATGCTTGTTTAGTCCCAAATTTTATGGAGGACTGCTATAAATCTCTACTATGTCAAGCAAGTAAAGAACAGTACAAAACTATTGATTCTTTAGGTAGTAAGGAATTTACCATCACCTGAGCAGAGATATCTTTCTCCTTGGCTAAGCTTTAAACCCCTAGAATGTCCCAAGAGACTGGAGCCAATCTTGTTATTTATTCTCAGTGCCTGGAATTATTTATACCAGAAAATATATGCCGGTTTTTATCAGACAGTGATGGTGGCGTAGATTGAACATAGAGCTCAACCAAGTGAGGAATCAGTTAGACCAAGGCAATGAAATCTCAGAAAAATTGAATTTCAAGTGAGCTTCTTGGGTTGGCATAACTGTGCCTGGTCACTTGGTGTATTTGAGGTGGTGACAGATCCTGTGATGTCACAGGGAGAGGATGACAGAAAGCTCCCTGTGTGTACTCCTCCCAGATTTTTCTCTATGTATTTTTTTCTTTTGGTTGGTTTTGTGTTTTTTTCTATGCACTAAACATAACTGTAAGAATAACAGGTTTCAGTTAGATTGGTCAGGCTTTCCAAGCAATTGCCAGACTCAAAAGTGTTTTTAGGAAAACATCAAACTTAATGTGGGTGTTAGAAACCTTGGGAAGATTTTGCTGGAGGATGACACTTAACCTTGCATGCAAAAAAATAGGTTCCCACTGAATTGCAAGAAATTGAGTATCTTCAATTGATTGATTTAAAAAATAATATACTTGGTTTTCCTTTATTGAAAATAATTCTACATGTTAAAAATTTTAAGTTTAAAAACCTAATTTGCAATATATCTGATTTAAAAATGTGTGGATGAGAGTTTTGGTTATGAAAATTTTGTTTTAAATCTTATTTGTGTAGTGAATACCTCTTCAAGTTACTTTTATATTTGATCCACTAGTTTATTATTTATTATGATACACTAATTCATATTCCTATGAGATTGCTTAACTTACTCTTAGTTATAAGAGTTACTGTGTTGGCAAACAAATTCTAATGGTATCAAAACAATTATGTTGGCTGGGGATTTAGCTCAGTGGTTCCGCTGCTTACCTTGAAAGTGCAAGCTCCCGAGTTCTACCTCTGGTATAAACAAAAAAATGTTTATTTCTAAAAGGTGACATGTTAATAGGCAGGAATAAAAAATAAAAAGTTAATGAAATATAATAATTCATAGATGCCAATTCACATTACAAAAATATTAGAGAAACATCAGAGCTTACCCCAAAGCAAGTGTACTCTAAAGGCCTCACAGAAAAATAGCACAGTAAGCTCTGCTCTATTGGCCATCATTTTAGGAGATTTAAGAGACAATTTTGAAACACCAAAAAACAAAAAAAATCTTTCATTCTCTTTTATTTCATTATTGGACTTAAATGTCATACTTTCCCAGTAGGTAAAACAGAAAATCTTTTTTTCTTTTTCATTTTCTGACACTGTCAGGGTCTGAATTGAACTCAGGGCCTTGCAAATGCTAGGCAAGAACTCTCTCACTAAAGCACATCCCTAGTCCTTTAGAAATTAAATTTACTTAAAAAAATTGAGATAAATTCTTGCTAAATTGTTCAGGTTTGCAACCTGCAATCTTCCTGCCTCAGCCTATCAACCAGCTGAGATCACATTCCTGCAATGCTACAACTGACTTCCTTTTTATTTTCAAATGATCAAATTTTCCATTCTCCTAGAGGCTTTCTCTGTCTGGATAATGATCTTCAGACCTTTGCAGTGAAAAAGAGACAATTGCTTAGAAAAGAAACATTCCAGAAAGTAAGCCACAATACTTGACCCAGAGTCAAGCTGGAGTCTGAGTGTTTTCTTTCCCACTTTAATGATGTTACCCTTTAGTTGTGATGGTGAAATGGAGACTTGTTATTCAGTATCACAAAATCTAAATGTCTTGCAAGAGGATTAGTGATGTAGCAGGAAAAGCATTTGTAGCCTTCTGGCTTCTAGCCAAAGGGTTGACTGATTTATTAAATTAACAACAACATATAAGGTTTTGATTTCTAAATTTAAAAAACAAATACTTATCACAAATACTTTTAAGCACAAGTCCTGTTCTAAGGTCACAAGAGATTACTAGAAGACAAATTAAATCACCTTTTTAATATGTTGGATAAAACATGTTCTTTTGAAGATAAATTAAGCAAAGATCAGTACTACAGTAAAGTCCTGATGGTTTCCTATTAATTAAAATTAATACTTTAAAAATCTTGCCAGACATGGCAGGAACAAGAGCAGATGGAGTTAAGATGATACAAATACTTCGGCCTAAGTTTTGGGATACATTAGCCAATAATCAAACATTTTTGAAAAATTGAAATATGTTCTGGTAAGGATGTGGAAGGATGCCAATGTGTAGAGAACAATTACGATTTTTGTAAGAAAAACATATTATAATAATTATTATAGTGCTCTTCCTGGCACACTTAATTATAAAATTATATTTCTGCACAACTTATAGAACACATTATTTTAAAATAGAGTAGAATATAATGGAAAATAAAAAATATAAAATAAAATAACATTTCAAGCAACAGTCCTCTCATTAAGAAGTATTTTGAATATTCTGATATTCAAGAACATAATTTCCTTAAATTTTATGGTGAATTAGAGATAATTTAAAATTTAAAAATCATCACTAAAAGGTAGTTTGTATTTATTTTCCTATTAGCAAAATAGCAATATCTATATCTACATAGATATATAAATATATGCCAGTTTTCCCCTAAAAAATGAAGGTGGTTTAATTTTAAGTAATTAAATAATTATTTTTTAAAAAATTATTTTCTGATTACTTTAATGTTTTCTTTCCTTGTTAGTTTGTAAGCTGGTGATATGTCATAAGTTATTTCTTGTTTTTCTTTCCAAACAGATAATATAGATACTTCCTAGTTCACAAAGATTATTATAACAACACATAACAAAGTTTTATCTTTATTCTATGAGATCTTATAGCAGAGTAACATGATAAATGAGCATTCCTATAAACACTAATAACAGATCATCTTTTCTGAGGAAGCAATATAAAATATATAAATATATTGTATTTAGCATTTTTGAAGACTTTTAAAAGCATATTTAATTTTTTTGTAGACTAGGTTAAAAGTAACATTTCGTATTATACATTGTCTTCAACAACCATAATAACCTTACTTGTTAAACACATTACTTGAAGAAACAAACATACTTTTGTTTGGTAAGATATTTGAAAAGCAGCCTTAAGAACAGATTTGAAAACAGGAAGCCAAAATAGTGGGAAGTTGTTTTGTCCAAATTCTCAAAATATTTGCAAAATGGTACTAACAATTTCGTTGGGAAAAGGTTTATAGTTTGAAGAAAATCAGTCATTTCATAGAGAAAATAATTTTCCTTTCTGATAAATTTGGGAATATATAAAGTTTAATGTTTGAATCTCTTCTAAAACTCTATCACAATTGGAATATGGATTTATGTTTAAATGATTTTAGACTACTCACTTTTATGCCCACTATATCTAATGTTCCTGAGTCATTTTTCCTAGAAACATTGTCACTAGTAATGTTTATCTAAGCAGCATTTTAGACAATAGCTACATTTTCAGGTAGTTTTTATGATAATCAGTTAGTATAATAAAGCATAATTTTTCTTACCATTCTTCAATCATAATTGACCCTATCTTTATTTCCATCTTCACCCAACAGAAAAAAAGGTCAATATTTATGTTTAGAAAGCTGATTTTTTAACTGTCTAAAGAAAAGATTAGAATAAAAATACACTCAAAATATCAGGAAATTTATAATCTTTTCATAACAAAAATAAGGGAAACTAATAAATCTTGAAATTACAGAGAACATTTAGTATGATTAAAGTTCCAATAAACAGAATATGGGTACTGAGATACTCTTTAAAAAATAAGAGACTTGCAAAGTTTCTCTCACATTTTCCACAAAGTGCTTTAAGATAGCAACCAATAGCCAAGATCTGCATATTTAATACTGAAAAACGTTTAATGTTTATTTTAACTAATGACTTATTCCAGTGTACAGGGGAAAGAAACATACACAAAAAGTAAATGAACCTTAAAGCCATCACTGCAACTAGAATACTGCCACAGAATTCTTATTAATAACTTTCATGTTTACAAATTCCCTTAAAATGAAATTTTATTTCCACATGAGACTAGAGAAAATAATAACTAAAAATAAAAATAATGATTACTTTTAGGCTTTGTGGGATTATTTTTCCTTTACATTAGTATTCATTTTTCTTGAAGAGAATTGATCCTCTTCCACTGAGCATATTTGGAAAAAGGATATCATCTAGTTCCAACTGTTACAGCCCACCCAGCTTGGAAGTCTGTTAGGCCAGGTCCTCATTTTCAGCCACTGTTTCATGTAACCCAGGGCTAGAATGTGACTAGTTGACAATGGCATCATAATCATAATGGAACCATTTCCATGGGCACCACAGATGAGGAATTGATGATAGCAACTGATACCTCCAGGTTAAGGTAACCTGGCAATCATTCCTCTTGTAGATGGTAGTTCTGTAGCAGGTTTCTGGTTCTTAATTTTCAAGAGCTTTCTTAATTTTGATGTGGATTCCAGATTCTGCACATGCCTTGTTCCATTTCCTGTTTTGTATTTAAAAACAAAAACAAAAAAAATTTTAAAATGACTTTTTATCTATAGTTAATTCTTGCTATTAAGAACACTAACTGTTGACAATATTGTTCCCCTAGTGATAAAGTTAAAATATGTTAGACATTTTTTATTCTGTTAGCATTTCAAAACAATCAATACCTATTTTATGAAATCTACACTGGCTTACAAGTCTACCTCTTTGCTATATTTTAGTTGCTATTCTAAGATACTCATGATCACCTATGATGTATTACATCATATTTTGGATACAAATTTTAAATATACTTAAATTATTTCACCTCATCCATTCATCATAAAAACAGGTTTAAGTAAAAACAAATATTTCTCTTCTATTTTACAGATAAACAAATACTCAAGGAGAATAAGCAATTTCTAAGTGGTGACCATAATAAATACAAAGCACAAGTGTAAGAACTTTAAACCAAGTTCTAAGCTCTATATTTAAGGCTATTTATCTTGCAACACAGTGTCTCCCAGCTCTGGTGTAGGAAAATAAAAAAGTAAGAAGTTAATACTCAATAAAGAAACACAGGGTAAAAACAGAGTTCTTAAGTCTATTCATTTATGATTGTGTAGAAAAAGATCATTGGAAGAAATCTGCAATGGTATTATCAGGGTATTATTTTTAATTTTTGGTACTGATAATCCAATCCAGAGGTGCTCTACCACTGAGCTACATCCTCAGTCCTTTATTTATACATTTATTTTTTACTTTTAATTTTGAGACAGGAGGTCACTAAGTTGTCCAGGCTGATCATGAACTTGCATTCCTATAGCCTCAACCTTGTAAGTAGGTGGAATTACAGATGTGTGTCACTATACCCAGGGTGAAGTAATAGCAGGTTTCTCATATTTTAAGGGGCCCTATGTAAATTTAACTGGTGTCTGGAAATCTCCTTTGGACTATTTCTTTTACCAAGAAACATCTTCTGGTTAAATATCAGTGATCCAAATGGCCTGGCTACTTGATTCTTAATCTTCCTCTTTCCTATAGGTGATTGCACGTGAAGGACCCTATTCACTGTGTCAGTAGTACAACATATAAGTATTAATGGGGGATAGCTGACACAAAAGATATTTAAATTCATTTGTTAATTTTAACAATTGGCACATATTGGCATGCTCTGAAGTAATATTTTTTCAAAATGTTTAAACAATGTGTTTTCAAGGTGCCACCTCCCAAAATGGTCACCAACAGACATAAGGAGAAATGAAGGGTATGAAAGTACAGATGTGGGCCAGAATTACGTTTGAATTTAAAAGGTCAATTATTCAGCTGATATTTCTCTTTGAATAAGCTTACACAGGAAAACATAGAGATGAGTTGAATTTATGGTGATGAGCAGTGGGGCAGGTAGGGTCAGGAGGAGCACAGGGATCC
Source organism: Heterocephalus glaber (assembly GCF_053883595.1). NCBI lineage: Eukaryota > Metazoa > Chordata > Mammalia > Rodentia > Bathyergidae > Heterocephalus > Heterocephalus glaber. The sequence goes on along the minus strand of NW_028258406.1, from coordinate 5,960,473 downwards.
ACAGTGATGAGCCCCAACAAGTCCCAAAGGCTAACGGAGCCAAAGCAACTGATAACATTATGCATCCAGCGCCATGCTAGGGAGACCTTGTACATTGTGTGAAAAGTGACTACAGACTGAAAGAAATTTCAAGTAGGGAGACATTTGAACCACTAGTTAAAGATTAGGATAGTGAACTCTAGAATAAAAGAACATTTAAAAAATCAGAATATCTTTGTTCTAAAGAGGATACACTCCTGTCATATTGTGTTGTGCCTGGTCATATTGTATTTTTCATAATATTTGCTCGGATGTGATTTGCTGTCTAAATGCTGTTTTTCTCTCTAAAATATGGACAACTTGGATGCTTCTTGACCAAATTACTTTACAAAATGACAGACTTATTGGACCTTACACAATGACATTCAAACAGAACAGAATTGTGCTGTGTGTGAGGAAGACGAACACTTACAGCAGAGAAAACAGAAAAAACTCATCTTTCCTCCTGCCCTAGTCATACCTTCCCACATTCCAAACACCCATATGTCCTCTCTCCTGGGATGAACTTGGCCTTTTCTCTCCATGCTTGCTCACTGCTATTTTGATGTGCAAACAGCAGGCCACTGGCAAAGAAGCAGGAAAATGATCAGAGCAACCACATCACATTGACTCAGAGAAGTGGTGAGGTGACATACAGCATCTCTACAGAGCTGTGTAGTTTTTAACCTGGGTAGGTTCTTAACACAACATGATGTTGATCTCTTTGTTTTTACCCTGTGGTGTGATCTAGAGCAAGGAAAGGACTTTCTATTTCTTTCCCGTTTTTAACCTCTGTTTATCTAAGTAGCACAAGTGTAAAAATGAAGGCTAAGATATTACTAGAGATGAGAATTGGAGCATTTTTTTATGTATGCTTTTGTGTTCATGTCTACATAAAATTCAAGAGCAATATATTTTATGTTTTTATGCACAATTTATAGTGCTCACCTTGATTAATAATCAGCATAGGAAAAATTATATCTGTCTCAAGAAAACTTACTAGGAAATGTAACACTTCTTTAGGGGAATCCGAATGTTGTTTTATTGTTGTTTAATATAGGCCTTCTCTGCTTTACTTTAACCAAAAAATCCAAGTGTCAGATTTTACTTTTGCTGTTTGTATGTAAGTAATATTCTTTCCCCTGTAACACTATTAGGTGGCATTTTCACTAGTGAATCAAGGGAAAGTCATTATTCATTAATTTCAGCCACTTTTTTATTTAGTGAAGTAACAAATGAAGCATGCATTTAATGGACTATGCCCAGCAAAATGTAAGTGGGTCATGATTATTTCCAGTGTCTATCCTAGACCCTGTCTGTTACAAAAATCTCTGCTAATAAACTTCAAAATCTTAAATAGTAGAATTTTTCTTCAACAGGAACTCAAACCAAATGTCAAGTTCTTGCAACTCTGAAGTCACTTCCAGGAAGAAGGAGACAACATGGATGACCAAAGAAAAGTATGAGTTAAATATATATTTGGGTATTTTTGAATTTGAAGACCATGAGGGACTTTCAAAAATTTGCATATAAGTGGTGAATGGATGGGGAAAAATGAAAGGCAGTGGCACTAGGAGCACCCCTCCAAAACCAGAGTCAGGTCAAGGGCATAGGATGCAATCAATTTGATTAGCAATTTTTCCTCCAAAAATTTAGTCAATTAAAAAATATTGCAGTACAGTTTCACTTATTACCCTATCACTTAATTTTAAATCTTGTAATTCAAGCTCTAAATATTTTTCATATTAGTTTTAGTCACTTTTATTGAAGGGTGTCATAAGTGAGAAAAATGCATTACTCTTAAGTGTAAAGTCTGGTAGTTCACACAGAGCTCATATGTACGTTCATGTAATGACCCATATCAGGGATGGCAAACCTTTTAGAACTTTCAATGATAACAATCAGCTGGCTGTGGCAGATGTGCCATAGGTTCACTACCACTGATAAAAATGGAGGGTGTTATATTGGCTGAAGAACCTCCCTTGGGTCTCCAAACCATTGCGACCCTTTTGCAATAGGTAACTACTCTCCTGTCTTGCAGTGTCATAAATACATTGTAACAGCAATGATTTTCATAGATTGCATTTACAAATATGACAAGTTTTGTCTTTCAGTAACATGATTAGCATATACATCCAATGTTCTTTCTTGTGGTTACATAGCAAACATTTATTAATTTTTATTGCTGTATAGTGTTCCACTCTGTAAAATCCAGTAATTGCTTGTTTATTTTTACAGTGCGTGGGAATGGGGGTATAATGCACAACATACTTACATATATCTTTTGTGGTTCAGATATACTAAATGGTAACAGAAAAATACAGTAGTGGAATTCCTGTGTTAAAGATTTCATTCATTTACTTTTAGTATTTAATACAGTTTTCCCACATGCTTGGGTACATACTAGCCAGAGGTGAACATTTCAGTTACTGCCTGTTGTGCCTTTTTTAATGTCTTTTTTCATATGTGTATCTATAATTTGCCACTTTAATATTTAAATATTCTACAGTGATCATGAAAATGTTTTTCCATATTATCTGCTTAAAAGAATTAATGTTTTACATTTCTGTATTAGTTCCTTAATGAATATGAAATTGTTGTATACTAGTGAGGAAAGACCTAATATTATTTTTGTCCACACTGATATTAATTTGGCCCAATACATTACTTTGAAAGAGGATACTTTTTTCACTACAATAAAGTATTATTTCATAAATTTAGTAAAATCACATTATTTTCATTGATCCTATTTTTTACATGTCTATTATCCTTTTTTGTGATATTATCTTGTTTTTTTTCTTGACATTATAATAATTTATGAAATACAATACATCCACCTCTACACTTCATTGTTCTTCAAGATAATTTTCTTATTCTTGGCCTTTCACAATTACATATAAATTTCAGTATTTTATCAATTTTAGGCAACACAACTTATAATGTGATTGGTTTTTACATTGAACATACAATGTGTTTCATTTATTGCTATTCAATTTCATGTCATTTCTTTATTATCCATTAGTGCATTAGAAAAAATTTTCCTTTGTAAAATGACAAAAGGATTAAAAGTGATTACCTCTATCTCATAACTAAAGTGAAGGTAGAAAACTTTCATTGCTTCAATTTTTCAGATTGTATTTTTTAGACTAAATATTCTAAGTAATATTTTATAGACAGTTTGCTAATATCTCATTAGTTTTTAAAAATATTTTTTTCATGAAAGATCATGACTTTAATGCGTTTTTATTTTAATGTACTTTTCAGGCTAAGAGTTAAGATTATGAAAGTCTCATAAAAGAACCTATGGGTAATTCTTTATTTTTTGTGTTACAGAATAAATATGGAATATTCTTAAATATTGGGATGATCTTCTATAGATACTATATGATGTTTACTTTGTAGGAACTTCTAAATTGACATTCCTTAGAAGGACATAGGGCATTTTCAGATTTTGTATTTCTTCTGAAATCTCTTTTGCTGAGGATTATTTTACAAAGATGTTGCTTATTTCTTTTAATTATTCAATTTTATGGGCTGAGTTGCTAATGATATTGGATTTTTATTTTGGTCGTTAGTCTGCATAGCAATATTGCTTTTCATTCCTATTGCGATTGTCTCCGCTTAACTCTCATTTTGTTTTTCATGGTGTTACTTACTTAATGAGGCACTGTACATAGATATTAAGCAGAAAATTCCATAAATAAATAATTTATGAGTTTTAAATTGTTGTCTTCTGAGTAGCATGATGAAATCTCACTCCAAGTTGTGCTCCATTCCACTCGAAACATGAAGCATCCTTCAGTCTAGAGCAGCGGTGGTGAACCTATAGTACTTGTGCTGCTCAGGCTGTTTGTATCATCAAAAGCTCTAAAAGGTTCGCCATCACTAGTCTATAGTATCCATGCTGTATCTTATCTGTTCCTCAGTAATTTGGTAGCTTTCTCAGTTACCTACATAGTTTAATACTATTTGTGGTTTCAGCCATCCATCAGGGGTCTTGGTACGTGTCAATCTGAATAAGGGAGTCCACTAAATTTACTCTCTCTCTCTCTCTCCCTTCCTCCTTCCCTCCCTCTCTCCCTCCTTTCCTGTATTGAGACTGAACCCAGAGACTCCCATATGTTAAGCAAGTGCTATAGCACTAAGCTTCATCCTCAGACATTTTCTATTTTATGTGTGTATATATATATATATATATATATATATATATATTTATATTTATGTATTTACTTATGTATTCTGAGATAGGGTCTGCTAAGCTGCCCAGATTGGGTTTGAACTTGTGATCTTGCATCAGGCTCCCAGGTAGTTGGGATTATACGGGCCTGTCTACTACTACTTAGGCCTGTGATCCTAAGTAGTCCTGCTTCACCAGGCCTGGCTTGTTTTTGTTTTTTAAATAGTTTTTCAAAGGGTTGACATTAACAATTATTTTAAATTAACTATTGCCTCTTTTGATTTACTCTGATATGTAGTGTTTATAAATTTTTGTTCATACTTTAACAATTATAGTGGGAAAGTTCAAGTAGAAGTCAGTAATGTTGAACAGATTAAAACCAATGTGATTTCCTACATGGAATGGTGAGGTAAGTATTATCCTTAAGGATTCATGTAATGTAGGGGGTTCACCATCTGTTAGTTTAATTCACCAATGTGATCCCTGCAAATCCAGATGAATCCTAAGGAGTGTCTGGTGACTTCCAAGGTGATTCAGTGATACCTCCAGTTACCACCACTGTGATATGCACAGTGTTTCATTTGGGCAGTACATAAATGCATGAAAAACAACCATTGATTGGACAACTATTTTATTTTCTGTTCTAGTTAGTAAAGAGTGTTACAAGCATTTCTCATTAACATAAAAAGATGAAATACATACTTACTGTTCTGACTGCATAAATTCTACCTTCCTTTATAATATAATCCAAAGAAATCTTTCTTATCCTGGCAGTATCAGAATATAATACTTGATTCATTTCAATAATGTTGTTATATGAGTTTGATAGAATGAGAAAGAAGTGGCTAGTAGTCTGAAAAACTAAGTAAGACACATACATTTCTAATTGAAAAAAAAAAAGAACAGCCCAATGAAGATTCAGAAGCCTGTTACATCATCAAAAATAAGGTGTCTAGTGATCAAGACAGTGTAAAGGTTTCTCCTTCAATTATTAAATCTAACAGTTCCTAAATCACAAAATAAAGCACAAAGTCAGTTTCCATGTTCAGATCTGGGAACCAGTATGGATTTTATATGGCCCAGAGCAGAAATCTTTGTTCTAGACCCAAGATATGGAGCAAGAAACATTGTCACTTGTGCAATAAAGTCTATTGTTTTGAAGTATCAGTGGTGAAAGCAGTTGTGGTGTAGTTTATGGCAAGCTCTAATGCAGATTTCTAGAGAAAGGTCTGTTATCTGTAGTGGGAAATCACACTTTTTAAGGAATAATTCTTTGTGCAACTGAGCTCTGGAAAGAAAAGGGTCTCTAGTCATTGGGTACTGAATAACCATGCAACAAGAATTACCTATCATGTGGCCAGGGATTTAGCTCAGTGGTTCCTCCTCCTGCCTCACAAGCGTAAGGTCCTGAGTTCGATCCCTGGAACCAAAATAAAAAAAGAATTGCCTATCATAAACTGGGGGTGCTCTCAGACCCACAAAGATAGAAGCTTGCTCAAACTCATTTTACATTCTATTGTATAGTTCAAGTAGAATTAAGTAGTAGCAGGAACACTGAAGTGCAAGCAAATTGCATAAGTAGACACCCTTGACCCACTGTTGCATTAACACCCTTGTATAAGGAATAGGAAAAGGTGATGTTACCAGAACCCCTGGTGTGGATCCTGGTCTCCTGTGAGCCACGACAGCACAAGGTGAATTAAAGAATAAAAACAGGAAAGGGGACCTAGAGCACAAGCTGGGTTCTGGGCCTGATCAATGCTGCTCTGGGCAGCAAATACAAAGGTACCCTGAGCTTGCCACTATTTATTGGATTCATAGGGAGTAACAGATGACTCAGAGGGTGGTGACAATCCTAAATTGACAAGGATCTTATAATTGGAGGAAGTATCAGATGTCTCTGAGGGTGGTGGTAATCCTATCACCATAAGGATCTTATGCTGATGAGGATATTAGGTCAAAGAGAAGCTTATATTGATTAAAATGGTAAGATGAATAAAGATGTTCTTACAACAGTAGGTGGGATGAGTTAAGCTGATAAGGAATTTGTCTGGCCCTAGGTGAAATCTTTCTCTTACTACTCAGTTCTCAAGGAACCAGGATGTCTTCTGCTAAAAGTAATCTTGCCCTTGATTGTCACAGCATCACAGGACCATTAAGGTCTCAGCTGTGACCAGAGGAAAAAGTGGAGTTATATTTAAGCATGTCATAGCTGGCCTGTAGGCAAGAAAATTAGGCCTAATAATATTTCACTTGTGAAATGATTTTTTTCCCCAAAATTAATTAGAATGGCTCCTGAAATGCTTGCATTTTCTTTTCCTTCTATGAAGAATACATATCCATCAACTCAGTAAATAGGATCAAAACAACAATATGGCTAGTACTTTATGATCTCACTAAAGACTTCGTCTTTTTAGATTGTTAATATATGAAAATCTCTAAATCATCTGAACCTCAGATGGTGACTCTCTTCATTGACTTTGTTTGGAAAAAATACGTGGCCTGAAATTAGAATTTGGATTCCTGATCAGTGGAAAACTGGCTTGGTAGGCTGGTCAAGGACCCAACGAAAAAGGCGAAACAAAGATTAAAAAGTTGAGAAGAATACTGAATTACAGACTTTGGAAAGTACCTGTGGTACTGGACAAGATATCTGAAGATTATTGCATTAGTTCTCCATACCTACCTGAGAGCATTAAGTGTAGAAGTGGTATCAGACAACAATGTACAGCAAATGACCAAGTCAGTTGATAACAGCCAGTTTTAATCTTTATTCTCAAGTATTGCCATGATGGACACATATATAATATTCCCATAGTGGCAGAAATGGAGGCTAATCACAGGCACAAAAGCATAATCTTTAAATCACTGAAACTGGTTAGCAGCTATCATCACAGAATGTCAAGCTTGTCAAGAAACAGTGCTGAACACTCATCACAGCACCATTCCTGGAGGAAATCTAACAGCCATTGTTAACAAACTGCTTTGAGCCTTTTGTATCTTGAAGAACTGGTGAATGTGGTATAATCATCCAGTGTATATTATATAACTCTGTGTTCCCAATAAGAAGAATGCTTGGAATTGGTACCAAGTAGTGAAAAAAAGAATGATCACATTTACTATCACCTCCAATGGATCACTTTGGACTTTGTAATTTTGGAGGTTGCAGTTCAGAAAATACAGCAAGAATTCCACTGAATCCTAAACTACGCCAGTCACATGGGTACTTTAGGCTTCTTGTGTTCATGGGCCAGAAGTCAATGAGTGAAGCCTGTTGTTTAGCAGGGATAATAAACATGATCATCAGCAGGAAGGAAGGACCAAGGAAGGATATTTATGAAACTTACATTATCTACCTGGGTCCTTGTTGCTAAACCTTTGCTCATTTGTGCTGGAAATGGACAAATATAACAACCATCCTGAGAAGCATGTGATAATCAGGAAAAGATCAGGCTTCCCCAAGAGTTCAGTCTGGGTCCCAGCAAAAATTAAATTATTGAGAAGAAATCTAGAATGGAGTATGAAATAAAGATATAGTGAATTTCAATTAAGCAACCCAGATCTAGACCTAAGTGGAACAGACTGGTTCTTCTAACTAATATCCTTTTTCTAAGTCTCCTATCACTAGAACAAGCACATAGAAGAAGCTGCTTCCTTAGGGTGTATAGAGGAATGGATAAAAACTGTACACACTTTGAAATGTAGAAGAAAAGGAGATCCATTTACTAGATCTTCATCTAAGAAGGTCTTGCTCCTCAGCCATAGATACTACTAACCAATAAATTACAGATGTCAGCTACATTAATTACTCTTCTCTCACTGCTTGACACAAAATACTTAACACCCAAAGTTAAAGGGGGATAGCTTCATTTGGCTCACAGTTCATAGAGGTTTCAGTCCATAACTGACTGGCTCCAAAGTAGGGATGGCAAACAGGCATCACAGAGGAGAAACAACATGGTAGGCACAAGGCAGCAAAGGCAACAAGGGTCTTAATATTGTTTTTCTGGCCCTTTTATCTTTTCAGATTACTTATGGTGGGTAGCACTTACGCCCTTTATTCTAGTCCCTTCCAGCCTACACCCACCATGTGTCAATCACATTCTAGATTCAGCTACTTCCAAAACAGCCTATGACCACGTGAGGCTTTTGGGGGGGACACCTAGACACAAACTGTAATACGAGCCCTGTCAGTAACTGCCTCATCTTCAGTGAATAAACAAACCTAAGGACATTCCTTTGTCAAGGGATCCCACAGTTAGTAAAGGAACATTTCAGATGTGGATACCTAAAAATATGTTTCGAAGCAAAACATATTTAATATTCCTTTCTTGCCCCAAAGCTTCATACTGGGTTGCCTACTGTGTTGTCCAGACTGCACACAGTTTGGCCACTTTCTCTACATTGTCCCTCTTCCATCCACCTCTTTTGTTCAATAGGTATCAATCCTTGTACATATCTCACAACATATACTCTGCTTATACACACTGCTCTGAAGATTCCAAGCTGCAATGCTATAAGACATTAGACATTATCAAAATCTTCAACACTATAACTCTTCTTGCTTTTCTCCTTGCCCTTTATGGATCATCAAATGCAATATCTGAAGGGAAAACAAGCGGAAAACAGCAGCTTCAGCACAATGAACTTTATTTTTCTCTAGGATTCTGGTCTCTGAAGCTTTAAAAGCTCTGACTGTTTGCAATTCATTCATATGTCTCATTTAATAATTTGTCCAGCTTTTTAGTCCCTTGTTGGGATACTTGTGTTAGAACATAAACTACTATGTTATTTTAATAATGTTAGGATGTCACAATAAAATACCATCATCTGGATAGTTAATTTCATAAGAGTTCAAGGGACTGAAAACCCAAGATCAGTGTGTTAATGGTTAGGTTTTGGTGTGGAATATCTTCCTGGCATTCAGGTACCCACCTTCTGAAAGTGTCTTCAAAGGAATGAGTCACCAATCTCTTTGTTGGGGTGTTACTACCATCAGTTCCAACACCCTCCACACATACACACGCTCATTACCTCATCACATCCTAAAGGCCCCATCAAGAAATACCATCACTTGGGGTTCTTATGGATGATTAAACATATGTTTTTGTTGGAGAATATGATTGAATCCATAGCTTGTAGTATAGCCAGTATCATAGCCATAGTAAATGCTAAAAATTTTATTTTATTTTAGAAATCATATGAAATAACTTTAAAAATAATTTTGAAATTTCACAAAGATTTTCTACTTTCACTCATTTTTAAGAAGAAAACAGATTTTAGTTGTTTCATTTGGTATTCATCACCACAGTCCTATATTAATGTCAAGCCATTATGCCATTATAACTTGTCATGAGGTTTTATCTGGAGATTCATCAATTTTGACATTGTCTATTGACTTTCTGTGAGGGTAAATAAAAATACTGGCTTATTTTTCCATAGACTCCTTTATCCTGCCAATGTAATTATGCCTCAGAGTTCATTAAATTTATTGTTAATTTTTAATTACAACTTCAGAAATATTGTTTACTGTTGAGTCAAGAACTATACTGTTTAAATTCTCATATATATTTTAATTTTAATTTAATTAAATATGACTTCTCTTTTATTTATCATTATTTTACCCATAAGAGTCTTCTTACAATTTTAAAAAAATTATATCCATTTAAGTTGACATCTGGAGATACCCATTGGGAAAATTTATACTTTGGATGTATTCTTGGAAACAGGCTTGGAAATGCTTTCTGATTTCTTACTCTCTTTTACTAATTGCTCATTAAGTATTTTGGAATCTCTCATTTTAGGCTTACTTTTCTTTCTGAGAATATCTTTCTTTCTTTATGGTGATAGATCTCCTTTCATGCCTTTGTTTATATTTTCCTGAGTATGTTTCTAGCCTTTGCTTGCCATCTAGTCACAAAGCCGATGCCAAATATTTTGAGTTTTTATTATAGTATTGCCTTACTTATAGGTAGCAGTTATTGTATCAGTTAGTTTAGTTTCTTTGTTTGTTTTGTGGTGGCAGTGGGAATTGAATTCAGAGCCTTCACACTGAGCTACATCCACAGCCAATTCATTTCATTTCATTTCATTTCATTATTTTTGAGACAAGTTCTCACTAAATCATTGATTTATCCAGGCTGGGCTCAAATTTGTGATCTTTCTGTTACATTCTTCTAGAGTGATTGGATTGTAGGCCTTTACCCCACCCTCTGATTCAATTAGTTTTGTTGTAATAGATCACCACAAAATTTAAGGGCTTATGTTATGTCCTGTTGTACTATTGAAAGGTAGGGAGGTTTACTGATTTAGGCCAGCTGGAGAACATTTGTAGGAATGAATATCTCATGTAGTTTGGCCTTTTTTATACTACTGGTAGCTACTTGATGATTTGCAATTATTTCAAAAACATGTGTGTTAGTTGGCAAGTTAACAAGCACAGTGCCTTAACTCTATCCCATGCAGTTTTGCATATACTGGAAAAATAGATTAGATTGTTTACCTGGTGGTCCCTGGGTTACAAACCCAGCACAACAGAAAGACATAGTGCACATGATCTTCTAATATCTTTGCTTCTCTCATATCAGTTAAAATCAACTTGCTCAAAATATCTTCACGATCATCACAGATTCAAGGGCCATGGAAATAAAAGGGAGCGATTTGGAGATCCATTTGTAATCTATGACTCTATTTTCCTTAGTAGTACATTTCCTTACCTCATCAACTGTCTGGGCTCAATAATTATAAATCATGTGTGACATTATCATCCATGTCTATACCTATATATTTATTATTTATAAATACTTCTAAATATATTTTAATTTTTAGACTTTACTCCATAATCCTGACGCATGTAGAAGGCAGTAATATAAGTATTCCCCCAATACATGAGACAGCTGTGGCTAGAGAGGATAAGGAAGATGCCAATGTACCCATTAGAATTTGAAGCTGGGAAGTCTAGGTCCTGAGTCCATGTTCATTGTGGCTCTCAAGTTTGCTTTCTCTACCCCACTATCCTGCTTGTCATACTGTGTTTAGTTTCTAATTTTTCCTTTGAGGATTATTTTATAGATATCATATACTTATCACTTTTATGTATAGCCCCCATAATTTTCCTTTAAACACATTTGTATATTCATGACTACAATAACTATGGCTTGCTAATGTAGTATTTTCCCTTTCTGCAATACAATGTGACTTTTCTCCACATCCTTACATTGTGTGCTTGTTGATAATAACCTTTTGCCCATGGCCTCCACAACCGAAATATACCACAAGGGCTCCCTTAACCTCTTTAAATCCTTTCCGTATTTCAAGCCTCACAACTTTTTTTCTTTTAAATAACCTTTTCTAATGTTTCAGTTTTTGTGTATTTCCATCTCTACAAATATAGTTTATCTATATTAATCAATATTCATTTTGACAAATCATTTCTAATCTTAATAACTACTTTTTGTTTTAGGAGTCTATTTTTCTCAAAGTAAAATTAAAATTTACAATACAATCACAATTATTGATTTGTTCTTTGAGTATTTATTCTTTCTTGATCATTATAAAAAGAAATGATAGAGAAATGGGCTCTAGAGCTTCATATCAAAGAAAGATAATGAAATGAGAGATACAATATAATGTATTTAAATATACTTACATGATTTATATATATGTAATCTATAAAAGTATATCAGTATAAAGTAAAAACACAGACTTTATGAACAATATTATTAGTAGTTGACATAGTAAGAATTGATTTTCAATTTGACATTCTGTGAAGAGTTAAAAAACATAATTCTGGGAAATTATCATAATTTTAATTTTATCTGATGATAAACACATGTGGTTTATTGAAAGAAAAATGACAACATAGTGAGAAATGCTTCAAAGCTGTATTTAGACAAATCATAAACCAAATTGTCCACAAAAAAATAGATAACAAGAGGGGTAGAAGTCATAACTTGAAATTTGTAGTAGTCTTAAGTCTAAAGACAGTTTAAATTAAAAGTGTATGTAGGCCCAACTATTTGTTAATTTATAATAAATTATTTCCCGATTGAAACTTTTCTGTTACAAGTAGAAAAAATAGAACAAACTGACATATTTAATTTTTTAAAAGTATTTAAAATTGATTTAATGGAATAAACTCATTTATACTTCATGATAAATGTGCTGTCCTAATTTTCATGTCTGTTTCTTTGATAAATAAAGAAACCCAAAAACACCAAAGAAATTTACTCTTTTATTGTGTACCTGTCTTAGAAAATTCTCATTAACCTCTCATTTGATAGTGTCATAATCCTATAGCTTCCTTTTTTAGTCTAGGGTTTATGGATAAACCATCACAAGATGTACTCCAATAACAGTAGAATAAGCTGCTCAATATTTTAAATCAAAAAATTCACCATCTGAGAGCCATGACTGAGGATCTCATGTGTCAACATTCCCTTTCTAATTAAGAGATCTGAAAAATTTTACAGATATATTAAAGCAGACTTAGACTTGACCTGACTGTAATATTGTATAATAAATACTGGAAATGAAGACACAGTTTTTGATTAAATAGAACTATCAAAATTCCTGCTCCTCCTTTTACTTAGCTATATAAGTTCAAATAAACAAATTCTAATACTTTAGTACTATATATTTTTGTATACAAAAGTTGAATATGATGATAGCAGACATACAGGCAAATTGTAATACTGAAGCGCTATAAAAATGAAAATAGTTACCATATAGTAAGCATGACAGACTGTGTGTTGTATGCCCATATTATCCTTCAGAATTTAAAGGCATATTCCATCAGCTAAATGTGTTGTGAGATGACAGTTTTTGGCTGTTGGATTTTCCTGGGAATTATTTTAAGCTAAAAGAATCTTGTCCAAGATTATATCCTTCCTATGGCAACCAGCACTTAATAACTTGAAAGTATGATTATAAATGTGAAAGAGTGGTAATACTGTGTGAGTCAGTACCAACATATTAATTAATGTTTCTCACGGGATAATTTTAAATTTTTATGATTTACCTCATGAATATGTGTCCTAAAAAAAGAGAATGTGAAACAAATTATTAGTAATAGCTATCAATTTTCTGGGGAAAATATTATAGACAGCTTTATTATTAAAGGTGTGTGGAAGCAGTTTTTCAATTCTTTTACTTTTGTCATGGTTCCATCTATTCTTCCAAGACCAAAATGAAAGATTTTAAATGATCTTCACATTTCAAAAGTTTGATTCCTATCATCTCACCCATCACCTATTTTGCTTTGCATTTTTCAAAATGTCTTAGATGTTGCTTTTCCATTGATAAAACAGTTATCATTTGAAGAAATAGAGTCGTGGGAAAAATATGCACTTAAAACTAAGGAGATTGATTTAAATCCCAGATCTGTACTTATGCAATGAAAAACCTAAAACAATTCTAATTCTTATTTTTCTCATATTTTAAATGAAGAAAATAATTTCTATGTTTAAAAACTTTAGAAAAGATTAAAAAACAAGAAATGTATGTGTGCTTAGCCACTACAAAACACATTATAACCACTAAATCAATGGAACCTTTGCATGATAGATTTATCTATTCCCTCTATTTTATGCAAACTTTTGTGGACAGAACTATCTACTGTAGTGTTCTATCTTCACTCCCTGTTATATCAGTCACATTGCTGGGGCAAAATACACAATGACCAAAATTTAAAGGAGCTGTTTAAATTCATCTAGTCCATGGTCAGTTGGCTCCAAGGTAGAAACATCACAGCATAAGGAAACAGCATAGAAAAGATATTTAGCTCATGGTGGCCCAGAAGTGCAACAAGGGAACAATGCTCAAGAGGAAAGGGTGAGGGACCAGGCATAATACCCAACATCACACTTCCATTGACTACACAAACACACCAAGAAGAATGCATCACTAATCCAATCAGTGGCTCCCAAGCCAATCAAATTGGCACAATTACTTTAACCACCAAATTTCATTCAGTGTTTTTAAGACACACTTAATCTCAAAGTAAACAGAATAACAAGTTACTAATTCTGCCTAAGAGTTATACCTGTCCTCTGAATAATGGAGAACACAATAATCCATTGTCTCAAAGTCTCATCACTTCTACTATTTTCCAAAAGTCCATGTCCAAGTCTCTTCCGAGACTTAAGGTAAACTCTTAACTGTGAAACACTGTAAAACTAAAAAACAATATATAATCCTAAGGTACATTGGCACAATGTGAACATTCCCTTTCCAAAAGAGAGGAATAGGAAGATAGAAAAGAATAGAAACAAAGTAAGGCCAAATGAAACAGGGCAAACAATAAGTCCTGTAGCTCCATTATCTGGTATCCAGACTGCATGATGGTAAATGTGTGTTGCGAAAGAATTAGCTCCACTCCTATGGCCTTACTCATTGGAGCCCACTTAGTCTCTCTCTCTTGGCTTGGCTCCATTCATAGTCTGCAGCTATTCTTGACAGAGGTTCCATGTTCCTAGAATGACTTCCCGGGGTCCCCACTTCACCTTTGGTTTCATTCACACAGCTCCATGCACTTCCTCTCTAAGAGGTTTGTAGACTGGCTTCCCAGCCCTTCCTTTAAAGTCTAGGTGGAACTCTTGCATACTGCACAAATCTTCCATTGTTCATGCCAGTAAAAGTAACATCATGTGGATTTTGCCAAAGTCTGCCATCGGCACAGACAGCACCCAAGATTCCTTGGACCATGACAGCATCCACTTCTGAGAGCCTGGATAGTTGAGCAGAGTGAAATGAATCCTAAGGAAACAATTCCTGAGGCAGCCCTTTTAGAGCAAGGAATGTAGGAACTCTTCTCAAATAAAAGGTTGACTCTTTTGCACCCTTGAGACCATAACAGATGGTGTTTTGCTAGTTTATGATACGCCCTCGAGGAATCTTTCTTCTTGTCTTTTTACAAATTCTTGATTTCTTTTTCTTTTTCTTCTTTTTTTTTTTTTTTTTTTTGTGTAGTATTGGGAAATGAACCCAGGGTGTTTGTGCTTAGCTATATCCAAGGGCTTTCTTAAAATGTTTAAGACAATGTTTTGCTAAGATATAATAGGTTGGACTTGAATTTATAATCCTCTTGCCTCAGACTCCCAGAGTGCTGGGATTACAGGAAAGTGCCACTACTCCAACTTTGATTTTTTAATGGTGCTAAACTCTTCAGCAACCACATCTCCTTTAGTTCCAAATGACACATAATTCCTTGGCCAAATTTAAGTTTTTCCATTCTGCTTTTTGCCTCTGACTCTCACTACAAATCTGACTAAAACAGCTAATGGTACCTGCACCAAAACCTGAATGTTGGATTCCTTTGAAATTTCTTCTGTCATTTCAATAAGTTTGTTATTTTTAAATAAAGCCTTATCCAAAGGTTTAGGACACAGGTAAAATGAGGATAAGAAGTTCTTAGCCAGAAAGTAACATACAGCCTCTAGTCCATTTCCTTATGGAGTCCTCCTGAGCCTGATCTTTATTGTCCACATTTCTATTATTTTTCTTGTCTTCCCAGCTCTGACAAAAATCACCCATCCAACTCTGCTTACAACATTGAAAATCTTATCTAGCACATATCTTCAATCTTTTTCATACTCCTCCCAGAAACCAATTCCAAAATCTTCTGAATCATGAATACAGAAATACCACACTTCTCTGGTATCTATTTTCTGCAGTAGTAAACTTTCCAGTTGCTGTGATTCAACACCTGTCACCCACAATTTAAATGAGGAGAGCTTTAATTTGGTTCATGATTTTAGAGGACTCAGTCCATGGTCATCTACCTCCAAAGCATAAACACCACAATAGAAAGGCATGGCAGACCAAAGCTGCTTAACTCATCACAGTTTGAAGCAGAGTAGAGAAACAATGCTGGAGGGGAAGCATGAAGAACCAGAGATAATACCCAAGGTCATGCATCAATGACCCACCCAGACACACTCAGAAGTTTGTCATATTAATCCCTTAGGCAGCTCCCAAGCCAATCAACTTTATTAAAACTACCATACCTCTCCATCAATCATTTAATAATCTTGCATAATTTTATACTAACAAAATTTTAATGTATCATTTTCTTTAATTCAATGGTTTAAATTCAACTGTTTTTTCTGTCCTGTCAAACTTTATTTTTCTCTTATCTCTGATAATTACCCTCTACTCTGATAAAGTTTCTTTCTCATATTTCCCAATAAATTTGTTGATTCTCATGCTTTGTGCCTTCTCTTCTTTTGCCTATACAAATCTTATCAATATTTTAACATTCGGTCAATATCTATTCTATGAGATTTCCTTTGATTAAATCATGCTTCATAAACTTTCTCTTCTCTCATATTATAAAACATCCTTTCAAGTGCTTCTGAATATTTTGATTTTTTTTTTCCAGTACTGGGGAACGAATTCAAGACCTTGTGCTTGCCAGGCAAGCAAGGTGCCACTGAGCTATATCTCCAGCCCATCCTGAGTAGTTTGAAATAAATATTTAGATATTAATCTCCCTGAGGAAAGGAAACAAATTCAATTATTTTGTGTACTTCCTAGAACATGAAAGGATACAAGATCAACATTGAATTTCCAAACAATTCGGCTGACATTTCATCTTGAAGTTAAAGTTCCCTAAGATGGCCTGGGATTTAGCTCATTGATTCTGCAGCCTGCCACCTTCCTCCAAAGCACAAAGACCCGAGGTTCGATCCCCGTTACCAAAAAAAAAAAAAAAAAAATTTCCCTAAGATACGTATTTAACATTATAATTGAGTCCACTTAATTTGACAGCCATGCATGGAAATCCAGGCATAGGAATATTAGTTTATTTTTTATCTTGTTTTATTTTCACTTTGAACAACAAAAAATGTGAAAATGATAAAAGAATTGATTGCAGAGAGACACAATTACTTTCTTTAATATAATTTCATTTTAATTGCTGAATTAAATCATATTAATATTCATAAAATATTTGGGCAAAAATACAGTTTTCATTTAATGTATGGGATTAAAATACATGTGGAGATTATAGGAGAAATTACAAGTTTTTGACATTTAAAGTTCCTTTTATTAGTTTTTTTAAAACAACATTTTGGAACAAAAAGAGTTATTTAGATGGTTAGGACACAAAAGAACAATGACTTTCATATAAATATTTTTTGTGTGTTTTTTTTGAGTGTGTGTGTGTGGGGGGGGGTCACTCTGTAACTCAGGCTAGTCTTCAAACTTGAAACAATCCCCTTGCCTCAGCCTCTGGAGTGCTAGGATTCCCTACCTTTCCTTTCATATAAATAATCCTGACAATTATAAAATTATTCTATTTATGTAGGAAATACAGAATCTTACTCAAGTTTGTTTATGAAATAAATTGTGTGTTTTTTAAAAATTACCTTGATTTTTCTACTGACAGGTCAAATAAAGAGCAAGTGCTCTTATATAAAATAAAGAGCAAGAGTGTTTCATTTAGTCTTTTTTGTTTGTTTGTTGAGACAGAGTCTTGCTTTGTTGTTCAGGCTGGCCTCAAAATCACAGCAATCCTCCTGCCTCAGCCTCCCAAGTGCTGGGATTACAGGCGTGCACCACCACACTCAGTTTGTTTCATTTAGTCTTAAGGGTAATTTCTCTACCTAAAAAAGATATAATAAACTTTACCAGACTATAATTTTATGTAATCATGCAGAAACATTCTAGTTTTTAAATCTTTATTTCTCAACACAAATTTTACTGAAATGGAATTCTCAGAATTATTTCTCATACTGGCAGTTACTTTACTCTTTACAATATGTCCTATTTGCCATTATAATTCATCTTCCTTCAAAATAACACTGAGAAAATATCTAGAGAAAAACTGTTACCCCCCAAATCTAGTAATTGATTCTGAAAATTAAAATCAAGTACTCTATTCACTCAGTGCTGTATTATACAATAAACAGCTGCTATTCTATTCAACAATTTTATCTTATATGGAAAATTCACTCTGTTTATATTTCAAGATTACTAATGAGAAATTCAGCTGTTTTATTGTAGCTAAATATGAGTGAAACTGAACTGTTTTGTTTCTTTAATCTGCTTTTTAAAGAGAAAAATTGTACTCATTGGATCTGTTAAAATTTTTTTTTCACCTTTATTCACACATATTTGCAGTACATAATGATTATATTCATTGTAGAGAATTGGTACATGTATATAATATATTTTACTCTCTTCTTTTTTTCTCCTTTCCTCCAGCCTCTTTTATTTTCCCAACATCATTCATCTATCTAATAAGATCTTATAAACTTAATTAACATATATACAAATTGAAAGCAAGACTAATAGGCCAAATAGCATATAAAACATGTAAAACAATTGTACTAAGTTGAAGTACACTTTTAGATACATTGGCTGGAGTTAATTACAATACCTTTTTTATTTCATTCTATTTTTCCTATTATTTATCTTTTATTTTGTGATATATATATCACAATATGTATATATATATATCACAATATATATGTATATCAATAAGAGAAACCATGTGATATTTAAGCTTGTGTGTCTGAGTTACTTCACTTAACATTATAGTTTTGTTTTTTTTTTCTGGGGTACCAGGGATCGAACTCTGGACTTTGTGCTTTTGAGACAGGCAGTGGAACCAGTGAACTAAATCCCTGGCCTATTAACATTATAGGTTTAAGGTGCATCCATTTTCCTACAAATGACTCTAGTTTAGTCTTCTTTATGGTAGAGTGGTACTCCAATGTATATAAATACCACACTTTTTATCCATTCATCAGCCGATGGACATATAGGCTATGTCAAAGCTGTAGCTATTATAAATTGTGCTGCTATAAACATGGCTATGCACATATCACTGTGATATGATGTATTTAACCTTTTAGGGATCATACTCGAAAGAAGGGGGTTAGCTGGCTGAAATGGAATTTCTTCTTTTTGTTTTTGAGAAATCTCCATACTGATTTCCATAGTGATTATATCAGTTTATGGTTTATAATCCCACCAACAATGGAGAAGGGTTCTTGACAGATATATTTGTCAAGATACATATAAAATATATAAATAATATATATTAATAATATAGAAATATATTTCTATACTATATGTAAATATACAATACTTATATTAATAAATATAAATAATATATTGTTTTCAATCTTTTCAATTTTTTAATATAAAAGAAAATTATGTATCTAAAAATAAAAATTAAAGAATAAAAATAATTTTCAATATCTCTATTTCTGAGATTCCTCTGTAGTTCTTAAATTTTTCTTAATTGCCATATCAGTTGGACTCCCAGGTAAAGCAAACATCCTGACAGTGCTTTTACATAACTTATCCTTTGTAGTAATCCGTTTGATAATTTTTTTCCTTAGATTCTTTTATTGGTACATTTTAGGTATACAATACATTTACATTTACCACTGGGTACTTGCACCTTTACATGATATATCTTGGTTCTTATTTTGTCCCCATTTCCTGTCCTCCGTTCATAATCCATTTGATATTTTGACCGATCCTTAAAAGAAGATTTTTTGAAAATAAGTTTATTGAGATATTGTTGACACATAAAATTATGTTTTTAAACTGTAAGAGTTAAAGATTTGATAAATGTATACACTGTAAAATGATCGCTTCAGTAAATTGAATTGATATATCCATTGCATCTAAATAGTTAGCAGAGTATGTGTATATTATGATTAAATTTAAGATCTATTGTCATAACAATCTATAAATAAGCAAGACATGGAAAGAAATATTGCAGAATTTCACTTATATTTTTAATGTAAAGTAGATCTATAGAAGTAGAGTTTAGGTTGGTGGTATCAGGGAAAAGAGGAATTGAGAAGAAATGAGATATCATTCAAATAGTGCAAACTTTTAATAGTGCAAAAGAGATAATTTCTGGATTTCTAATGTATAACATGGTGGTGATACTTAAAAACACCATATTATCATTTGAAAAGAAATCTCGTTATACCAGCTTAACACTTATAATTTTTATTGCTGTACCATTTTTACCTTTTCCTTTTTAGATGGAAGTTGTAGACTAACAGTATAATATAGCTGTCATTGTCTCAATTTCCATGAACACATCATGTTCCATGAAAAGAAAAGTTAAGATTAACCACTCTGGCTCTTTATGAGATCTTCTTGATCTCTATATATCTCTCATTTTTAAATAATGATATGCTATATAGTGAAGAAAAAAATGAGTTACCTTTTTATATTGCATAGTTATTTCTAAATCTACAAATACTCACTTGATCTTCTCTTGTCTGGTTCTATGATAAATTTCTGCCATTTTGTATAGTTTTACATGAATTGGATTTCAGATTTTATATATTATGGAAACATCTGAATGCACTGAAAAGTTTCTTATACAATTTTGAATCAAGTGACCATCATTTCTAGATTGTGTATCATATCTTCTTATATCTATTAAGGCAGAAAATGGCATTCTCAAATTAAAGAAACAAAAATATTGAGAGTGTTTTGGAAATTAAAATGATAAAATCTAGTCAGGTAAGAGATAAAGCAAAGCAGTAAGTTCTGAAATAATAGAAGCCATAGTGAAAGTACAAATGAGGAATAACCACAAATCCATTCTTCTATTCTTCTAATATACCCACCCACCCATCCATCCATCCATGCATCCATCCATCCAACCATATAATCTTGGTTGAAGAACAATTATGTAGAAATAAGGGGAAAAATTATGGACATTAGGGTTTCTTAAAGAAGCTAAAAGTTGGGCTGGGGATTTAGCTCAGTGGTTCTGCCATCTGCCTCATAAGCACAAGGACACAAGTTCAATCCCCAGTACCCGCCCCCCCCCCCAAAAAAATCTAAAAATCATTGAGTAAATGGATATTAGGAAAAAGTTACTTTTTACATTTCATATCTTTTCCATTATTGGAAAATAGTCTAATGTAGAGCACAGAGTTTACATATCATTAAAGCTTAGGAATTACTTTTTCTTCAATTTACAGGGAAGTTTTAAAGAATTAATATACTTAGTTGCAATGAAATATTTATGGTTTTATAGATCATTCAACACTTGTTCCAATTACTATTAGATATTTGTTTACATTCAAGAAAAATTAAATTCAATTGTTTTGTTAAAATTAAAATTACAATATGACCCATTTTTTCTAAAATATACTCTTTTTCTCTCCTTCCACTTTCTATTTAACTCCTTTAAAAATATATCTGAGTATCCCAATAAATTCATGATCTTTAAAGTTAGGAAAGGTAAATTCCTGGTCATCAGTGGGACATTCCTGTAATCCCAGATCTCTGGGAAGATGTGGCAGGGGATCATAACTGTGAGCCCAGCCTTGGCAATTTAGGAACTTAGTGAGGCACTTAATTTTTTTTTTAAAAGTGTTGGAGATTGTGATAGTTAACCGTAGTGCCAACTTGAATAAGAAGTGACTAGCTGACCAGTTAAGCACAGTTCTGTGTGGGTATGGATGTTTGACTTACTAAAGCAGGAAGACCACTCTAGCTGTGGGTGGCACCAACCAATAGGCTTGTCACCTGGATGGAATAAAAGGGAAGGAAGAAGGAAGTCTCACTTCTGTCTCCTTGGAAGAGCTCTTGTCTTTCCCATCTCCTTTGGATGTCCTTCTCCAGGCTTCAGTGCAGATTGTTCAGCTTCCTGACATGGACTCCTGTGGGACTCTGCAGAGAACTCCAGACCTCCAGCTTTTGACTGGATCCTTCAGAGCGCCAGTGTACAGAGGGCCCTTTTGTGTTTTCCCACAACTGACACTTAATGAGGCCATTGTAAGCTTACTTTGTAAATTTTTTATATATCATATATATAAAGCATTTTTTATATTGAAACTGTTCTCCCAGGCAACCTTAACTGATAGGTAGCTCAGTATGAAGGACCTAAGGTCAAGCCCCAGTACTGAAAAAAGAAAATAACTAACAAATTAATAAAAATAAAGGTAATTTCTTAGTGATGGGTCTTATGGTTTTACATTAAATTAATTTTTCCTTGGGTTTTATATAACTTACTCATAACTTTAGGTATGTTATGTAAAATTTAATAATGCTAAATTATTATTTGGAAAATAAAGTATAAATTCAAATAAAATTTGACAAAAGAAATAGTTTCTTAGGGGGTATATAGTATAGGAGAGTATTATAATTTACTTGGATTTTCACTTTCCATCTTGTAGGTTTGATTGTATTTTCACACAAAATAATACTAGAGTAAGATGGTGTCTCAATGTAGTTTTAATTTTCATTTCTCTAATAGCCACTGCTTTTCATGTATTTATTGGCCACTTGTCTTTCTTCTAAGAAGTGACTGTTTATTTTGGTCACCCATTTTATGAGGAATGGCTATCATCAAAAGTCTAATAATAACAAATATTGGCGAGGATGTGGGGAAAACAGGAACTCTTGTACATTGTTGATAGGAATGTGAAGAAGTACAATCAGTGTAAAAATCAGTGTGGAGATCCTTCCAAAAACTAAAAAAAGAAATTCTATCTTACCTAACTATCCCCCTTCTAGGTATCTTCCTAAAAGAGTTAAAATCATCTTATTACAATGATATCAATGTTTATAGCAGTATAATTTTAATAGCCAGAAGTTGGAAACAGCATATGTGTCCATCAACAAATGAATGGATAAAGAAAATGTGTTATTTATACATAGTGGAGTACTATCCTGTCATAAAGAAAGATAATCTCTTAGCATTCATAGGTAATTAGAGGCAATTTGAGAACATAATGTTAAGAGAAATAAGTGAGACACACAGGCTTAAATATCACACGGCTTCTCATATATATACATATATATTTAATGTATAATATGTATATAGAAAACCCAATAGATGATAAACAGGAAGTAGGAAAAAGTTCAAATAATTTTCCAATTACCTATTACATTTACATTTTTTCAATTTTTTTTTTTTTAAAACAAGGTCTCACATGTCATTGAGTTCACTATGAAGCCCAAGCGAGAATCAAACTCACAGCAATCCTCCTGCCTTAGCCTCCAAATTGCTGGGATTATAGTTATGCACCAGCAAGACCTGCTCAAAATATTTTAATATGTATGCTAATTGGCTTTATTTATATTATTAGTTTCTCTTAGTTTATTGAAAAGAAAGTTTTGTGCTAATATCTGTTTATTTCTTTTTTGTAAGAGAGAATCTGTTTTGTTTATTTCTTTTACTCTGAGTAACTACTATGAAGGAAATGATACAGTGTATTAACCATTGTTTTTCTCTTATTATTTTGTTATGCAATTTTGTTTTATTTTTTCACAAAGTAAAAACTATTGGAAATGCATCTAATCAAGAGAAATGAAATGTGAAAAACAATTTCTTAAAGAACAAAGATAGACTCTGCTGTGGTATGAAGACAGTGTAGTGTCTAGATGAAGATGTAGAATAGATTGTGGAGTATGTAAGCAGAAAATAAGATCACTTTATTTATTATTTCTTCATTCATGCCCATTCTTTCCTTCCAAAATACATGTTTAATCTTTACTTTGAGCCAGGTATTGTATTAATACCTTGATGCTCATGAGTGAACAAACTGGTTTTTGCTAACTTGGATTTTGCATCAGGAGTTAATGGGGGGAGACTGGGGTGATAATTGTTGGGCAGGGCATGCTGAGTGGAGCTCTGTTCTAGTATGGCATGCACAGTCAATAGAAACGAAAATGTAGAAAAAAAATCAGATTCAGAAGTAGCATCACATGCGATAAATTGGATGTTTAAGAAAATGATTATTCCCAATAAGATTGTCTGGCAGACTAGTGTTACCATTTGCATATGAACAATCATAGATTATACCTGAATGCAATAATTCCCCATTCTTGATCTCATCTTTCTTTATCAGAGTTCAAAAAGGATTTAAGTCACCTTACAGAAATATGTATAGCAAAACAGGATAAGTCTCTGTGCTTTGTTTGTAATACTCCGGATATTGAGTTCTTCTAACAAAAGTAATCCCCATATCAAGATCACATAACTATTCATAAAACAGAGGAGGCCTCTATAATATTGTCTGTCTTGGATCACTAAGTAATTATTTTGAGGATTACATGCCTCTATAATTCTTACTCCATTGGATTTTAAGGATTGATGTGTTCAGGATCTGTTAAGGATTTAAGAGCTTTTAAAGGAAATGATTTATATAAATACAGAGTTTTACATTACAATACTCTCCTTTTCTATAGCCAAGTCAAGGTGGGTCTCTCTGAGAGAGCAGCTTATGTGGCATTTACTCTGTAAGCTGCTGATTATGTTCGTTAATGTCCACGAGGCTCTGATTCCCACAGATGACACTTGTACCCACAACTTCTTAGCATGATTTGTCAGTCATCACAGGATCTCTGCATGGCCACATTCCTTTTAGGTTCTTAGGTGACATTTGAAGCACATCGCATGACAGCTGCTACAGTTACTTGATAAGCAGTTTTGATGACAAAGTTTTCATAAATTTAATTTCAGCTACGCTTCTTGGAACTTAGAACAGAGTTAATATGTGTTTGCATAAGAAAAATAAATTTGCAAATGAATTGGAAAATTACAATAATTTTCTAATTAACTAAAAGAAAATTAAAAACAAAAAATTACCTTCAATTATAAGCAAATTTCAGGAAAAATAACAACAACTATGGATTCCTTAATTTATTTGACTGTAACTTTCACATTGTCTGCTTTCTTTTTCTGTATGGCTTTAAGTAGCATGTATATATACCTTTGTGTATAATTAAATTATTCTTCCCATATGCTCTCTTTTTTCTCTTTAACTTTATAGTCTAAAATTACCTAGGGTATGAACCAATATCCTATAATAATAATAGTGAACCATTATATCTTAATACTTTATGTTATATGCTCTAGAAAGCAAACTTCTAAGTATAAAGGATACAGTGAAAATTCTAAAGAGAAAATGAGCTATGATACAATAAATTGTATTTGTGGAGCGAACATTAGGATACCTGAAGGAAACTTAATAAAGCAATAAATAAAAATTCATTTTGTGTAAGAGATTTGAACTTCACTCATTCATCTTCTATTTTTTAAAACTCTTTCTGCAAATTACCCATATCATGCCCAGAAATCATTATCTTATCACATTGCAATGACCAAAATGGCCTTCATGTTCTCCTCAGTGTATGAAAGCATTTTTCTTCATGATATAGGCCCTGACAAGGAGCATTTCATTTAGAAAACTTGCAATTATAAATTATTTCTCTGCCTCTTTGTGCAGTCTAAATCTTTTGGCAGCTTCTTGTCACTTTTACAACCCAGAAACGTCTTTCTCAGGGACCTGGGATCCGTCCCCTTATGATACCGTCCTATATCCAGTCTCTGTGGGAAGACGGGAGTCCAGACTGAGGAGAGGCAGGCAGTTAACAAACATGGGGACCCTAAACACACTGATTAATCTGCATCGTAGCTATCTAGTACTCTCCTACTCTTTCATGTCAATATTCTTGAATAATATTACCTTGCCTCTTTAAATTTTCAGTATAATTTTTCCTCATACTAATTTTGAGAGAGTGGCATACATCATTCCAGTTATAACTGAGCCTCTGTCATTACTCACTTCATTTCAGTTGAGATTGGCTGTGTTGACCAGTTAGCAGTGTGGTGACCTGACTTTAAAGATGATATAATGAACACATTAAGAAAGAGAGAAGAGAGCTCCTCTCCTCTAATTGATACGTTTTCAGGAGAAGCTCTTTTTTCTTCTGGGACACAAGTTGCTTCCTCAATGTTGCCCAGGGTTCCCCTAAGATATTTTGTAGAATGACAGAAACTGCTCACCTTTCTATTGGAGCTGGCTGCTCTATGTTGTGTCACAGTATTTTAGAATTGGCCTGTTTAGAGAGATGTTCAGAAAAAGAAATGCATCTAAGGAACATGGGGTACTGGTAAAGTCATTTCAGTGCCACCTTCAGTGATAAACTCACTGAGAAACCCAATCCTGCTTTATTTATCTTACTCCAGTAGCATATGGTAGCACCCACAAAAGTAAAAAAATGATTTTTTTTATATTTCCCTTTGTCTTTTTTTCCCCTCTGAATGTTTTTCCTCAAAACTTCAAACACATTTGTGTTAGCTTTCTCTTAAAAAGAGAAAATAAATCTCCATTTAGTTCAAACATTCTTAAAAACACTCAATTCTGATAATGTCCTTTAAAATATAGGTCTTTTGTGTGTGTGTGCATACACATAGATTGTATTTGCACAGTGATCCTGTACCTATAATAATTAACATTAATACTTATGTATAGTACCAAAGGTCTTGTATTTACAGCTAAATTCTATGCCATATTCTATGTATTTTGATCACTGTAATTCAAAATTTTTCTCAAATAAAGATTATATAATAAAGATTAACCTGTACATGTGTTTATATATTATATAACAGATGTACACTTGTATGTATAAATACATATATATGAAATACATTATGTATAAATATACCTGTATGACAGTCAGCTTGCAAAATGAACACACTTTATGCTCACAGTGTATACTGTAATATCACACTGATTTAAAAAAATACTACAACACATGGTTGCAAGGGAAAGACTACTAGACATACATTTATGTACTTATTTAAATTTCTGTATAAAACAATCATTTTTTTTTTACCTTTACTTGCATTTTGATTATGTTTCCAATAGTGATGATTAAAACAGCCAGCTGGTTCTTCTGATGGGTCTTCAGCCTCCAAGCCTTCCCTAGAATCAATAGGAGTACTATAAAGATTTCCTTTCTTTGACTACTGATTTGTCATTGCTTTTACAAGATGTCTGTTTGAGAGTAATCCAAAGGAAAATTATAGAACTGTTTAATCAGTATGCCATTATTCTTCTTGAATTTGGTTGATTATTCACTTATTTTTTTTTTTTGGATATTGGATAATACTTCAACAGTATAATTCTTGGCTTGCAGCACTTTGTTAAAATCCAAGATCTAGTTGATCTTGAGTCTGAACAAACATTAAACTTAACAGTGACCTTCCTTCACATAACTTCAGATCTCTTAGATATTCTACTACTGCAATTTAAGTTTAATTAACATAAAATGACTTGGCCTTAGAAAAACTTAATCTTTCTCCTTGAGTAAATATTATTCAAAGAACCATCAAGTGAACTGGCAACTCCATTTAAAGTGGATTAAATTTTATGTAATGAAAGGTAACTAGAATCCCATTTCAGATGTACAGAAATGTTTAGTTTTAAATATATTAAGAGTACAGTAATTGGAGTGTCAATGATTAAGGCAATGAAGGTCGCCTCCAAATAAGAAAAGGTTTTGGAATAATTTTTTAGCCCAGCTTTCTATGTGGGAGTACCAGAGATCTGATTGTAACAATTAATTGCATTTACCTTGACAAAATACTTCACTTTAATTTCACCTGAGTGTGTTCTATTAACTCTAAAATACATTAGATAAGAAAAATAAATAGTTGTAAATATCTAAAGCAATACCATAGGACCAGTTGTAAACATGAATTAATATGCAATTAGTTTACAAGCAGCAACTAGAACTAACAGGTCACAGAACTTGAAAAATTTAAAGAGAAAATACAGAATTCAGAAGCAGGCAGGGTTCACTCTGTAGGCTGTGCCATTTTATAACTGTGCTATTCTCTTAAAATGACTTCAGACAGAAAATTTTCAAAGAATTGTTTAGAATTCCTGTCAGGGTTCACATTTATGGAGGGGGTTTCTGGTTTCCATGTTAATCTCAGGCAGAGAGATCACTTCTTTTCACTACATACTGTTACCTTACACAATTCTTAATCTCCATGAATGGATCTATTAATCACTGCAAACCTCTGTGACCCATTTCCTGATTCATTTATCCAAAGTGACATCTGTTTTGTGACCTGGTGAGCTGCTCCTTGTTCTAATCCTCCTTGTTTGACAATCTTCCTTTTGGCTTTGTATTTTTGTTCTCAACACGTGCTTCATACTCAGTTGCCAGTGGGATCTATTTGACATGTCTTTCAACGTGATCTTTCAATATTTCCTTTCAGGTAGTTTTCTGGAATCGTCCTTCTAGATCTATACAACTATATAGAAAGAAACTTTGTCTTATTTTGTGACACTAAGTTTTTTTTAAAAAATGATTTCCTGGTTCAGCCAACAACTTCTTCCTGAGAAGTCAAATACTATGTATATGTATACAGTTAGTCAATATAATTTCTCTGAGATATAGATTCATCATTAAATATATGCCTGCTGTTAGAGTTATTTCCTTTACAAATTTGCTGTTTCACGCACCTGTGAACCTGCTGGAGTTTTGGTCTTTGTCCAGTTTTTACAGTATGTCTGTCATTGTTTCCTGTGGTTGCCCATAAATGCCATCTGTGGCTTCAGTAGAAGAAGAGTTGAAAACCTCACTGGATATTGGCAGAACATTACCAATCCCAATCTGAATGAATTCCTCCTCCAAGGAACTTTGAGACCTGGCATACTGCGTTTATTTTCAATTTTAAAAACAACCATCTTTCCCATTACCTAATATCTGTAGCCATTTGAACTAATTGGAAGTAGAAATTGATTCTCATTTGAAGCATTTTTTTCAACTCCATAATCCCTAATTTATGGTACCACACTACACTAAGATAAAATAACTATATAAGAATTAAATAAGTAAAATAAAGACTTTGAAAATAGATATAGTAATCATACAATACAATTTAAAGTTTAGAAACTGTATCCTCTAGGCACTGATAGAAAGAAAACATTTGGAATAGAGTTATTATTATGTGCTGGGACCTGCACTAGATACTGAGAGACACTAAAGGGCTAATAAGGTATTGGCTGTATTATCAAAGAATTTTAATTTTAATATAGGAAAATAAAAATGAACAAATAATGATAGCCTGTACTGTGTTATATGAATGTGTAAAATATTGGCGAGAACATAAAAAAAAACAACCTGAAAGAAATTCTTTACAATTTAAAAAATTTTTTTTTTAAATGAGAGAACATGTTTTACTTATGGCAAACGGAGATATTGAGAGAAATACAATGATCTATGCTAAAAACTGAACCATGAAAGAATATTGTGTCAGTGGAAAAGACCAGCACTTGAAGAACCAGATGATATAGGTGAAGGCAGAATTGAATTTAGAAATAGAATTGAGATTAGTGCAAGACCTACCCACTCTGGACATCTGAGTGAAAATGACTCAATAGAGAAAATTAGATGTTTACAAATTAATCAAGATGGCTGAAGAAATAGATGTCAGGGAGCTTCCCAAGGAGGTATTAATGTCCAGAACAAGCTATTTTATTGAAGCTGTACCTCTGATGTACAGGAACCATTGACCATGCCATGGCCTTTAATATCCACAAAGCAGTTATTAGTTACTGGACTGCTGAACTTGACCACTAAGTCATCTCTGAATAGTAAGCATGCTGTGACTTCTATTGCCAGCTGAAAGAGCAGCCAGAAGATGGACTTTACCTTATCTCTCAAGTATTATAGGAATTCATCTAACCTATGATTTCTAACATATGATAAGAAATTTTCAATATAAGATAATATCATGAAATAATTGAACAAATTTCAGATTATTCTTCACTGACCATCTCTTTGAATGCTCAGTATCCATGTAATACACTTCTACATGTACCATTTCAAACTATGGTAGCATTACCAGCATAACATGCCTAGCACTATAAAACCATTCATTTTATAAAGAAAGTTCAATTTATCATCTCCAGAATAAGACAAACTTAAAGTTCTATGAGTTCTCAGTCACCATATAAATTCTAAATGATATTCTTTCCTTTTCTAGTTCAAATTCCAACTTAGCACTATATACTGTAAGGAAATTATCACACCAATTCTTAGAGTCCAAATAATAACTTTATCTTATATTAAATACTATGAGATAGTAAATACAATACTATCTTTTTATATAGGAGGATCCTATTTTTTATTTTTATTTTACTTTTTTTTTTTTTGAGGCAGGGTCTCACTGCATAGTTTCAACTGGCCTTGAACTCACTGTGTAGACCAGACTGGCTATCCTCCTACCTCAGCCTCCTGCCTCAGCTGGGATCAGAAGGTCCATTTTACCTGTAGTTTCACTTTTGTGGCTTCAGTTACCCATGGTCAACCATGATCCAAAAACATTAAATGAAAATTTCCAGCTGTAAACAATCCATGAGTTTTAAACTTTGTGCCATTCTGAGTAGTATGATGAAATATGACCCTACTTTGTCCTTCAGGGAGCATGAGTCATCTCTTTGTGCAGTATATCCACACCATGTATTCTTCTTGCCTATCAGTCCCTTAGTAACGAACCATCTCAGTTATCAGATTGGTTGCCATGGTATTTCACTACTTATGTTCAAGTGACACTTTTTAAAAATTAATAATTGCCTCAAAGTGAATGAGTAGTGAGACTTCAATTTGGATATGCCAATGAGAATCTTTAACGGGATTTCTTTAGGTAAAAAGGTCAAAGTTCTTGAGTTAATAAGAAAATTTAAAAAGATTACATGCTGAGGTTAAGATCTATGGCAAGGACAAAATATTGTTTTAGTCATATGTCAATTAAGGGTAGTGATACATTTTCAGAATTGATTTCATCATTGTGCTAACCTCGAAAGGTTGACTTACTCCAACTTAGATGGTCTAGGTCAATTACTCCATGTAGTCTCCTGATGAAATCAGGAGACACAATAATCACGAGAAAGATGAGGCTGCTGTCAGCATAACAAGGCACAGTGTTTTATGATAAGCAATTTTTTATGATAGAAGTGCACTTTAAAATAATGATAAAAACTCTAATAGAGTAAATTTTTTAAAACCCAGTAACATAGCAAGAAAGGATTTAAAATGTGACCTACAAACAAAGTTGAAATGAGGTCACAAAATTCTTTGGCCTTGGAAAACATAAAGTCATTGAGGTCATTCTGACCTAGCATGGCAACTTCTTGAAATCATTCTGATATCATCAATATAATAAATAACCTGGGTAAAAACCTTTCCTTCTTATCACAACTCTTACCTGGAGAGGATAGCATAAGTGATCAACCAAAAATCCATGTCCTGTGTTATTCTGTTCAACCAATGCAAGTCCAACTTGTTTGTGGTAAAAATGTCTTTTCTCTATACATTTTTCTTTATGAATACTCAGACCTTTTGGATTCCAATTGGGAGACTGCTAATACTAGGTGGCTAGAATTAATTTCATGGAAGTGATCACCTTCAGATTGTGGCAAATAAACTCTTTGTTCTCAAATAAACTCTTTGTTCTGTTTGTACTCTTCAGCTGGCCTTTGAGTCACAATACTCATTTATTATTTTTATCGAGTATTAGGAAGCATATGATTGTGCCGTCTTTTATAAGACTGGCAGTGCAGTAGATTTATGTACACGAGGACTACCGCAAATACGTGACTAATGCACTCACTTCAACTTTAAAATGAGTAACATGTCACTAAGAGAAAGGAATTTTCCAAGTCTACTATAAACTTGTGGAGCCATCAAACGTCATTGAAGGAGACATTATTATTTGATGATTCTTTTAGAGGCTTTGATTTGTCTCATTTTGGGGACTGCATTGGAGATTTTAGAAGATATCCTTTGCACATAAAGACTACTGTATATATATGGAGCAATCACAATATATTATTATTTCTAAATGATTATAAAGTCACATTTAGTATTGATGATTACTTGGCTCTTCTAAATAGAAGCCTTATGAAATCCTATTCTCTCTGTTCTACATGAGCTGGCCTTCTCTTTCTTTCACTCCTTCAGATCACTCAGTGGCCTATAAAACTCACTGAAATACTATATACACACACACACACACACACACACACACACATATATCTATCTCACTGTCTATCTTGTTAAGACATTTAAAGTACTCCCCCATTTTGCTCAAAAGGTAAATGACATAATGTGAACTAGGTGATATATCCCTAAGGTAGCATACTGAAGATATACTTTGTTTTTGTTACATGGAAACAAATCATCATCTTATTAATATAGGAAATAATAACTACTTAGTATGTAGATAGTCAAGTATTGGGAACCAGTGTTAGTTTTCTCCAGCATAAAACCATCCAGAACACCATCTATAATCACAATTCTTACTTAAATGAGTTTGCTCTATTCCGTAATCATTTCCCAAGAAGTATCTGGCTTTGTCAGAGATCAAATCAGTGATATATATGGAGATATAATAAAACTCCCACCCCAAATCTTTCAAATCTTTGTTAGTAAGCTCTGTGATTTCTTATTCTATACTATATTATTTTTTCAGAGAGATGTAGCCTTATAGGTTCTCACAGTCCCCTTATCATACTAATAGCCTCACTCCATAGGTCTAGGATTAATGCATAGTATTCTATCTCCTCACTAAAAGATTATGAACTATACATGATTGGCTGGGCCATATTTTTATATGACTGGCAATTCAGAGGATGTTTTTTATACCAGCACAAGCACAAATATGTGACTAATGCACTCACTGAATCTTTAAAATGGATTCTTGTGGGCTGGGGATTTAGCTCAGTGGTTCTGCTGCCTGCCTTGAAAACGCAAGGTCCCGAGTTCGATCCCAGGTACCGAAAAAAGAAAAAAGGGACTCTTGTACCATGAGAAAAAGTCACCCTCAAACTATTTACTTGATTTCCAGGGGTGGATCATGGTGCTTTTCCTCACATATATAATTTCTATATTTATGTGATATTATTGTTTATTAAAGTAACTGCAGGAATTTGGCTATTAGTTACAGACTGGAAGCTACTTTAATAGATGTACTATTCTGAGAGTCCATAACCATGAAGGCCAAGAACTCATGCCCATGCCAACAATTCGGATGCTCATCATTGGACTATAGAAGAGAATCAGTACAGTTATTTATTAAGATAGTATGGGTACATGCCCATTATCTATATATTCCTCAGTACTTTTCCTGAGAAACTGTCCTCTGTGTTCAGGGAATGTAGTAATGGATAGGTAATAAGCCTGGTATAATAAATACACACAAGCATTATTATTCTCTAAAGCGTAGAACTTCTTCCTCTTAGTTATATCAACTACATATGACATATTAGCATCATTTGGCATAAGCCATAGATGAATCCATTTTTTAGTCAACCAATTCAGTTAAAAATTTTTGTATCTTTCA
This sequence comes from Heterocephalus glaber, assembly GCF_053883595.1. NCBI lineage: Eukaryota > Metazoa > Chordata > Mammalia > Rodentia > Bathyergidae > Heterocephalus > Heterocephalus glaber. The sequence goes on along the minus strand of NW_028258406.1, from coordinate 5,927,138 downwards.
GCTGTTTATGCTTATATGTTAAATTCAGAGTTTGCAGTCAGTATATTCTATGAATTAGGCATGATGATTTTTCTTCTGTATCTAGAAGTCATAAGTGAAATCTGATTTTACATATTGAATTCCCATGGTAATGGAACACTTATCAGTTTTGGATTTGGATGTGTACTTGTGGAGGATATTTTAAAATTTTGTTGAAAAAGAAACATTTTTCTCATTTACTGAAAGGCTTTTGATGTATGTTTTTTGAATATATGATTTGGAGCCTTATGATTTTTGGAGCTAAAATCCAGTAGAATTTTTATTTTGTCATCCCTGCTCATACTTTAGATATTCATAAAAAGATATTGTTTAAATTTGTTGAATTTGCTTATGTATTTATTACCCAATGTCTATTCCTTCCATGCTCTGCAACTTGTAAGCCAGAGTTCACATTATGTCCTTACTTGAAAGTGCCCAATTATTCTTTGTAGCATTTTATGTCTAACCAAAACTTCATAGATTGTAGGAAGAACAAAAATGTGAGGGCAGAAAATAGGATGAAAGTCAGTTGATCGATTAAAATGGATTTTGTGTATTACAACAAAACTTGTCATAGCCCATAAATATTATAAGAAGCTATAATTGATAGAAAATCTAAACATAGAATTGGTCTAATAGAAACAAAAAGCAAGGTTTTTTGTTGTTGTTTTGATTTTTGTTTTTGCTTTGCTATCTCTCATACAAAGTATCCAAAGGTAGTCCTTACATGATATGAGAAGAGGATCAGGGACCCAGGATAGATCTTGTTGATCTTCTGTAGTCAAAATTCAGACTAACAAATTGTTCAATTTCAACCTTTCTCAACTACATTTTACACGGAGATGGGAAAATGAAGGGAAAATTTGCACCATCATTTTAATCATAAGAACATATCATTTATGTCCTTTTGATATATTTAGTCATGGCACAACATTTCCTGGTAGTCACTTGTCCACATCTAAGCATATGGCTTAGTCTGGGCCACAAGGCATAAAGACTGAGATACAGAGCCTTCATTTAAAAGATTCATGTGACTTCCTAATAAATAGATGTGGAATTGTATTGTCAGGAAAGAAGGGGATTATGCAAATTTGGAGACAATATCTGGTTCCTGTCACTAGTAATCAGTTTGGTAGTATCTTTGAAAAAGAAATGTTTAGAACATTTATTGTGTGAAAATGGACCTTGCAGAGCATATAGATATTAAAGTATAAAAATATTGTCTTTTGCTTCTTTTTGTGATTGATTTAGCATGTATATATTGTGTGTGCTTTATATGTATATGTGTGTGTATATATTTGTGTATCTCTCTGTGTATGTTAATATATTTGCTAAGGTTATATCTCTAGGTTAAGAGGCTGACAATAGCAAATAGTGTTTCAGGTAATTCATTATTTTGACTACGCTTTTAGACATTGATATTATTTTTATGGAAAACTGTTAGTATCTTCTTAAATGTATAAACATGAAACAATCAAAATTTCTAATAACTCAATGAGGACAAAATTTTTCAAGATATTCTATTTTGTTCTTAATAATGAAATCATTATTACATAATTAACTTTCATCACACACTTAATTTTTGTTTACCTTTTAGAATTATTTAGAGGAGAGGAGATGTATAAGTAAAAAGGAAAAGGAGATGATAAGGACTGAACTATGGCATCAAAGGACCTACATAAAATTAAATTTAGGACCAGAAAACATAAAATCATTTATTATTTTTGTCAACTAAAGCTACTCTTATTGAATATCTAAAGAAAACAAAAGAGGCTGGGGCTACTTGCTCAGTAGAAGAGGAATTTCTGAGCGTATTTGAGAGCCCTGAGTTCAATTCCAGATAAAAAACTCAATAAAAATAATTAAATAAGTAAGTGAAAGAGTGAATCAGAGATCTATCTTGTTTCATTGTTGACGGAGCCCGCCGTCACTTGTCGAACAGTACCTGAATGGGGGAGTGAGGATGAAGAAAAATAAAGACAAAGAGATAGAGTCGGGAGGGCTCCCAGAGACCGAGCACCCAAGTTTATTTTTCTCCTCTCTTTTATACAACAGGTGAGTTTGGTTGTTAATCATGACCCTTATCCAGAGACACCTGCTTCCTTGTTTTCTAGTTCTTTGGGAATTCCCCACCCTCATGGGCTTCCTTGTTTCTCGGGGTTACAGAACGTTCATCACGTTCCAAGGCAATCTAATTCGGCAAGGACGCAGTTCCTCATAACATAGTCTCCTTGCTCTATACAATGGAGGGTAAGATTCAAAATGGAGCCTCTTTGGCTAACACCGCTCTCCACACACCGCTCTCCACACATTGTTAATTCATAAAATGCTATGTTTAGATATCTGATATATTATCAAACAGAAGATATGGAAAAAATATATTACAGTGTAGGTAATCAACTATCCTATTGCAATGAGTTAAAACCTATCTAATTTATAAAACTTCCAAATACAATATAAATACTTCCTTTTATATATATATATACACACATATATATACACATATATATATAGAAAGAGAGAGAGAATTGGTTTTTCATTTAGATACTGACAAATTTGCAAAAAAATACATGTAGTCAGAAAATACACATGATTATCAAAATTGGAATATGTTCCAAGATTGAATTTTGAAAGCATTTGAAAATATGACAAAGGGTTAGAAGTATAAACTGCAGACAAAAATCAAGAATGGATGATCTATTTAAACTTGTAAGCATAGTTCAACATAATGAGTAAACTAAGATAGACACATTTAGATTGCCAGATTATTTATGGGATGTATGTAACTTAGTTTTTTTTTTTCTTAATTCCCTTTAATGTTAAGCCAAAATCACTACAGCTGAATGTGGAAACCAAATAAAAGGAATTCAAAAAGTCAAAGGAAATTAAATGATCAAAAATTAAAACTGTAATACTAACACTTTGCTATACCAATTTTATAAAGAAAATATTTAGAAGTAGATGCTACCAAATAATAGCAACCAAACAATATTTAGATGGATTGTATCCTGTTTCTTTGCACTTTAAGCAGTAGAGATTTCCAGATATTTTTGTTGCTAATGTTATTTAGCCCCTGTGCATTATCTCATTTATCACAAAAATTCAGTTTCATCAATTTAAGTCAATTATGTCTGTTTTCTTTTTAATTTTAACATCACTGAAAATAGAATTCATGTTAAGATTGATGGACTGCCATTGTGTGATTCTAGGCTTTTTTCTTTGTTAATTTTATATAAAATAACAATATGTTTTTAATCTCTGGCAACTTATCAGCTCTTTGAATATCACAATGTCAATTTTCTCTCTCTATATATAAAAAGATCAGAGAGGTTAATAAGCTTCATTGAAGTGAAATAACTAACAAGTTTTAGAAATAAGATTCCAATTCAGAGCTTTTTCATGTCTGTACTTACTAAATAATTACCTTATAATACATTTCCACATATTATTTGTACTCAATATTTCCAGAGTAAAGTTTCATTTAATGACTTAGGTCCATTTTTTATTTCCCAGAAAATTTCTTGTTACTACTTTAATAACATTCAACAACATTCTGATGGCTTTCATATGCTTATGTGATTATTTTTTTTTCCAAAATAAGCTCCTTGTGATTTTTCAGAAATTACTGTGAATAATAAATCTTTTGTCATTTTTAACTTTAGGAAATTGACCTGAGATTATGCATGGAGTAAAAATACCGAATTTATCCTATGTAAACATTTTGTATCTATCGCCCCTCTTTTACAGAGGTAAATATATGATCATTATTAAATAATTTTTCATTAATTTAAAAAATATTCATTAATCATCAATTAAATTCCAAACATAGTTCTTGGTATGAATATATTATTTATGAAAAATATCTCTACTCTTAATGATCCTCAAACTAAAAAATTATTTTTATACTAAATAAATATGCTTTTCAATGTACATATCAATAAATTATATATGCTAAGTAGAGTGGATAAAACATAGCAGTTACATTTCCCGAAAAGGAAAAGGAGAGGAAGAGTCATGGAAAATATATTTAAAGTAATCTAACCTCTATGAAATCGACCTTGCTTCTTAGCCTCAGCTTTTCTTTTCATGTTATTGCGCCCTACTCAGCTTAAACATGCGTAATTGTAAGTTTACAGAATTTAACACTTTCTCAGCAAAGCTTTCCTTATTAGAAACAAGAACATTTATAATTAAATCTCTTCCCCTTTTTTTTCTTCCATCATCTATGTTACTAAAATACAGTTTAAATTGCTTCTAAAGGTTGTGCCATGAGCATAAGAAATCAATCTCAATTAATGGAGACTATTTCACTAATAAACCCTGATAATTGCTCCTTTCTTACCTCCTTTACTTCCTTTTCCTTATTCCTGAGGCCAGTAATCTTCCTAATAAACCAATAAAGCCCTTTATCAGACAAGATTAGGACTGGAACTAGTTTGGATTTCAGGTTTACTTTTCAGATTTTATAGTGTCAGTATATATCTAATGAGATATTGTGACTATGGGATCTAAAGTCTAAACATAAAATACATTTATGCTGTTTATGTGCCTTCATCACACAATATGAAGGTAATTTTATGCATATAGACTGTTTTTTGATGGTGACTCACCACATAAGATCACATTTTGAATTTTCCATGCTGGTATCATGCTACTCCTTGGAAAGTTTTCTTTTTGGAAGGAGTTTATCCCTAAACATTTTTGATTAGTGCTGCTACCACAAATTCCTCTTAGATTCTGGATAACCTAGGTTGAAGTAGTCGTGTTCCAGAAACTGCGACTCAATTAATTGTCCAGATATGCAAAAATTAGAATCCATTATACCTAGTTTTTATAGAAACACATGTATTGCATTTCATTAAATGGCTTGCAAGCCATGGAATGTTTCTGACATCTCATGTTCAAGCTTGGTGATCTTTCAGATTCTGACCTCCTCCCAAACTAGATGCCCAGAATTCTCATTATGAGTCATGTTTTTCTGCATCTTTGCACATCTAAAACTCCTTGACTAAAACCTAGACATGACTTTTCCCTTGTGAGCATCTGGTTAGTTTTATATTCTTATAAATCCTGAGCTTCCTCCTGGGTAGTTATTTGGAGAAAGTTTCATCTGTGGGATTTTGCTTTAATGTCTTGTTAGGTGGGTCTGGAACAGTGCTTGTCTCAAGTTAATTACTTTCCATTCTTGAGGAATGCCTTTTGGAGTATTCAGTGTAAGTCCTATGACTTAGAAGAGGTTTGCATTGTATTGTATTGTATTGTATTGTATGTATATATGCGTGTATGTATTTATTTATTTTTTAGTTCACTGATGGAATCAGGCTCTGGGCCAACCCTGGGCATTATTTCTACTAATTAACTTTGGATAGTCCTTTCCCTGGTATGTTTTATAAAGAGTTGGTTGATATGCTATAAGAGTGGAAGCAGAAAGATTAGCTTGGAACCTATTCTGAAAATAAAGGGAAAAGCAGACACTGAGTAGGACTCAATACACATCCTAATTAGAAAAAAATATATAAATTATATCTCACATCCTCATTATAACAATATCACCTTAATTTTCTAATAATGCTTAAATCTATTATAAACAATGTATGTATTTCTAAAAAGCACATCAAAGTTCTAAGTTATGGGCTAGGGATTTAGCTCAGTGGTTCAGGCGCCAGCCTCGCAAGCATATGGTCCCAAGTTTAATCCCCGGTACCAAAAAAAAAAAAGTTCTAAGTTATAACTTGTAATGAGGTGTATTAAATAAGTAGGGAAGAAAGTTCTTTTCACTAAAAAGTTTCAGTATCATTATGCTTAGATTTATTATGGTAAAATATTTGTCTTTTTTTTGAGACATTATAGCAAAAAATGAGAAATAATGCATTTTTAAATCTTTTTTATTATTTGTTATGTAAAAATGCAAAATTCAGAAATATTTCAAAAATATATATCCTTACTCTCAAACAATAATACATGCAATTTTAATCATCTGGAACTTCAGTTAGTTTACATTTAAATTTTCATCATTCTTATATGCCTCATACAAAACTTAACATGAAGCTAGAGGTTGATGGCAGCAACACTAATCTATTTTATTGCATAGTCCTCCAAGACAAACCATGAAGTAATATATGGGAATATATGAAAGATTTTACAAGTCAACCCATAGAGATTACACAAAATACTTTCTTCCAAAAAAGTTGGTTTCAATATAACTAAGAAAATCCTAGATTTAGAGAACCTAAAACAATAAGTGGATAGATATATTTATACATAATATATGTACACTTTCTAGTATAATACATATGCTACAAGTATAAAATATTCTTTCATATTATTTTATACCATTTTTTACCAAATTTGAACTTTTCAAACTCATTCAAAATATTCCTTTTCTTTCTGAGCTTCTTGAAACTAAGCTTAACAATAAAATTTCTATAATTTCTTCAATTTTTTGCTGTCAGCTATTTATCAAGTGTTATTTACTTTTTAAAGACTCTTTTCATAAACAAATAATGTTTCTCTCTTTTAGTTTCATATGCCCTCTACTTGGAATAATCCAAAAAATGTTATACTCATATTGTTTTAAAAGTTACTTTGAGCTTTTAATTTATTTTGAAGAAAAATATGCAACAGTATGTTATTTATTATGAGTGTTTTTTCCGTAACTTCTGAACCCATTAAAGTATTGGTGAATACCAGTTCATACATATATATGTATATTTTAAATTGGAATATAATATAAATATTTTCCTTGTTTTAATCCATTTTTTACATTAACTGACAAACTAATTGTAATACTGCTTGTGAAGTGAATTTCCACTGAGAAAGAGATGAGACATTAAATGAAAAGTTTAAACTACACACATGACTCAGAGTAATAATACTAAGAATCATTTCCAATATGATACATTAAATTAAATAAATGGGTATATAGTGCAGAAAAAACATCATTACTTTTGTTTCCACTTCCACTATGTTTTAAAATATTAGAAAGTTAGTTATTTAAATAACAATTGATTATTCAAAATGATAAATTGAGATATATATATATATATATATATATATATATATACTTCAAAATTTACATTTATTTCCTGGCAATAACACGATTATCTCTGATTTTGAAATAATTATAGAATATGTTTATTTTAAATTGAGTATAAATTGGATTAGATTCTGTAAGGAAAATGTCTCAATAAGAAACAATAAATATAAAACATATACGTGCTCTTAGCATATAATATATGAGGTCTTTCATCAAATTTCAGGTATTAAGTTTGGATTTTTTCTGCACAAATATGGGTATTTCTCTTACAGTATATGAATAACTGCTAATTCTACTTTAATGTATATATGAACTGCTCAACAAAGGTTTTTCTATGCATCTTCCACAACTGAATGTCCTATTAAACAGTGATGAAGATAAAAATATATGTAAATAGTCTGAATTTAGAGATAGGCTCCATTTAATGTGTAAACACTAACAGTTTTTGCAACTTTACTATATACTGCCTTTTAACAGAATGTAACTAACTGATTGATCCACTAAAGTAGAAATGCCTTATTTAATTTGAAACTTTGACTAGTTTTGTGCTGAATTTTTCAAATGTATGCCACTGCAGCAGCACTCCTCATGGCAACTGTGCTATTAATGGAATGTTCTAGATATTCGCTGTCCAATATGTTATTAATAGTCACATGTGGCTATCCAGTTCTTGAACTATGGCTAATGAACTAAATTTAACTTTAGTTAATTTAAGTTGAAGTAGCTGCATGTGATTACTGGCTACTGTATTGGATAGTATGAGTTTAAATGTGAGGAATATTGCAGTGAACAAAGTAGACAAAGCATTCTGAATGTATGAAATTCACAACACATCTTCTAAAATAAAAATATAGGTCAACCTTATTTATTTATTAACATATGTGTAACATTTTGAATAGATGTTAAATTATAAAATATATAATTACAATTATTATAATACAATTGTTTATATGTAATTTATGATGGTAAAATGTGACTAATGTTGAATAGTCTTTTACTATAATATGTGAAATCAACCAACCAACAGCAAACACATGATCTTATTAATGATGAAAATGTCAGCCACTGGTAATACAATTCCAGGTAAAATTGATTATAAATAAAATAAAATATTAAAGTAATTTCTGTTCAAATCAAGATCTATAAAGAATGTTCCTTTCTTATCACCATTACTTAAGTCTATTTGACTGTTTTTGTCTTGCAAATAATTGAATATATAAAAACTGAAATTAAATTTAAAGGTTATTAATGTGATTTTATATTAATTTAGTACAAAACTGTAAAGATCTTCTCAATTTTAGTGATAAAGTCACAAGAAAAAATTATTCAGACTCATTAGCTTTCAATGTAATACAAAGAAAAGGAATAATGAATATAGAATAGATCAGGATGTCACAAATTCCATTAACGTGTTTCTCATAGAAAAGTATTTTCCAGGATAATGGAATATATATGTAAATATAAATTGTATATATTTATATAAAATATATTTATATAAATATAAATTGGAATATATATGTAAATATATATATATAAATATAAATATAATGTAAATATAAATTGTTCCAGCTTTTATCTTTTAGAAAAGCATTTGGAAAATATGTAAAGACATACAGGTGTATCTTCTTTACTCCATTTGCCCTGATTCTTGATGATTTATCCCACAGATACAAAAGCACCAATCTATAAGGATACAATCCTAAAATAAAATAAAATTACCACAGATAAGGGAATAATTCCATAAATTATATTGTTATAACTGAACTTTAGTGTTTAATATACATCTACTAAAATAATTAATTGGGCCTATAGCAAGTGACTTAAAAGTTTTTATTGAATTAAAATGAAAGGAACAATGTTGATTAACATCCAGTGCAATTATGAGTCCTATGTGTATGTATATCATATGACCATAGAGTAAGAGAGAAATTTTTGGAGGAAAATTTGCTACTGGGTTTCTTTGGTATGTGTTAATGTCCATGAGTTGAGTATAGATGTCTTAGTCATGTTCCTCATCACTAGGACAAAATATCTAATAACCACAAAGAGGGCGTTATTTTGGCTTGATTCAATCCATGCTTACCAGTCTTAAAAAGAAATGTAACAGTAGAAAGGTTTGGATGAGGAAAGCCTGCTCCTATCTTGATGGTTAAAAGCAGAGAGAGAACTGACGAACTGGGAAGGGAGAGATATCCTTCTGGATGATGCCAGCAATGATCTCCCACTTCTGACTAGATTCCATCTATGAGTGCATGAGGCCTTTGGGAGACATTTTTTTATCTAAATCACGATGTTACACTCTTGACTCTCAAAAAACTCATGAACATCTCTTTTTTGCAAAATGCATTTAGTTCATCTCTAAGTGTTGCCAAAGACTCATTCTAGCATTGTTGAAAAGTGCAAGTCCAAAGTCTCTCCTGAGACTCAAAGTAAACTCTTAGCTGTGAGATCCTGTAAAAATCAAAAAGAAGGTACAACACTGCTAACATACAATGACACATGGTAAGCGTTCTCATTCAAAAAGGGAAGATTAGGAGATAGAAAGGAATGAAACCAAAGCAAGACTGAAATCCAGCATCACAAACATTATACCCTGTGAATTTCCATCCAACACTTAGGGAAGGTTTGGGGAGATGTCAACTCTAAATTACTCGGGTAGCCCTGCCACTAAAGTACCAACTACCCCACCCACCCTGGCCTCTCTCAGGCAGGCTATGTTTGCTGTCTGTGGCATTTCTCAGGAGACATTTCATGTTCCTGGCATCTCCATAGTCTTGGGGTCTCCAGTGTACTTTGGTCTTTGCTCTCACAACTTCATACACTAGTTTCTCAGAGACACACTGCCTGTCTCCCAGATATTTCATTGAATTCTGGGTGCAAGCCTCCCACCACTCTTGTATTTTGCAGGTGAGTGAAACCAATACTATATGAATGATTCCAAGGTCTGCCATAGGCTTCAGAAATAGCCTGGTCCCCTTGGATAATGACTGCAAATGATTCCCAATGATTAGATTGGTGAACTCCTGGAAAATCTTTTCTAGTTGGCCCTGTATGAGCAAGGCTCCCTAGGACTTCCCTTTCAAATGAAACTTTTACAACTTTGTACCCATGAGCCTGTGAAGGGTGAGGTCATCTGTTTCTTGCAAAGCCATCAAGGCATTTTTCCAATTGCCCTGATGCAACAAAGCACCTGGATTCTTTTTAATGGTAGTCTTTTTAGCAACCAAGTTCAATGAAGCCAAAATATTATAGGCTCTTCCTTTCTGGAGAAATGAGAAACATTTCCAATATATTTTTGCTCTTGATTTTCAGTGTATACTTACTAAAAGCACCAAGTTGTTACCCAAGCCACAGCCTGAACATCAGTCTACCTTAAAATTTCCTCTTCCAGATTACTTATTACATCAGCTTTCCTCTTAGTCTTTTAAAAATCTCACTACTAAAAAAAGGTAGATCATACTATATATGGGCTGCAGTCCAAGTATCAATGGAGTCTCTGATCTCAAATGAAACTTCCTGATCCTGGCATTCTCTGTCTGCCTTTTTATCAGCATTCTAGTCTTCTGAACTCTGAGGAAATTCCCCATCAAATTTGGCTTTACAGCATTCTAGGTCTGTTTCTCCAGATGGCTTCTCTAAATGTTTCTAAATTCCTCCTACAAACCAATTCCAAAGGCTTCTGAACCACATGGGCAGGTATATTCACAAGTCTGACCCCACTCTTGATACCAAAATCTATCTTAGCCACTTCTCTCATCATGAGGACAAAATGCCTGACACCACATCCTAAAGAAGGAGAGGCTTATTTTGGCTTATGTTTTAGTCCACAGCTGGACATCTCCAAGAGAAAAATAGAATGGTGGAAGAGCCTAGGTGGATGAAGAGATGCTCAAATGAAAAAAAAAAACCTGAAGTGTGAATGAGGAGCTAGGGAAGGGAAACAGTCCTTTTCAGATCACACTGCCAGTGATTGCCTCCTCTGGCCAGACCCCATCTATGGGCACAAGAGACCTTTGGGGGACATTCTTAATTTAAACCATAGCTGTATATGTGGGGATTATCAGAAGGGAAAAGGAGAAAGAGGAAAAAAGACATACAAATAATAAAATTTATGAAAAATGAAATTAATAAGTATTATGTTATAATGTACATGCACTTATACAAGGAAATAATTGCTTAAACAATATTTTAAAGGAAATGGAAGTCAGTGAAAATTTTACAGGGTGATAAATTGGAGATGATAGTCTACAATAAACTTCTGGTGATCCACTAAATATTATTCAATATGCCACAATAATATAAAGACTGGGAGAAACAAACCACAAGACTAGATGTTTGATCACAATTTACAGGACAAATAGTAAATGGCTCTTTAAGGATGAACCAAAGTGGAAGAAATCATAAGCCCTTTAAGAAAGGAGTAAGACTTCCACTTACTACAAACAATGGCTGAACACCTGAGTCCAAGTCTTATAAGGCATATCTGAAGAAATTTAACATAGTTATACTGGAAAATAGTTTATCAGAAACTACAAAGCTGCCCTGCCTTATAGATTAATTATTTGATTTCTAGTTTCCACATATCGATTCTACAAAAATAGTTTATAACTAAATAGAACATGCCTAAACTATAACTAAATAGAACCATGTGTCAGAGCCAATAACTTCACAGAAGTAGAAAGTTATGTAAGAGGTTGTCTTTGGAACTACATACATTTGATTTCACATCACTTTAGTGTCTGTATCCTAAGACTACTATAATCCATATTTTATTCATTTGGTCAAACTAAGTGAACTAATCAACTGTCTATATCTTGTCAAAATATTCACATAGATCTCTGAGGATGCTAAATAAAACATTTTGTTGTAAGGATGTTTAAAATGAAAATGTCTATATCACTAAAATTAGTATTTTTGTTAGGGTTTTCTAGAGGGACAGAGTTGATAGATGATATATGTAAAATTATTCAAGGGACTTTATTAGGCAGGCTTACAGGATCAGAAGCCTGAGAGTCCACAATGCCTGTCTATGCACTGAAGAGTTGGAGAATCAACTAGCTTCTCAGCCAAAGAAACTGAAAGGTACAGAATAAAAGGTAACAAAGTTGCAACACCAATCTAACATCAAAGTGCTGTAATATCTAGAGATTTGTTGGTGCAAGTTTGCTCTGGAAGGCTGAATAAACTGAAGTCTGATCTCCACAGGTGTCAATAGCAGCAAAAGACACAGCTGCTCAAACCGAATGGAGGTCCCACTACAGGTGCACCAGCTTCTTTCCTTCCTTTTATTTCATCCAGGTAATAAGTCTATTGGATAATGCCAACCACAATTGGGTGGGCCTTCCATCCTTAGTTTGCTACCCTACATACAAATCATCTTTAAAAACACCCCACAAACACAAACACACACAAAAATGTGCTTTACTAACCTGCTAATCTTTTCACAGTCTAGTCACCTTGATGCATCATGATTAATAATCACTGTATTTATAGATAAGTTACATAGTATTCTTAAATCATGCTATGACTTACATAACTAAAGAATAAAAAATTAAGGAAAAAGTTAATAGATGCCATTGTCATCAAAAAGAAGGTGAGAGTTAAGATATTTTTCTCTTTTAGGGTCTAGATAGAACTTTACTGTAATTTAGAGTAATTATTTTGAGCAGTAAGGAAGGGAAGGGTATAAAAAGTGAAGTAAAAAGGTAAAAATCAATATGTCCATCATCACTCTTGTATCTTTTTTTATTCATTAAGTTATTGGTACATTTTAGCTATACAATATGATGACATTCAAGATTGGGAATTGTTACCTTTACATGATATATCTCGGTTCTTATTTTTTTCCTCATTCCCCTGCCCTCCCTTCAACTTCTCCACTCTTCCCTATTTATAAAAACTTTGTTTACAACTTTTCCTTTTCTTATATTTTTCCTTTCCCTTCTTTCCTTTAATGCATAAATCATAACAATTAAAATAGGTTTAAATTATTACATCATTGCAAATCCATTTAATTGTGAATTTATATATTAAAATGTACAAATACTAGCTAAGGTAATTGAGAAAAAGTTATTTTCTCTGGAATATTTAGCAAATATTATTAAAAAATAAATTGTTTTTAAAATTTAGATTGTACAACTATATGCAAAATGCTTACACAAAAAATAAGGTTTTCATGAAAAGATGTGTCTCAGGATCTAAAATTATTGCTAAAATAAAGTATAAGAAATTCAGAATTTAACTGCTCAGAAAATTCAGTATAGATGTACTTGATTTTGCTTTTCAATCAACTTTTATTTTTCCACTACTATATGATCTCCAAGGGGATAAAAGTGGTATGTACTTCACCGAGTATTTTATTCCCCTTTAGCATATTGCCTAGCATTAGTGAATACTCAATTTATAAATACCAAACAAATTAATTTATAAAGATGTAATAGTAGTTTGTCCAAATGGATGCTGTCAATTATTATTGAAACCAGTGATCACCATGATATATGACACGCTGTATGTTACTGTAGACTTAACAAGTGAATGTTTTAAAAAAGTTATGTGGTTTATCCTTTATATTTATTCAAATAACCACATAATGTATAAGATTATGTACCTCAATTAAAACTTTTTAAATTCAGTATAGGAGCACAAAGCTATAAAAAGACTTTAAGAAGAAAGAAAATCACTGAAAATTTTGGATTCAACTCTTGAAGTTTGCAAAAATCTGATTATATAATAAAATAACAAGCCTAAAGTTAAAGATAAAAGATTTGAATTTGAGACTGAGAACTACTAACTAACCAGCCATAAAAAAGTAAATTAGTTCCATGATTATAAATAATTTATTAGAATATAAAGTATGTGATTTCAGGAAAGTTGTCCATCTTTGTCTTCATTTCTGCAGAAATCACAAGAAAATCTAGTATGTTTTCTTGCAAGATAAATATTGGTTAAATTCCTTAATTAAAATACATAGCTTGCACATTCTTTTAGCTGGATTTCTTCAATTACAAAAAGAAGCATCAATACATTTTATATATATATATATATGTTAAGTTTATACATATATATGCTACACATTCATTTAGTGGAATATATATAGCTTAATGATATAGCATAATGTAATTCATTCCTTTTATGATAATTTAAAAAGTCAATACATTTAAATTTTATTTCTCTATGTAGTTCTTGTTTTATTAATTCATGCTGTTAATGTTACTGATATTGTTTACCAACCCATGGATTAGCTATATGAGTCAATTAATCCTTTTTTCTACATATATTTTTACTCCCTTGGGCAATGAATGAGATTAATGATGTATATTGAGAAAATTCTAAGCTATTAATTCCAATCTATATACACATTAAGAAAACAAATATTAAAATTTGCATGTTAAAAAAACCAAATTTTATCTCTTGAATATTTCTTTAATATACACATTCCTCCAAGTAAATCTAAGCTTTTTTCTTTTTACATATATAGTGTTTCATTAGTAAACTCATCTCAATATTTATAACAGTATCAGTCTTCATATTCTACAGGTGAAGAATTTTATAACCTTAATATATCCAGAAAGTGAAGAAAATACACTGAAATTGAAGAATTTGATTTTAAGAGTTCTACTTCTATAAATGCCTAGATTTTCTAAATGTTGAGACATTGGGAAAAAAAAACCCATCCTTTTCTAAGTAAGTCTATACAGTCTGAAGCAAAATACACTAAACATTCTAAAATTATGAGTTAATTTTATTTTTTCTCACCCTTTCTTGTCAGCATTTCTGGCTACACAGAGCTTTTGGAGGAGAACTAGGTGTTGTAATTTTATTCTTACCTATATCTGGGAGCCTTGCCTACCTAGGAGGTGCTCAACAACTTCTGCTAAGATACAGTGTCAGCTTAGGTTACATTCAGCTCTTCTCTCCTAACCTCTAACAAGGAATTCTGACCACAAAGGACTGGATGGTCCTTGCTTGCTTCATTTTGTTTTGAAACTTCTTAAGGTTTGTTTTCTCTTAAGTTCTTGAGTTATTTTTCTCATTGCTGAGACAAAATACCCAACACAGAAAGTTAAAATAGGAACACAGAAAATTAAAATGGGAAAGGTTTATTTAGCTCATAGTTTGTAGAGGCTTCAGTCCATAATTGGCTGGCTCCAAGGAAGGGTGGCAGAGGGGCAACAGTTCATGGCTTTGAAGACAACAAAAGCAATAAAAGACTTTAAAAAGCATCTTTTTCTCCCTCTTATCTTATTCAGACTACTTAGAATGAGTAGCACTCACATTCTTAATACTACTGTCCTTGGATCTAGAATTGCACTCTGAATCAATCATGCACTCTAGAGTCAACCACCTAAGACCACGTGAGGCCTTAGGGGAACATCTAAATACAAAACACTTCACATGGGACTGAGGTTTTGTTCATGAAAACTTTTCCTATGCCAGTGTCTTCAAGAGTTCTACCTAACCTCTCTTCCAGTTGGTTTAGTGTTTCTATTTGACCCAGCTTTCCCCTGCTGGGTATCTTCCCCCCAAAATTAAAAGAATCATACCACAGTGATATATGTGCACCCATGTTCATAGCAGCACAGTTTGTAATAGCTAAAACTTGGAAACAGCCCAATTGCCCATCAAATGGAGACTGGATAAAGAAAATGTTTTTTGGTTTGTTTTTTTTAATAAAATGGAGTATTACTCAGCCATAAAGGATGGGAAATTAGAGACATTTATAGCTAAATGGATGCACATTGAGGCCATACTCTTAAGTGAAATAGGTCACACACATGTAAATACCCAATAGTTTCTCTGGTGTGAGAAATTAAAAGTGTAAATAAGTATCAAAATGTATAATAGATAATGTGAAAAAGGAAGAAAAGGTCCAAAGGGGAAGGAGAATTTGGAGGGATAGGGGAAAGGAAAGAAGGGAAAGGAATAAATGTGAGAAAAGGAAAAAATGGAAACAAAGTCTTTGTAAATAGCGAGGGGTGGAGGGGTTGAAGGGAGGGCAAGGGAAATGGGGAAGAATTATGAACCCAGATATATCATGTAAAGGTACAAATTCCCAATAATGAATGTCAACATATTGTATATCTAAAATGTACCAATAAACATAATGAAAAAAATACAAACCATAAGAATTAAGCTGTTTTTATTCACTAAATACATTTTGCTGACTTCCTCCAAATAGATATATCAGGCATTGTGTTTAGTGTGAATATGATGAGAAGCAAAATAAAACAGAAGCAATGCTTAAATATAAGGAGCCTATGGATTTCCAGTAGGCAAATGATTATACAACATTGTGTAACACAATGCATAATTTTCATAGGTTGTTTTTCTTTAGCACTGTAGTAGAAAGTGGCACATTTCAAATTGGTAAAGAATAGAAGATAAAGAGGCAAAGAGAAGTTTAAAATCTTGTAACCCAAACCCAATCTGAAACTGAAGGAATGAATAGCTGATGAACCTGGACAATGAGGAAAAGGAAAGGATTTATAGAAGAGTATATAGTACCTAGTGGGGAAGAAAGGAAGAAAAGAAGAGAAGAGAGGAGAGGAGAGGAGAGGAGAGGGAAGAAAAGAATGGGGAAGAGTGGCGGGGAAGAAGGCAAGAGAGAGAGGAAAAGAGGAAGAAATTCTATGAGTATATATTGGCAAGAGAATGTTAGAAAGTAGAGTTAGGTAGTGTTGGAATATGAAAAATAAGAAAATGACATTTAATGACTAAGAGAAGCAAATAGTAGACAGATACTAAAATGATACAATTAATTATTTAACTGAATTTGCATATTCAACCGTGTGTGTTGTTTAAAATAGTCTAGCTAGACACATTTATTATTCCTCAATTGATTTAGTTTTTTGATTACATCTTTTACTCTGTCATTTGTTGTTAATATTATGGCTTTAGTTTTATGTCAATACATTACTTTACATAATTTACTTTCATCAATGACTGTATCTTTAGATGAAACACTTTAAGCATGTACAAAAAGTCTGTTTTGAGGTGTTCATTTGCCTTCCTCCTACCATTTGGCATGGATGTTTATCCTCTTTGCTCTTTCTTTTTTTCATCTATGTGATACTCAAATGTACATACAAATAGTCTCCTAGGACAAGGCAGAGGAATTATTCATCCAGACACACAAAGGAGAAGGCAATGTGAAGCTGGAGTTGAGAGTCACCAAAGCTGAAAAGGTCAAGAAATGGATTTCTTCCCGGTGTCCCAGAGGGAGTAAAGCCAAACCATCATGTTAATTTTGGACTGATGGTCTCCAGATTTGAGGAAGAAAATTCTATTTTAAGCCATAAGACTTGTGGTAATTAGTTATATGAATCATAGGACATTGATATATTCATATTATATTAAGAATTTTGTTGCTCTGTATTGGTGAATAGGGTAACTTTGAGCACACCAAAGGTTTGGTGGACCAGGTATTTTTAATTTTTTTGGCTATTTAATTACAACTTGTATAAATCTAAATCTTGTTATGGACATAAGTTTTCACAGCTTTTGGGAATATACAATGGGATTAAATATAATAACTATAACATTGTAAAAAACTACTAACTTGTTTTCTTTAATGACTATAATATACTACAAACTTCTTATCAACATTAGAAAGAGGGAAGAGTTTTAGGTGCTCTATACCCCAGCTTGTACTTTGTATTTTTAGCAGATTTATTAGGTTTACATTTATTTCTTCACAATTTCATTAGGTGTGAATGATATTTATATTGATTTTCATTTGTATTTTCTACTAACAAATGATAGCAAACCATCATGTGCCTGCCATGCATCTTTTTTGCTGGAATACAAACTGATCTTTTGCTCATAGTTTAATTGTATTTGGTGACTCTTAGTTTAGTAGAACTGTAGTTTTGTTGTGCCACAACGTGGATTAAGTAAAATAATTTATTTTCTCCGAGTTCTGGAGATTATAAATTTGAGATCCATATGTCAGTATGGTTGTTTTTTTTTTCTTAGGCTTTGGAAGAATACATTGCAAGACTCTACATTGGCTTTTAAGTCTTTGCTAACTTCATTGTTCCTGCACAGCTCATAGTAATAGTATGTTTCTAATCTCTACCTTTTGCACATGACATTTCTATGTGCACATCTACCTCCAAACTTTCCCGTTTTCTTAAGACAATAGTTATATAGGTTATGGCTTAATGACACAAGTGAATTACCTCAGTTATGATCTTATTTCAAAATAAGTGTACCTTCTAAAGTATTGCTTGACAGGAGACCAACATATATATTTTAAGAATACTGCCCTGACAGAGATGAGATGAGGAGTCCCACATCTTAGATTTGATGGTCCATCATGTCTACATGGATATGACCAGGTGGCAAGTGTTTTTATATGGGTGTTTGCCAGAATAATTAAATCCAAATTAGATAAGTAATTTGGAGAGCTTTTGCAAGATACTTAACAAATAGAATCAGCCAAAGTTAGCAAAATTGCCAGAGTAAGTGAGTAATTGCAGAATAAGACAGGAGTCTGGGCCAAAATCTTGGGTGACATTATTTAAGGAATGAATACAGATCAATAAACAAACAATCAGCATATAGGACAAGCTTGGTGCATTAGCACATGCATGTAATCACAGTTCTCTGAGGAGCTCAGGCAAGAGTAGCATAAGTTCAAGCCCAGATAGGGCAAACTAGCATCTTAGTGAGACCACCTCAAAAATTAAACAAAAAAGGAGGGATAGAGTACATAGCTCAGTATGAAGCCTCTGGGTTAAATCCACAATGGCAGGAAAAAAAAGTCAAAAAGATATAGGATAAAATAAGTAAAAAAACAAACAAGCAAACAAACAAAAACCTCTTGTGAAGATGTACTTTATTATGCCAAGAATAGTTAAGAGATTAAATAAAGCTAAAATTTCTCTCCTGAGATTCTGATTGGTAAGGATTACAAATTAATTTTCCCCAAATGCTGCTGATAGGGCACTGTAAATAGTGGCTGAATTTCTGTGTTGGAAAACTCATGATGTCATCACCTTATGGCCTTTGGGTTGAGATATTATCAGTTAAAAAGCACTGTGAACTTCAGGCAAGTCAACAATGACAGGAAATCATACTGATTTCTCATTTCCTCTACTTTTTAACCATGAATGATGCAAGAGTCAGGATTGATTTGAGGGAAACACAGAACTATACATAACAAATCTGATACTAAAATCAACAGCCATACCTTTAATAAATTTGCCTGACTAGAGGCTCAAACTTGCTTGTTAAATATGTAGTAGAAGACATTGAGGTGATACTCTTAAGTGAAATAAATAGGACACACATGTATAAATACCAAATAGTTTCTCTGGTGTGAGATACTGAAAGTGTAAATAAGGACTAAAATGTATAATAAGTAATGTGAAATAGGAAGAAAAGGGCAAAGGGGAAGGAAGTAGGAGGGGTAGGGGAAAGGAAAGAAGGGAATGGAATTAATATGAGAAAATGGAAAAAGAGGAACATAAACTTTGTAAATAGGGAGGAATTGAGGGGTTGAAGGGAGGGCTGGGCAAGGGTAAAAAATAAGAACCAAGAGCAATTATGTAAAGGTGCAAATTTCCAATGATGAATGTCATTGTATTGTATACCTAAAATGTACCAATGATTAGAATGAATAATTGATAATGCAAAATAGGAAGAAAAGGCCCAAAGGGGTAGGGGTGGTGGGAGGGGCAGGGGAAAGGAAAGAAGGGAAAGAAAAATGATGAGAAATGGAAAAAATGGAAATAAAGTCTTTGTAAATAGGGAAGGGTGGAGGGGGTGAAAAAATATGTAGCAGAAGAAATTGGTTAACGATTGACCTTGAACACAACAAAACATTTCTCTTTATATATTCCTAATATGTTATTTTAACATATTAGGAGCATGAAATATAATCTTGGATAAATTTCTCTTTTTAAATCTCCACTATGATATTTTCTTTACTTTTATATTAGGCCCCTATTACCCATGAAGGATATGTTTCAAGACCCTCAAGAGATAACTGAAGCTTAACAGTATATATGTTCTATTTTATCTATGGTAATTGTAATTTTGAAGTTTGAGAAGAACACTATAAAAAAACCCAAATTTCTTTTTTCCTTCTTCATAATTTCATGGACAAAAGAGTCAACTTATTGTAGCTCTTACCAGTCTTAGTATACAATTTTGTCCTTTCTTTATTAAATTGAAAGCTGTCATCTTTTATTTAAAGGAAACACCTCACAATTTTGTTTTGGCGTATGCAAATGGCCACTATCAGTACCCTTGGACTCATCCTCATGTAACACAAAGGTTAGTTGAGCACAAGCACTGATACACCATGACAATCTATCTAATTCCTGAGATGGGCTACTAAAAAACTAATGGCTGAGTAGTGTGTGCAGTGTGAATACACTGGACAAAGTAATGATCCAGGTCCCTGTAATAGCAGAGCATGATACCATGCAACTTCATCATGTTTCTCACAAAGATGTACAATTTAAACTTATGAATTGTTTGTTTCTGGAATTTCTATGAAATATTCTAAAACTGTGATCCATTTTGGGTTTCTGAAACTGAAGACATTAGTCATGCATAAGAAAGGATTATTTTATTTCTCTTTGAAGTCTTCCCTTATTTAAAGTTCAATTTGCTGTTTGTGTGGTCAAGTCTGCATGCTCAAGTAACAAATATATCTCTGTGTTAAATTATGAAATGGTCTTTAATGAAATGATCTTTATAAGTCCATGGTAAGATTTCCATGGTCAGATTTTACTGGGGTGGTTCAAGTTATATTTCTCTTCTTCAACTTCAATCTATGCATATAATTCACGCTAGTAAATTATCACTTGCTCTATATTCCCACATATTCTGTGAATCATCTCCCAATTAAAGCATCACCAATTTCTTTTTTTCTTGAACTAATTATATGTTATTTTAAATTATCTATAGCCAAAATGTTTTCATTTTAAAAAGCATTGGTTATATATTCCATTTGTAATTTATACCATATAAATATGAATTATATAACATTTTCCCTTGTTAAACTAATTTAAAATATTAATTTGAACTAGGATTTGTTGTTTTACAACAAATAACAAATAGCTTAGTGCTAGACCAAATATAAACTGGTTGAATAATTTAATAATTGAGGAAATGGATAACAATTTTTTATTAAAATACACTTATTGTATATTAATGAAATTTACCTTTTGTCATTTAGAGGCAAAATGGAAGGTTTTGTATTCAGTCAAAAGATAAACATCAAATAATTTGGTAAACTTTATTACATTACCAACTAATCAAATTATTATTTATAGATTCTCACAGTACATGTGTTCATCTTACATTTATAGAGTGCTTACCCTCTATCAGACATTGTGTTGGTAGTATTATTGAAGTACTAAATAAGACTGACAAGACCCTGCCATGTTGGAGCTTGCATTTTAGAGAGAGTGACAGATAATACAATAAACAAGTCATTCAATCATGTTTAATGGGAATGGAGGCTTTAGATTCAGCAACAGAAGCTAGACCTTGAGAACTCTGCCAAATTAAGAGCCTGAGGAGTAGTATTCCAATCATGGCAAAGGACAAACACAGTCTTAACACATCATAGTGGAATGTTAGCAGTGGTGTCTGGATTTTAGCATACGTGAAAAATCCTATGGAAAAATTGGTAAAACCCAGTTGCTTGACACATTTCTAGAGTTTCTGAATTACTAGGTCTTGAGAGATTCTTGAGAATTTATATTTTTATAATTGTCCAGGCTGTGTTTATGCTACCAGTAGAGGGAATATGCTTTGAAAACCACTGGGTCAAAGAGCTTAGAAGAGGCTGATAGGCTAAGTGAATGAAGGAGAAATACAAAAATACCGTATGATATTGTTGATATAACCTAAAAGGAAAAAAAAACAACAAACGTACAGAGAGAATAAAATAGTGGTGGCCAGGGACAAAGAAAGAGGGGACAGTCAATGGAAAGATGTAAGTCAGAGAATATAAACTAAAAGATATCTAAGATAAACTGGTCCAGTGAGTTATTAAAACCATGAACCCTATAGGTAATAAAATTCTCTTGTATGTGGGATTCATGTTAAATGAAATCTTAACTGTCCTTGTAAGGTTTAAAACAAAGATAACTATGTAAAATGATGGATATGTTAGTCGGGTTTACTACAGCAAGTTTTTTTTAATGATCTGTTTATCTTATAACATTATGTTTTATACCTTAAATACAGAATAAAATGTTCGATTTTAAAGGAGAAATCAGTATGGCCCATGCATGGAGGATAATCCCAATATCTGAAAAGGAGAGTAATTCTATAAACAGAAGCTTTGTACAGGAATCAGATCACAGACTTACACTGACCACAGTAAATGTTTAAATTTCAGCCCATTGAGAAGATATTGAATTGATTCTCAGCCTTTTAGCTAAGATCAAGTAAGAAAACATCGAAAGGTTTTCAGAGAGGAATATTGTGATCTGATTTACAGTTTAGAAGTAACAGTCTGGTTGCTATTTATAATATGTACTGTTGCAGTAAAAGAGGAAATAGACAAATTTTTATAAGGTCCTTGAGGAAAACAGTGTTTTGTACTAGGAACATGTCAGCAGAAATGGATTTGCTGAAAGAACAAATGTGAGGATTAAACCAAGGA
The DNA here is from genome assembly GCF_053883595.1 of Heterocephalus glaber. Classification (NCBI taxonomy): domain Eukaryota; kingdom Metazoa; phylum Chordata; class Mammalia; order Rodentia; family Bathyergidae; genus Heterocephalus; species Heterocephalus glaber. The sequence continues at coordinate 5,904,453 of NW_028258406.1, read as the reverse complement.
AGAAATCAAGCATGAGTTAAGATTTTGGATTGAGCACTTGGGTTCCTGTAGTAACTGGGTGAGAATAATAACAGAAAAGATGCAAGTGAAGTTATCCTTACATTGTCAATGCTGGGTATTGAAACCCATTTTATGTAAGAGCTGTGTCATTAAATTATACATGTAGATAGAAGCCTTGTTTTAGTGGGCAAATAAAATAATGAAAAAAGTAATTAAATGTAGATGTAATGTGATAGGAAAACTTTCCACATGATTTTTAGGACAAAAAAAATTGAGCTGGTAACCAGGATTGTGAGTCCGCTGCAGATTTTTGAATTGAGAGATAACAGAATTAATTGGTGGATTTGTGGAAATGATTACCTGAGCAAGACAAACTGGGGACTGATATTAAAAAGAAGACTCCCTAGAATATAATTTGAAAAAGTGATCCAAATATAAGTAAAGGACTTGCCTTTGATAGTATGAAGGCCATTATTTTCCTTGTAACTGAGCAGGAGATAGAGAACATGTTATTAGGTAATGGTAGCTTTGCTGGAGAACTGAGATGAAATTCATCCATACAGACTCTATTTTCTTAGGAGAATATGATGCAAGGCTATCACCTGAAAGGTGGTGAAAAGAGGATATTTGAAATCACTATCTTGGATATTAAGAGGGTGAAATTATTTTGGAAACCATAACATTTCATAACATTATTAACTATTTGAAGTATGGGATCATGAACTGAAAGTGAATGCATGTAGTCAGTGTTCAAGTTACCCAACAATTAAAATATTGAGAAAAGACCCCAGAGAGGAGAAGAGTTGTTGTAAACAAGAGTAGGAGTTTTGATTTTAGTAAAAGAGAATAAACAAGAAAATAGGGAGTTAATATATGATGATGGAAATAATTATTGCACCACACTATATAAGTTGACAAAGGTTGAAATGATGGAAAGAATAAATAGTTAATATTAAAAGAGAGGTGAATGGTTGGGGAGTCGGCAGGTAGTTTAATAATTGTCACAATATAGGCAGAGTCAATGAGCTGGAAAGAAGCTTTATACAAATATGCTGTCCAAATATCTCTTATTTATTTCAAAATATATTGCATCCCTTCTTAAAGTTCTATGAAAGTGTGCAAACCTGCAATTCAAACGTAGTAAATAAAACATCATGCAAATTGATGGCTATTGGGCAAAGATTTGTGCTAAGGAGAGAAGAAAATTAGAAGAAAGAAAAACAGATGCTGAGAACTCAATTTTAACACCTTTTTATTCTCAAAGCTTTATTTTATAAAATCATATTCAACATAAGTTTCCTATTTTAACTACTCCAGATAAATGCTTTACTACTTCTTCTTAGATAGACAGATAATTAATGGCAGGTGATATTATAGATATCCAGATTTATGTTATTTATTTACCATTTACTGTGTGTACAGTGAGGTTGAAAACTTACCCGTATGCATTTATTATACAGCATGAATTATCATCTCAACAATCCTCTTTGCTTGCCTCTCTTAGGTTCTAAAGTAGAATGGACTCTTGGGTTTTATGATCTATGGTTTTTAGAAAAGATTAAATACCAAAAATAAAAGATTTGTCAGTAAATACTGTCAAACTTTTATTGTCAATTGCTTTGTATCATTAAAAGAGATATTGTGGAATTGTAGCAATTTACATGGAAATATTGCTATGATGTATGACTGAGCGATAAAAACATCAGGCTTAAAATCTAAGGCAGCAGTATGATTTTAATTTTGTAGTATTTGGAGATATTATGGCATAAGGATGCACATAGGCATGTAGGGAACAATCTGTATACAAACACATAATTAAGATTAATTATGTTTAGGTAATGTAATGTTAAATTTACGACCATCCTTCTACATTTTCTGTATTCTCCAGTAGAAATGTATTGCTTAAATAATTGTGCAAGTTTATATTTAAAACTGTTCAACCACTTGCTTACCAGAAGTCTAATTCTTTCTTTGAAAAAACTGTTTTATTACATTTATTACATTAGATCTTTATTACATTAGATCCTTTACTCCCAAACAAAACTAATCAATGTATCTATACTAGACTAATATCTAGAAATTCTAATCAATCAATATTTATTGATTTTAATATATGTTCAAGTGTACAATGTAGTTTAAAGTTAGTAGCCAGAAGTAAGTATGTGTGCAAGGGTAGAAATCATGGAAAACACACTTGTGCATGAATCTTTTAATTCTATATTTCTTGTTCAGCTATTGGAATTATCACTCCTCTTTCTTTGTTTTGAAATATAAAAACAAACCACAATCATTAAGAAAAAGTACTAGATTGTTGAGAGCAATGCTACATAATTTTAGGAAAAAATCATCTGATTAGGCCTAGTTCTTCAACCTACAGGCCAGCTATGGCATTCTGAGACATAATTCCATTTTGGCCTCGGGTCACAACTGAGACCTCAGTGATGTAGTGATGCTGTAATCTCCAGGACAAGACCACACCTGTGGAAGACACCCTGGGAGGAACCAAATCTTCATCTGCATATTTCCTCATTGTTCTTAGATTTCCACTGCCCCCCAGTCTTTTGTTACACCTTGTTTATCCCAATGTGAAGTACTAAACTCTGCATTTCATTTGTTAAATTTGTTTCTCCCAATGTACTGAATAAAAGGTGCTGCAAGCTAGGGGTTTTTGTCTTTGCTGCCCAGAGCAGCACTGATCAGACTCTAAGCTCAGCTTCTTCTCAAAGTCTCATTTTTCTACCTTTCCTGTAATTCGCTGTGTGCTGCCCTGGCTCACAGGAGACTGGGACTTACTGCAGAGATTCTAGTAACGTCCCCTTTCCCTGTTCCCTACACTAGATAATATGAAAGAATTTTCTTATCTATTAAAAAATACATATCTGTTATTCCTAAGTAACAAAGTTCTACCATATATATACTTTCCTAGTACTCTTTGATATTTCATTTACTTTATTTACTGAATATCTTTTGTTGGTTTCTTTGTCTTTTCTGCTTATACTCTGCTGTCACTCTGTTTTCTCTCTTAAATGGTACTTTATACAGTTATTCCATAAAGATCTATGATTATATCATACTATATATCCTTAATTGGTTTGTACCACACTAAACTTATGTGATTCATTTTAGGTACCATTTTGATACACAGTTTTAACCATTGACTCACCTATCTTTGCTCCTAAGCAAAATTGGTTTGATTTACACAAAACATGAAACTAGTCATTGTGGTAATATTTAAAAGTATAAATTGCACTGCTAAATATAAATATTTTGAAAAGCAACGGATCTTTTTCTTTCTAAACCAACTCTAAAAGAATTGGAATTTTAAAGTATAATTTTATTCATCTATTTATTTTATGAGTTCATACTGTTTCATATTCATGTTTAATATTCCAACACAACTTTACCATAACATGACTTTAACCTAAATAATACCTGTCTTTTCCCTCCACCTATATGCAAAATTTCATTATACTGTGAAGTTTGTCATTATAGTAACCCATAAAGTGGTCTCTACTGTAAAAGAAAACTATAAGAAAATTATATTTATTATATTATTATAATATTTATTATACTATATTTATTATATTACTTATCATAAGGCATTCAGTGGAGATAAAAGTGAATAGGTTGGCTGCCCTTAATATTTTTCAATTTGGATCCAACCAGTGCCAAGGACACTGGCAGGGCACCAGAGAGAGGTACCTGGCTGCCCAGAGGCCCACCCCATCCAGCCCATGCCAAGCACACCTGAGGGGAACAGCCACAAGGTGAGGACCCCTCACCACTGGCCACAACCATGGTGGTGATCCACTTAGCCACCCACCCTCCCTGGTACCCCAGGATGCCTGGCTGTACTGCTGCCTGGTTCCACACTACAAAGACACAGGGGACACCAGACCACCGTACTGGGTAAATTGAAGGGATCATCACCTTCCATCAGAACCTGGACTATTTTCAGGGTAATGGCAGCTGGAACCTGCAGTACAACCTTGCAGAGTTTAATGCCACAGGAGGACAGGGAGCTCAACTTGGGACTTGCAGCCAGAAATCACGAATCTCATGGGTGTGTGACTGGCTTGCTGAGACCCACTGACTTATATCTGCATACTGCTGCCCATGTTGTCTATTGTGACAGGAGAGACATACCCTGAAGGAGGGCTTTCATGTTCATTTTTATTTTTTATTTCCAAAATTATTATTATGGGATGGGTTTTTTGCTCTTATTTTTAATTTTTTTCCTACCTTTTCAATTTTTCAGTTTTCTCTTCTTTTTGTCTTTCTTTTCTCTTTCCTTTCTCTCTCTTTCACACTCACTCTCTTGCTGTACCACATTGTTCCTTATCTCCCTTTATGTTCCTGTTCTAGCCCTAATTCAGATTTCTTCTTTATTTTTCTGTTATACTCTTTTTCCTTCTCTTACCTTCGCCCTCTGGCCTTGCTGCTAACCTTCCCCTATCCTTCTACCTATCTATCCCTCCTCCCACAACTCGTTCTAATTCCCCATCCCGCAGGGTAAAGTTACTATATTGAAGAGTTTATTTGCTATAAACATGTTGGGTAGGTCCTCGGTTTTGATTAAATTCACACAGTTAAAGGTGATAGATCAATAACTACCACAAATTGTCATTTTCTAAGATGTACTTGATGCTAGGGTGTTGATGAATGTATCACCTGGGCTAAGGTATTGTGATTGATCTAATCAGTGGTCCTTTCAGGTATAATGAAAATGAGATAGCCCCAGAGTAATTAGGGATTCAAAACCTAAAGACCAGCTATATGTGGAAGACACCTCTGAGAAGCAATCATTGCATAAGGGCTCTAATTACAATCAACAATGATAGATACAATAAGCAATGTCAAAGTATCAACCCAGGAATTAAACCAAGGACAGTACCAAAAAGAAAAAATGAGAATAAATTTAAGCAAGGCACAAACTCAGACTTCCATCCCACCAAGGGTAAATTCTGGGGGAAATGAGCTGGAAAGATCTGATAATCAACCACCTGTACACCCTGAACTGATAGCACAGGAAGTAACAAAGCAGATGCATGAGTCCTTAGAAAAATTCAAAGCATAAATAATCTCCCAGATAAATGCAGAGATGGTGAGCAGAGTGAAAGACATGATTAGAGGCTCTAGAACAGAAACTGATAAAAAAAATAGTGAGCTCAGAAACATGCTGGAAGCCATCAATGCCCAGCATAAGAAAAATGGAAACCATGATCACCCAACATAAGAAAGAAATGGAAACCATGAAACAGGTTCAGGAGATTAAAAACTCCATTGAAAGTATGCACAGCAGATTAAGAGAATCTGAAGATAGACTATCAGATATAGAAGACAAGATTGTGGTTAGGACCATGAAAACAGAGATCTCTTAAAAAGAGTAAGGGACCATGAGAAATCAATCCAGCAGCTGCTAGATGATGCAAAGAAGGGTAACATAAGACTGATAGGAGTACACACAAAAAAACAGAAGAAAGTACAATTGACATAAAAAAACTGTTCACAGAAGTAATAATTGAAAACTTCCCAGACAGAGGTAGAGAATTGGACATACAGATAAGTGAGGCATATAGAACTCCAACTAGCCATGATCAAAAAATGTCTACCCCTAAACGTATAGTAGTCAAGATCACAGAAACTCAACAGAAGAACAAATCCTAAAAGCAGTTAGAGAAAAGAAACAAATCACCTACAAAGGAAAGCTCATCAGAATCACACCAGACTTCTCAGCACAAACCCTCAAGTCAAGGAGAGCCTGGAGTGAAGTATTTCAAGCCCTAAAAGAAAACAAGCTCCAACCTAGACTGTTGTATCCTGCAAAATTATGTTTCAAAATTGATGGCGAAATTAGATACTGCCATGACAAAGAACACCTGAGAAATTTCATTAACACCAAACCAGCATTCCAAGGAATTCTAAATAATATCCTAGAAAAAGAAAATGAAGGTCACAACTAACTGAGGCCCAACAGAGGGAAGCCACGGGACAAGGTAAGAAACTAAAGAGAAAGGGGGAAAAATAAGAAATAAAAGAGCCAACAAAAGTAAAACATCATGGCAAGGATGAGTCAATATCTATCAATTATGACCACCAATGTTAATGGCCTTGATTCACCAATCAAAAGAAATAGACTGGGAGAATGGATTAAGAATCAAAATCCAACAATATGCTGTATACAAGAAACACACCTAACTCAAAAAGAAATTCATGGACTAAAAGTAAAAGGATGGAAAACAGTTCTCCACGTGACAGGAACACAGAGAAAAGCAGGGGTAGAAATTTTATTCACAGACAAAGTAGATTTGAAACCAAAACTAATTAAGAGAGACAAAGACGTTCACTACATCTTTGTGAAGGGAGCAATCTGAGAGGAAGAGATGACAATTCTAAATATATATGCACCAAATACAAATGCTCCCAACTATACAAAACAAATATTAATGGACATGAAAAATCAAATAAGCATTAATACAATTGTAGTGGGGGACTTCAATGCCCCACTATCACAAATAAACAGATTATCTAGACAAAAAAAATTAACATAGAAATTCTAGAACTGAAACAAGTTATTGAACAAATGGACTGCATAGATGTTTACTGAGTGTTCCACCCCACAAAATCGGAATACACAATCTTTTTGGCTGCACATGGGTCATTCTCCAAAATAGACCACATGGTAGCTCATAGGACATGCCTAAGTAAATATAAAAGAATTGAAGTTACTCACTGTATATTATCAGACCATTGTGCAATAAAATTGGAGATCAATAACATAAGAAACCTCAAAACCCACATAAACACATGCAAACTGAATAACACCCTCCTGAACAACCAATGGGTCACAGAGGAAATTAAAGAAGAAATTAGACAGTTTCTACAAGTAAATGATAATTCCAGTACAACATACAGGAATCTATGGGACACATTGAAAGCATTTCTCCATGGGAAATTCATAGCAGTGAATGGTCATATTAGGAAAACAGAGAGAACTAAAATAAATAACCTAATCCAGAACCTCAAGCTCCTAGAAAAAGAAAAGCATAACAAACTCAAAGCCCATACAAGAGAAGAAATTATAAAGATAAGAGCATGAATCAATGCATTCAAGACTAAGAGAATGATACAAAAAAATTCAATGAATCAAAGAGTTGGTTTTAAGAAAGAATAAATAAAATCAATAAACAATTAGCCAACCTTATCAAAAAAAGAAAAGAAAAGGCTCAAATCCATGAAATTAAGAACAAAAAAGGTGAAGTCACAATAGACCCAGCAGAAATCCAGAGGATCATCAATACCTACTTTGAGAACCTGTATTCTAATAAAATGGAAAACTCAGAAGAAATGGACAGATTCCTAGATACACAGGAATTACCAAAATTAAATGAAGAAGATATAGAAATTCTAAAAACTCCAATTACAGTGAGTGAAATTGAGAATGTAATAAAAAATTTATCAACAAAGAAAAGCCCAGGTCCTGATGGCTTCACTGCAGCATTCAACAAGACATTTAAAGAAGAACTATCGCCATTACTCTTAAAACTCATCAAGGAAATTGAAAGGGAAGCAAGGCTTCCAAATTCATTCCTGGAAACAAGTGTTACTTTGATTCCAAAACCAGGGAAAGACCGAACCAAAAAGAGAATTACAGGCCAATCTCCCTAGTGAACTAGATGCAAAAATCCTCAACAAGGTAGTGGAAAACAGCATACAGAGGGTCATCAAGATGATCATACACCATGACAAAGTCGGATTTATCCCAGGGAGGCAAGGATAGTTCAACATATGTAAATCAATAAATGTAATACACTATATTAACAGAAGTTGGGAGCAATATTATAAAATGTTTACATTGGTTAAGTTCTAAATATGTTATCATGATATGTCTACATTGGTCATCTTCAAAAGATTAATTTCTGTGATATAAACAAAAAAGTGTTATTAAAAAGATGCATTTGATACCAAACTACATTAAAAAACATAATATTTTATATAACTAATATTTATTACTGCTTCTTTTCTGGTATACAAAATATATTCATGCCCTCTAATTATATGGATCTTCTAACATTGTTTATGGTAATAACCTTTTGATTCAGATATTTGCCCTTCTCTTATGCTCCAGCCACCTATGATAATAGACACACTTGTAGACTGATATATTTTCCTTAGCATCCTATAAAAAGATAGCCTCTCAGAGATTCAACCACAAAAACAAACATGATTGATAATAATAACAGTTTTTAAACTATATTATTCCAAAATACTTAATATCCAAGTAAAATTATAATAGTTAAGTTCACTACTCTTCTTACAACACTGTTATTTATCTTCTCTTCTAGGTGTTCAATAACCAAAGTTTAGAGACCAAAACTAAAAAGGTATCTAAACTAAGATGACAGCCAATATTTTGGCCCTGACCCTCCAAAGTCAACTACAACAAAAAGTTCCAGGACATGAGGGAACCTTCTCCAAGATCCTACATCTTTGGTGAGCCACTCAACCTCCTGAACAGGGAGGTTGTTGAACACCAAAATGGTAAGATTCAACAAAAAGTGTGCCAAAGGAATGTCACCTAGAGGAAAAAATCTCCCATGGTTTTGCAGAAAGCAGTAAGGTCAAACAAGGCCATGATATATCCTGATGGCTGACACTTGACAGAGGAGCTAAGAGGCTCTATACATGGTTCCAAGACACTGCCTATGGAGACTTAATTGACCTTGTTAGATAACAAGAGATTGACTTTATTTAATATAGGTCTCACCCTAACTTGGTCTTAAACATCCAGTAGAAAAGTATAACTATATAAGACAATAGTTATTTGAGTTCAACAAAAGTTTTAAGTTTTTTTTAGCCAACATTGTTTAAAAAAAAAAAAAATCACTCCATTTTTCAACCCTTTTATAGCCCCAATTAATAGAAACCATGCTTATTATAAACAGCTAAGCCAGTCAAACACACTATAGATCCTCACAATATATAGGGTCAAGTTATTGTTGTGTGTGCTCACTTTTCCTAAAAACACCTTCACATAAAACAAAAAAAAAGGGAGATATGTTGGGAGCAATGCTACATAATTCTAGGGAAAAATCATTTGAGTAGGCTTAGTTCTTAGGCCTACAGGCCAGCTAGGACATTCCAGACATAATTGCCTTTTGGCCTCAGGTCACAACTGAGACCTCAGTGATCCCTGGATGCTGTAATGCTCCAGGACAAGACCACACTTGCCGGAGACACCCTGGGAGGAACCAAATCTTCATCTGCATAGTTCCTCATTGTTCTTAGACTTCCACTGCCCCTCAGTCTTTTGCTACACCTTGTTTATCCCAATGTAAAGTACTGAACTCCACATTTTCACTTGTTACATCTGTTTCCCCATGTACTGAATAAAAAGTGCTACAAGCTAGGGGGTTTTGGTCTTTGCTGTCCAGAGCAGCACAGATCAGACCCAAAGCTCAGCTTCCTCTCAGTCTCATTTGTCTACCTTTCCTGTAATTCTCCATGTGCTGCTGTGGCTCCCAGGAGACTAGGACTTACTACAGAGGCTCTGGTAATGACCTCTTCCCCTGTTCCCTACACAGAACCAAGGACAAAAACCATATGATCATCTCAATAGATGCTGAAAAAGCATTTGACAAAATCCAACACCCATTCATGATAAAAACACTACAGAAAATTGGACTAGAAGGTCTTTATCTCAACCTGATTGAGCCTTTCTATGAAAAACCGCCAGCTACCATCATACTAAATAGTCAAAAACTGAAAACTTTCATGCTAAAATCAGGAATAAGACAAGGATGCCCACTATCTCCACTCCTGTTCAATATAGTTCTGGAAACATTAGCTACAGCAATTAGAAAAGAGAATGAAATAAAAGGAATGAGGATAGGAAAGGAAGAAGTAAAACTGTCATTATTTGCTGATGATATGATACTTTACATAGAAGACCCAAAAAACTCTGTCAAAATAATTCTAGACCTAATTGACAGATTCAGTAGAGTAGCTGGATATGTCAACATTCAAAAAATAATAGCTTTCTCATACACAAATAACAGACTAACAGAAATTAGGGAAACAATTCCTTTTACAATGGCATCCCCAAAAAATGAAATATCTAGCAATCAATCTAACAAAGGAAGAAAAAGACCTCTAGACTGAAAACTACATCACTCTGAAAAAAGAGATCAAAGAGGATATTAGAAAATGGAAAGACATCCCTTGCTCCAGGGTAGGAAGAACAAATATAGTGAAAATGGCCATACTTCCAAAACTACTATATAGATTTAATGCAATGCCAATTGAAATTTCAACAATATACTTCACAGAACTAGAGAGAACAATCCAAAAATTTATTTGGAACCAGAAGAGACCTAGAATAGCAAAAGCAATTATAAGCACCAGAGACATGGCGGGGGGGGGGGGATCACAATCCCCAACTTTATACTACAAAGCTACTGTGATAAAAACAGCATGATACTGGCAAAAGAACAGACCTCAGGATCAATGGAATAGATTAGAAGAAGCAGAAACAACTCCAGACATACTCAGCCACCTCATCTTTGACAAAGAAATCAACCACCATCATTGGAGGAAATATAGCCTGTTTAATAAACGGTGTTGGAAAAACTGGATATTAACCTGCCAAAGATTAAAACTAGACCCATACTTATCACTATGGACTAAACTAAGATTGAAGCAGATTAAAGATCTAATTATTAAAACAGAAACACTAAACTTGCTGGAAGAAAGTTAGGTAGAACTCTTGAAGACACTGGCATAGGAAAAGACTTTATGAGCAAAACCTCAGTAGCACAGGAACTAGCACAAAGAATCAACAACTGGCATCTCATCTTATTAAAAAGCTTCTGCACTGAAAGGGAAACCACCAACAGAGCTAAGAGACAACCTACAATGTGGGAAAAAAATTTTAGCAGATGTACCTCAGACAAAGGACTACTATCTAGAATATATAAAGAACTGAAAAAAATCAGGCCCCCTAAATATAAAGACCCAATTCAAAAATGGGCATCTGAAATGAACAGACATTTCTCAGACAAATAAGTAAAAGCAACAAATGAACATGAAAAAATTTTCAACATCACTGATCATTTGAGAGATGCAGATGAAAACAAGGCTGAGATTTCATGTCACCACACAAAGAATGGCTGCTATCAAGAAATCAACCAATAACCAATGCTGGTGGGGATGTGGAGAGAAAGGAACACTTTTCCATTGTTGGTAGGAGTGCAGACTGGTGCAACTACTGTGGAAATCAGTATGGAGATACCTCAGAAAACTAGGACTAGAGGTCCCTTTTGACCCAGCTATTCCCCTACTGGGTATCTTCCCAAAAGAATTAAAAGAACCATACCACAGTGATACATGTGCACCCATGTTTATAGTGGCACAGTTTGTAATAGCTGAAGCTTGGATACAGCCCAAGTGCCCATCAACTGGAAACTGGATAAAGAAGATGTGCTTTTTTTTTAAATATAAAATGGAGTACTACTCAGCCATAAAGAATGAGAAACTAGAGCCATTTATAGCTAAATGGATGCATATTGAAGACATACTCTTAAGTGAAATAAATAGGATACACACGTGTAAATACTGAATAGTTTCTCTAGTGTGAGAACCTGAAAGTTTAAGGATTAAAATGATTAAATCGAATAATTGATAATTTGAAATAGGAAGAAAAGTTCCAAAGGGCAGGGGAAATGGGAAGTGAAGGGGAAAGGAAAGAAGGAAAGGAAAAATTACGAGAAAGAAAAAATGGAAACAGAGTCTATGTAAATAGAGAAGGGTTGAGGGGGAGAAGGACACACAGGTAATGGGGAAAAAATAAGAACCAAGATACATTGTGTACAGGTACAAGCATCCAATGATAAATGTAAACGTATTGCATACCTAAAATCTACCGACAAAAAAATTTAATAAAAAAAATTTCAATTTGATGCATCATACATTTTAGATTGTATAAGTTTTTGAATAATTTTAAAGTTATTTTAAATCATAAAGTATGAAATATAAGCATTACTGAAGACTATAATGGTGATGGGGATTTCCACTGTATACCTTAAACCAAACAAGCAAGTGACTGTGTGGCTTGCAGATAATTATTTCTCTTCCCTTGTCAAATGGCTGCCATATATTAACTATTTATTTATTTTTAACATTTGTAACATTAAGTTTGATACACATTCTGAGCTCTTGCTTGCATATTCAGAAAAAAAGGTCCATGAATGGTGTATGTAAAAGTTGAATAGACTGTGTTTCACAATTTGCAAATTATGGAACTTTATGCAACTTGTCCACTCTGCTTTTGTACTAAGAGAGTACTTAGTATTGTATTAAGACAGTAGTAAGAGAGTTGTAGGGAATATGTGATCAGGGGGCTGATAGCCACTGAAATTTTATTTGCAAAAATAGTGAACAGTTACAATTCTCTAACAAAATAGTCTAGAATCTCTTTTGTTTTCTCCTCTTATCAATATAATTAAATACTTTAAAAATAGAATGGCAGTGAGAAATATACTTTGAAATTTAAACAGAACTGACTCTAAACATTAGGCCTTGAGGAACAAAGAGTAATTTATTCCATGAACTTTCTTTTTATGCCTCAAATATCTTCACATTTTCACTGAAAGATTGTACAATGTGGAACCAGCAATTAAAAATAAATAAATAGGTAAATAAAGCAAGCAAGAAAGACCTACTATCTATAATCAAAGTATTGCAAACATGGAAAGCCAATGACTAACTCATATCCAAGATACAAGGTTAATTCATTTATAACAGCACTTTCAAAGTTTCATTGTAGTGAACCATAAAAGAATGGTTAAAAAGAGAGATCAGACATTTTAGACAAATATTTCAAATATTGCAAGTCATGAATGTATTTTAATTATATTTTATGGCAAAGGGAAAAAATTAAAAAGTGTTGTTATGGTGCTCAATCTATGTAAAGGAAATCACTTTGATATTTAAAAGTAAAGAGGCTAAAGGAATCTAAACTTAAATGCTAGTAGGTTGTGATAAAATACTTATTCATACAATATTATCTAGAAAAATCACTAAGAAAATACAAAGGAATATATGCAAAAATATTATAAATAAATCAAAATGAAATTCTCAAAACACAATCCAAGTAACATAAGGCAAGATATAAGAGGAAGCAAAGGAAACAACAAAAGGTAAATTAAATGGCAGGGATTAGCCTTTTACCTTAAATGTGAATCAATATTTACCTTAAATGTGAATAATCTAAAGGCATCAGCTATAAAAAGAGATTTGCAAGTCACATTTAAGAAAAACTTCACAACCCAATGTCACAAAGACATAATATATAACATTAATAGATTAAATTTAAAGTTACAAAAATCATCATGCAAATGTTTATAAAAATGGCAGTGACTACACTGATATAAGATAAAATACCTCATAATGATAAAAGGATCAATCCATCCAAAAGATAAAGCAATTTTCAATAATATGCACTAAAAAATAGAGCCCCAGAATGCCTCCAGTGAAAATTATTGGAAATGAAAAGGTAAATACACAAATTCACACTTTGTTGTGGACTTCAACACCCCACTCTCAGCAAGTAACACAACTATAGACAGAAAATCAGTAAGGATATACTCAGCAACATCCACTAGCCAGATGTATTTGGAAGAGGTAGAAATTTCATCCAACAACATCAGAATCCATAACTCTTTTTAAAAGTCCCTGTGGATCATTGACCAAGGTAGCTAATACCCTTTATCAGAAAACAGCATAAAAGTTTAAAGAATTATAATCATATAGAGACCAAAAATATTTCCCAATTTTAATGGATCAAAGAAGAAATCAATAACAGAAACACACTGGGCAAATTTCCAAACAGCTAAAAATGTTATAACTTATTTCTAAGTAATCTATGGGCCAAACAGAGAATCTCCTAGGACATTTGAAAATAAGAAGTGCTTAAAGAAACAAAAACACAAAATAACATTTATGAAATGTTGATGAAACATTAATAAAACTGAAAAAAATAAATAGGAGTAAGTTATAAGGTATTACAATGGAACTCAAAGCCTTTCAAATGATAATAAAGAATTACAGTAAAAAATTTGAAATTATAAATTTAACAAATAAGAAGAAATGTATCAATTCTTTGACCAAAATAAAGTACCAAAACTAAAATTGAAATAAATAACGTGAATTTTTTTTTTTTTTTTACCATTAAACAATACAGCTTGTATTTAAAAAGGTGCTGAGAAGAGAATGTCAAGGGCCACATGGTTTCATTATGGAATTTTACTGAACATTTAAACAGAATTAATATCAATTTGTATAATTTTATCCAGAAAATATAAGAGAGAGGAATATGTTTTAACTCATTCCATAAGATATTCTAGTCAAGGACAGCCATGCAAAAGAAAACTAGAGACTAACATGTCTAATGAATGTGATACAGAAATCTTCAGCAATATGTTAGCAAATCTAATTTATCAATATATATACACAAATTTTAGGACAGGAGACTTAAATTCATTACTGATATATAAATATGGCTCAATGTATAAAAGCCAATGTAATCTACCATATTAAGAGATAATAGCCAAAAATCACGATTGTATGGATTGAATCAGTCAAATAATTTGCCAAATCATTAATGATAAAAAATTATTACATTAGAAATGCACATAGAGGAAAAACCTCAACTTGATAAATAATATTCACTGAAAAAGAAATAATGAAAAAAGAAAGTATGCAGCTGTTATCATACTGAATGAAGGAATAAATAAAAGCTTGTTTTCTAAAAACTAGAAGAACATAAAAAGGTGTCACTCTCAACCCCTGGTACTGGAAACCTTAACCACTTCCACTAGGCAAGGAAAACAAAAATCCATACATTTTAATTTTATTTTAGTTTTATGCCTGGCATTGAACCCAGGACTACATGGATGCTAGGCAATTGTTCTTCCACTGACCTACAAACCCAGCCCCAATTACATATTTGAAGAAGTCATATAAAATTATTTCTATTTGTACATAACATGAGTGTTTATAAAGAAATTTTCAAAGAATCTACAAAAACTTATAAAAACAAGTGATTTCAGAATGGTTACAGCATATAGAATATAGTTTAACACATAAAATTCAATTATGGCCTCATAGTCTGTCAACAAATAAGTGAAAACTAAAATAAAACATGCAATTCTATTTGTAATAACTCAAAGAAAATTAGATACTTTATTTTAAATACTTTATGTTATATATGATGAAGACTACAAATGCTTCTTAAATAAATTTTTAAAAATTTAAATAGTGAGAAAGATATATAATGCTCATTGTCTTAGTTATTCTCTCCTTGCTGGGACAAAATGCCTGACACTGACAAGTTAAAGGAGAATACTGGCTCACAGTTTGCAGTTTTCCATCCACAGTTGATTGACTCCAAGGCAGGGCAGCATGGCAGAGGGGGACCATTGAGGAGAAACAGTCCCTGTCAGGGCAAGCAAATGGCAGCAATCAGGAGTGGAAACCTACCTTTCATTTGTCCCTCTATATTCTATCCAGGCTACAAGACTATTGGTTGTCCCCCACCTAGGATGGGGCTTCCATTATCCACAGCCACAACTAAGATAAACCCATTTAGTCTCCACACACCCTTAATCCCAGTATGACACACCCTTGATCCCAGTATCACATAACATAGATCCAGTCAGCTCTGAAAAGCCCCTCTTAAGAGCCCAGGAGAATTTAGGGGGCATTTAAATATAAGCCATAACACTCACCAAGTAGAAGATTAAATTAGTAAGGGTATATATACTTCTCAAATTTTTATCACAATCTCAGCAAGAGTTTTTTTTTTTTTTAAAAAAAAAAAAGGTATATGGGATTATTTAAAATTTTACATGGAAAAGGAAGGTTTTAAAATAACCGAAGCATTTTTGAAAAATAATAAATTGGGGTTAATCAGTATTCTTAATGTTATGAATAAAATTCAGCCGCTATATTCAGGAAGGTGTGGTACTAAGAAATGGATAGACATATAAATTAGAGGAACAGAATAGAGATCCCAGAAATAACCAACATAAATAAGCCCACAATTTTTTACAAAGAAACAAAAGCAATGCAACTGAAAAAGGCTAGTCTTTTCAACAAATTGACATTTTATGCAGAGTTCTGATTGGAAATTTCATAGGAGTAATTGAGCATTTATATTTAAAAATGTTAAGCATCAACAAAAGCTTCATACCTTATACAGAAACTAAGCTGAACAGTTTCTTAAATTTAAATATATACTTACAGCTATAAAATTTCTAGGTAAAAGATATGAAAAAAATCTTTGATACTTGGGGCCAAAAAAAATCTAGGAATTGACACCAATATGTAATCCATAAGAAAAAAAAACCTAATTGACAAATTGGATTTCATCAAAGTTGCAAAGCAAGGTTCTTCTGAAGAACCTGTTAAGATTACAAATTACATATGAGAGGACAGTATTAACAAATTACATATCTGACATATTTAGAAGAGAGTATGCTGACAACCCAACACTATGAAGGGAAAAAACTTCAATTTGAAACGTGGCACGAAAATGTTCAGGCATTTCACTAGAGGACATAGAAATGCCAAATAAGTACAAAAATGTTGAAAATTATAATATGTTAGAAAAATGTAAATTAAAACCATATTGAGATATAATTATAAATCTGTACAAATAGCTAAAATGGAAATTAGTGACAAATGCTTGTAAGGATACAGAGAAAATGAATCACTCACACATGATACCTAGCTGGTGGGAATTAAAAGGGGTACAGCTACCCTTGAAAAGAATTTGGTAGGAAGATCCCAGCAAGCAGGGTGTGGACCAGAGTGGTGCTGCTGTAGGCAAAAACAAGCAAGCACTCTGCCTTGACCCCAGTGGCTTGGACACCCAGGCCCGAGCCAAAGGCCTATCCAGAAAGGAGCTGCATAGGTGCAAAAGCATCAGCCAGAGGGCCACCCTGATACCATTTGTATGTATATGCAGGTCCCAGCAAGCAGTGGACCAGAGCAGTTCTGGTTCAGGCAGGTTCAGCTGGGGAACTGCCCCAACCCCACAGAACTGGGCACACAGGCCCAATCCAAGGGTCTGCCTGGAAAAGAGCTGCACAGGTGCACAACCAACAGCCACAGGCTTGACTCAATACCATCGGTGAGTGCATGATGACCCTAGCCAGAAGCCTGGTCAGACACAAGGGACTGGGGTGCACAGCCCCCAGTGAAAGGCCCTCCCACACAACAGCTACATAGGGGAAAAGCTCTAGCCAGACACACACCTAGATATCATCCCAAGTGTGCACAGGCCCCAGACAGAAGCCTGCCCAGAAAACAGGTCCGCTCAGGGATCCAGAAGGCTACAATGCTAAACCCAGGAATTGGTGCACTGGTGAGCAGCAGAGGAGAGGCCTCTCTGTGGCTTGCTGAGAATTGAAGACCACTGGGTGAACAAAAAGTTGCCTCAATAAAAGCATGGCTGCATCTGTTGAAATGAGAAGACATGTAAACAAGTCTCAAAACCAGACTTCCAGATCACCTAAGGCAACCACAAAGGTCACCAAGAGGGAACAATCTGATATTAAACCACCTGGACTCCCTGAACTGAAAACAAAAGAGGATCTGGAAAAAATGATATCAGAAATAATTTCTCAGATAACAGCAGAGATTGTATCCATAGAGCAAGACATGATTAATAAATCTAGAGCAGACATAGATAAAAATAGAGGAGCTGAAGAAAATGATGGAATCCCAACATAGGAAACAAGTAGAATCCATAAAACAGATGCAAATAGATTTCCAGGTGATTAAAATCTCCATTGAAAGTTTATGCATCAGAATGAGCCAATATGAGGACAGAATTTCAGATATAGACGATAAGATTGCAATTAGTGACCAGGAAAAGAAAAATTTCTTCAAAAAAGTAAGGGACCATGAGAATTCAATCCAGCAGCTGTGAGACAATGCAAAGAAGAATAGCAGAAGACTGATCGGAGTCAATGAAGAAAGAGGAGAGAGTGCAGATGACATAAAAAAAAAAAGATGTTTACAGAAGTGATGGCAGAAAACTTCCCAAGGAGGGGAAAAGAACTTGACATAGAGATAAGTGGGGCATGTAGGACTCCAAGTAGCCTTCATCAAAAAAAATCTACACATAGACATATAATAGTAAAATTCCAGAAACCCAACAGAACAAAATTCTACAGGCAGTTAGAGAAAAGAAACAAATCACATACAAAGGAAAGCCCATCAGAATCACAGCAGACTTCTCAACACCAACCCTCAAGTCAAGAAGAGCTAGGAATGATGTAGTATTTCAAACCCTAAAGGAAAACAGCCTCCAACCCAGATTGATGTACCCTGCAGAACTATCTTTCAAAACTGATGGAGAAATAAGATACTTTCATGACAAAAAGCACCTCAGGAACTTCATGAATACCAAATCAGCACTCCAAAACATTTTAAACACTATCCTAGGAAAAGACAATGAGGATCAAAGCCCCAGGAAGCCCAGCAGAATGAATCCATCAGGCAAGACAAAAAATAAACACCAAGTGGGAGAATCTAACCAAAAGAAAAAGTCATGACAATGGTAAGTCATATCAGTTATAACCATCAATGTTAATGGTCTCATTAACCAATTAAAGGAAATAGACTGGTAGAATGGGTCAAGAAGCAAGATTCAACAATATGCTGCATACAAGAAATATACCTAATTAAAAAAGGAACTCATAGACTGAAAGTTAAAGGGTGGGAGACAATATTACATGAGACAGGAATCCCCCAAAAGCCAGGAGGAGCTATCCTCTTTGCAGATCAAATGGATTTCAACCCAACACTGATTAAGAGAAGTACATTATATCCTTGTAAATGGAACACTCTATGAGGAAGAGAGGACAATCAGAAATATATATGGACCAAACACTAGTGCACCCAACTATATAAATCAAATACTAATGGACATGAAAAACCAAATAAGTACTAATATATTGGTAGTGGAGAACTGCAATGCCCCACTGTCAGAAATAGATAGATCAACTAGACAAAAAATAAACAATGAAATATTAGAACTCAATCAAATTCTTAAACAAATGAACTTAACAGATGTTTATAGAGTGTTTCACCCCACAAAATCAGAATACACATTCTTTTCAGGGGCAAATGGATTGTTCTCCAAATTAGACCACATACTCACTCATGCAACATGTTTAAGTAAGTGAAAGGAATTAAAGTTATTCCCTGTATATAATCAGAAGATAGTGTGATGAATTTGGAGATCAATAGCAAAAGAAGCTACAAGAATTTCATAAACATATGGAAATTGAACAACAAACTTCTGAATAATGGGAAACAGGAAATTAAAGACGAAATCAGACATTTTCTAAAATTAAATGACAATGTCAATAGAACATATTGGAATCTATGAGACAATGAAAGAAGTCTACAAGGGAAATTCGTAGCAGTGAAAACTTATATTAGGAAAACAGAGCAATCTCACTTAAACAACCTGATGCTGAACCTCAAGCTTCTAGAAAAAGAAGAGCAGGACAAAACCAAAGCTCATACAAGGGAGGAAATTATAAAGATCAGAGCAGAAATTAATGCAATGGAGACTAAGAGAATGATACAAAATACCAATGAAGCAAAGAGTTGGTTCTTTGAAAGAATAAACAAAATTGACAAACCCTTGACCAAGCTTATCAAAAAAGTAAAGAAAAGACCCAAACCCATGCCATTAGTGATGAAAGGGGTGAAATTACAATGGAGCCAGAAGAAATCCAGAGGATCATCAATACCTGCTTTGAGAAGCTAGATGCCAATAAGATGGGAAAAAATGAAGAAATGGACAGAGTCCTAGAAATGCATGAATTATCAAAGTTGAACAAAGAAGACTTAAAAATTCTAAACAAGCCAATGTCAGTCAATGAAATTGAAAATATAATTAAAAACCTACCAACTAAGAAAAGCCCAGGCCCTGATGATTTCACTGCTGAATTCTACAAGACATTTAGAGAGGAACTGCTGCCACTACTGTTTAAACTCTTCAATGAAATTGAAATGGAAGCAATACTCCCGAATTCATTCCTGGAAGCATGCATCACCTTGATCCCCAAAGCAGAGAGAGACCCAACCAGAAAAGAGAACTATAGGCCAATCTCACTAATGAACATAGATGCAAAAGTCCTTAATAAGGTACTGGCAAATAGAATGGAGAAGATCATCAGAAAGATCATATACTCTGACCAAGTGGGATTCATCCCAGGGATGCAGGGATGATTCAACATATGCAATCAATAAATTTAAGATATTATATTAATAGACCCAAGGACAAAAACCATATGATCATCTCAATAGATGTGGAAAAAGCATTTGACAAAATCCAACATGCATTCATGTCAAAGACCCTATAAAAAATTGGAATACACCGGCCTCTACCTCAATATGATAAAAACCATCTGTGAAAAACCGAAAGCCAATATCATACTAAATGGTCAAAAAGTAAAATCAGGAACAAGGCAAGGATGTCCACTATCACCACTCTTGTTCAATATAGTTTTGGAAACATTAGCCACAGCAATTAGACAAGAGAGAAATAAAAGGAATAAAGATAGGAAATTAAGAATTCAATCTTTTGTCATCATTTGCAGACACCATGATACTCAATATAGGACCCCAAGAACTCCACGAAAAGTCTCTAGACATAATAACCAAATTCAGTAAAGTAGCTGGATACCAGGTAAACACACAAAAATCAGTAGCTTTCCTGTACACAAATAACAGACTCTCTGAAAGAGGAACTGCAGAAACAACTCCTTTTACAATAGCATCCAAAAAAATGAAATACCTAAGACTCAACCTAATGAAAGAAATCAATGACCTCTACTCTGAAAACTACAGTACTCTTAAAAAAAGAGATCAAAGAGAGTATCAGAATATAGAAATACATGCCTTGGTCCTGGGTGGAAAGAACCAATACATTGAAAATGGCCATATTTAAAAAACTGCTATATTGATTCAATCCAATCCCAATTGAAATTCCAGTAGCATACATTATGGACATTGAGAAAACAATCCAAAAATTCATTTGGAACAAGAAGAGACCCAGAATAGCAAAAGCAATTCTAGGTAACAAAAACATGGCAGGGGGTATCACAATCCCCAACTTGCAACTATACTACAAAGATACTGTGATAAAAACAGCACAGGACTGGCAAAGAAACAGACCTGAGGACCAGTGGATCAGACTAGAAAATGCAGAAACAACTCCAGTTACACTCAGCCCCCTCATCTTTGACAAAGGAGCCAAACACCCTCACTGTAAAGATAGCTTCTTTAATAAATGGTGTTGGAAAAACTCGGTTTCTACTTGCTAAAGATTAAGACTAGGCCTATATCTCTCACCATGCACTAAACTAAAATGGAAATGGATTAAAGATCTAAATATTAAAACAGAAACACTAAACCAGCTGGAAGAGAGTTTAGGAAGAGTTCTTGAAGACGTTGGTGTTAGAAATGATTTTATGAGCAAAACTTGAGATGCAAGCAAACTAGCACAAACAATCAACAAGTGGGATCTCTTTTGGGTTTTTTTTTGGGGTTTTTTTTGGTACCAGGGATTGAACTCGGGTCCTTGCGCTTGCGCAGCAGGCAGCGAAATCGCTGAGCTAAATCCCCAGCCCCTGGGATCTCTTCTTATTAAAAAGCTTCTGCATAGCAAGAGAAACCACCAACAGTGTGAAGAGACAACCCACAATGTGGGAAAAACTTTTCACTAGCTTTTCCTCAGACAAAGGACTATTAACTAGAATATATAAACAATTTTAAAAAGCAGACCTCCCAAATTAAAAGACCCAATCCAAAAATGGGCATTTGAAATGAACAGACATTTCTCAGACAAAGAAGTAGACATAGCAAATAAACATATGAAAAAATGTTCAATATCACTGGTCATTCAAGAGATGCAAATGAAAAGAACGCTGAGATTCCACCTCACCACAGAAAGTATGCCTCATATCATGAAATCAACCAATAATAAATGCTGGTGGGCTGTGGGGAAAAAGGAACCCTGCTCCACTGTTGAGGGGAGTGTAGACTGGTGCAACCACTGTTGAAATCAGTATGAAGATACCTCAAAGTACTAGGATTTGAAGTCCCATTTGACCCAGCTATTCCCCTGCTGGGTAAATTCCAAAAAGAATTAAAAGAATCATACCACATTGATATCTGGATATATGTGCACCCATGTTCATAGCAGCACAGTTTGAAATAGTTTAAAGTTGGAAACAGCCCAATTGCCCATCAACTGGAGACTGGCTAAAAAACATGGGGTTTTTTTGTTGTTGTTGTTTTGTAAAATGGAGTACTACTCAGCCACGAATAATGAGAAACTAGTGTAATTTATAGCTAAAAGGGTGCACATTGAGGTCATACTCTTAAGTGAAATAAATAGAACACACATGTAAATACTGAATAGTTTCTCTGCTGTGAGAAACTTAAAGTGTAAATAAGAATCAAAATGTATAATAGATAATGTGAAACTGGAAGAAAAGGTCTAAAGGAGAGGAGAAAGTAGGGGGAGTAGGAGAAGGAAAAAAGGGAAAGGAAAAAAATATGAGAAAAGGGAAAAATGGAAAGTCTTTGTAAATAGGGAAGGGTGGAAGTGTTAAAAGGAAAGCAGGGGAATGGGGAAAAATAAGAACCAAGATACATTGTGTAAGGGTACAAGTTCCCAATGATGAATGTCATCATATTGTACACCTAAAATGTACTAACAAACTTAATGAGAAAAAAAAAACAATGCTTCAGTGTTCACAGTAAACTTTATTCCTTTAAAATTCATTTCAAAATACATTATGATATATCTATAACAAATTATGAAAGAGACAAGTTTCTAATGTAATTTGGTGATAGGTAAGCTGAAGATCAGAGCAAGTCGCTTAAAATCTCATAGATAGTAATTTGAATTGCAGAAACTAGGAGAAATTTCAATGTCTTTCTATTGCATCTTATCCCTCTTCACAGGGTCTACTACACTAAAAGCAGCAAAAGAAACAGTAATACGTATTATCTGTCTCTTTCAATATTCAACTTTAATTCTTAACATATTGCAAAAAAAGCAAAATTTCCCAATTCATACAACTGAGCTCCTCATTGTTCTTCATAAATTTCCTTGTTTATAGTAGTTAAATGTGGACACAAAAGCCTGAAGAATGACATGATTAATACTGTTAAATAAAATACAGTAGGTCTCTTGCCATAAGGAAATCTGTCAAGTTTAGGAAAAATTACAACAGCATATAAAAAAACAGAATAATTAAAAATCGCACCAAATCTTCATTCAAATGATCTCAATTCAATCTATTCAAAGGCCTTCTTTGATTCCTATGTAATTTCCTTGTGTTGGTGATGACTGTCTTCTGTTTATGTACCTTTTTCTTTTTAAAAAGATCAGAACTCTTTAGGCTTCAATTAACCCCCTTTTGAAAGTGAACACATTTATATATGCTCTAGTAGAGTCAGTGGCTCATCTAAAATAATATTGATTATTACAACTTATATTCTAACATCTTTGACAAATCTGGTATTCTGTGACTCATAGAAAAGCTGTGGATCTAGTTTCCTTTTAAGACATTATTTGCTTTTAATAAGATGAAATAAAATTGCTATAGGAGGAAAAAGGATGAGTTTCTCAAAATTGGTTGGCTGGTGAAAAAGTCTGGAATAATTATTGTCAAATATGTCCTTATTAAGGTACTCAAATCACCTTTCATTAGCCTGGGAAACTTTAGTTAATTAATATAATGGCTAGAAAAACAAAAAGTAAGTTTTCATTTCCCATTCTCTTTAGGAATCTTGAAATCATAATAGATCTTGACAAATATATAGTGTTCCCCAGGGATTTTTTTTAAACAATATATTCACTGTGGTCACATAGTATACTATGAGCTCTTAAGTTTTGATAGCAAGGTATTATTAGTGTTATTATTATACTTATTCTGAAGTTCTTAAGTAGAAGGTTGAATAAAGTACATATGATGGAACACTTACCACTCTAGCAATTTTACCGGAACACTGAGGTCTCTTTTTAAAAGGCCTTAAAAATGGAACTTATGAAAAAGATGAGTTCAAGGAAATGTCATTCTATCAAAATGCATTTCCTCAAGTTGCCATTTTATAAGCAGATTAGCTTTATTACTTGCTCTTTCCCCTTCCATTTTACATGAAGTACTGTAAACCTGTATGCTAATGACTACCAGTTACATAAGTGATAAAATGAGAGCCCATTAAGTGACAAACAAAAATGAGGAGTTGTAACTGGTAAATAATGTTAGTCATTATACTCTAGTTGCTCTTCCCAAAGTGTGACCTCCTCAGAGGACCTTTGGAAATATGTTATCCTTTGGGAGGTTAATCACATGCTAAAAGCAATACTTGTGAGAAAACATGATTTTGGTACTACAGATTTTATGTTGCAAAAATCACAGAAGTATTATAAATTCAAGTCAAAGAAAGATACACTGGACTGTGAATTACAATTTTCTCTGGATCTCTTGAATTCTAAAAGCTGATCCATTTTCAAAGTGGCAGAGGTGAAAATTCTTGCATTTTTCAAGACATTTTCTTGTCTATCAATTTGCCATTAATGGCTAATTCTTGACTACAGTACTTTACCCAGGAAGCATTGCTGCATTTTTCCTGACTATGCTTTTACTGACTTCCTAGGCAATGAGCATATCTCACAAAGAAGCTTAACAGTTGCATAAAAGAACATATTTATTGTCTTTATGTCATTAATGTTGAGTGATCAGTAGAAAACAGAGAGAAGGCTATTATGTTTTGAGGCAGGAAAAAGTAGGTGATCTAACTCAACGTATAAAATTAAAATGTTGGGCCGGGGATTTAGCTCAGTGATTTCGCCACCTTCTGCACAAGCTCAAGGACCCGAGTTCAATCCCTAGTACCAAAAAAAAAAAAAATTAAAATGTTGTCAAGATTAGTGGAATTAAATACTTACATCAAAAGATCCAAGACTGAATAACATTTCTCAAGAAATTGGGGGGTGGTATTAGCTTTGAAAAATCTAGTTGGTCTTTTCCTTGCTTACTGAGAAAATATTAAATCCTGGCTATTCTCAAAGAGTGATAAATTCAAATGTACATGTTTCAAACATAGAAAATTAAACATCAAAGTTTGAATGTCTAATATTTTACACATTTAAGAAAAAAGAGAAAATACAGTTGAAGAATTCAAAGTAGCAATCATTTATTTCTTATGGGAAAATATTACTACCACTTGACTCGGAAATACATGATGGAGAATTAGAATCCTAACTTCCCTAAATATTCAGCTTCCAATTTACCAGGAACAGCAGAATTCACTGTAGTCACCATTTCAGGAGTGAATTTAAAGGTCTCCCAAAATCCGACATTAGTAAAATGGAGTGAAAGTCTCTTTTATACAGATCATAAGGCCAGATATTAATTATATTTAGTAATCTCAATGTTGAAATTCAACCTTTTGTGAAGATAGAAAAAAAGAAAGAATGTATGTTTAAAAAGAAAACCACTTTCAGTTTGCCTTTATTTTCCATAACACAAGCTTACATGAACAGTTGATGGATTTATAAGTCAAATTTCATGGCTCTTTCACTTCTAATACATGTTGCTTTTTTGGAATTCTCAGATTACTTGCTAATTTTCTACTGCATAGCTTATATTAATAAACCCAAGTTAAGAATTGACAGAATATATCTGACATGGGAATATGTTTATAATTTGAGAACTTCCAAGTCAACTTAGTCTTAGCATTTTTATTTTTAGAATATATATATTACATATAATATATAAATAAATATATAATCTATTTGCTATATGATATATTATACATTACATATCATTATACATTATAATGTATTTATATTATATATCCATTATACAATATATAATGTTATATATTATATATATATTTTTAAATATATATATATATATATTTAACTCCCTTTGCTCTTCAGCTAAAGTACTTTCATGTGGTTAATCCTGGGCTATGTTATGAGATTGAAATGTTTTCTTTGACTGAGTTTACACTGTCATAAGTGACAGGAAATTTGAGAAGAGGACTACAAACAGTGTGGTAGGTGTTCTAATAATGGCAGGATAGATTCAGGAGTTCCCGGTTGGACATTTAAGGTAACATATTAGCTCTAATCTGAAAGATGAGTGGGTGTTAGGTAGTAAAGTATTGGGCTACTGGAAATGTAGAAATTTCCTAACTGGACAAATTCTTAACAGGAATAGGCACAGAGAAGAAAAGTAGAACAAGACAAAAAGATAAGTAGAGGGTTGATTATTTAAGACCTTGTTTGATACAAAGCTTAGATATTTTCCTGAAATCAATGTGGACCTTGTAAGTTTTTTTTTAATTGACAGAAAATTCTATGTACACCCATAAAACCTAATGTACAACATAATGTTTACAAGTATACATACATTGTGGAATGGCTAAATGTAGCTAATTATAATATACATTATCTCACACAGTTATCTTTTTTGTGATAAAATGTTTATATTCACTCTCAGCACTTTTTTAAGAATAGAGTGTATTAATAATACTGTTAAAGTTTTTTAATGAGTGATGATTTGTTGTTTAAAGATAATTTTTTATGCTGTGGAAAACATTAATTGAGAGAGTGAAAAATAAAATTAAAATTAATAATACAATTATTATTACATTAGTAATATGAGTTAGTTTAGGACAGAGATGAATGATGGCAGGCTGAGGGAAAGGATAATGAGGGGCAGGAAAAGTAAGCACATTTAAATCATAGGTTGGAGGTAGACTTGGTATGATCCTTTGATGGACTGGATTCAGGGTGAGAGGGTGAGAAAAAATTCAGGAATGTTGTAAATGATGTTCACATTTTTGGTTTCAGAAACGTTATTAATTTTAAACGTCTTTGTGAGTTAAGCATAGTGCTTATAAACACTGTGAACATAAAATAAATCTGCTGAATATTAGAATTTTATGATAGATTCAAAATGTTTTTCATGGCAGCCATGAATGCCAATAATAGGCATCTTTGTTTAAAAGTTAATAAACATTTACACACACAAACGCACATATATACACACACGTTTCCAGTAGAATAGCAAGAAATTATCCTCTGGCGTGCTTAAACAGAAAACATTTACTTACTCTTCAAATAATGTATAGAGTCAACTGAAGTGTATATAAAAGACAAATCTACCTTTATAAGTACAGCCAGACTTTTATTTTGACTTTGAATTTGATTTGGGGAACTTTTTATTCTAATATTTTTACAGTCTATGGCCATAACAACCTGACTGCACCAGACCTCATCTAGTATTTTTGCAATAAATGAATGGAAGATTTATTCTCAAGAAAAAATTAAATACCAGCTACACATTTTTTTGTTTTTACATGACATCTCATTGCACTTACCTCATCTTGTACCAAGTAGAAGAGTCAGTACTGTTTCTGTGTCTCTCTTTACATTGTAATCGCAGTAGGTGGAGCTTGTTTCATTCAACTCTGTGTTTCCTGTATGCAGCACAGATTCTGGTAGTAATAGGTGTTCATCACACATGTATTGTAAAACATCTAATGATCAAATATGGCATATTTTATATTCTGTATAAATTTATATTTTGTAAAGATAGTTCATCAAATTTTTCTACCTAATGCTAGAAATAGTAAATCCCTTAGTTGTTATTTTCAATTTTGCAGACCCTCAGAAAAATGCTTCCTCCATGCACATCAAAATACACACACATTCACACACACACAAACCACTGTATATTATTCATACTGGTATGGCTAATGCTTACTCAATGAGCATGTACTTATAAGAATTCAGTAAAAAAAAAAAAAGGGATCTTCCCTCAGAAAATTACTTGGTAAACATCTTCTAAATACTGATGAAAACCATTATTTATGGGGGAATCTAAAATTAACAATGCCTCTTTTAGAGTTTCTTCATTTGTATACTATAATCTTAGTGGTCCATTCATAAATCATAGTTTTACTTACTGTTACCTCAGTGATTCATTACTTCTCATACCTCCTCTACACAGTTTCAATACAAGGTTTTGGTCAAGCTTAATGAGAAAACACGGATGGGAAAGTCCATGTCGTGAAGATTCACTATGATTGTGCTTTCACCTGATATATTCTCTCAACTTAACCATTACACAATTTTAGTATATGTAAAAATCATCTGAAAAGGAGACAATGAAATGATTAAAGAAAAAGACACATGATACTTTAAATGATGTGAAACACAAGCACAAATGGCTCCATAGCAATTGTAAATAGAAGTCTTAATAAAGGTAATTTCAAATTTTTAAATAATGGAAAAGAAACTGAAAAATCCCAGAAATTTGGTATCACACAAATTATTAGTGGAAATCTCTTGATTCAAAGTAGATTTTTTTTTTGGCGGGGGGGACCGGGGATCAAACTCGTCACCTTGCACTTGCGAGGCAGGCTGCAGAACAACGGAGCTAAATCCCTGGCCCCAAAGTAGTTTTTTATTACATGACGATTTCACATTTCATTTTTGTTGAGCAGTCTATATGTATATGTGAAATAAGAGTATACTGAAAATATATGAACAAATAAATACCAAAGTCTAACTAGTGACTGATAAAACAATAACCCTTCTGTGTTTGTAGATAATTTTCCCATTATGTAAATGATGAGTGGTAATATTAGTTTGAAAAGAATTTATTCTTGCCCATTTAGAAAGAAAGTAGATTTGATGTAGCATAAATAACTGTGGATAAATATCAAATAATTGTTACTACATGTTATGTTTCACGGTGTAAGAAAAAGCATTCTTGTATATTTTAAATGCTTGCATGTAATTTCTTTGTTTAATTTTATATTTATACTCTTTCCAGCTCAATTTTATGGTATAAAATATTTTACAGCTTAATATTCTACTTGTCAGTATGAAGAACAGTGAAGATGCAATTAATCTAATGCTAAACAAGATGGAAGAAAAATTGGTAAAATGCCAAAGTCTCACCTCATGAAGAAACGTGTTATCTTAATGTGAATTCAGATATTGAAAAGGCATACAAATGTAAAAGAATTATATGGAAATTATGAGCCAAATTCCACTCTCCTGGGATTTTCTGGCAACTGCATATAAGAATGATCCAAATTAAAGAGAAAATATGTTATTAGTCACAAATGGGACAGACAGTTCATGAGTAAATTATCATTGCATTTCTTCATTAGCTATTATAGATTCTGCCTAATATCTGAAGATAGCTAGAAGATGATGATTATAAGACAAATTCAGATAGCAAGATGATACATAAATGCAGAACAACAGGAGCAAAAAGGCTAGAATAACAACAAAATTATGGCTAGTGACTTCAGCATTTTTGGTTTGCTATTGTAATCTCTTTAAAAGCTCTTATTAGATAATTTGATATGCTTCCGTGATGAAAAACTAAGGTATGCAGACTCTACTGAGAGAATAAGGAAAAACATTTTACAAAAGGAAGAAATATTGACAACCTTTGAAGAATCAGACAATGCCATCAAAAAATGTTGCAACGTTAAAATTACTTATCCTTGACTGGAAACACTGTAGATGATTTAATTAATTCCTTTAGATACAGAAAATGTCTTTATAAAGAGAACTTTCATGTGTATTAAAATAAATCTAAATCTTCTGCTTGGATTAATTTTTGATGGTCAAGATGTGAAAAAATGAACAATAAGAAAGGCATTAATAAAACAAAACAAATGTAAAATATACTTTTTCAAGGACAATTGAGAACAGAGTATCTGTGATTTCAGTTATTTCAGATACACTGATTTGGGTAATCCCTCTACTTTCTAGAGTTTCCTTACCAATTATATTGATGCGATGGTGCTTAAGATGAATTCTGATTCTAAATATATATCATTTAGATATTATGGACACTGTATTACGCTATCAATATTCTGTAAATTTCAAAATCTCTGTGACAAGAGATAAAGAAAGATGATCCGTACTTTGAATATGCATTGATCTGCAAATTTTTGCTAAATATAGAGTATATAATAGTTCAAATACCAGGTTAAAATTAGATATATAGATAAATTTATCAAATAGAATTATTCTCATACTTAATAATCTAGACATTAGAAACAATTCTGTATAAATCTATGCATATCTTAAATCAAGTATGTACAATTTGCTCTGCAAAAAAACAGATCAATGAGCAGGTTACTTTTAAAGTTTTGATAAATTAAACTATATGTGTGATACAAACTGTATCATTGCTATGAACGCACATATACAGGAATATTTAAAAATAGCCACTTCTCTTAGCTATCATCATTTTGCAAATCATAAAGGACTGAGGAAGTTCATATTCTGAAACCCATCACATAAGAAGTAAAGTTTGCATTTGAATTTATTTTGAATTTTGCTCCTGTTGCACAGTTTTGACGATGTTTATACACTTCTACCACTCTGTATTTCTGTAACTATTTAACAAGGAAGTGACCTGTAATAATTTTGTCTTCACATTTATGTTCACTTTCCTTTAATTGATATGAAAGGTTCATGTTATTATGATAAATATCTACTGCCAAGATGTCATGTAAAATCTAAAACCATCTGGATACTTTCACTACTCTGAGTACAAATTGCCAGTTGAAAAATTATGTTTTCCCAAACCAAATGGGTTGACCATACTTCTCACACTTCCTGCAAAATACCTGTCAAATGGTAGAATTGGGGTATGATGCAAAAGAGGAATTTATTATATTTTAATTAATAGCAAAATTTTTGTTCAGATTGTGTACATTTCAGCAAAAAATTTGAACTTTTCACAGTTTTCAAAATAAACATATAGTGCTGGGGATGTAGCTCAGTGGCACAGTGCCAGCCTGGAAAGCACAAGGTCCTGTGTTGAATCCCCAGTACAAAACAAACAAACAAACACACAAACAAAGCAACATATAATCTTCTGTAAGTTGTATTGGTTTCCTATAACTGGGATCAATATAATCTTGGCTTTTAAGCAAATTTTTAGCAGTGATTGAGTGATTCCTATACTAAGCATAATGGCGGTGGCAGCAGCAGCAGGAGCAAGGGGCCAAAAACCTGATTACCAAGCAACAGGTGGCTTAGAAATAAACATGTGAATTCCACAGAAAGTTGTAAGAATTCAGCATCCATCCAATATATTCTCTTGGGTTGGTTCATTTAGTTACAGGAAATTGTTGATCTGTTTGACTGATTATGTCTATAATTAAATTTGCTTTTAAATCTACCTGTGTGTAGGGTGCAGGTGCAAATGCTTGTAATCCCAGCACCCAGGATGCTGAGGCAGGAGAAGCACAGCCAGCTTGAGGCCTGGATATATAGTAAGTTCAAAACCATCCTAAACTGCAGAGCATAACCTTGTCTCAAAACAAACAAACAAATAAAAAAGTAAATTAAAGAAACTAATTTGTATTCCTTGTTTAAAGTGACAAGAAACACAATACATGAAATTGCAAAGTACAACCTTCTGTACAAATCTAAATCCCAGAGCCAATGGTAGCACCATGGAGAAGACAGTGCTAGAGCACTGCAAAGAACAAATGACAGTAGTATCTTTAAAACTTCATTTACGGCAGCAAACAATGGAGTTTATAAATAAAAGCAAACATCAGGTTCTATAACAGATAAAGCGACAGCTAGTAATGAAAAAAATAGAAGAGAAGAAAAATTTACACTCCGCATAAGAGCAAAAGCAAACGCTAGTGCTTTTACCTATATAACCTAATTTCTGGGCTGAATGTACAATCACAAAAAGGAGTTCAGCATCATATGGAGGTGCACATCCAGGACATCCATGGGACACAGTCACTCTCAATTTGACTAAAATTTACAATCACTTGAAAATATTTTTAAAATATTGATACTAACTACAGAGATTCTAATTTAATTGAACTGTAGTGGTTCACAAAGGAGTCACAAAAGAGTGGGAACTAGTAGCTAAACCATCTCAGCCTGCATACTATGAATTACTATATAGTCTCAACCATAGAAAGCTACTAAAAGCTAAAATGGAAACTGACAAAGCCTGCGGTACGTTCTTCAAAGAATCGAGAAGAGACATCTGAATGTGTGCAAATGAATTTCTTCTTTCAATTTTTTAACAGATTTGTCAATAACTAGCTTTATTATAGTTTAAATAATACTACATATATTATTTATATTTGTCTAGCTAATCTGTATGTAGAATTGGCATTTCATATATGGGAGGGAGGGGTTAAAATCCTTATTTTAAATTAAATATGCCTATTTCCTTCCTTCCCAGGGAATAGGGATAAAAAAAAACAAAGGATGGAAGGAAAACAATGGAAGCAAAGTTTTGTAAATGGAGAAGGGAAGAAGGATTGAAAGGAAGGCGCGGGGGGGGGGGAGAATTAAAAGATACTATTTACAGGTGGAAATTCTCTGTGATGAATATGATCATTATATATGTCAAAAATGTACCAGTAAAATTAATTTTAAAAATTAAGTATGAAAAGTAAATCAGTTTAAACTTGAGTGTAAAGTTCCTATTGCATTTTTTCTTTAAAGTTCCTATTGCATTTTTTATATACCTATTCTATATTATCATTTATTCTCTTAATATTTCCCTTATAAATAATATTTTCATTTTAGAGTAACTTTGTATTTTCAAAAGTAGTGAACATAGCTACCTTGTACTCCAAAGAAATTTTCCTCCATTATTAATATCTTACATTAATGACACATTTATCATAATTATAAAGCACATAAAAATAAATAGTTATTATTAACCAAAATTTAGTTTTCTTTAACTTTCATGTAATAATCTATTTTAAATTTCATGGTCCTATTCAATACACCACACTACATCTAATTTTCATTTCTTTATATTCTCTTCTTAGCTGGGTTATTTTTCAAACTTTTGTTGTTCTTGAGGACTACTTGTTTCCTCGCTTTTGAGTTATTTTACGGAAGTTTTCTCACTAAAGTTTGTCTGCTAGTTCTCGTATTCCAAACCATGTTATGGACATTTAGCAGGAACACCAGAGAGGTAAAATATCATTCTCATCACACTGGATCAAAGGTATGAAGTGCAAAGCTGATTTATCACTGTTGATGTTAACTTTGATACAGCACTTGGTTTCAGGTACCATTTGTCCCTTATTTTACTATCAATTACCTTTTCTTCCTCTTCTCTTTAGAAGAAATTTTCTATGAGAATGAAAACTAATCATATGCCAAAAATAGCAACATAAGGATGAGGAAATGTCAAAGGGATATAGGACCCAACTGCCAAAACTACTGGTCAAACGTAAAACAACTTGAAACAAAAAATTAATAAAGTGTATATGCATTCTAGTCTCAAGAAGGTAGGTAATATATCTGTACTGTTTACACATGTGGTGGACATAATTCTGTTATTTCAAAAACTCCATATTAAGAAAAAATTTCCAAAATACTCATAGCTTCATAGTCTATGTATATAGTTTCATCACTAAAATGAAACTTCAAATACATTAGTAGATTAAAGGTTCACAGATATTTGGATTTAAAAAGTAATTAAAAATGCCCAGAGGTTCTGGTTAAATACTCATAAGAAATGTTAGTTTCTATAATACTTTTTCCCCTGTCTAAAAAGAGAATTTATAATCCTTAGGAAGTTTAATGTATTTATCAAAAACAACGAAAAATTCCACTTTAACAATATAATTTATTTTATTTAATATATAAAGATGGCATAAATAGTAAAATTTTATTTTGAGAAGTTTTCATTATGGAACTCCAGTAATAATAATAATAATATTTACACAAAATTCCAATTAAAATAATGAATTGAATTTCCAACTTAAATTACTTGGTTAACAAACATTAATTAGTATAACTAAGGTCTTCTAAACACTATGCAAGCAGGTATAGTTCATAGAAAATAACACATTATTTTATAACTTGAATTTAGACCCAACTTTCTTCTCCTTTTTATTTTCCATTTTTATTCCATATAACTTTAAAGTTCAGATTACATAGTAAAATATTTACATCATTGTTATTTTACTAGAAAAAATAAGAAATAATTTTTCTATCATTGTTTTTCTAAATTTCTAATTACATTTGAACATTTATTGAGTGAATTGCTCTCAAAGACGGGAGCAGAAAGCAATTTTATTGTTCCTCACTAACATTCCAATAAAGTTACTTGTGTACTAAATTTTGCCATTTTGACATAAACTTGGGCAAAGTTTCTAGCTATTTTTGTTACTTTCAGATAATAAAAAGATTTTTTTTAATAAATTTAAATATGTTTTGACTTTTATTAGTACGTGCTTGTAGTACATAATGACAGCATTCACTGTAGGGAATTGGTACATGTACATAGCACATTTCCATTCTTTTATTTTCCCCTTCCCTCTGCTCCCTTTTATTTTTCCAGCAGCAGGATCATTTAAACATCTTATAACAAATAATAAAGTTATTTATCATATATGCAGATTAAAAATCAGACTAACTAGGCCAATGAACATATAAAACATGCAAGATAATTGTACGAACAAAAGGTATACTTTGAGATACAGTATGTTGCTGGATTGTAATATCTTTTTTCTCTTCCCTTTCCTATTATCTGTCTTGCATTTCATAATATATACATACATTTCATATATATGTATAAAAGTTTTCTTGTAAGAGAAACCATATGATATTCAAACTTGTATGTCTGAGTTACTTACTTAATCTTATGGTATCAAGGAGCATCCATTTCCTAAAAATGGCTCAACTGTATCTATCCTTTTTTATTCCAGTGTAGGAAGCCATTGTGTACAGATAGCACATTTTCTTTTCATTCATCTGTTCATAGACATACAGACTTTATCTAAGACTTAGCTCTTATAAATTTAGCTGTTATATAGATAGATAGATAGATAGATAGATAGATAGATAGATATGCATATATCACTGTGGTATGATGCTTTAACTCTTTAGGCGGATACCTAGAAGGGGAATAACTGGGTCAAATAGAATATCTATTTTTAGTTTTTTGAAGAATCTCCGTACTGATTTCCATATTGATTGCATCAGTTTACATTCCCATCAACAATGGAGAAGGGTTCCTTTCTCACATAGCCTAACAAGCCATGCTTTCTGGAGTGAGATGGAATCTGTGTTGTTTTAATTTGCATTTTTCAAATGGCCAGAGATCTTGAACATTTTTTTTATGTATGCTTTGTATTTTTTTTCTGTTTGCTTTGTATTTCAACTGTGAAGTGTATATTTATTTGTAAATTGGGCTTTAAATTTGGACCATCTAATATTTTTATTTCTTTACATATTTTAGATATTAGTCCTTTGTCTGAGGAGT
Source organism: Heterocephalus glaber (assembly GCF_053883595.1). Taxonomy (NCBI): domain Eukaryota; kingdom Metazoa; phylum Chordata; class Mammalia; order Rodentia; family Bathyergidae; genus Heterocephalus; species Heterocephalus glaber. The sequence continues at coordinate 5,869,039 of NW_028258406.1, read as the reverse complement.
AGATGGCAAATTTTTTGCCACTTTTTCAAACCAATATAAATAAAATTCCTCAAACTTCATATAGCTTCTCTCACTTTCCTCAGATAAGACTGAAAACTACAACTGGGGAAATAGTATATGATTATTTTCTTCTCTCATTTTTATTGCATTGGTTCTAACATTCTGAATGCTATTTTAAGCCCCACAAATTTGAAACAGAGAATCCAGAAAGGAAAATAAAAGTAAGCATTTACCTCATTCAATATGGATTTAATCTAACCTTACCAATCCTGTAGGAAGTTTATTTCTCAAATATGTTCTTTTTGCACAGAGGCTTCTGTAGACTATTAGGAGATATTTCTTTCTGGAATTTCTCAAGAACAAATGCCAATCTCTAAAATTTAAAGATTTCTTTCTTACCCCCAGCCTGATGCTGCTATTTCTGTTGAGATTCCCCAGCAGGAAATTCTCTTACTTAGTTCTTGCTCCTCTCAAAGCTGTATAGTCCAAATCCTTTCCACGATGCCCACAAGTGGCCTTGAGAACCTCACAGACCCTTTGGCCATCAAACTTTGCCCTTATTGGCTCTTCTTTAAGTAGCCTAGAAGGAGCAGGTAATGACCTCTGTCCCCTGCTCTTGTAGTGATAGATTCAAAGTCCATAAAACATTGGCAACTTGTTCCTAAGTCGGAAGTAGGTGAACGGCTGACACTGAAAGATTATGTTTTGGATAAAGTCTGTATAATTTTTGCAGAACTTGGTCTAGGCCTTTGGGGAAACCAAACAGTGTTCTCTTATATTTTCAGTTACATTAACACCTTGTTCTTATCTAAGTAGGAAAATATACCTATATATTTATCTATATCTATCTCTTTATGATTACATTGTATTATTACTGATGGGTTGCACATGTATTTTATACAACAATGACATCCATATACAATACTGCATGAAGTAAAACGTTCCAGCTGCAAGTTATATGGAGGTTTTTTTAAAACAAACTCAGTTTTACAAACTAAGTGTAAATGTTAGTGTAAAAAAGTTCACTGAGGAGGTGAAGTGCCTATGATGAGCCTCTAAAACATTAGAGTTTAAAAAATGGTAATGATAATGATGCATTTCTATTGGCAATCTTTAAAGTTTATATAAACCAGTACATGGTACTTGACCACTTATTTCATTATGTGATGATATCTTAAATATAAGCGTATATGTTTCTGACAAAGTGAAAGAGTGGATAGTAAAATATTAACATAGGAATTAATATCACAAAAGTTATTCATTTGCCCATTTGCCTTTTTTTCTACTTAAATTCTTAGGTCTTTTTAGTATATAATCAAGGAAACTGGAGTAAGCAGAATAATTGAGATGCACTGGTATGCTTTGATTGTCAGTATGGTGAAGAGTTATTGGAGGAAGAAATCTTTAAACTCAGGGAGAAAGGAAAAATGAGAAAGTTTTCAGGACAGAATTAGCACCTGAAAACATTTTTTGAAAGTTTGGGTTGGTATTAAAAATGTTGGAGTATTATTAATGTGAGGCGCTATAAAAATAAATTAAATAAAAGAGAATTAAAAGTTCTGTATGTTTTATACATGGAATTGCATTATACATTTCCAGGAGTCTTAAGTAAAGATTTAAATTGAGTTAGAGCTACAACTCAGTGGTTGAGAATTTGTCTAACATGAGTGAGGTCCAAGTTTCAATTCAAATCCAGCTCTGGGAAAGCCTGAAATTGATTTCATATTATAGAAATATTTTTATATTATTTTAGAAATATCAGGTTTTTTATGTGACCTTTGTATTAGAATAGGCTTAAGAAGCTAAGTTTAAGATAGGACATATTTTATGCATAATTTTTTCCTGTCTTTTCCCTCCACTTTTGTATCTTTTCTGTAATAAAAAACATTACATGGTTATATTTACATGAAACACACAGGTAGGTAGGCAGATGGAAAAATAAATGGTTCTGTTTTCTTCCAATAAACATTTTATATTTAATCCATCAAATCATAATTTTATAAGTATATGACCAGTTTTATAGTTTACAAATGAAACTGTTTTTTTTTTCCTTTTCCTTATTACTAGAGGGCAATTTTTAAGAAAATAAATTGTGGAAACATATCTCTTAACATTAGTTTTCTGAGCATATGAAGATATGAAGAGCTTCTACAAGTTAGATTTCAGATTGTTTTAACTACTCTTGATGTAATCAGTTGAAGAGGGAACTGATTCAATCTCCTTTGTAAAGAAAGGGAAAAAATACCTAGAACTTCTGTTCTGTACATTTTAAAAGATAAATGGTGAAATACAGTTATAAATTTTTAAATTTCTTTCTTTGCTTAACTGTTGAATCAGATTCCCCTTCAGCTGATTGTACAGAAGCTATGAAAACTGTAAAGCTTTTCCCCCTCCTTCAAAAGTGCTCTGCAAATGGTTCTGTTCTTCATTTCCAAATCACAATCAAGAGTTACATAAATTATTATCACTTCACCATTCCTGTTATGTTATCTTTTCAATTCTCATCCTCTATGGTACTTTTTGGATTCCTTTTTGATGTAGAACACCAGTATCTCTTTGTTTATAATATAAATATTATAAATTCCTATAAAAACATAATTTCTCATATACCTAAATATGACTATAAACATTTACAAAATATCAACCCAGTTAATTCAATGTTACATTTAAGTTGATACCATAAACTTGATACTATTGCTTCACATATCAAATATATGTATATTATGTATTTTCTCAATTGTGAATGCACACTATTTATAATAAGTTTTATGAAAAGATTCATATTTAATTATACAGAATTAAACACATATTCATAAAGGAGTATATTAAACTATGAAACATATCATTCTACTAAGGAAATACATAGTAAAGGGTAAGGTCTCCCTTGCCTCCTTCATATATAATTATCTGTATACTTTCTCATGTCTTATTATTTACACAACAACTTACACTACATGTATTTTCCACCAAATTATTTCTTTAAAACTATTAGATAACCAGGAAATTATGAAAAACATATCAGATACTCCAAGATATATTAAATTATTAAAAGAATTTGCACAATTTTGAGTTTGCTTAATTATACCCATATCATTTATGTCATTGTATGTTTGCTCTACTTTACTTATTAGGTTGAAAAATAGATAGAGCTCATGTTTATCTGTTCTATTGTATTTGACCACTAAGGTATTGGTACTTTCATAGATAAAGTTTAGTATATTTTTCAGTAATTTTGTTCTGAATTAAGCATTCATAATTCAATATTTTTTATAATTTAGCACTAAGAAATGAGTTCAGTAGAAATAAGAAAATGAACTACTTAGAATCATTTTTGGACTTGGTGCATAGATTACATAATAGTTAATATAACATTTATGTGATGATAAAATGAAGGACATAATAATACTACATAGTTAATTACTAAAGGAATGCTATGTAAGAATGATCAGAGGTTTAACTTAATACTAAATAAAATTGTGCAATGGAAAACGTTACAAATATTTTTTTTGTTAATACAAAAGCATGAGGAATGGTAATAAACAAATTTGCAGTCTGTACTTTTATTTATTAATCTCCTTTTAAGTAATAAAGCATGACTTCTAAAATTCCAATATCTGGACTAATGATAAATGTAGCACAATAAAATGTACAATGATAAATGTAGCATGTTCAATAAGAAAATGCTTTAGTTATGCTTCTATTTTTTAAATCCTAAAAATAGTCAATATTATCATTTTGTATGCACTTGTATTTCATTGTTCTAATTATATCTAATCATCATTGCTAGGAAAATTTCTCACATTGTGTGATATTATTGAAAATTGCAAAAAACAGTAGATTTTGAGAGTTCTTATCACAAAAGATGATAAAATAAGAATGTGAAACAATACCTAGGTTACTTATCTCAATTTATCCATTCTCCAATAATGCATACTGATTTCAAGATGCCATGTTGTATGTTATAAAACATACAATTGTTGTCAATTTAAAATTTTAAAATTCAAAACTAGCACAGTAGAATAACTCAGCAAATAAGCTCATGTTAATTAAGCACATGATGCAAATGAAGAAAATTCTGAAAAACCTGATATATATATATAATATTTTTTTACAAATGAAATACATATTTACTATAGAAAATTTAGAAAATATAAATAAGGAAAAAGAAAAAAAATAGAATACACATATTCCATTACTGTCACATACACCACAGTTAATAAAGACTGTTTATGCCACTGTAAAATAAGTTTGACAACTTTAACATGCTTTGCATATTTATTTTTTAATTGCCAATTTTATAGCTGAATCTTACTGCCATTTTAATTTAAATCACTTCTTTGAAAAACATTATTTTTTCTCATTAAAAATAAGAAGTTAATTCTGTATAGTAATGTGTAGATGGTATATGCAAACATATCCCAAATGACTGGAATAAAGCTAGTCTCAGTAGGCCAAAGCAAACACTTTAGGCCCTATAGAAATCCAACATTTAATTTACTGGTGCAAACAATAAAGAAAAAAGGTAATATAATAGATATGGATTGAAATACATCTTCTCTGCACTCCTGAATTTATTTATGAAGTGTCCCTCAAGTCTCTCTGCTTTGTTTCTGTGTCTCAATGTAGAAATAAAAAACACTGTAACTGCTCTGTGATCCAGCAAGGTACAAATATGTAACCTAGAAGACCTGAATGCAAGGAAGGACATGGAATAGTCTCAGACAATAATAAAGATGCTTATTTGTTGCCTGAAACACTGAAAGAGACTGCGCCATTTTCTTAAACTTTCATATATATATTTCTAGAGAACCTGAACCAATATGGCTACCAAGCAGATGTCACCTACATAGGCCTGAGTGTTGAAAGAGATGGAGAGATGCCAGAAATTAACCTACTCATTTGGATCAAAACTCAGGAGAGAAAGTCTACATTTCAAGGTAAAATATGTTTGCCTTTCATTTCAATTGTTTAAATTACTAAGAAGTAACTAATCAAGAATTGTATCTAAACACATTTATTAAACAGAAAATACGTGACAGAGGAAGCCTATAAACTATGTCAAATAAACGTATATTTAAAAATAAAATATAGTGATGAGGTTTTGGAAAAATAACAGATGAAAACAATAAGCTCTCTCTCTCTCTCTCTCTCTCTCTCTCTCTCTCTCTGTTTGAATGATATTACAGATTAAATTCTGGAGAAATGCAGACAAATGTATTCTAACTGAAGTGACTATGACTCTGTCAGTGTTTATGAACATCCAGAGTCAGTAACGACCACCCTCCACCTACTCCAATTCGAAAGCACATTTTACTTCCACTTGGCATGTGACAGGTGAGCCAAGAACCAATGAACAGGAATGAATTTGGGAATATTGTTTCCCTTTCAATTTCATTGAAGAGTTTAAACAGTAGTGGCAGTAGTTCTCCAAATGCCTTGCAGAATTCTGCAGTGAAGCCATCCGGACCTGGGCTTTTCTTAGTTGGTAAGTTTTTAATTACATTTTCAATTTCATTGATTGATATTGGTTTGTTTAGAATTTTTAGATCTTCTTCATTTGACTTTGGTAATTCATATGTATCTAGAAATCTATCCATTTCTTCTGTGTTTTCCATCTTATTGGCATATAGTTTGTCTAGTAAATGTCGATGATCCTCTGGATATCTGCTGTGTTCTTTACAATTTCACCTTTTAATTCCTAATTGCATAGATCGGGGCCTTTTCTTTCCTTTTTTGATAAGGTTGGCTAAGGGTTTCTCAATTTTGTTTATTCTTTCAAAGAACCACAGCGATATATGTACACCTATGTTCATAGAAGCACTGTTTGTAACAGCTAAAACTTGGAAACAGCCCAATTGCCCATCAACTAGAGTCTGGATAATGAAAAAAATTTTTTTGCTTTGTAAATTAGTATATTAAGGAGACATTCATACATTTCAACAATTGCTTAAATTCTGATACCCAGATTTAAGCATGTGAACACGACTTAAACACATAAGTAAAGCTATTCACCATAATTTGCTATACTATTACCATTAAATTACAGTTGCTTTGGAGCATAAGTCCAATGGGTTAAAGTAAGCCTGTAACATACCTAAGGAACACCTTTTTGTATTACACATGCAGATCAGCTTTCCATGTAGTCTCTTCACTTTAATTTCAAAGTTACCCTTTTATTTCAAAGCTCTGAAGTCACTAAGGGCTTATCATGGTCCAAAGAGAAAGGAAAAAGAATACAACCAGGACTGGTCAACATAGTTTTTTATATATATTTAAAAAGATGCCACAGAGAAGGGAATGCAATTCTAGAAATGCAAGCCCTTAAGAAGCAGCATTATGATAAACCCCTTCTTCAGAAAGGCATCATTTCTATTACTGATACCACAGGCTAAATTATATTTTATGCCACCTTCTAGTAATAGTTGAGGGAATAGAATCCAGAGACATCACAATGAGTCCCACTTAGTACAAATTAACTAGATAGAACAACACTTCTACAGACTGTTTCCTTTTTCTGATTGCCAGTTAAATACAGTTTTAATCCATAAATTAACAAAGAAGGGTCATATACTAAAGTCAACACATATACCTAGCATTTCAGTCTAAGCTTGTCCATGTATATAATTGCAATCAATTACAATGTATGGCCTACCAGACTCCAGGGTTAGGTACTTTTTACAGGCATTAAACTTCATCTTGCAGACTGAAGTTATCATACATACAGGGCAAAGTCAGAGCTTTTATATCTGCGTTTATTTTTCATTTAACTTTTAAAACACTATATAATTGAATATTGAAACAAAAACAATAGCAAGTAGTGAGCAAGTGATGATTATAGTCCTTCATGTGTTCACTACTGCACACAAAATGCCAGCAGTGAATATTATTCACTGCCCCATTAAGAGGTCTGACACTGAACACCACCTCTGGGATGATGTTCATCATCCGCATAGGCTTCTCCATTATAATGGCGCCGTCTTTCCTGATTTGGATCAAAGTCCACGAGTTCTACCAGATCCATTTCATCTGTTTCTTCTACTTCCTTCGTCTTGTGTAGAAGTTTTTCCAGCAAAGAGAATTTATCAGGAGAGAGAAAGCCATTTTCAGGAAAGTTTACCTTAAATTCTAAAATTAGACAACTTTCATATGGTCTATGATAAATTGGCATGCCTTCATTTAGCACACACTTGATGTCTCCACGCTTGACAATCTGACCTGGATGAGAGGTGATGACTATGGTTTGGTTGTCAAGAGTGGATCGGCTTTTCAAAGCCACACAGTGCTTCAAACAGCTGTATATCCATACACATGAAAAGGTCTTCTCCTCGAGTGAAAACAGCATGGTCCTTCTGATGTAACACAATGTTAATATCTCTTGGCTCCAATCCTGGTTCTTGGTCTCTTTCACCATGGAATGGTATCTTCTGGCCATGTTTCATGCCTTTGTCAATGTGAACTTCTAGAATCTTCCTCTCTCTATCTTCCTTCCATTGCAGCTTTTTCATCTATCTTTATTACTGATGTGTTCTTCATGGCCCTGGCAATCCATGCACACAGATTGAATTTGCTGAACCATTTCAGGTCCTATCTGATGAATTCTTATTTGTATTCCAGTACCTTGGGAGTTGGGACAGCACTCAGCAACTCCTTTCTTACCACCTGGGCTTTCACATTTGTCACAAATCATGTTCTTTTGCAGAGCCAGTTTCCTTGTTGCACCATTATGTAAATCTTCTAAGGTAACTGAGAGCTGATGTACCACATTTTTACCTCTCCTTTCTCTCTGCATCCTTCCTCCTCCTCTAAAAAACATATCAAATATATCCATAGGGGAGCCAAAACCGCCACCTGCTCCACCCTCCTTAATTGCCTGTTCCCCTTCTTTGTCATATAATTCCCTTTTCTTGGCATCAGAGAGAACTTCATAAATTTGAGAAATCTGTTTAAACTTTTCTCCTTCATTTGAATTCTTATCAGGGTGGTACTTCAAAGCCAGTTTCCTGTAAGCCTTTTTCAATTCTTCTTGGGTGGCATTGGATTTAACCCCCAAAACATCGTAGTAAGTGGTTTCTTTCACCATTTTCTACAGCTGGTGAGCAGGCTGGGCCAGAGTGGGGAAGCAGGAAGGAGTGTGTAGCAGTGAGCAGCTCATACAGCTGCTGCTCCTCCACCTCTCAGTGCATTCTGGAAAATTTCCTGTTTTGTTTTGTTTTGTTTTCATAAAATGGAGTATTGCTCAGCCATAAAGAATGAGAAACTACAGACATTTATAGCTAAATGGATGCACATTGAGGCCATACTCTTAAGTGAAATAAATAGGACACACAAGTGTAAATATTGAATAGTTTCTCTACAGTGAGAAATTGAAAATGTAAATAAGAATAAAAATGTACAATAGATAATATGAAATAGGAAGAAAAGGTCCAAAGTTGCAGGGGAAAGGAAAGAAGAGAAAGGAATAAATATGAGAAAAGGAAAAAATGGAAACAAAGTCTTTGTAATAGGGAGGAGGGGAGGTGTTGAAAGTAGGGCAGACAAATGGGGGAAAAAAAACTAAGAATCAAGATATGTCATTTAAAGGTACAAATTCCCAGTGATGAATGTCATCATATTGTATTCCTAAAATGCACCAATAAACTTAATGAATAATAATAAAAAAAACCCAATGAACAGACCTGAACCTGGATGAGGAAAATGTCCAGGGAAAGAAAGGTGCCATCAGGGCCCTACAATTGTCTATATTAACCCCAACAGTCCACTTGAACCTCTGCCCCACAGTCTATATCTAGCAGAGACCAGAGGGTTGGTCACATTTTCCATTTATCAACAGGAGCAATGACATGTGTGCCATGGCTTTGACAGTAACCACAATGTGAGGTGAACTGACAAGATGGCTTTTGGTGCCAGAAGAGCACACAAAGACCCATAGGCCCTAAAACTAGACAAAGAAAATTGTAACTGCAAACCAAAATTCCAAATCTTAGAAACAAAACACTCATTTAAAAAGAGAGAAAAAAATTATTTGATTCAATCTATTTTTTATTCATCCTTATATATCCTCATATTTTTATTCATCCTTGAAGTTTTCCAGGGTAGGGTGAGATCTTTTTCTCCCTTTTTCTTTCTTTTTTAGTTTCTTTTGTTTCCTTTTCTCTTTTGCTCCTTTGACTTTTTTCTCTTCCTTCTGTTTTCATATTTCTTATATTTTGCTCTCAGTTTACCTTTTACCATTTTTTTTCTTATTCATGTTCTTCTGTAACTGTTCTCTAACACCAGTAATTTCCTTTTATCTTAATAGATAATTTTCTATTTCATCTTTCACTCTTCCTTCTCACATCCCAATGATTAATTTTTCAAATTCCAATTTTTAAAAATTCTCTGGTTTCCTATCCCCTCTACTTTTACTAGAAAAGCAACTATGCTTTATTAATCTCTATATAGCAAGCTGACTTTTCACTATTACTGTTGAATAGTTTTGTATTGTTAGCACAAGTAATGTTCCATTTAGTACATACTTACTGTTCATCACTATTGTTCGTCTTATTTGTCACACTATAATTTTAAATCTCTCTTCTATGGTAAGGATGGTACATTATTGGTCCTTAAGGTTTGTGAATATTCAGTTTATATTCATATTATAATTGATGCTGATTTTATTGCTATAGCCAAGGTAGCATATCAATTGTTACTAATTGCTTATCTTGAGATGGCAGTATCTGTATTAGCTTACAATCATTAATAATTCTCTATCATTCTGGCTTATTCCTGGAGAAATGGGTTCTGTGCTAAATATGCTGTAACTTTCCATCTCAATAAACAGATATGATTAACTCCTGGGACCCAGGTAAAGTCAACAGTTAGCTACGGGGGACATAACTGAAAAGTACACATTATCTAAAGAGCTCTCTATGCTAAAAACAAAGTTTTCCACTACAAACAACTCTCAACACAAAACAAACCGAAATATAAAAATAAACATGAGAAAAGAATTCAACAAAATGCCTCCCAAAACTCTCAATTTTCCTACAGCTTGTCTATGGAGCACTGAAGGGGAGGAAACCGAGAGCTATGCAAATTAATTATTCAAAATTATATCAGGGGGTATAACAAAACAGATCAATAAGACATTGGGCAAGCACAAAGAAGATGTAAGTAAACAGATCTTGGGCCAAACAAAACTCAACAAGTTTATGAAGACACTAACAAAAAGCTAGCAGAGCTAAATAAAATGATGATAAACATATATGACAAACATAGAAAAGAATTAGAGTTCACCAATTAGGTTCTTGACAGAAATTCAGGAGGTTAAAAATTCTATTGAGAGTATAGACAGCAGAAGTGACCACTGTAAGGACAGGGTGTCAGAACCACATGATAGGCCTGTTGTCACTGAATAAATAGAGGAACCTCAAAAACAACACGAGAACATGAAAAATGAATACAATAACTCCTAGATTACACCAAGAATACTACTCTCAGATTAATTGGAATTAATGAAAAATCAGAAGACAGCAAAAATGGCATAAAAACCTGAAATAATAGCAGAATACTTTATAATTAAAGGAAAAGACCTTAACATAAGGATTATTTATGCATATAAAAACCCAAATAGCTGTGATAAGAAAAGAATTTTTCTACATTATATCAAAGTTAAAATCCTGGAAGTCAAACACAAGAACAGAATCTTGAAAGTAGTTAAGAGAAATACAGCAATTCATTTATTAAAATAAATCCCTTTGATATAGAAAAGTTTTAGATAACTTAATAGAGTGAATATTAAGGTAGTTGTAGAAGCAAAATAAATAATATGTTCTTTTAAGATTTTCTTTTTCCGTAACTCCTTGTTTAAGGTGACGATTATCTGACTCTAACCGGTAACTTCATTAACCTAACAAAGTTACCATGCCAGGGTGAATTTATAATGTATATGTGCCTAACTTGTGTCTGTGACTTGTAGATAGGAACTGCAATTGTATTTACACATCAAAGACCACTAGAGATGAGATAATGGCTAAAAATGATATAAAAAGGGAAATGCTGAACAAAGGGCACTTGGATACTGACCAGACTGATTTCTGGCATTCCCACCCGCTCATGAGAAGAAATTTTATTATTTTATCCAAATTCTGTGTCTCGGTGTGTTTCTTTCTGAGATTTCCATAACACCTTATAATCAAAGCATAATTCTTAATGCAAAACAAACCTTATGGGTGCTTGGAATGAAATTTTTATACCCTAAAGGAAAATAATTTCCAACCCATGTTGAAACTACAAAATTATCTTTTAAAATCTTTTAAAATTGATGAAGAGGGCTGGGGATTTAGCTCAGTGCTTCCACTGCCTGCCTTGCAAGCAGAAGTTCAATCCCAGGTACAAAAAAAAAAAAAAAAAAAAAAAAAATTGCAGCTAAAATTGATGAAGAAATAAGATATTCTCATGATAAAGAGCACCTAAAGAAATTCAAACTATCATCCCCCAAAATTCTCAAGGCTGTCCTAGAGACAATGATACTAACAAAATAGTGACAAAATATTTAGTGGGATGAATATACCACATAGGCTGAACAGTTGATGTAAAGGGAAAATACAGAATCAACACGAAAATATGGCAATGACACTAGTACATCAATACCTATAAGTAATAACTTTTTGTGTGAGTGATCTCATTTCCAAAATCAGAAGACACAGATTGGCAGAATGGATGAAAAAACAAATTCCAGCCATAAGCAGTGTATAACAAGCAGCTTTAACTTGAAAAAAGAACCTCACAGATTAAAACTCAAAGAATTGAAAACAACAGTCCATGCACTGGAACCCTCCTCAAAGCAGATGTAGCTATTGTCTATTCAGACAAAGTGAACTACAAGCCAAAACTGATCAAAAGAGTCAAAGAAGGTAACTGAACATTGTCTAAGGGAAGACTACAACATTAAGAGATAACAATAACTAACATATATGCACCAAACAATAGAACATATAGTTTCATAAAACAAATAACACTGAACATAAAAGACCAGACAAACATGAACAGGATTATAATAGAGGAACTCTATACCACACTATCACAAATAGACAGATCAACTGGACAAAAAAAATAACAAGGATATACCAGTTTTGAAAAAAATCTTTGAACAGATAGAATTAATACATATCTACAGAGTATTCCACCTGACAACAGAATACACTTTCTTCTCAGCAAAACACAGAATTTGTTCCACATACTAGACAATAAAGCAAGCTTAAGTTAATGTAAGTGATTGAAATTATACCATGCATATTATCAGATCATAGCAAAATGAAACTAGAAAGTAATGCCAAAAAATCCAGAAATTATGTAAATGCATGAAAAGTAACCAATGCACTCTTTAAAAGACAATGGTTTGCAGAAGAAATCAAGAAAGAAATAAGATGGTTTCAAGAACTAAACAATAATGCCAGTACAACATGCTGGAACTTATGATACACAAGGAAATTGGTTCTAAGATGGAAGTTTACAGCTGTGAATGCCAATATCATAAACCAGAGAGAGCCCCAAAAAATAACTTAACAACACACCTCAGTGTCCTAGAAAAACAAAAAAATCCAAATCCTAAGCTAGTACAAGGAAGGGAATTATAAAGATCTGAACAAAAATTAAACTGTGACCCCCCCAAAAAATCCAAACCAAACAAACAAAAATGTAAAGAATGAATGAATCAGAGTTTAATTATTCAAAAGAATAAATAAAATAGATCAATTCTTAGCCAATCTATCCAGAAAAGGAGAGAAAGAAAGATCCAAATCAATAGAATTAAATTGCAGAACTGAAATTAAAATAGGCTCTACCCAAATAAAAAATTATAAACAATTGCTTTGCCAGTATTGAAGAATTCAGAAGAAATGAATACATTCTTTGATATATATAGACTACAAGTCTACATCAAGAAGTATTAAAAATCCTAAATAATCCAATTTAAGGCAATAAAATTGAAGTAGTAATAAAAACATATAAAAAGTTAAAAAAAAACCCATATCTTGGTGGAGTCCCTATGGAATTCTAAAAACATCAGGAAAGATCTAACATCAAGACTTGTCAAGCTCTTCAATGAAATTGAAAGGAAAAGGGTACTCTAAAATCATTCCTCGATGAAAGCATTATTCTGATTCCAATACTAGAGAAAGACCCAGCTAAAAAAAGTAAATTATAGAATCATTAAGAATCTCAGAACGCAAGGAAGCTCCCCGTCTCCATCCCAGGCTCCTAGGGCCAAGAAGGTGAGCTGGTCCCAGCACCCAGAAGAAAGCTCCCTGCCTGCATCCCAGGTTCCTAGGGCAGTGAAGCTCAGCCGGTCCCAGCACCTGGAAGGAAGCTCCCCTGCTACCATCCCAAGCTCCTAGAGCACAGAAGGTGAGCCACACAGGTGCCAGAAGCATCCCCCCCCCCGCCCGGGGGAAATGAGAAGACACATAAACAAGCCTCAAAAACAGACTTCCAGATCACCTACAGCAACCCCAAAGGGAAACGAGATGGAACACTCTGATACTCAACCACCTGGACTCTCTGAATTGTCAACAAAAGAAGATCTGGGAAAAATGAAATCAGAAATAATTACTCAGATAACAGCAAAGATTGTGCTCATGGTGCAAGACATGATTAATAAATCTAGAGAGGACACAGATAAAAAAATAGAGAATCTGAGGAACATGATGGAATCCCAACATAGGAAACAAATGGAATCCATAAAACAGATACAAACAGATTTCCAAGAGATTAAAAACTCCATCGAAAGTTTGCACAGCAGAATGAACCAATGTGAGGATAGAATTTCACATACAGAAGATAAGTTTGCAATTAGTGAGGAGGAAAAGAAAAATTCCTTTAAAATTGTAAGGGAATATGAGAAATCAATCCAACAGCTGCTAGATGATGCAAAGAAGAATAACATAAGACTGATTGGAGTCAATGAAGAAAGAGGAGAGAGTGCAGATGACATAAAAAAACTCTTCACAGAAGTGATGGCAGAAAACTTCCCAAGGAGGGGAAAAGGACTTGACATACAGATAAGTGAGGCATATAGGACTCCAAAGAGCCTTGATCAGAAAAAATCTACATATAGGCATATAATAGTTAGGATTCCAGAAATCCAGCAGAAGAAGAGTATAGATGCAAAAATCTGCAATCTGATACTGGCAACTGAATTATAAAAAAAAAAAAAAAAATCATGCATCATGACCAAGTAGGCTTCATCCTAGGGCTGTAAGGATAGTTCAAAATATGCAAATCATTAAATGTAATTCATTACATAAACAAAAGCAAGGACCAAAATCACATGATCATCCCAGTAAATGCAGAAAAAGTTTTTGGCAAAATCCAACATTCTTTCATGATTAAAAACAAAAACACTGAAGAAAATAGGTTCAGAAGGACCTTATCTCAATCTGATAAAAGCTAATTATGACAAATCTACCATCAACATCATATAAATGGAGAAAAATTGAAATATTTGTCTCTGAAATCAGGACCAAGATTAGGATTCCACTATTACAACTCTATTCCACGTAGTACTCAGAACATAACAAGAGCAATTAGGCAAGAAAAAGAAATAAAGGGATATGCATAGGAAATTAGAAGTCAAATTATCATAATTTTCAGGTGACATGATCTTTTATATATAAGACCCCCAAAATCCACCAAAAGTCTCCTAGATTTAATAAACAAATTCAACAATATAGCAGGATAAAAATCAACACACAAAAATAAATAACATTTCCGTACACTAATAATGAATCCATCAAGCAAGAAATTAGGGAAAAATTACATGCATAATGGCACCAAGAAAAGGTAGATACTTAGGAATTATCCTAACTAAAGAAATGAATAACTTCTACAATGAAAACTACAGTACACAGGAAACAAAATTTGAAAAGGACATCAGAAAGTGGAAAGTTATTGCTTTTTCCTTGATAGGCAGAGCCAAAGTAATCAAAATACCCATTCTTTCAAAATTGATATAAAGATTTTAATGCAATCCCAATCAAAATACCAAGAGGATTCTTCACAGAGCTGGAAGAAACTACCCTAAAATTCATATAAGTCAAGAAGAGACCCAGAATAAGATCTATCTTGAGTAACAAGAATAAAACAAAAAGTACCACAATCTCAGATTTAAAGTTACATTACAAAACTACAGTGATAAAAAGAGCATGGGACTAGCACAAAACAGACCCAGGATGAGAAGAACAGAATAGAGGATGTGTAAACAACCTCAAGCACATTTAAATATATGATCTTTGACAAAGGTTCTAAAAAACATACTGAAGAAAGATAGCCTGTCTGATAAAGAGTGTTGGGAAAACTGGCTATGTACATGCAGAAGATTTAAACCTAGTCACATATTTATCACCATGTTCTGAACTAAATTCAAAATGAATTAAGTGTTAAAAGAAAACAGTTAACAGATAAGAAGATAAAATAGTTAAAATTCTTTAAGTCATTGGTGCAAGCATTTCTGAAGAGAACCCTGGTTGGACAGGAAATAGTACCAACCATCAACAAAATGGATCATATGAAATTAAAAAATTTCTTCACAGGAAAAGACATAAACAACTAAATGAAAACACAACCTCCAGAATGGGAAAAAAATTTGCCAGCTATTCCTCAGACAGAGGACTTATATTTAGAATATATAAACAACTAAAAAATTAGACCTCCCTACAAAAGACCCAATCAAAAATGGCAAATTAATGAATAGATTCTTCACAGAATAAGTACAAATGGCCAATAAATACATGAAGAAATGGTCAACACTATTGGCCATTAAAGAAGTGCAAATTAAAAAACACTGAGGTTCCATTTTACCTCACATCATCAAGAAATCAAATAATAACAAATGCTAGTAAGGCTGCAGAGAAAATAGAACCATCCCAAATTTTTTGGTGGTAATTTAAACTAGTACAAATACTATGGAAATCAGTATAAGATTTCTCAATATCTAAAACTAGAAATTGCATTTTACTCAGCTGTTTCCCATGTAGGTATCTTCTCAAAAGAGCTAATGATATTATATTACAGTAGTACAAACATACCCATGTTTATAGCACCACAAGTCACAAGAGCTAAATCTTGGAAGCAGACTGTCTGTACAGCAAAAGATGAATGGATAAAGAAAATGTAGTATTTACACATAATGGATAACTACTCTGTCATTAAAAGTCATTTGTTTGAATATAGATTCACCTTGACACCATAATGAAATAAAGAACACATGTAAATTTAAATACTGCATAATTTCTCTTATATAACAAACCCTAATTACAAATAAACAAGAATAAATAGATAATAGGAAGTAGGGAGATAGGTCTTTGTCAAATGGGAAGGACATCAAAAGATGGTGGGGGAGGAGAGGGAAAGGGCTTGAAAAAAAGAATTAGGATTTTTATGCACATGTACCAACTCCACACATGGAATGTAAAGATTATGTACTGCAAACATGTACTAATAAAAATGAATATTACATAAAATTTTACATCTATTATGCTTAGAATAAGTTCTGATGTATACAAAATGTTACTAAGTATTTTATATTTGTCATTGTGATTAGTTTTATATTCTTGATTTTTCATTTGATTGTATTTGAACAGTGTCCTTTGTCATTCAGTGAGGTCAGTGAAAACAATAACTGTTAACGTAAATCCCTGAGGAGAGGAAAGCTTTATGATGCAGCACATTAAGAACAGTAAGAATACAGTTTAGTAAGAATGTGTGGAGTGTCTTAACACTATGAAAATACTTGTATTATTCTAACAGGAAACTATCTAATTTATTTAAATAAAGTGGGCATGATTATTTCTGTGTTTATTACACAATCTCAATGACATGTTGGGAAGAAAATACAGTAAAGATGAAGATTAAAGAAAGATAAATTATGTAAGAGATTATTGAAATAAATCATGTGTGAACCAAGTGCCTGGACTAGAAAAATGTCATGAATATGGAACAGTAAGTACATAAAAACAAATGTAACTCAAAAGTTTCAGTTTCAATGATTGACTTGAATAGTAATGATACTTTCAAATTTGGGAAAAACATAATAATGGAATCTGTTTTTAAAAGAGTAAAAGTTTGATTTTATACATATCAAAATCTCAACTGAGATAGTCATATGAAGATTCTAATTGAGGTTAGCACAATTAGAATATAGTTTTCCACACTAGAGTAAAAAAAATGTAATATGAACAGGGAAGATATTTAGGAATCAGAGAAGGGATAATAGAGGAAACTGAACAATTCAAGATGACAGCAAAAAGTATTTACATACACTGAATAGAAATTTAAGTAAAACACTTTAAGTAAAATATTTTCTAATGATTAAATAAAATACATTCAGTAAAATATTTTCTTATAATCTGGAAGAATATTTACAAATGTAAGATTTCAGATGGTCATCAAATTTTCTGAGTTTAACATTTAAAATAAAAAATTCAGATGATGAGTCTATATCGATTTTGTGATCTGAAGAAATAATTCTTTGATCTGAAAAAATAAATGACTCCCTGACAGTTAATTTTAAGAGGAGCACTACCATAAGAGTGCTCATATAAGCTTGATGTAATGTTACACCAGACAATACATTCCATTGAACTTTTTAAGAGTAAGTTATGACTATACCTTACACAGACACTTGATAAAAGCAAAATTGTTTTGTATACAACAGAAATGGACAAGTTCCAAGTCCAATAATACATTCAAATAGACATGTTGAGAATGTTAGAACTGAAAAGAGCATATATACCTGATAAAAATGATACAGGCAAATACACAATTGAATCTGAGACATTGGAACTTACGATAGGATTACAAAATGCTATTTGAAATAATAAAATACCTGAAATAACATAATTTAATGATATTCATTTTCAATAACAATGAATCTGCTGTAAACATTTTTTCCTTTTTCATTCCTTTTCTCCATGACAAAATTCTTATAATTTAAATGCTTTGGATATTTGAATAAATATTATTATCTTTGAAAATCCTGCAAAACCTAGACTGTGGGAATCTTTTAGGGAACTCCCTAATCATAATGGTTTTAAATACATTAGGAGACACATAGTCTCACACACAAATTAAATTATTTTAATATTAATATATTTCTTTCTGCCTTGGAAATTCAAGGTTCCAAGTTCTATCCCCGGTAGCAAAAACTGTCTTTTTCAATTTACTACTTTATTAAAAATAAAAGGTCTACTATGAAATATGCTACTAAGTCTTTTTACTTTCCCAAAAGCCAGAAAAGTCCTGGCAAACACACTGATTTTTTTTGCAAAAGAGTCTTGCTTCCCTTGTAAATTTTATTTTGCTTTTTGACCAAATACTATAAAATGAAGAAAACTATAGCCACTTATAAGTTTTTAGATAGTATATTGACTGATGAAGTGGAGAACTTCATTTATTAGGGTGTTACTCTTAAATAAAAATACTTCTCAAACATTATTTGAAAATGTGCAGAAAGATGGTCATAGACTTGGGTTTTGAAATAGTATTTTTTACAAACTATTACAGACTGTAAATCTTTAATTTGAGCTTGAACTATTAAAAATTGCACAGTTCTACAAATGATTCCGTTTTACTTATGCACTTTATTTTACATTTAATAGGTACAAAATCATACACAGTCTGATTAGTTGAAATGAATGTCAATATATTATCATGTTAATCTTTTGGAAATCCTCAAAGAGGGACTAAAATTTCTGACACACCACAATGTTATAATGTTTCCTTCCTCTGTGTGACTAATAGATTCTGACATTTTATTAAAGGATGGTGGGCCAGAATGCCTGCAACATTTTGTAAAAGATGAGATTCAAGTGCTGTCAGAATTTAAAAAAAAATTATCTAAAATCACTTGGTGAAAAATGCTGGTGTTTATCTCTTAATGTTGATTTTTAAGTTTTTATATGTAGATTATGAAGTTTAACTTTTTCTTCTTTTAGATCTCAAAGCAAAAAGGTCTTGTTACATAAATTTCCAAGGATGATTATTTTTACAGAAGGACAACAGAAAACAAAACAAAACAATAATCAATTCAATAAAGTTGGAAGGACAATATCCTCTGTCTCTTCTCTGTCCCTGTCTCCTATCTCCCTCTCCCCTTCCCCTCTCTTTCTTTCTTCTTATTTCCTAAAATGGAAACTGGTGTAGCTTGTAGAAACTCAGTTTAAATTCTAATGGCTAAAGGTATGTATTAATTCTTCCTTTCAAGAAAGCTTAGAAGACCAAAGACATTCACTTTGAGGAAGAAGTTAAATATTGTTTGACAACTGCCATTTGACAGGGAATGAGCAGCATATTAATCCCAGTGCTATGCATTTTTCAGAATGATAGAAAGGTATGACTCAGAAAGTAAAGGTATTCACAGGGTTCAATAAAAACCAATTTGCATAGAATTATCAATTTTCCTACATCACCTAGCTACTCCATTGCCTGACATAGTCAACATTAGTAGCCTAGCCTTCTCTACTCATATTCTGAATTAGAAAATACATGCATATATGTATATAATAAATAATATATTTATAGGACTCTAGTTTAACAAAAAGGATGAAATTATAAAGATTATGGCAAAACTTGCATTGTAACAATAACCTGATTTTACAATAGTTTTAGATGCATGGAACTATTATAAAGAATACAGAGAGAATTATTAAATATCTCACACTCAGTTACCCTTAATACTAACGTCTTGCATTATTAAGGCATATTGCCACAACTAATGAACAAAAATTGATGCATTGTGTTTAACTTAAGTCCATATTATTGAAATTTCTTCACTCTATTCCTTATGTTCCATTCCTTTTAAATGATGCCCATAGGATCTGTAATGAATTTATTCTCATACTTTCTGTTTGCTCTTGCCTCTGAAAAGTTTCCCAGATGAGATTATTTTCAATAATATTGTCAGTGTTGAGGTATACAGGTCATATTTTCCTTTTTGTAAAATGTCCCTTCTTTGAAATTTTATTAGTTTTAAAATCCTGATTAGACATTTTTGTATATTATTCCCAGTCTTATAGAGCACAGAGTCTGAAATCAAACAACCTGAACTTGAATTCTGGGCCTGCCATTAAATAATTATTCAATCACAAACATATTATTTGACTATCTATGCTTCAGTTTCTGTAGTGAGGGGATGTTAGCAAACTTTCTGGGTTTGTTTCTAGAATCAAATGAGTTAATATTATTTAAGAATTTGCCAACTAAATAAATAATATTTAAAGGCAGGATTGAAGAATGTCAATTTACCTGAAAAATTAGTCATGATATATATTTTTATCTGGAAAAAAATTGAGAGACGTGATAGTTTCCTTCAAATATTAAATGTAAATTAATTAACAATAATAACATTGTTATAGACTTCCCAATTTCATGAAATGAATTAGATATTAAACACCAAAATATATAGAGATATCCAGAAATACAATAAAATACTGAGTAAAAAGACTTTAAAGTTGATAATATACAATATAATATATACATAAATGAGATGTGATAAAAATATGACGATGAATTTTTTAAAAAATTTTACAACAAAAAAAGACATTGCCACTAATCCCCTTCAATATGCTTCCCATCATTTCAAGCACACATATCCCCTCCTATTTCCTTCACTTGGTATGTAACTTCTGGATGTCTTCTTCAAAAGTGTCTTAATAACATGATCAAAAATGTGGGGAGTGCTGCTGCCACTTGCCATTCAAGGGAAAGTCAGGCTCATAAAAACATTACTGTATTTTATTCACCAGATCTGGCACTTTATAACTTTTGTCTCTCCCATAAAGTCAAAACAACCATAAGAATTAAACATTTAAACTTTATTCAAGATATTGAGGCAGCCAAGAATGAACAACTACAGATACTCACAGAAGAGTACTTCAGAACTGCTTCAGATAGTGACAAGAACGATGGGATAATGTGTTTAAAATGAAGGGCGATATTTTGAGGAAAATTAGTGGCAATGTTTTTTACTTTAATTTAATTTTTAAAAATTAATTATTCAATGTTTTTATCACACTTATGTGTATTTCCCTTTGTATGATAATTTCAAGCAAGACAATCTTGAATATTATAAGCTTACACTTATACCATGGAGATATGTAAGAGAAAAAGAGTAACTATTGGCACATGATGGTGAAGGTACAGATAAATTTTATATACTCTTGGTGATAATATAAGCAAAAATGATTTACTTTCTCTGGAAAACAGCTTTTCTATTTCTTCAAAAAAATTCGTATACTTTCACATATGCCAACAATCACACTCTGAGCTGCCCAGTGCAAAAATCTCTACAAAAATTTTCATAATGATTTTGTTTGTAACAGCCTAAACTGAAAGCAATCAAAATCTTTTTCAATAGGTGAGTGATGAAACTAACCATGGTAATTCAAGCCCCCAAATACTACTCACAATAAAGATTAACCATTGATAAACATAATAATTTGAATGGATATGAAAGACATTTTACTAGTTGGAAAGATAAAAATAATCTCAATTGTTACACACTGCATTGTTGCATTTATATAGTCTTCCCAAAATGACAACATTGTAAAGATGGAAAACAGATTAGGGGTGGCCAATTGTAGGTATTTTCCAGCAGTTACAATTTAGAATTATCCCTGGGTCATGAACCATTTTATTCATAGATGAATAAAAATGTTGCCTCAATTCTTAAAAGAGTTTATAGTAAGTAAAATGACAGTGCCTCCCACAATAAATTCCTGTTGCTTAACAGGAGGGATATCTTTTGGAAAATAAAGTCTTATTATGAGATTCTTTTATTAATAATGGGGCCGGGGATGTAGCTCAGTGGTGCCACGCCTGCCTCACAAGCCCAAGGTCCTGAGTTTGATCCCCACTACAAACAAAACAAAACAGTTATTAATAATTCTGAATAATATGATCTTTATTATAAGAGACGACTCAAAGAATTTATGCAAAGTTCTGAATGTGGTGTCCAAATGTAGACTGTGATCATGATTTGATGAGGAATTTATGAGGGGCAGACTGCTCAGCTGTTTGGACACAAAGAGCCAAGGTAACAGTGATTCTGATGAAAAAAAAAACACCTTTGCACAAAGAACACATAGTTTTCAAAGCTGTTAACCATAGGTCATGAATTAGTAAGAGCTATTATCAGTTCTTTTCAGTAGAATTTAGCTAATAGAGAGTATGTCCAAAGCTCATCATGTGCTCATGACTGCCCTACATGTTATAGATAATGAAAAAAAATTATTACTTAAACTTACTGGAAAATAAAAAGACACACTAAACATATAAAAATGTAAAATATAAGAGTACTAGCATTCCAATAAGTAGTTTAAAAATTGTACATAGTTGTCACCCCAGATAGCACAGTAGAGCCAATATTATTGTTAAGCTGAGTTATAAGAGGATCAGCATTTCCAATTACTCATCTAATAAGCATGTACTCAAAGAAAATATTAGGATGTTCCAAATGCTGACAATTAGAAATTTAAAGGTCACTTAAATTAGGTAGTTATGTCTTTTATATTATATTTACATATTTCTTTTTATTTATATAAACAAAAAGATCAATATATTTTCACCTTGGTTTGTTATTATATTTTTCAAAACATTTATATATTAACTTCTTTTCTAATCTTAAACATATAATTGCAAAATTCCTCCCTATAAAACACTGAAATAAAATAAATAAATAAATATAATTGAAAATAGATTTAAGAAATGTCATGTGAAATTCTGATTTGCATGTATGAATATGGCAAAGTACATTGTTTAGCCAAATTTTTTATTTTCAATTAGGTGAAATTACTATTTTTTAAAAAGTTACTCGTTATGTTTTTTTTCACAAGTTTCTGTGTTATATATTTTTCTGAATTCTGATTAAAAATAAGAACTGCTACACAATCAAAGAAAATTAAGTGAAATTTGAAGTTCATGTATGTGTACCTAAGCATTTCTTTAGAGCTTATAAAGATAAAATTAACTACACACAAGTTTGGAATGCATTTTCAAACAAATAAACTGACATAGTTCAATTGCATTTCAGAAGTATGATTCATTATGTTGCTTTGTTCAGAAATCTCACCAACCTCCCGACTGCAGTATTTATAAGCCGTGTTTCGGCTTCTCAGCAGCAGTGAGTGTCGCTAAGGTGGCGCTTTTGTTGTCATGGCAGTGATGGATCATCAATGTTCAGTGGAAGAACTGTAATTTGCAAATTGAATGACAGGCAGCATTGGAAATGCACTGCAGTGGCCTTCCTAGGTAAGTTGGAAGCTTTTAGTGTGAGCATTTTCTCTTTAAGTACTGTTTTATTTGTCTTCACACCATGTTTGACATTTAGATACAGAAAGGATAAGAGATCTTTAGGGTTTCAACTTTAAAAAACTCCTTCATGTAATAGAACAATAAATATTTTATTATTTTCAAATGATGCTAAAACGATTTAACCAGTTTGAGATTTTTGTCCTCCTCTTTTCTTAGTACAAATTTTAGTCTTTCCTAATTAAAGTGGGTATCATGATCTTTTTTCAATTTCACGTATGTGAAGGATCAAACAAAAAAGAATTATTATATATATTTGAAGAATAATATATTTTAAAATATTATTAATATTATGATAATACTGTTACATTATCATAATATTAATATTTTGGTCATTACTTTTCTTCCATAAGAAAAGTCAATAGTCTTTAGCCTGGAATTGAGTTTCCCTCTATTATATGATTACTCAATTTTTAAGTTCAACATCCAGCATTCAAGATCAATATTCAAGATCCAATGTCCTCATGAATCTTCCATGGACTAAAAGTAACCAAGTCTCTCTTCCATAAACATCTACAATATCTCTACTGTTAAAGTGTAATTCCATAGAATGTAGAGTCTGTAACTATTTTACCCCATGGAGTAATTCCATAACTAGTATATTGTAGCCATTTATTAAGTATGTATTGATTCAGTAATTAAAAACTAAAATAATATTACTGTTACATTATTAAATTACTGGTTAAGCTTCATTGTATATCTATTTAGGTATTTAATTTTCCCTTAAATTTGTCCTCTCCAAATAGATGTGGTATTTGCAAAATAAGAAGATATTATCCATACATATATGCATTATAAATAATAAATTAAATACCTTACATGTAATGTCTCTCATAGAATCTCTACATTGTTATATATACACAGTAGAAACTCTACTACATAGCTTATACTTTAACTATACATAGATTAAATATTAATAAATATTTAATAATAGAAATGGTTGTATAGAAAATTATTAAAAATTTAGAAAAATGATTTGACAAAGGAAAACATTAATTCCAAACTGCTATGTTAATTGACATTGGCCAAAATTATATGCCCAAGAGAAGCTACTCTGATGTAAAAGATGTCTGTGAGTGGAACATTTCTATAAAGTAGGATGTTTGAGTCCTATTTCAAATTGCTTTGTCATAGGCCCTGGGGCAGTCATAATTTCTTCCAGTTCCTCCAGCTCTAAATGGAATAGCAACTCCTGTCTCCTGTACAACTTACAGCTATGCAATGAACTTAGTGTACCAAATCTTGTTAGCTAGGACCTTAGGTCTTGGCAGAGGTCATTCAGCATATACGTGACCACAGCCTTGTGTCACTTTCTGTCAAAACCCTTGAAGAAGAAATTAATACAAATCTACCAACTGCTTGTTTACTAATTCAACTAATAAGTATTGAATACCACTGCTTGATCTGCCATGCAAACAAATGACTGCAATATAAGGTATTATATTTTAGATACATAAAAATTGCAATAAGTACAGAGAGGAAAGAACTACACAGGTCTACTGAAGGAAATTATTGGGTATACTGTAACTATGGTGTATTTCAGTTTGAGAAAAGTAATATGAATGTATTCATGACTGCTTGAGTGTAAATTTGTGGAAAGGAAATTTGTTGATGTCAGAGAAAAGGAAATCAGCACTTGTTTTAACATTCTCATGCAAATTAGTCAATGGCCATCTTCAGCAGGTTGCCACAGGAATCTATTCTTGTCTTTGAGTTATTATATTTCCTTTTAATTAGATTGCAAGAAACAATGTCTGCTTATAAAATTTGTGGGTGGCACAAAACTGGGTAATATAAGAACTGTTGAGACAGAATTAATTGTAAACGTCACCTTTAAAGCCTAGAACAATGGGAAATCATGGTGTCTCCAGTAAATATGATGGTTCTTGATGAGTTTCAAAATTATGTCAAAGAAAATATGATTAAAGGACTTAGTTATTTCTAACAGGAAGAAAAGAAGATTAAAGGGAAACATGACAACAACTTTAAACATTTTAAAGCTATTATGGTCCCAATGTGATCTGTTAAGTGCTATTAAAGAAGGAAAAGTGGACAAGATATAAAGAGAATGAGTTAAAATGTAGACTCAAAATAAGAAATGCATGAGAAGAGAGACTTTCATGTGTTACTCACTACTGCTCCCCAGATTTTATAACAAAGTCTAACCCATGAGAAAATTACAATCGATATTTTTGAAAGCATTAAAGGGTTATTAAATAATAAATATCAGATTCTAATCTGTTGAAACACAATGAGGATTCCCAAGAAGTAACAGATGATGTTGCTGCTAAATTTACTATCATAAAAAAAATTGAAATTATAATATTCTAAAAAAGAAAACAATTATACAAAATTGTGGAAATACTGTATTGGGACTTTGTCTTAGAACTAAAATTATCGTAGTAGAGATTTTGTCTCAGGAAATTTTATTTTATTTTTAATTAATTTTATTGGTATATTTTAGGTATACAATATAATAACATTCATCATTGGAAATTTACATCTTTACATAATCTCTCTTAGTTCTTATTTTTCCCCACTCCCCTGTCCTCCCTTCAACCCCTCCATCTCTCCCTATTTACAAAGACTTTGTTTCTTTTTTTTTCAATCTCATAATCACCAAATTTTAAATGGTAGAAATTATAAGCTAATGCAGAAGGAGTCAAGTTTGATACATTTTGAATGTGTATGTAATGCTTTTAAATAAGATTTTATAATAGCATAACATGTTATTTTGCAGTATGTGTCTGACTTTGGTAAAATGAATATGAAGATAGTTGTTCTTGAGACAGCAGTGCATTCCAGCACTTACTCCAGGTTCTTCTTTAAATTTTTGACATTCAAGTTGATCTCTTTAGAAACATTTAGCATAGGATAAACATGTATATTTTCATTTTGGCTTAATTGGACAAATACTTACTTATATAAGCTTTGCCATCAACCCAAGTATTATCTCTCAAACCTTTCTCCTTTTTTAATTTTGTATCAAATCCTACTCTTTTGGGAAACATTTAAATTTGCAACAGATTTCCAATATATTTCAATGTATAATCTATGTGTACAATACTTGAAATTAACAAGAAAACTGTTTAATATAGAAATTACCATAATGCTGATATCACTGCTAGTTTGGGGAAAACATTACAAGTGTTCTCATAAGTCTGATGTATATGTGTATGCATATTCATGTATTTAATAATTTATGATGCTATGATCAATTTTACCTCCCTATAAAACTTTATATTGAAAGAGCCCCCAAAAACACTTTCAAGAGGGAGGATGTCACCCTTTACTAAAATAAGAATTAGTGGTGAGTAGATAATATCTCTATCAAGTTGGTCATTTAACTTAAGAGTGTACAGTATTCTTTCACACTTTTAGCATGATCATGAGGCAGACATACACTTTCCTCTGTCTCACCAATTAGTACTAGGTTAACTTGGCTTACAACACTAAGTCTATTCACTTACAGATATTCAATTATATCTATCAAGTCAGATTTTTATCTATCATGTTTAGTTATTTTTATACTCTGATTCTAATACAGAACTTATTGTCTAGACCTTCAAATCAATGTCATTTAAAATTCTGAGAAAATTGAAAAGAAGATAGAAATTTGTTATTCCTACTTAGAAACGTTCCAAGTCATATCAACACTCATATTAAAAAACACCTAATTGTGCCATCAGTCTTTGAAACACCACCCCCATTCTTTTCAAAAATGATGAAGAGAGATTTTGGGATGACATTTGATAAAATTCAGATGGAATTTGTTTAGTATACTGTCAAAATTAGGATCTTAAAAGACAGAAAGTGAACTGGTTTCTTTTTTTTTATTAACATGTGGTGCTTCCTAAAGGCCAATGTGTGTTTTTATAGATTTATACAACATTTATATCAAGAATTTTAGTTTCTTGCAAGTAGAAATATATACTAACCTTTAAATTTCCTGTAACTATCTTCTTTCTAACTTTGATTTCATAGTATGGCTCAAACCTTGGACCTTACACATGGCAACAAGTGCTCTACCACTGGGTTATATATCTCAGTCCTTGGTGATGATCTTGTTTTCCCGAGTTCCACGAATTTGTAAACAATAATTTTATGTCTCTTTTGCAAATTCTTTCCACTCTTTGCTATATAATTCATTTCTAGTCTCAGTGTTACCATCTTACCATCTCTTTATTGATATTAGATTTCTAATTTTTTAACAGTCTCTTCTGTTTTCCACATTGTTTTGTTTTTACAGAGAAGACAGAATTAAATATAAACTAGACACTTAGATGTAGCTCAAAAGTTCCTACAGAGCCATCTACATCCAGCAAACAGCAGATGACGTGATTCTTTTTTGTGCTGACAAATTCAGAGAAAAATACTTTTTCTGTTTCCTTATTGTTTTACAGAAGGATTAACTGTTTCTGGACAAATCCGTGTACCCAACCCCTCCTTTCTTAAATACTAACTGATTATTTAAGAACATAGCCTGCATCTTATTTTCTATAATGTCTAGCATATGAACCATACTTTTCATATATAAGTTAAAAGCAAAATAAATTAATTAATGTAACACAGTGATTAGATAAAAATAAAAGTTAGTGAGTAGAGTTAGGTAGTTACCTTTATCCCAGTTTAAAATTAGGGCTGGGAAAACAGTGGCCATTCTAGTCTGTTATTCATACCATGGCTGTGTAGTGAGATGGATAATAATATGCTATTATCTCAAATAACTGAAACCTAGAAATAAATGAAAGAAAAGTTTTGAATTCCTTCCAAGGTGTTTATTCATATCCTCTTTTGAGTGAGCTTCTGAGGACCAGAACAGAAATGACGGCAACAGAAGAAAGAAAATGGTTTTGGAGGAAAAATCTAGTGAAATCCTATCATCTCTGTTTTATTTTAGGGATATACTTCAAAAATGTCTATATATTTTGCTATTGTTTGTGCTTAAATTTTATGCAGGGGTAATATTAATAGAATTACCTTTCACTTATCAAACACTTCAGACAATACTATTTGTAAGAGTTACGTGTGTGTGTGTGTGTGTGTGTGTGTATAACAATCTTGTATATATACAAGATTATCATCTGGCTTTTACAAATTAAGAAATCTAAAAATTAGAGATTTAGTAACATAAAAACATCTCCCAACTATAACATCAGTATCCTAATCTAATTCTGTCAGGGTTGAAAACTTATTTGTTCTACTGTAACACATTGCCCTTCTTAACCTTCAGTGCTAAGATTAAATTAGGTTTGAATTAAACCTGGGTAGATTTTAGAAGCAAAAAAGTTCTCTGCTTGCACCATGTCTTTCCATATATTTTCTAAGACTTATAATGTAATAACTGAATTAATTTGATCATGTCTATCAAAAAATTGCTGCCACCATCCATAAATTTACTCAACGTTAGAATTAATGTGCCTCTTTTGTGGAATATCAAGACATTCCATTTGAAAAAAGACATACCTTTAAACATTTTATTTATTACTTTTGGCAGTCAGGTCTGTAGTGAAGGCCTGTGGTGCCTTTTTGTTTCACTCATAATATGACAGAAAGGACAACAGAGTGCCTGGGCAGGACCCCATATTTTGGAATTCTGTTCTGTGCAGTTTTATGCTGCCATCTCGGATAAAGAAAAGGATCTATGACAATAGTGATGACAGCATTTGTGATTTTTATGTTGTGCCAGCTTTTTTCCCTCTGCGAAAGTAAGTAATGTCTAAAAATCATACTAAAAATGCTGAGTAACACTTCAATACAGAATATGCCATTCCTAAAATTTCTTCTGCTCTATTGTAAGGGAAAACTTTTAGAATTAGAGTGAAAGTGTCCACATTTTATATAGAAACAATATTTGTACTTAGAAAATACCCAAACAGTAACCCACTATCACATTCTCCGTGAAAACTTTTCACAGTGGTAACAACAGAAATTTCTGCCATTTTGGTTTCAGTTCCTATCAATTTAGCAGTCATTTATTAGACATGCTAAGTAAAAGACTCCATGCCACAAGTAGTGAGGATTAAGACACTGGTTTTTACAACCTCTGCTTAAGGAAGAAAAAAGTTGTCATTGTGGAATAGAATTTGTGACCATTACTGTATGATGGGATGTACAAGGCTTACAATACAATTGCATATATCAGAGGAACACCAGTTAAAAAGAACTGAGGAAAGTCTACATTTGCTTACATTTTTCTTTATATTTGCTTTATACTTGTTTATACTTTTCTTTATACTTTTTGATGTACAGAATGTAATGGATAGAAGAATACAGAGGATGGAAAAGTTAGAAATACATTCAGACAAAAAGGCTAGGAATAAGAAAACTAGTTGGTTATTTGGAGGTCGAGAAAAGATGTGACAGAGAGGAATAATACAAAATAAAAGAATAAATTGAAAGTAAGTTTGTATTGCTTCAAACAAGTTTGAATGCCAGATGAAATTGTCACTTTATCAATAACTAATATATGTTAAATATTTTGAAGCAAGTGATAGTACTTAGTACTGCCACCGTATTTGAAAAAACAAAAAACAACAACAACAAAAAACAAGTAGCAAGTAGGAAAACACTCTAGCAATCCAATTAAGAAAGTGAACCCTAGGATTATTTTACTTCATTCCATATACTCACTTCTCTACTGGGTAGCTACATAAACTGGGAAACTTACTATTTTTTCTTTGTTTTGCAAAACCAAGAGTGCAGTAATTATATATTTACCTCATAGTATTTTTGTGAGAATTAAATGTGATGTTTATGAAAATAATTAACAGAATAAAATGCTTGGAGAAAATGACACGCAAAACTATTCCAAAAATGTTGGCTACAATTGGTAAATTTATTTAAAATTTTATTAGAGTTTTCAGATATATTTAAATAATGTAAGTGGAAGATAGGAAGGGTATGAGACATGGCAGGTGACTGAAAAGGTGTATGGTTCCTGAAGATACACATATGGACAACAAAAATACTTCAAAGAGGTCATGGCGAAGGTAACTTAAGTTGCCCAGAATGAACTCATACTTGAGAAATTGTAACATTGTGAGCTGCATTTAATGAGGTCAATGCAATAGATGCACCTTGAGACCATAGTGTTAAGTGAAATAAATCACACACACACACACACACACACACACACACACACACACACACAGGCTTTAATATTGCATGGTTTCTCATATATGAAAAACTCAAATTATAAATAAAAGGCAAATATAATAAGAAGTAAGGAGATAACTCTTCCTCAAATGGGAAAGTATCAAGAGATGGATGGAAGGGATCAGGAAGGAAAGAAGGGGTGCCAGTGTGGGGCTGACGGACATGGGAGGGCACTGGGAGGCTGGCAGTAGTTGCTGCCACTGTGGCCTCAGCAAGGCCAGCTTTGGACTCACTGGCACCCGAACTATACCGTCTGTCCTCCCCAGCCCCAAGTTGAAGGACACCGTGCCCACCGCTGCCACCACTGATCTTGGAGTGCCCATGATCGTCTGGTGCCTTTTGGCGATGCGAGGCTTCCACAGGTCCCAGGTGCTGCTTGGAGCCCTGGCCCCATCTGGCACTCTGCTTAGCCACACTGGTGCCTGCAAGGCCCAGACCCACACTCCCTTCCACTGGCTCCCCACCCTCCTCTGGCCTCCCGGGTCTTCTGCTATCTGGTTCCAAACTACAGAGGCACAGGGGATTATAAAGGTCCTTGTACTGATCGCCACAAGATAGAGCAGAAGTTAGTAACAGAAAGAGGGCTTCTCAAGCTCCTCGATGAAAACTGAAACTCAGCAGAAAAGTAAAGAGAATCTCTATGATAAAGGCACACCAGACCACCATACTTGCATCAGAGTCATTAGAATCTCAAAACCTAAACACAAACTATATCTGGAAGACATCTCTGAAAAGCAATCATTCCACAAAGTGTTTTAAACACAAGCAACAAAGATACATTAAGCAATTTTGAAATATCAACCCATGAATTAAACCAAGGACAGTACTAAAAACAAAAATGAGAAGACATTTAAGCAAGCCACAAAAGCAGGCTTCCATGCCACAAAAGGGAAATTCTGGGGGAAATGAGGTGGAAAAGTCTGATAATCAACCACCTGGACACCCTGAACTGATAGCACAGGAAGTAACAAAGCAGAGGAATGAGGCTCTTGAAAAATTCAAAGCAGAAATAATCTCCCAGATAAATACAGAGATGGTGAGCAGACTGAAAGACATGATTAGAGGCTCTAGAACAGAAACAGATAAGAAAATAGATGAGCTCAGAAACATGCTGGAAGCCATGAATGCCCAGCATAAGAAGGAAATGGAAACCACGATCGCCCAACATAAGAAAGAATTGGAATTAATAAAACAGATTCAAACAGATATTCAGGATATTAAAAAATCCATGGAAAGCATGCAGAGCAGACTAGGAGAATCTGAAGACAGAATATCAGATATAGAAGACAGGATTGCAATTAAGGACCATGAAAAAGAGATTTCTTAATGTTAGTAAGGGACCATGAGAAATCAATCCAACAGCTACTAGAAGATGCAAAGAAGAATAATGTAAGGCTGATAGGAGTCCACAAAGAAACAGGAGAAAGTACAATTGACATAAAAAACTGTTCACGGAAGTAATAGTAGAAAACTTCCCAGACAGAGGTAGAGAATTGGACATATAGATAAGTGAGTCATATAGAACTCCAACTAACTATGACCAAAAATTTCTATACCTAGACATATAATAGTCAAGATCCCAGAAACCCAACAGAAGAACAAAATTCTACAGGCAGTTAGAGAAAAGAAACAAATCACCTACAAAGGAAAGCGCATCAGAATCATGGTAGATTTCTCAACACAAACCCTCAAATCAAGGACAGCCTGGAGTGAAGTATTTCAACCCCTAAAAGAAAATAACTTCCAACCTAGACTATTGTATCCTGCAAAATTATCTTTC
Source organism: Heterocephalus glaber (assembly GCF_053883595.1). Taxonomy (NCBI): domain Eukaryota; kingdom Metazoa; phylum Chordata; class Mammalia; order Rodentia; family Bathyergidae; genus Heterocephalus; species Heterocephalus glaber. The sequence goes on along the minus strand of NW_028258406.1, from coordinate 5,836,758 downwards.
AAAATTGATGGGGAAATTAGATACTTTCAGGACAAAGAACACCTGAGAAATTTCATGAACACCAAACCAGCACTCCACACAATTTTAAGCAATACTCTAGAGAAAGACAATGAAGGCCACAACTCCATGAGGCCCAACAGGGAGAAGGCACCATGCCAGGTAAGACACTAAAGAGAAAGAGGGGAAAATAAGAAATAAAAGAGCCAACAAAAGTAAAACATCATGACAAGGATGAGTCAATATCTATCAATTATAACCACCAATGTTAATGGCCTTGATTCACCAATCAAAAGAAATAGACTGACAGAATGGATTAAGAAGCAAAACCCAGAAATATGCTATATACAAGAAACACACTTAACTCAAAAAGAAATTCATAGACTGAAAGTAAAAGGATGGAAAACAGTTCTCCATGTGACAGGAACTCAGGAAAAAGCAGGCATAGCAATCTTATTTGCAAACAAAGTAGATTTCAAACCAAAACTAATTAAGAGAGACAAAGATGGTAACTACATCCTTGCAAAGGGAACAATCCAAGAGGAAGAGATGACAATCCTAAATATATATGCACCAAATATGAATGCCCGTAACTATACAAAACAAATATTAATGGACATGAAAAACCAAATAAGCACTAATACAATTGTAGTGGGGGACCTCAATATCCCACTATCACAAATAGACAGATCATCTAGAAAAAAAATTAACCAGGAAATTCTAGAACTGAACCAAGCTATTGAACAAATGGACTTAATAGATGTGTACAGAGTGTTCCACCCTACAAAATCAGAATATACATACTTTTCAGCTGCACACAGATCATTCTCCAAAATAGATCACATGCTAGCTCATAGGACATATCTAAGTAAATGTAAAAGAATCGAAGTTATCCCCTGTATATTATCAGACCATAGTGCAATTAAATTGGAGGTCAATAACATAAGAAACCACAAAACTCCCACAAACACATGGAAATTGAACAACACCCTCCTGAACAACCAATGGGTCACAGAGGAAATTAAAGAAGAAATTAGACAGTTTCTACACGTAAATGAAAATGGCAGTACAACATACAGGAATCTGTGGGACACAATGAAAGCAGTTCTATGTGGGAAATTCATAGCACTGAATGCCCACATTAGGACAACAGAGAGAACTCAGTTAAATAACCTAATGCAGAACCTCAAACTCCTAGAAAAAGAAGAGCAAAACAAACCCAAAGCTTGTACGAGAAAGGAAATTATAAAGATCCAAGCAGAAATCAATGCAATGGAGACTAAGAGAACAATACAAAAAAATCAGTGAATCAAAGAGTTGTTTTTTTTAAAGAAATAATAAAATTGATAAACCTTTAGCCAACCTTATCAAAAAAAGGAAAGGAAAGTCTCAAATCCATGCAATTAAGAACAAAAAAGGTGAAGCCATAACAGATCCTGCAGAAATCCAGAGGATCATCAATACCTACTTTGAGAACCTGTACTCTAATAAAATGGAAAACACAGAAGAAATGGACAGATTCCTAGATATATACAAATTGCCAAAGTTAAATGAAGAAGATATAGAAATTCTAAATACACCATAACAATGAGTGAAAATGAAAATGTAATCAAAAATTTACCAACAAAGAAAAGCCCAGGTCCTGATGGGTTCACTGCTGAATTCTACAAGACATTTAAAGAAGAACTAATGCCATTACTCTTTAAACTCATCAAGGAAATTGAAAGGAAAGCAAGGCTTCCAAATTCTTTCCTGGAAGCAAGTGTTACTTTGATTCCAAAACCAGGAAAAGACCCAACCCGAAAAGAGAACTACAGACCAATCTCCATAATGAACATAGACACAAAAATCCTCAACAAGATACTGGCAAACAGAATACAGAGGGTCATCAAGAAGAGCATACACCCTGACCAAGTCAGATTTATCCCAGGGGTGCAAGGATGGTTCAACATTCATAAATCAATAAGTGTAATACACTATATTAACAGAGTCAAGGACAAAAACCATATGATCATCTCAATAGATGCAGAAAAGGCATTTGACAAAATCCAACACTCATTCATGATAAAAACACTACAGAAAATTGGAATAGAAGGTCTTTATCTTAACCTAATTAGGGCTACCTATGAAAAACCAACAACCAACATCATACTAAATTGTCAAAAACTGAAAACTTCCACGCTAAAATCAGGAACAAGACAAGGATGCCCACTATCACCATTCCTGTTCAATATAGTTCTGGAAACATTAGCCACAGCAATTAGAAAAGAGAAAGAAATAAAAGGAATAAAGATAGGAAAGGAAGAAGTTAAACTGTCATTATTTGCTGTAGGTATGATACTTTACATAGACGATATAAAAAACTCAGTCAAAAGTCTTCTAGACCTAATTGACAGATTCAGTGGAGTAGCTGGATACAAGGTCAACACTCAAAAAACAATAGCCTTCTTATAGCCAAATAGCAGATTCAGTGAGAGAGAAATTTGGGAAATAATTCCTTTTACAGTAGCATCTAAGAAATTAAATATCTAGGAATCAACCTAACAAAGGAAGCAAAAGACCTCTTCACTGAAAACTCCAGCTCTCTGAAAAAGGAGATCGAGGAGGATATAAGAAAATGGAATGCTATCACTTGCTCCTGGATAGGAAGAACAAATATAGTGAAAATGGCCATACTTACAAAACTACTATATAGATTTAACATAATACTGATTGAAATTCCAACAATATACTTCACAGAACTAGAGAAAAAAATAAAAAACTTCATTTGGAAACAGAAGAGACCTAGAATAGCAAAAATCAATTCTAGCCAACAGAGACATGGCTGGGGGTATCACAATCCCCAACTAGAAATTATACTACAAAACAACTGTGATAAAAACAGCATGGTACTGGCAAAGAAACAGACCCTAGGATCAGTAGAAGAGATTAGAAGATGCAGAAACAATTCTAGACATACTCAGCCACCTCATTTTTGACAAAGGAGCCAACCACCCTCATTGGAAGAAAGATAGCCTATTTAATAAATGGTTTTGGAAAAACTGGATTTCAACCTGCCAAATAATAAAAATAGACCCATAGCTGTCACTGTGCACTAAAGTAAGAACAAAGTGGATTAAAGATCTACATATTAAGACAGAAACACTAAACTTGTTGGAAGATACATTAGGTAGAACTCTTGATGACACTGGCATAGGAAAAGACTTTATGAACAAATCCTCAGTAGCTCGGGATCTAGCATAAAGAATCAACAACTGGGATCTCACTGTATTAAAAAGTTTCTGCACTACAAGAGAAACTACCAACAAAGCTAAGAGACAACCTACAATGTGGGAAGAAATTTTTAGCAGCTGTACCTCAGACAAAGGTCTACTATCTAGAATATATAAAGAATTGAAAAAAATATCTGACCCCCCAAATTCAAAAACCCAATTCAAAAATGGGAATCCAAAATGAACAGACATTTCTCAGACAAAGAAGTAAAAGCAGCAAATAAATATATGAAATAATGTTCAACATCACTGGTCATTTGAGAGATGCAGATGAATACAACACTGAGATTCCACCTCACCCCATAAAGAATGGCTGCTATCAAGAAATCAACCAATAACTAATGCTGGTTGGGGTGTGGAGAGAAAGGAACCCTTCTCCATTGTTGGTGGGAGTGCAGACTGGTGCAACCACTGTGGAAATCAGTATGGAGATACCTCAAAGAACTAGGACTACAGGTCCTATTTGACCCAGCTATTCCCCTACTGGGTATCTTCCCCAAAGAATTAAAAGAATCATATCACAGCGCTATATGTGCACCTATGTTTATAGCAGCACAGTTTGTAATAGCTAAAGCTTGGAAACAGCCCAAGTGCCCATCAACTGGAAACTGGATAAAGAAGATGTGGGTTTTTTTAATAAAATGGAGTACTACTCAGCCATAAAGAATGAGAAACTAGAGACATTTACAGCTAAATGGATGCATATTGAGACTACACTCTTAAGTGAAATAAATAGGACACATATGTGTAAATACCGAATAGTTTCTCTAGTGTGAGAAACTGAAAGTGTAAATAAGGATGAAAATGATTAAAATGAATAATTGATAATTTGAATTAGTAAAAGATCCAAAGGTGTAGGGGTGGCAGGTGGGGAAGGGGAAAGGGAAGAAGAGAAAGGAAAAACTATGAGAAAAGAAAAAAAGATGCAAACAAAATCTATGTAAATAGTGAAGGGTGGAGGGGGTGAAGGGCATACAGGTAATGGGGGAAAAATAAGAACCAAGATACATCATGTTCAGGTACAAGCACCCAATGATAAATGTAAACATATTGTGTACCTAAAATGTACCAATAAATATATTTTTTAAAAAGGAAGGAAAGAAAAAGGAGATGAAGAATAAATTAAAATATACTACACACATATACCAAGTCCCTACAAGAAATGTAAATATGATATACTACAAACATGTACTAATACAAAAATCAACAGTAGGTGGAATATATTTGGAGCTAAATATGGTGTTTTCACTCCTGTTAACAAATTGTCAAGTTCCACATTGCTCTAGGATTAAGACTTTAGACATGATACAAATTCTGTTCAAAGAAGGACAGTGTTGACATTCTAGAATAGAACTTGTGTGTCTGTTATTATATGATGGCATGTATGATGTTTATGGTTCATGTTTATATATCACAGAAGCACCTTCTCAAAAGAAGGACTCTACATTTGCTTATTTTTTATAAGAGTATTATATAAACTCTTCTGGACACTGAGAAGTTTGGCAATGGAAAAAGTTTTTTCACTCTAGTACAAAAGGCAGCACCTATCCTAGCCTGGGGTGGCTATGGCTATGAAAATAACTTGCCACCAAAAGGAACATCCATTTGATCAATGAAACATGGTAAGGTTTACCAAGAGAATGTTAGAGAAAGTAATTTCAAGGAGAAGAATTATAATGCCCCCCCAAAAAAAAAGAAAAGAAAGAAAGAAGAAAGAAAAGAAAGAAAGAAAGAAAGCCAGCCAGCTAGCCAGATAAAAAAGAAGCTCATAACTTTTTGATCTGAAAAAGAACACTGGAGAATACAACTACCCACAACATTTATTCAACTGAAATAGTCTAAGAAAAAACTATTTACACATATATGCAATACCCAGTCTATTATCACTTTAGTAACAATTCTACCACTTCAAAATATTGTAATTATTTTAAATATTTTTCTCATATTTCAGGCCAAAAAGATCACAAGAAAGGTCAGTTGCATGGCTAAATATATAGTTTTTGGAAGGCTTGTAAATTATACCAAATTCCACAGTGATCATAAAGACTCTCCAATACTTCTCAATGCACTTTTATTCCATTTACTGTAGGTTTTTCTCTTAGTTGTCAAAATGCAAATACTTCTAGAACTCTGAACATCAACTTCACTGGTATTAATAACATACTAAATTTATACTATTTCATTTAAGGGTAGACTAAAGCCCATAAAATTTGACTTGGATCCTCTGTCTAACTTGTCAGAGTTGACTGATTTTTTGTTCCGAAAAATAGCTTAAATGATAGGCCTCTGTACTCAGAAGTTTTGAAAAACCCATCATATGCCAGAGGATCTTAAAAATATAATCTTTGAGGCAAACATTTGTTTAAAATATGCTTTCTTATAGATTTACATGGAAAATTTGGTAAACATTTAAACTAAGCCATGTATTCTTGGGAGTCTCAGAAACAAATTAGAAGTTCTACATATTTATTACAAATTTAAACACTTTGATATTTTCATACATAATTTTCAATAGATATGTTTATTTATACCAACTTGTATTTTATGAGCGTTTAAATGTTGTTGTTCTGTAATGTGATATGCTTAAAGGGTTACTAAATCTCATAAATCTGTGGGGTCAAACTTCAGCAGTAGGGGAAAATAAATCAAATATGGTTTATCATAAAATATCTTAACACTTTAACATTATCTTTTTAAAAAGAACTCTACATTGTGGAGGAAAACTATTACAAAGAATAGAATCATCAGAGTTAAATATTTGCTGTAAATTAGCAAGATTTAATTTTTAATGATGCTAAAAATAGCAGCAAACCAGCCTCTTGTTTTGTCTTGTTTATGTGATGTTGCTATTTTGCCATTACTTTGAAAAGTGGAATTCAGAAGAAGTTCACTCAGAGATATCCTGTCTTTTGCAAGGTGCAACGCTGTCACTGGAAGCCACTGGGGACTGGTTCACAGTCTAGATATCATGCTTAGAAGAATTTGGAATTTTCTATTTCATGTCCTGTCCTTAGCTATCCTATTTGTTGGAATCTGTGATCAGATTACAGAAAGATTACATTGTAACCTACATTTAATCTAAACTAAAGATATCAGAAGCCATGTTAAGAAATTCAATTTCGTTGCTTTTAGGAGGCAGGTGAAGGGTGGAGTTTTATTTTGATATATTAAATGTTGCTGAGCAACATAAATTGTTTTCAATATAGTTTATATCAGTGAAGGGCAAATATAAGTTGCTTCTTCATTTCAAGGGGATACATTCTATGAAATTTCCTGTGCAGATACCAGTATATCGATGGACAAGAGGTCAGGAAGAATTGTAACAAAATGTGTTTTCAAGAAAATCTTTGGGGAAAAGATATGATTCCTAAATGACATTTCAATGTCTTAGACATAGAAGTCCTGTCCTTTGGTATACAGTGGATATGTTTCTTGGAATAGTAGTAGTAGTAGTAGTAATAGTAGTAGTAGTAAAATGCTGCTTGTCATTCTAGCCTTTTCAATTATTGTTCGTTTTATTGCTATTTGAGCCCAGTGACTTTACAATCCATTTTAAGCTCCTCTTAATAAGTATTTACAGTTGAACAAACCTCGGTTATACTGTTTATTACTTCCAGGCTTCATAAGGGTCTCAGCTGTTTTGTACAACTTCCTGTGTGCACCATAAAGATGAATCAACACCTACGAGACTTTGTGGTGCATTTTTATTTTTAATTATGTGCATGACTTACTTTTGTTGTATAGGTGACAATGTCACCTTTAATTTGACTTACATAGCATTTAGGAAATACTTAGGACAACATAACTTTTATTTAAAAATGCAGAATATTTAGTGGAGTCCTAGAGATCCACTTTTTTCACTAATCATTAAATTATTCCATTCTTACATGAAAACACATAGGATAGAGCTTTAGCATTGTGTTTTATATGTTATAATACAAATAAAAACAGGAAAAAATTGAAAACATATAATTGCACCAAAGATGGCATAATTCTAAGATAAAATCTTTTCCATATTAAACTGCCAGCACAATTACATTTTGTTGCTTCAAGGAATTAATTGATGTGAAATGGTAAAAAAAATGAATTAACTACAAAACATGTTGTCTTTGCCATCTATTATTGAAAAATTTTTATATGTCATGTTTTTTTCTAGTTTCAAACTAGGCAAAACAGTTAATCTTTGCTTTTTAAGCAAAGAGGAATTTGGAATACAAAAGCTTTGAAGAATTGCATGCATAAGAATGGAGGGTTTTCTTTCTTTCTTTCTTTCTTTCTTTCTTTCTTTCTTTCTTTCTTTTCTTTTCTTTCTTTGGTTAAGGGTGTTGACTGCTTTAAATTACTGCCTGAAAAATGCTACTGTTTGGGCTATTGAAGCCACTTTGCGGGTGCATTTCTTGAGTCTATAAAACTAACGTTGTTATGTAGTTTCACTGACAGTGGCGCACTCATGCAAAGCAAGATGGATGGGATGTCGGTTTTCTCTATCATGGGATCTCCATTTAGTAACCTAGATGAGGACTGAGAGAACTTGTCACACAAGCATGACAGGGCCAGATATGACTCTAAATGGAGCTCCAAATCTCATATAGATTTGAAGTTGTTGGTAGAGCACAAAATTTGTCATAAAAGACTTGTCAGTGTGGAGTTCATTAAAGTAAAGGATGATAGCACTTTATCTGGACACCATGGGGCTCTCCTATGGTGGCCTGGTCTTCAGTGAAAAGAGAGCTGTATTCTCTTTCTGCATTTAATGACATTTAAAAATGATTTCATTAAGCTTTTTCTTGTTCTTTAATCTTAATTAAAATATTTCTTGTAGAATTCCTCCCCAACATTATCCCCTCCCTTTTCCCCCCATTACATTTGGAGGTTGGTTCTCAGTCACTTGAGACTTGGCTGAGTCTTGGGGTGAGGTGTTACACCTCTCAGGGCAGAATGATAATGCCCAATGTGAAAGCCGAGGCTCTTGATCACTGTGTCTGTGCCCACCACGATAGAATTCCTGTGGCTGTCACTGAATTTTCTTTTATTCAGGGTCCAGAGATCAATAAAAGTATTCACAGTCACAGCACTATTGGGGTTTAACTGAAATACCAATGTTAAAATTCCACAAAGGGTTTAATTCCCAATTTCAGAGAGGTTTCTGAGAAGCAGGGCTGGTATTTTAGAATATATCTTTTTGATATCAATTTATAGTATTAATGGCAGCATAGTTTTAATATATGTGTCTTCCTGTAAGGTTTTTAAAGGTTTTTTTGTTTTTTGTTTCCCTCCCTCCCACCCTCGCTCTTCTTTCCTCTTTTATCTATTCAAAGAATATACTTAAAAAGTCAGTAATTGTACAACTGTAATTAACTTCATTTTAAAGATAAGAAAAATAAGGAAAAGAGAAGGAAAATCATTTTTTGCTTATTTTGAAATGTAAGAAATTGTTAACTGCTCCTGAACTGCAATGGTATATGAAGTCCTACATCATGTACATGCTAATGCCTCACCCAACTGCTTCTAGGACTGAACAGTTTCTCCCACAGCTGCTCAGACTGCTGCACGAAGCCAGGCCTCAGCCAAAATTGTTCCTCCTTAAGAGAGTTGCTATTTCTCTTCCCTGTTGGGTCAGCATCAAACAAAGAGTCTGAGTGGGGGAGATAAAGTCTTGGCCCCTTGGCCACAGCTCAGAGTATCTCCGAAGGGCCAGCGCCTCAGCTTTAAAGCTGAACAGAGAATGGGCTGAGTTTGTAGGTGAGTGCGCAGTGGAGAGTGACTTCTTGCTGTATCCCATCAGTTCCTGATTCTTTATCTTCTCCAGGTTTTGATCTCAAAAGCATTCCAGAAGAAACTCCCCAAATTTACTCTTTTTCCCCCTGGAGTCAGTTTGTCTGAAAATTTGACAATTGACTCAATAATCAAAGAATATTAGGGGAAAAATACCCACACCAATCTTTAATACTTCAACATTTTCCCTTCAATATTTCTGATGAACATTAACAGAATTTTCTTCCATTGCAATGTATTTAACTAGGTTTTCACATAATATGTATAAGGATCCTCTTATTAATGATTTAATAAAACTAATTAAATCAATTTGTACGTAGGCAAACGAAAAAAAATTTTATATTATTTTGAGTGCTAATATGATTTTTGTGAAAGGATCATTTGAAAGTCACATTTCTATAGATCAATTTGTCTCCAAAACAGAATAGCCATCTAGGCCTTGCTCTAAAGTCGTTGCCTTTGGTCTCCCTTTCTGCATGTGACTCCTAAGTGGAGTGCTCCTTCCACGGAGCCTCATTACTAAACGTTTATGAAGAACAATATTATCCATGTTGCTTCAATTGAGCGAAATGCATTTATTTTCTATTGTTATGCAACAAACTATAACAAACTTAGAAGCTTAAAACAAGTTATACTTTTTACTCACAGTTTCCATGGGTTAGGAGTTATGCTTAGCTGTATCCTCTGCTCATCATATTCTCAGCAAGGCTACATTTATGGTGTCAGGAAGGCTGTGTTTCCATCTGAATCTCAGTTAAGGAAGGAAGTGTGTGTCTCCAAGATTTATTATGCTGTCCTTAGTATATATGTACCTATAGAATTTGTTAGAGTCTGCTTTCTCAGTGCCAGAGGGTAGAGTGGCTGGGGTAGTGTTTTGGTTACAGATTCTGACTTTTAGATGCACTTTAAGAGAGCACCTGATTAGGACAGGCTCACTCAGGATAATCTGCTTTTCTTTCATTTAAAAATCAATTGATTGGAGACTTCAACTGTGTCATCAAGGCCCTTCACCTTTGTCCTATTCCTTCTGTTGATTAGAATAAGTGACATGACCCATTACACTCAAAGGGAGGAGATTACACACACATATGAGATGTGCAGAGTCATCTGGAAATTCTGCCCATTCTAAGCACTAAAATTATATGTACATAAATCACAAAACTAGCAAGAGTAACTTTTCTGGTTATAAACTGTGTCAGATAGATAAGTATAATTTTCAGAGAAGGGATGCATGTTTTGTTTTAGGAAGAATCCCACATTTAAGTTCTTATTGCCCCTACATTGTAGTCCAACTATTAGTCCAGAGTTTCTTCACCTTACTCATTGAATTTCTGTTTTAATTCTTATATGTTTCTTTCCTGTCTTAGTTACTTTTCTCATTGCTGACATAAAACACACAACGCCCACAAGTGAAAGGAGGAAAAATTTATTTCAGCTCACAGTTTGTAGAGGTCTCAGTCCATAGTCGGCTGGTTCCAAGGCAGGGTGGCACAGCAGAGAGCCATTGCAGACAGAAAATAGTCCATGTCAAAGCAAGCAGGAGACAGTGAAGCAGCAACCAGCAACAGGAAGCCTGCCTTCACTCTTTCCCTTTATATTCCATTCAGGCTATAAATCTATTGATTGGTGCCACCCTTACCTAGTTTGGGCTTCCATTATCTACACCCAGAAATATGCTAACTTCATTTAGTTATCACACACCTTTAATCCCAATATCACACACCCTATTTCCAGACAGCTATGAAAAGCCCCAGTTATGAGCACATGAGGATTTAGGGGACATCTAGATACAAGCCATGACATCTTCCCTTTGCAGGTTCTAAAATTGGCTCTTTGAATACAACATTTATTTTACTCAAATTGATTTGAAATTTAAATTTTCCTAAATCCTCTATTCACTCTTCCTCTGTGACTGATTCTCTAAATTGCTGGTTCAGAGTCAATTATTCTTTCCTTAGGAAGACTGACAGAGTTTCTATCTTCAAAATGACAGTATGTGTGCACTTACAGTTCATTGGACTCCAGTGTCTGTTTTGTGCACTGGAGAGTTTGGAACATGTACAGATGCCCCACTGTAGTTAAGGATTCACCACACATCTTACTTTGTCCAGTGGAAAGCTGTTTGATGTAACAGAAACAGAAACGTTTGGACTGATCTCTTGACTTCCTCCCTTTAACCACTGGGCTAAGTAAGGTAGGTGAGAGAATATTGGAGCAGGCCTGACCCTTACTCACACCCTGAAGCCATTGCTGGCTGACCTGTACCTTGAACTGGATCCACTTAGCATGTTATAGTAAAGAATGGCTTAGTTATAACTCACCTCTAGTCAGGTAAAGGTATTAGGTATAAACCACTACATTTTGCTGTGATTTGTCAACATTATTACAGAAATGGTTAAGCAAAACATCAGTTGTGTATGAATTTACATAATCCATTATATTCAAGTATATATTAAATATATCATAATATAGAAGAGGATTTATTATTCTAAACCTAACACTAGGGGGTAATACACATTTTTCTATTCCCATTTTTTCAGTACATGTTTGCGGTCTATATTGCTTTCATTACTTGTGGGAAGTAGGTACGTGTACATACACATCTTTTTTTTTAATCCCCTTTCCCTCCCTCTGTCCCCCTTTCCTCTATCTCTTGGTCCACTTCAATTTTGAAAAAGATCTATATCTGTATGTCCTATTATCTATCTTTTATTTTGTTTTTATTATTTATTTTTAGAGTTTATATAGAAGAGAAACCCTGTGGCACAGTGCCGCCTCAGTTTACAAACTTGTTCCCTGATTCTGGGGAAGATGGCCACATTTGTGTTCATCACCTGATGAAGAATTCATAAATGCAACCAAAATTTTGGCCAACGTAAACTGAAATGTTTGTAAACAGAAGTGTTTGTGAATTGAGGCATTACTATATTTAAGCTTATGTGTCCGATTCATTTCACTTAATAATATGGTCTCCAGGTGCATCTATTTTCTTACAGATGGCTCACATTGTTTCTTCTTTATGTAAAAGTAATACTCCATTGTGTATAAATACCTCACTATCGTTTTCTATTCATCTTTTGATAGACACATAGGTTTTTTTCCAAGATTTAGCCATTGTGAATTGTGCTGCTATAAACATGGATATGAATACAGTGGTACCTCAGTACACAAACTTAATTTGTTCCATGAATTTGGAAAAGATGTCACCCAATATAGAGTTTGCACAGAAACAAAATTTTGCCAAACACTTTTGTTTGCTAACCAAATTGTTAGCAATTAAAAGCGTTCATGAACCGAGATACCACTTCATATCACTGTAAGACGATGTCTTGTTAGATTGAATGGAATTTCTCTTTTTAGTTTTTTTTTGATAAATAGATGCTTCTCAAAAGTAGTACAAACAGCCAATAAATAAATAAAAAATGTTCAACATATTTGGCAACTTAAGAAAAACTTCTAATTATACTACACATGGCTTAATAAACAGATTTTTTTGTTCCTTGATAAATTTTATTAAAAATCCCTAGATTCAATCCCTAGCACCAAAAATCATCAATAAAAATACATTCTATTAACCTATTAAATGTAAACTCAAGTCTTGTCTTCTCTGTTAATCTTTCACTGACCCTGACCACTTTTTCCCCCAGAATTATTTAGACCCCGATGAGATGTATGACTTTACAAAATGTTTTGTATTTAAGTTTATTATCTTTGTTCAGTCGGGCTGTTTCCTCTGATGTTTGTGGTTAACCATGATATTAGGGGTAGTATTGTCATTTCCTATGTTTGTACTCTAGCAAGGCACTATCGAAATGAGTGCTATTTGGTCCTTCATCAAATATTTCCCAAGAGCATACTATGGACAAGGCACCGTGTCTAATCCATTGTTATCATTTACTCGTCAATGTCAGAATTGCTCTACTCAAAACCTTACAGTTCATTATCTTAGCTTCATCTTGACTGTAAAGTAAGATTTTTAAAGGCTGTGATAAAATTTCAAATATAATCATAGTCTACAAAATATTTTAATATATATATACAATAATGATATAAATATTTTAAAAGGTCACTGTTGGCATAGTTAGTAATACTGATGATATTAAAGTACCAAAATAACTGATCAATAATTAAAATTACAACAAAAGATAACATTTGATATATTGTTTTGTTTCAAATACTTTTGAAAGCAATTCATATTCATTTGTCAACTTAATCCTTATAAATCCATATGCTATTGTTAATATCCTTATCTCCCTGGAGGTCAAAAAATTTGCTTAAGACACAAAACAAATAAAGTCAGATTCCAATTCTATTTTAAAAGAAAAAAGAATATAAACACATAAAATATGTGTATTATAAAGTTGACAATATACTATTTTGGAAAAATATGGATTTTAAAGTAGGCTGTTTATGGTCAAATTTCTGGTTTTCTACCTGTTTGCAGTGTGAACATGAGCACCTTGAGTCAATTAACCTTTATTACCTCATCTGTTAAAGGAGAAGAGATGCCAAACCTAGGTATGGTAAAAATTAAATAAGCTATAAAACTTTTAGAACAGTGCCTGGAAAATAAACTCCAAGAAAATACCAGTGGTTACTATTACCTGATAGTCTTTACAAAATCGATAGGGTAAATTGATAATCTTTAGAAACATGCACTGACAAAATAGTCAACCACAGAGTTATGTTTACCAGTGTAATGATTGTTAAATCTAATAACCACTCTGTAGCACATGTTGTAAAGCCAAACATTTGTTTGTTTGTTTGTTTTTGTTTTGATGTTGGTCTTATCACAGAATCTCTTATCTATGACATGTTTCTCACAGTAGTCATGGCATCACATTGTTTTACATTAGTTTCATTTGCTTTTATGTGATGATTACACAGAAAATAATGTACTTATTTTGTGCCAGGCACTATTTTTAGGCACAGTCCTCAACAACTTCATGGGACAGTGTTTTATCCTATCTCATATGTAAAAACTGAGACAAAAAAGAGAAAATAGTGAAATGATTTACCCTGGGACACAATTGTAGTCAGTAACAAAAATGAATCTTAGATAGAATCTGTTGTGCTTACCTCTGTAGACATTCACCTATAAATCAAATTCCTCAAAGTAGCTTTTTAACTTAATTGATTTAACTTTTACAGAAATTCTATTTTTACTAAAAAATTAACCATATCTCTTCACCCCTCCAATCAGTTGGCCACAATAGTTTTTCCTATTTTAAATGTCTTGCATTAGTGTGATTCACTTGTTGGAATTAATGCACCTACATGGATACATCATTATTAACCAAAATCCCTATTTCTGTAGTAAATGTACAATAACATTTATCCACAATTACAGTATCACGAGGACTAATTTGATCAGTTAAAAATCCCCTAGCTGTACCTATTCATCCTTTCTTCATTGTTCCCTATTTGCACTGGCAAACACTAAACTTTTGCTGTCAAATTTTCCTTTTGTTGAATTCAAACAGCCGGAATCATAGAATATGATGATTACTTCTTTCTCTTGGAAAAATACATTTAAGTTACTCTGTGTATTTCAATGACTTGTTTCCTTATGTATTTCATCATTGAATTATATTCCATGGTACAGACTTCAAATTTGTTTGTTTACCTTTAGAAGGATGACTAGGTTATCTCTAATTTTTGGCAATTAAAAATTTGTGTGCAGTTATTGTTAAGTATACATGCATTTGCAACTCATGGGGATAAACTTTTAAGAGTATGACTGCACAATTTTATGGTGAGAGTATGTTTAGCATTTAAGAAAATACGAACTGTCTTCTAAATTGATTACACTGTATAACATTGCTACCAGCAATAAATGAGAGTTCTTGCTTGTGCACATCTTCATAAGTATTCATTTGGTATTGTCAGTGTTTTGGATTTTAATCATTCTAATAGGCATGACACACCATTGATGAATTATTGTTTTTAATTTGAAACTTTCTAATGACATGATATTTAACATCTTTTCATATGCTTATTTGCCATCTGTAAATCTACTTTGTTAAATTGTTCCTTTGGTCCCTTAAAAATGTTTTTTTCTTAAGTTTTAAGAGTTCTTTTTTTTATTTTTGATAACAGTTCTTTATCAGCTGTGCCTTTTGAAAAACTATGCTCTCAGCTTGTGGTGGTTTTCCTTTTTTAGCTCTGTTAACAAAGTCTTGTGCAGATAAATATCTAATTTTTATGTAATACAACTTACCATTTTTCTTTTATGGATCTTGCTTTTGGTAGTGTATTGAAAAAGTTATCACCAAACTCAAAGTTTCTTAGATTTCTGTGCCATCTCCTAGCAGTTTTACAGTTTTGCATCTTGAATGCATGTCTACTATCCTTGTGGAGTTAATTCTTCTGAAAAATGTGATGTCTGTAATCACGTTGATGTTTGAAATTTATTAAATGTCCATCTAGCTATCATGTGCAATGAAGTAACATGTGAAATTGATGTGATAAGTATGGATGCTTCTATATAGTGACAATTAGTAGCCATGTGAAAAAAAATAAAGGTCTATCTGTATCCTCAATTTTTTTTCTGTATCCAGAATTTATACCAAAATTAATTCTACAAATATGAATTCTTCCTGAACTTTTAATAATAGGGAAAAATTCTAAAACCTATTTTAATTATGGAAAATATATTTATGATACATGAACTATATTATTATTATTATTATTATTATTTTAGCTCCATATGTAGTAAGAAACACAAATACTGACTTAAAATCTCAGCCGTGTAAGATGTATTAATTTACAAAACCATCAACAGACCATTCAAAAATGTAATTGTGTTCATTTTTCATTATTACATTTATTTCTCTATCAAACCTCCATTGTTTCCAAAGTAGAAATATACTCATATCTCATTAAATCCAATTGTAGAATTTTTTAAAATTAATTTCACAGTTTTTAATTCTATCTTTTTTTGTTGTTGGAGGAGATTCTTAGGTGGATGAGGAAGCTACACTCTCATCCTTTAATTATCAATGATTGCTCATAATTCATTATTTACTCCATGAGTTTTGATACCAAGCCTGGTCTACACTTGAACACTACTTTGATGTACTCTTACTCATCTTCTGTTGGGATCCTGGAAGATCTATCTGCTGACTCACAAGCTCCAAAGAACATGGAAATAAACTGAAAGAGACAAGTGAGCAAGAAGATACACCTGCTGCTACTATCTTGTTTGCTTGCCACCTCCCCACCACTTTACATAGCTCCCAAAGAGCCTAGAAAGTAGAGAACATGATGAAAGTAACAGAGGAACCCAATCTTTCCTAAGGGTTCAAAAAAGGCTTCCCTGGGAATGTTTTTCTTGAAGTGCTATGTAAAAATAAGTAAGGGTCATGTAGTCAAGAAAGGGAGGGAAAGGAAGTATGCAAAATTTCCAAGGGGGGAGAAAGCATGGCACATACCAGGAAAAGGAATTTGGAATTATTGTAATTGCAGTTTGTAGCATCAGAGGGTGTTTGAGCTAGATGGATTAGAAAAGTCTCTATATTTCCTATAGAATTCCAAAAGGACATAGATACTATTAGAACACATTAGTCTTTGGTTTCCTAGTCTGTTCTTCAGGAAATGTTGTATCATATATGAATAGTCAGTTCTGAATTTCAACTCTGTGATGTTGACAAATACATTTTGGTGGTAGTCTCTTCTCCAAGTTTGATACAGATCTTTTCTAAACCATATTTATTCTCCAAGTTAGATATGATCTTTCTGACAGTGTTATTTAAAGGCATCCATTTATGAAGGTCTCAATTACGTACCCCCTAAACCAGAAAGAGCAACACTTCCTGGGTCACTGGGTCCTTTTCTACATTGATAATATTTAGTTGGCTTCATATGACCCTCAAATATGACAAAAGCAACTCAGCAACATCAGACAGCATTCATCAGGTTGCTAAAAAAATAATTTAACTACTATCATTTAACAGACAACAGCATTTAGACTCAGAAAAGACAGTTTGGGCATTTCCCAAAACTAGGGAAATACATTTACGCTGAAGACTCTATCTTTTCCTTAAAAAATCTTGACTGTAATGTCTTTCAATCCAAGGTCAACTGTTCAAAACAACCTTTCTGTTGTTTTAAATATCCTACCATACCATTTTTAGGAGACGGATGGTTTCTATTGTGTATTGGTAATCATGAAAAAAAGAGTGTTATGAGAATATCCTCAAAATACAAAGTTTTATTGCAAGATGGAATCTATGCACTGGAACACTGTAACTTTTAAAAAGTATAAATGTGAGTAATCACTTGTTACTCTTCATTACCCTAATTTGAGTTTAACACTTTGGTTAGTATCTTTGTTCCTGTTAAAGTTTCTCAGAAGCCAAAATATATCATAATTAATGGTCTTAGTTATGCATTTCAATGTGTTTTCATTGTGTGAATAAACCCCTAAAGTTCTTAATTAGACGAATACAGTAATTGCAAGTGGAGGATTTGGAATGCCTCTTCTATTTGAAATGACATTGTTATTCCTAATAATATTAGCCATGATCACCATATTACTGAACACCAGCCTGGGACTCTTTTTAATAACATCCAGTAGTCTAACTTTCCCAATTTTCTTTCTACATGAAAATATTTATACTTTTACTGCCAACCATATTAGACCATGTATTTGTAACATCATTCCTCTAGGACTGATGCCTGCATGTCATTATCATCCTGTGTCCTTGTCCCTAAAAAATGTTTCCCCATGGGAGCCACATGGTACTCAAAGCTGCCTGCAGTCTTTCCAGGAGGCAAATAATTAGCCACAGAAATAATTCAGTTCCATTGGGAATTCAAATTAGCTCCATTTCTCATGCATTTCCCCTTTATGAGAATAAATTTCATGTACGTTCAGTCATACTGTTTCCTTTTGGAATTAATTCTGAGCTTTGTTTTACTGGTAGCTAGGAGACCTTAGGTATCCAGGATGGTCTTACTAGGAAAGGAGAGGGCACCATCCAGGTTCAATGATTTTTGCCTTAAAAATTAGGTTAAATTATTTTTATATGTGTATTATATTTTTAAAGACAAATACATGAGATTAACCCATAGATTCATTATTATGTAGTTATATCTACTAAGTAGTCAATAAAATATGTAAATTATTTTCAAATGTAAAATCTCAAATATATTTTGATATCTGCCTCTTGTGGTCTAATTTGGCAGCTAAATCTATTTCTTTTACTCTCTTCATGAGGTTCTATATTTCTTATATTAATTCTACTTGCTGAATGGATCCTACCTCATGTAGGTCCCCTGCCTGTGGTAGAATGTGCTGTGGTTATTTTATACTTTTCCTCTGAAGGTAGCTGATTTGGTATTTATTACTATTGCTACCATGTTGTGTGTTAGGTCAAGAACCTATTGTTCTCATTTTTTCTTCCTCACTTACGAATTGGCCTTCTTTTTTTCTAAATCCCAAACTAACATTTCATCTGTTGTTGTCTACGTCCCATACCCTCTTTGCGCTTGTGTTTTGCTCTGACATTGAGCACTTATGCTTCCCAGTTGTTTTGGGTCCCACATCATGAATGTGACTAAATTTTTTATTTCACACTATTTTCTCTGTTGGGAATAAACTGCATTTATGATGTATTCTGACACTTGTGTCTTCCTGAGCTCTGTCTCTTCCCCTTCATGTTGTAGAAGAAATTATTTATCTAGCCCACATAAAAATCTATTTTTTGGAGAGGAAACTGCTAAATTCTGTGCAGTTCCACAGGAAAACAGTTCTCATCAAGAAACAAGAAAATCCTTTATTTATATGCTCTCTGTTTCTCTAAATCAAAGTAGCCATATATCAAAGGCTGTTGGCTGACAAAGAACAACAGAAGCACTCTCTCAGCACTTTTATCTTTAACTTGTTACTGTCCACTAAATAGAAGTTGCATCATTATAATATAAGCCATCAAATTATGGATAATCACAAGTATATAGGAGTAAAATAAATTAAACCAAACTTTATCAAAATTAGCAAATTATTCTAAAATTCAATGTTTTCTGCTATACTTTCAGGAGTTTGCTTTTGGTATTAGTTCAATGAGTTTTGTTTCCTGCTTTATCTCTTACATAAACCTATAAGGAAGATAGTGTCAAATATCTTGAAAATCACCAACAAAGTGTAGCTAACTAATGAAGTTCAAGGAGAGAGCTGCACTTACCACAAGAGGTATAAAAACCTATTAGTAAGGAATATTTCTTTAATGGAAGTCTTTTATTGTTTTCCTTTGTTCTCCCCCCCTCCCCCCACTCTGACTCCTCATAAATATGGGACTCATTAATGCTGGTCACAATAGTTGTACTTCCATTTCTTTTTTGTCTTCTAGGTATGTACAGTTTAGAGTGGCTCGCCTACATGCACTTTAAAGTTAGCAGTAGTTCTGAGACCTGCTTTGACCAAGTCCAATTTTTAGGCAAAATAAGAAGAGCCAATGGAAGGCTATGCCATGTAATCTTTTTCTGTTACAATTGTGGGCCTTTCCATGACTCTAAGCCATAGAGTGATGGCAATGGCTGGGAGCAAAGGCTTCTCAGACCATAAGTAGTTAGAAATCAAAATAAAAACTAAAAGAAGATAATTTGAATAACTCCTAATGAAAATACCAGAGATGGTTACTAACCATTATAGATATTGTCTGAGAAATGTATTGTTAGACAATACTGTCATTATGAGATCATCATAGAATATACTTATGCAAACTGAAATAGCTGTAATATTACTAGGTGATATAATGTAATGATGTAATATTACTAGGTGATATAATCCTAAGGAATTACCATCATATAAATGGCCCTACATAAATGATGTTATGTGGCAAGGGATTATGTACACACATATACATGTATTTGAATATGAATCATATGATATATATATGAACACAAATGTAACATAATAGCTTGTTTGTCTATTTTGTAACATTTTTCCAAGAAAATATTATTTTGTAATATAATGTTAATAAAGTAGGTCTTACATTTCTTTTATATTTTCATGATTACTTAAAGTTTATGTTTTAATCTGTTTTTTTAAATATCTGTGATAATAATTTCTGAAGAGTCTAGCTTTAAAATGTTTGTATAAAACATCATTTATAGCTAATAATAAATCTGTCCATATAGACAACCTAAGTCAGGCATATGCAAAATTTTACCTTCTTATATGTTAAAAATACAGACTCATTTTTGAAAATACAATGATTTATTCAATTACTAGCTGCAAAAGAGTTTGATATTTTGCACTCTTACTAAGAATAAATTACTTTTATTTAACTCTTTGACACTTTTACTAAAAAAAGTCTTAGAATATTGAATATATTTGCATTTTGGGTCAGTTTATTCTTTAATTTTTTTTTCTTATTTATTTACATACTTTGTCAACTACATTTAGTACAACTGTAGATATATATATTCTGCTTTGGCAAATATCATGGTGAGGATCAGCATTTTCTTGTGATAATCCAGTAAAAGGAAAAGTTTCTTCTTTTGTGAAGGAAAAAACTGAACTTCCCTGGAAGCGAAAATACTGAATTGTATAAATCTGTTTGATGATCTAATATAAACAGTCAAATTCTTCCTTTGGCTATAAAATTAGGGTATATTATAAATTGAGTAATCACTAAGATATCGTCTACCTCTGTCCGAGAGATTGTTCTGAAGTCAAAAGTGGTTTATACTTTTATGATAGAAGGTAAGGTAATGGCATATTTTTATTTGATCAAAACTAGTATTGAATTTATCAAAGCAAACTGAATTTGTTTGAACTTATAATAAATCCGAGGTCTTAATTTTTGTAATTGAATTGTAGTAATGGTATTTCCTCACTGGAAAATACAAAAAGAACCACAAAACTTCAACAGTGTCATTCACTGAGCTATACAACAGCCATTTTCACTGCATTAGTAAACATAGGATAAAATCAAGTATTAAAACAAGAAATTTCTAAAACAATATAGTTAGAAATCTAGGAGGTAATTATGATTTCTTTATAATCTAGGGATATAATTTAAAGTAATAAATGTTTATTTGAGAAAAATAAATGAAAATTAAAATAAATTGAATTGATTGCAAATGTATTTGCAGTTATTTGAAAAAGTTATATGAGACAACAGCAAAGGTAATTAAAAACTTTAAACCATGAATAGAAAAGATTAGGTTGGGCTTATATAAAATATAGCAAAACCCAGATGTATATTTTGATCAAAAAATAAGAGTCTAGCATCCAAAGTTAATTTAAAAAATAACTATTTCTTTATCATAATCAAATTTCATGTGTGAGGGATGGGGACACACATATATTTTGCTCTTCTTCCCCAATCATTTCCTTGTTATATATACACTGTCACTTTGTCATACCTCACCTTTCCAGTTATCGTTATCATTTTTCAGACATTGTCTAGCTCATCGCATATGCATTTTATCCCACTTTCTTCTGATTTTGAACTATAATCCTCAAATAACCTGATTCTCAGGACAGCAACTGGAATAGAGTTATGATAGAGAAATAAAATAGTTGAGCCGATCAGAATTCGCTTTTGCAGCTGAATCACAGAGGTCATAAATAATAGCTGTTTTATATAATATAATTCTTTAACTGGGAGACAAAATTAGATTACCATTTCATACCCAAAGAAAGGTGGGATAGGTAGTTAGTATCTTTCCTTGACAATCCAAAGTATTCTTCATACTGAGCCCAGTGAATCAGAATTGACAATGTGAAAACAAATAACTTCATTTTCTGGAGAATAACAGGCTAAGCAAACCAGAAATGAGAACTCCAGGACATTTAACTTTATTAATTACTTAAATAATATTTATATTTTAAAGCATTTATGAAAGAATGTAATATAAGAAATAAAAATAATGTAGAAAAAATAACTGATGATTGAAGAAAGTATCATTTTGATGTCAAAATGTGAATGGTATAAATTATACTGATATGGTTTGCAACTTGCAACTTTTAATAATTTACCAGTACCAAAAGTTTATTTCTCATTCACATAGTATCTACTAGAGCTTGATAACTCCTGACCATAATGTGTTGACAAAGAGATTTAGGACATTTCTAGCATGGCTACATGACTTCCACAAAGGTCAGATCAACGGTATTTGAGGTTATTTCTTTTCTTCTTCACAGAAACAAATTGTGCTGTGTTTCTGCTCATATTTCAATGGTTTGAGCTAATTTCTGGGGCACATAAAAATTCAAGATGTTAAAGTATACTTTTTGAAGTTTAAAAGATGGAGAAATATGGAATATTTTGTGGTATTTAGCATAATTTCTAGAAAAATTGGGCAACTTTATTCAATTATAATATGGGTTTATAAATCTATAAAAAGCTGATTTTCTTCTTCTAAGAAATGTCTATTCATTTCAGTTGCCTATTTTTAATTGGTTCTTTATTTAAAATTGAACCATAAGTATATATTGAAAACCTTTAAAAGCTCATTTTCTTTGAAATATCCATGTATTTTCAGCAATATTCATATTATATGCTAAAATATCTGTGATTTCTGCCTGGAGAATTGCTTTTTATCTAATTCTGCACAGCATTTTGTATTTTTTAAATCATAAACATATATAATTAAAATTCTTATATGAATATATATACAGAGAGAGGGAGAGACAGAGCCCATTTATTTTCCTCCATGTATTTTATTAAATATGAAATATGAACAAATGCCCTACATGCTTCCTTTGTTATACTCTGCAAAATTCCCTTTTTAAACACAAGGTCAATTTTTTCAATCTGTGTCCTGCTCAATTAATTGATTTTTTTCAGGTAATATTTATACACACCTTCTTTGTGCCAGGCAGTATTCCAATTCCAGTGAAGAAAAAATTAGGAGTCCCTATGGAATTTTCATTTTAGTGAGAGAAAGACATTAAATAGATGAGATGAAAATCAGTGAAATATATAGGATGCTAAAAGTGTGAAAAAAGAAAGTAAAACATGAAACATAGAAGATCAGGGTCGGTAGAGGGGAGGAATTTGATGTTCCATGGTCTGATGAGGGAAGGTCTTTTCATTAAATTGATTTCTGAGTAAAGAATTTAAGACTATGAAAAATTCAGCAATATAGATACCTCTGGGGAGACCATTCCAGACAGAGAGACCAATTAAGAAGAAAAATCCTGAAAGAAAATACAAGTGAATGTTCTGGGAGTAGGAATGGGGCCAGTGAGGCCAGAGAGGAAAAAGCCTGGAGAACGGCACAGAACAGGATGTCAGCTGTGCCAGGCATGAGGTAGTACATTTGCAGACATCTTGTGAGGGTAGCATTGAGTTTGACTTTTTGCGAGAGAAAGCCATGGGGATATCTAAAGCAGAAGAAGAGACAATACACATTGTATGGAGTCACTGTGACTGCTATGTGGAAATATATGTTAACAAGGGCCAGGAGCAGAAGGAAGGAGATCAATTAGGAGCACAAATCCACATAAGAGAGGAAGCTCCCTTGCAAATCAGAAAGGTAGCAGTGGAGATGGAGAGAAAGGTCGGTGATCGATCCGCTTTGAAGGGAAAGTCAAAAGGGTTTGCTGACAGATCTAATTTGGAATGTGAGAGAAGACTTATTTACCTGTAAGAATAGAAGTCACCTTTACTTTAAAAAAGGAACGCTATGAAGAGAGATTTGTTAATAAAGTCAGGATAGTTTGGGTATATGTTGTTTGGAATCCTCACAGAATAACTAAGAAAAGATATTTTAAAAATATAGTCATGATTCTGCAGTTTTACTAGAAGAGATTTATGCTGAAAATAAAATAATAGCATAAGTTAGTGTGCATATTGTACAACTCTTATATGCCTAGAATTGTTTTGTCTACTATATTTGTTATTTAATTTAAGTAAAATTTTCATAAGATTATTAATATTATTAGCTTTTCATAGTAAGGAAATTGAGACATAGAAAAGTATTGATTTTCAAGAGACACAGACCTAGTAACTGGCAAGACAAATGTCTGTGCATCAATTTTTCCTGCCTACTGCCTCTCTTAGTGACTAATTATCACAGAACTAGTATTTCAAGCCATAAAACTTGTCAAGATCACCAACAAAGCCATACAAGAATGAATGGGTCTGAGGACTGAGGCCTACAGTGCTTCAGATTTGATAGTTAAGGGAACCAAGAAAAAAAGTCAACTCTTGGAGCAGATAAAGTGCTCTGTAAAAGAAAGGAAACAGTTAAGTTATCAAAGGCAAAGATATTATTTCAAGCACAGTGTGATCAATTATGTAAAAAGATGCTAATAGGCCAAATTAGACTGGCTCTGAATTGATTTTTATATTTAGCAGCATAGAGAACATTGGGAATCTTGATAAGATCACATCTAGCAAAGGAAAAGCTTCAGAAGGAGAGAAATTGAAGACAGAGAATGGAGACAATTTCCTGAAGTTATTTTATAAAGTCAACAAATAGAGTCATATGTAAAACGGTAGTGTTGTCAAGAAATGCATTCAGTGTCTACTTGATTCTGAATTTGGAAGAATAGGCCGCTGTCTTTGCATCATTACTATCCCGTTTTTGCTTTTATCTCAGTGATGAGAAAAACTTATCAGTTGAGAATAATTTAAGTGAGAAGACATAGAAAGAAGAGAAATGAGCAGGACAGAAAATATACAGGGGCTATCTACCATGAAACCTGAAGTGCACGTAGGCCCAATTCCACTTATAATATGAGCCGTACAAATAAATACACTCAGAGATGTCATTCACCACCTAACAAACAGATCCCAACTCAAAAGTTTGACAATATAGTCTTTGAGAGGATATTTTTTTTATTGCTGGTGGGAATAAAAATGATACAACTGAGAAAAGAGAGGCAGCTAACATACTTAGATTATGCCCAAGCAAGCATACCTCTATGAAACAAAATGAAAAATATGAAAAGACTCAGGAATAAGTTTATTTATTGTCAAACAGTTTGTAATTACAAAACTTTGGAAACAATCTGCAGGCTGCAGTGCAGGATTAATTAAATAACCCATGATTAATCTACATATAGAATTTTTTTTAACCTTTAAGCAGGAGAGGGGAAGGGGATTTAACTCAGTGGTTCTGCTGCCTGCCTTGCAAGGTCCTGAGTTCGATCCCTGGTACCAAAAAAAAAACAAACATGAGAAAGGACATCTATCTGCTGACATTCATGATCTGAAGGATGGGATGTAAACTGAAAGGATAAAGTGCAGAGCAATAAATATTGCATGGCAATTATTCTTTTCAAAAAAGAAGGAATGTATATATGTATGCTTATGCACATACGTATAGGTGCTAAGTGAAATTCTAGAAGAATAAATGAAAATTAATCCAAAAGCTTATTGTAGGCCTAGAGAGAGAAGAGTTGAAAGGTAGAGAAAGAATTGAGAACCCTTTCTAGAAGAAGAGGACTCAAAGATTTTAAACTTAAAGAAATAATTAGCAGAGGCAAATGCCAGTTATCTTAAATTGATCAACGCATGCTGTATGCATGTACTGAAATACTGCATCAAACCCCATTAATATATACAATTAATGTATGTTACAAGTAATGTAAAATAAAGTATTATAAGAAAATATGTACAAGGTCACAGCACTGTTTATAAATTAAAGAAGAGATAAGTAACCTCATTATTATTTTTATTATACAGTAATGGCTTTGATAATTTATGCATTTTCATATATTCAACAAATAAATTTTTATCAAAAATTAAAGAAGATACATGAAAAGAAAGAAAATGAAAATAGTATGATGGTGATGTGTGGATGTTTTATAGAGTCTAATAGTTAGGTAAAAAATATAATGAAGCTTTAATTTACATTTCTGTTCATTTCATATTCACGTTCTTTTAAAATATGATATGAATATGTTCCTTTTTGTAATATAAAGTAGAATGAATTTTTGCTTTATTTGCTTTGTAACTTTATCTTTATCCTGCAAAATGATGATGTCTTATATCAAACTTTTATTACTTAAGAATTTTCAGTCATACAGAGAAAGCTTTTTTTCCATGATCAGGTTTAGTCATTAATTAATTTGTGTTCTCTGCTAATTTCTTCTCTCTCTCTCTCTCTTTCTCTCTCTCTCTCCCTCTCCCTCTTTCCTTTTTCTTTCCTTCAAACTGGCAAGAAAATTCTTTCTTTCAAACAGGTAAAGAAAATGTATACCATCCAGTGTTATTCAAGCAAGGAGGACTTTATTCAAGGTGATGGAAATCAGAGAACACAGAGCTATGGTGGGGAAATCATAGTCTGTATCTGCTAACTGGTCATATCCACAGGAAAAAGGAAACTATCTCATATCTTCATGACAGGTGGCAATTATCAAGTTGGAGTAAATGGACCACAAAATTTAGGTTCCTGCTTTTCCAAGGAATTTAGGAGACATGAACAATATCTTCCTTTGTGATCACATTTCAAAGACGTGACCACCAAATCTGAGAAAGACAATTTTGGCTGATGAAGCTAGCACAAGGCTTTAAAAAAGATTTAGATCACAAAAGAACTGAGAAAAATTACAATCAGAAGTTCCTAAAGTAATACATGCTCTAAGAAAACAGAGATTAGGTGTCAAGCTCCAGAAGAAGCCTGTGTAGAATTTGGTGGAGCATAAGAAACCATTAGGGTTTTCTCGGTCCCTCCCTCCCTCTCTTGACCCCTCCATCACTGCTTCCCTCATTCTTTTGTTATTTTCTTCCTTCCTTTTACTTTCCTTTAACATTTGATACGTAATGCTTTTGATGTACAACTTGATATACACTGGGAGACTTTTGGGAGAAGTAGACATGGGAGGATCTATATTAATGAACGTGTTTCTTACAACGCCCATGAAATAAATAGCTTTGGGAATGCTTAATATTCTTTCTACACGAAAGCTAATTTTTCAAAAGGGGAAAAAACACCTAGCATTACTTGAATTCCATAAGAACAAGAAAATAAAAATAAATTCCCCTTCTTTTTCTTGGAATGCTTAATTTCTAAAAACGATGTATTTATGGTATTCAAATAGCTATATAATCATGAGATGTATTTAAAATGTTTATGAACAGCTTTACCCTTTCATTTTTATAGGAATATGAACAAATGAGATGGATGTTTGGGTTTGGAATTTTCTTAATATTTATTGAAAACTTTGATAATATACCAGTTATGATTGATCAGCATTACTTTCTCTTTCTGAGACTAAGTGCTGTAAATTAATTGTGCATACATCAGAATAAATTCTCTGAGTAATACACAGAAAAAAGTACACATTATATGAGGTTATATTTAATGTAGAAAGTTTTAAAGAATAAGACGATTTTATGAGCTTAGTTTTCAAGCTTTTGAAATTTGCTTTTCTCTCTTTAAAAGCTTTTTTGGCCTTGTCTTTCATGCCAATTGTTAACAGACATATAAAAACATAATCACTCCATTTACCACTGTATATTTTTATCATAAAGGTCAGTAGAAAATACATAAATAATTTCAATGTAGAATTTACTTTTATGTTGCTAAGAAATGAAATTGCTGAGAAGTCATGATGCTATACATCTATGTAACATGTTTTTTAATGGTCTAAACATCACTTACAGGATATGATAGTTTCTCTATTTTGTAGTGAGATTTTCCCTAAATATAAAAGGGCAAGCCCTTCTTTTTCTATGTAAATGATTTAAAGATAGGATTCAGAAAACAATGATCAGAGACTGCATGAATGTGACTCTCTGAATACTTTCTGCCTTTCATATGCAATCAATTACAAAAATTAAATTATTGCCATGCTATTGTATAGAATAAAATTAATATATAAACACACAAAATATAAATAACATAGTGAATAATATTAACTATGTTAAATAACTATGTTAGGTGACTGATATTAGTTTATGTTTTCTGCAAATAAAAACATGCTAATATTAACATAATGTGAAAAGCTGGTGTATGTGTAGGTGTGTCTTTTTGTGCTTCAAAAAAGGAAAAATTAAAAATAGGCTATATACAGAATATCTTTTTAGTGTTTGCAATGATACATATTTTAAAGATTATAAGTTTATATCAGAGTGCTTCTATACTCTCTTGGATAATCTGAGCAATACAAATAATATGAATATGATTTATTAAATGCATGATAAAACATTAATTTTAACTAAAAATAATGAGAGAG
Source organism: Heterocephalus glaber (assembly GCF_053883595.1). Lineage (NCBI taxonomy): Eukaryota > Metazoa > Chordata > Mammalia > Rodentia > Bathyergidae > Heterocephalus > Heterocephalus glaber. The sequence goes on along the minus strand of NW_028258406.1, from coordinate 5,808,573 downwards.
AAAAAATTGAAAACAAACTTATAAACTACTAAACTAAATCATTTGTAATTTTTCTTGCCTTTTCAAAAAGTCCTAATTGATGAGACAAAGTTATTTATTGAGGAGTCCTAACTAATAAAATGTGGAATAAATAATAGAGCTAGAAAACTATTGTTAGCAATTGTAATGAAAGAATTGTATCAAGCAAAAAGCAATGACCTATGAAGCCATTAAATGAAAGATTGAAAGTGTATCTTAAAATGGAGCCTTCAAAATGCTCCTGCAGTACTTAACAGGCCTCAAAGTAGGGCAAGCACGTTTTTCGTTCTTCTGAATATTATGCAACATGAAGCACATAGTAAAATCTGTGAAGGAATTTAGCGTAAACCGTTAAACCTAATTAAATGGCCTTTAATTTATATGAAGTTAATCTACTCCTAGAGGAAGCAAAGAACAATATATAGAACGTAAAGTATTTTGTAAGCCAATCAGCCTGGTTTCTGGAAAAAATTCATGCTATCAGAAACTGATATGTGCCCTTCTTAGGGTCCTGTTTGAATAAACTAATTGTAAACAAACATTATTTAAGATCATGCATAACATCTGGTTATTGGTTGTTTATACAATACCATGTCTAGTGTAGAACCTTGGTCCCTTTTGCCAGAGGAAGAAGAGCAGACCTTATGGCCAAAGAACTGTGTTTGTTTAAATCTGTCTGGACCTTGATGATAAACACGAGCCCTTTCCTTTATTTTTCCTTACTTGGAACTCAGGCTGGGTGGTAAACCAGCAGAGGGATTTCCTCAAAAGCATCTCAACAAAAATGAACAATCTGCAGTCACCTGGGGCTGGATAACATCTGATGCATGAAGGAGAACCCAAGAAGCCTTGGAGAAAAAAATTCTGAGGAGAGTTTCTTTAGGAAATTAGGGCAGTCAAAAATGCCTGTTTATGCTGAACAGTACAGAAAGACACCTGCACCCTGAAGGGACAGTGCATGCACATTAAAGCCCTGAGAAGACCCCGTGTTTTCAGCTATGGCTCAATTGTAGTGTCCTTGAAAGTTATGCCAGAGGTATGAACAGCCTTGTCTGTGCTCTGGCCTCTTCCACTCGTGTCTCCTTTTATCTCATTTTCAATCTTGATGTTCAAGGAAATCTCAGTTAAAAGAACTAATTGAACACAAACTAAACTAAGAGACATCAGAGACTTACATGTAGCAGAACATACAAGTTTTTATTTGATAATTATTTAGTAATTTAATAAAAAATCTTATAAAGTTACCAAATAAGTAAACATCTATGGACTACACAAATAAACAACACAATCCTGAGGAAGGAGAAGAATCAGATTTCCAGAGTCACTACATTATAGTATTCAAAAGTTCAGTTAATATATTTTTAAAAAGAAACAAACAAAAAGCCCAAGGCAAACAAAGAAACACGAACTATTACCAGTTCATAAAAGACATTAACTGACTTCTTTTTGAGAAAGCACAGGCATTGGACTTACTGGACAAATAATTTAAATCAACTGCCTCAAATATGTTCAAAGAACTAAATAAAGCTATTGATAAAGACCTAAAAGAAAGTAAGAGAAAATGTATTAATAAATAGAAAATATTAATAAACAAAAATTACAAAAGAGGAACTCAGTGAACATTCTAGTAACACATATTTACTGAAATGAAAAACTAGAGAGTTTCAGTTGCAAAAATGAACTTTAAGAAAGAAAAATTAGAGAGCTTAAAGAGAGAAACATTGAAATTATTGAGTCTAAGGAGCTGAAACTGAAGGGAATGAATAAAAGTGAGCTGAGAACAAGTGACTAGTGAGGCTTAAACAATGATATCAACATATATCCAATTAGAATTCCAAAGGAGAGGATAGAAAGGAGGGGCAGAGGTAATATTTGAAGAAATTTTCCATATTTGAATAAAGACATGAAATTATACATTCAAAAATTGAATGATTTCCAAGAATGATAAACAGAAAGATACACACGAGCACAGGTTCTAATCAGATTTTCAAAACCCAATAACAAGAGAAAGGATTCATCACCTGAAGGGAATCATCAATAAAACAGATTTGTCAACAGAAACCATGGAGTCGAGAAAAGAGAGAGGTGACATTTTTAAAATGCTGAGGGAAGTCAACGAGAAATCTGAGGTCTGACAAAACACTCATTAAAAATGAAGGAGAAAGACATTCCTATTATAAATAAAAGCTGAGAAATGCTATTCCTATTGGTCTTACTGTAGATACAGAAGAAAATCCCAATTCCAATTCAGAGTCAGGTTATACTACTATAATTATAAAACAGATCGCTTCTGTTATAGCAAGAGGTGGAATGTTTTCTCCCTACCAGACAGCAAACAATTCTGCATCAACAGACACTAGTTAGATTATATGTGATTACACAATACAAATATTTGTGAGAACACCCAAACAAGACCTAGTGACTTTTCAAGTTCTGGAAAACCATGCAAAACTATTAAAAAGTTTCTCAAGATTGACAGATTGAAAGAATGCTTCTCTTAGATAAAAATGGACTTAATTTTTTTCTCAAACTTGATGTATTTAAGACTTATGCTAATGATAATTTATTCCTACCTAATACTATGATAAAATTAATGTTAATATGTTTCTTCAAACCTGTTCCTCCCTATACTTGTCATTCTTCCAGTTGTTCGGAACATAAATCTTGGAGTCATCTCTTAATTCTTCTCTTTGTTTGACCTGTCAAAGAATCTTGTTTTCACAATCTTTAAATACAGGTAATGGCAATGTAACAGTCACCACAAAATACCTATCAGGATGTAGTAAGATAGTACTGGACTCGTCCTATTGTAACTGTTTTGCATGAATGTTTGTACTCTGAATGAACATTTTTACTCTGTGGAGGTATAGGGAGGTTGTGTGAATATATATTAGTATGTATGAATATATGAATATATGTGGAACACTGATTTAATGTATTAAGAGATAATGAAATGTCATAAAGTACCAACCAATCAGCAAACAAAAACAGCTGTAAGTGATAATATTGTAAAACTCTGAATACTGATTGATTATGAGAAAATAGTGAATGTTTAGTATTTAAAATTTGAGATTGATATTACTGGTATTAGTAGGAGAATGTATTTGTTCTTAGGAGACATTTGCTTGAAGATTTAGGATTAAAGAATTCTACTGACTGTGTTTTAATTCCAAACAGTTACTTAATATATATGTATATTATTATGTCTGGGGGGGAAAGCAACTGTAGCAAAATGTTAAGAATTTGTAATTCTAGCTAAAATTAATCATTTTAATATTATTTTAATGACTTCTAAGTTTTTAATATTTTTCATAATAAAAAGTGAGAAACTGAATGAACAAATGAATAAAGGGATATGCTGTAATATTAGGAAATACCCTTTTCACTAAGACTTTTACAGTAAATTTTATTTATTATTCTCAGCAAGCACTCCATATTTTCCTTCTCTTATTTTTTCTTACAAAACTTATTTTCATATTAAAAACAATATGTTTTGTATGTTTTTGTTATGAATATAATTATTTACCATTCACTTATATATTATTTATACACTTCACTCAGGTCATAAATTCTACAAGAGCAGAGATTTTTTGTTTTGTAGCTGGTCAGTCTGAGCTTACTGTCTGCAGTGTAGGAGACAGTCAATATTTTCTGAAGTAATGTAGCTGAATCTTAGAAAAAAATGTATTTATCACAGTATCATTCTGTTATTAGAATAATACTTTAATCTATTCTAGGATTATAGAAAAATAACTTTTATTTCTGAGTTCCTGTAGCATCTCAGAAATCATCTAAAGTATTTTACATATGTAACTTGTAATGGGTAATCTCACTCAAGTACAAGAATCATTCTCATTTTATAAATGAAGACCTTTGGACTTAAAGATAATAGAAAGGTTCTTAAGGACTAGTCTTCATTCTTCCAAACAGGAAGTTTTCTTCTTTTTGCCAGCATGGTTTAGATGGAAATTCTCATCTTATCTCAATAGTTTCAGTGAGAATCATTAAGATATATGATGATGTTATGGTTCTATCTAGATATGCCCCTCAAGCTTCATGAGCTTTTGGGATGTGATTGGATTATGCGGGTGTGATACTTATCAGTGGATTAGTCCACTGATAAGCTTATAGCTAAATGCGGTTTGAGGGGTGAAGCTTGTTTGGAGGAGGTGAGTCACTGACATTGTGGCTTGCAAGGGTCTCTCTCTCTTGCTTCTTCTTGATCTCTCTTGGCTTCCTGCTCCCATGCCATGAGCTCTTTTTTCTCTGCCACAACCCTGTATGTGCCGCCCTGCCTTAGAGGCAGTGACCAAGAACTGAAACTGCTATAAACTGTAACCCAAAATAAACCTTTGCTCCTTAGAATTGTTTCAGGTACGGTATTCTGTCTCAGCGATGAGGAAGTAACTAATATAAATGGGAAGAATCAGGCTGGTTATATGGAATCCAATTTGTAAAGTACAGTGACATCTCAGGGTTGGCAGTACATTATTTGTCACTACACATTTCTGCTTTATAGTTCAATTTTATTAAATATGGTGAATCAATAAAATCCTCAGTTTTAAAGTAAAGGATATAACTTTTTTAAAGTAACATCATGTGCTGACACACAGATGTACGCTCAATACATGTTATGCATTCATTACAGTCATTAGAATTCAAATGAATAATCACAAATAAAGAACCCAAGATGAAACACTAAGAAATAATACATTTAATTGAAAGAAAGTGTTGTATTTTGATATTTTTCAGCAGAAGAGATGCTTTTCTGACAAAGTCAAAGCATAGAAATGAAAAGAAACTTAATTATTGGAACCAAGACAGTTACATAAATCAAGTAATCTGAAGAATTGCCTAAGAGGAATATAACTAATTGAAAATTAATCTTTAATTTAAATATATATAATTTAAAAATTCCTTCTCATAAAATATATTTTAATTCAAAAATTATCTAATTTGCAGGTATAATAAAATATTTATTCTCTTATTATATTTAACCTCATGCCAACACACTTAGATATATATAATGTTTTATTTCTAGTGAAGAATAATATAACTTCTTTATGGTATCATAGACACTATTCAGTGTATCATAGACACTATTTATCAGCATTACAGTAAGAGGGAATGAAAAGCAAATGTCAATATGAAAGCACACAGTTACTTAAATAATTTCTAAAAATTAACTTGCTAATCACTATGAAATTATTTGGATAAATAAATGATAATCTGGGAATATACAACAGTTCTATATATGATTTTGAAGTGAAATTTAGTATGCTGTTGAACTATAAAAGTCATCATAGTTTTAGACATAAGACTAAATGAAGGATGCAAAAATCAACATAAAAGGCCAGGTGTCTTTTCATAAGCTAAAAACAAACTGTCTGAAATAGAAATTGAAAATACAACTCTACTCAAAATAGCATCAAATAAATACTTATGAGTAAATTTAGTCAAGGAGGTGAAAGACTTGTACACTGAAAATAAAAGACATTACTGAAAATTGAACAAGACAAGCAGAAAGATGTCTCATATTTATGAGCTGAGAGAATTAATATGATTAAAATCAAGAGATCTTCGTCTTGAATAGTCACAGTGATCTGGAGAAGGTAGAACAAAACTGGAGTTACACTCCTTAATTTCAAAGTGTTTTATAAAGCTCTAAGAATCAAAGTACCATGTTATTGCATAAGAACAGACACATATAACAATAGAACCTAATAACCTAGAAACAAACTCTTGCATATATGGTCAGCTAAAGTTTGATAAGAGCACTAAATATTGTATTGTATACTACTCTTCAAGATCTCCTGATTTCATATAAATTTTAGGGTTGTTCTTTCTATTATTTTTTAAAAAGTCATTGGAATTTTGACAGTGATTGCATTAAAGCTGTAGCTTGCTTTAGAGCATAGACATTTTAACAATAATTCATTCAATTCACAAATATGAGAAACCTTTCAACTTATTTGTGTCTCATAAGTATTTCTTTGATATGAATCTTTAAAATAATTATGAATAATAATATTATTAAAATATAATATATTAATCTAAAGTATATATTTATTCTTCCATTGTATGATTTTTTTTCTGTTGAAGGAATGCTAAAGCATATAGTATAACAATAATTTGGAGCTGGGTATGGTGGTGCATATATATATAAATGCTTGGAAAAGCATTAACTTTTACATTGAAGGATTCTATAACATAGGACCCATGTCACTTCCTGCACTGTCAATGATGTTTAAAATATGATATAACTAGGCCCAAAATGATGTTCATACTTGATTCTAGCACATTGTTTCTACTTATGCAGCTTTAGACTATTTTTCAATATATGGTAGTCTCATCGGCTAAGTAGCAATAATAATGTAGCTTTCTTTACCTTATGGAGTGTTAAAGTTAAATGAGATCTCATATGTGACTGAATTATGAGCTGAAAAAGCACTATTCTGATTTTTTTCTTTTTTAGACTAACTTTTCCCTTTGTAATAGAAAGAAGAACTTGAAATTTACAAAGGTAAATAATTACCACAGTATTTTTCTATTTTATGTTGTGGAATTTTATATAATTTGTAATGTGCAGCCTGACTCCAACTTGTCACATTGTTTTCTGTGTTTGATTTAGTTGAAAGGTAGAGCTTTGCTCTCTAGTGCATACTTTCTCTCCTTTTATAACCAAACAAATGTCACATTCAAATTTTTGCTAATGATATTCAGGCTTTTGAAATTTAAAAATTAATATGTTTTATTTCAAAAGAAAATGCTAGTTATTATACATTTGAATATACAGTATTTTCAATAAATTATGTATACTAAACATAGGAGAAAGTAAGACATGCAGAGAGCAGGAAAGAGAAAGATGAAAGAAAGAAAGAAAGAAAGAAAGAAAGAAAGAAAGAAAGAAAGAAAGAAAGAAAGAAAGAAAGAGAGAGAGAAGCGAGGGGGAGAGAGAGAAGGGGGAGAGGGGGAAGGAAGGAAGGGCAACAAAGAAAGAAATAATTCATTTAAATGTACGTAATTTTTACACAAATATATATTGGCTGTGTGTATGCCTCATGGAAAATGTATTAGTAAGAATGAGTATGAAAGTTATTCTTTGCATCTATAAGTTCTAGTCAATTTATTATTGATAAATTCATGCCTTTGGGAAAAACACTATTTTGGCATTTTACATTCCTGATAAGAAAATGGCAATTGAATCTACTTAGAGTGAGGAAAAAGAAAGTAAAAACTAAGTACCAATTATAGCTTGTAATCCTTTATAAATTAAAGCTACTTTGGAGACTTAAAATCTTATGAAAATATTTATTATGAAGGAAATTCTCCTTTTAAAAATAAATCCTATTAAATAATTCATTCAATATCATATTCAGAATTCAATTTTTAAAAAATAATTTCACACCAATCTGTAGTAAGAATTTCTTCTGGAGAATTTAGATAGTAAATCCAATTATTTGTATCCTTTTTTTATTTTATAAAATGTTGATCTAGTATAGACAATCATTGAGATAGTATCTTAGAGTATAAATGATTCATTTGTAGGAGGTTAAGTGCTTTGGGGAAACTTTATTAACTTTTCTAGGAGGCAAGGGGATTATTTAACAAATGATTCTTTCTTCTTCCTATCAAAAATGGCCCATTACATCCAAGTCATATATCATGTGTCAGGTAAATATAGTTCTTATTTTGTTGATTGAGCCAGAAAGACTAAAATCTTTCCAAAAGACGATAAAATGAAGCAATAAAGAACTGGTACCAAAAAAATGAGTCTACAGCCACTCTGTACTAGTTAGTCATTAGCTCAGTTCTTTTTACATTAGCAGACTTTGCTTCAATAGACTACTATAATTCACAGCATTTATCAATCCACAAAAAAAAAAGTCAAAGCAGTAAGAAATGTGCTTTTCATTGTCGATCACAGGAGACAATTACAACTTCTAGTAAATCTCTGTCTACATCAGTGAAGTGCAAGGCAAGCAAAAAAGTCACTTCTCCAGGCTCTGCCTTTTCAGCAAGATTTGACAAGTTACAAAGAATCATCTGAAATGGATGATCACAATCATTATGTGTCTATCATACAAGTGTTAAATGGATGTGCACTCCACGCACACTACAAGAATGAGAAAAGTATTTTGAAGATGTTCAATTAAAATGATTTCAGTAGCCTTGTAAACTCATAAATAGAGACTCTAAATGACCACATCATTTTACTTAAACTGTGCAAAGAGTTTAAAATTTTTTTATCATTTTTCCTTTCTGTAGCATACTCATTTATGTTATAATCAATCTACTTTGAATAAAATTTATTTTTATTTAAAACACATATGCTGGAAGCTCTTTAGGAATTAAAATTTCATAGCTTCTGATACAGAGAAGATAGTCTTAATTTACAATCTAATTATTACTTTTGTCACTGAAATTATGCAACAAATTGGGCAACAAGAATTAAAACACTAGCTAATTACTTTAATATAACATTAAAAAGAAGGTGATGACTCCAGATCAGTTTATTACAATTGTAGTTTTATTTAAAACATTTTTATTCTACAAAATTAATTCCAGTTTATTTTACATTATATTTCTATACATAGCATCAGAAGCATGATTTTAACCATGTGAATTATACAATCTTGATTTTTATAGCTTATTTTCTGGTAAGTAGAAATTAATCAAATGACTACTGATTTCAAAAGAAATAGTGAAAATTTTGACCACTAAGTCACATTTCAAATTATTTTAAAAGATCTATATTTCAATTTATCCATGAAATTGATTGCATTTTATGATCTTAGAAATGTGTCATGGTCAAGTCAAATTTTATGTTTGGGTCAAAACTATGGCAGGACTTAGAAAAGCAACAGCAGATCATAATGGTCTTGATAGTGAGTTATGAAGCAAAGTAAGTACAAATGTGTTATGACTTAGATATTTGTTGAGGAAAATTTCATTGGGATCTCATACCAAAGGAAAATCTCAAAATTTGTTTCAATTGTAATAAAAATACTTTTTAAGCTAGTTATGAAAAGCAGTAAATAGAAAAATGTAATATTTTACATAATTCAAACTCCACAATTAAATGAAAATAATACATATTGTATGTTTGTGTACAGAAATCTTAAAAGAAGTAGAGTAGCATCACATCTTGGCATACAGTACAGTTCTCCATTAAAAAGAATTAGGAATTATTGGATAAATGCATGGTTCTGGGCTGGAACAAATAATCTGTAAGAGCCTAGAGCATTTGTAGTGTCAGAAAGTAAGGAAAGGATTAAAAAAGAAAATCAAAGCAAGAAGCTGCAAGTGGTGGCACACACTTATAATGTCAGCACTTTGGGAGTCTGAAGCAGGAGAATCCCAAGTTCACACCAAGCCTGGGTAACTTGACAATTTAGCCACACTTTGACTTAGAGATAAGAAATAAAAAGGGTTAGGAATGTGGCTTAGTGAGAAGATGCTCTGTTCAATCCCTAGTACCATCAAGAAAAAAAAAATCCACTGACTGGGAGGGTAAATAAAAATAATAGCAGCCAAGTATTATCATTTTAACTTTGGAACCTTATAAATGTTAATCTAATTTAAATGATATTAAAAAGAAAATAATCAATTTGTGAGAATAATTTTTAAAAACAAATTTATCCACATCTTTCCAGTTGATATAATAGTCACGCAGAAAAGAATTATTTCCAATTGAATTGTCTTAGCTACAGAATGACAGTATATTTTTAGTCATGAATATTCCAAAGGAAGAACGAGAATCATAAATTTTAAATTGGTAGTTTTGTTATATAAAAAAGAAAATAAGGAATTATGTGAGGTTTCATTGAAAACAAAATTGTCAGCATAAGAAAAAATACAAATATAAAATCAGAAACATTAAGTTAAAGCCATGATTTTCAATTTAGAAACATCACTTTCAACAAATATGTTATTTTTCTCTTTCTTAAAAATATGTATTTCATAGTTCTTTTCACTGATAAGGTATAGATAAATGAAAACTTAATTTCAACATCTCTACTTTCCAAATTGACTATGCTAAGTACTATTTGCCATAAAATAAAATGTGAGATTTTCTTAGGGAAAACATCAATATCTGTGTCAAGGAAGATTCATTAAAACTGAGATATAACGTTGTATCTAAAAATAAGGAAGTTAATATCCTCGTGCTACATCTAAAAGACCTAAGGACCAACTTGAAGGATCCAAAAATGAAATAATAAACATAAATTATTAATAAGCATAATGAATTGAAACTATTAACTAAAACAGCACCTATGATTTTACAATAAGAACCTCCCTTTGGGTCAGGGATGCAGCCCAATGGTGCCACCTGTGCCTCCCTGGCAGGTGCAATATCCTGAGTTCAATACTCAGTACCACACAAAATAAAATAAAATAACAATAGTAATAATACCTCTCTTTGTTGATTAAGCATCAACTTACTTTTAAAAACCTGATAAATTAGGAAAACTAATCAGCATTTATAGTGTTCTTCCAGACTGTATTCTATGTATCCAAGTAGTCTGTTAAATTTATTTCTGATCATTAATAATTTTTTTTTTTTTGGTACCTGGAATCAAACTCAGGACCTTGTGGTTGTGAGGCAGGCGGCAGAACCACTGAGCTAAAACCCTGGCCCTCTGATCATTAATAATTTATCTTAGCTACTAAATACAGAAGAAACAATAGAAATAGAGAGTTATAATTTGTCATATGTAAAAAAGCCATGTTCATTCGTGGTTGTTATAATCATTAGCTGAAAATCTGACATAGACCTTTGTGATAGGTGAATCAGGTGTAATTTTAACACCAGATGTTATAGTAGATGCAATAGGCTGCAATACCTGAAATCACTTTTTAATTTTAGTATTAAGTAAAAAATGGGATGACCAGATGTCATAGTCCTTCTGCTGTAATGAAATAAGAAATAAACAATAGTATGCAGGAGTACTAATTTTGTCAAAATAAATCAACAAATTTGACTTTATTTAAGCTTTTAGAACCAATTATCAATGTATAGCATATTGATGGATAAAGAAAGAAAATAGAGACTTCATAACACAATGATTACATTTCAAAATAAATATGAAATATTGTACTAGACCATTGGAAATAACAGATTTTCAGCAAATAAATGGCAAGAATTAATATGGCAGATTACAAGTATTTTTTGAGACATATGTGCTAAGTGTGATGTGGGTACCTTGTTATAATCCTAATTTAAATGAGGCAAAGACATTTTTAAAATAAAAATAAATGACAGTTTTGAGGTAGGTAGTATAAATTTTACATTAGCCGGTCATTTAAAAATACAAAAAAATTGTCGTTAATTCTGCTGTTTATGTTTAAGATGCTTTTCCTGTTTATTTGTCTACCAATAAAATATGTATAAAAATAATTTTCAGTGAAATTATAAGAATGCATGTTTATGACTTTAAAATATCTGCCCAAATCCCAACAACACAACAAAAATGTGAAGAATTGGGAGATGGAATTAAGATCAGCAAAATACTCAAGCTGGCTAATGGACATACAGGGATTAATTTTGTTATTCAGTCTAATGTTGAGAATTCTCCATAATAATATGACACAAAACAAAAACTGAGAAAACAGCACAAGAGATTGTCACAAAAACATGGATCCATGGGTAGGGGATAATCTCACCACTACCCAATTAGTTCCCTCAGAGAGACACTCAGATCCCCTAGCAGTAAAACAATAGGGGGGAAACATGAATAGAGGAATCATTTATTCGACAGAAAGCCTGAAAGATAAAATTAAGGAAATTACAAAGAAGGCAATGGTAAGAAAAACTAATAGAAACCATTAAGAAAAATTAAGAACACAAAGAATTTAAGTTCAGGAGTTATAATATCTATCAAATCACAGCACTCTACAGACAGAAAAGAAGGGTAGATGATCTTTTTGGTCACCCATAAAGCTATTTCATTATTTTCATCCAATTGATTGAAAATAATACAAGGACTTGTTTGGCTTAATAAAAAGAAGAGCTTTTAGGATGTTGGTTAAATAGGCAAAAAGCATTTCTGAGTAAACTAGACCTAGATACAGACAGGTGACATTTTAGAACACCAAGAATAAAGATAGGATCCTAAATTATTACAAAGAAAAAACAATAAGTTTACCTACAAAGCAATGAGATCATCAGATTAGAGTCTGACTTTTTATTAGTAACACAGATGGTCATGAGAAATTGGAATGATTCTTCCAAAGAGGAGACAAAATAACTTTGACTCTACAAATATATACACTTACATGAACATATTATTCAAATTTGAGAATAAAATTAAGGCTTTCTCATAATAAGAATATTATATGCCATAGTTTTTCCTTTTCTCAAAATTTTTCCTTTCCTTCCTTTCAGGGGATGAAGGGAGCATAGGGAATGGGGAAAAAATAAGAACCAAGATACATTATGTAAAGTTACAAGTAAGTACCCAATGATAAATGTAAACATATTGTATACCTAAAATGTACCAATAAAATAATTTAACGAAAAAATAGAATATTATATGCCATAAATTATTGATGTAAAAGGTGAAATACATTTCAGGAAAACGAAAATGATGCTAAAATATGTGTGTAAATATAATAACTTAGAGATACAGTGACAAAAAAATTCTAGGGTGAGAATCACACATCAAAAACAAATAGAAATCTTTCCAAATTAGTGCACAGTATGAAATCATGCCCAGAAAAATAGCTCCAAGAAGTATAATGAAGACAACAAGCTGTACCTTTGACATGCTAACAGAGGTCTACTTTTCTCACTCAACAACCACACACATGCATTCTCACAGACCTGTAGATACAGAGCCATAACAAGCAACTAGCAATTCTCCCTAATGACCACCTGAAAACTGTGTGATTTGGACATGCCCAGTGCACCCTTCACAGCACACTTCTTTTGGCTGGTAGGTAGCTAACTTTCAGTTGTGCAACCCATGACCTGGGGGTCCCTCGTGTAGGAAACATGTTTGTATACTGGCAGATGGCCATTGTGTCTCTTGTCTTACTGGTCTCCAGTTTGTGCCTGCATTACCATCCCTTTGGTGCTATGAAGGAGACCTTGAGATCCCTCTGTGTCTTGGAAAAAACTTGGCCTTAGGCTTCACATGGAAGGCAAACTTCCATACACTACCACAATTGATAACAAGTTCAGATTTTACACATAGATCCTGGGAAAAGAGGGCTTCATAAGTAAGTCAAGAGGGTAGTCCTCCCTCCGGGCTTACATCAGACAGGAGTAAAGAGGCAGGCAAAGAAAAAATGCTTGACAACCAGCTGTGTGTGTGTGTGTGTGTGTGTGTGTGTGTGTGTGTGTGTGTGTGTGTAGAGAGAGAGAGAGGGGTGGGGGGCACTTCAAATTTATGGACAAAGGCCTGAATGGTCCATTAACGGGAAGCAGCAGTGATGTGGAGTACACTCCACTAGGCAGAGAGATGCCTCTAAATTCTTATTGAACCATTTGGGTGTGGTGCCAAACTGGAATCTCTCAAGGTTGATTGAATCCTACTTCTGGAATTAAAAAGTTAAACTTACACTTAAAATGGATGTCAAATTAACATAAAATTATAAGAATTCACTCTACCCAACATAAGACCTTTCCAGAACGTCATCTGAAAATTCATCAACTCAGTGTTTGCCCATTCCATTCAAATCTCATATCCCATCAGTCCTCTTTGCCTCAAGACGCCTAATGAAAGTTAATCCCATCATGGCCCAAATTGAAAATTGCAGTGTCAGTTCTTAGAGGGGCTAAAGATGCTAGACAGCTGTTTCAGCAAGATTGCAACATAGGAATGGGTTTTAAGGGCATTGAATCCAAAAAGATTAAATATAAGATGGCATTTTGTAATAAGCTGGAATTTAGAATTTCATGTATAAGCATATGAGAATGACTGTAAAAGCTTGTTTCGTTAGTTAATTGAAGCTTAGATTCAAAAGTGGCCCTCCAGTTAATGAATATAAGATTCAGAACTTCCTTAGAAAGAAATATGTGTGTTTTATGAAGGACCAAAAAGAATATTCACAAACGTTGAGCCTGCTGTTTCTTTAGGCAGGGGATAAAGGTGAGAGATCATGCTATGGAACTATATGGTCTGTTTTTTATGGATGCCTGGAATAGCAGAGAAAGGACAGAATTACTCAGTTTTCAGAAATTATCAATTAGCCCACAGGGGCAGGCCAAAGGGGCAAAAGTTAACTCCATTGTTCTGTCACTTGAGTGTACGTGAAGAGCTACCTCATGAATCTCCAGGAATAAGAAATCCAGATAACACTGGGAATTCATGGCTCCTACATAGTCCCAAAGGCAAGCCATTTCATAGTTCCCTTGATTGAAAATATGTTCATTCTCACTAATCATGTGGGAATTGAAAATGCAAACAAGGTAGCATTCATAATTTTTATATCATCAACAATTTTAAATTACGAGAATACCAAGCCTTTTTAAAGTTTTTGGAAGTTGTTGTGAAAATATATTCTGAGTATGTGACCTCACAGTGAGCTGTAGGAAGCAGTAACTGACAGAAACATACTAATGCCAAGATTTCGGCTGTACAGAATAACTGCTCCCTGTGGAATGTTGATCTCATTGTCGGGAATCCAAACAAACAATCCTTTAAGTAGAGAGAAAATAAATAAAGTAATCAGGTTCTTAACATACTATCAGATTGCTTTTTCCTCTCTTTTATTCCTCCCTTGTTCTTTACCTTTCTTTTTCCATTGTATAACAGGCTAGACAGACCTGTATTCCAAATGTGAAGCTCTCTACCTTATCTGGCTGCCACCCAAGTTGGCCCGAAATGTAAGATCCCCTTTAATGAATTTTGACAACCTGCCAACCTGACATGGTGGTGTGTTTGGCTAGCTTTTTTATTGCTGGACACAATACCCCACACCCACAACTTAAAGGTGGAGAAGTTTAATGTGGTTCATTATCCATGCATTGCTGGCTCCAAAATAGAAACATCATGGTGGAATGTTTCGTTGAAGCAAAGATGTTTAGATCATGGCCATTGGGAAGTAGGGCAGGGGAACAGTACCAGAGAAGAGCCAGACAGAGACACCTCCATAACCCACCTAGACACACATAAAATTGTGCTCTACTAATACCCTGGGAAGCTCCCCATCCATTCAAGTTGACATTCCATCACAATGCTAGCATCCATTTTTCTTTCTTTGGTCTGAGGTAACCCTCTGGTGATGGAGTTTCCTCAAAAAAAGGAATTTTGTGCTTTCAATATTGACTGAGGAGCCATAAATTTGTGTCATATATTTAAAGAAAAATGTACAATATTTCTGTACTTTAAAAGCATTCATAAAGTACAGAAGTCATTCTACTTTTATATAAATGCTTGTGGACATCTGCAGTCAATAAAAACAAAAAAGAATAACATATCCATCTATGTCTATTTAGATTAATAACTATGGTATAACAAGTTCAAATTTATACAATAAAACCAAAAAGCAAAAAAATCCACGTTTCATGTCAAACTAACACCATACTTACTTGGAGTAAACCATATGGTTTTAAATAATACAAAAATATTTTATGTACTTGAAGTTCAAAAAATAAATGTGCCAATGATTAATTATTTAAACTTACATTTGTACTAAAGGTATAAAATCCAATGTATATGACATACTATATACGTGGTAAATACAAGGTAAAATACATGGTATAAAGTTTTAAAATATCAAAAACATAATGGTTGGTTAATCTGGTTTGTTATGAATCAGATATCTTTGCTGCTGTTATTTTTGCTTTTTGTATCAATTTTTAATTTCCTTTTTATTTATGTGGTAAACAAAAAATATGAAATTCATTTTATCGTATTCATAAAAATTACTAATGTAGTAATATGTTAATTATGAGAACAGTGTTATACGGCAGACCTCTGTAGAATTTTTTTCTTGAAAGTCAGCATTATAACATTTATGCAATTACTTTCTGTAATCCTGACTTTACTATCAACTGACAGTTGCAAATTTCTAACAACATTCAGGTTTATCACACTGATATTTTGCCAGTATCACATCTGTAACATATAATTTTAAAGCTTCTCCTTCATCAAACACTCTTTTCTTTCCCTGTTTCTCTTGATGGCGTCATTTCACTTGTTTTTCTAGTGTGACATTTCTTGACATTTACAAGCTACTTTTTTTCTTCATACTTTAATATCCAGTTGATGCCAGATTTTATTGTATATGTTTTAAATACAGTACATGTTTTTTCATGTCTTGCTTTTTTCCTTTCAACTGAAACTATTGTGTTTAAAAAATCTTCTTTGGATACCCCCGTATCACTCATGTGTACTCTCAATTGATATGTGCTTCAGTCTCTTGTCTTTCTCAACCTATCCAAAAACATCACCAAATTTTCATTCAGGGAATTAAACCCTTTACTCTATGTTTTAATACAAAAAATTGCGGGTAGCACTTTTAGTTTTTGGAATCTGCTTAATTAGCCTACTTTTGTTTCTTTGTTTTAAAACAAGCATTTATGTAGAAGATAGAATTGAAAATAATCTTATAAACAGAAGTATATGGCTCCATCATAAGCAATTTTATTAAACTCTTGTTCCTATTTAAATCTCTGTACTTTGAGAACTACTAGGGGAGGAAAAGCACATGACAGGGTGAGAGGTAATGTGTGTTTGGGTTTATGATTTGTGTCTGAGTATTTTTTTCTTTTAAATTCTTTTATTGGTACATTGTGTCTGAGTATTTAAAGAGGGAAACAAACTTTTGGGAAACTGGATTCATTTATTAGAAAAGCAGACAAGAAGTCTTCATTAAAGTTTCCATAGAGCTGCCTTAACTTTGGATAGTTACATCAAAGTCTGTACTCACCCTCACTGTGCCACATAGTGAGGAATCTGGTTTCTGTTAAAAGACCTCCCTGAGACTATTCAGGCCTATCCACAGGCCTTTCAGAGGGTTCTGCCTAGTAGGACACATGGAGAAAGCTTGGGTGCACAGACTGTGAGCGCGTGGGCCTCGGAGGGGATGTGGTCAGGGGCCCGGCTCTGGCTCTTGCTCAGCCCTGCACGTCCTCAGCTCTGGTGCTGTTTTCCAGGTCTATTTATCTGAACCCTTATGCCTGCTTCCTCCAGCCCCTCTGCTGAGGCCTCCTTACTAAGGGGCAGGACGGGAAATCTTAGCCTAACGTCCTTAATGTTGTTTTCACTGAGTACCCACGCATTGTCAAGTCCCACCTCTTCCTTCTCCCGTACCGGCTGACTTCAGGGTTCATAAAGCTGCCAAAGTCTTTTGTTTGGGTCTTCCCAACAGGGAGAAACCTTGTGTCTGTGCTGATCCACCTGACCCTCAAGTGATTTGTCTGCCATGGAGGAAAATGGAACAGAGGGAGTATGTATTTTCTTTGGTTTTAGCCTCTTTCAAACCAACATAGCTCATGATTAAAGGCTTCACTCTCATTTTTGGAGTAGTGCTTTAATCATCTCCTCTGACGTGTGACAGCGCAGTGGATGTGCATATTCTCCCCCCCAACACACACACACACACACACACACACACACACACACACAAACACACGGACAGAGTTTAGCTGGGCTTCTCACACATAGATGTTCGTCGGCGCCGGGCAGAATCTACTACCTCCATCTTCCTCATTGCCTCCCTCTACAGTTTTCTTTCTTCTCTGTGCTCAATCCCTTAAAAAAATCATTCCTTTGCTCCAGCATTAGCTTTATTTATTTCTCTTATAAGAAGTTATAAAGTCATACACTAATAAAAGTTTTTTAAAAAAAGAACACCCAGATTATTTTTTATTGGTTCACATATTATTAACTTTTGCTTTGCAACTTAAATCTCTAATTTGCAAGTTAACTTTGTAATATTTTGGTTGTTTCTTTTGTATTATCATTTTATAATATTTGCTAAAATTTCTTCCCCTTGTCTTCTATCTACAGTACAAAAGTTTCCATTTTATTTAAAAGTAACTTGCATCTTCTCACACAATAAACTCAAACTATAATAAAAAAATCTTGACAATCCAAAAACTGAAATGAAATCCTTCCATAATTTTGTATTTAAGAAAATAGATACTTGTGCAAGGGTATTTTCATGAGACAATATTCTTTAATGTACTTGCTTGTTTACCGCAGAATTAACTATAAATAACATTTATAATTTAAGAAAAATTATAATATACATGGTATCAATTCAACATTTTTTTTTCTTTTTTTTTTTGAGTATATATTTCCTGTAACTTTAGCTATGGAAAAACTAAATTAAAGTTGCTTTTATATTTGTTCCCAATCTTATTGAAATCATACATGAATATTTAGATTTGGCTAAAATATATGTTCCTTTATTAATAGTTTCTATTACAATATAAAATTTCATTAAAACTTTGTACATTTTAAAAAATTTATAATCAAAGTTGTCTTTTTTGTTTGGGGATTTAGCAAATTCTTTCTACTGCATTTTAAGTTCTATGAGAACAGAAAAGGATCTTCCTATACCTTGTACAGCTCAGTACAATGCCTGGTATGTTGTAGGAAATGTTAGTGATAAAAGAAATATTAAGAAGAACATATTAGCAGTAATATATCTCAAATGTATTTTTTTCATAACATGGCTTAAATTTTGGAGGTAAAGGGAGTTTTTAATAACAAATAGCTTATGAAATATTAGAGAAAGCATAAATAATGTAATTCAGAATTCCAAAATGAATATACAATAGAAAGTTCATAATTAAAATCAACTGATCAATGTTTGTATTTGGTCAAAATGGAATAAAACATTTTCAATATGTTTCTGATATAAGGCACATTAGATAATCAATATTACATATATGATAAAACTCTTTAGAGCTTTTCTTTGATCAAATGTGACTTCACTTCTGAATGGCTCAGTTTTGGAATATCACACATGAAGATGTAGGTGTCTAGGGTCTTAAAACTGGCAGATGGTAGATAATCTGTGATTGTGTGGATGGGTGGCCATGTCTTTGTCAGAGTAATGATACTCTCTAAAATAAAAACATGAGAGAAAAGCCTAAAAGGGGTTTGTGGATGAACTAGAGAATAAAAGCTTTTACCACTGCTGTTCTTTAACAGGGTATGGAAGAAGAGATGGAGCATGAAGGTGGAAATTTTATTGTCTCTACACTAGACATGAAAAGGACTTCTATAGAGTATGACAATTAGCATGAAAAGAGGTATAGTTTGTTTCAAGGGTTTCCAATTTTGTTTTCAATGGCTTTGTCTCTTCCAACTTTCCCTTATCTGGTCCAGATGTTCCCCTTCTTCTTCTTTTGTTCTTGGCTCCTCCCCCAATTAGGGAGAGGTCACTGGATAACAGACAACCTGGGTAAATCAGTGTGGAGCTTTTCTGGTTTCCCAGGAAACTTTTCATGTCCTCTGATTTCAAGGAAAAATTTTCTGTAGGGTAGTGTAAAAGGCGATTTGAGGTCTATTTTCTCTATGTCTGAAACCTGAACTAAAATTTATAATAGTCTCTCAGAGTAAAGTTTCATTAAGTGTTTGATATTAAGATGTCAGTTAATAGCCTCAAAGAATTGCATTCATAGCATTCCACCAGAGCTAAATATGTAGATTAGGATAAGAAGGAAGGCATTAACAGGAGCATAACTAATTTACACCTTCTCATAGTAAGAACAAGTTGAGCATAGAGCAATCTATCACAGAATAAGGAAAATTTAGTTTTACTTATAAGTAAACAGCAATCTATTGATTTTGTCACATATTTTCAAAAGCAGTTTCAAATATCTTTCTAATCTACAGCATTTTATTAGGAAATGAGTAGTAATCATTGCTACAATTTCTAACCTTTTCATATTCTGAAGAATGAAGCTGAATAAAAACTTAGATTAATTCATAACTATAATTTTAACCCCACAAAGCTATAACTCTTATTGGATAAATTATTCTTCATATATCGCTTGTATTTGAAATAGTACTACTTATTTGAAGGTATAAATTATGTATTACTAATATATCACATGAATTCTCTTTTCCTGAAAATAAACACATAATATACAAATTATAAAATTGAATTTAATTCAACTTGTGTGGCCTATGCTTGTAGAGTAAGGTATATATAACAGAGGAATCATTCTCCATGTTTACAAAACATAAAGAAGACAAAGCAAAGAGTTGAGAAATAATTATTTTCAAATTTTATTTAATGAATCTATAAGTGTTGGAGAAGAACTTCTGTATCTTACTAAAAATACAATGTTGAAAGGCCTTGATAAAATTGAGGAGTAAATTAAGATTTAATCTGATCTCAGTAGTTTTGCAAGCTCAGAAGTTTTAATTAAGAATAAATGTAGACTTGTATTTTGGTTCAACATAAATTTTATGTATTCATATTCAGAGAGAACACATTTAGTTCCAAATCATTTGAAAGCTACATTAAAAATTCCATAGACAAGATAAAAAGTAGTAATGGGAGGCAGTACTGCAATAAGCTAGCCTATTCTTAGATGCTTCATTTATGCAAACATTTCCCCAGTAATATTTTCAAAGGCCTACCATATGCCAAGTGATTCAAAAACCAGTAGAACATAGCTTCTGTCATAAAAAGCTTATGGCTGTTGGCTATATAAATATATAAAAATAATTACATTGAAATGTAAAAAGGATGATATTTGATAAAATTAAGTGAATAAAACCAAGTAAACCCAGACAAAGTTTACATTCTAGGACTGAATTAATCAGATTAAGTGGTTAGTCATACACCATTTCAGAGCAGATCCATTTTGTTTTTCAAAGGGAATCTTAACACATTAGAGTTTATACAGAGAACAGCATCCAGGACTAAATAAATCTGGAAACTATATGATATGAACAATTAAAGGCATAGAGGATAATTATTCTAGGAAGTAATAATTTCTACTACTGAAAAAACTCCTTAAAAAGATAAGTGTTTTAAATATTAAAGATGCTACTTAGAAGAGAAAGTATGTTTGCAAAATTGTTTCATAAAATATCTAGGTTCCACACGGTCAAGATTCATTTCAGTATGAAAAAAATTTTCTGCTAATTTGGATCTACAGAAGAATGAAATAAGCTTACTTGTGATATATTCAAGAAAGAAACAGTACATAAGAAATGATAAAGATGAGATTTATGCACTGTTATAACATACCCACAAACTGTATATGAATTAATAATAATGTTTATATAATGCATTATTTGCTTTTCTAAATAAGAGACAGAAAACATGTGAGCAAGATAGTGACAATACAAATACCTTGATTTATAACTCTTGGTTATGATTATTAACATTAATTTTGATATCAGTATCCATAGAGTGGTGCTTTCAGGCAAATTTGAGATATTTAAGAGTCTCAGTACACATACTGATCTTTAATTGGTGATTTGCCTCTCTTATCTCCTACTTCTTTATTATAGCTCAATGTTTAAACTATCAGGAAAGCTTCTAATCTGCCGTCAGGTGCAACAAACCAGACAAGCAATCTTGTCAAATCAATAAACTTAACTATGCATACAGTTCTGAGTCAGTAGTTCCTTGTTTGAGTGAGGTCAGTTAAAGGGAATGAACTTTAGGACAGGTATTTGATAAGCTAAGAGGTCTTGTTCTGTTGTTTTAAGTAATTGTGATTATGAATAAAATCAGATGCCATCCAAAAGATTTCATAGGTATTGAGTGGTAGTGATGAAGAAGGAAACAGTTTCAGAAAGTGTTTGTAGTGGCCAGAAATAGTTTTTGGAGTTTTTGTTTTGATATTTTTTACTTTGGTAGATAAAAATGGGGGTGATTATTGTAATTTTTATTATTTTAGTTTATTAGTACATGTGTATAATACATAATGTTTTCATTCCATGCGGAAAGTTGGTACATTTATGTAACACATCTTAATTCATTTTTATCCCCTTTCCTTTCCCTCCCTACCCCCTCTACCCATCCCTTGATCTCTTTTCTTTTTTGTTTTGTGTATGTTTGCAGTACATAATGCTTACATTCCCCATGTGGAATCAGCACAGGTAGGTGACGCATTCCATTTCCATCTTCACATCCCTTATCCCTCCCCCTCCTGCCGTCTCTTGATCCCTTTCCCTGCTGAAAATGATCTGTCTTCCTACTTCTTCTGCCTACTTCTATCTAAGCATCTTCCCAAAAGAGTTAAAGACATCATATCCAAGGGATTCATGCATAACCATATTTATAGCAGCATAATTCATAATAGCTAATCTTGGAAGCATCCTATATAGTCATCAACAGATGAATAAAGAAAATGTGGTATTTACATACCATAGAGTAGTACTTTTCCATAAAGAAGGACAGACATTTGTAGAAAAATGATTATTTCAAACAAGTAGAAAACAATTTATAGGAGGAAGGAAGCAGTGGAGAAAATCATGTAAATAGTAAGTATAAAAATATCACTACAGAAAGAATGAAAAAAAAGACAATGTAAATTGTTTGAAGGTCAAACTACTGGAAACCTTTTCATGTCAGGTAGAACGTAAATTTACAAACTCTAGTATTAAGGATAAGTAGTTATACGTATATTACACATGTAAATACCAGGTCTAATTCTTCTTTTTATATTTCTTTCATCACAAAATAATGTGGAAGTGGCACCAAGCATTTTTAAGATTCAAATGGAGGCATCTACGCATGTGCGGTTTGTGTGTGTGTGTGTGTGTGTGTGTGTGTGTGTGTGTGTGCGCGCGCGCGAGTGCTCGTGTGCGTGGGCTGGCAGCCATCTTAATCCCACGCTCCCTCTGGTGTCTGAGGTAAACTTTTCTGTCTCCATGTTTGTCGCTGCCCAAGAGCGGCCTGGCAGGAGAGTGAGGGTGGAAAGAGGAGGTGCCGGGTGCTGAGCCCTCGAGTGGGCACTCGGGAGCTGCAGTGCCTACTCCAAAAGCCGTGGACAAATCCGCCCGCCCGGATAGAGCTACAGCCCTGGGCTCAGATCTGTGAGGAGGCATGGCAGCACCCCCGTTGCAACGCTGGTGCCCTTTTAAACAAAGGAAAAGCGTCCATGTCACCCTTGTCACAGTGACTGTAGCCCTCATGTCCTCCTGCCCTCACCGACCCGGTGTCCATGTCCCAACTGCAGCTTCAGGTGCAGATACTTCCATCTCCTGAGAGGAACTCGCATGGGCCGTCTCCAGTGTGCAGATGGACCCTCTGCACTCTTCCTCATCCGTTTGGAGGTGGCCACTCATTTCCTCCAGAGTAGGAAAGATGGCTCCTTGGGAATGAAAAGTCTGTGACTTAATATCAAGCAGCCAGAGAATTTCCTCATGAACAGCTCCAAAACAGAAAGGGGCTATGGGTGCAAGTACAGTCACACTGGCTGGGTTCTACCATCTGCTCTACCAGTCCTAAGCGGGTGACTTTAGCAAACAAAAGGGGCAGAGAAGGTGAGCTGGTCCCAGCACCTGGAAGGAAGCTTCCCCGCTGCCATGTCAAGCTCCTAGGGCAGAGAAGCTGAGCCGGTCCCAGCACCCAGAAGGAAGCTCCCCTGCTGCCATCCCAAGCTCCTAGGGCAGAGAAGGTGAGCCACGCAGGTGCCAGAAGCACCTCCCACACACACCATAGAAATGAGAAGACGCGTAAACAAGTCTCAAAAACAGACTTCTGGTTCACTTAGAGCAACACCAAAGGGAAATGAGATGGAACAATCTGATACTCAACCACCTGGACTCTGAATTGGCAACAAAAGAGGATCTGGGAAAAATGAAATCAGAAATAATTACTCAGATAACAGCAAAGATTTTGCTCATGGTGCAAGACATGATTAATAAATCTAGAGAGGACACAGATAAAAAAAAAGGAGAGGATTTGAGGAACATGATGGAATCCCAACATAGGAAACAAATGGAATCCATAAAACAGATGCAAACAGATTTGCAGGAGATTAAAAACTCCATCAAAAGTCTGTGCAGCAGAATGAACCAATGTGAAGACAGAATTTCAGATATAGAAGGAAAAGAAAAATTGCTTTAAAATTGTAAGGTAACACAAGAAATCAATCCAGCAGCTGCTAGATGATGCAAAGAAGAGTAACATAAGACTGATTACAGTCAATGAAGAAAGAGGAGAGAGTGCAGATGACATAAAAAAACTCTTCACAGAAATGATGGCAGAAAACTTCCCAAGGAGGGGAAAAGAACTTGACATACAGATCAGGCATATAGGACTCCAAAGAGCCTTGATCAAAAAAAATCTACACATAGGCATATAATAGTTAGGATTTCAGAAATCCAACAGAAGAACAAAATTCTACAAGCAGTGAGAGAAAAGAAACAAATCACATACAAAGGAAAGTCCATCAGAATCACAGCAGACTTCTCAATGCAAACCCTCAAGGCAAGAAGAGCTTGGAGTGATGTATTTCAAGCCCTAAAGGAAAACAGCCTCCAACCCAGATTGATGTACCCTGCAAAACTATCTTTCAAAATTGATGGAGTAATAAGATACTTTCATGATAAAGAGCACCTCAGGAACTTCATGAATATCAAACCAGCACTCCAAAAAATTTTAGACAATATCCTAGGAAAAGACAATGAGAATCACAACCCCAGGAAACACAGTAGAATGAATCCATTGGGTGTGACAAATTAAATGCAAAGGGGGAGAATCCAACAAAAAGAAAAAGTCATGACAAGGCTTTTAAACCTTTCAACTTCATCTCCCTAATGAGTGTATAATTCAATCTTATTATTGTACTGATTAGTATTTTTCTGATTCTAGAGTTGCATACCTTTCCTTGTGCTATACTGGCTATTTATCATCTTCTTATGTCTACATTTTAATTGGGTTGTCTATTAATGAGCTCTAAGAATTCTTTATATATTCTGCTCATAGGTTATATGCATTGTAAATATGGTCTGTTTAAGGACTACTTTTCATTTTAATGATGTCATTTAAAGTTCTAAATTTTGATGGAATCTCATTTATCAATTTTTTTCTTTTATACATCATGTCTTTTGTATCCTAGGTAGTTCTTGCCTACCCTGAATTCCTAAACATTTTCCCTTATAATTTCTTCTTAAAGTTTTATATTTTTAGGCTTTCATATTTAGGTTCATAGATCCCTTCAAGTTATTTTCATGTATGGAAATAAAGGGTTGAGGTTAATTTTTAATATACAGGTACCAGGTGTTCTAGTGCCATTTGCTGAAAACACTATCTCTTCCTTGGCTCTTGAATTGAGTTTATATTCTATAAAGTGCTAATGTTAAATAATCTTTCAAAACTCAGTGGACCATATATGTATGGTTCTATTTCTAGATTCTCTATTTTATTCCAATGATCTATATGTCTTTCCTTACACCAACACTGCCTTGATTACTGCAACTTTAGAAGATGTCTTAAAATTAGGTACTAAATATCTTCCAACACTGTTTTTGTTTTTGTTTTTTTAACTTTTCTAGGTCCTTTGTACTCCTACATAACTTTTTAATTTCAATATCCAATTCTTCATTTATAGCAATTATACACAGACCTAAATTTTTATATATACCTTGTGTTTTCTAATCCTGCTAAATTCAAATACAAGTTCTAGGGGCTCCTAAAAATTTCTTAGTATTTTCTTTGTAGATGATCATTTCATCTACATATAAAGATTTTACTTCTCCTATCCAATCCTATCCTAGTTGTGTCATTCTATTGCCAGACTATTTTGGTGGGGCCTAGGTTTCAAAGTTTAATGGAGAGATAAAGAGTAAGCAAATATGCCCTTGTTCCCCTCCTTAAGGAGAAAGCATTGTATTTTCTCCATTCATGTAAGGCATTCTCACTGCAAGTATGGAGTACATGTCTTTAATCTGTTGAGAAGGTTCTGTTCTACTTCTGGTCTCCTGTTAGCTTTTACCATGAACAGTTGTAGAATTTAGTCCAATACTTTTTCTCCAACTAGTGACAGGATCATATGGCTTTTGCCTTTCCTCTGTTAAAATGATGACTTTTGGGGGTGGATCTTCCCATGCTGAAAAAACACTGCCATCCCTATAACAAAACCACTTTCTACATCCTGCCAGATCTGACTTGCAATAGTTAAACAAATTTCTATCTATGTTCATATTTTTTTCTTCTATTATCTTTATCCAGTTTTAGGATTAGCACAATGTTGAGCTCCTAAAATGAGGGGAGAAGTGTTCCTTCTTTTTTCTGCTTTAATTGTTTGATATAATTTATCAGTTAAAATGTATATGAGCCTGCTGTTGTCATATAGGTAAGTTTTCAAGCTAGGAATATACTTTCTTTAATAGACGCTATTCAAATTTTATATTTCCTCCAGAGTTAGTTTCATTAATTTGTCTTCCAAGTTACTTCTTAGAAGTTGTCAAATTTATTTCAAAACAGATTTATGAAATATGCTTTCTGTAAAATCTGTGGTAATGTCTCCTAGATCTTGATATTGTAATTTAAAAAATGTGTAATTGATATTGTGTAACAGGAATAAAGGTCTAAAGGAGCAGGGGAAGTGGGAGGGGTAGGCGAAAGGAAACAATGGAAAAGAAAAAAAATGAGAAAAGGAAAAAAATGGAAACAAAGTCTTTGCAAATAGGGAGGGGTGGAGGGGGTGAAGGGAGAGCAGGGGAAGGGGAAAAAAATAAGAACCAACATACTCATGTAATGGTACAAGATCCCAATGATGAATGTAACTGTATTTTATGCCTAAAATGTACCAATAAACTTAATTGGGGGGAGGGGACCAAAAAAAAAAAAACCTTGTAAAAGAATTATGCAAAATAGTGCATTATTAAACTCAACTCCAGTGTTTGTCAATATTAAAAAGATTCAAATGGAAATCACTATGTAATTATTAGTAACTTCTAAAAATACTCCATTAATAATGAAAATGTATTATACTAGTATTTCTCAGTCTTCCTACCTTGAAGAGTCTATCATGCAGCTTGCACATGACAAGAAAACATCATTTATGTATTAATAACATTTTTCATCTTTTCTCCTTATGACATGAGAATCAATTATGGGCAATTCACAAAAATAAAAATATTAGGCTAAATCACATGGTAATTTGGTTTGCAGGAAGTCAATTCAAAATATAACTATTTTGGTTAAAAAAATTTTAAAACATCTTTTAAATTTACAGCATTCAAAACTTGATTTTCAAGAAACCAGTTTCAGAAACAGTTTTACTAAGTAATAGGATCAATAATAATGAAACGTCCCAGTCATGTGGAACACGCCGGATTCAGCTTGCTGCAGTCAGGCAGGTCTGTGCACACCTTACAGAGGTCCCGAGACATGCAGAAGATGCTGAATCATCACACTGCAGACAGGCAGGTCTGCCCACAGCTTACCGAGGTCCCGAGTGGCACGGAACACAGCGAATCACCCGACTGCAGACAGGCAGCCACCTGGTTCCACACTACAAAGACGCAGAGGACACCAGACCACCAGACCAAGGTACTGAGTCCTGCTGCTCCTAGCCCAGAGGTAGGGGCTTCTGAGCTACTGTCCCATTGCTCCTGGTCCAGAGGAAGGAGCTGTCTGGTCACCATCACTCCCACTGCTCCCAGCCCAGAGGAAAGGGCTTTTGGGCCACCTTCTGTCCCACTGCTCCTGGCCCAGATGAAGGGGCTTCCAGGCCACCATCCCTCCCACCACTCCTGGCACAGAGGTAGGGGCTTCTGAGCCACCATCCCACTGCTCCTGATCCAGAGGAAGGGGCTTCCTGGTCACCATCCCTCCCGCTGCTCCCAGCCCACAGGAAAGGGCTTTTGGGCCACCATCCCTACCGCTGCTCCCTGACACTGTCCCACCTCTCCCAGCTCAGAGGAGGTAATCCGTGCAGGCACTAACAGACCCCCACCCCAGTCAAAAAGAGAAAACACATAAATAAGTCTCAAAACCAGACTTACAGATCACCTACAGCAACCCCAAAGGGAAATGAGATGGAACACTCTGATACTCAACCACCTAGACCCACTGAACTGGCAACAAAAGGAGATCTGGAAAAAATGAAATCAGAAATAATTTCTCAGATAACAGGAGAAATTGTGCTCCTACTGTAAGACATGATCAATAAATCTAGAGAGGAGCTGAGGAACATGATGGAATCCCAACATAAGAAACAAATGGAATCCATAAAACAGATGCAAATAGATTTCCAGGACATGAAAAGCTCCATTGAAAGTCTACACAGCAGAATGAGCCAATGTGAGGACAGAATTTCAGATATAGAAGATAAGATTGCAATTAGTGACCAGGAAAAGAAAAATTGCTTCAAAATTATAAGGAACATGAGAAATCAATCTAGCAGCTGCTAGATGATGCAAAGAAGAATAACATAAGACTGATTGGGCTCAATGAAGAAACAGGAGAGAGTGGAGATGACATAAAAAAATCTCTTCACAGAAATAATGGCAGAAAACTTCCCAAGCATGGGAAAAGAGCTTGACATACAGATAAGTGAGGCATATAGGACTCCAAAGAGCCTTGACCAAAAAAAATCTACACATAGGCATATAATTGTTAAGATTCCAGAAACACAACAGAACAAAGTTCTCCAAGCAGTCCGGGAAAAGAAACAAATCACATACAAAGGAAAGCCCATCAGAATCACAGCAGACTTCTCAACACAAACTATCAAGGCAAGAAGAGCTTGGAGTGACATATTCCAAGCCCTAAAAGATAACAGCCTCCAACCCAGATTGATGTACCCTGAAAAACTATCTTTCAAAAAGGATGGAGAAATAAGATACTTTCATGACAAAGAGCACCTTAGGAACTTCATGAATACCAAACCAGCACTACAAAGAATTTTACACAATATCCTAGGAACAGACATTGAGTATCACAACCCCAGGAAGCAAAGCAGAATGAACCCATCTGGCATGACAAGAAATTAAATGTAAAGGAGGAGAACTCAACAAAGCGAAAAAGTCATGGCAATGACAAGTCAATACATTTCAGTTATAACCATCAATATTAATGGTCTCAAATCAAGAATCAAAAGAAATAGACTGGCAGAATGGGTGAAGAAGCATAATCCAACAATATGCTGCATGCAAGGAACACACTTAATTCAAAAGGAAACTCATAGACTGAAAGGTAAAGCGTGGAAAACAATACTCCATGCAACAGGAACCCAAAAAAAAGCAGGAGTAGCTATCCTCTTTGCAGATCAAGTAGATTTCAAAATAACACGGATTAAAAGAGATGAAGAAGGACACTACATCCTTGTAAAGGGAAGAATCCAAGAGGAAGAGATGACAATCATAAATATCTATGCATCAAACACTAGTGCACCCAACTATATAAAACAAATACTAATGGACCTGAAAAGTCATATATTCACTAATACAATTGTAGTGGGGGACCTCAACACCCCACTGTCACAAATAGATAGATCAACTAGGCTAAAAATAAGTAATGAAATACTAGAACTCAATCGAACTCTTGAACAAATGAACTTAACAGATGTTTACAGAGTCTTCCACCCCACAAAATCACAATACACATTCTTCTCAGCTGCACATGGGTCATTCTCCAAAATAGACCACATAATCACACATAGAACATGTTTAAGTAAGTGCAAAGGAATTGAAGTTATCCCCTGTATATTATCAGACCATAGTGTGATGAAACTGGAGATCCATAGCAAAAGAAACTCAAAAAATTTCATGAACACGTGGAAATTGAACAACACACTTCTGAATAACTAATGAGTCACAGAGGAAATTAAAGAAGAAATCAGAGAGTTCCTTCAATTAAATGACAATGACAATACAACATATTGGAATCTATAGGACACAATGAAAGCTGTCTTGAGAGGGAAATTCATAGCAGTGAATACGCATATTAGGAAAACAGAATGATACCAATTAAACAACCTGATGCTGAACCTCAAGCTTCTAGAAAAAGAAGAGTAGGACAACCCCAAAGCTCATACAAGGGAGGAAATTATAAAGATCACAGGAGAAATCAATGCAATGGAGACTAAGAGAACAATACAAAAAAATCAGTGAAGCCAAGAATCAACAAAATTGACAAACCTTTGGCCAACCTTGTTAGAAAAAGGAAAGAAAAGGCCCAAATCCATGCAATTAGGAATGAAAAGGGTGAAATGACAACAGACCCAGCAGAAATCCAGAGGATCATCAATACCTACTTCCAGAACCTATACACCAATAAGATGGACAACACAGAAGAAATGGACAGATTCCTACATACATATGAATTACCAAAGTTGAATGAAGAAGACCTAAAAATTCTGAACAACCCAATATCAACCAATGAAATGGAAAATGTAATTAAAAACTTATCAACCAAGAAAAGCCCAGGCCCTGATGGTTTCACTGTTGAATTCTGGAAGACATTTAGAGAGGAACTGAAGCCACTACTGTTTAAACTCTTCAATGAAATTGAAAGGGAAGCAATACTCCCAAATTCATTCCTGGAAGCAAGCATCACCTTGATCCCCAAAGCAGAGAAAGACCCAACTGAAAAAGAGAACTATAGGCCAATCTCACTAATGAACATAGATGCAAAAATCCTTCATAAGATAATGGCAAACAGAATGCAGAAGATCATCAAGAAGATCATACACCCTGATCAAGTGGGATTCACCCCAGGGATGCAGGGGTGGTTCAATGTACACAAATCAATCAATGTAATACACTATATCAATAGAGCCAAGGACAAAAACCATACGATTATCTCCATAGATGCAGAAAAAGCATTTGACAAAATCCAACATGCATTTATGATAAAAACCCTACAAAAAATTGGAATAGATGGTCTCTACCTCAAACTGATAGAAGCCATCTATGAAAAACCAACAGTCAATATCATAGTAAGTGGTCAAAAACTGAAATCCTTCACACTCAAGTCAAGAACAAGACAAAGATGTCCACTATCACCACTCTTGTTCAATATAGTTCTGGAAAATTAACCGTGGCAATTAGACAAGAGAAAGAAATAAAAGGAATAAAGATAGGTAATGAAGAAGTCAAATTGTCATTATTTGCAGATGACATGGTACTATATATAGAAGACCCCAAGAATTCCACCAAAAGTCTTCTAGACTTAATAGCCAAATTCAGTCAAGTAGCTGGTTACAAGGTCAACACACAAAAATCAATAGCTTTCCTCTACACAAATGACAGACTCACTGAAAGAGAAATAGGGCAAATAATTCCTTTCACAATAGCATCCAAAAAATTGAAATACCTAGGAATCATCCTAATGAAAGAAATCAAAGACGTCTTCTCTGAAAACTATGGCACTCTGAAAAGAGAGATTGAAGATGATATCAGAAAATGGACAGACATCCTCTGCTCATGGGTAGGAAGGATTAATATAGTGAAAATGGCCATACTTCCAAAACTGCTATATAGATTCCATGCAATCCCAGGTGAGATACCAGCAGCATACTTCATGGACCTTGAGAAAACAATCCAAAAATTCATTTGGAACAAGAAGAGACCCAGAATAGCAAAAGCATTTCTAGGTAACAGAGACATGGCAGGGGGTATCACAATCCCCAACTTGCAACTCTACTACAAAGCTACTGTGATAAAAACAGCATGGTACTAGCAAAGAAACAGACTTGAGGACCAGTGGAACAGATTAGAAGTTGCAGAAACAACACCAGACACACTCAGCCATCTCATCTTCAATAAAGGAGCCAAACGCCCTCACTGGAGGAAAGATAGCCTCTTTAATAAATGGTGCTGGAAAAATTGGGCTTCAACTTGCCAAAGATTAAAACTAGACCTGTATCTCTCACCATGCACTAAATTAAAATAAAAATGGATTAAAGATCTAAATATTAAAATAGAAACTGTGAACCAGTTGGAACAGAGGTTAGGTAGAACCCTTGAAGACATCGGTGTAGGAAAAGATTTTATCAACAAAACCTCAGTTGCCCATGAACTAGCACAAACAATCAACAAGTAGGATCTCTCCTTATTAAAAGGCTTCTGCACAGCAAGGGAAACCACCAGCAGTGTGAAGAGACAACCCACAATGTGGGAAAAAAATCTTCACCTGCTCTTCCTCAGACAAAGGTCTACTATCTCAAATCTATAAAGACCTGAAAAAGATCAGACCTCCCAAATTTAAAAACCCAGTCCAAAAATAGTCATCTGAAATGAACAGAAATTTTTCAGACAAAGAAGTAGAAATAGCAAATAAATACATGAAAAAATGTTCAACATCACTGGTCATTTGAGAGATGCAAATGAAAGCAATACTGAGATTTCACCTTTCTCCAGAAAGAATGGCTGCTATCATGAAATCCACCAAAAACAAATGCTGGCTGGGCTGTGGGGAAACAGGAACCCTGCTGCACTGCTGGTGGGAGTGTAGACTGGTGCAACCACTGTGGAAATACCTCAAAGAACTAGGACTGGAAGTCCCATTTGACCCTGCTTTTCCACTGCTGGGGATCTTCCCCAAAGAATTAAAAGAACCATACCACAGTAATATATGTGCACCCATGTTCATGGCAGTACAGTTTGTAATAGCTAAAACTTGGAAACAGCCCAAATGCTCATCAACTGGAGACTGGATAAAGAAAATGTGTTTTTTTTATAAAATGGAGTACTACTCAGCCATAAAAAATTAGAAACTGGAGATATTTATAGCTAAGTGGATGCACATTGAGGCAATACTCTTAAGTGAAATAAATAGGACACACATGAATAAATACCAAATAGTTTCTCTGGTGTGAGAAACTGAAAGTGTAAATAAGGACTAAAACGTATAATAGGTAATGTGAAATAGGAAGATAAGGGACAAAGGGGAAGGAAGTGGGAGGGCTAGGGGAAAGGAAATAAGGAAATGAGATTAATATGAGAAAATGGAAAAATAGGAACAAAATCTTTGTAAATAGGGAGGAATGGAGGGATTGAAGGGAGGGCTGGGCAAGGGTGAAAAATAAGAACCAAGAGAGACTATGTAAAGGTGCAAATTTCCAGTGATGAATGTCATTATATTGTATGCCTAAAATGTGCCAGTGTTTACAATGAATGGTTAATAATGGCTAGGAATGGGGAAAAAATAAGAACCAAGACTCATTATGTAAAGGTACAATTCCCAATGAGAAATGTAATTGTGTTGTATACCTACAATGTACCAATAAAAGAATTTAATATAAAAAAAAGAAAGAAATACAATATGGTAGGATAATAAAATAGAACTTATAGAAAGTAAAAAAAAAAAGAGCTGCAACAGTGAGTTCACCACTACAGTGAATAAATATTGTCTGTGGTGGGCAAAAGCACAGGGTAAAGCAGAGAAATCCAGGTGTAGGGAAGATTA
This sequence comes from Heterocephalus glaber, assembly GCF_053883595.1. Classification (NCBI taxonomy): domain Eukaryota; kingdom Metazoa; phylum Chordata; class Mammalia; order Rodentia; family Bathyergidae; genus Heterocephalus; species Heterocephalus glaber. The sequence goes on along the minus strand of NW_028258406.1, from coordinate 5,775,255 downwards.
CTGCCGCCAGTTGTCCCTAAGGCTTGGCTGTATTCAAGTCTTTTCATGCTTTGCTTGTTTAAAAGGTCACTGGATTCTGTAGGCCAATAAATTTCCCACTTTTCTTAAAAATAATAATAATAATAATGAAACACTTCTCTCTTTCAGTACTGAGGAATCTTTGATGCTATATATTGTCTTGAACTTTTGTTTACTGAAAGGAGTAATGAATTAAAGAATGTACCAGACTTTCTGAAAAGACCAATTTTTATTCCCTCAAGAAGAATATATGGAAGTGAAGGAACAAGAATGACTCAGCAGAAAATGGTATCTAGAGAATGACCTGGGAAGTCAAGAGAGATTCAAGAGGGCATCCATTTGCTAAACTTTGAGAAAGGAAAATTTTAAGAAAGGGTCCAGCGGTTTATACACTTACTTATATTTATTTACTTATTTATTTTGGGTCATTTCACTTTTTCTTTTTGCTTCCTGTAGAGTGATGCATGTCTTGAAATTTGACATGATGTTGAAAGACTTACAGGAATTTACTTTTAGTAAGTTTCAAATGTTTGTGGATTATACAAACAATGGCACACACTGACAATTTCTTCCAGTTATCAGTAAGTGTTCTGAGTTTACTTAGCTTGTACTGTCCTGGGTATTTCACCAAAGTAATTATCTTCTAATCAGTCATTCATGAGAGTTCTACTTTTTTTTTTCAGTCCTGAAGTTTGAACCAAGAGCCTTCACAATGAGCTACATCTCCAGCCCTTTTTGACTTTTTTTTTTTATCTTGAGGAAGAGTCTTCCTAATTTGCTAGCTAAATTGCCCAACCTGGGCTTTAGTTTGAGCTCCTTCTGCCTCGGTCTCCTAGAGTGTTGAGATTGTGTGCTTCTGTGCCAATCTGAATTCCACATTCTTGAGCATGCTTCTAACTGTAGTTTTATTGGTCTGTTTTTATACAGGACATTCTGATATGTAGTAATGTGTCTTAAAACATTGAGCACATTTCTGGCACAAATAAATACGGGGTTTTTTGCCACATCTCTACTGTTTCATAAACTTACCTTTCTATCCTGATTTACCATCTGCTTTATGACTGAGTCATTCGTGACATCATTTGTAATATAAATTCTCTCTTTTCCTTTAAAGTCACAAACAATACTACACAAAAGCATATTTTCTTTCTTCTTTCTTCTTAAGCCCAAATTGTATTTCCTAGCCACAATCATATACCTATCAATAATTTCATCACACAGACATTTAAATATTTGGAATTCATCATCTATGACATATTCATCTTCATGATTTACACAGAAGCAAGTTTAATATACAACAAATATATATCTTCCATTAGTATCTTTCTAGTAAAGAAATTAAATTATTCTTAGTCGGCTAAAAGAGTATAAGAGCAACAAGCTTTCTGAATTATGTACCCACAATTAATATCTCTGTTCCTAAGTCTGCCTAGGGGATTGTTAAAACAATCTCTGCATTCCACGCTTGATTTTACATTATACATGTTTTATTTTTCAGAATTCAATTGGAAGAACGACTTCTAGTAAAGCCATTTTAAATTAACTCTATTCTTTAAAAAATAAAAAGTTTGTGTTAAACGAAGTCATATAGAGTCAATCTAATAAAATAGGTCTACAAACCTGTGAAACTTGCACTAAGAATGTCAAGGGTTGCAGATATTTCCCTAGATGCCAAATAAATTATCCTAATTATTTGGTGTGGACTACTATGAGACAGTTTTTGGATAAAAGAAGAAGAATATGGTGACTTCCAGATCTTAACTGCAGAGTCATTGCCCAGGGAAGGGCAGAGATTGCTTAACAATCTAAAGTCATAGGTATTACATACAAATACATACATAACTACTTATGAGGGAGGGAGGGAGGGAGGAAGGCGAGGGGACACAAATTAGAAATGTTCTAGCTCACTTTTCCAAATCCTCCTATTCTTTAATTCATACTTAAACACTATTCAAAAACAATTATTAATCAAAAAGCAATTCATGGAACCCACCCATAGATACAAGTGATAAAAAGAAATGAGCATAAGCAGAAGACAAATGAAATACTTAGCCAATGAAGTCTAGGAAATATGGGATGCTCTCAAAAAACTCACCATATTCTAGAAGAGATTATAGCTGCTAGGGTTGGTTTTATAAGGTATGGATACATAGTTTCAAGCAACGGTAAGAAAAAGAAAATTCAAATAACTATGATCTCAGGAAAGAAGGTTAAATACAAATAAAAATATCAGCACATTACAGAAATATTTATTTCAATAATTTGATTAATCATTTCTGAAAATATAGTAAAGAAGTGACTAACAAAAAAGAATATAGTTTAAAACATTTTATAAGCATAGTGTGCAAGACAGATGAAATCACACAAGAAAATTAAAAACACAGTCAAAATTAACATATTGAATATAAAATGTGGAGAGGAAGGAAAAGCTACATACCTTACCGCTGAAAATATAATATTACAACTTCATTCTCTTTCTTTTAAAATAATACTTCTAAATTTTAGAAAAATAATTTAGAAGTTAATCCTGCTCAGAAAAATAAAGTCATTTAATTTTTCTGTTAAGTAAAATAAAATTATTTCCTAGAATATTATTTTAAATATGATAACTTTAAGAGTTAATCAGTATGTAGAGTTTGTGAGAGGATAGATACCCTGCTTTTATAATGTTTATTTCTAGGCAACTGGAGTTTAGGTGGTTTAATTTTTTTTTTATCAAGCTTTCTTTATCATTTGAAACAATATTCTTTGAACAAATAAGTACTAATTCATTTAAAATGCAATCATCTTTATTATCATATTTCTCTTAAAATCCTAAGAATGTTTGTTTTTATTTAACCTTCCTTAGACAACTTTAAAAAGACTTAAGACCTTTCATGTGTTAGTTGTTTGATCTGGTCATAATTACACTCTTCAATGGAAATAAGTGTTAAAATATGATAAAACAATTTGAAATCCTCTGACATATCTAGTTGTTTTAAAGGTCTTTTCATATATGGCAGTATAAACTAAGCAAGAATATTTGACCAGCTTCATGCAGAAATCATGAATAATTTTCTGATGTAAAAAACTAATTAAATTAGTTATTCATATTCATCACAATAAAATCCTATTTTGATTTAAGTGTATGAAACTCCATAGCAATACTTTTAATACTCATTTTATTTTTTCATCACTTCTGAGTTCATCTACTAATACACAATTTTTTGCCTATTTTTAAAAACAGAAGTTTACTTTTTTAATTCTGAAAATATCCTGTGAGCACAGTTGGCTGTTACAAAATAAATAATAAGTGGAGAAGTAAAAAGATTCAATACTCCTGGATCCTCCCTGACTCAAACCCTGAAACATTCACTCTGCCCTAGCTTGCCATTTTGTCTCTACTTTCTCCTCTCCCATTCCCCTCATCCCAGTACACTGATACTATTTTTAAAGTACTTACTGCAAATTAATAGCTTATTGAGAGAGAGCAAGAAAAAAATCAACGTAAACAGTTGCCCAAGCATCATTTAAACATTTTAAAGCTATTAAGTTAGATAATCCAAGCACACGTTGGTGTTTTGGTAATTCAATAACCTGAGAAATATCAAAATTTTATTGCACCATATAAATAGCCTTATTGTAGAAGAGAGGAGTTTATGATTCAGAGTAAGACACCTTTATGTATGTTGTGGTTCATATTTTCACTCTCACAATTTTTTCATAAAGTTATTTGTCAATACATTTCATTTAGCTTTCTCCCACGATGCTTAATTTCTGCTATATTTCTTGCATTTCCTCCTCCATCTGCATCAGGTCTCTCTTCTTTTGCTGACTTTTCATTTGCACAGGGGCTTCCAGTAAGAGTCAGCCTTAAATCTCAGAGAAGACTTTGGACTTGGACTTTACAGCAATGCTGAAACTATTAAGGCTTGGGCAACCCTTGGAGATGGACTAAATGCTTTTATGCAAGGGATATCAAGGGATATGCATGAGTCTTTGGGGGGTCAAGGGTGTAAATTTATGGCGTTTGTTTAGATGTCCCCCCAAAACTTCATGTGTTCATAGGTGGGGAATTTTCAGAGCTGACTGGATGTAGAATGTGTGATGCTGGAATTGATTCATAATGCAATGCTAAGTAGTCTGAATAAAATAAAGGGGGAGGTCAGGGATTTAGCTCAGTGGTGCTGCTGCCTGCCTCACAAGCTCAAGATTCCAAGTTCTATCCCCGGTACAAAAACAAAACAAAACAAAACAAAACAAAATAAAATGAAAGGGGCAGAAAGATGCTATTAAATTCTCTTGTTGTTTTTGCTGTCTGCTGCCATGAACTGTTGCCCCTCTGCCATGTGCCACCTGCCTTGGAGCCAGCCAATTGTGAACTGAAACCTATACAACTTGGGAGCTAAATAAACCTTTCCTCTTTTAACTTTGGGTTTCGTGTGTTTTGTCTTAGCAACGTGGAAAGTAACTATGGCATTGGGTAAAGATGGTTCTAACTTAATACTCATGGGGCACCAAGGGGTTAAATCCATCCTCATGTTTCCCTGGTTACAAAAATAGTCAGTCTCATTCAGTACTAGAGACTTCTACATAGCCAGGTAGGCGTGGTTTAGAGATTGAGCCAAAGTATGACTATTGCTTTTGACAGATCCTTAGAAGGGTGCAGAAGACACTCAGGTGGATGTAGTGAAGATATTTCAAAGAGACCCTCTGTGAATGAGTGGAAGCTGAGGATAATCTTCCTTTGCAGACTGTAAAGTTACATACAAGATACAAGGTGATTCTGACTAGAAACAAAGATAACCACAAAAGCAATAACAAAAGCACTTCAACTTTAATTAAGCTTAAAACCAGAAAAAAAGTCTCCATATTCCAGAATTGTCTTAATCTTTTGTTTTCTTATGTTTATTAAAGTACTAACTTTCATACTTTAAGTAGAAAAGAATTTTCAGCTATCCAAGTCACAATCAGAAGTAGTGGTATTCTATAGATAAGAATTTTAAAATACCCTTAACTAGTCACTCCAAAAGTTTAAAAACTTCAATTTGTTATTCTTTCTTTGATATTACCCTGTTTATTGAGAATCTCCATATATAATTTTATAAAATTATATTTCCCTGTGAATATTCCAGATATGATATATATAAGCAAGTTACATTTTTAGAATACTACAAAATTTCTATAAACTCTGAAAACATGCTGTTTCATTGCTATTTTAAAGCCACCCCCTAGTCTCAGAGATTGTATTGTTCACAATTCATTTTGGGACTATAAAACTATTGAAGTGTATATTTCTATCAATACCAGTTAATTAGTCATATAAATGCCATAATGCATTTCTTAATAAAAATCTGTTGTTAATAAAAATAATATTGAACAAAATAATATCAATAAAGGAGTACAATTTTTTAAAGTAAGAAAAATCTTGAAGATGAAATGATTCATAATTTTGCCATTTTCAATAGTGACTTTCCTGATTTACTAAATTTCAATTATAACAGATATTCTTCAACACTCACCATTGCCATTTGGATGAAAACTTCATTAAATATGGTTCTAAAATGCTGCTTGCTTTCAAATTTTGATCCATATGCAATGGAATTAACAGAGATAAGCAATTTATTTTTTTAAATTTTGCTGTAATTCTTTTATTGGTACATTTTAGGTATACAATACATTTACATATGGCATTGGGTGAAGATAAGCAATTTAAATGGAAACAAATTATTTGTAAATAGGGAAAGGTGGAGGGGGTGAAGGGACGACCGGGAAATGGGGAAAAAATAAGAACCAAGATACATCATGTAAAGGTACAAGATCTCAATGATGACTGTAACTATATTGTATACCTAAAATGAACCAATAAATAAATTTAATAAAAAACCCTCCTGTAATAACTTTTGCAAATATACTTTTATTGCTTTCTTTTGCTATATTCTCAGTTTTTCTATGCCACTTTGAATATAAAACTGTCTTTATCAATTGTATTTTCAATAAAATACATTTATAAAATTAATGGTTATTTAAGTAAACTGTAAATATGCTAGCATAATCTCTTAATATGTTAGAATGTAAGTTCACTGAAAAGTCCATTGCTACATATAATATATGAAATGATAAAAGATTGTATGTTAGAAAGATAAAAGATAATGTGCATACATACTTAGAGAAACTGAAATTTAACACATGAGCAAAATGAATTTTTCAAATCCAACTTATTCTGAATTATAATTTTTAAAAAATTATATCAATTTCAAAATAATTAGCTTTGCATTTCTAGTTTGGAAAGCACTAATGTCTTTGGAATTTACCAAGAAGGAACAATCTTAATTATATGTAGTCATGTTACCAAATGCTCCATTCTTTGATTCTTTCATTCTATGGAAATTTAAGACTTTGCTGCTATATGAAGTCTTATTTACCATATACTTCTTAACGTAATCTTTCTCTTATAGGACATCTTTGATTTCCAAGCTGTATTGTAAGTATCTTTTCCAAGTACTCCATTAACCTTGATCCCTTTCTAATCTGTCACCAGGCACACTTCCAGGGAGTTCTTTCACTGACATACTTCTTAAACATCTAATGTGACAATCTCATTTTACAGAGACAAAACAAAATCTCCACTTTGTTTTTACTCAGTTAATTCCCCATGTAGCCAGTGAAACTGGGTAATTCAAGTTTACAGATAAATATTTTAATATCCATTAAGTTGCTTAGTTATCTGTACATGTGAACTAGAACTTTATTAAATTATAGTATTTTTGGTGTTATATTTAGACCCCAATTTTCAAATGACTATATTTGAAAGAAAAAAAACCCAAAAAATTCTTAGATTATAAGACCAATTAGTTGTAAATTTTATTTACAAAATTCCTTTGCAAATCTATTTTTTTCCCAGAGAAAGAATAATTTGTGTTAGACTTTTCTCTTTTTCTCTTCAGTCATTATTATCACAGTATTTCTTCAATGCTATGGGTTGAATATTTTTGGAACATTTCAAAAAGTTCATGTTGAAACTTAGTCTTCTGTGTAACAGTATTAGAAGTTGGGTTCCAATGAAAAATGTTTCCATCATAAGGTTTCTGTCCTCAAAAATTAATCAATGCCAGTATTAAAAGGTGTTGTGAGAATGGGTTTGCTCTGTTCTGTTCCTCTGATATATCATTTCTCCCCACCAAAGAATGAAGCCTTCAAGGCACTCTCTTGGACTAGTTATATAGCTCTTTAACTTCCTGTGCCTTGATCTTGCTGTTTGGTCCCAGCCTCCACAATCTTGTGAGCCAGGTTCTTTAGTAAGATCCTTCACATAACCTCATTCGCTCTCTGGAGAACTCTGGTACATTCAGTTAATGGACAATGATTCCATCTCAAATTTATAAATTGGTATCTTATTCATGTGTCTCTTAGAATATGTTGCTTCAATGGCAGATTTTGATATTTATATGAAAACTTATTTTCAGAGTTATATTTGTCATCTTTTTTCACACTAGCAATGTTCTCCAACCATAATTCCTTCACACACAAACCATCATCCATTTGCAGTGCACACATTGATGTTGAATTATTATTGTGAGGAACATATACTACTTACAGAAACAATCATGATAAGAATTTATAAAGACTATATAAAAATATGGATAGGGTATAGCGAACATAAGAAGAATGAATTCTAAGTGGCTACTTATGATGGCAGTTAAAAATGGAAACATCTGATTTGTAGTCATTGCACATGGAAAGATAAAGGTAATTAAATATTTGTTACTTTAACTCTTTATATATTTCCAAGCCAAAGCTGAAGTAGTTTTTAGATTATTTATTATAAGGGGTTAGTTGAGCCACAATTCTCATATATGTGTGTGTTCGTGTGTGTGTGTGTGTGTGTGTGTGTGTGCATAAGTATATGTAATTCTTAGAATCTTGTTTCTCCATTCAGAAACAAAAACATTTTAAACAATGTTATTATTATGAAACATTGGTTAAATGGTTTGCATTTCCATGAATTTGGAATTTCTTTATTTTCCTTAGTGTCTGACACACAGAGATATCCACAACTTTTTCTATTTCCTTAAATAGAAATTAAATGTTTCAAACTTTTGTTACTGAGGTTTTTATTTTAGATATCTATTTATATTTTTTGATATTAATTAAGGACAAAATAGCTATCTACCTATATAGAGAGATCTATATCTAACTATCTATCTATCTATCATCTATTTATATATAAATAAATAGAGAGAGAACCATGTTATCTAACACGTTACTTTACTGTAAATAAAATGTTCTGGGCTTACTTATTTCCCCTAGTATCTAATATGATAGAGATGTTTATACTTATCTCAACGTACTTGTATACAAGAAGAAAATATTTTACATATGCAATGTAGTTCATTAACTTTAATAGCCAAATAAAAAAACGTGGAAATCAATTCAGTAACTGAAACAAAGCTAACATTTTTCTTAAGATAAGGAAAATTAAAATGTAAATTTATGAAATTTGTAACAGATAATATTATCTCCTTGTCTTAATGTAACAGTGTTTTCAAGAAAACAGTAGATATCCATAATGAGAGAACATGAGATGCTGGAGGGTAGTTTAATGTTTCTAAGATATAAAAGTTTTCAGAAATATTATCAAGACTATGACTTTTATCCTAGTTATCATCACATTTTTTGTAACATGTTCATGAGCTAGAACATTTAAAAAGTTTTGAAGGAAATTTCTTCAATATATTTTACATTGCTATTTTTATCTCAGATGCATTTAGTTAAATTTTCTACATTAAGCTTGCTTTAATTTCAGAGATCAAATATCCTAAAGTAAATTCGAGATTAAAATTTTTCCTAAAAATGAATATCTACCAATATATAAATATACTATTATGCGAAAAAGAATGTCTTTCAAGTCTATGGAGTCTTTCATGGATTTCTCTTTCAATTTTTTCTACATTATATCCATATAATTTCACATAAATCAAAATCTCAAGAGCCTAAGCTTTAAAAGAAATTTTAGCAATGTTGTTACTGGGCTTTTCATGAGCCAATGTCTATCATGTGTGAAAAAATTTGTCTTTTTATGCTAACAGAAAGAAGTGAGCCTCAAATCAAAGACTCCATATAAAGGTATACTTAATCATCGTAAAATTTGTTTGGGATTTAGATATATCTTGGGTAGGAAAGCCTAAAAGAAGAGAAAATAAATAGTCTTACATGAATTTGTTTTATGTTTTTCATGCATGATGCTATTTAAATACTTTCCAAGCCATTTACACTTATTACATGTATTTTTAATACTTCTGAAATTAGGTTCTTCTCTTTCTTGTGAAAAGCATCTTTTATCTTTTAATGGAATTTCAAAATACCAGACAAAAAAAATCTTTTGGTTGTTTGGCAAATATATGTAAAAACAAAATTCACATTAAGACATCCACTAAAAAAATCTTTTAAGATAAATTCTAATTTGCATTTTTATTATGTAGAAATAAATGAGATGAAACAATTAAAGATAATTTATCTTTAGATATAGTTGAACCATGTATATGAAAGTTCTGCTATTCTGTGAATAGAATTAGAACATATTTTAATCATTCCCTTAGCTTTAAAACTGTATAAAGCACTTGAATTTAGATGCAATAGTTAATCTTGACTGTCAGCTTAACTGGATTAAGAGAAAACTAAATGATTAGTGAACCAAATTTCTGTGTGTATCATTGGGGATGTTTTCCAAAATGACTGGCATATACGCTAGGAGACTAAGGGAGAAAGACTTGCCCTAATTGTGCTTAGTACTACCCAAAAGGCTTGAAGCCCAAATAGAATGAAAAGAGGAGGAAGAAAGCAGTCAGTCTGTGTTTAAAGAGCTCACTTTTGCTAGACCAGGTGAGTCTATCACTGCCATGGTCTAAGAACTCCAGCGTGTTCAGGCTTTCAATGCAAACACATCATTGACTCTCTGGAGAACTTCCAGGTCGACAGGCTTGTTCTGGCACTACATTCTTGATTCTATTTCTATGACTGGATAGTGTGACTGTCCAATCCATAATGGCTGATAGCTATTCCACCTTTTATTCTGTAATCCTACCCAATAAAATTGCTTTCAAAATTGATTCTGTTCCTCTAGAAAACCACAACCAGTGAATTAGAATATATAAATTGATAAATATTTATATATATGTATAAATTTTAGGTGAAGCTGAAAAGTAACTTTTAGTCTTTGCTTTGGTATTTTTGTTTTGTGCTGTTGAGTATGGAACCCAGGACCTTGCATGTGTCAGGTAAAAATTTTACCACTGAGCTAGAAACCCTAACTAAGAGTAACTTTTCTCAATTATAAACAAGATTGATATTAGAATGATTCAAATTTCCTACTCTGCTTACTATCAACAGGATAGGGTCATAAAGTGCTGAATAATTTGAAGTTGAATTCACTAAAACAATTACTTAGTGAAAGAGTTTCCATAACCAAAAATAGGGGGTATTGCCTCAAAATCCTTACATAACACCAGCACTAGTTTGGTCCTGAAAAACATTTGATTTATGTTATTTTATTTTCATTTACTAGAGCTGATTTTCACAGGAACATGTAACTTGATCAAAACATTTTGCAACATTTTGTAACTTGATTTTTCAATGCAAATTAAGTTTAGGTTGGTTTAAGTTATACCATCAACAAAAAACAGACAAATTTCAATATAAATTATTATACTAGTATTTAAAAATTTTTGTTTTGGGCCGGGGATTTAGCTCAGTGGTTTCACCGCCTGCTGCGCAAGCACAAGGACCCGAGTTCTATCCCTGGTACCAAAAAAATTTTGTTTTAAAAAGTACTGTCATCCTCACCCTAAAGAGCAAATAAGTTTTTATGTCTGTAAAATTATCTGGTAGTCGATTTAAAACAAGAAATCATAATAAATTTTTGGAATAACAAACTTTAACTATTACAACATTATGCATGAGCAGCACAATTTTCTTCATGTAGTCTCATAAAGAATTATACATTGTCATTATACTTAGTAATTATGTTGGAAAAATATAATTACACATTTTAATGCATTTTCAGTATTACAAGTAATTAAACCAAAAACAATTACTTCATGAATAATTCATTTTTATTTAAAACTTTGTTTTCCTTAGAAAAGCAGCTGATATAAAAGAATTATTAAGGACTTTAAATGGAATTAAGAACCTAGACATTGCAATTATTTAGTAGTTTGGCAGGAGGAATTCATCTTTTTTTTTCATCTTTATCTATATATCCATCTATATCTATAGCTATCTACTGCTATTTTCACACAAATGTGTCGCATCTGAGAGTGATCATGGAAGACAAGAGAACATTTAGAAACATGCACTCTAAATTTCATTAGCACTATGAGACCTACATACAGATAGGCTTTTCACTGCAACAGTGAAATACTGTCTTATCCCAGGTTCACTGACTTTCATATGCTCTTCTTAAGACATTTCACCACTTGATTTAACTTCTATAAATTGATTCTGGTGTTTCAGCTATATTTATTATGAATGTTTCTGGTAATTTGAATTTACTTAGTAATTGGAGTATATTCAAATGTATTTGTGGTAAAATCGGATAATTTTCCAGAATATGCCAAGAAATTTTAGAAATTTGAAACTTCATTTGATTTTACAAAACAATGCAGTCAAATATGTTATTACAACTTAAGATAGAAAACTATGGTAAATGTTTTAAATTTTTTAAACAATTATGACAATTAAAAATACATTGGTATTAATCACCCTCAAAACACTCCCCCTTACTTCAAACATTTGTACCCCACCTTGTCTTTAGCTATGCTGTCCCAGTTGCCTCTATGCCCTAAATTAATTCAAAATGTTTACCTTTATAGTCATTTTGAATTGGGGATACAGCCAGAAGTTGCGCTATGCTAAATCTGCTGAATAAGGTTGATGAGGAAATAATTGTAATGTTTTTAAATCCTGCTTTTCCATTGAGTGGCACTTGGCATCAGAATTCAATGTAATTCTGATCGCACCTTGTAAAAACATTCATAAATGGAGACTACAGAACGCCTTCAGAAACTGGGAAGAATGTTGAGATAAGGATGTTCCAGTTTAGAGTATTCTGAGAGATATTAATGGTAATGTGTTTCATACTGTAATGTTTTAAAAATTAAAACATTCATCATATATATTTAAACAAGCTGCTTAGATGGCACTTGCCTCGGAATACTTTATTAAATTTTATATTTTTTTTACTACGTGCAGTACTTAATATTACATTCACTGTGGTGAGTTGGCCCATGTACATAACACACCTTGAATTTTCATCCCTTTCTCCTTCCCTTTCTTTCTCCTCTGCCTATCCCTTGATCCCCTTTCTTTTTGTAAAAGGCCTCTCTCATCGTTTCCTATTATCTTTTATTTTGCTTTGTAATTAATTTATATTTTGTGTTTTTCATATAAGAGAAACTATGTGATAGTTAAGCTGTGTGCCTACTATATAATGCAATTATAGGTGATATTAATGATGATAGATTTCTTAGCAAATATTTCTTATGTAACAAATATAATCCAAAAGTAAGTGGAAACATCTGTAATTCATTTGTTTTCCAGTTGCTTTATTATGAGCCAAAAATCTCTACTAATGTCGCAAACAGTAGAAAGGGCATAAGTTTTGAAGTTAGAACTGACTGTAATACTTCATTTTGCTAACTTTGTAAGCTTAAACATTTGCTTAAAGTTCTTCCCAATATAAGGCACCCTCTGCAAGATTTAATTTATTCATTTTTTAAATGCTGATAAAACCAATGCTACATCAAGCCATGGATGTAATATTGATATGGGTTCAGAGTGAAAACATGTAGCATATCAACTCATAAATACAATAATTAGCAGCTGATGCAAATGAGATAGATCTTCAGACATGTATTTAAATGTGCACATTTTCCTTGTTGGTGCAACAGATTGTGGTATTCAACTTTCTAAACAACAAAAATGTCTGACCAGATCATAGATGGAATTGTTCAAGAATTGGATTCTTGAGATGAAAAATATCATTCCATTGTTTATTAGGATGACATTATTAAATATGCACAGATGAACAGGAAATCATAGATAAATGTTTCTGGCTCCTTCCATCAGAGAAAAATGTAAAAAGTATGTTTGGACGTAGATCCCTAGAAAACGTTCTGAAATTATCAAAGGTACTTCATTATTCTTGTAGAATCATATTCAAGAGAAAACTGGTCTCAAAAAAAAGATCCATGTCTTTGGAGACAATTGAAAATCATTAAATTAAGAGAATGTGGAAAAGAGAAAAATATGCCTTAAAAATGTCTGCACACAAAATAGAATTTAATTTCTGCTAAGAAAAGAATTTTCCATCTATCTCAATTGGCTACCATTCTAGTTATTTATATGTAGCTATTGATCTCTCTAGCTTTGGTGGTAAATCTTCCTGGTGTGATTCAGTTGCATTTATTTTCTTTTTGTATTCATCACATAACAAGACCTAGATTGATATTGTATACTGTCAACAAACCTGCATCTAATGGACAGAGGCAATAAAATTTTCCACATATAGTGCAATTAACATTTTTCTTAGCTTGTGCAAATAGAAAAGGCCTAGTTTTGAATTATAAATTAGCAACATATGTTCTACAGCAAACTGTGTTTTATTCCAGTGAAGATCCACAGGTTTACCACTAAATTTTAATCTGCTCATTACTAGAATATATTGAACTCAGGTCAGACAAAATGTTTATTTAATCTACTATTTGGTATACTTGTCTGTGTGTGGGTGAGTGGGTACTGGTTATCAAACCCAAAGACACCCAGAGCTTAATGTATAATTTTCCACAAATTAGTAGTCATTTGAATGAGGGCTGTATCTACTGAAGCAAAATCACCTACAGTAAGTCCCAGACTTGTGAATATTGGAGATGTGAACTTTCACAGATAGAAAGGCACCTCACATTACAAACATTGGTAGATGGGAACAAATCATGGAAGTAGCTCACATGTCTGCCAGACATTCCCACAGTTGTACTGCTGTGTGTTTAGTGTACCACGTGATAGTGTAGTACAGTACAGTTGAGGGCATACTATATTTTTTTTGTGTTTGGTGTTTTTATGGTTTACATTGTATATTTGTGTCAAAGGTGTGTAAGACTCACTTTATTGAACTTACAAAGAAATCTGATTTATGGATGTTCTCCCAGAACTCTTTCATAAGGGACTTACTGTAATTACTACTGAAACATTCTCCATATCTAGAATATGTAGTAGTATCTCTATATTTTAACGAACTCAGTGATTTTAACGAACTTCATGAAATGAGCTCTTAATTTAATCAGAGTGGGTTATATAATTTATGGGGCCCATTGCAAAATAGAAATGTGAGGCCTCTTCTTCAAAAGTTATTAAGAATTTCAAGATGGTGACAGTAGTCCATTAAGCCAGCCTGTGTGAGACAGAACAGGTAATAATCCAATTAAAATGGCTCTGCATCTAATTCACATTTCCATGATTTCTTTAAGAGCTGTGCTAGATATCTGATCTACAGTTACTCTAACAGACTTAATGTTACCTTTTAAACAGTCACTTACTACTGAATTAGGTTCCTGAGAAGCAATTTAGTAATTTATACCTCTCCTGCATCAATAGGCAATGAAAGAGAGAGAGAGAGAGAGAGAGAGAGAGAGAGAGAGAGACAGACAGACAGACAGAAAACTATATGAAAGGAAATGAAGATTTTTAGTTGAAATAAATTATTATATAAAGATTTCATTTCCTTATATATAACTGAAATTAAATGTTTCATATTGTACTTTATATTTTGGACTATTTTTTGTTACTAATATTTGAACTTCCTCTTAATTTTGGGGTAATAATAATTTTATTATTTTAATTTCTGGCATGCTTGAAACATGCTTGTCACCTTGTACATGTGGTGTAGACATATAGAATTAAATGGAAAGATGGGTAAATAGACAAACAGGTAGCTATTTAATCCAAGCTGGATTAATACAGTGGTTGAGATCAAGATAAAGTGCATCAAATCTATAAACTTCTGAAACTCCCTAAAACTCTAAAAATCTTTTGCTCATCTTTGATGATCCCCTCTAGCTCCAAAAGCATGTATTCTTTATCTTTACTTCATTACTGATACTACAAAAGTGATAAAATTAAATATAAAAAGTATATTTGATGCATTAGTAAGTGCCATTATTGGTGGTCTTTTGCTTCATACATTCTGGCTTTCACATGGTTTGTCAGGTTTTTACTAAATCTTGTCTATAGTTCCCCCCAAAACACATCACAAAGTTATTACCATTAATCAAATAATTTAACCTTAAAAATTAAAGGACTGTATATTCATAAGTTAAGGCCTTTGGCATAGGGGACAGAAACTTCAGTATACCATTAAGACTCTGTTTTAGCAGGATGCTTGGTACTAAGTATATACTCATTTCACATGAGTAGCTATTAATAACATGTAATTATTTTTAGTATTTCATACTTGTATGGTGACCAACTTGGTTAGATTTTCCCAGGTCTTTCCCAGTATTTCCCAGAAACACTGAATGTTTTTTATTTGAGAAATAACTATTTTTAAGCCAATCAGGTAAGAATGGCTGCTTCCCAAGCAAAACAACCGGAATAAAAACAGAAAATTCCACAGAGGATAAGATGAAGAAACATTTCAATCTTTAGAATAAATAATCGTGTCCATTGGAAGATATGTGATTTGAATAACATGAGATTTATCCTCAAAGAAAATTTTTTCTTTTATTGCTATGAAATTACTGAGCATCATCTAAAATTATTAAATATTTTCATATTTGAGGTCCACAGGGATAGTGTATATCCATTTCAGAAACTGAGATATATTTCATTTAGGAGAAGAATCTTTTTTTTTCACAGTCACAGTGCAGAGGGGAAAAAGCAACAAAGAACAGATATGAGCGAAGTGGACAGGTAAGTGACAGCAAGAGAGGAACTCCAAGAAAGGGATTATGGAGTTAAATAGGACCATGATGTCTGCCGTTGTTGGCCTTAAAGACTGACCTGAGGTTTCCCATTTTCTCAGATACATGAAAGCAAAGGAGGTTTATTCAGTGATGAAAGTGGTCTCTGAAAAACAGCACAGTACCCAAGCCTGGATCTCCTAAGGAGGAGGGTATATGTAGAAAACTATGATGAATTACTTTGTTTCATTCTAGAGCATGTATAACAGCCTGAAATTAGTTTTTGGGCAAAAAAAAGCAGGTTAAAACTTGACATCTCCATCTTCATTTTTTTTTCCAGTACTGGGGATCGAACTGAGGACCTTGCACTTGTGAGGCAGGTGCGGTGCCACTAAGCTATATCCCCATCCCATCTATCTTCATTTTATACCTCACTTTTTTATTGTTTTAAATTTTGTTGTCAGTTCTCTACTTAGTTCTGCACAGAGGCATGTTATTGAAATAAGGGATGGCTGTCTCAACTAGTGATCCAAGGTGTGTTAGCTTTACATTTACCTAATGTATTTCTTCCTGCTTTTAGATAGAGGATATTAAGAATTACTAAGGCATTTCCATTATTTGCAGCAAGATCCATTTGCTAGCTTTTGTAATGTCTTATTCTAGATCCTCAGCAGTGGTACCCGAACATCTCCAGTCATTTTTGTTATCCTGCCATCACCTGAGATTCCCGGAAAAGCAAACCTTACAGACAGATAATTCTGTGATGAGATCACATCCTCACCAAGTGCGAGCATTTACCCCATGCATGACAGAACCCACGCTGCCTCCCTGAGAAGAAGCAAGCATCTCTGGCCTCTCGTGTCATAAGGACTTCTCCAGAACACCCCGCAGAACCAGTCCTTGGCTTGACCGGAATCACCTACTTCACCAGGTTTGCAAACCCCAGTACTTGCCTTTGTTCCCCTTTTCTATAACGACTCAAAGTTTCTGTCAGCCCCTCAAAGTTCTTGAACTTCTTCATCTATTCTTCCCAGCATGGCAGATGAGCAAAGCTCCTTCCCCTGCCTTTCGCTATTGCTTGTTTCCTTTAATATTTTGGGAGAGATGTCTGAGTCTCATGTATTGGACTCTTAGAGCCAATCTCATTGCCCAAAACTTGAGTGAAAGAAAACAAGATGAAGAATCCAACTTATTTGGAAGATGAATTGTCAAGCAGAAAATGAGACAACTTCTCATTGGGCTTCTCTACTCTAATACCTTTTCATACGTAGGACAAAATGCAGGTAGATGTAGGCAATTTTAGGGGAGTAGTAAGTAATTGTTAGGACAAATGAATGGATGCCAAACAAAATAGTTTGTGACAAAGATTCTCTGGACTTTTAAGGGAAGGTACTTAATAGTGTAGTGGTAAAAAAGTTACAGAAAAGTGAAGTGGAAACAGCACTACACACAAAGGTTTTATAATGCAAATAAAGTCTCTTAGACAGGCAGTCCTCAGAAAAATAGTGTATGCAGTGGAAATAGGTGGGGAGCTTTCAGTTTTCTTTGATATGGGTGAATCTTCCATGGTTAATGAGATTTTAGGGAGGCAGTCTAAGACCATTGAATTCCTCACAGAAGAACATCCTTCAATCACATGAAGGAACTTCACAACAAGGTCCAACCTGAGCTCTGGGAAACAAGAAAGCTATTTCCTACTCTGAAGGTGGCTTATAAGCCATTCCATTTTCCTTTATTCCAAAGTGCTCAGCAAGGTAAAGCATCACACCTTAGAGTATTATTTTCTAAGCCTTAACATCCATGTAAGGATGAAATATATTGTATAATAAAATCCAGTTTATAAATAAGTTTTTTAAATGTTTTTAAGGGGTCCGGGGATTTAGCTCAGTGGTTCCACCACCTGCCTCGCAAGCACAAGGACCCCAGTTCGATCCCCAGTACAAAAAAAAAATGTTTGTAAGGATCTGAGATAAAGAAGTTTTTTTTATATACAATGGAGTACTACTCTGCCATAAAGAAGGATGAGCTTCAGACATTTATAGCTAAATGGATAGATCTTGAGACCATACTCTTAAGTGAAATAAACTGGACATACATGTTTAAATGCTGCCTTGTTTCTCTGGTGTGAGAAACTGAAAGTGGAAATAAGGACTGAAATGTATAATGGATGTTGGGAAATGGGAAAAAAGTTCAAATGAGAAGGTAAACAAAAGAAGAAGGAGGGAGAAAGGAAGGAAGGGACAAGAAAAAAGTGAAGATAGAAGGAAAAAGTGGAAACAAACATTTTGTAACAGGCAGGGGAGGGGGCTTGAGGGAGGAATGGGATAAAATAAAATAAAATCATTAAATTAAAAAAATAAAAATACTTCAAAACAGAAAGAGATGGATATGTTGAGAATGTGCTTTAAGCTTTCCTTTTGCTTTCTTTCAGTGTCTCCATCCATTCATTGGGTAAACTTTATAGATGATATTTTTTAAGGATTTCCACATTGAATTCCACATATTTTTCACTTGTTAATTATTTGGATACCTTCCCACTCATGTGAACTGGGTATGTCTTCTATAGCCATTAACTTGATATAAACAAATTTCATTATGAGGAGGCAAGGGAGTATGTCCTGCATTTCATTATAATAACGTATGATCAGTAGGCCAAAGGCTCTGAACATTTTTGTTTTTAAAACTAATTTGCTTACTATATTTCCCTTTTTATCTTATTGTCTTCATGCGATATAATGATATACTTTGTTCACTATTTCTGTGCATTTCTTCTAACCAATTTTTCCTTATTTAGGCATTAGTTTACATTATTCTATAGGCAGAATCATTAAATTTGGTAAATTATTTTTGCAAAAAATGTTTAAGGTATTAATTTTTAAAAACCAGTGTTTTATTTAGATGAAAGCTTGATGTTGTGTCTTGTTCTATTCGCAGTAGTTAACAGGTGTGAATTGCTTCTTCACTAGCATAAATTTCCTGCTGTGTAGCCCTTTGTTCACTTCATGCTGCTTTCCTGTTCTATTATGACTACAAAAATACCTGATTTTTAACTTAATGTAATTTTAAATGCTTTGAATAATGTTTACTTGCAAGGCCTTTCTTGAAATAAAAGTGAATACAGTAAATCAAAGACAAATTCCACCTACTATATACTTCACTGATTTTAGAAAGATTGCAGGGATACTGTATATTCCAAAACATATATAAATTATATTTAAATATATACACTTATATTTAAATATATACACATATATTTGAATAGTTGTAGGTGTGTATGTACAATAGTGCCTTAGTGTGTCTGAATCTCTATGTGGTGTGCACATATCATCATTTAGGAAGTTTGGCTCCACATTATGAATGTTCTGAACATGCTTGGACTATTTTTTTCTCCTGACTATTTCCCAAACAATACAGTATATTGACTATTCATATAATCTGTGTATTATATTGCATATTGCAAGTCATTTAGAGATTACTTAAAACACACAGGAGGATAAGCACAGTTTATGTGTAAATACTATGCCATTTTATAAAAGATACTTAAGCATCTGCACAATTTGGGATTGATGGGCATTCAAAAACTTAACACCCCAAAGACACTAAGGGATATCTGTATCACATTATCCTTCTTCTCTTAGGACTTCAGAGATTTATCTAAACTGAGAGGAAATTATTTCTGAAAAGTTATAAATGCTTATGCTAATAATCAAGATATGTATTGGTAAGTAGAACCTATAAATAATGTTATCAAACTTTTCTTATCATAAAAATAGCATTGATCCAGGAATTTATTAGCTTTCTAGGTCTCTCTGGATACTTTTGGGACCATAGAAATTAAGTGCTATGTACTGTACAAGAAAGGGCTGTGTTTAGAAAAAAATTATCACCTTATCACTGTAATAGACCTACCAGAGAGAATGACTATTAAGGAAAAATAATTTCTGACACTTGTCATAATGATAAGAAGATGATTTAGGACTACTTTGATAGAGGTCACAACGATTACACTAAATGAAAGAGGTCACCTCCAAATGCAAAAAGAAAAATGTGAATGTATAGCAAAGAAGCAGAGCAAGGTGAGCAATGAGTGAAAAATTATTAAAAACAGACATCAAGTCTTGAGAAGTTTTTGCTAAACTGATATAACAATATCCTTCCTAAGAACAGACTAGGGTAATCAGATAGTGGTTGGTGAAGGAATAAGAATTAGAGTAGATATTAAAGATGGGAGAAATCTAAATAAATTGGGTTGCCAAAATGCTTGCTAAAAATGAATGTGCCAAGGATGAACATAGGAGTCCCAGGACAAAGCCTAGTTGAGAAAAGGGTTCAAAAACCTGCATAACTAAAGTTTGCTTGAGGAGTATCTGTCACATCCTTGTGGTAGAAAACAAGAGAATAAATCATCCAATTGCAGGGCAGCAAAACTATAACAGGAGAAAGTCTCTGTCGAGCCCTGGTGGCAGAGGTAACATCAGCTACCATGCCCCCCAAGGTTTGAGAGTAAATGATAGAACTGCACCAATGACCTATTGAAACCTGGGGAGGAGCTCTGGGCAGGGTGATGTTACTATGGTACTGTAGTTTTACCAATCGAAGCAGTAAGTGAAAACTTAAGGAAAGCAGTAGGTATAGGTAGCACATGTGAAAGGATTAATGAAGAAAGAAAATGGGCCAAATCCTTACACAGAACAGGAATAGATGCTTAATTGTGAATGTGAGATATAGTCTTTCCATCAGTTGCATTTTTAATAGGATATCGATATTAAATTGACCTTATTTGTTCCATCAAGCTGTTCAAGCTTGGAGATTTTGAGATACTGGAAAAATAATTCATAACAAACACAAGCCATAAGTGCATATAAAATAAAAAATGTGAATAGGATGAAAATAAGCTCATCTTTTCCATATCCTATCACCTATCAGAATCTAAATTGTGAATGATGAAGTTGATGAAGTTGTCAAAAGCAATGGCAAGTCCAAGTGAAAAAAATAAAGCTAACACAGAACACATGGACAAGTAATTGAAATAGGTGATGGTTCCTCTTCAAATAAGTTATATGACATTTCCACCGGCAGTATATAGTTCAACTGATTATTAGAGAACATTGCATTAGATACACACTCATTCACTACTCTTTCAATGAGATTTTGTTTGTGTGACCAGAAGAACACACAGCAGGTTTTGGTAATACCTGTACAATGTCTGGGTGCATTCTGACAGATGAATGGCCAAACACACATTTCATATGTTGGCAGAGGAGAACCCTGTCTAAAAACAGATATGTAGCTATGAATGAAGAAGAGAAGAATAGAATATGTGATACATTATTACCCTGATGAACCCATCTCTGATGAAGAAACAAGGGCAGATCCTGCAAGACCCTTTCCTGCAGTAACTTATCTGGGCTATCAATGAACACAGTGAAAGGTGTTGCTCGGCATCTCTTTGCTTAGCTCTGGACAATCTCCGAGCAACAGTCAAGGTGTGCTTTGCTTGTTCTTGGGATTAATTTAGTCCCAATGGGGACATAAAGGAAATGAAAGTCTCATTCCTGCCACCAGGGAAATTTTGATTGAGTTAGAGGCAGAATATTAATGGGTATGATCAATACAAACTACAAGAGCTTGTTAATTCCTAAACACTAATGCATTAAATATATAATTTACCACCTCAATTTATAAAATTACTATAGTCTCAGTTTTGTTATCACTGTGAGATTTGAGACAATTATTATATCTGATTCTCAATGACCTCAGCAGTTAAATGAGGGTAATTGATTACCTTCTTTTCAAGCTATGAAAAAAGGCTATGAAATTCATTCCAATGCATCAAAAAAGTCATGTCACTTAATTACACTGCAATTTCAATTTTGCTCAGTTTGGAAAACACATATGAAAATATGTACTTGAAAAAAATAAAATAATTTGGAGGGAATATAATCTATATTTTTCTCTTAGATTGGAAATGGAATTAGCTTATTACAGGCATAAATTTCAGTAGTTAGAAAATTTGTTTAAAATTAATCCAATGTCTTTACATAAATCACAAAATTATATGTAAGCATAATTTTCCCATGTCATACATACATATATACACTCATGTACTATATAAAAATATATTTTAAAAATATAGGAAATAATATGAAGCACACAGAAATGTGATTTTTGCATCAATTTCATTTATATTGTTTCTTGGTGTAATTTATTATTTTAATTTATTTTCATCCTTACTCAAGGCATTAAATATGATCATTTTGTTCATTAACATAACACAAATGTGAAGAGTCTGCCTAGACAGAAATTTTAAGGAAGTTAAGCCTTATCCCTGAACAAATATTGAGCAATTATGCTCACATATGAAATAATTTATTAAATTTAGTAGAGATTGCATTCTGATGGAAGTACAATGTACATATTTTAAAACACATCACTACAATCACAAAGTTGGAAGTTCCGATGCAAGAGTGGAATGTCTTCTCATGGAAGAAGGAAACTCCACTCGAAACATTACTCTGGGATATGCATTGAGAACTTGCAGTTATTAACTAACATGTCTTGGCAACTAGATTTTCTAATTGTTCAGATCCTATTCAAATGAAGTATCCTCTTTACCTATAATTTAAAATCTTATATTTTTTCATCCTTTAAAATGAGATTGAATAAATATACTCAAAAATTACAAATACATACTTTATAATTATTTTCCCAAAATATTCACTAATTTAACCCTCAGATGATTTATGTTTAGAGTATGCACTAATATTTTAATCATTTAATTTCACTGAAGAAAAATCTGTTTATTCTTTGTTTAATTCCGAAATTTCTTGGTAAATTAGGTGAACTGTATTTGAAAATAAATGAATGGTTCTATAATTGATCTTAAGTAAAACATCTCAGTTTGCTAAATTTATCTAAAGGATATTATAGAAAGCATATGCTAATAAAATTGACATCATTAAATACATAACTTGTTCAATATTCTCTTATGTTATTCTTTAACCACCTAGAACAGCATAGCTATTGTAATTTTCAAGAAATAATAATTGACATTAGTTGCTTGGCTGTTCTCATCCAATAGCTGGAATGTGAATTCCCAAAATCACAAATTAGATCTACATAATTGAAGAATTAACTTAATGTCTCTTTGCCTCAGTTAGTTCACCTATTGTATGGGAATGTTAATAGTGCAATAATGAGCAGATTTCTGAGTTGACATTATTCATTGCCTTTAAAATTCTGTTTTTTATATATGTTAGAATTAATTGTTATTAGCATTATCACCAATGATCCTTGGCATTATTTTTGATCATTCAATATCATTTCACATATGCTTTGAGTAGAAAATTCTTTTATACATTATTGCTCAGACTTTTTAAGATAGGATAACAACAATTTGGGAAATATTCATGTTGATCTAATATTCTTCTTTGCTACAGAATTAAGACTTAAAACTGGTTTCAATAATTCTTATACAGCTATATATATTAGTTGAAACAATGTGGTATTGATGCAATGACAGATACAAGTACAATTAAACTCATGGGAAAAGAAAAATCAATAAATAAGAATGTATACACACGTAGATGAACAATTGATCTCTGACAAAACTGACATTACTATGACATTACTCAATGTGAAAAGTATAATCTTCCAAAAAACAGTGCAGAAACAATTGAATATTCATGTAGAACACAAATAAGCCTTGACCTTTATTTCAAACTTAGATCGAGACTATGTAACATAAACATAGAAATTAAAACTGTAAAATTTCAAGAACACCTAAGAGGAAAATCAGTGACTTTGGAGCAGGCAATGATTTTTTGTTCATTAAGTTTATTGGTACATTTTAGGTGTACAATACAGTTACATTCATCATTGGGATCTTGTACCTTTACATGATGTATCCTGATTCTTATTTTTTCCCCATTCCCCTCCCCTCCCTTCAATCCCTCCTCCCTCCCATATTTACAAAGACTTTGTTTCCATGTTTTTCCTTTTCTCATATTTTTTCTTTTCCTTTCTTTTCTTTCCCCTACCCCTCCCACTTCCCCTACTCCTTTAGACCTTTTCTTTCTATTTCACAATATCAATTATACATTTTGATCCTTATTTACACTTTTAGTTATTCACACCAAAGAAACTATTTGGTATTTACATTTGTGTCCTATTTATTTCACTTGAGTGTGGCCTCAATGTGCTTCCACTTGGCTATAAATGTCTCTTGTTTCTCATTCTTTATGAGTGAGTAGTACTCCACCTTGTAGAAAATCCACATCTTCTTTATCCAATCTCCAGTCAATGGGCTACTGGGCTTTTTTTAGCTATTACAAACTGTGCCACTATAAACATGGGTGAGCATATATTTCTGTGGTATGATACTTTTAATTCTTTTGGGAAGACACCCAGCAGAGGAATAGCTGGGTCAAATGGGACTTCTAAACCTAGTTGTTTGAGGTATCTCCATATTGATTTCCACAGTGGTTGCACCAGTTTGCACTCCCATTAATAATGAAGAAGGTTTCCTTTCTCCCCACAAACTCACCAGCATTTGTTATCGGTTGATTTCTTTCTTTTCCTTAAATTCTTTTAATGGTACATTATAGGTATACAATAAATTTATATTTATCATTGGGTGCTTGTACCTGTACATGATGTATCTTGGTTTTCATTTTTCCCCCATTACCTGTGCGCCCCTCACCCCTCCACCCTCCCTATTTACATACACTTCGTTTCCATTTTCTTTTTATTTTCTCATAATTTTGCCTTTCCCTTCTTTCCTTTCCCCATCCCCTCCCACCACCCGTACCCAATTGGACCTTTTCCTGTTTCAAAGTATCAATTATTTTTTATTAATCCTTATTTACACTTTCAGTTTCTCACACTAGAGAAACTATTCAGTATGCACACGTGTGTCCTATGTATTTCACTTAAGAGTATGGCCTCAATATGCATCCATTTAGCTATAAATGACTGAGTTCTTTATGGCTGAGCAGTTAGTACTCCATTTTTTTAAAAAACACATCTTCTTTATCCAGTTTCCAGTTGATGGGTACTTGGGCTGTTTCCAAGGTAGCCGCTATAAACATGGGTGCACATATATCTCTGTGGTATGATTCTTTTAATGCTTTTGGGAAGATACCCAGCAGGGGAATAGCGGGGTCAAACGAAACCTCCAGCCCTAATTCTTTCAGGTATCTCCACACTGATTTCCACATTGGTTGCTCCAGTCTGCACTCCCACCAACAATGCAGAAGGGTTCCTTTCTCTTCACATCCCTGCCAGAATTTGTTGTTGGTTGATTTCTTGATAGCAGCCATTCTTTCTGGGGTGAGGTGGAATCTCAGTGTTGTTTTCATCTGAATCTCTCAAATGACTAGTGATGTTGAACATTTTTTCATATGTTTATTTGCTGCTTTTACTTCTTTGAGAAGCGTCTGTTCATTTCAGATGCCCATTTTTGAATTGGGTCGTTGAACTTGGGGGTCCAGACTTTTTTCAGTTCTTTATATATTCTACATAGTAGTCCTTTGTCTGAGGTACAGCTGCTAAAAATTTTTTCCCACATTGTAGGTTGTCTCTTAGCTCTGTTGGTGGTTTCTCTTGCAGTGCAGAAGCTTTTCAATAAGATGAAATCCCAGTTGCTGATTCTTTCTGCTAGGTCCCGTGCTACTGAGGTTTTGTTCAAAAAGTCTTTTCCTATGCCAATTGTGATACCCCTGCCATGTCTCTGTTGGTTAGTATTGCTTTTTCTATTCTAGGTCTCTTCTGGTTTCAAATGAATTTTTGGGTTGTTTTCTCTAGTTCTTTGAAGTATATTGTTGGAATTTCAATTGGTATTGCATTGAATCTATATAGTCATTTTGGAAGTATGGCCGTTTTCACTATATTGGTTCTCCCTACCCAGGAATAAGGGATGTCTCCATTTTCCTATATCCTCCTTGATCTCCTTTTTCAAGGTGCTGATCTTTTCAGTGTAGAGGTCTTTTGCTTCCTTTGTTAGCTCTATTCCTAGATATTTCATTTTTTTGGATGTTATTGTAAAAGGAATTATTTCCCTAATTTCTCTCTCAGTGACTCTGTTATTTGTATACAAGAAGGCTATTGTTTTTTTGAGTGTTGACCTTGTATCCAGCCACTCTACCGAATCTGTTAATTAAGTCTAGAAGTCTTTTGGCAGAGTTTTTTGGGTCTTCTATGTAAAGTATCATATCATCAGCAAATAATGACAGTTTACATTCTTCCTTTCCTACCTTTATTCCTTTTATTTCTTTCTCTTTTCTGTGGCTAATGATTCCAGAACTATATTGAACAGGAGTGGTGATAGTGGGCATCCTTGGCTTGTTCCTGATTTTAGTGTGAAAGTTTTCAGTTTTTGACCATTTAGTATGATGTTAGCTGTTGGTTTTTCATAGATAGCCTTAATCAGGTTGAGATAAAGACCTTCTATTCCAATTTTCTGTAGAATTTTTATCATGAATGGGTGTTGGATTTTGTCGAATGCCTTTTCTGCATCTATTGAGATGATCATGTGGTTTTTGTCCTTGACTCTGTTAATATAGTGTATTACATTTATTGATTTAGGTATGTTGAACCATCCTTGCATCCCTGGGATAAATCCGACTTGGTCAGGGTGTATGATCTTCTTGATGACCCTCTGTATTCTGTTTGCTGGTATCTTGCTGAGGATTTTTGCATTTATGTTCATTAGGGAGATTGGCCTATAGTTCTCTTTTTGGGTTGGGTCTTTCCCTGGTTTTGGAATCAAAGTAACACTTGCTTCCAGGAATGAGTTTGGAAGCCTTCCTTCCCTTTCAATTTCCTTGATGAGTTTAAAGAGTAATGGCATTAGTTCTTCTTTAAATGTCTTGTAAAATTCAGCAGTGAAGCCATCAAGACCTGGGCTTTTCTTTGTTGGTAAATTTTTTATTACATTTTCAATTTCACTCATTGTAATTGGGGTGTTTAGAATTTCTATATCTTCTTCATTTAACTTTGGCAATTCATATGTATCTAGGAATCTGTCCATTTCTTCTGTGTTTTCTATATTATTAGAGTACAGTTTCTCAAGTAGGTATTGATGATCCTCTGGATTTCTGGTGGTTCTGTTGTGACTTCCCCTTTTTCATTCTTAATTTGCATGGATTTGAGTCTTTTCTTTTCTTTTTTTGATAAAGTTGGCTAAAGGTTTATCGATTTTATTTATTCTTTTGATAAACCAACTCCTTTACTCATTAATTTTTTGTATCGTTCTGTTAGTCTCCATTGCATTGATTTCTGCTCTGCTCTTTATAATTTCCTCTCTTGTGTGAGATTTGAGTTTGTTGTTCTCTTCTTTTTCTAGGAGCTTGAGGTTCTGCATTAGGTTATTTATCTGAGTTCTCTCTGTTTTCCTAATATGGGCATTCACTGCTATGAATTTCCCTTGTAGAACTGCTTTCATTTTGTTCCATAGATTCCTGTATGTTGTACTGGCATTATCATTCACTTGTAGAAACTGTCTAATTTCTTCTTTAATTTCCTCTGTGACCCTTTGGTTGTTCAGGAGGGTGTTATACAATTTCCATATGTTTGTGGGAGTTTTGTATTTTCTTATGTTATTGAGCTCCAATTTTATTGCGCTATGGTCTGATAATATACAGGGGATAATTTCAATTCTTTTGCATTTACTTAGACATTATCTCTGAGATAGCTTGTGGTCTATTTTGGAGAATGATCTGTGTGCAGCTGAATAGAATGTGTATTCTGATTTTGTGGTGTGGAACACTCCATAAATATCTATTAAGTCCATTTGCTCAATAGCTTGGTTCAATTCTAGAATTTCATTGCTAATTTTTTTTCTAGATGATCTGTTTATTTGTGATAGTGGGATATTGAGGTCGCCCACTACAATTGTATTAGTGCTTATTTGGTTTTTCATGTCCATTAATATTTGTTTTGGATACTTGTGCATTCGTATTTGGTGCATATATATTTAGGATTGTCATCTCTTCTTCTTGAATTGTTCCTTCACAAGGATATACTGACCATCTTTGTCTCTCTTAATTAGATTTGGTTTGAAATCTACCTGGTTTGCAAATAAGATTGCTGCCTCTGCTTTTTTCTGGGTTCCTGTGGCATGGAGAACTGTTTTCCATCCTTTTACTTTCAGTCTATGAATTTCTTTTTGAGTTAGGTGTGTTTCTTGTATACAGCATATTGCTGGATTTTGCTTCTTAATTCATTCTGTCAGTCTATTTCTTTTGATTGGTAAATTGAGGCCATTAACATTGAGAGTTATAATTGATAAATATTGACTCATCTTTACCATGATGTTTTTCTGTTGTTGGCTCTTTTATTTCTTATTTTTCTCCCTTTCCCTTTAGTTTCTTACCTTGCCTGGTGGCTTCCCTCTGTTGGGCCTCATGGAACTGTGACCTTTTTCTAGGATATTGCTTAGAATTCTTTGGAGTGCTTGTTTAGTGTTCATGAAATTTCTCAGGTGTTCTTTGTCATGGAAGTATGTAATTTCCCCATCAGTTTTGAAAGATAATTTTGCAGGATACAACAGTCTAGGTTGGAGCTTATTTTCTTTTAGGGCTTGAAATACTTCACTCCACACTCTCCTTGATTTGAGGGTTTGTGTTGAGAAGTCTGCCATGATTCTGATGGGCTTTCCTTAATAGGTGATTTGTTTCTTTTCTCTAACTGCTTGTAGGATTTTGTTCTTCTGTTGAGTTTCTGGGATCTTGACTATTATATGTCTAAGTGCAGATTTTTTTTGATTGTGCCTAGTTGGAGTTCTATATGCCTCACTTACCTGTATGTCCAATTCTCCACCTCGGTCTGGGAAGTTTTCTACTATTACTTCTGTGAACAGTTTTTTATGTCAATTGTATCTTCTCCTGTTTTTTTGTGGACTCCTATCAGTCTTATATTATTCTTCTTTGCATCTTCTAGCAGCTGCTGGATTGTTTTCCTGTGGTCCCTTGCTATTTTTAAGAAATCTCTGTTTTCATGGTCCTTAACTGCAATCCTGTCTTCTATATCTGATATTCTGTCTTCAGATTCTCTTAATTTTCTCTGCATGCTTTTAGTGAAGTTTTTAATCTCCTGGATATCTGTTTGAATCTGTTTCATGGATTCCATTTCTTTTTATGTTGGGTGATCATGGTTTCCATTTCTTTCTTATGCTGGGCATTTATGGCTTCCAGCATGTTTCTGAGCGCATCTATTTTTTTTAATCAGTTTCTGTTCTAGAGCCTCTAATCATGTCTTTCACTCTGCTCACCATCTCTGTAGTTATCTGGGAGATTGCTTCTGCTTTGAATTTTTCTAGAGCCTCATTTATATGTTTTGTTACTTCCTGTGCTGTCAGTTCAGGGTGGTTGATTATCAGACTTTTCCACCTCATTTCCCCCAGAATTTGCCTTTTGTGGGGTGGAAGTCTTGTTTTGTGACTTGATTAAATGTCTTCTCATTTTTTTTTTGTACTTTCCTTGGTTTAGTTCCTGGGTTGATATTTTGAAGTTGCTTATTGTTGGTATCTTTGTTGATGTATTTAGAACACTTATGGAATGATTACTTCTCAGAAGTGTCTTCCAGATATAACTGGTCTTTAGGTTTTGAATCTCTAATGGCTCTGAGGCTATCTCATTTTCATTATACCAGGAAGGACAACTGCTTAGATCAATCACAACACCTTAGCCCAAGGGATACAATAAGCAACACCATAGCATCAAGTACATCTTAGAAAATGACAATTTGTGGTTGTTATTAATCTATCACCTTTAACTGTGTGAATTAAATAAAAATCAAGGACCAACATAACATGTGCTTATATTGGATAAACTCTTCAGTATAGGAACTTTACCCTTCAGGATGGGGAGTTAGAAGGAGTTTGGGAGGGAGGAATAGGTACGTAGAAGGATAGGGGAAGGTTAGCAGTGAGGCCAGAGAGCACAGTCAAGAGAAAGAAAGAGACCAAAAGACAAATAAAGAAGAAATACAAAAAAAAAGAAGAAATACAAATTAGAGCCAGAACAGGAACAAAAAGGGGAGATGAAGAAGAATGTGGGAAAGCAAGGGAGCAAGGCAGAGAGAGAGAGAGAGAGAGAGAGAGAGAGAGAGAGAGAGAGAGAGAGAGAGAGAGAGAGAATAAAAGAGAAAGAAAAAGTAAAACTTTTAAAAGAGTAGAAAGAAGAGAAAATTTTAAAAATCAGAGCAAAAAATAGTCTTAATTTTGAAAATAACAAATAAAAGATAAAAATGAAGGACCTCCTTCAGGGTGTGTCTCTGCTCTCACCATAGCCAACGTGGGCAGCAGTGTGCACTTATAAGTCAGTGAGTCTCAGCAAGCTAGTCCCAGACCCGTGAGATTCAGGCAGATTTCTGGCTGCAAGTCCCAAGTTGAGCTCCCTGACCTCCCACAGGGTTGAACTCTGCAAGGTTCTAGTGCAGGTTTCAGCTGCTCTTCCCCTGAAGATAGTCCATGTTCTGATGGGAGGTGATGATCCCTCCAACTTATCAAGTATGATGGTCTGGTATGCCGTTGTTGCAGAGATTCTCTTCACTTTTCCAGTGGACTTGTTTTCATCATGGAGCCTGAGAGAGACCCTCTGTGTTGTTCACTTCTGCAGCTCAGGACAATGGCTTTTATGTCCCCCTGTGGCTCTGTAGCGTGGAACCAAGTAGCTGCATAGCCAAAAGGCCAGAGGCTAGGGGTGGAGGGGCAAGGGCGGAGCCTCTTGTTGGAGGTGCCAGCAAGGCCCTGCTTTTGGCTGGTGGGTGTCCCTGGGGGCAGGGGGGTCCTCACCCTGTCTGGGTCACAAGCCTGTCCAGGTTGCAAGCATGTCCGGGTCACAAGCTGGAAGCCAGAGGAAGCAGGTTCCAGTCAGCCTGCAACTGTTCAGCCCCATGGCCACACTGGCCTGGTTGATTTCTTGATAGCAGCCATTCTTACTGGGGTGAGATGGAATCTCAGAATTGTTTTAATATGCATCTCTCAAATGACTAGTGATGTTGAACTTTTTTCAAATGTTTATTTGGTGCTTTTATTTCTTTTTCTGAGAAATGTCTGTTCATTTCGGATGCCTATTTTTGAATGGGGTCTTTATATTTGAGGGGTCTAATTTCTTTATTTTAGTTCTTCATGTATTCTAGATAGTAGACAGTTATCAGAAGAACAGCTGGTAAAAATTTTTTCCAACATTGTGGGTTTTCTCATAGCTCTGTTGCTGGTTTCTCTTGCTGTGCAGAAGCTTTTTAATAAGATGAGATCCTAATTGTTGATTCTTTGTGCTAGTTCCCATGCTACTGAGGATTGGTTCATAAAGTTTTTTCCTATGCTGATGTCTTCAAGAGTTCTCCCTAACTTACCTTCCAACAAGCTTAGTGTTTCTGTTTTAATATTTAATTCACTTTAATCCACTTCAATTTTAGTTTAGTACATGGTGAAAGAAAGGGTCTAGTTTTAATCTTTAGCAAGTGGAAATCTAGTTTTTCCAACACCATTTATTAAAGAGGTTATCTTTCCTCCAATAAGGATGGTTGGCTCTTTGGCAAAGATGAGGTAGCTGAGTGTGTCTGGAGTTGTTTTTTATCTTCTAGTCTATTCCTCTGATCCTCAGGTCTATTTCTTTTCCAGTACCATGCTGCTTTTATCACAGTAGCCTTGTTGTATAGTTTCAAGTTGGGGATTGTGATATTCCCTGACATGTCTCTGTTGCCTAGAATTGCATTTCCTATTCTATGCCTCATCTGGTTCAAATGAATTTTTGGGTTGTTTTCTCTAGATCTGTGAAATATACTGTTGGGATTTCAATTGGTATTGCATTAAATCTGTATAGCAGCTTTGGCACTATGGCCATTTTCACTATATTGGTTCTTCCTCTCAGGGAAAAGGGATCTCTTTCCATTTTCTTATATTCTCTTCGTTCTCTTTTTTCAAAGCCCTGTAGTTTTCAGTGTAGAGTTGTTTGTCTCCTTTGTTAGATTGATTGCTAGATATTTCATTTTTTTGGATGCTATTGTGAAAGGAATTGTCCCCTTAATTTCTTTCTTAGTGAATCTCTTATTTGTGTACAAGAAGGCTATAGATTTTGGAAGGTTTAGCTAGTATCCAGCTACTCTATTGTATCTGTCAATTAAGTCTAAAAGTCTTCTGGTGGAGTTTTGGGGTTTTCAATGCAGAGTATCATATCATCAGCAAATAATGACAGTTTAAATCCTTTCTTTCCAATCTTTATTCCTTTTATTTCTTTCTTTTGTCTAATTTCCATGACTAATGTTTCCAAATTATATTGAACAGGAGTGATGATAGTGGACATCCTTGTCTTGTTCCTGATTTTAGCATGAAGGTTTTCAGTCTTGACCATTTAGTATGATGTTTGCTGTTGGGTTTTCATAGATAGCCTTTATCAAGTTGAGATAAAGCCCATGCATTCCAATTTTCTGCAGGGTTTTTATCATGAATTGGTGTTGAATTTTATCAAATTCTTTTTCTGCATCTATTGAGATGATTATATCATTTTTGTCTTGAGTCTGTTAATACAGTGTATAACATTTAATGATTTATGTACGTTGAACCATCCTTGCGTCCCTACAATAAATCCAATTTGATCAGGGTGTATGATTTTCTTGATGATCTTCTGCATTCTGCTTGCCAGTATCTTATTGAGGATTTTTGCATCTGTGTTCATTAGGAGGATTGGCCTGTAGTTTTCTTTTTTGGTTGGGTCTTTCCCTGGTTTTGGAATCAAAGTAACACTTGCTTCCAGGAACAAATTTGGGAGTATTGCTTCTCTTTAAATTTCATTGAAAAGTTTAAAGAGTAGTGGCAATAGTTCTTCTCTAAATGTCTTGTAGACTTCAGCAGTGCAGCCATCAGGACCTGGGCTTTTCTTTGTTGGTAAATTTTTAATTACATTTTCAATTTCACTCATTGTAATTGGGGCATTTAGAATTTTTATATCTTCTTCATTCAACTTTTGTAATTCCTATGTTTCTAGAAATCTGTTCCATTTCTTCTGTGTTTTCCATTTTATTTGAGTACAGGTTCTCGAAGTAGGTATTGATGATCCTCTGGATTTCTGCTGGATCTGTTGTGACTTCACCTTTTTCTTTCTTACTTGTATGGATTTGAGCCTTTTCTTTTTTTTTTTTAATAAGGTTGGCTAAGGGTTTATCAATTTTATTTATTCTTTCAAAAAACCAACTCTGATTTGTTGATTTTTTTGTATCATTCTCTTAATCTCCATTGCATTGATTTCTTCTCTGACCTTTATAATTTCCTCCCTTTCACGAGCTTTGGTTTGTCTTGCTCTTCATTTTCTAGGAGCTTAAAATTCCTGTATGTTGTAATGGCATTGTCATTTAATTGCAAAAATTGTCTAATTTCTTCTAGGCAATGATTTTCAAATAAAGCAGACTGCTAAAAAGTTTTTAGAGAGAAGTATTATACTTTGGTAAGTTAAGATTTTCATTTCTACAAAGGCAACATTTAGGGAAGCAATGGCAATCTAAAATGGGAGAAAATATTTCTAATACATACACCTAACAAGAAATAATATTTCAAATATACAAAAAGGTCTACAATTCAATTGTAAGAAACAACTCAGTAAAACTGATGACTCTTTGAAGAGGCATTTAATAAAATGATATATAAAATTTGCAATATGCATATGACACATAAGTCATTGATTATCAAGAAGTACCAATTGAAAAAACAAGATACTATTTTGTACCCACTAGTGTGGCTAAAAATAAAAGACTGGAAAAACCAATTATTGGTTAAGATATAAAGTAATCAATCCTACTATAAAATGATACAACCACCTTTAAAAAGAGTTTGACTGATTTTCATAAATTTAAGCAAGTGTTTACAATATGGCCCAGCCGTTTCATTTATAGATATTTGCAAATATACTGGTACAATCACTGTGGAAATCAGTTTGGAGATTTCTCAAAAAACTAGGACTAGAGGTTTCATTTGACCCAACTATCCCTCCTCTTGGTATTTCCCCCAAAGAATTAAAAGCATCATACCACAGCAATATTTTCACACCCATGTTCATAGCAGCTCAATGTATAATACCTAACTCTTGAAAACAGACCAAGTCCCCATCAACTGATGAATGGATAAAGAAGATGTGACATTTTTTATACAATGGAGTACTGTTCAGCCATAAAGTTAAATTGGAGACATTTCTAGGAAAATGGATGCACTTTGAGACCATACTCTTAAGTGAAATAAATAGGACATACGTGTGTAAATATGGCATTGCTTCTCTCGTGTGAGAAACTGAAAGTGTAAGGACCAAAATATGTAATAGATAGTGTGAAAGGGGAAGAAAATGCTTAAAAGTGGAGGAGCACTAGGCAGAGGGTCACTAAGGAAAGGGAAGGAGAGGAATAGGGAAAAAATGAGAAAAGAAAGATAAATGGAAACAAGGCTTTTGTAAATAAGGAAGGGAAAGGGTTGAAAAGAGGTGAGAGGAATGGGAAAAAATTAAAATCAAGTTATGTCATATACAACTACAAATTCCATATGATGAAGATGATCCTCATGTATATCCAGATTGTACTAATATTCAATTGCACTAAAAACTCAATAAAAAAAACCTGAGAGAACATAAAACAAAAACAAAAAACAGAAAATACATCTCTATACCAGGAGTGCTCAAAGAAGTTTTATTTGAGTCAAAAAATGAAAATAAAACTATGTTTATCAATAATTTTATTGATAAACACATTGTATTATATATTATATTCATTCAACAGAATATTCACCAAAACAAAAGTAGAAAGTACCAAAAAATGCAGAATCATGGATAAATTGTCAAATATGATACTAAATGAAAAAATCTGTACACAAATGTGCATACTGTTTTATTCTATACATCAAAAGACTGATTGAAAACTTGATACTGCTATAAATTATATCATTTGTTATGTGAGAATGGGTAGGACATGGAGGGAGAATGGATTGCAAAAAACCTTGAGAAAATTTTCTATATAAATATTTTTATTGTGATGAGGATAGTAATGGTTCATACAATTGTTTAAAAGCAAAAAGTCATTAAGCTATACACTTAAATTACTGTGGTTTATCATATGAAAATATAGTAACAATAAAACTATTTTTTTTTTCTCTTGAGACCTAGAGTTGATTTGGGGTGAAAGAAATAGCAGTTCATACCAGTTCCCCAGCTGACAAAAAAGAATCAATGAGGTATTGTGGACACTTATTCTTCTGAATCTTGTCAAAACCTCATCATGGGTCTAGGTCACTATCCACATTTAGTAGATTAAAAAGAAGATTATATAGAAAGCAAATAGTCCAAGTCAGCCATGAAAAATAGATTCAGTCAGGACACATGACTTTTCACTACAAATAAAAATACTGATGTAATAAGTGAAGATATATTAAGTGGTATAGGGAAAAAGATATTTTACCCTGAAATTAAAATAACAGGCAACATAAATCAGAGTTATATTTTATATGCTTAAACATTCATACATATTAATCAGTAAGTGCATGTAGACCCCAGACAGAAGCCTGCATGGACCAGAGTGGTGCTGGTGGACACGGGTCCCAGCAAGGGCCCCACCCAGACCCCAGCAGCTTGGACCCACAGGCCCTAGACAAAGACCTCCCTGGAAAAGAGCTGCACAGGCACACAGGCACAAAAGCAACAGCCAGGGGCCAGCCCAGATACCATTGGTAAGTGCATACAGACCCCAGCCAGAGGCCCACTCAGACACCAGTGACTGGGGTGCACAGCCCCCTGCCAAAGGCCCTCTCACATAACAGGTACCCAGGTGGACAGGCCACCACCAGAGGCACACCCAGATATGATCCTGGAATCTATGGGACACAATGAAAACAGTCTTATGAGGGAAATTCATAGCAGTGAATACTCATATTAGGAAAACTGATAAAGCTCAATTAAACAACCAGATGATGAACCTCAAGCTTCTAGAAAAAGAAGAGCAGGACAAACCCAAAGCTCATACAGGAAAGGAAATTATAAAGATCAAAGCAGAAATCAATGCAATAGAGAGTAAGAGAATAATAATAAAAAAAATCAATGAAGCCAAGAGTTGGTTCTTCAAAAGAATAAACAAAATTGACAAATTCTTAGCCAACCTTATCAAAAAAAAAAAGGAAAGAAAAGGCCCAAATCCATGCAAATAGGAATGAAAAGGGTGAAATTACAATGGACCCAGCAGAAATTCAGAGGCTCATCAACACCTGTGTCAAGAACCTATATGCAAATAAGATGGAAAACACAGAAGAAATGGACAGGTTCCTAGATACATATGAATTACCAAAGTTGAATGAAGATGACCTAAATATTCTAAGAAACCCAGTATCAATCAACAAAATTGAAAACATAATTAAAAACTTAACCAATGAAGAAAAGCCCGAGTTTTGTCTTCAAGGCTGAATTCTATAAGACATTTAGAGTAGAACTAGTGCCACTACTGTTTAAACCCTTTAGTGAAATTGAAAAGGAAGCAATACTTCCAAATTTATTCCTGAAACCAAGCATCACTGTGATCCCCAAAGCAAAGAAAGACCCAATTGAAAAAGAGTAGTAACAGACGAGAAAATGCAGAAACAACTCCAGACATACTCAGCCACCTCATCTTTGACAAAGGAGCCAAACACCCTCACTTTTAGAAAAGATAGCCTCTTTAGTAAACGGTGCTGTAAAAATTGGGTTTCAACTTGCCAAAGGTTAAAACTAGACCTATATCTCTCACCATGCAGTAAACTAAAATTGAAATGGATTAAAGATCTAAATATTAAAATAGAAACACTAGACTGGGTGGAAGAGAAGTTAGGTAGAACTCTTGAAGACATTGGCACAGGAAAAGATTTCATGAACAAAACCTCAGTTGCAAGTGAACACAATCAACAAATGGGATCTCTTCTTATTAAAAAGCTTCTGCACAGCAAGAGAAATCACCAACAGTGTGAAGAGACAACCCATAATGTGGGAAAAAATTTTTACCAACTCTTCCTCAGAAAAAGGTCTAGTGTCTAGAATATATAAAGATTAAAAAAAAATCAGACCTCCCAAATTTAAAGACCCAACCCAAAACTGGGTATCTGAAATGAACAGACATTTCTCAGACAAAGAAGTAGAAATAGCAAATAAACATATGAAAAAATGTTCAACATCACTGGTCATTCGAGAGATGCAAATGAAAACAATGCTGAGATTCCACCTCACCCCAGAAAGAATGGCTGGTATCATGAAATCAACCAATTAACAAATGCTGGCAGGGCTTCGGGGAAAGAGGAACACTGCTACACTGCTGTTGGGAGTGTAGATTGGTCCAACCACTGTGGAAATCAGTATGGAGATACCTCAAAGAACTAGGACTGGAAGTCCCATTTGACCCAGCTATTCCTCTGCTGGGTATCTTCCCAAAGAATTAAAAGTATCATACCAGAGTGATATATGTGCATCCATGTTCATAACAACACAGTTTCTAATAGCTACAACTTGGAAACAGCCCAATTTCTCATCAACTGGAGACTTGATAAGAAAAATGTGGGTTTGTTTTTTATAAAATGGAATACTACTCAGCCATGAAGAATGAGAAACTAGATACATTTATAGCTAAATGGATGCACATTGAGGCATACTCTTAAGTGAAATAAATAGGACAGATGTGAAAATATCAAATAGTTTCTCTGGTGTGAGAAAATGAAAGTGTAAATAAGGATCAAAATGTATTATAATTAATGTGAAATAAGAAGGAAAGGCCCAAATGGGAAGGGAGATTTGAAGGGGTAGGGGAAAGGAAAGAAGGGAAAGGAATAAATATTAGAAAAGGTGAAAAAGGAAACAAAGTCTTTGTAAACACGGAAGGGTGGAGGGCTTGATGAGAGGGCAGGAGAATGGGGAAAAAATAAGAACCAAGATATATTATGTAACAGTACATATTCCCAATGACGAATGTCAGCATATTGTATACCTAAAATGCACCAACAAAATTAATGAATGAAAAAAATGCAAAAAGCAAAAAAATAATTCATACTTTATGTAGTAAAATACCACAAGTAAATCTCTATAAATGTCCTCTAACAACGGATTGACAAATAGTGTATTCAACTTAATTATGAACACAGAAAAACCTGCCTCCTAATAATTTTCATAATGTAAAATTCAATAAGACCATAATATATGCAAATGTTCAGTTTGATTAAGTAGAATGGGGGCATCGTTGACAAAGATGAATAAAAAGCTTTAACAACACAAACACACAAACACGCACGCACATGCACACACAAACATGCTATCCATGTTTTACTCAGAGAGGATCTGAAAAATCTCTTTACGTACTATTGTAAATTGAGAATTCAAAATTAATAGGTAGGAACTGCATTACAAACTGTAACTTTTGGATTGCTTCTTTTGGTGGCCTCAAGCAATATTTCTCATTTTCTAGCCTTCAAAAATTACTTGATCAGAGATTATATGATTATCTGGGGGTGATAAACTATATTTTAAAAGTTAACAATCATTTTAGAAAGTATAAGATCATATACTGATGTAAATGTCCCATAAGTGACATTTTAGTTATTGTATATTTTATAAATGAACTTAAAATATCATAGAAAGGGGATAGTTTGGTGCTCCTCAATTTTATATGAGATTGTTTATTTTCAGAATCTAGTAATCTAAGCATTTCTTACACTGCATGCTGGTTCAGCTGAAAATGTTAATCATATTTCTATTTTTGAGAAATGATGAACAAAGACCACAACATTTCTGCTATAAAGATTTATTAAATGTTAAGTGTTCTCCTTTTCATTATCATGCATTTCTTTGTGGAAGTAATACTTACTGGAATGGGAAGAGAATCATATGACAAGTAGTAATTTTCAGACAAATAAAGGGGCTGCTTCATTGAAACACAGCATTATCAGAAACTTGAAGGTTCAAACAATGCATATCTATCAAGCAATAGAAACCTCCATCTCCATGTTATACACACATAAGTTCACACATTCACAAATACAACACTCACATAAACAATCTACATACACCAAAGAAGCAATCCACATGCAAGACACACAAATATCACACATACCTAACATGGGCACTTGACCCCCCCAAAAAATCCATCATCTTCTATATAGCCAAAGCAAACATCAAGTTTTCAAGACCTGTTTTTTTAAGAAAATAATTTGTTAAAAGCAATAATAAAGAAGTAAAAAATACTATTTTGTTACCGCATATATTACAACCTTTGCCCTGGTTTCCAACCGTTACTGTCAATTTAGATTGAAATATATTACCAGACTAAATAACTGGCAGGTTCTTTTTCTCACAATGATAAATAATGTTAAATACAACACACATTTAATCATGCCCATTATCATATCTTTGAATTTATTGAAGGATATGGATACAATAGATTCAGAAATTACTTGCTGAATGAATAAATCAATGAATAAATACACTGATTGGAAAATAATAACAAAATAAATAAAATAATAAAATATTAAATATAATCTTGTAGATCTGGCTAGAAGTGACATATAAATACTATTTCTACATAGTAGATTATCAGTGAACTTATAGTTTGCTAAATCTGTCCCCTGACATAACTCTTGTCTAATTGAAAATATTTATTTACTCACGTAATATCTTTTCAAATTTGTCACTCATTTCCTCTGCCTCTGTCCTAAGAATCTTAGTATTGCATATTGTGAAAAGTTGTTCAGGGTTCTCCCTACTTCTAGCTTCCCTTGATTCTAAACTTCCATTCTGTGTTTTAAAAATAATCCCAGGCTAATTTTTATAAAGGCAAGAATTTGCACAATTTACTACCCAGCTTGAATGTTATCAATTTTCCAATTTCTGTATCAACAGAATAATTTCTGAATTCATTATCATTGTGTTCCGGGTCTTTCTAGATGTGGCTGAACACTGTCTACCCAACTCATGTATCTCTACTTCTCTCTTAGGTCCTCTCATCTAATCTACATTGCACTTTTCCAAGCTGATATTTCTGCTCACATTGATCCCTGCCTTAACATGCTACCCTTTATGCTTCATTCCTTCTTCCTTTCACCTGATCAGGCCCAGCACATCTTAGGCTGTTGTTACAAAGACTTCCTGGCACCTAGAAATAATCTTCTTTTCTTCTGAGCATATCACTAATTATCTCTACCACATTTCCTAAATATATGTGTGATACAACACGAATAGTATGAGGTAATAAATGTCTAATAACTTTTGAATACCCTAGTAGAAATTAATTGCAGAAGATTTTTTGTCCACACTGCTTTAAGAAGG
This sequence comes from Heterocephalus glaber, assembly GCF_053883595.1. Classification (NCBI taxonomy): domain Eukaryota; kingdom Metazoa; phylum Chordata; class Mammalia; order Rodentia; family Bathyergidae; genus Heterocephalus; species Heterocephalus glaber. The sequence goes on along the minus strand of NW_028258406.1, from coordinate 5,735,003 downwards.
ATTAAATAGAATGGAGCATTGATCAAGAAACCCATATTGTACAAAGCATCTAATGGAACTGGCATTCCAACAAATGCATTATAGGAAAACACTTCACTATGACAATTTTACAACATATATTTAAGGGCTGAGTTACCTTTATCTTTTTTCCCTCATAGATATTATAATTTTGTAGCTGAACATATTCTTTTTCTATGGGTTAATTCTAGAACTTTTAGGTTACTATTACTGTTGTAACCTTATTTCTAGCATTCTATTAGTGTTTTTCTTTCTTTTTTTTTCTCCCATTAACTTTATTGGTACATTTTAGGTATAAAATACAGTTACATTCATCATTGGGATCTTGTACCATTACACGAGTCTCTTGGTTCTTATTTTTTTCCCCTTCCCTTGCCCTCCATTCACCCCCTCCACCCTTCCCTATTTGCAAAGATTTTGTTTCCATTTTTTTCCTCTTCTCATATTTTTTCCTTTCACTTTTTTCCCTTCCCCTACCCCTCCCAATTCCCCTGTTCTTTCAGACCTTTTCTTCCTGTTACACAATATCAGTTATACATTTTTAAAATTATAATATTAAGATCTAGGAGACATTACCACAGATTTTAAAGAATTTAAAAGGATATAGAAAACATATTACAAAAATCTTTTTTGAAATAAATTTGACAACTTCTAAGAAGTAACTTAGAAGACAAATTAATGAAACTAATCTCTCTACAATATGTTTGCTATGTATTTCCAATTTATTTTATCTGAATATACGTACTGAATTTCCCTAAGTTACTGTATTAGTTTCCTCTTGTTACTGTAACTAATTAGAGTAAGATTGGTGGCTAAAACAATGTAAATTTATTAACAGCATAGGTGAGGTCAGGAGTCTCAAGAGTCTCACTGGGTTAATATCAAAGTGTTACTGCTGAATTCCTTTCTACAGACTCTATGGCAGAATATATTTCATTGCTTTTTTTCCTGTCCCAATGTAATCCTCAGTTTTTGTAAGCCATTGTCAAATCCAGCAATGCGCAGTCAAGTTTTTCTCACTCTTTTACCCTGTTTCTTTCAGTTTATAAGGGTTGATTACATTAGGTTTACAAAACAATCCTAGTTAATTCCCTCATCTGAAGATCACGTGGTTAGCAACTTTAATTCCATCAGCAGTCTTAATTCTCCTTTGTCTTTCAATATAGAAAACTCATAGGCTCTAGGAATAGCTATGTGGACATATCTGAAAGGTTATTACTCTCGCTAAAACAGATACCTTAAAATATTTTGTACCAATGTGTGACATGTGTTACTTATGCAACCTGAGTAAGAATAATCACAATGATCTTTAGGGCACATAATTTATCTTCTTATATATATTACAAGTGAGAAGGCAGTATAATTTTTCTGTATGCCCTCAGCTGATTTGTAGTAAAGGTGTCAACTCAGATTATTCTGTCATTAATTCCATAAGCAAATAAACACATACATTGGCAAACACTGATGTTACCTGTTTTAAACTTCATTAATTTAAATTATTTTGAGAATGTGTTATTTTTTTTTGCTAAGATTCTTTTATTGGTACATTTTAAGTACACAATACATTTACATTTATCATTGGGTGCTTGTACCTTTACATGATGTATCTTGGTTCTTATTTTTTCCCCATTCCCTGTGCTCCCTTCACCCCCTGCCCCCTTGCCTATTTACAAAGACGTTGTTTCCATTTTTTCATTTTCTCATAATTTTTCCTTTCCCTTCTTTACTTTCCCCTTCCCCTCCCACTTCCCCTACCCCTTTGGACGTTTTCTTCCTATTTCAAATTATTCTTCTTAATAACTTTAATCCTTATTTACACTTTCAGTTTCTCACACTAGAGAAACTGTTCGGTATTTACACGTGTGTCCTATCCTCAATATGCATCCATTTAGCTGTAAATGTCTCTAGTTTCTCGTTCTTTATGGTTGAGTAGTACTCCATTTTATAAAAAAAAAAAAACCACATCTTCTTTATCCAGTTTCCAGTTGATGGGCACTTGGGCTGTTTCCAAGCTTTCACTATTACAAACTATGCCGCTATAAACATGGGTGAACACATATCACTGAGGTATGATTCTTTTAATTCTTTTGGGAAGATATCCAGTAGGAGAATAGCTGAATCAAATGAGACCTCTAGTCCTAGTTCTTCAAGATATCTCCATACTGATTTCCACAGTGGTTGCACCAGTCTGCATTCCCATAAACAATGGAGAAGGGTTCCTTTCTCCACACACCCCCACCAGCATTTGTTATTGGTTAATTTCTTGATAGCAGCCATCCTTTCTGGAGTGAGGTGGAATCTCAGTGATATTTTCATCTGCATCTCTTGAATGACTAGTGATGTTGAACATTTTTTTCATATGTTTATTTGCTGCTTTTACTTCTTTTACTGGATTTCAACCTGCCAAAGATTAAAACTAGACCCATATCTACCACCATGCACTAAACTAAGATCGAAGTGGATTAAAGATATAATGTTAAAACAGAAACACTAAGCTTGTTGGAAGATAACTTAGGTAGAACTCTTGAAGACAGTAGCACAGAGAAAGACTTTATGAACAAAATCTTAGTAGCATGGGAACTAGCACAAAGAATCAACAACTGGGATCTCATCTCATTAAAAAGCTTCTCCACTGCAAGGGAAACCACCAACAGAGCTAAGAGACAACCTATAATGTGGGAAAAAAATTTTAGCAGTTGTACCTCAGACAAAGGACTACCATCTGGAATATATAAAGAACTGAAAAAAGTCAGACCTCCCAAATTCAAAGACACAATTCAAAAATGGGCATCTGAAATGAACAGACATTTCTCAGAGAATGTGTCATATTTTTTATATACTACTATGTCTTTCCTTTTCTTCTTAATATAATTTTTACAGCCAGCCAAGATAACATTTCAGGCAGAATTTGTCTGTTCTAGAATTCATGATTTAAAGACTGATTCATGTGTTATAGCTACAGTTAGAGTATTTAGAAAACCAAGAGCTAGGATGATAGTTAAAGAAAAATCATAGAAGTCTTGGTTTGACTGGGGAAATACTTAAAATATAAACCTGACATTAGTATATAGTACATAATGAAAGTACTACTTTTATTTACTGCTGAAATTTATTTGAATTATTTAAAGAAATTTAATTTTAAGAAAATGAGTATGATTAGAATACCTTAGATCTCTCTCATTATTTTCCAACCCTCTGTATCAATTTGATTAAAGAGCAATAAATATATCTCATGATTCAGGATTTATATTTGTTGATATTGTTTGGGAAATATATAGCATAAATAATTTTTAAATGAATGAAATTCTGTATCTTTTGGTTTTGCAGGTGACTCTTAAATTCCATAGGAAGAATTCACAGTGGGAAGATGTGAAATATTAGACTGATGTATAACAGTAGTTCTCAAAAGTAGCTACCTTTAGAATCCTTGATTACTTTAAAAATCTCAATGTTGAGGTCAGTTGTAATGAACCTATGGCACGCATGCTTCAGCGGGCTGTTTGTTATCATTGAAAGCTCTAAAAGGTTCTCCATCACTGTCTTAGGTCATATCTCAAAGGAATTAAATCAGAAATGGATTCTAGATTACACCTCAGAGTAATGAAATCTGTAGTCAGGTTCCAATGTAGGGGCAGAGTAAAGAAATACTGATCTAGAGACAGTGGGGCCCCAGCAACAACTAACAATATATGAAATCTGTAGACAAATCTTCATATACTAATTTATTCTCTATATTCCCCTTTATTTAATTGCAAGGTTTTAAAAATATTTGTAACTAACTCCAGGAGTACAGATTAATTTCTTAGCACCCACCTTTAATTTTTTCAATCTCTTCATCTTCACTCCAGATTCATGGCAGAAGATTCAATTTCAAAGTTCAACCATTGATTTACATGGCCTTATACTAATAAGCTAATAAGAAATTCTTAAATTAATCATGTATTAATAAATATATAGAGAGATTGGGGATTAAACAACTAAATTTTAAAGTCTAAACAAAGGAGTGAATGGGTGTGTTTAACCGCAGATGTTCATATTTCTACCTACTGTTCATTGACAATTCACTTTATATATGATCAAATCTTATGAGGCCAGGGCTATTATGTTAAAAAAAAAAAACTAGAGGCACTAAATTCAAGTAAAGAAAATAATAAAACATGGTATAGGTCATATAGCATCTGATTTAAGAAGAATTATGAACCCAGTCCATCTGCATCCACAGTTTGTGTATTTAACCACTATGCTATATAAAACTTTAGAAGGAGAAGATACAACCATGGATTTTTAAGCAAGAATGGAGACCTTCTCAGGGACCAGTTTTTCTAGACCTTTCACTGGAGCAGCAGAGAAACAATACTCCCCAAACATTAAAAACAGCTGCAGAAAGCATTTTGTAAACATATGGTATTTGTATAATTAATGTTTAAGTGGAAGATTTGCTTACAGTTGCAGAATTACAGTTAGAAAACCTGAAATTTCCAGAGCTGCACCCCTAGTACATTTCTTTCTTTCCAAAACCACCTATTCCTAATTTCTCTTCCTCATTACCTGATAACTACAATACTGGTTATTCAATGCATCTTTGAGAAAATAGCCTTGATAAAACTTTGATGTCTCTCCTCCCTTTCATTGCCAACCCTCAGGTCCAGGAACTCCAACACTGATCTTCATGTAGTTATGCCTTCCACAAAGCCCATGTTCCCTTTTTCCAATAGATGACCCTTCCTAAAACATAAATCTAAACATGTATTCCCTTTGTTTAAAATAGTTAAAAAGCTTTCAGGCTAATACTGTAATTACTTTTAAGGTAAAGTCTCATCTCCTTAACTGTATTTCTAAATAATTTCAGTATTGAGTCTTTAGTTTTTATTCCACTCTTATTGTAAATCTACTGTTGAAGCCAAATATCTTTACTCCTTTGCTTCTGAGAATTTATGTATGTGATTGACATTACAGGTAATTAAAAAATAAACCATTTTTTTCTGAATATATCCAATCATGATTGTGAACACATGCAACTATTAACTTTCTTAGGAATGTTGCACTCCAACTTCCAGCTACAACATAATGAACACTTTTTTCTATAATACAATAAATTATGAGACTCAACAAATTGGAATATATAGCAGCCTTCAGAAAAGAAGTAGTTAGGATTATCTAAAGAAGAAATGTACCTATATTTTTGCCACAGTTTAAAAATATTTTAGATTATCAGTTAGCAAATGGTTCATTTGAAATTATATCAGGTATCTTTCCCCATATTTACTATTTTTCACCTTAAGTTTTCATGAATAAAATAGATGACATTTTATTCAATACCACATGTCACTTAGATATAATTATTAGAACATGACAATGCACACTATTTCCCTTGTTAGTAGCATTGAAGAAACAGACGTAGGCCCATATACTAACTGTCTTATAATTTAATTATTTGGGTTAACGAAGGAAAATAAAGAAACCAGTTGAAAAGATGATGTAGAGTGGGTATTTTAATTATAACATAAGTGATCCAGAAGTAATAAAATTTCGAATATAAATGTACATGAGTACAAATAAGGATAATGGTTTTCATACTTTGTGCTATAAACATAACTCTACCAGCTCCCTCTCCCCTGTAACAAAAGCAAGAGATTTATTACTGTTTTTTATTCCTCCCATGATTAGCAATTTCCTCTAAAGCAGGTAAATTGTTCTTTACTGAAACAAACATAAACAAAAATTAAATATTTTAAGGTATGCTGTTATTATAAGTGACAGAAATATATCTGCCTGGAATATGATGACAGAATGCAAAAGAACTCATGGGCCTATATAAAAACTTGAGAATGAACTTCTACAGTTCTGTATGTTGGTCCCAAGAAATATCACCAAATCTCCATGTGAAAGCAAACACTGACCAAGAGTTAGTATTGACATTCAAGGTCAGATAACTAGAAGGTAGAGTTTCGCAGCAAGAACTTGAAATTTCTGACAAATCTTAATTCTTAGCAAAAATCTGAATAAAGAACCTGAGACCATTCCAAATGTAAAACATTATTCAAAGCATCCAAGTATATAAACTGAGCCAACACAAGGGATTATGGAAAAGGTTACAGTTTAATGCATGCATAAACTAAATAGAGCTGAGCTAGTTTGTAGGACTATACTATCTATGTGTCAAAAGGGATCTTAGCTTCTGTAATGAGTACAATTAGATAACTTTATGTGTAAAGGAAGAGAAAATGAGAGAGGAAATGAAAATACTAAAAATGAAAAATTAGGTAAGAAGGAAGGTAAAAGTGGAGAGAGAAAATAAGGAAGAAGGAAATTTTGTTAACTTATGAGAAGAGTAAAGATGATGATAAATGGCATATAAGAAACTTCAGTGTCAAATTTTACTGACTTTATTTATTCATTATTAAAGATTAGTTATTTTTCATTAGGTAAAATAGAAAAACAACTCCTACTCTGACCATGTTAGCATATATTTTCTATTATGACAGATGCTTTGGAAAAGCTATTGCATAACAGAAGTAATGTTATCACTTAGCAGAGGCATAAAAAACTAACTGGAAAACGACAGTGGAAAGGAATTGTGGTAATGCTGAAAGATTATAACAAACCTTTATTCACTTATTCACTTATTCATTCATCAGATTTAGGGTAGGCAACATCAGCTTCTTGACAGAGTAATTGTGAGGAGATGTAAAAAAAAAAATCCTAATGTAATCAGATGCATTTTATGAGTTCACAATGGAAAAGTACATATAATAAGGGGACAAAACCATTCAGAAGATAAAGGCAACACATGCTTGCTCAAGATATCAATGAAAGACTGACTACCTTCAAAAGGGTAGTGTTTTGAGAACACTGATGCATGGTGGGAGCAACCGTCTAAAACTGCAGTGTTTGACAGCCAAGAACAAGGGAGAGAGGCAGTGCTGGAAACAGAACGAGAGATTTCTCTAGCCCTTGATTTCAGAGAATGAGCAGCTTGGTCCCTCTTTCAAGACATATCAACCAAATTTCTTCAGCCTTAAAATAACTGAAATTTAAAAAATACATAAATCACAATTATGATTTAATCAAACAGGTTTAACTTCAGATATGCAGTAAATCCCTGGGCAACTACAACAAGCTGACAATCTTGATACCAGCAGTTTCTCACAGAAGTGGGATTCTGATTTGGATAAAAGAACAGAGGCAACATGAAAGACAGTGTGCCTCTCTTTGAGTAATTGCTTTTGTTACTAATGGGAAAGAACTGTATCCTGTTATCCTGAAGTAGCACTGCAATATGTGGCAGCCACTAACTAATTCAGAGCAGGATAGTTAGAGGATATACAACTATTTGATATATTGACTTCTGAAACACTTTTCTACCCAAGCAAGCCAATAAATAATATTTCGAAAGGTAAGGATACATGTAATTAAACTTAACTGAAAAGATTTTAAAAAAACAGTCCTCATACTGTTACACCTAAACTTTCAAGCTTGCATCTATAAATATGAAACAGAATCTAGTTGTTTATGCAGGTGTCAGAGTTTCCTGAAGGATAGGTCTTAGTTAATAATAAATCATAACACATGAGAGGAATATAATGTAATGTCTAGGCTAAGAAATTGTATAGCCATAAGAGGAACTCTCACCTGCTTTGGAAAGTAAATAACTCTGGGGAACTGTATATGGCCAAAGAAATTCACAGCTTTCCTTACTCTGTATATAATTTCAGTATTTAACCTTGTGTTGGTTGATCTATTCTTGTGTGTGTCTTTTATTTATATCATATTGCAAACTTAGCAAGAGTAAGCACTATAATCCTTTCTATGTTGTCATCTACAGATCACAATGCTTAGTATCCAGAGGTCCAAAAATAATATTTATAGCTAAACTATACTGATGTATTTTTGCCCTTGCAAGCTTTGGGCAAATCATAGTATTCTGCTTTTGTTTTGTATTATTTTTTCTTCTCTTCCTAAAATATTGTCTCAGTTACCTTCAGGACTATCAGCCGAGTTTCTACATCAAGTGAAGTCTAAAGCTGAAACTGCATATTTAAATACTCCATGTGCAAATACATATGGTCAAAAAACTAGTTTCCAAGCTTCAGTGAGTGAATAGGTGAACAGACTGTGACCACAAGGAGTTTAAAATCCAAAAGAGACTGCTCTTTAATAGCCTTGATGATTGTCAATCTAGCAGAATTCAAAAGAAGTTACATGAAGGGCAAGGATGTTAGTTCAGGTACTAGTACTACAGAATACACAAATGAATAAAAGAAGTGTGAATATCTCATGAACAGTGGATCCTGTACTATAGTATACAGGTTGAGGAAGAAAAATTGTTCTTGTATTTTGAAGAACTCTGGAGTCAAACCAACCATGACATTCCGGTTCTACATTTTACTAGCTAGGCAATTATGGGTTGCATTACATTTCTGTCAGAAGGATCTGAAGAAAGATAGTACATTCTGTTGTGTTATAAATAGGAGCATGAGTGCAGAATACACATATTATAATTTCTAGCACTCATGCTTCAGTGAAAGTGAGGCAAATTAATGATTTGGAAATACAGAAACAGTGGAAGTGTTTGTGCAAAATTAGAGTTGTACTTTAATAAAATTTTGTTATTCTGTACATATTCAAAAATTACACTCATTTGAATACTGGAGATTCCAAACAAAGAGGGTAGAAATAGAAGGATGAGAGTGTAAAGAGAAAATATGGCAAAATATTATTCAGAAAAGGCACAAATTCAGATTTATATACAAGAAATAATTATGGCCTAGCAGTTTGGAAATGGGTTCTTTTCCTGACCCCCTGAATCTAGCTTCATGTCTGGTACTATATTTTCTCATGAGTAGTGAGCAGTGGGCTACTAATTCTTTCAGTCCTATTGGAGCTTTAATTTTCATATCTATGAACAGATTAAGTAGACAATGGAAGTGGCAGATAAAATATGGCATCAAAATTTCAAAGTTTAGGGGAGACTGAAAAGCAGGATTAAAAATGAGAAACAAGTATAAGAATTACTTTGAATATTTGAAATTTGCTTTTTCACTTCTATATTTGTACCTGAAATTTTTATTTATTAGCAGAAAATACAAATCAAAGCATTTAAGGAGAACTGGGAATCTAGATTTGACACATCAGCAAGGAGATGTACAGCAGGAGTCAATTTGGAAGTCCTCTGTATAAAGGTGACAGTTGGTGCTTCAGAAGTGCATGATAGCACAGAGAGTGACATTTTTTACAGAACAGAAAAAAGCAAACCAAAGACAGGGCTTTTGCCAACACTCATATAGATAGTATCAAAAGAAAAATCAGGAATGGAGGTATATTTTTCAGTGAAAATTTTACAAATGTACATGAAGAAATTAGGTGACTTTGAAGAAAATGCTAATTCTTTATGTACATATTCACTGGATTTCATTAAGTAATATTAACAACCACACAAATGTAGCCTTAGTAAGCCAATTATTATTAGGGTGTGAGCAGTGGACACCTATTTGGGGTATGACATTGGTTTTTTTCTCCCAATATAGGAATGACATATCTATGATTTGGTCTTAGACATTTATAATGCCAGAGACCATTTGCTCCTAGCGATTCCTTTAATAACATCAAGAAAGGTGAAGAATGCCGAAAATCCTATTGAATTTGAAGTTTGGGAAAATGTGTGTCTTTCTGGGAACACAATTGAAATTTCAGGAGAATAAATATAAAAGTGGTCATGAGAAAAAGACAAAGTAAAAGTCTTCAAGACAAATTATTAGAACATCAAGATAATGTTTTAAAAGTAACAAAAACCAACTTTAAATGGTGGCAACTTGAAAGGATAACAAAATATAGAAAAACCTATCATGTATTAGTGTGTTCTGACCATTGCCTAGCAAAAGAACAAATCAGAATAAATAAAAATAAATCTATTTATCTATTGTTAAAAACTCTTCTCTGGAGTCATGATTTACTTAGGCTCAGATCCTGGCTAAGTCATTTACTACCCATTTGACTTTAGGAAACATTATTCCTCTGTGTCTAAATGTCTGCATCTGCAGAATATGTACAATACCATTATCTAACACATAGGCTTGTTGTAAGAATTAAAGAGTGCATGTTAGACAGCAAGCACAGAGGCTACCACTACAGGTAATTCAAAGTCAGTGCTACATTCTCCAAAGTAAAATTCTACACAGATGAAAATTGACCACAGGTCTAACTATTAATATATTGATATTAATTTGTCATTATTTGTGTGTTGGTTTGAGAATGTTTATGTCCTGGACAATGATCCACCTGATACTGTCAATGCTCTAACCAGTCTCAACTCTGCTCAAATCTTTCCTTCTGAGGTATCATGAGCTGAAAGCAAAGGAAACAGACATATGTACAGGTGCTTCAGAAGAGAAAGGATAGTGTTCAAAATTGGTTAGAGGGAACCAAGAAGAATCATACACAGATACGAGTAAAAGAGGATTGAGCAGCTAGTAGAAATTAACTGAAAGTATTTTGTATGAGAGTAGAGTGTAGCATAGATCTATCCAAAAATACCATGTTATGTCAGGTAGAAAGTATGAAAGGAAATTAAGTTATTGAAGCAGTAAAATAAAGACATGGGTGTGCTTCTTGCTAGCCTAGGCAAACTCCTTGAAGAGAAGTCCATTGATTTATATCTCCAGGTTGGAACTCTCCCCCCTCACCCAGACACAACTATCTGCCTACCAGACATATATACTTGGATTTCTAAAGTACCTCAGTTTTAGCATACCTATAAACACTAGTGATAGTGGCCCCATTTCCTTAAGCCACCTGGATTTTAATAAGTTTTATCCACATCTGTTGAAGTTAGCTGAAGCTAACTGTTGGCTTACAGTTTTTAAAGTCAAACCTTAATAGTCTCCATAGTTTCTTCTCCAACACCTCTATTTCCTTCTCTATTTCTCTCCTTATCTCTACATCTTATCTCTATTATACAAATATGGTGTCCACTCTACCAAGATGTTTTATTTTACAGTATACTCTGCACTTTAAAATGTTACACACCCCATTTCCCAAGCCATCATTGTCACTTGGATTATTGCAGTAGCTTCCAAAAGACTCTGCTGTGTAGAGGGGCCAAATGGATTGAACACAGGACCTTCATACAGAGCTATATCCCAAGCCTTTTCATATTTTTCAAAATTCTGAAACAATGACCTGGAAATTTACTAAGTTGACCGGGCCTGTCTTGAAATTGTGATCCTTCAGCCTCCCAGAGTGTTGGGATTCCAGGCATATGCTGCAATGCTTGCCCTCCCTGGTTTTTACTTGGCCACTATTTTCAAAAGAGCAGAAAGAGGGAACATTTTAAAATGTAAAAGCATTTTACTTTTTTCCTCAAAATCCTGCAGGGACTTCCTTTCTTACTAGAGAAAAAGATATAATCCTTAAAGTAAACTATGTATCAGCCAGACATTTCCAAAGTAATCCTGGGTAACAAATTCCTACAGAATTTGGTGACAATTTTTTTTTTTAACTTCTTCCCTGTACTTTGACAGTGTGGATGAAGGTTGGGTTGTAAGCTTTCTCTCCAAATCTTCACTGAATTTCATCAAACTTGTTTCCAGGCTCACACTAGTTTCACGTTTGCTTAATGTGTCTCTTCTTGTTCTGTGATAAGCAGTTGATGAGAAACATGTTATTTCCATTATAACAGCAGAAGGATTGTTATTCTTATAAAACAAACACTTCAAATTCAGCATTATTCTCATAATTAATCCTAATAAAGGAGAGCCACATATTCCTCTTTCTTAGGTAAACTTATTCAAGAACAGTGCAAGACCAATTTTAAGTAATTGTTATCTTTTATGAGTCATATACATTCTTATATCTAGTTTTTTTAGAAAAAATATGATTCTAGCATAATTCTATATCCTTTTATGTCATCTATAATTTCAGCATTTCACATTTCATATTAACGCAATTAACATTTAGGTAGAATTTTCATTGGAAAGGCAACTAAAGCAAATTCTTTGGATAAAAAGGAAAAATGCACTATCGTGACAATTTCAGGGAAAATGATTCATGCTAATTATAATTTCAAACTTTGATATAACCTTGAATAAATCATTTAGCCACACTTTATTAAAATATAATCAAGTCTTACATTGAAATTCTTTAATACTATGAGAGAAAATTCAATTATTGGTGTTGATACAAAAATAGATGTTACAGTTGTTTATTTAGCATAATAAGAGTTAAGATGGGTATTAGCTTTCCCAACACTGAGAAACAATACCTAACACTCAATAATGAAAGGAGGACATATTTTATTTGGCTCATGGTTTTGAGCGATTCAGGCAATGGTCATCTGGTTTAATGGTAGAAACTTCATGATACAAGGGTATGGTTTAACAAAGATGCTTTACATTACTGAGTTCTGGAAGCAATGCAGAGGAACAGTGCCAGAGAGAAAGGGACCATGGACCACATATACTGACCAAGGTCATAAATCCTTGACCCATCCAGGCGTATTTAGAAGTATGCTTTACTAAATCCTTAGGCATCTCTCAAGCCAATCAAGTTAACACAGTTAATATTAACCATCACATCCTACCCCTTGTCAATTTAACACTCAAATACTTCTTCCTAAAACCCACTTGATCATCAAATAAAAACAATAATAAGTTTATAATTCCAACTAAAACACTACAATTACTTTGTAAAAATGTACTCTCAAAAAAATTCTGGGATATTTCAAAAGCCCAACTCCAAGTCTTGTCTGAGATTCCAAACAAACTCTTAGCTGTGAACCTTTGTATAAATAAAAAATAAGTTATATTACCTGTAAATACAATGGCACAAGGTAAACATTCTCATTCCAAAAGAATACAGGGATAAAAAATAGAACCTAGAAAGACTAAATTCTACCAGGTCAAATATTAAGTTCTGTAGCTCCATGTCCAGTATATGGTTCACATGGTGATGGTATGTCAGTTCTAGAGAGTTTGTGCAGCTCCACAGATATGGCCTTTTGGTCTGATTTTTGGGCTGGCTCAGCTCACTCTTCTGAAGCTTTCCTCAGCAGACTTTCCAGATTCTTTTTGTGTCTAACTTCTCAGGGTCACCACTGAACCATTTCTGAAGCTTTTGTAGTAATCTTTCAGGATCTTCTTGCCTGGCCTCCCTGGCCTGCTGCAGACCAGCTGCAGTTGATGTAGGGTAGGAAAGGGAGAGGTCCTGGGCCGGCAATGAGAAAAGAACCTTCACAAGCAATGTTCAGGTTCCCTCTGAGAAGTCTCAGGGTCTGATTTATTTTTATATCTTTAAGCAATAGCTAAGAGGCATTGGGTGGAACATATTTACATTTTAGGTTGCCTTAGCAATATCTAGTGAGGTAAAAGTTATTTCTTACTAAACAGTATATTTTTTCTAAGCTGATTCATTTCATTGAACATCATGAATACATATCTTAAAAATTACAATTGTCCCCTTATTTTCCCATACCTAAGCAGAGCAGAATGTAACTTAATCAAAATCTCTATATCTGCAGGGGTACAAGCAAGATTTAATTAATTAAATGTCAAACTTGTGGTCACCAGCTAGCCCTTGAGAAACTGCACAATGGTTAATATAGTTTGCTATTAGCTCTCTACTTTCCTATACCTCTATTTATCTTACCTAAGTGTCATTTGGGTTCATAGTTCATGAGCAGGAAATATTTTCAGCACTGTGAGAAATATTGAATAACTTGCCCCCTTAACGCATTTGCCTGTCTTAACTTTCTCTCTATTTCTCATTTCCCACTATTTCTTACATCTAAAGTCTGTCCTTCTAATTTCTTTATAAGACCCCTTTAGTAAAAGGAATGTCAGCAATAATAGAGGGAGTTATAGTTAGTGGGAAAACAGAGGGAGTTTCAGGAGAGGTTTCTTTAGAAGTAGATGTGGCAATAGAACTAAGAGAAACTGGAATTTGGGACTTTTGAGCCAGATCAGATTTCAATACATCATTGCCAATTTGCCTCATGGAGAGTTTGTTGTTAGTCACAAACACAATGACTCCTGTGACCAGAGTAACAATTTTAAACATTATGGCATGAAAAAAAATAAATCATGAGGGTACGATGTGTTCCACCCTTCTTTTCCCCCAGCCAGAACTTTGTCAAGCAGCATTGGAGGTCGGATGGGCTTCGCCACTGGCCTTCCTTTGAAATTTGGGTGGAAGCTTCCTTGATTCCATAACTCTTGCATTCTGCATGCTGATAAATCCACATCACATGAATGGGGCCAAGATCTGCTGCCAGTGGGAGCAGTAGCCAGGCCTCCTTGCATAATGGCTGCTATGGCCTCTGAATGCCTGCACAGCTAAGCATAGTGAAATGAATCTGAAGGAACCAGTTCCCCAGCAGGCTATTTTCAAGCAGGGGTCTCAGTGACTCTCTTCTCAAATGAAAAGTTGACATGCTTCCACCATTCTCCTTGTCTTATCAAAAATAATTTGTTTCTTCTTATTGATGTGACTCTCTTATGCAACCACACTTCACTTGGCCTGAACTTTACACATGGCTCCTTTTGGGCCTTTATTTAAATTCTTAACTTTCTGCTCTCCTTTTGCCCCCTATTCTCTCTGTAAATATGACTAAAAGTAGCCATCAGTACCAACATCACACTCTCAATGTTGAACTTCCTTAAAATTTCCTTCACTAGATCTATTAGTCCACTGCCCTTTATCTCGGTGTCCTGCAAAATCTCAGGACAGAGGTAAAGGGTAAACAAATATTTTACCACAGTGTAGCACTCATGAACTCTCCTCTGACTGCCAGTAAAGTTCTCATATTTATCTGAAACCTCTGAAGCCTGGTCTTTACTGCTCACTTTCCTATCAGCATTCTGATCTAACAGAATCACCCATGATGTACTTCTTATGGTATTCTAGAGTTTCTCCAGCCCACATCCTCAAGCCTTCGAGACTCCTTCTACAAACAAATTCCACAAAGTTTCTAAATTGCATTTCCAAGTATAGCCACAGCAGTGACACCCTCTCTTGGAAACATTTTTTTTTTAATTTAATCAGCTTTCCTGCTACTGAGACACAATACTTGACACCACCCACAACTTAACAGAGGAGAGCTTTATTTTGGCTTGTGGTATCAGGATATTCCATCAATGAATATCTGACCCTAAAACAGAAATTTCATGGTAGAAAGGCACAGTTTAGCAAAATGCTTGGTTGATTGCCTCCAGGAAGCAGAGCAAGGGAACAGTGCCAGAGAGGAAGGGACCAGGATTATATATAGTATCAAAGCTCCTGTCTCAGGACCCATTCTCAAACACTCATAAATTGGCTTTACTAATCCCTTAGACAGCTCCCAAGCCAATCAAGTAGACATAATTAATCTTAACTATCACAGGGCCCAAGATTTAGCTCAATGGTGCTGCTGCCTGCCTCCCAAGTGGAAAGTCCTGAGTTCGATCCCTGATACCAACAAACAAAAAACAAACCAATAACAACAACAAAAAAATCATAACTATCACAATCTTTAACTCATTAGAAATTTATGTTCTATTACAAGAAATGAGAAGCATGATCAAATTTTAAAAATGAATATCAGTTTTATCACTGTAAGTATATATTAGAAAGAAAAAGTCACTAAAATTCACATTTTTTGCAGCCATAAAGATTTTTAAGGTAATGAAGTTATCTACTGCATTTGCTTACCTAGAAAACCAAGTATTGTCAATACCCAGAATTGTATATAGCTCTCTTTTGACTCTTTCATCTGCGGCACTGTCATATTTTGGCTTTCCTTTTTTAATGTTGTCTTAATAAAGTCAGCATCCTTTTATGGGCATAGCTTCTACTAAACAAACATCTTTTCAAGTCATAGTTAATCCATTTTTCAAACATCACCTGTTACACAACAGATAGCTCCCACTATTATTGTTTGTCTAAATTTACATCACTTTTTTTACTTAAATGCGAAATTTGTTTGAATTGAATGCAACAAATGTCAAAACTGCTTTAAATATTACTCAGATGAAATTGAATATATTTACTTTCTAATTTATTACATTCTTCAAATATTATTTACCATATCTAAGCATTATTGTTACATATTTTAACTATTTTCTAAAAACCAACTAGAACTGTACTTTTATGAATAATTTACTAAGAACTTCAACCAAGATTCTACCTGTACAATATTTACCTTTCTATCTGTGCTATTTCATGCTAAACTATGACATTTTGTTCACTAGTGTACAATAATGATTTATGAAATTTATTTAACTATTTACATTTGTTGTATAGCAAGTACCTTGGTCTTCCAAATTCTCTGTCATATATGAAAAGTATATGTATTCTTTTTAGAACCTTTAATATGTAAGTTTACTGGAACATTACATAAAAGTTTTGTCATTCTTCAGTCTTTTTAGTTGAAAAATTCTGGGTCTTGGATTAACTGATGAATGAGGGAGGGCCCAATCACAAGGAAAAGGAGGACTGAAAATTCTGACAACTAATTTTAGAGGTCTGCATTTAGACAAGTGTGGAAGCACCTTTTTTTTTTTATCAGTAGTTGAATTTTGATGGAGAATGAAAATGAGGTAGGGCAAGATGTTACAAATATAAAACCTGCCTTTCCACTTCTGAAATCTATTTTCATGGTAAAATAACTTATACTCTTTTTTGCTGAAACAGTAAAAAGAGACATAAGTAAATTTTTTTTTGATTTAATTATACAACACTCTAAATCCCTGAGCAGATTGAGGTGGCCAGAATTTAGGAGTTGCTTCTCCTAGTACTATATCTTATAAATTTCTCTATATTCCCCTAACTCTCATAAAAAGTTATCACTTGTAACTTTGTATAAATTTGTCTAATTAATCTCCTTGATAAAAAGTACAACTATATTGACAAGGTCAGTATATTAAAGACAAATGCCATGTCAATAAATTTTTGTTAAAAATATTTATTGAGAACCGTCCATGTACCAGGCATTATTCAGGAAACTGAAAATGGAATACTGAACAAGACTTGACAAGGTTTATGTACTTGAAAAGCTCACATGCTGGTGCTTAGACAGAATATATATATATTATATATACTATGTGTATAGTTATATATAGATTAAAATAGAATGAGCTTATGTCAAACAGCAGCATGGCTGTTTCAGACTATTTTAGCCAATCTAAGAAAGATTTTGCTAAAATGGTGATATTTCTGCAAAGATCTAAATAAAAAAACTATGCTGGCACACATTAGTTGGAGAGGATGCCAGGCAGCAGGACCAGCCAGAATAAAGGCCTTAAGGTATGAAGAGATTTTGGCATATATGCAAAACAAGCAAAGAACCAAATAATGATAGAAAAAGAGACAAGAGAATAGCAGATGCAAACATTGGGGCTTCTGCCAGTCTTTGTACTCATCCTCCTTTCACGCGTGTGGCACCTTCATAAGTGTTTTCTTATTACATGGCATTGCTTTCTAATTGCTGTTGGTTTGATCAAAAGATATATGGGATCCAAGCTGAGTTGGATTATCTTCCTGAAATTTTTGAAATGTTAATCAGAGAACGAGAATTAACTTATCTGTGCCTGGGATAAAATCTTATTCACAAGAAAATTTAGATCTGGCTCATCTCATCTTGTCTCTATACATAATAAAGTACTGAAAACAGTTTAGGCAGTTGAAAGTTGAGGAAGAGGAAAGAGGGCATATGGAGAGGAAGGGGGAAAAGGAAAAAAGATAAATTGAATCAACCCCAGAGGCCTGAGCAGAGGTGAAAAACAAAAAGAAATTTGTTCCTTCTCCCAAAGGAATTTCTAATTATTAGTGCTAGACCTTTGGAAATGTAGCTTATTTTTGCCCCCCAGCATCTGTGAATATAGTGTTATATCTTAATCTACACTGATATGTGTTTCTGTTTCTTTGAACCAAAGAATACTGAATAAAATAGGCTTAGGGGGATCCTGTCACAGACAAGAGTTGTGAGATTTAGAGAAAGGATGAGGTAACACTCATTCAAACAGATAAAGGACCAGAAACAAATAAGATACAAGCAAATGGCCAAGAGCCAGCTAAGTGTGTCTTCCTGAGACATTAAAAAAATGGATTTATCTTATATGATAAATCCAAAGTATAAATGATTTAAATGGTAAAAAAAAAAATGAAAAAGGATAGGAATCATGGAGATCCTTTTTTGGATGGAGAGGGGATTCTGGAGTTGAGGGAGATGGGAAAGGGAAGGGAAAGTAAAACAGATCAAGATGGTATATGTACATGTACCAATACCCCACAACAAATATATTCATTATGTGACACAAATATATACTAATAAAAATTTTTTAAAAGAGAGGATTCGGTATTATAAAAAATGTTGACATTTTAATGACATGAATTTTTCACATGTTAGTTTGATGCATACAATAGAACTAAAAGCCATGATCATTGATTTTATAGTCAATCAGTATTTAGAAATATACAGTTGCTGAAATTTTGATTCCATGTTAGAAGGCATTAGTTACATGTACGCTAATGTCGTAGGCTCCAAAACCACTAATCTAGTTATCTATAATCAATATTCCTAAGTAATCACCCCTAACTAATCACTCCTAACTCTTGCAAGATATACATACCAAATTGTCATTTGAAAAGTTTACCGTTAGGGCCAGGGATTTAGCTCAGTGGCGCTGCACCTGCCTCGCAAGTGCAAGGTCCTGATTTCGATCCCCAGTACCAAAAATAGATTTACCATTGAACTGGGAAGCTTGATCCTTACCTGAGGAAAGTGAGCAATAGGATTAAAATGGCCAATTTCTTGGCAAAATTTGTGAAGTCTAGAGAGGTGATTCTGTTCTGGGAGATTATTTTAGAAACACTAAAACAACTTTGTATGAATCCTATAGGAAGACTGTTCCTGTTGGTCGCAGTGCTCGTAAATTGAAGGCACACACACCACACACATACACTACAAACACACACACACACTGGTCATTAATAATTGTGTCTCAACTGCAAAATACCATAAAATAGTCTGGGAATCCCAGTACTGTCGGCTTGTAAATAATACTGCAAATAATATTTTCTAGACATTGTTTCTCATACCCAGATGGGACATAAACTGTCTTTGTCAGATCAACAGGCCTAAATTTTAAAACTAAACATATGGGAATCATTTAACCACCCTAAGATTTTATAAAGAAAATTTAAACCAATTTCCATGCCTGCACAAATTCTATAACTCTTATTTAATTCTTATATATATTGAATCTTTATCTAATTCATAATGTCATATAAATTGTATATCATGCTTATCTGTCTCTTTTATATTTATTTGACAATAGTAATTGTATGTGTTTAGAGGGTACAATGTGATGTTTCAGTACATACTGCAGAATGATCAAATTAGCACAAAAATTATCTCAAATATTTATCATTTCTTTCTGGTGACTAAATTCCATCTTTTAGTCATTTTGAAGTATACATTTTTATTAACAGTAGGTATTATAATTTTAAATATTTTTTCATAATGAATATACTGAACTGACACAAATACAGATAATTTCTATGTTTTTAGATTGTGATTTCTAAAATAACTATCTGAATAGTCCTAAACTGGATAGATAATATCTAATTATTCAGTAATTTAAAAAAACACTTTTCTAATCCTCCCCTCTCACACATAAAATAACAAACCTGTTTATTCTTCAAAAAATCAAATATTGTTCTTTTTTCCCTTTCCCCTTTATTTTATGTTTCTCTTCTTGCTTCTATTCATTTTTCCTAAAATTGTTCTTGGATTATTATAGTATGTCGCTTTCAATTGGGAATAACTCCTTGAAGACTCTACTTTTTATGCTGTGTCAGCCAGGATGACCTAACATCCCTTTACATGCATATCTATACATTTAAGTAGCACAGGAATCAGATTCTGTGTATTCAGTTTATGGCAGCCTGTCACAAATGCCCTACAAGTTATGTGGCTTGTGTTTCAAGAATTCTGCCAGTCATGTAAGCAACAAATAAATTTCCCATGCACAGCTATTTCTAAAGTTGTATTTGAAGGACAGCTAATATATTTGATGACTACACATGGTTATAAGCTTTTATTTTGAGACAGAAGTATGTGTAATTCTCTATGATTCATTACTGTTCATCATAGCAATAATAACACTACACCCAATGAAACAATAGCAATAATGGCTGTGGTTTATTCTTTGTAACTTATGTGACTTATTCAATTCTCAGAGTAGCTAATAAATACTTCTAAAATATATTAATTTCATCAATAATAAAAAGTATTCTACAAATGTACAGCAATCATATAACAATAATATTCTCTGTTCACAAGTTAATGAATAATGAACTGCTTTAAAAAAATGACCTCAATTGTAATTTTAAAAATTAGGTTTAGAGGTTTTTCCATTTTATATTTTTTACATAGGAAGGGCAAAATTAAAAATTAGTTTTAGTCTCAAGTGCAATGCATTAAAAATTGAATTTTCACACTTTGGAATTGGGGATTCAACTGCTACTGAAATGGCATTAATATGATAATGATATGCTAAAAGGGAATCTTTCATTACTTATTTCTTCTAGCCTAAGTATATATGATTCTCTTAACCTTTTCTCTCTAATGAGTAGGTGACAACTTCAAAATCTTTTAATAAATTAGTGATTTGTGATCACTATATTGTTCTATCTGTATAGGTAATCTGAACCAAGTCAGTATATATATGCATATATACATATACTTATACAGTTTTAAATCTTTGTCAAAAAAAAGATTAAATAGATATTGTCAAATACATTACTATAAGAAGGAAAGGAGGAAATGTAAAATTCAGATGTACAATACTTTAACCCTTCCATCACAGAGACCCCATTTAATAATCTGTGATGCTTTGCAGAATGTTTGTTCCATTTCTCCCAAAGTCCTTTACACCTGTAAGCTACTCTGCAGCCCAAACATTGCAGAAATGGATCCCTGCTTTCTGTCTTTCACCCTCACTGTCTTATCACATTCTTTGTCACTGGGACAAAATACTAATAACCACAAATTAAAGAAGAGATTTACTTTGGTTAACCTTTCAGTCCATGGTCCACTGGCTACAGAGAATTAACAGGATGGCAGACCCATGTGGCAGAGGAGCGGCTTGTGTTCTAAAGGCAGGGAATAGACAGTAAAGGGATGAGCTGGGTGTGGGGATATGCCCTTCCAGGTGACAGTCCCAGTGACCCTCCTCTTCAGACCAGACTCCACCTCCTAAAACTAACCCAGTTGACGCACCCCTTTAGTCCGATTACCAACCACAAACTCCACCTAAGAGAGCATGAGGTTTGAGGAACATCTAGATGTAAACCACAATACTCATCTTTCCATTTCTTTGTTCCTGAAATTGATCCAGCAGCTCACTTGGAAAGCAACAGTCCTTCTTCAAGAAGTAAAAGATTCAGTAACATTATCTGACTAATGCAGACTGGTCTTTGGTACACAGGATGAAGAAAAATAAATTCTTAAACTATATAATACTGCTATTCATTCATGAATAACTTGTATACAATTGTCAAGAGTGCATTCTTTGGAGTCTGTGATGCCTGAGCCCAGATAGTTGCTCCATCAGTTACTATTTGAATAAACTTGGACAAACATTTCAATATAGTGTTTGTGTATGTATGTTTATTTGTATGTATGTATGTATATATAGATAGATAGATATAATAAATTTGATGAATTAAATGAGTAAGTGAACATGGTATACTGGATACAGCCTAAATATAACGAATATAATGCATTTGATGATATAGGAATATATTATCATTAAATTATATATAATTATGAATATAATCGAATAACATCCAACCCACAGAACTACTGTATAATTTAGACAAATAATCATATGTTAAATTCTTAGTATATTGTTGGGCATATAATAATTACTCAAAAATTTGCTGTCATTTTTATTATTGTTGTCCTGGTCTGGCTCTTGAATTTATTTTCTAATTTGTTAACCAATTAAATATAAAAATCATTACATTACTCAATAGTCATTTCTTAATGGTTTTAGTAAGTACACAAATACAGTACCTTCACTAAGTGATCAAATGGTCAAATTAAGTAACTTTTATTTTAGCTTCTGGTCTGCAAATACAGTTATATTTGATAATGAAAATCTGTCATTTCTAAGCTATAAAATAGTGCTTAAATTATAAAATCAACAGAATATATAAATATTTTTGACACCATTTATTACCATCAAAAGGGTAAATAATTATCATCAACTTATTTAATACAGATGACCAGGCCATGCCTGCAGACATCCTGATGTAATTAGTCTGAGGTCAACTTGACCATTTTTTTTCTCCCTAGGTTTACATTGTTTAGCCAAGGTTAAGAAAACCTAGGGATATTTGTATTATAGGATTTCAGATCTAAAAGTGATTTTATGAAATATCTAACACAAATAGTTCTTTTACACAGACTCATGTACCTTATGTTTGAAGAGATAGAGAAATTACTGACTGCTAATGAAGCCCACTTCCTGGGAGTTCTGGGGTATGAGGGATAATCCTTATTTTGAATAATGTGACCTACACTCCATGTTGACCAATAAAAGTATTATTGCTTTTTAGAAAACATATTTATCTTTCAAATATTTAAAATAAGTAGCATCCCTGCTCTGTCTACAAGATTTTTTCTTATGAATCTAAGCATCTCAAACTCTTTTTAGCAACCCTTCTTTGAACTTACACAATCCATCTATTTTCTTTTTCAGGATGGCACTCCGAACTCAATACTTAGTAAGTTCTGAAGTTGTGGTTGTCATTCTTGTATTTTTTTTGTCAGCTAAGTCAATGTAAGGTTTATATTAATTTTAAGGCACCACAAGCCTGTTTTAAAATTTATTCATTCTGTTATATTACAATATCAATTTACCTCCAAAGCTAAGCAGCTAACAAAAACATTCATTAGAAATATTTTTACACAGAAACAAAATTATAATAAATATTACAATTTCTGAAGATAAGGAATCAAGCAGTGAACTCTCTGGGTAATTTTATTTCAGTCTCTGACAAGGGTTCAGACAAGCTAGGTACAGTGGTTGTTCACAGGTTTCAGTTGTTCTCTATTTGTTGCCCAGTATCTTTAGCTCCTTCTCATAGGTTATTCCCCATAAATCTGCCTCTTGATATAGCAGTTGGCTTTCACCAGAGCAAATGATTTCAGAGAGAACCAGTACCCAAGACTAAAGCACCATTTTCCAAAAACCTCAAAATTAATCTATTAATTATCATTTCTGCTGCATTATAGTGGTATAGGCGAGTCACTAAGTATAACTGACACAGAAAAAAATTAAGCCCAACCCCTTAAATAGGGAATATAAAGAAAACTCTTCACATTATTTTAAAATCAACATAGCAGTGTTGCTGAATTAGTACAACTATTGTTCTGTACACAACCCAAACATTATTTTTCTTTAAATATATTTTTACAAGGCTATTGAGATATTTTTTGATTCACATTTATTCCTTTTCTTTCTAATATCATGTTACTTATATATTTGATAATTACACATTTGATATTGTTGTCCAAGCTATAAACAAAACTCTTGAGATATAGCTATGAATGACCTTGTGAACATAGCACTAATCCAGTCCTCTAGGATGAACACTCCTTTATGGTGCAAGACAAGTTACTACCATTTGTAAACCTACCCCATGTAATTCCATCATCTTCATCTTCAAATAGATATAATGCAGCACTCAAAATATTACTCCAATTTTCAAATACCCAATCACCACATTTTCTCAGAACTCTACTTCAGAGATGTTAAAAGTAAGGATGATTCATTTTACTCTTTTCTCTTAATAAATGAATAATTGCATAACAAAAGCATTTATGGCAACTGATTCTCAAATTAACTTTCATATATGATCTGTTACAGCACTCAATCATCTCTCCCCATTTTTCGTGAATTCTCAGAAACCCTCAAGGTAGTTTGTGGATTATTTACCAATTCTCTTCGTAAATTGAAATGTAAAATCTGATGGATAATAAGTCTAATACAGTCAATAAATCTATTTTAAAAATTAAAATGTGTTTACATGTTGTTGAAAATTTATGGATATTTTCTCTCAAATTTCTCCTCTCATTATTAAAATTGTCTCCTAATTATATACACACAATGAAATATCAGGTGGAGGCCAAACTAGTAATGGAATTGCAGAAAGAAAAACAATTAGTACGTTGATTTCCACTAGAACTCTATATCACTGTAGTATTAAATTTAATGAACAGTATCATCAGATAGTTAATAATATTTTCATGGAAAACGAGTCAATATGAAATCAACTTTATTTTGTAATATCTAAACATTTTGACTTCTCTGAAGTGTCATTCCCCAGTTCTCCAAAGTAAAACTAAAGCCCAGTTTCCAAGAAAAATCTTCATACAAGAATCTTAAAAATACCTTCATAGTTTAATAAATTCTCATCTCCTATGTACATGTGTGTGTGTGTATGTGTGTGTGTAATAAACAACACCATTTTATAAGCTAAGACATTTCTTCAATGTTTTGTCTTCGATGGCTCATCTCATGATCTTATTTCCATTTTTATAGATCCATGGTATACTAAGTACTAGATAATTAAAATTGGGGATACTTCTCTATTTCAAGGTATTCTTGCCATTCTGATCCTAAAATAAAATGTTAAACCATCCTCAAGAATATAAAAGAAAACAATAAACAATTACATAAACAAAAATGCCATGATCACATGCATCCTAGCAATGAAAAGAAAGGTAGGATTGTAATTGTAGCTGTATCTTCCCTCCAAAATACTGTGACGTCTTCTAAGATAAGAAAAAATTCATACTGTATTGATGAAGCATATTTAAGACCTTGAATGCTGAAGCTTAATTTTCTGTAACTAGTTTTAAGTTTTGCAATCTTTAGGCGCTTTAATTAAAGAGGTAGCTAGTAATAAAATTGAAAAATACTACTTTCTGATATAAAGAATTTCTTCATACCATTCACATCTTCTCTAGATATATTTATCTTAGTCTGATTGTTTAGAATCCTAAAATATGAAAGAAGGAAGTCTGTATTGGACTAAGCATTGTTATGTAACAAAACCCCAAGTCAGCTACCCTACTTAATTGACCAGGAAAGAGTTTTGAAAAAAAATATTAATGAATGTCATAAGGGCTAATACTTGTACAGGCCGGCCATTCCCATGGAGATGTAGCTGTTTCTGAGAAGAAAATATATTATTTTCCTATATTTTTATTGACAATCATACTTTAATGGAAGTCTGCAAAATTAAAGCAAAACAAAAAACCCAGAAGAAACAGAGTTCAATCTATGAGCAACACTTTCTTAAGAACAAAGGAGTTGTAAGTTATCTTTTATGGTGTGTATAAAGTCTCGAATCTGGAAAGGAAATAAATTTAATTATTCTTATGTTTGAGAATTCAAATTTGAATACAGCATTGTAGGGAAAAGATTGAGTTCTTTTAAGACACTACCTTTTCTAGATGAACTGTTCCTCTCAAGTACTCTTGTGTAACATATTTTGGCTCTGTGAATCTATTATCAGCATATTTTTCTCTCTTCTCATTGCAAATTCCTGAGCAGAGAGAATGAGATGTTCAGCACTCTATACCTCCTGCTAATAACCAAGTATGACAAAAAATGGCATCAATAGGAATATTTATCAAATGAATGAGTGATGAGAATAATTATTACATAATGTAACCAACAGAGGAAGAGTATTTACATACTAAGGTGGGATGAAATATTAATTATTTTTATTTTTAATAAATGTATTTTTAATATTCTTCAGTAACTAGTTTAGAAGATGTCAAAAGCATGAAAAATGTGGCAAGCAGGCAAAACTGAAACTGACATTTTGAAAATGTGTAAAATAAAAAGATTAACTGAAAAATCAGAAGATATTTTGAAATAAGATGCTAATGAACCACTTGAATTTTATGTGGACAGTTAGTATAATTCTATATTATTAACAGTCATTGTAATTTGGTACAGTAATATTCAACAACTCTGAAGACACATATTCAGAAGCAAAAACTACTCCGGATAATCTACCGAGCAAAAGTGTATTCAAAGGACAAGAGCTTCAGAGCTAACACCAACATAGAACGTTTTTTTCTAGCAGGGCAATTTTTTTTTCTTCTAGATTGCAAGGTAAGGTCTAGTACCACGTTATCATTTTAAAGAATATGGAGATGCTAGACCACCCTTAAATAGAAAAAGTCACTATTGCTACTCATTATTTAGCTCTATAGAAGTGTAAAAGGAGAATTTTATCAGGCAGTCTATAGTAGAGGTTCTTAAGTGTGATGATTTGGGCTCCTCTAGGAAAATTTTGGAATACCAGGAGACATTTTTGATTGTCATGCTCAGGTAATTCAGGGAGGGCACCAAAATGCTGTTAAATATTTTATACACAGGACAACTCTCCATTCTGAAAAATAGAGAACTGTCCAGTCTAAAATGTTGATAGTGTCAGGTAAGAAATGTTTTTGAAAATAAATGTCAGACAATAGCTACCTATGTAAATTATATAATGCTTAACAATTATTACTATTAATATATACTAACTAGAAATGAAAACATAAATAATATTTCTCATCTGCTCCTCAAAGAATAGAGCCACTTTCCTTATTTAAGTGGTTTGAACTGAGTTACTTACGCCAATTGCACTATGAAGACATAGCTTTAAAGGTGGTGTCACTGTACCTACAGCTGCATACTTGTTAAATTGTCATATTGCCAATGCCTTCTTTAGAAAATAAAACAAAAATCTGTTTTTAGCTTTTAGTTCCCTGCCAACAATATAATCTTGATTAATGTAGCAGCTTTTTTTCTCTTCAAAATGAGACTGAATGTATTTATGCAGTTGAGAGTGATTCACCTTGGAGATTAGTCATCAAAAAATACATATTATAAGCTCTTTAAACTTAAAGAGTAGTGTTAAATATATAACAGCTTGTGTTACCACCCACCTTGTTGTTAGTAAAGATAGAAAGACGTTTAAAAAGCACAAGGCAATAAACACCACCTGCTTTTAAAGTACAAGGATCCTGACATTTGCATTTTTGTTTGTATTTAAAGTCTCATATTCACATAGAATTATGTTGGTATTTGAAAACAGATTAACTTTTAATATAGTGCATCAGCTGGAAAATGTAAAGAAATTAGATATTATCTATATATTTTACACACACACAATAAATACTGGCAAAATTATATGGAAAATATTAACATTGGTTTATTTGTGAATGATAAAATTATGGCTGATTCTTTAAATACAAAATTTTCAAATCATTAAAAACCATTTAAATATAATCAGTTAACAGAAATCATCTTTTAAAATGCATTATATAGCCAGTGAACTCAGAGCACTAATATAACCTATAAAATAAAATTTTAATACAATATATAATTTAAAATGCTTTTTTTACTTGAAAAGTGTGGATATTTGTCCTTGTCCTTCTCTGTCTTCCCCCAACAATGACCCACCAATTCACTACCCACACACATTTTAAGTGCTGCATATCACATTCCATTTATGGATATAAAAATGTACAGAGTTAGTTCCTTACTATTGGACATTTTGATCGTTTCTAAAATTTTTACTCCACATATAAACCCTCAAATAATATATGTATACATCTATATGCATACAGTATATATACTGTACTAAATTACCCTCCTGAAACGTTTATTGTTCCTGAAATTTAAAGTCCCTTGTCCACTCTATGAAAGGGTCCACTATTGCTCACCATTTCCAAGATATATTTTATTCCCATATTTTCACTAAGAAATTATAAAATGTCAGTGTTATAAGTCTGGATTAAAACCTGTGCCCATGCTTAATCTCAAAATATTTAACTTGAATGAATTTGTGTGTTCATCTTACTGAAATGAAGAATGAATTTGTGTGTTTATTTCCAGTATAGTTTATATATTCAATAATAATAGTAATAATCATGGCTTTCAAGTGACACTGTCTTAACAAATATATAATCCCCAACTTCTTCTGATTTTTCTCAAAATACCTTTTTTTGTCTTATCTCTCGTGCTTTAGGAGAATCTTAACTGACATTCAGTATTCCACAAGATTACTCCTGGATTCAAGTGAGTACAGTAGATGCAATCTATAGGAAATAAAATATCTATATACATGTTTTTTTTTCTGAAAGGATGATTAATAAGTAAGATAAATAAAAGGGCACTATAGTCCGATATTTTTTTAATTGTGGCTTTTATTTGTAAAGGAGTACAATAACACAGTTATCTAAAAAGATAACCAAAAGTAAAATAAAATTTATTTAAAATAAAGAATTCATAGAACAGAAATAGCCAACCACACGTTAATGACAAGATTCAAAGACAATATCAATTAAAAGAGGGAAGCAGTATTTTTAATTAATGAAACATTCTGTTTCTTAATTTTTAAGCATTGAGAAATAATAGATAAGTATTGTTTAGTACTCTTTATAAACAGTAAGACTTTTAGTCCCTTGAATATTTGAATTATATATATATTTTTATTAGTTACATAATAACCTGCATCTCTCTTAGCTTACTTTACCTAATAGGGTATGTTTTCATTTTTGTATTAGTTTTCAAACATCGTTTCAAAACACAGCAATTTTCTAGAACAGATTACCAAGCTTTTTTCATTCTACCCGTCTCTGTAGTTTTAACAAATCTTTAAGAATATTCAGTACCTTTTTAATCAACAATAGAGCAATAGCTGTATCAGCATAGCCAGATTTACTCAATAATAATTATCATATTTCTACTCTGTTTTACAATTAATAAAGTGATTTCATATGTTTTAAATTATTGGATCATCCTAATAACGTTGGAAAACAAGTACCTTGCTCTATTATGTATTTCTAATTTTGTTAATCAACTTTGTGTTTAGGTAGCAAAGAAAGAGATGAACAAAAGAATGAAGGATTTATTTTGACTCCCAGTTTCAGTCTCTGGTCACTTGGCCTGGTTGTTTCCTTTGGGTTTATATCTAAATGTTTCCCCCAAAGCTTCATGGCTCATCTGTGGAGTTTGGGGAGTGACTACATCACTGGTGTGTGATCTTGGATCAGTCTACTGATTAGTTTAGCATAGTTCTGGGTGTGAGGTTTGGATTCACTGAAGAAGAAAAACTCAGCCTGGTTGTGGGTGGCACTAACAAATAGGCTGTAGCCTAGATGGAATGAAAAGAAGAAGGAAGGCACAGCTTTCTGCCTGCATTGTTGTGAGCTCTTTCTCCTCTGCATGTCCCTTTCCCGTGCCACCCTGCTTTGGACCCAGCCAAGTATAGACTGAAATCGCGACAAACTATGAGCCAAAATAAATCTTTCCACCTTTACACTGTGAATGTTGGGTATTTTGTCCTAGCAATGAGAAAATAACCAAGACAGGGCCCTAGAGGAGACAGTCCATCATGGCAGAAGCACATGGTGGAGCCAAACTGCTCTCTTCATGGCTAGGAAACTATACATGTGAGAGGGAGAGAGCACAGACTAACACAGACCAATGCAAACACAGGGAGAGACAGAGAGAAAGGAAAGGTCCAGGGTCTCCAATTATCCTTCAAGGAAAGCCCTCGATGACACAGTTTCTTTTCACTAGGCCCCACCTCATAAGGTTTCTACAACCTCACAATAGCAACACAGCCTGATGCCCAAGCCCAAAAGACATGATCCTTTAGAGAATACTCCATATACACACTGTAATACCTACATCCAGAGGTCCATTTAGTAAGAAGTCCATTTAGTTACCCACATTCTCAGTCATTATGGGGAACTCAACATCCACTTAGATAAATCCCATTCTGTCCAGTTTTCTTCTCTATGTGTTGAAGTACTCTATATTACTAGTTTACTACTGATCATAATTTACATAACCAATTCAATGTATCAGATAAAAGTATATATTTAACTGCTTTTAATATTTTAATATGACAATTAGCCTCATTTCTTTTATCATTTCTCCTAATATTATCTACATAGTAATAATTATATAAGGCATAAGACATTTAATATACTCAGAAGTCTTGTCATATTCATTTGACATGACATTGATCTAGCAAGTTGATGATTACTCCATTCTGAGAGCCACTGCAAACAGAGTATTCATTGTTCTATGGTTAAAATCAACATGATTAATGGCATCAACATGATTCATTGTTTTATCAATATCATGCAAACAGTGAGTGGATTTAGTCAATTGAACAAACAAAGTGTCAAGCTACTTTTCTTAATCAACTATAGCAAAAATACAATTCACTAAATAATTAAATTCTTGAACAATTGTTTTGAAGTCATATAGAAATAACTTAATTTGAGCTTATTTTATTTGAATCAGCCTTTGTAAACATCTAAAACAAAGATATATTTTAATGCATGTTGGTGGCATAAATCAATCTTGAATATCTTATATTTTAGTAATGTTTTTACATTAGTAGCAAAACACCCTAGTAAAAAAACTTTAATATATGTATATGTACATATATTTCTACATATGTACAGATACACTGAAATGCACCTGTAAATATTTTATTTGAAAAAAATACAGATTATTTGCCTATCATGTGCATTTTAAAATATTACTCAAAAGAATATACAAGTTATTTTTCTACAAAGCTGAAATAGGGTTTTTATCAGGGATTTAGTTGATCATAAGAATATGGACATTTGAGGAAAGACTATAAACATAAAAATGACTAATTATGCATGTGAAACTCAGATATTGTTGTAAAATCATCCCATAGCTTTTCATAAGTGCTCCATCTACAGACTATATTAAATTGTTTTCCTTAACTCACTTGGGGAATAAAAGAACACTCATCTCAATTAAGTTGGAAGAAAGGATAAAAAGTACCAGTGAAATCATAAAGGTTATTCCATAATTGAAATTTTAATCAAGGGAAGCATAGAAGAGTATCAAAATGTTTATATATGAATAAGCATAAGTATATATATATACACACATACACACTCATATAAATTTTATATATGTATAAAATTTATTGTTACCATTTTATATTTTTATTTACATTATCAGTATATGTCATACTCATCCCTCTATCATATCCTCCACTGAATTTATTGACTTAAATTAACAGTATTATCCAGCATATCCAATGTCTTTTTTTATGCAGAGAAGCCAAAGGATGGTGCGTTGAAAGCCACTCGTCATCATACCCTTCTGAACCTTTCATGGATCTGTATTACATGCGGTTATGCTTAGCTTACAGAAAAGAATTGGGCTGATGTAAACAACACCTTAGGTACTACTTAATTGCTCTGCTAAGACTTCTCTGTCTCTGGAGTGAGTAATGAAAAAGATTTGTCCAAAGAGCAGTTAAAGATAGGGAGAATGTGACAGATACTGCAACAGTCCTATTAAGGTAAATAAACATTTTCTCAAGTACTGAATATTAATACAGGACTACCTCATCGATTTCTTCTACATTTTAGGAAAATAATAGCAACTTAAGCTATTATGATAATCACATTTTTTTCAATATACTCATCTGTGTCTAAAAGTCTCTATGCTATTTTTAATATATCCTTGAGGAGCTAGAAGAACGTTTTTCAATATTTAAACTATGATTACCCAACACATTTATTTGTCATTTTTTTAGGGTTTCTCCATGACAAAATGTTATTGACAATTGCCACCTGTATATAATTCACTTTGGTGCAAAGTGAGTATAAAGATATACTAAATAGTGGATAATTCATCTTAAATCTTTTTTGTACTGCCTTGTTCACTAGATAAATTGTAGAGAGGATTATGGTGTGATCTGTTCAAATTGTACTCAATCAATGATAATTCCATTACACATTTGACAAGTACACATAGAACCAAAAGTCTTGCTAACATTCAAGATTGTATTTTTTTACGAATATGTTTATATGTCTTTCTAATTTCGAGAAAGTTAACTTTGGGCTACAGCAAAAAGGAAGCCTTTGAAGTTTATATGAGAAATGGTTATGTTGTATTGAAAAAAAATTGACACAGAGAGGCTGGATTTTTTTCTTTTCTTAAGGAAAATAATTGTAAGAAATATAAATGTAATAAACAAGGTAAAAAGTACATGCTAAAGCAGAAGATTCAAGTAAGATTCAAGTGTAGTAGTGCTCAGTGTGTTAAAACAGCAATGATTATTATAATATATAGGCTTGCAGTTTCAAAAGAGATTTACAGACATTTTAGTAACTACTGACAGATTCTGAAATATAATCTGTGTCCCTTCAGTCCCAATACACTGTCTTTTATTTGCTTCTTTCTGTCACTCTTTCCACTGGAAACTGAATTCTTATGATGAGATTCTGAAAATCTACACAAAACAAACAAGGCTAATTTTCTGTGTAGTTTCTGGCTTCTTTATAGAGAAATGCTTCACTTTACATTTGTAACTAATTCAAATTCTACCGTGCCCCACGACTATAATCATGATACTAATTTCAAAGACTCAAAGATGAACTTGAGGAGCAAAATTTAAGAATAAATGCAGTGGTTCATTCAAAAATTTTTCTTAAAAGGTATTTTCCTATTATGCCTCAGAGACAACTGATTCATTTAACATGCTTCAAGAAAAAACTAATGCTACAAGCCCATGAAATTCTAAATTATTGGAATATAATATTTATTTAAAAGAACTTTCAACATGGGGTACAAGATAAGCAGATACCTATTTTATAGCTAGAATTAAAATGCATGATATAGCCTTACACTTTTAGTACAATGTGGAAAATAAAACAAATAAAATAAGTACAAGTATAGTTTGTCTTCTCAGACATTATTTTGCTTGAAGAAAATGTACATTTTACTTATATAATTAGTTTTAATGTATGCTTAAGACTATAGAACTAAGTATTATATTTTAGTGTACATCTAAGATAAATCTCAGAATATATTAAATATATTCAGATCTATAGAAGTAGCAAAGTTTAAACTGCACAACAGTTTGTCAGATATTTGCAAATTGATATTTTCTCTTGCCATAAATTTTAAGATTATACTTTTATTTTCAAATAGTACCTTTCAAACTTGCTTTGTCTAGTCAATTAAGCATATATTTCAGGGTAAGCACTTTAATATAACATTATAATAAATTAGAAAAATGTGGGGATTTTTATTTTGAGGATAATTCCATGCCAATTTGAGCAAAATAGTGAATAGTTTGGTTTTTTTTATCACGTACAGTGAGGTATACATTTTTCCATAATTTAAAATATATTAAACATGAGAGTATTCATGGATGTTACTTCTTTCTCTTTGCAAATATTCTTCAGTGATGAAATATATTGAAATGCGAACAATAAAAATTCTATGTCAAAAATCATAACTGTATTTACTAGTCAGGTTTTCATTGCTACAACAAAATAACTGAGGCAAATAACTTATTGGAAAAGATTTGTTTAGTTCACAGTTCTATAGAGTCCATTTCAAACTGGGTGGACTGATGGCTTTGGGGCTCTGGCAATGATGGCACAGCATGGCAGAAATGTGGAATAGAGCAAACAGCTTGCATCACAAGGCCAGAAAATAGAGTAATACGCAATATCAGGATCTCACAGTTCCCTTTGACGGTAGATGATCAATGACCTCTCATAAGGGCCACTTTCTAAACACTATAGCCCCTCCCAATAGCAGCACTCTGGAGCCAAGCCTTTTAACATAATAACCCTTAGGTAATGCTGTACACAATAGTAATGTGCAACCCAAAGTTTGAACCCTAATTTAAGCTGTGGACTTTAGTTAATAATAAGGTATCAATATTGGTATATCAGTTGTAACAAAGTAACACCCTATCCTGAGATATTAATAACTGACTGTGTTTGGGGGGCATATATGAGAACTCTGTTATTTTTACTCAATTTTCTGAAAATCTAAAACCACTCTAGAAAAGTAAAATCTAGTATAAAAAAATATAATATTACATCTTGAGAAAATATGTCCTGAATCTTATTTCATCATGAGAAATTAAAAATGTAAATAAAGAGGAAAATAAAAGATAGATATGAAGTAGGGAGACAGATATTTCTCAAATACAAAAGGGAGGGGGAAGGAAAACAGGAAATTGAGAAGTGTTATATACATGTATCAACTCCACACATGGATTATAAACATGTACCGCAAAGATGTACTAATTTCAAAAAGTCTCATGACATTAAACTTTATATGAAAATTTTTATGAAACTTATATGAAAACTTTACTCATAAAGTTTTATTAGAAGTCTACCACCAAAAAGAATGACAAATTGATTTTAATTTTAAATACCCAGATGCTAATATATGCCATTGTATATTTTTTACTGTTCGTAAATGGCATTAACAAAAATTGGTGATGATTTCTCAAAGAATCAATGTGATCAATCTAGTGAGTAAAAGTGTGACATCCGAACAATCATCAGCAGCAGCAGCATGTGCACAGACAGTGATGGTTGTTGCTAGATCCTCTCATTTTGGTCTCCCATGACATCTGCCTCTGTAGCCCAGGCTGGATCACCTGGTCTCCTTTCTTTCTGATTTCTGAAGTGTTCTTAAGTAGCACACATTCTGCTTTGCTATGTAGTAAATGAATTATATTTTTCCCATTTCTCTTCTGAATTTAATTTGGTTTATCTATGAAATGCAGGGACTTTGGAATGTTTCAACTCTTCTCCGTTGCTATACTGAAACTGGTCCTCTAAGCTAGGAATATGAGTTGATCATCAAAATGATTTAAAGAGGTTTGAAGAAATATAGATTCTGTGCCTTAGCCAAGACCAAATGAATCAATGATTTATAGTAGTGCATTTTAGAAACCTTTGTTTTAATACTTATAGATGATTATAATTAGAAACCACTGCTTGAGAGGATTAGGGGTGTGTGTGTATGTGAGTGTGTGTGTGTGTGTGTGTGTGTTTACTAACACAAAACTTAGTTAAGTGTTCTTTCTTTACTTTCTTTGTTCTTTTCTTTGACTTTTAATACAAAATCTCTAGGGCAAATAACTTCTTTCATAATTTGCTGACCTAGGCTTTATCCATTTCATTATTTTATAGGGGAATTAATTACCACAATTAATTATGATTACTGTAACTTGCTCAAGTATGCATAACAGAGAATGGGCAGAATGGTCCTTTATATTATGTCTTCCAAACCTTAGATTCTTGAAAACAGCAGAAAGAGTTTTATTTGAATGATGACAGACATATTCAATGTGGATTCACCCATTCTCTCTCAAAATCCTTATTAGCAATGAAATTAATTTATTTTATTCATTAATACTGGTATATTCTTAGACAGGTTATATGTTTTCTTCTGCAATAAGCCCTCTTGACTCACAATTATTTTCTCTAATTTGGATTGTTAATGACTAATAACAGTAATCAATAATAAAAGAACAAAGCAATCTTAACAACTTTAAGGAAAGAGATATAAAATGATGAGTTAAGACTATTTAACTTCTTCTTTTGCCACACATAAGAGAAGTTTAATTTTTTTCAAATGAGTCCTGACAGCATCAAAATTTTACTTTGCACTGCCATCCTACAAAGATTGGTATAGAAGTTGAAATCACCTTGCAATTATTTTTTTGACAGAAAACAAAGGAAAGTCCTATTAAGAAGAAAATTAGAAGTGTTAAAAAAGCTTTCTTTAAAAGTAATGATTGCAAATTTAACATACGCAAAGGACTCTTCTAGTCTGTTCACAAGCATTATTAGATCTCTCACATATGTTTAAGTGGCAGGCAAATTCTGTAACAAAGAAAATGCTTGAAGTTGCTTTTTCCTTGACACTTAATACACATTATGCTAAGTTGAATATACCAGTCTATTTTTATGGTTAAAAATGTTTGTATGTTGTCAAGTCAACTGGTTACATTTTTAACTATTTGACAATATAATATGAAAACAAAGTTGAAAATATATTAAGCTCAGGGACTAACATGTCAAATTATTTTAAAGTTTTAATGAACTAAATAGTCACTGGGTGGAAGCAGTCAAAAGTATTTGCTTACACGGTTCTTTTGGTTTTGAGATAAGGTCTTGCTAGTTAGCCTATCCTTACTTGCAATCTGGTGATCCTCTTGTCTCAGCCTCACCATCGCTGAGATTACCAGCAAGCACCACTGCACCCCGCTTTTCAACCTGGTTTTTAAGCAAAAAGGAATTAATTGTCACTAACATGTATAAAATCAATTCTATAAATTTAACAACGCACCTGATGAATATCTTGGTTCTTTTCTTTGTCTTAAAATCCTTTTGCATTGGTAATGAGAAGTCATGTGCTAATGCTAACTTCCTGGTTTAGCAGGGTTATTCAGTAATAAGCAGAAACTGAACACTAAAGTGGAAAGAAAATGGAAAGCAACCAAAAGCAAAAGCAAATGCAGCAATAGAATATGTAATGGTCCACAAAACCCATAGGTGCAATGCATAACGGCCATGGTGTCAGCAGCTCCAAATCCTCTTCTCTGGTGAATAGAAAAAGCATACTGTTTCCCAAAGCGATCCTGAGCAGTGTACATGGAGCGATAGCTATAAAATGGAGTCCCAACAGACTTATTCAAACATGCAAATTAAGCATTGAAAATCAATGTACAGTAGTCAGGTTCCATTTAGTATTGTAACATCAGCTGAGACACAATAGCTGTCTGTGTATCCTGTACTCAGTTTATATTGGTAATAGCCACCACATGAGTAATTAAGCACTTTAAACAAGTCAACCATTTAAGCTGTCCTACAAGTTAGAAGTAAAAAGCAAAGCTGGAACAAAGAGCAATAACAAGGAGCCATTAGGCTTGCTAACTCGGGTCCACCCAAAAGCATATGTTCCTCCAAAGGAGAGCAGATTGTAGCTCACCTGAATTTGAGATGTTTTATCTATCGGTGTTTTACACACTTAAATAAGTCACATCATCAATATACTTTGTGTAACTAAAATTAGTAATAGTAGCTATCATTTTCTCATTTACTTTTTACTTTTTCAATATTTATATAAATTTTTAATAACTAATTAAAACTCTTCTAGTTACTGCTTCAGGTTTGCTTGATTTCTTATGACTTCATAGCAAATTTTTAAGATTTGTAATCTGATGTTTCCTAGCACTTCATACCCAAAAGTGACAAAGCCAGTATTTTGGAAGTCTATGCTTTGCATTGTAATCATTGACTTGTGATTTGGTGAATGAAACATTTGTTTCAACTTTTGGGATGTCTAACTGGGAGAGATCAGTGGAGATGATATTTTTATCCAATTTTCAGATATTACAAAGATCATATTTAAAGTGTCTGTGGTGGTCAAGCCCTTCTTTTCAAGAGAGAAGATTGTACAACCATATTTTATAATTTATCCTTGATGTTGAATTTATGTACTCTTGATTGCAGTAGAACTAAATGAAAAACATCTGCTTCTCTATTTGAAGATAGTTTTTCTATCTTCAGCTTTCACTTCTCAAGGGGAAATAATTTAAATCTCTTTAGTTTTTCTTCATAAGTCTGTGTTTAAAGTGATTCATCATTTTTGTGTCTGTCCTCTGAACCCTTTCTAATTTATGCATATCTTGGAGTAGCACCGATATTTTAATATGGCCTTTGCCTTATAGCAATCCTTCCAGGTCACTGTGTTCAGTATTTTCTCTAATTTTTTCTGGCTATGTAGAAGTTGTGTGACAAGGGAGCTGCTGAGAGGTTGGGTCAGGTTAGGATGTCAGGGGGGTTACTGACCCATCTGGATAGGAGGCTGGGACAAAAGTGTGCACCAGTTGAAACGCCTAAGGCTTCAGCCTGCTATAGATGATGTATGAGACTTTCTTACAGACACTTCTGAGTTACCCCCAAGGGAGTAAAACTTTTACCAGCTGTAAACTTAAAGAATATAGTGACCCAGAAGACTTCACAGATGTCAACCTTCACAAAAATTACTTAATGTATCCTTAACCTCACTCTTAAACATTCAGTCTCCTGCTAAGTAGCAAGAAATTTAGCTTTGAAATTTTTACTAGTAATTTATAACAGTTGGTGCCTTTTTAGGTATCTTTCTACAAAAGCAAGAGAATACTTATTAATTTTAGTCCTTCTAAAGCCTTCTTCAGCTGTTTGATGTGTCAGGCTAAAAGTAACTGGAGTAATTTTCACATTATTTTACTCAACTGCCTTGAACTTCAATATATACTATCTTCTCCCCATCAATATATAATGTAAAGCAGTTGAGCAAATGGTATTAAAGCAAGAGTCTATTTTTTTGTCCAATTATAGATAGCTTAATTTTATATCACTTTAGGGCAAAAAGGAAATGAGATAGAGGTTAGATCAAAACAGATGAATTGGAGAAGAAATATTAGAGAGCACTATTAAAATTATGTGGAGAAGTGCTGTAGCAAGATTCGTACGCGGCAGAAAACAAGACAGCAGTCAAGAGGCAATCTGTGCTTAATTAAATCTTAAGAACTGCAGAAAATACTCATATAGAATATGGAATTAAGGAAAAAAGAATATAGTGCAGTGATAGGGAAAATAAATAGATTGAATGTTCAGAATGATTGAAAACCAAAGTGAACACTATTGCT
The DNA here is from genome assembly GCF_053883595.1 of Heterocephalus glaber. Taxonomy (NCBI): domain Eukaryota; kingdom Metazoa; phylum Chordata; class Mammalia; order Rodentia; family Bathyergidae; genus Heterocephalus; species Heterocephalus glaber. The sequence continues at coordinate 5,696,414 of NW_028258406.1, read as the reverse complement.
TGAACTCTCCAGAATATTATGCCACTAACTGACAAAATTAAAAAGCAATATGTAACTAATCAAGGGCATTTTGCCCTTGTGTCCCTAAAATGGCAATGGGCTCAATTGAAACATTTTCAAACATCGCATTTTAGCAAGTATGTTAATCATTCTCTCCTTGCCAGAACACAATACCTAACAACGGTAACTTACAGGAGGAGAAGTTTATTTTGGCTCACAGTTTCAGAAGTTTCAGTGCATAACTGGCAGGATCAAATGCAGAAAAACACTTGGTGGAAGGACCTGATGCAAAGGAAAGCTGCTTATGTCATGGTGGCCAGAAAGAAGAGAGAGAAGAGGGGAAACAGGGAGGCAGATTTATACTACTGGGCCAGGGGCCCAGTGATCAGTGTCTAACCTGGTCCTTCCTCCTAACCCTGTCAGGTATTAACTCCTCTGTGGACTCAACCGCTGATGAGTATAGTGCTCCCATAATACAATCACCTTCTGACACACAAAATATTTGAAAGACTCCACAGGTTTAAACAATAACACCATAAGAAGGAGTTGGACCTTCTTCTGTGATGATAAGTATTCCTTCCAATGCATGCATTAACTGGGGGAGAGTCAATCGGTTCCCCCACAATCAACTTACAACTTTTCTTATAATTCAAGTGAAACTGCATGCTCTTACTAATGTGTAAATCAATGTAACAAGAGAAAGGCTCAGAAATTCTTTTAAATTGTCTATTAGATATATGTAACATTTATTTCTTTTATTTTGAGCCTAGATTTTAATAATACTATCATATCAGCTGAGAATATAATAAATACAAATGGAAAACAAAGGAAGAAGAATTATACATAAAAAAATAAAATGATCCAGTAGCAAGGAATTGTATGGGGTCAAAGATATTTCCCATCACCAGGAAATAAGAGTCAAAATAATTGCATAGTAGCAACTCTAAAGACCTTGTTCATCATTAGATTTAAACTTGCTATTCACTTGACTCATTTTAAAAGATAATTAAATTAGATTCTAAACAATTGATCTAAACATTTTTGGTGAAAGTATCTGCACATTTCTCCCTTTTGTTTCCAATTATTTTTAATACATAATTTTATTTGTGTACATTACATCTAATTTCATTCTAAACATAAAAATCTAATCATACCTGTATCTGTCTACTATTGAAAGCAAAATTTTTCAAATGAGACATCTTTTTTTTACAAGCCAATTTATATCTTCTTAATCAACACAGGACATTTTAATTAGAATAGATGGCAACATGATTTTTATAGGGAAAGCTGTGCTAAAAGCTATGATCTCTGTTAGTCCATAAAGATTACCGGGCAGAATGATAGTTCCTAATAAAATGAGATGATTTGAGAAAATTACAACAGAATTTCAATGCAATGTTCAGTTTTTCATTCTATATTAAAAATATTATAATTCAAATGACTAAAAAATTGAGGTACCTATGTAATTTCTTCATGATGACTCCTATGTTTTTTATTTATCTTGTGGCTGTTCTTAAGCCAGTTAAACATATGAGAATTACAAATTCACTTGCTTTCATGAAGACAATAATTATTTAATTGTGACTTCACTTTTCAAGGAAGATTAAGAATTAAGACATATAAGACTGCAATGTTCTTTTCTTCCTTCTTTTCTTTATTAATCATTCTGAGATCAAAGCAAAATAGTAATCTGCAACACAGAAATATCTTTTCCCTTTAAAAAGGTGGAAGAGGTTCTTCTAAAGTTCTGATCCAGAAGAATTACTATTTATTTGATTCAAGATTCATGCAAATTTATAGTCAATAGAATTTCTATCTAAATCAGTGCAAAATAGCTTTCATAATTTAATAAAATTTATCCAGAGAAAAATAGTTATTTTGATCAGGTGAAATAATTTCTTCTGATAGTATTAAAATATTTAGCTATTCATTAGATGTTTATTTTCATGAATAATATGTTCACCAGAATTTTGAAGAAGGGTTCAGACTATAGAGTGAAAGCAAGGAGTTACGTGAACACTCCACAGACTTGCTAGTTTCACACCTGTGTGCTCTTAGTCTCATTTACTCCATTTCCAGTGCTGGCAGGGAAAACTCTCGGCATGTGTCTCACATGGTTTCTCTATCAGTACATTTGCACATCAAATTACATCTGATTGAAACACATAGTTTTTACTCTCTTTCGTCTAGAAGATATGTATTTACAGTGTCCTCTCATGATCTTTCCCAGAATCCTAGGTCTTTATAATCATATCGCAGTATCCTGTGTAAAATACAAACATAGCAATTTTAACAATTATTATTACTTTCTAATTTAAGTTATCATCCTGAAAGTTAAGGTGCGTGTAAATATGCCCTTGCATTGATAAGAAGTAGCACATTGGTTTGTTGCTCTCCACAATTAATGTAATCATTATAAACTCCAAATATATATAAATAAAAATAAATTAATAAATAACTGAACCTATATGCCCTAACTTTACTAAAGACCTGAATGACAAATAAGTTGAAGGAATATTGTTGTGATTTAAAGTCAAATATTTTCATTATAACTAATATACTTATTAATTTATTTATATTGAAGATGACTTGAATCTTCTTGCCAGTTTGCTAGTAAGGACTAATATTGAGAATCTGTTGTCCAGATAAACCATTGCTAGGATCTTACCACATGCCTGCATCATGTATGGTATTAAAAGACACACAATACATAAAGGAAGGGGACCAAGAGAGAGGAGGAGGTGGAAAGAAAGAGAAAATAAAAGTAAAAGTAATTAAAATGTGTTACGTATATGTACCAACTTCCCATGATGAATATAATCATTATATACTGAAAACATGTACTAATAAAATTTTTTTAAATAGTAAAAAAGACATAAAGTAGAATGACAAGTGTTATATAATGTTTCAAACTTTGAACAAAGTTGAAAAATCTTGATAATATGTAATGCTATATGGAAGCATCAAATTCAGACAGGTTCATTGGCAGGAAGGCACAAACACATCCTCATTTTCAATTCTAAATAACAAAGTAGAACAGAAGAATATAAAATTAAACTAAAATAGAAATTATATAAAAATACTTAAAGATATTGATTATTAAACAATATATTGAGATAATGCTATTGAATCAGAATTCACTGGAGGAACAGACATAAGTATGCTTACAGTGGCAACCTACAGAGTTGGGAGTGGAAGAATGAAAAAGTGCTGTCTGGATGCTGAAGAACCAAAGGATCCAGTCAAAATTTGAATGCCTGGAGCTTACCGCAGATTCGAGTGCAAGTCCATATTAGAAAGCCAAGAGGTCCTTATTGGGAGGCTAAAGAGTCTGAGCTGAAAGACTGAATGAATTTCCAAAGGTGATGACAAAAGACTGGAGCTCCTCTGAAGAAGCCTCCTCCTTCCCTTTTCATCCATCCCAACTACAAGCCTATTGGTTGGTGCCACCCACATCCAGGGTGAGTCTTCCCTCTTCAGTAAGTCAACCATGCAGACACATCCAGAACTGTGATAAACTTATGTGATACACATTTCTTATTCAAATTGACACCACAAATAACTATTGCAGCTAGACTTAGAGTGTTCCCCAAAATATATGTTGAACCTAATCACCAATGTGATAATATTAAGAGTAGGAAGTATTTAAGAAGCGATTAAGTCAAATAGCAGAGCCCTCGTGGATGGCTTTAGGGATTATATAAAAAGATGTGAAACCCTGTTTTCACACTCTTTAGCTCTTCTGCCATGTGAGGACACAAGGTTTATCCTATTTTTCTATGCCTTTCTGTGCCTCTAAGCATGTAAAATCATAGCATTCCTCCCCTGTCAAAATATGCAATGACAAGGTGCCATAGTGGAAGCAAAAAAATATATCTTGAAGGACTATTCCTGACCATGGACTTAAACTTTGGAACAATGACAAATAAATTCTATTCTTTATAAATTTCCTAGTTTTAGGTATTTTGTTATGTCAACAAAAGAAGACTATTATAAATATGTTCTTAAATATAATAATAATTTTATGAATGTTGGAATGAAAAGTAATCATAAAGTCACACGCACCAGCTATTCTATTTATGTGAAATAATGAAATACATGCACTGGACATCCAAAGTATAAAGGTTAACCAATAAAAATAGATACAGAAATGTGACCTTTGGGGTTTTCAAAAGAAAGGAAGCATAGACATACAGTGTTTCTAGTGCAGATACCTACATATGAAACTCACTTCTATAAACTTTAACAAAAATGTAGATACATGTTTGTTTTTGTGGCTTTCTGTATGAAAACAACATGAAAATTTTCCTATTTATTCATTTATTTTTGTTTTCTTCTGTTTCACCATCTACTCTCTTCTGAATTTTCATCTTAGTTTATAAAAAAAAGCTATAGCATAACTATTTGAACCTTTTCTCCTACATGCTTGTGTATCTTCACACATGTAAGCACATACCCTTATTAAATAAATGAATTACTGTTTATTTCTAGTTATTTGCTGAGTACATGTTCATGACTAATGCCTATAGATTTTGTAACAAATAACTAAGATAAACAACTTAAGCAATTAAAAAGGAAATAGTTTGTTTTGGTGTACAGTTTTGGAACCACGGTTGCTGGCCCTATTGGTTTAGGTCCTGTGGTGTGGTATTCAGCAAAATAAGGATGCATCATAGAACCAACTTGTCTCTGCATAGATAGGAAGGGAAAGAGAAAGAGACCAGGGTAAAGCAATCTTTTTCAGAGCATGACTTCAATGATGTAAAACTTCCCACTATGCCCCATCTCTTAATGTTTCCACCACCTTCTGATAGCACTATATTGGGGGCCAACCCTTTAAAACAAGACCTTTGGGGGACATTCCAGACCCAAACTGTAGCACATGCATAATAATTCCAGCCATAGGTGGTTAGGTGTATTTATGCATTTGAGGTAGATAAACATTTATTATTTTCTGCCTTCACTGGAATAGTTCTTCCAAACTTTCTTTTTACAAGATTGTATTCACATTCAAATTACCTCTTACTCCTCTCTCTTAAACCTCCATCCTCCTGCCAAATAGAATGAGAATTTTCATAACAAAAAAGTAACAATTTCTACTCACAGCTAGTTCACCTAGCTTGTTAATGTTTGTTTAAAGTATAAATGAATGCAGATATGCATATTTTGGCTGAAGGCCAAATGAATCAGTGTTAAAATTAACGTCCAGATAAAAACCTAGGCAGAAGACAAACACCGTCATTGCATACTGAACTATGAGATTGTAGAATAAATATGATATTATTCAAAACAACATTATTATCATTAATAAAATATTATGTACAGAGTAGTTTTTTTTTCCTTTATTATTACATGTTTGCAGTACATAATGATTATACTCACTGCAGGGGATTTGTACAAGTACATAACACATTTTAATTTCCCTCTTTTTCCCTCTTCCTTTCACCCTTTTATTTCTCCAGCAAAAGATTCATTTATTTATCGTTTTAGATCTTATAAAGTTAGTTTTCATATATAGATTAAAATTCAGACGAATAGGGTAAAGAACATATAAAACATAAAAATATATTTTACTACATTAAGGTACACTTTTATTTGGGGTTTTTTGGGGGGGCGGTACCAGGGATGGAACACAGGACCTTGCGCTTGTGAGGCAGGCGATGGAACCCCTGAGCTAAATCCCTGACCCTAAGGTACACTTTTAGATGCACTGTCCACATTGCCCTGGATTACAATATCATTTTTTCTTTCTCTTTTTTCCTATTATCTGTCATATACATATATACATATATATTAATTTTCACATTATAAGGGGAGACAATCAATTCTCAGATCTGTTAGGTCTGAGCTTCTATCTTTTGTATAGTACTGAATATTTGCAACTCCCAACAGATTTGTCCCATTCCTCTCTTAGGTCTGTGGTGAAATAAAATGTTTATGGTTAGCTTTGCCCAGACAGAATATTGCTCATGGTAATACTGTCACCAGAGCCTTAAGCTCTCCTTTCTCTTTCATAGTATCTGATTTAGAAACAGGCTATTTGCTTTAATGACAATAATACAGAGCAATTCCCACAGAAAAATTTCACATGCATGCACACACACACACATAATTAATATTCTAGCTTCTAAAAGAATTACATGTCCTTCCTAAACTCAGTGAACTAAAAGGCTTTTTAAAATATATATATTCAACTGTCAGTCTATTTTAGTAGACCTCCATATAAATTGTCACCTTGTTTTTCAATATTTCCAATTTCTTTTGAGTTAGTTGTTAATATTTTTCATACATAAATTATCAGTGATTGAAGTCATAATTAATTATAAAGTTGTAATGCTTTAGGGAGAAATATACCTTTAGACTTTAATTAGCTGTTAAAATTTCAACATATAGCACATATCAGGAGTATTTCTCTTTTACTTTATCACATATCCTTACCTATGTTTGAAATAAATATTCAGATATTACAATAAACTTGAAAGGTGACACGCTTTGTTTGATCGCCACTACTGTTATGCTAGTAAAATGATGGAGGTACATGTCCTAAACAAGAACTCTCCCTGACCCGTTTCATGATCAAGTAAGCAGTCAAAGATGAAGAGCAACATTAATCACAGATGCTCACCAGTATCTCCCATTTCTCCATCTCACCAACAACTTTGACCAGTCAGTGAGAAGAAAATTCACTCATGTTGACACTCGACTTTGAAGGAGGGAAGAGAAAAATCATGCAGTAGAAAAACAGCTGTCCCTACCTTAATGTCTTCTATCCATTCTGAATATTTTCTTATGTTCATTCTTCCTCAACTCTTTGGGTCAGTAGAGAGGAATCCCTGGCATTTTACTTATTAAGCTGTCCCCAAACCCAACCTCTGCTGTGTGTGTATATGTGTGCATAGTTTGTTTTCTATTTTTCTTCTGTTATCTAGATCATTTTACCAAAGCTTTTGATTATATCTAGTAAAACTAAATTCAAATAACCCCAATTGCATAAAGGACTTTGTTTGAGTCTAATACTCAAAAAAATAATTTGCCACTAGTTATTTCTTGCCTTTGTCACACTTTTGGATGACAGTAGTTTTGTCTGTTATGTCCAGTTTATCATCACCAATCAGTTCCTACTCTCTTGGAATTAATTTCTCTGACATGCAGCTGTCCCTTCAAAATTGCCCAAACATTTACACATTCATAATTTTATATATATACAATTATACATATAAATAAATATATATGTAAATATTCATATAAATACATATACATATAAATATATGTGTGTGTGTTATCACATCAGCATTTTCAGTTGAGCCTTTGAGGTTTTTGTTTTTTGATTTCAGATTTCTAACCCCAAAATCCAAGCAATTCACTCAATGTATTCATTCTTATTGTGCTCCATGGTCAGATAACATTCTCTGTCCCTATCATTGTCTGTCTGTCTCTGTCTCAGCCTTTCATATTTTCATACACATTTATAAAAATACATTTAATGTTTTCTTTAATAAACCCTTCCTTTAATATTTTTGTTATAAAATACATACATTTTAATATCTTGCTTTTCTAAGGCCAAAAATTTTAGGCAAAAGTACTTGTATCTAGAGTATATTCATAATTCACTTCTGTTTAGGTCAGTATAATATGCTGAATTGTACATATGTATACCCTGATTCCTGTAGCCATTCTCCTAAAGATGAGATTCACTCCATTTCTTTAATCTTTTTTGCCATTAGCAATAATGCAGGAAAAAATACTTTTCTATATTTGCCTTAGTCTTTGATATTTTTAATCTGAGTGATATAAAAGTCCTTAAGAATTTAAGTGGTGTAAACAATAACACCTGCCATATGCACTGACCGTGACTAATACACTTGTGTGAGCCAACTGGATTGATATGGATTTGCAAGAATAGGCTTCCTGGTTCAAAGGATAGGAACATTTACAGTTTTTAATGTATACAATATAATGACATTTATCATTGGAAATTTACACCTTTGGTTCTTATTTTTTTCCCAGTCCCCTGGCCTCCCTTCAACCCCTCCACCCCTTCCTATCTACAAAGACTTTGTTTCCATTTTTCCTTTTCTCATATTAATTCCATGCACTTCTTTCTTTTCCCCTACCCCTCTCGCTTCCTCTTCCCCTTTGCCCCTTTTCTTCCTATAGGAACATTTATACTTTTGACAAATGTTTCCAAGTTTTCTTTTAAAAAAGCCTATAACAATACACATTTCTTTAAAGAATCAAAGATACTTCTCCTTTCTTAATATTTCAGCTCTCAATGAGTGATACCAGTTTTAAATGTTTTGTATGACACAATGCAGATGGCATGACATGCTTAGTATGATTTACATTCTCATTAGTAATGGATTTGAGCATTCTATCTTTCTTTCTTTGTCTCTCTCCTTTGTCCACATGTTTCTTCACTCTCTTTACTCTCTTTTCTTTTCTTCCTGCATTTTTTGAAAACCAAGACCTATGTTTCAGGAAATAAATTGTTCATTTACACTGATTAGAGTAGTAGATTATTATTTATCTACTTCCCATTAATTCATAAGTCTTTTGAATAATACTGCTATTAATCATTGTCTTCAGTTACATTTTCCAAATCAAATAAGCATTTTTTTATCATTGGCATCCTTTGAATACACATATTTAAATGATGTATAGTTATTTCTTTCTAAATTTTCATTTAAAAGTTTTAATTTTCCTACTTGATTGAGAAGTTTGTTTTATTTCTTGAATTCATATAATCTAAAATTAATTTTAATATTTTTATGAGGATGTTTTCAATATATAACCTATTTTCAATTTAATTTCATACTTTATGTGAGATGGTTACATAATTTATTGTTTGATAGTGATATTGCCATCACTATTTATTAAATAAACCATGTTTTCTTTTCCATTCAATTGAAATATTCCTTCTATTTTTCTTCACTTCTAACAATTCATGTAATCTACATATGAACTCTTTCATTAACATGTATGTTTATTCATAAGCAATATACAAATTTATTTGATAACAGTGACTATATTTTTGTCATATATAGTAAAGCAATCGTACATTCTTCTTTTTATTGTATTTATTGGAAATGTCATAAGTTTAAATGTTTCTTAATCATAAAAATATTTTATCATATTTAAATATCAGGTCCAAATATATAAAAATGCTTTTCTTCTTTTAGTATCTTATTTTTAATCCTACACAGATGTATTTAATACTATATAGGATCTTCATACTACCTATTACATTATCCTTTTATATTTTACACTTTCTTTGCCTCTGTGAGTGGACTAAAGTAAAACACTAGCTTTTACAATTTGGCTTGTATCTTTGTATAATTCAATACATTCTATTGTTAAATGTAATAATTTTTATTACTTTTGAGTTTTCTAGATATAACATTATGACATCTACAACAAAAGAACAAAATAATTCTTTCTCTTTGTTTCCAATATTCATTCAAAGTCTTCTTTTTCATATCTTGTTGAATTGGAATTTTATAGAAATCAATTTGGAAACTGATTAATCTCACATGCAATTCTAACAGTCCCATTATGACTCAAAATTATACTAAAGCATTACCATAATGCATAACTTAGTCTATCTCCTTAATTTTTAACAAATTTTTCTATTATAATAATTTTTAAACAGTTTTGTTTGCCATTTCCCTTGCAGTTCAAAACCACACAGATGACTCAGAATCACCTTCATGAAAATATGATTTGGAAATGGTTAACGTGAGGTAATGATTTTTTTGTAGGGAAGACTGACCTTGCAGGGAGGCTGATCTTAAAAGTGCAATGACTCAGTTTTATACATGGTGGCAAGGAAAGTGATTTGATACACAGTTCTGAATTTCTTAGCAATAACAGTGTAGATACAGATAGATTCCCAAGAAGTTAAAAAGTTCTTTGTGATATATGTTTTGTGCTCTAGCTATCTTTTACAAAGAAGTACAAACTAATCATTACTTACTAAATTTGTTTTCTGTTCAAATTGACTAGAAATGGTATTGCTGCTCATACTTCCCCACTCTTCAGTATAAGGATTGGTCACAAGATAGGATGAAAAGAACCCTCAAGGAAAAGGGAATTCATGATTGATTTTCTGAACTACTTGGCTTGGAAGCAGTGAATATACAATTCATATTAGAGACAGGAAACACGGTATCCTTTGACTATGGTAACCATCCAGGAAAACTTTACTTTGCTTATGAAAAACCAAGTATTTGGGTAACTGAATGTTTCTATCACAGATCGTTATGATACCCCCCAAAATACATGGACTACCAGATTGATCAGATGCTTCTAGTATTGCTGAGTAGCTTTTAAAAAGAGATAAGCTCAGGATTTGAAATTAGCTATTTCCAAATTGTCAGAGTCCCTTAACATTACATCTTTTCATCTTGAAACTATAGAAATAATGTACCTGAAAATTGAATCAATGGTAGGAACATCTACTGATTTCTAGTGATTGATTTCAAAAATTCATGAGGTCAAATGGAATATTTATTTTTAGTTTTTTGAGCAATCTCCATACTGATTTCTGAAGTGGTTGTGTTAGTTAACATTCCCACCAAAAATGTAAAAGAGTTCTTTTACTCCAATGTTGCTGGCATTTGTTGTTTTTTGTTTTTGATGATAGTAATTCTTTCTGGAATAATATAAAACATCAACCTTGTTTCAATTTGCATATTTTTAGTGGCCAACTATTTCCCTTCTAGTTATTTTCCCAAAGAGTTCAAGACCTCATGCCACAGTGATATATGCGTACTCATGTTTATGATAGCACAATTCATAATAGCTAAACCTTGGAAACAGCCTAAATGTCCATCATTATTTAGATGAAGGGATAAAGAAAATGTGGTATTTATATGCAATGAAGTACTATTCTGGCATAATGAAGGATAAAGTTGAGTCATTCGTAGGAAAATGTATTCACCTTAGGACCATCATGTTAAGTGAAGTTAGTTAGACACACAAGCTTAAATAATGTAGGATTTTTGGCCTATTAGTCTGGCTTTTTAATCTGCACATAAGATAATCAACTTTATAAGTTCTTATAAGATAAATAAATGAATCTGATGCTGGCAAAATTAAAAGAGGTAAAAGGAAGAGGAAAAATAATTGAATTGTGTTATGTGCAAGTGTATGTATTAATTTCCTACAATTACTGAAATCATGATGTCCTGCAAACGTATTAATAAAAGCAAAAAGTTCATGATGTCTCTGTGCAAACTAAAGTTTTTATTATGAAGAAGTGAGGCCTAAGATAGGAACAAAGCTATGTGAAAGAAAGTCGATGATCCACACAATACCAAGAACACTGGGCATCCTCTCCTTTTCTGTGCTGTGATGCTTTCTTTTTTTAAAATTTGCATGACTTTCTCTAAGGCAGTGTTATGGCTTGTGTTTTATGTCCCTCTAAAGCCTCATGCAGTCATGGCAGGGAGGGCTTTTCAGAGCTGGCTGAATCTAGGGTGTGTGGTGCTGGAATTGATTCATATTGCAATGCTAGGCCCGAGGACAATAAGATTAATTGTGTGAGTGCTACCCACCCTAAGTAGTCTGAATAAGATAAAAGGGGCAGAAAGATGCTGTTAAATTCTCTTATTGCTTTGCTGCCTTCTGCCCATCATGAATTGTTTCCCTTTCCCATGTGCCACTCTGCCTTGGAGCCAGCTGATTATACATGGAAACCTCTAAAAACTGTGAGCTAAATAAACCTTTCCTCCTTTAACTTTGGGTGTCAAGTATCTTGTCTCAGCAACACAAAAAGTAACTAAGACAGAATTTGATAGCAGAGAAGTAGGGTAATTACTGTAAATATACCTGACAATATGGTTCAGAAGCCTTTGGGACTGGCTTGTGAGAAGAGTTTGGAAATGTTCAGAGAAGCTGGCTGAAGAAGTAGATCTGGAATAACTTAGGCTATACTGTATAGGAGATTTGGGTCAGTGCTCAGAAAATCAGAAGGCTGATAGAAATCCTGTCAGTAAAGACCATGCTCAGTAGGTTTCTACTGGGAAAAAGGATTGCATTGGCTGTTGGACTCCAAACTATATGTGTTATACCTTGGAAGAAAGTTTATCTGTATTTTGCTCATATCCACAGATTGCCTGAGACCGAGATTAAGGGTGGAGGAACTAATTAATCTTATAGAAAATATTTCAAGGCTGTCTAATATTGAAACAGTGCCATGGATACTGTTGGGGGCTTTTAGTTAAATTTATATGGAGAATCAAGAACAAAGATCCCAGCAGAATGATTTAAAATGTTTTGAGATTGGCAAATCAAGCTCTAGTAAAGCTGTGGACTGCAAAGATAGAGCAGAGATCTTGATTGCTGAAAGGAAACAGGAGAATAGAAAAGATGGCCTGAGAGGATCACAAGAAGCACCAGGACTCTACCCTTTGCAGCCTCAAAATCTCAAAAATGAAAGACTTTCCTTTGAGAAGAGCGCCACAGAGCACCCTGTTCCAGAATGGTGGGAGCCTAGGAAAGCTGTTCTTCAGGATTAGGTTCATAGGCACTGGATCCCTACAGCCAAGAGAGAAGGAAGCCTGGCTACTGGTCCACCTGGTGGCTGACCTTGAGATTATCCGTATGATGCTGTATTTAGGTGCATGTAGAATACAAGAGATGTGGGGTCAGGAAGTCTTCCACCCATATTTCAGAAGAAGGCCTGGGGGGGCCAGCCAGGGTACCTTTAAGAGAGCACTATGTGAAGCTGTGAGTGTGAAGGTGAAGGTGAAGGGGTATTGGCAACCCTAGAAGGTTGGAGAAGCATGGATCATCTGAGGAAAACTGCAAGAAGGGAGCAGAGTGACCCCAAGAGGGAAGCAATGGGAGCTACTACCACCAGAAGTGCTATAAGAACTGAGGCACCCAAGCTCTTTGGAGTTCACAACTTACCACAGATTGTGGGGGATGTTGGAAGTGAAACTGTGGAATTTAATATTTCCCCTACTGGATCTGGGACTTGCTTTGATCCCATTCCTTGTATCCCCGTTTGTAACTTTTGGAATGGAAATGTCTATCTTGTGCCATTGAGTGTTGGAAATGTTCAAGATTCTTTTCATTGGTACAGGTGCTTACAGATAAGGGTCTGTCTTAAATCTCAGAGGAAACTTTGGACTTGGACTTTTCAGCAGAGCTGAAACTGTTAGGACTTAGCAACTCTTAGAGATGGACTAAATGCCTTTTGCATAAAGGGATGTGCATGAGTCTTGGGGGAGGCATGGGCAGAATGTTATAGATTGTGTTTAGATGTGTCCCCACCTCCTGTGGTCATAGTTGTGGCTTTTCCATAGGTGGCTGAATCGAGGCTGTGTGACTGAATCATGATACAATGCTAGCACTCAGGGAACTATGATTAAAGATGTGAATGCTACCAGCCCTAAGTAGTCTGAATAAGAAAAAAGGGGCAAAAAACCTCTGTTGAGTTCCCTTGTTACTTTGCCATCTTCTATCCTCCATGAACTGTTGCCCTTCTGCCATGTGCCACCCTGCCTGGGAGCCAGCCAATTATGGACTGAAACCTCTACAAACTGTGAGCTAAATAAACAGGTCCCCCTTTAACTTTGGGCATTGGATATTTTGTCTCAACAATGAGAGAAAAGTTACTAAGACAGGCCGATATGTCAGAAGGAAAAGACAGTTTCTTATATGTCATTTTCTCCTACTTCCTTTTTGATCCTGGGGACCAATTACAGAAAGAAACCCAGATTAAGATTTATGTGTCACATACAATTATATCTACCTCACCTTTGAAATACATATAAGGATGAATACAATGAGTACAGGATAAGAAAAAGAGCAATATATCTATAGATGCATCTAAATTTCCCACCATATGTATTCTTACCAGAGGCTCTATCCATCTTTCTTCCCTACTGGCAATGAAAGTTCTTTGTCCCTGCACTGGTGCTGCTGTTTACCAGAGGGTTGAACTTCAAGGGCTTCATTCAAATTTTACTAGGTTTTCAACTGGAAATTAGGAGTTTCTCTTCAGCAAAGAGGAGTACCCCTCAAGTTGACCAGGGGAATGAATCAGAAAGAATTTTTTTTCATCTAAACACAATCATCTTTGGCACAACTATTGAGAATTCAATAGCTATCTATGTACAGATGTAGTTTCCTTCTGCACTGTTAATCTTTTGAATATCATCCAGGGCTTTTATTAGGAATGGGAAATATTTCAACTTGAACAAAAAATTGAAGTCTTAATATTATATCAGAGTAATATTTCACATGTAGGAATGTGGACATTTTATGCCATAAAGATGACTGAAAAGCTAGAGATTACACAATATATTTTCCAGAAACAAATATGAGTACAATATTATAGAAAACTAATGTTAAAATATCATTGAATCAAGACCATTAAATGCAATTTCAACAAGTGACATTTTTCCTATTTTCTTTCAAAACATTTAGTATAGGAAACATCCACAAATTCATTAAATTATAATTTAATCTTATTTGGAATCTCTATATCATGGCCTTGGAGACCAAGATGTGAGGGAAGGAAAAATGAAATAGTTGAAGAATGGTATAAAGATGCAATTAATAAGAATTAATAAGAATCATCAAGGACTAGTTACATCCAGAGGTAGTTAGTGTTGTCCTGTGTGTGTTTCTGACTAGGTATAAGAAGATATATGGACAAAATTGTAAGATATTTATTCTAAATGTCTCAAGAGACCAAGGGTGTAAAGATAATGGAAGAAGAGAGTGCACACTTCAGCAGCACATACACTAAAAAGAAAAGGTTCCATTTAGAATCAAAAGAAACACAAAGATCAATGCTCCTTTTCACCAGATAATGTGAATTTATACATGGACATCTTTGGAATTATCAACAATGTGAGAATTAAGTCACCAAATATAATCTTGAAATTAATATTTAATCAGGGAAGAGGATGAAAAGAGGAACTAAGATATGTTATGTACCCATACCAACTCTTCACAAGCAATGGAAACATGCCTACTACACTCATGTACTAAAAAACCAAAATAGCCCAAAATAATATTTTTATCTGATATACTTTAAACTTCTTAATTGCCTCTATAAACAATGATTAGGTACTGACTTTCAAACCAAACTGCCCATTAGAATAATTTGGAGATCTGTTTTTGAAAATATAGATGCCCAGAGCTCATCATTATGGCAATAATCTGGAATAGAAACAGAGGGAGTTGAGTGTGTTAAAACCCTTCCAACTGCTCATGTCTTCTGGTCATTAAATGAGAGTAATGTGTCAAGCTTTACTGTTACTATTATTAATAGTTATTTTTTCTTTAGTATTTACTCTTCTGTATCAAAGACCCTCGTGCAGGGTGTAATACTGGTTTTGTTATGGACTTTTAAGGCACCCCCTAAAAATAACTTACAGCATACTTGAAAAAGTAGAATAAAGGATATAAGAATGGAGGGAAACTGTTACATAAATGTTCTGGATCAGTTAATAAGGAAAAGGAAGAGATTTTGAAAGAGTATTTGATGATACCTGAGGTAAAGGGAAGGATTTGAAGATTAAGCTATCTGGGATAAGACATTGAAATTTGACACTACAGGGCTGGGGATTTAGCTCAGTGGTTTCACTGCCTGCTGCTCCAGCACAAGGACCCGAGTTCGATCCCCAGTACAAAAAAATTTTAAAAAGAAATAAATAAAAAAAAGAAATTGACACTACTGAAGAAAAGTATAAATGAAAAGAAAATAAAGAGGATTATTTATTAACTCCTTCAAAGTAACATATTTATGCCTCTATCATAGTTTGAATTTTTCTTTGTAAAATGTCTTTCAGCTTTGTGTTGTGTATATAGGGCTTTAAATTTCCCTTGTGTGAGATGGGTTACTCTTTCTTCTTTTTGTACATTCTGTACACTACTATCATGTCTGCTTTAGGATCAGTGACAAGCAGAGATTGTATTCCAAAGCTGGTTCTAGGAATCAAGTTCTAAATTATAAGCAATAACCGCTGGCATTTGCTGTTGTATTGATTATATAATTTTAACTAACTCTGACCCATGTGAATCTTCTGTGAGGCTCAAAGTGAGTAAGACATTTGATTCTTAGAAATTTGGAGAGAAATATTAGGAAATGTAATGAAAGGGAGGGGGAGAGATAATTCCAGAATCAGAAATCTTAATAGTTATAAAAGAAGTCAAGGCAAGGAAGACCTAGATATAATGCACAAACTGTATATAACTGTAAATTCTTTGTAACTAAAAATGAAATTTGGTAAACTTTCTTCATTAAATGATCACTTCTGTCAATAAATCTTCCTTTGACAAATCTATAGGAAAAATAATGAACTAAAATTAAGTATTTAAAATACACTAATAGCTAAAGAGTTGTTTTTTATGAATGAAAAATTTACAGAGTAATAAATTAATAAAAATAGCAATAATTACTCTGAAAAAATAGTAATAATTAATAAATAGAAATCCAAATTGGATCCACAGAAGAAAATTTGCAAAAGTGACAGAGAAAACAAAAAGGTTCAGAATTCCCAATAAGGGTACTAAAGCAATTTAAAAGAAAGCAACATCTTATTATATAATTTTAAAGAAAATTGAAAATATTTCTGATTGTTAGTGTTGTGCAGAAAAGAAAAAATGCTGAGATATAATAAGGAAAATGCTTGTTTTTTTGTTTGTTTGTTTTGGTACCAGGGATCGAACTCGGGTCCTTCCTCTTGTGAGGCAGGCAGTGGAACCACTGAGCTAAATCCCCAGCCCCGGAAAATGCTTCTTTTTAAATGTTAATTTGTGTCTTGCTATTTAATTTATGATATTTTTACATGGCTGAATTTTCTACTTTTATGAAGTGTTATCTATTAAATTAATTTTGTCTGCCTCAGAATAAATTGTATACAAGGCTTATTTTGTCTTAATACTATCAATTCCTCATATATATATATATATATATATATATATACACACATATATGTGTGTGTGTGAAACATAATGAATACATTCATCATAGAGAGCTGGTACTTTTATATATCACGTCTTCACCCTTTTTACTTGCCCTATTTTGTTTTCTTATAGAACTCTTCTGTACATATATTTCAACTCAGAATCGCAATATCTTAACTCTGTTATTCATGCAAATAAACAATATCTTTAAAATGTGGGTGAAATAACTTTTTCAAAATATTTGGCAAAAACAAATAATCTCCTACACAGCATATAGGAAATGTTCAAAGGATGTCAATGATTACAAAAAAAGAACAGAAGATGAACAGTTCAATGCCACTCCTTTTCTCTTACATATATACCAAGAGTACAAGGGAATCTTGACATGTTGCAGCTCATTGATGTGAATTACAGATATAAGAATATAATTGGTCTTCATTCAAAGTCACAAACACAAGAATGAAATGCATACTTTATAGGACTCAGTTAATCTGCTAATGACTAGCTCAGTTTGATTATCTGAACAAAGTAAACAAAAAATTATGTGTGTAGACCAGAGAATAAATCTAAGGAAAAAGCCTTTTAAATCACACACTTTTAAAAGCTGTTAATCTTTTTGAAAGTTTACATCCTGTTCAGTCCATGTTGAACTATGAGAAACACCTAATTCTAAGAGTTATATCAGAATATTTTTGGACAATATTAAAAAGAAGGTAGATTTTTCTTTGCTGTCTCCTCTTAAATCCATTGACTTTTTCTTATTTCTTATAGGCCCTGTACATTTATCTCACAAGAAAATAATTCTATAAATTCTTCTGTGTGTCCTAAGATATTAAAGCCACACTATTGCACCCTTACTTTCTAGAAAAGTTCATATTAGGAATATATATATATATATCAGATATAGCACATTGTATTATATATATATAACCAACATATATTTTTATATATTTATATATATATATATATATATATATATATATCTAATGCAGTGGTGCATTAGTGTTATTCAAATAGTTTAGGGTAGATAGAAATAAGATTTTCTAAAATGTACCCATTATCTCTCTTAATGCTGCTCATCCTGTTTGTTACAAATTCAGTAAAGGGCAATATCACCCCTCCTGTAGTGTAAGCTAAACATGCGTAAGTCATCTTTCACAGTTCTCTCTAGTCTGTGAATTCCTTTTTTTTTTTATACCATGAATCAAACTCAGGGCCTCCCACTTGCCAGGCAGATGCTACACTGGTGAGCTACATCCCCGGCCCTAGTCTGTCATTTCTAACTCAAGTAGTATTGATTTTCATTTTCCAAATATTTCTCACATAATTCCTCTTCTTTCCATTACACTCTTGTCCAGACTACATATTTTTGCTGGAATGACTAAGTAAAAAGTTCAGATTATTTGAAAGAACAAATGAGCATTATTAGCACAGCAATTTATAGTAACATTTTGAAGGGAAAAACAACATTCAGAAAGAAATAAGAACAGCTGGTACTTCCAAAGTACGAGGCTCCTTGGAATCACTAAACCCTCAGTATGATTCATGACCATTAATCATATGTTGACTTGACTCAATGAAAATACATCTAGTAGATTTTAGTAGAGCACACTTCTGGGTGTGTCTGCAGTATTTCTAGAGGGGATTGTCATTAGGCCTGTCACCTGAAGGGAGAAAGACCCACTCCCATTGTGGGTGACACCATCCCATAGATTTGTAGCCTTGGTGAGATAAAAGGAAATGAAGAAGGAAGTTGACCTGAATTTGAAGAGTTCCATTTTGCTTGAGCAGTTATGTCTTTTGCTGCCATTACCTATAAACATCAGACTTTAATCTCTTCAGCTTTTTAACACATTCATATCAATGACTCTCCAGGGAGCTTCCAGGTCTTTATTCTCTGGCTGGTACTGTGTACTGATTGGACTCCTCTTGTTTGGCATCCAAATTCTTGGACTGAGTAGCTATGGAATCCCCAGAGCAGGAGAGTCATTGTGAACTCTCCTGTCTCTGAGCTGACAAGACTACCAAATAAATCCCATTTATCTATCTATCTATCTATCCTATCTATCTGTCTATCTATCTATCATCTATCTAGCCTACACTACTCTATGGATTCTTTCCTCTAGAGAACTGAAACAAATACACTAGCCTGCTTTTTAAGATGTCAAAAGAGAAGACATATTTCTGGCTATAATTTGATAAATCTAATAAAACTAAGGTTTTCATTTTGTCCACCTAATAAAGCATCAAGTAATCTTTGAACAAAAGTTTTTAAATATAATTAAGTTTGCCTAAAGCTGTCTGAAAGAATTTATGAGCTACAAAATATATGTCTAGTTGTAAGCAATCTGGAAGCATTTCTAATTGTTTTCCAAAGATCTTTTTTTACCCAAGTGATTAAGAAATTGTGTTATATGGTACATTGCCCCCACCACTATGGCCAGGTGTAATAATCTCGGACAGTTTTATTCATTAATCAAGTCATCAGTTAGAAAAAAAACTCTTTTAGGTATAAGAATTTTAATTCCCAGAGTAATAATGTTGAGCACAGTAGTATAGGAACATATTTTTATATAAATAAAAGTATCTCTGTATATTAGAGTGCATTTTATAGAATTGTGCTTGTTTTAGCTTATCTATTAATGCCACAATAGCTCTGCAAATGAGTAGGTAGGAAGGTACAAATTATTATACCTTCCTACTTTATATACGAAGTAATTAAGACTTTTGAAAAATTTCTTGACTTGCCCAAGATTATAGAACATGTAAAGAACATGCCACTCAAGACAGAAACAGATAGAGTGAGCACCCTGAACAAAACTCACTATAAGCAATTCTTGGAGCTTAAAGATTTTATAAATAGCTCAAGTTTCTGAAACCTAAAATAAAATAAATCTATGTACTAACAGAGATAATCAAGTTAATTTATACTTATTTTCCAAAACACATTTAAATTATGTTTTACATGTAGTTAATTTTGCTATAGATTCTAGAAATCACAGGGCCTGTTGTGTGACATTAACTTCTAATCTAGAAATATTGAATATTCATACAATTTGTTACTTTTTAAAAATTTGTTACCTTTTTTCCATTATGTTTATTGGTACATTTAAGGTATACAGTACAATTACATTCATCATTGGGATCTTGTACCTTTACAAGATGTATCTTGGTTTTTATTTTTCCCCATTCCCCTGCCCTCCCTTCATCCCCTCCACTCTCCCCTATTTACAAAGACTTTTTCATTTTTTCTTTTCTTATATTTTTTCTTTTCCCTTCTTTCCATTCCCCTACCCCTTCCAATTCTGCTACTCCTTTAGACCTTTTCTTACTATTTCACATAATCAATTATACATTTTGATACTTATTTACAGTGTTAGTTTGTCACACCAGAGGAACTATTTAGTATTTACATGTCTGTCCTATTTATTTCACTTAAGAGTATGGCCTCAATGTGCATCCATTTAGCTATAAATGTCTCTAGTTACTAGTAATCCATTTTATTTAAAAAAAAAAACAACCATATCTTCTTTATCCAGTCTCCAGTTGATGGGCAATGGGGCTGTTTCCAAGTTTTAGCTATTACAAATTGTGCCACTATGAACATGGGTGCACATATATCACTGAGGTATGATTCTTTTAATTTTGGGGGGAAGATATCCAGTAGAGGAATAGCTGGGTCAAATGGGACCTCTAATCCTGGTTTTTTTGAGGTATCTCCATACTGATTTCCACAGTGGCTGCACCAGTCTGCACTCCCACCAACAATGGAGAAGGGTTCCTTTCTCCCCACACCCCAGCCAGCATTTGTTATTGGTTGATTTCTTGATAGCAGCCGTTCTTTCTGGGGTGAGGTGGAATCTCAGTGTTGTTTTCATCTGCATCTCTCAAAAGACCAGTGATGTTGAACATTTTTTATACATTTTTTTGCTGCTTTTACTTCTTTGTCTGAGAAATGTCTGTTCATTTCAGATGCCCCCCTTTTTTTTGTACCGGGGAACGAACTCAGGACCTTGCACTTGTGAGGCAGGCTGTGGAACCACTGAACTAAATACCCAGCATACAGATGCCCATTTTTGAATTGGGTCTTTATATTTGGGGGTGTCTGATTTTTTTTAGTTCTTTATATATTCTAGATAGTAGACCTTTGTCTGAGGTATAGCTGGTAAAAATTTTTTCCCACATTGTAGGTTGTCACTTAGCTCTGTTGGTGATTTCCCTTGCAGTGCAGAAGCTTTTTAATAAGATGAGATCCCAGTTCTTGATTTGTTTTTTCATTAAGTTTATTGGTACATTTTAGGTTTAAAATAGAATTACATTGATCATTGGAATCTTGTACCTTTAGATGATCTATCTTAGTTCTTATTTTTCCCCATTTCCCTGCCTTCCCTTCACCCCCTCCATCCTTTCCTATTTACAGATACTTTGTTTCCACTTTTTCCTTTTCTCATACTTCTTCTTTTCCCTTCTTTTCTTTTCCCTACCATTCCCACTTCCCAACTCCTTTAGACCTTTTCTTCCTATTTCACATTATCAGTTATATCATTTGAACCTTATTTACGCTTTCAGAACTTCACACCAGAGAAACTATTCGGTATTTACACGTGTGCCCTATTTGTTTCACTTAACAGTATGGCCTCAGTATGCATCCATTTAGCTATAAATGTCTCTAGATTCTTGTTCTTTATGGCTGAGTAGTACTCCATATTATATAAAAATGACATCTTCATCCAGTCTCCAGTTGATGGGCATTTGGGCTGTTTCCAAGTTTTATCTATTACAAACTGTACCCCTGTAAACATGGGCCTGCATATGTCACTGTGGTATGATTATTTTAATTCTTTTGGAAAGATACCCAACAGAGGGATAGGTGGGTCAAATGAGACCTCTAATCCTAGTTTTCTGAGGTATCTCCATATTGACTTCCACAGTGGTTGCACCAGTCTACACTCCCACCAACAATAAAGAAGGGTTCCTTTCTCCCCACAGCCCCGCTAACATGTGTTATTGGTTGATTTCTTCATAGCAGCCATTCTTTCTGAGTGAGTTGGAATCTCAGTGTTGTTTTCATCTTCATCAATTGAATATCCAGTGATGTTGAATATTTTTTCATATATTTATTTGCTGCTTTGACTTGTTTGTCTGAGAAATGTCTGTTTATTTCAGATGCCCATTTCTGAATTGGATTTTTATATTTGGGGGTCTGATTTCTTTGAATTCTTTATATATTCTACATAGTAGACATTTGTCTGAGGAACAGCTGGTAAAATTTTTTTTGCATATTGTAGGTTTTCTCTTAGCTCTGTTGGTGGTTTCTCTTGCAGTGCAGAAGCTTTTTAATGAGATGAGATCTCAGTTGTTGATTCTTTGTGCTAGTTCTCATGCTACTGAGGATTTGTTCAAAACATCTTTTCCTATGCCAAAGTCTTAGAGAGTTCTACCTAACTTACATTCCAGTAAGTTTAGTGTTTCTATTTTAATATTTAGATCTTTAATCCATTTTGATTTTAGTTTAGTGTATGGTGAAAGATAGGGGTCTAGTTTTAATCTTTGCCAGGTTGAAATCCAGTTTTTCCAACACCATTTATTAATGAGGTTATCTTTCCTCCAGTGAGGATGCTTGGCTCTTTGGCAAAGATGAGGTAGCTGAGTATATCTGGAGTTGTTTCTATATCTTCTGATCTGTTCCAATGATCTTCAGGTCTGTTTCTATCCCAGTACCATGCTGTTTTTATCATAGTAGCTTTGTAGTATAGTTTCAAGTTGGGAATTGTGATATCCCCAGCCATGTCTCTGTTGCCTAGAATTGCTTTTGCTATCCTAGGTCTCTTCTTGTTCCAAATGAATTTTTGGATTGTTTTCTGTAGTTCTGTGAAATATACTGCTGGTATTTCAATCAAGATTGCATTGAATCTATATAGCAGCTTTGGAAGTATGGCCATTTTCACAATATTGATTTTTCCTCCCAGGAACAAAGGATATCTTTCCATTTTCTTATATCCTCTTCATTCTCTTTTTTCGAAGTCCTGTAGTTTTCAGTGTAGAGGTCTTTTGTCTCCTTTGTTACTTTGATTCCTAGATATCTCATTTTTTTGGATGCTATTGTGAAAGAAATTGTTCCCTTAATTTCTCTCTCAGTGAATCTCTTATTTGTGTACAAGAAGGGTATTGATTTTAGAGGGTTAACCTTGTATCCAGCTCCTCTACTGAATCTGTCAATTAAGTCTAGAAGTACTTTGGCAGAATTTTTGGGTTCTTCTATGTAGAATATCATATTGTTGACAAATAATGACAGTTTAAATTCTTCCTTTCCTGTCTTTATTCCTTTTATTTCTTTCTCTTTTCTAATTGCTGTGGCTAATGTTTCCAGAATTATATTGAACAAGAGTGGTGATAGTGGACATCCTTGTCTTGTTCCTGATTTTAGCATAAAAGTTTTTAGTTTTTGACCATTTAGTATGATGTTGGTTATTAGTTTTTCATAGATAGCCTTAATCAGGTTGAGTTAAAGAACTTCTGTTCCAATTTTCTGTAGTGATTTTATCATGAATGGGTGTTGAATTTTGTTGAATGGTTTTTCTTCAACTATTGAATTGATTATATACTTTTTGTCCTTGACTCTGTTAATATAATGTATTACATTTATTAATTTACATATGTTGAACCATCCTTATATCCCTGGGATAAATCCAACTTGGTCAGGGTTTAAGATCTTCTTGATGACTCTCTGCATTCTGTTTGCCAGTATCTTATTGAAGATTTTTGAATCTATGTTCATTAGGGAGATTGCCCTCTCATTCTCTTTTTTGGTAGGGTATTTCCCTGGTTTTGGAATCAAAGTAAAAGTTGCTTCAAGGAATGAATTTGGGAGTATTGCTTCCCTTTTAGTTTCATTGAAGAGTTTAAAGATTAGTGGAATAGTTCTTCTTTAAATCTTTTAGAATTCAGCAGTGAAGCCATCCAGACCTGGGCTTTTCTTTGTTGGTAAATTTTTAAACAGATTCCTGTATGTTGCATTAGCATTATCATTTAATTGTAGGAACTGTCAAATTTCTTCTTTAATTTCTCTGTGAGCCATTGGTTTTTTAGGAGTGTGTTGTCCAATTTCCATGTGTTTGTGAAGTTCTTGTGATTTCTTATTGTAGTGATCTCTAGTTTACTTGGACTATTGTCTGATAATGTACTGGGGATAACTTCAATTCCTTTGCATTTACTTAAACATGTTTTATGAGCTAGCATATGGTCTGTTTTGGAAAATGACCCATGAGGACTCCAAAACAATGTATATTCTGATTTTGTGGGATGGAACATTCTATAGATGTTTTTTAAGTCCATTTGTTCAAAAGCTTGTTTCAATTCTAGTATTTCATTGTTGATTTTTTTGTCTAGATGATCTGTCTTTTTGTGAAAGTGGGGTATTGAGGTTCCTCACTACAGTTGTATTATTGCTTATTTGAGTTTTCATGTCCATTAATATTTGTTTTGTATAGTTGGGTGCATTAGTATTTGGTGCATATATACTTATGATTGTTATCCCTTCCTCTTGGATTGTTCCCTTTACGAGGATGTAATGACCTTCTTTGTCTCTCTTAATTAATTTTGGTTTGAAATCTACTTTGTCTGCAAATAAGATAGCTACCCCTGCTTTTTTTCCAGGTTCCTGTTGCATGCAGAACTTTTTCTATCCTTTTACTTTTAGTCTATGAGTTTCTTTTTGATCTAGGTGCATTTCTTGTAATCAGCATATTGTTGGATTTTGCTTCTTAATACATTCTGCCATTCTCTTTCTTTTGATTGGTGAATTGAGGCCATTAACATTGATGGTTATATCTGTAATGACTTATCCTTGTCATGTTATTTTCCTGTTGTTAACTTTTTTATTTTTTATTTTCCCACTCTCACTTTAATTTCTTGCATTGCCTGATGGATTTGCTCTGTTGTGCCTCACGAAATTGCAAACTTTATTGTTTTTTTCTAGGATATTGTTTAGAATTGTTTGGAGTGCAAGTTTGTTATTCATGAAGTTTTTCAGGTGTTCTTTGTCATGGAAGTATCTTATTTCCCCATCAATTTTGAAAGATAGTTTTGCAGGATACATCAGTCTAGATTGGAGGTTGTTTTCTTTTAGGACTTGAAATATCTCACTCCATGCTGTCCTTGACTTGAGAGTTTGTATTGAAAAGTCTGCTGTGATTCTGATGGACTTTCCTTTTTTTGTGATTTGTTTCTTTTCTCTAACTGCTTGTAGGATTTTGTTCTTCTGCTGGGTTTCTGGGATCTTGATTATTATATGTCTATATGTAGATTTTTTGATCATGGTTAGTTGGAGTCCTATATGCCTCACTTATCTGTATACCAAATTATTTTGCTCAGTTTGGGATATTTTCTGTCATTAATTCTGTGAACAGCTTTTTTTTTCTATTAAAATTTTTAATTTATATATCACTTATTTCTAGGAAATTAACCTACAGATATATATTCATACATGTGGATAGTTGCACATACCCAGAATGTCCATTACTTTATCCTTTCAAAAACTAGATATAACATAAAAACCCTTTAATATTGCATTACTTTAAAACAGCATCATGGTATAGCCAGTCAATGAATTACTAGGTAGTCTCTAAAATGAAAAAAGTAAATCTACATGTTTCAGTTCTCCCTTTCTGTAGAATAAACCATTCCAACAAAAGCCAGCATTTGCCATCTTTCATGGTTCTGTGGCTGGGTTCGGTTGAGTGGTTCTTCTGCTCCATGCAGTGTTGCTGGGGCACGGTCATCCAAAGGCCCCACCAGGATGAAAGACAGCAAGTAGGTCCTGCAGTGGTCAGCCATCGGTCTGGTTGACTGGGAGCTTGGCTTAAACTTGTGAACAGCTTTTTATGTCATTTTACTTTCTCTTGGTTTTTCATGGATAACTATCAGTCTTATATTATTCTTCTCTGTGTCACCTAGGAGCTGTTGGATCGATTTCTCATGGTGCCTTACTATTTTTCAGAGATCTCTCTTTTCATGTTCACTGATCACCATCCTGTCTTTTATATCTGAAATTCTGTCTGCAGATTGGCTCATTATGCTGGGAATACTTTCAATAGAGTTTTTAGTCTCCTGAATATCTGTTTGAATCTGTTTCATGGATTCCATTGCTTTCCTATGTTGGACATTGATGGTTTCCATTTCTTTCCTATGCTGGTCATTAATGGCTTCCATCATGGTCCTAAACTCATCCATTTTTTTGTCTTTTTCTGTTCTAGAGTCTCTAATATGTCTTTCATTCTGCTCACCACCTCTGTAGTTATCTGGGAAATTATTTCTGTTTTGAATTTTTCTAGAGGTTCAGTCATCTGTTTTGTTATTTCCTGTGCTATCAGTTTATGGTGTCCAGGTGGTTGACTATCAGACTTTTCCACCAGAATTTGCCTTTGGTGAGCTGGTAGCCTGATTTTGTGTCTTGCTTAGGTATCTTCTCATTTCTATTTTTGCTGTTGGTACTGTTTTTGGTTTAATTCCTTGGTTAATACTTCAATATTGCTCATTGTAAATATCTTTGTTGCTTATATTTAGAACCCTTATGGAATGATTGCTTCTCAGAGGTGTCTTCCAGATATAACTGGACTTTAGGATTGGAGTCTCTAATGACTCCTAGGCAATCACATTTCTTTATACCAGGAAGGATAATGGATTAGATCAATAACAATACCTTAGCCCAAGTGATACAATCAGCAACAATAATAGCAACAAGCACAGCTGAGAAAATGACAATTTGTGGCAGTTATTAATCTATCACCTTTAACCATGTGAAATAAATCAAAATTGAGGACCAGACCAAAATATGTTTATAGTGAATAAACTCTTCAATATAGCAATTTTACCCTTTGGGATGGGGACTTAGAAGGAGTTTGGGAGGGAGGGATAGATAGGTAGAAGGATAGAGAAAGGTTAGAAGTAAGCCCAGAGAACACAGAAAGATCACACAAACTCTAAGAAACGGTTGAAGACAAAAGGAAAAGACAGAACAAAGACAAGAACAGAACAACCTAACAGCAATAGGGAAGCTAGAAACTGTGTTCACGTTCAATGACAATGGAGAGAAGGAAAAAGAAGAAAAGATAAAGAAAGAAGAAATCTGAATTAGGACAGGAACAGGAACAAAAATGAAGAGAGATGAAGAACATGGTGGGAGAAAGAGTGAGAGAGAGAACAGAAAAAAGGAAAAAGAAGTCAGAAAAAAGAAAAAAATAGAAAAAAGAAGAAAAAACTAAATAAAATTAAAAATAAGAGAAAAAAGTAATTTTGAAAATAAAAAATAAAAAGGAAGGGCCTCCTTCAGGGTATGTCTCTGCTGTCACAACAGACAATATTGGCAGCAGTGTGCAGATCTAAGTCAATTAGTCTCAGCAAGCCAACAGCAGACCCATGAAATTCAGACTGATTTCTTGCTGCAAGGCCCAAGTTGAGCTCCCTGACCTCCTTCAGGGTTGAACTCTGCAAGGTTCTACTGCAGGTTCCAGCTGTCTTTACCCTGAAGATAGTCCAGGTTCAGATGGGAGGTGGTGATCCCTCCAACTTACCAACCATGGTGGTCTGGTGTGCCTTTATTGCAGAGGTATTCTTCACTTTTCCAGTGGGCTTCAGTTTTCATGAAGGAGCCTAAGAGAGGTCCTCTTTTTGTTGCTCACTTCTACTCTATCTTCTGGAGCTCAGAGCAATGACCTTTATGACCTCCTGTGCCTCTGAGGTGTGGATCCAGATACCAGCTCAATCCAGACCGAGGCAGGTGGGGGGCACTAGGGTCATGCTACAGGTGCCCATTTGTCTCTGTTCCTGGGAGGCTGGGAGGGCAGCACCAATCAAAAACTTGTTACTCTTTAACATAACTATTGTTTTGAAACATTTTTCACATCATGAATGCCATAGTTATTGTCTTAAATAAGTCAAGGAACACAAAGCTAGTTGGAACAAGAATATAGCAATGTACATTTTGGGGTAGAGATATTGAGTAGGTCCAAATTACCACTGAAGTATACATTTAAAATTCAGCTTGATTTTAAAAAATTGTAAAATTTGTGCCAGGTGCTATGGTAATAAACAATGAATGAAATGTAATTGTTCCCTTAAAGAAATTGCAATAAACAAGAAAGGCAAACATAAATTGAAAAGTTCAATAATAGAAGAAAGTTTAGAAAATTAAAATTCTGTGATATGAAAACAAATTGTAAATGAGGAAATAGTTACAGATTGTGATGCCGTTTGAATTCTAATGAAGTTTGCTTATAGAACTTTTCCAGTAAAAATGTCTGATAAAATATTCTAAGTCAAGGGATTAAGAATCAATAATTATTTGAAGTTTTCTAAATATATTTTTGTTTCTTAAATTTAGGCTGTGTGTGATTTTGATAGAAACAAAGACTAGAAGATTAATTCAGTGCAAAATAAATAGGTTTTGAATTACAATATTACAGAACTAAGATCTTTATTTATTTATTTATTTTGCCAAGAATAGGGAGTATGGAAGTGTTGATTTATGGCATTTCTGAGTGTGCGCAGTTCCTGTTGTTAAGAGGTTTTCTAAGCATCAGCATGAGCTAAGTGACTACTCATCAGCATGAGTAAAGGAGGAATTAAGAAGGAATATGTCCCACATCTAACCAATTAGCTTATTCAACAGTTGAATTAGGCAGAGGACAAGCATGAAATGGTTTTGTTTTCTTCCCATCTCTGCATTCAACCATTGTACATCAAATCTCCTTTCACTACTCTTATTGATGTCTGCATAAATCTTAGAGATATTTTACTAACTTTCAAATCTAAGGACTCTGAGGCTTTGTTCTCATCCAGATTTTTAAAAATCCAGCCCATCCAAAATCACAATTTTAATTTTTGTAGATTCAATATAATTCCTAACTTCTTTCTCATTTCTTTTTTTGTTGTTTGTTTTGTTTTATTTTTGGTATGGGGGATGGAACTCAGGACTTTGCACTTGCAAGGCAGGTGGTGGAACCACTGAGCTAAATTTCTGGCCCTCTTCTTTCTCATTTCTGATGATCTGGAGTCCCTTTGAGGTATCTTGTCAAGATTTTTCAAAACCAGCTAACTTTCTTTGCCCGGTGTTTGGTCAATAACAATGACAACAAAAACAAAAATGATATGTATTTGTCACAATCAGTACAAGGGTGAAAAATCCTGTCCTTTTGCTGCTCCTCTCTTCCAATTCTACTCTCTCTGAGGAATTTGCTTGCCCCTTTGTTTAAACAAGTAGAAATAAGCTGGTTAAGGGCCAATAGATTACTAGGGAACAAAGGTATGGCAGTGGGATTTGACATAGTAACAGGAAAGCAGTTAATGAAGGGTAGTTTATGAAAGAACCAGCTGCTACTGCAGACAATGAATCTAGTTCTACTAGGACAATTCTATGAGCCTGTGTAAAATCCATGCCTCAGACTTCTTCAACACAGGAAATAAAGACACTAATGTATTTATACACCAACTCCTAGCAGTCATTGCTGAGCACAGGTTATGAGAATGGTGTATTAATTTCTAGGTGCTTCTGGCCAGCTACTCAAGATCCAAACTAGGTCTGTGAAAAGCTCTCAGACAAATCAATCCCTAGCAATTGGAAATCTGGCGGTACTCTCTGAAGTAGAACAGGAAAGAGGATATGGAGAGACTGCCAACAACTTTCCTACACTGCTTAGAGGAAATACCTCAAAGCAGATGGGCGATCTCTTGGACACCTTCTTCCTTGTCTTGAGGAGTGTTCTTTCTGAAGATAAAAGGGGAAGGCACAAATCTCTCTTCTTTTTTTATTCTTTTTTTTTTATTAAATTCTTTTATTGGTACATTGTAGGTATACAACACAATTACATTTCTCATTGGGAATTGTACCTTTACATAATGCATCTTGGTTCTTATTTTTTCCCTATTCCTAGCCCCTCTGTTCATGCCCTCCACCCTTCCCTATTTACAAAGACTTTATTTCCATTTTTTTCCATTTCTCATCATGTTTCCTTTCCCTTCTTTTCTTTCCCCTGACCCTCCCACTAACCCTACCCCTTTGGACCTTTTCTTCCTATTTTGCATTATCGATTATTCATTCTAATCATTGGTACATTTTAGGTATACAATATAATGACATTCATCATTGGAAATTTGCACCTTTACATAATCTCTCTTGGTTCTTATTTTTCACCCTTGCCCAGCCCTCCCTTCAACCCCTCCATTCCTCCCTATTTACAAAGATTTTGTGTCTATTTTTCCATTTTCTCATATTAATCCCATTCCCTTCTATCCTTTCCCCTATCCCTCCCACTTCCTTCCCCTTTGCCCCTTTTCTTCCTATTTCAAATTAGCTATTATATATTTAGTCCTTATTTACACTTTCAGTTTCTCACACCAGAGAAACTATTCAGAATTTATTCAGGTGTGTCCTATTTATTTCACTTAAGAGTATTGCCTCAATATGCATCCAGGTGGCTATAAAGGTCTCTAATTTCTCATTTTTTATGGCTGAGTAGTATTCCATTTTATTAAAAACCCACATTTTCTTTATCCAGTCTCCAGTTGATGGGCATTTGGGCTGTTTCCAAGTTTTAGCTATTACAAACTGCGCTGCTATGAACATGGGTGCACATATATCACTGTGGTATGATTCTTTTAATTCTTTGGGGAAGATCCCCAGCAGTGGAATAGTGGGGTCAAATGGGACTTCCAGTCCTAGTTCTTTGAGGTATCTCCATACTGATTTCCACAGTGGTTGCACCAGTCTACACTCCTACCAGCAGTGGAGCAGGGTTCCTCTTTCCCCACAACCCTGCCAGCATTTGTTATTGGTTGATTTCATGATAGTAGCCATTCTTTCTGGAGTGAAGTGGAATCTCAGCGTTGTTTTCATTTGCATCTCTCGAATGACCAGTGATATTGAACATTTTTTCATGTAACAAATCTCTCTTCTAAATCTTGTCACTCCTAAAGTGTTTCCAGCTTCACCTAGTTCTTTCCTTTGAATTTCTAGTAATCTGCTCACATTGACAGGTGAGGCGAAGATACAGAACATTTTTGGCCACATTGTGTGAAGCTAAATAGCTAATTAAAGGCTTTATGTACTGTTTGGGAGTATTAAACACCTATAAAAATATGTATTTTTACAATAGCCTTTTGTAATCATCAAACATATTTTTACAGTTTGATTCCTAATGTTTTACCGAGATGTGTTTTTCTTCATATTCACAGTTAAGTATTTTGACTCTGAGGAAAGAAATTTCATTTCCAAAATCTTGCAGGATTTTAAAATGATAGACAAAATCTCAAGCAGAAGAAATACAAATCTATCAATAAGAAAAGGAAATTTTTAACTTCAAAATCTGATATTGCTTGATATTTCACCACATGTGACATCTGTAAAAATATACAAGGGCTATGATTATTTCTAACTTGTATTTTTTTTCTTGGTTTGCAATTATTATAAAGGTTTTGGGAACATAAAAATTAAATTTAAATTTTACTTATCCAGACTTATTTTCATTTTAAAAATGGAAATGATATCCATGAAAGCTTTAACATATTCCATGTTCTAGTTTGCCTGGAAGAAATTTAGTTAAATGTTTTACTTAAGTCCCTTCAAGCTGAGTATTTTTACATACAACTCATACTTTCATCAAACTCCTCCTCACTCACTCCCTCATGTTATGTCTTATGTGATTATCTCCCACACTAAATTATAATTTTCC
Source organism: Heterocephalus glaber (assembly GCF_053883595.1). NCBI lineage: Eukaryota > Metazoa > Chordata > Mammalia > Rodentia > Bathyergidae > Heterocephalus > Heterocephalus glaber. The sequence goes on along the minus strand of NW_028258406.1, from coordinate 5,664,762 downwards.
TTAAGGACAGGCATTGTCTTTTTAATGTTAGATTATCAGTCTCCCTATCAAAGCCCCCAAGGCCCAGTATTAGCAAAATCCCTTACATAAAAGTCTCTCACTCCATATAGATAGATAGATAGATAGATATCTCTTATTATATATATCTTATATATATATATATTATTTTTGTGATATATATAATAAGATTCAAATTTTTTAGAAGTTTTATTTTAACATCATCATATTTCTTGCTATGAAACATTTATGGAAAACATAGGATAACATGTAACTAGTTATTGTTAAATTGAAAGGTATTCATTTCAATAATTTTGATGTGAACATTTTATACTATTTCATATACATACCTTTGTAAATTGAATTCATTTTATAATGTTAACGTGAATAATGAAGAAATTCAATAATATATACAAGTTTAGCTCCTTCTTTGACAATAATATGTTTAATTGTGCAGTTCCCAAACGGAGATGATAGTGATCCAAGCAGAGTCCTTTTCTGGCATAAGTGATCTCCCTTTAACCAGCAAGTATATAATCTTTGTGTTTCTCAAAAGGGAAGAAGATCCTCCTTAGCTTGATATACCCTTTAGCTTGATGTATTTCTGTAATTATTTTCTTGTAATATGAATAGCTATGATAAGGTTTTTTAAGGATGTTCAGCTTTTTAAATTACCTCCTAAATTAGAACACTGTTTTTGTTGTTTTTCAACACTTAGTAACTTTGCAATTTAAAAAAATAATTTATGATTTCCAGAAATGCAATATTTTTTAAAGCAATCCTCCTTTTTTTCTACAAAAGAATATTTTACTGAAAAAAAGCAAAACAGACAAAAGTAGATGTTAGTTTGATATTTTTAATAACTTGTTAATATTGATAGTAATAGTGAATGCTAAGATTGAATGTTTATTTTGTGTTAGGAATGTTTTAAGTACAAGACATGTAGTCTTACATTCTATCTTCAAAACAAACTTGTAATGCACATTTCATTATTCTGTCCAGTTTACAGATGAGGCAAGAGACTCTGGAAGTTAGTACCTTGATGAATGTCGTGCAGCTGGTCAGTAATAGAGCTGACATTTCAGCTTAGGGATCTGAGGACAAAGCCTGGCCACCCAAAACAGACCCCTAAATTGTTTTAAGAAAGACATGTTGCTTGGAAACTATTACAACTGAGAGAAATAAATCTTATGTTTATTATTTTTTAACAAATGTTACATTTTTGTTTAAGCAGTAAACTATAATTCCTTAATTAATAATTACATATCTCACAATATTTTTCTTACTTTTATTGTCTAAGAATGATTCTTAGTGTTAAATTACGAATCATGTTCGCCATTTTTAAACCAACTTTGGCTCTCACATTAGTCCTTACAACATAGGGATCTCTATGAGATGGTAACTTGCAGCCTTAGGAATAATTGTCTTGTTAGATTGCTGTCCCTACCTGCTAAACAGTCAGCTTGCTGAACACGTGGCTATTGTAAAGCTTTGGACACTTCTATAATGTCTCCAAATTTCAACCAGAAAAGAAAAACAATCCCAACAGAGTTTTGGTGTATTAAAATATTTCAAATGTATTCCTCTAGAAATATTATATTTTGAAATCTACTAAGACTTTTCTGCTTTTTTTTTTTCTTTCCTGTAACTTGTTCCACATTGGTCTCCTTACTAGCTACTATTCTTTCTGTTTTATTTCTCTACTCCTTCCCATCTAGATACCCTTGCTTCTTTCATTCACTCTCAGTTATCTAGAAGAGTTTAGTAGTACTTACTGATTTTAGAAGCAGAAGAATGGGGATGGGGATGTAGCTCAGAGGTAGAGCATTTTCCTACCATATGTAACACAATAAGTTTGGTCTGTAGCACTGAAACAAACAAAAACATAACCAGGAGAATAGAATATATTTTATTTTATTTGTAGAAAAAGAGCAAAGCTGTATTCTTTTTATTTGTTTATTTTTATTTTTTTATTTTTTTTAGTACCAGGGATCAAACTTGGGACCTTGAGTTTGTGAGGCAGATAGCAGAAGCACTGAGCTAAATTAAGCTGCAATTTTAATACATGAATTTCTGCTCCTAGGTTGCCAAAATTCTATGAAAATTTGTCCTTAGAAGAGGAAAAGAAAGACTTTGTTTCCATTTTTTCATTTTCTCATATTGATTCCATTCCTCTCTTTCCTTTCCCCTACCCCTCCCACTTCCCCTTTGGACCTTTTCTTCCTATTTCACATTATCTATTATACTTTTTGATCCTTATTTGCACTTTCAGTTTCTCACACTAGAGAAACTACTTGGTATTTACACGTGTGTCCTATTTATTTCAATTAAGAGTATGGCCTCAATGTACAAAACAAAGTCTTTGTACATAGAGAGGGCTGGAGGGGTTGAAGGGAGGGCAGGGGAATGGGAAAAAATAAGAACCAAGATATATCATGTAAAGGTACAAATCTCCAAAGATGAATGTCTTTATATTGTATACCTAACATGTACCAATAAAATTAATTTTTAAAAATTATATAAACACATAGAAATTTTTTTAAAGAAGAGGAAAAGAAACTCCAATGTTTAAATCTTTATTTCTCAAACACTGATACAAAATGTTTGCATTTGTTCATGTTATATGGTAAAATCAGTAATGGTTTCCAAAAGAGTATAGCAATGTTGATAAAATTTATCTGATACTATGTGTTTATTAGTCATGATGTATCATCAATCACAGACGGTTTTTAGTATATGTGCTGCCAAAGCAAGCACCACAGACAATTTTTTAAAATAACAATTGATTAATATTTTTGATTTCCATAAGCCATTCAGAGACGGTAACCAGGGGATGTTATCTCTCTGCCATGATGTCTAGATCTCAGAAAACAAGTGAAACTTGGGAGTTAAAATCCTTTGAGGCCACCTTTATACACAACTCATGTGGCTCCAGCTGGCTAGAAAACTCTCAGTTCTTTATTAGGGCCTGTTGAGGAGGACTTCACTGTGGTCTCATACAGTTTCTTTTCAGCTTCGGGCCTGAAAAAAGCATTGAGGGCTGGAGCCAGGAGGAGCCATATCACCATTTTCAACCCAGTCAGAAGGCACACAAAATCTCTCTCACCATGTGCACTTTGTAGGATCCATCACTATTTCCACTCAGGTTTAAGGAGAGAACAAATAGATCCTGTTTTGATAGAAAGCAGCAAGGTATTGGATGACAATAGGGGACCAGAAATAGTCCTATACCATGTTTGGGAAATGTCATTTGCTTGAAAAATGTTTTATGGTCTCTATTTATATATGAACAGGACAGAGCAACGTGTTAAAAGTTTTTCTTAGGTGTATTTACGCTGAAATTTTATTTTCTTTGTATTTTTGTTATGAGTTACAAACACTCATTTAAGAAGAATGACTACGAATTATCTTTGTAACAAAAAAAGGGGAAGAAAAAAATTATTAATGGTCCTTTTTTTTCTTTAAACTATCAAAAGAAAAAACAATTAAAAAAAAAAAAAGTCAAGATCAGGATTAACAGCACAATCCATGCAACACCTGCATTTCACTCTATCATTGCCTCTATATCTTGCCTTATTCTTGGTGTTCAGGGAATGTCAGTTCAAGTTCCTCTGTGACCACTGACTCAAACATTTCCAGAGCCATCTGAAGTTCTGTTTCACACTTGTCGAATTCTACCTACATCCTTTGGAATGGGGTATGCGGAAAGTATAGAAATCAAGTTAACTCCTAATAATCTCTACCAAATGTCTCAGAAAAAAACTTTTAAAAAATTATAAAGAATAAAGGTAGCCCCCCAAACCAAAGACAAATGTGCTAATTTTCCAAATGTTCTTAGTCCTCTAATATCACTTTAAGGTTTTGACAAAAATTTGTTGTTTGCAAAATTTTCATGCTGTTGAAATCAATAATTATTCTCATGCTTTATATAATATCTTTTCAAAATACAGTGTATCTCCTAACTTATTTCTAAATCAAAATTCATACTCTGATAACAGTAATGTTGGTTTTTAGCATATATACAGTGCTTTCCTATATAAAAATATTTTCATACATGTAACTTTTTTCTTTCAAATTCCCTAGAAAGGAATCATTTCAGCATTAATGTCTTTGTCTTCAGAGGAAGGAAAAGACCTTAGGTGACTTTCCAAGTTATAAGTACATAAAATTTAAAGAAGAATAAAGAAACTATAATTTCTTTCACAGTGCTGAAGAAGAAAGGATTGTCTAAAACAGACCCCCATTCAGACCCTTGCTCAAGATGTAATGACCTAAGATGAAAGTACAGATCTCTTCTTTACTACATACTCAAGACTGGTAATCCCAGAATGAATATACTAGAGAAGGTAGCCCAAGGCCATTTCTCATGCTATATATGTCATCCGAATTAAAAAGTGTTAGTTTTTCAGTCTCGTGCTTGACTGATTCAGAGTCTAGGAGTGTGGACAAATGTCATGTAACTATGTATCTGTCTCCCCCTCATACTCTTTGCACTTTGGTACAAGACAAAATCTTTCCATATTAGGAAAGACAGCTCAGGTGAACCCTGCTAGTGAAAACTGACAGACTGTACTTAAACTACTTGTCATCTTCAAACTCCCCTTGCCAAGGGGGTGGTATCCTATGATAGCTAATTAACCATAACCATCATTAGTGTAGCTATTCCTTTAAGACTATTTCTAAGCTTACCAGTCATTTTCAGGTTCGGTGTTCCCCTACTCCTGCCCACTTGATTGGTTTTAAATTGCAACTGTAGACTACAGCTTTCTATAGCACTTACTCATGACTGCTCCAGCTTTCAACTTTCTCTTTCCATTCAAACAGCTAAATTGGAAGTGTATAGTGCTTGATTTATATTTAGATGTATTTTTTAAATGAAGAGTTAAAAGTTAAAAGTCTGCACAGCTGCAGGAAACATTATTGAAAGTCCTTTAAAACCATTATGTAGACTCACTCAAATGGCCGCTACAAATGCACATTACAAAATTGGTCTTTTAGCTGTTAGCATTTCATTTGCGTTTGTACAATTTTCCCTTTCTATTGTCCATATTTAATGGTAATCATTTAGTATCATAAAGCTAGACATGTTGCTCTACATAAGAATAATAATGGCATGTATAGAAAAATAAATGGGCAGGAAGTAAATTTAAAAATGCAATGGAGGATTGAGGTGAAGGATTGCATCAGAATTGGTTTGCAGCAATCTTGGAACAAACTGCTTAAACAACAAGGACATTTATCATTTTAAGAAGATGACGACTTCATACAGAGTGTTGGATTCCAAACTGGTCTATATAGTGTCTCAGAGATGACATCACAAACTGAAAATTTCCACATCTCTCCTCTCTGTCTCCTTCAGCATCAACTTTGTCTTTCACAGGAAACACAGTTAACAGTTGTCTTTCACAGTTGTCTTTCACAGGATAAAATGTATTTGAAGAATGACTAGGATGCTCAGTAATTTTCTCACATTTACTACAAGAGGGGAAATTACGATGTGGAGGAACCAAAAGAATAGTATTTAATAACTGAGTACAGTTGTCCACATCTGTATCCCAGCACTTTGGGTGACTAAGACAGAAAGATTGCAAATTCACCCCAGAATGGGAAATTTAATGATCTAGGGAGATGCTGTCTCAATAAATAAATAAATAAATAAATAAATAAATAAATAAATAAATAAATAAATGTAAAACATAGGCTGAGAGGGAGAAAAGGAGAGTTGAGAACGAGAAATGGTGAAGAAAGGAGAGAAAGGTAAAAAGATGGAGAGAATGAAAGTAAGAAAACAAAGAGATCATCTGTAAATTCATTCCTATTGGACCAGTAACTCTGGGTAAGTTCATCAGTGATTCTGCACTGATATCTCAATATTCTAACTGATCATATATGAGAGTGATGGTAAGGCATGAATGGAGTAAGCCATCAGGAGAGGATATTTTAAACTTCTCCTGACTCTCTTGAAGTTCATGGGGCAGATGGATTCTTGTGTTTATAATTCCTTTAGAAAGAAGGATGAGGATATAGATATTGCATACTCAGCCACTGTTGTCTGCTATGTGTAGGCAAGGTTAAAAATCATAAAATAAAAGTTGGCCACATAGAGAAGGACATGACCTTTTTTTAATATATCAGCTCATATTTCATTAATGACTATCTCATTGGAATTAATTAAAATAAATCACAGAATTATAAAAGGAGTTACATTAAAGTGAGTATATTTTAAGCCATCTAAGAAAATTTTCTTATTTCTCTGTATTTTTTTTATTTGAGACACTTAAAGGAAGATTTGCAATTTGTTTTCTTTATTGGAAGGGAATATGAGAACATTTTCTTTTCCTCCAGCAAGGATTTAAAGTATTTTATTATTATTTTCCTCTTCCATTATGTGAAATATAATTCTAATATTCTTATAACATAAATATACTCACTCATTTAACTCTTGGCAAGAGCCTAGTATGGCCAATATGTAATAAGAAAGTGTCCTGGATACTAAAAATAAGACAGGAAGACGTTTGGTTGGCAAGCTGGTTATGGTACAAAGAGTTAAGACATTTGAAAAAATAACTTCAGTGCCAGTTAGAAAATAAATGCCATTAGAAGAGTGCAGATAGAGAGTAATTATTAAAAGAGTCATTTTTCCTGGTAGGTTGCCTGTTATTAGAGTTTTCCAAAGTAAAGCTCAATTTCCTGTTGTGGTAGAAATTATTACTAGCTCTCTTCTTACTTTGTCATTACTTATGTCATTATCAACAGTACTGCTCAATCTTATCATATTAGTTTTACATGCTTAGGGTTCACAACAGAAGGACTTCAAGTACAAAGTAGTTAATTATTTCTTTGCCTCTAGTGATGTTATAAGCTAAGATATTAACCTAAGATGGTGGCTATGTGCTCAGCTTGAAGAATAGTCTTCATCCTTACTCTATCTGTAACCTCTAAGTAAACAATATAATCTGTTAATGTGGTAAATTTATCCAATCACGATTTTAGGTCTTAGTGATTTTTTAATCCACAGCTGTCCTAAATATCATAAAGTTTAGACTAAACTCAAATCTTGACTGGAATTATTCCTGAATCCTGTCCCTGTATGCTGCTTTGAACTAGTATGAGCAATTATGGTCCACACCCACAGAATGAAATTTTCAGAGTGGAAGTAGGCACTGTTTCAGCTGCTTCATCTTGAGATCATTTTTGAAAATTAATTTTATTATTTTATTGGAAATACTATAAAATCACAGAACAGGGGAAAAAAGATTTGGCTTTCATTCCCAATTCTACCACTAACTAGCTATACTACGTTTATAATTGTATTTGTTATCTGTCAGAATGTTTTCATGTGTAAAATGAGAGGGCTGAACCATTCAATTCCTAATATCTTCTTTTCATGTCTAAACTTTATACTTAAATATAAGAAAATTATAAAGTGTAAAAATAGATTCCAAAACTATGTGTAAAAATTGTGTTTACATTATTGCTGTTTATCTGCATAGGGATTTCCATATATTAATATGGGTAGTTAGGAGTTGACTGCCTTCAATTTGGCAATAATAATATTATTATGTAGGAGGAAATGAACTGTTTTTCAGCCTTTTCAATGTGTCAGATCCTGGGAACATTGCCTGCATTATGTCATTAAATTTCAAGTAATCCTTCAAGGTAGATATGATAATCTCATATGCAAAGATGAAGCACAAGCTAAAATCATTTGTCCAAGGTCATGCATGGAACTAGTAAATATTGAAGGTGGGATAGGACTCCAGTTCTGTCTATCCTTTTTTTCTATGCATTCATGTGATTCTATATAATGTATTGGGAAGGCCCCATTGAGCATTCTACACTTTTCAGTGAAAATTAAACACTGTTTCTTAAGATTCGTATTTATAAATCATAAAAAGATACTGCAGTAAAATTTGAGCAATTTTAGATTGCCAGAAACAACTTAAATAGGGTAGTTGCAGACAACATAGAAGAGTCAGTCTTATTCTTACTTTGTAGACATGATGGGAGGAATTTCTCCTCTCTAAGGCTCCAGAGGGTGCTCTGAAGTGCTCCATTGGGTATAATGGGGAAAATCTGCCCATAGCTTCCATTTATATAAAGAGAGTTTTTATTTTAAAAGCACTTTTGCATGCATTATGTAAATATTCAATAATGAATATTTAATTCAAAGGCATCTGAGCCTCATCTATATTTTTATGGAATATAATTTAAGCAACTTTTAGTTTCCCAATATCTCTGCCCTCTGAAGAACCTCACTTATGACAGCCCGTTAAAAACCAGATTTAATAAATGTCCAATTGCAATTCTTTTTCCCTATAAACAAACCACTTTATTCCAACTTATTACAGGTGCTTTTGTTTTTATAGATTCAATGGGCTGCGCTGTTGTTACAATGGGACAAGGCACTGCAGGACACAGCGAGCAACCTACTCTGTAAGTCTAAAATTGCTCAAGATTAAAATTAAAACAATAAACTTCAGCTTGGATGTGTCTTCATTACTACAACATTGGGTCATTTACTTTAACAATGTCAACTTACTTTCTCTCTCACATTCCCTTTAATTAGTAAAGGAAGTAATATGCAAGAGCACACCTCATGGTGTCCCATTACCTTGGAGAGATGCTTTTCCTGCTCCTAAAAATAACAAGTCCAGCTCCTAAGCTGCCTGTAGAATGAAAAGGTTTCTCAGTGGAAAGAGACCATGCAAATGCCAGAATAAAATGACCAGCAACTTCTAAAAATATATATACATGTAATCAAGATAAAACATGTATGGTACATATTTTACATAGAAAATTTTGTATCAGCTACCTGTCATATAAAAGTAATCTAAAGAATATATCCAGTAATTTCTTTGACAGAAAAAGATGGAGTCATTTAAGCCAGATTATATATTATTCATATTCATATGAGATCACTGAAGTCTTACACTTTTAAAAAATATGTTTGGAGTTACAGCATTTCAATTTTGTGATTTTCCTTGAATCTAATAGAAATAGTACTCATCCATTCTGACAGATGATCACCTCTTAATGCCATTTGAAGTAACAATTCAGCATATGATTTACCTTTAAGTATTTTGAAATGGTAGTTGAAATTAAATGTAACATCTATTAGATGTGTTTACTCACTCCAGACATGATGCTGCAGATTGGTTGTTATTATACAAAATTTTAAAAATAAATACTACTAAATACTTATAAGGGTAATACATGTTTTATTTTGATTAACACAATGGAGAGTTTAAAAAGTATATTCTTTAGGTAGGAGTCATTTTGGTATAATCATAAAGCAAAATTATTTTTATCTCCCTATGTGTATCCAGGGGTGAAGTTTTCTCATTGTTTCTGAGTAATAATACAGATGGACTCCTAACTTTTCTACACACAGAGATGTGATTAAGAGGTCTATGATCATGTTAAATCAGCAAACTCTCCTGCATCCAGATTAGAATATCCCATTAATCTTAATTTAATCTTTTCTCCCTTCCTCACCTGCAGTCTTTTCTATGGAGATGTCTAAGATCAGAGATGGGGTTTGCTTAATGTTTTTATTGTTTCTCTTGGGTTTCTAACCCAACTTCTTGGGTCCTTTGGTTTTGGAATTAGGAACAGACAAAGAAAAAAAAGTAAAAGAAAGCAGAGCATAGGACCTCCACAGTCATCAGACAGCTTAATGCTGGGCCACAGGAGTGCTTAAAGTCCATTTGCCAGGGAAGGGCCCTTCACTGCTGCTGCTATTTGTTTTTAGTCTCTCCATACATTTGATACACTCACTCCTGCAACACAACCCACACCCTTTCTTTTGCCCTTGTGAGGCCCCAGATTCGTCTAGCCATTTTCTGCACAGTCATAAAGTGAAGTTTATTCAGACATTTTAGTGCTTTTGACTCAAATATGACCATAGGAACATGCACCCAGGTTTGGCCTTTGTTAAATGTGATAATGCCAACTGCTTGCAGAGCTGCCACTGCTCTTCAGCTTCCTGGTAGCAGCACTCCACCCTGTTACACTTCCAGTTTCCCAAGTTTGCCTGGATGATTACTCACTGCATCATGACCCATCATGAACATCACAGAGAACATTTAATTTCTCCAAGTATTTTCCTAGAATCCTACTCTTAAAGTGAAAGGACAAAAGAAGAAATTCTATCCTACTTAGTGGGAGGTTGAAGGTGGGTGGGAGACCAAGCACACTGTAATTTCGGCTAAGAAAATCTCCATCTCCAAATAAGCCCCATTCTCCACCCTCTGGATAATTTATTTTTATAGCCTCAGTTTGAATGACAATTTTAAGTCATCTAATTAGTTTTCATCCTCCTGCTTTTAAATTTTTGCAGAGTACACTTCTCTGGAAGTAACTTCTATTGTCCTCACGTCTGAGCCAGAAGGAAAATAGTAAGACTATAACAACATCCTGTTATAAGTGCTGGAGTACTTTCCTCCTTGAAACTGCCTACACAACAAAATATGCAGAAGTTGCTTTAAAAAAAGAATTCAGACTGCTTCGAACTACAGAGTGTTGGGGAGAAGATATTTAGAAATGAATTGCATATTGGCATTTAAAAATCATTTCAATATTTGACTTTTCTTAAGTAAAGCATAAGTCCTTACCACTAATTATATCATTGTCCTAATTTCTGCATTAATGATCTGTAGTTCGATCCTTCCCATCAGTGATCCAAAATGAAATGCATGCATTAAAATCAGTGCTAAAGTTTTCAAGAAACATTTAATTTGTTTCTACATGGTTTTTATACTCAATACATAGTTTAAAACTTAAAATAAAAATTAGAGATATGTCATTGCCAAAATAGCTGCTCTTATTGTTATTTTAAAATTTGAGTCCATGTATTTGACACTGAATCAGCATGTTAGACTTTTCTCCCCTGATGACTATTTATTGTGAATATAAATTTGACAAAACTGAGAAATGTCTAGCAGAGCAGTAAAGCCCACTTTTGAGTGTATCTGTTGGGAGCTTCCTGAACTGATTGGCAGGTAGGCCAGCAAGCTAGGGGGAGAGGAACCACTGTTCAAAGTGGATGGCACTATCTGATAGGCTATGGAGTAAAAGGGAAAGAAGGATGACATTGGCTGCAGTTTTGGAAGGAATGTTCTGTTTCAGAGGGTGTTGCTTTGGCTTCCTTCACCTGTGGACATCAGACTCCTTCACCTGTGGACATCAGGATTCCTTCACTTGTGGACATCAGGTTTTTCAGGCTTCTAATGCAGTCATACTAGTATATCCTCAGGGAGCCTCTAGGCCTTCAGCCTCAAACTAGTGCTGCCATATTGTGTTCTGTGCTTTCCAGCTTATTGGACTGAGCAACTACCAGAGCAAACATGACCACTATGGACTCTACCAGGGGAGCCTCTAGGCCTTCAGTCTCAAACTAGTGCTGCCATATTGTGTTCTGTGCTTTCCAGCTTATTGGACTGAGCAGCTACCAAAGCAAATATGACCACTATGGACTCGACCACCTCTGATCTTGCAACCTTACTTAATAAATAAATACCTCCAACTAATCCTCTCAATTTTGTTTCTCTAAGGACCCTAACCAATAGAGCCTACAAGGCTATCAAAAGAGAGAGAAAATGCAAAATTAAAAGGAATATTTCTGTGCTTTGAGAGAAAGATTATGTGATCATTTCTGTATAAAAGGCTAAATTTTTACCAGGAATATTTGGTGAAGATTCTATATTGATTATTAACTTCTTCATAAATAATCTACTCAGAAATTGGTAAAGATTATTGATGGAATGTTATGTAGGTAGTTGTATTGCTGATGAAGTACTATTGAAAGTTGCCAAGGCTATAGTCCAAAGGAAAAAGAATAGGTGGAAAAACATGAATAACGTTATGGGACATGAGACAGACAAGAATCACAAAAGTTAAAATAAAATGCTACCAATGGCTATAGAATTTACAAACATTACAAAATTCATAGAACTAAGCATTTGGGGCTTGGGATAGTCCAGTTATATCCCCAAATGTCCAGAAAGAGACAAAAATATTTAAGTCCCAACTTTAAATTACATAAATTTCAGGCTAAGTTTTGAAAGCAGGAACATGTGACTCTGTTCCCTAGCTTTCAATTCCTGGACAGATCTATATGATTATTTTCCCTAGAAAAATCATTAGATTTAGATTACCAGGATCATGACTCTAGCATTGAAAAAATAATAAAATACTGCCTGTATTGTTTTAGTATCTATCTTCCACTATTTCAAGGCTAGTTACCAGTAACTCACTCTTGAATCACAATCTCCATTCAAATTAGGCTGCTATCAACAGAAGCTACACTTAACTGTTTACTATATGCTAACTATTATATAAACTGTTTAATGTACATTTTCTGACTGACTCAAACATTTAGAAATAGATTTGATAATACCCACTAATATATATTAAAAAACCAGAACAGAGACCTTCAATTCTTCTCCAAATCATCATACCATATAAGCAAAGCAATCAAAAGGCAAATCAAAGATGCTTTGACTCAAATGTACTGTGTGATTCTACTTCCCTAAATGACTTCACAGAATTGTAATATTGTAGGGAAGGTACTAGCATAGTGCCAACTACATAGCTCAGAAAGAGAACACATCTTCTGATTCTTGGAACTAGATTTTATTTTTTATTACATGGTTAGATGAGAAACAAACACCTAGAATTGCTATGTAATTATTCCAACAAAGCTTATGTTTACCTAATTTTTTTTTTTTGGTACCAGGGATTGAACTCAGGTCCTTGCACTTGAGCAACAGGCCACGGAAACCACTGAGCTAAATCCCTGGCCCCTGTTTACCTAATCTTTGCATTCAGCCACACCTTACACACACAGAGATATGTGTACATGGACATCTACCCATCTACTTTTGGCAAGTCAGTCCTAAAATAGGCACAAAGTACATAAATATGAGTAGGATAGGATTCCTACCACTAAGACTCTTGTGATTTAGTTTTAAAGATTATACAGATTATAGCAGAATCAGTTAAATGTAACAGAGAGATGAAAAGTAAAATTTGGGTGGCATGGGTTTGGAATGAGATTTTTTTTTTCCATCATAGTAATTAGAGAATGAAGTGGCATTTCTGCAAAGTAGAACTTTTTTCCATGTTGTAAATTATATCACATTCAGTTACATTTCTTACTCCATTTTTATTACTCGTCCAAGTAATTCAGTCATTTAAATAGCTATACCAGTGACCAATCTTGCTTTCCCAAAAGTATCTAATAAATATATCTCAAATGACTAGCAAATGGATGCCACTATGGCTTGTATGTGTTTGAGTAGAGGAAGCTTAGAATGATGTGATTTCCATCTTTAAGAACCGTCTGGTTATTTGCCTTATGAAAGCTACCTTTAAGTAAGAACAAAATGTAAGTAAACTAATAAAAGCAATGAAGTGCAGAAAAATGATAGCTGTGATAAGCCATGTAAGAATTGGTAGTGAAAGTCCTGTTTTAAGTCTCAGTGGGTTTCATTGAAGTGGCAAGGCTCTTTCAATGAGCAACCTTTTCTTTTTAAAGTTTTGATCCCTTTCTCATGCACAACTAATGGTATAGCAAGCTATTGTTATTCAGAAAGATACCAAATATTAATATATTTATAATCGTAGTCATTTTTCAAATAATATTGAGAGAGGTTTGTAAAGGGCATTACCTCATCAGCATTTGATGTCTCTTCTGAAGGACAGAAGACTCTGTAAAAGAAGAATCAGATTTAGGAAGAGTGAAGATAAAAGGCCAAAGGAAAGGAATTTTTTTCATTATACTGTGGACTTTAATGGATCTCTGTTGTCAGTCTAATTTGTAAAGATCAATGGCTTCTGTTAAACTGCAGTCTAGGAGTCCCTATCTCTTTTTAATTCATCTACTCAGTGCACACTTTCCATTTTGAAAGATAAGAACATGAGGGAGGTTTCAGATATTTTTGCAAGTCCTTTTCCCCTTTGAGCAAATAACCTAAAATTTGTAAAGTAATGAAAACTTCTTATCAAGTATAGCATATAAAATTAACAGTTGAAATATTGTCAAAATGCAAGCAAACTACTGTTTATCAGGATGTAATTTTGTTTAGAAGTTACCAAATATGCAAAAGAAAAATGAGAAATGGAGTCAAAGTTGCAGAAATGGTTTAATTTCTAGCTCTAAAAAGAAGGAAAAAACCCCAAAACACTGCAATATAGCTGGTTCAGTTTTCACAATTTATCCAGATAGTCCTTGGGTTGAATAGAACTTTAAATTTTTGTGCAAATATATATCAGATATCTCATAGGGTGCATTACTCATACTACATGTCACAGAAGCATGTTCTTTTATTTTAGTTGTTCATATCTAGCTACCTAATGTTTATAAGAATTAGCTTTAGTGTTCAGCATGGATGGATTCATCGCATTGTTATCTCAATGACTTACATTTTTACTTTAAAATCCCAACAAATAAGAAAATAAAATAGATTACATTAAAACATTAATAAATGATAATTTAAATAAAATATGAGTGCTTGGCCGGGGATTTAGCTCAGTGGTTTCACTGCCTGCTGCACAAGCGCAAGGACCCAAGTTTGATCCCCGGAACCAAAAAAAAAAAAAAATGAGTGCTTATTTTAAAATAACAGACTTATTGAACTATAATTTCCATGCTATACAATTTACAAACTTAAAGTGCATGACTGAGTAGATTTTAGCATATTTACAGGGTTGTACAACCATGATGACAATCACATTTGTAAATGTAAATGTAATTTTAGGTATTATAACACAGACATCATAAGTTATGATGTTTTACCTTTAAAGTTTTCAAAATTATGATAATGCAGAAAAAATTTTACTGCACTTTTGAATTTTGATTTATTTACAGTGACCCTGGGCAGTGGCTGGGCAGTCAGCCATATATGAGGCCCTCAGGTAAGAACTGACACCCCATTGCGTACTGAGTTGCTGAGCTGTGGTATTTGTAGCAGGCTAAGTGTATTAAATGCATTTTCCACTCAATTATTTTAACTAATGATGGGTTTATTGAGACATAATTCTATAATAACTCCTCATAAATGTATAATATATAAATGTGTCTATAATACATATCACATAACAAATGTAAAAGTCCAGTACACACCCCTATATGAAAGAGACATTTATCATATGTATATATATGTATTTTCTCTCTTCTTTTTCATGGGAAACAGCTAATTACTAAAAAAAGTAAAATATTATAAATTAACACTTATTAAAAACTTTAGAATGTAGGCTACATAGTCATATCTACATCTACCTTTATATAATATTGAGAGTCCCAAACTATAATCTATTAAAATCCCAATAACTTTAAAGATTCCAAAGAAGAATCAATTCCCTTTTGCATAAGAAGGCCAAGGAAGTTAGCTAGTACATTTTATTTATTATTATTATTATTGTTATTTTATTAGTATATTTTAGATATGCATAATGATAACATTCATCATAGGGATTTTGTACCTGTATATGATATATCTTGTTTCTTCTTTTTATCCTATTCCCCTCTTCAACCCCACTTCCCCTCCTTATTTAAAAAAACTTTGTTCCCATTTTTTCTTTCTATTCTTTTTTTCTTGACCCTTTCTTCCTTTCCTTCTCCCCCTCCCTTGTTCCCTTTCTCATTTGAACATTTTCTTCCCATTTCCAATACCTATTATACATTTTGATCCTTATATACACTTTCAGTTTACATTTTAAAAGTTTTCAATAATACATTTTGAAATCAAACATTTCCTGTTTATCTGAGTTAAACTGAAATATAATTGACCACAACATTCCATTTCCCAAATATTAGAGTTAACTAAAGTTTGCTATAATTTATTTCCAAAGATCTTTGTAATTTAAGACAAAAAAGTTGTGTAATAGAAAAGAGCACTGTGATATTGTCAGGCAGACCTGGATTTGAATCTCATCTCTGTGATGACTGAGTAGATTTTCACCCTCCAAAAGAGGCCCTAAAAGAAATACATGCTCAATTATTTTCCTCTAATCTTTCTATCATCTTGCTTTGTAGCTGAAATAATTCAACAAAATTCAGCACCCAGTGCAAAAGGCAAAAAGGCCATTGAGAGCTACAGTTATTTATACATTCATCACAAAAATTGATTAGATTCCTTTACCCCGGGAAAAGAGCAAAAGGTCTCCAATCAACACACCCAAATCAAAGCTACAGTCATCATTCAGTCTCCTGTTTTCTATTCAATTTTTCATCAATTTGCTGACTTCTTAAAAATAGATTATGAAATATTTATCAAATGTGAAATATCTATAGATCTACCTATCTATCTATCTATCTATCGAAGAGGATCTTTAGCCAAAGATCTTTGAAGAAAAATGATTAATTACTTGAAGGTACAAAAGAAGTTATAATGGGTCTATTCAAACAAATAGTATTCTTGTGATGGATTAATTAATTAACTTGAGTGGGAACACACAGCTGAATGGAGGCAACGTGGTTCTGGGCGTGGAAGACCCACCTGAGGATTTTTGCTGGAATGGCATGAAAGGAGAATGGGAGGAGATGATTGCATGCTGTTGGTTTTCCTGAAGAAACTGCTTTTCAGCAGTTTTTCTTCAAACAAGCTTTGGCTGCTGTCTTCCTTTGGCAGAGCTTCAATCCTCATGTTCATCTTGGACATCATCTCCTGGCTTCCAGGGCAGATGCCTCAGACTGGTGGCTCACATCCTGCATTCCACCAGCACAGACTTTCTAGCTTCAACCACTGACCCTTGGGCCTTTCCGGTGCAGATCCCTGTTACAGACTGGAAAAGGACATTGCTGAGGGATCCAAACCCTTGCCTGGATCCTTCTGGTCTCCAGTGCACAGACAGATGTTTGCACTCTTCTACTCAATGCTGACTCTGGTAATCATTGACTAATACAGTTCTTTAGTTTAAAAAAAATATGGAAAATATGACCGTTGAAAACAAGTTAACAGCTTCAATAAGAGATATGGAGATTCAATAAAATAAATATAAGAAAAAAGAATGAGATGAAATCTGCAGCTACTGAGAGGAAGCCTGAAGGATATAAGTACAGGTATTAAATGGATGAAAGCAGTATTCAATGCCACAAAAATACAGAAAATATGACTTAAATCACCATAAAGACAGCAAAGCAACTTGAGGTCACAGGCCTGATGGGAGATCATGGTTATATGAAGCAGAAGGCAGGACAGAAAAATGGAGACCGGGAAAATGCATTATCAATGATCCTGACAGGGACAGAAAAGAAATTCAGTGTGCAAAACATGCACCTAACAAGAAATTAAAAGGAGGAAAAGCTTGAATTTTATAGTATAAAAAGGGAAATTATTCCTCAAGGGGAAAATACAAGAAAAAAATTAAGACTAATCTATTGAATTTCTAAACTAAAAACATTAAAAATAAAGTCATTAAAAATGTTTAAATTCAGGTAGATTTTAAGAATGATATTAGAGTCTCTCATAAAAATAGTAACAGTAAGTCGTAAGTAGTTTGTAGATGCTCAATCCATGCTAAAAAATTAAGGGAAAGCAATAGAAATTTTCTTTATGTATAAACACAGGAAATAAAAACCCAAGGGGACTGAGGAAGGGTTTGAGTGTTGAAGAAAGGAACATTTCAGATGACATAAAGTGCAGGTGTAATAAACAAAGCCCATCCACTAAAGCAATAATCCAAATTAAATAACTCAGGAAAGGAGATGCTGGATTTAAATGACTCATAAATGATCTATTGATACAGCTTAATTAAAACTAATCCTTAAAATGTTTGGAAATATGTTTGATAGATTAGAATAAAGACTAACAAAGGAGTAGCAGCATAAAATGTGTCTGTGAGTACTTTAAATTTTCAAAGCAAAGAGTCAATAATTTTAGTTTGAAATATGCAATTAAATGCATGATGATACTGACACAAATTTTACTAATTTTCTTAATGTTAGGGGCTGTTTTTTTGTTTTTATTTTTGTTTTTTTGGTACCGGGGATCGAACTTGGGTCCTTGCACCTTCGAGGCAGGCAGAGGAACCACTGAGCTAAATTCCTGGCCCTAGAGGGTGCTTTTAAGTACCAGACTTTTGGGTTATATGTGGATGGATAAATCTTTATTTTAAATTGAACAATTCCTTTCCTAATACCTGAGTAGTAGTGATTATTGAATTATTAAACTTTATTAAGATTAATAATGTCTATAAAATAACCCACTTAATATACTCCAATTTTCATAAAATCTTAGCAACTTCCTTTCCTGTAGACTTGTTTCTAGAAGAAATAGTAGGAATTAAATTCAACATATATCAATAAGGGACATTTCTGCAAGATCAGATATTCTACCATATTTTTCTATACTTTTTATTTTTGTGTTTTTATTATGATCACATATCATTTAAAGAAAAGGCTCTTTTAATCTTCAAAGGCAGTAGCATAATTCTTCTAGGTCTAAAATTCTGTTTGTAATGTATTACCTTGAAATAATGTTAAACCACTTGCGAAATTATGTTATTTGCATAAAAAGAATTTATATTCAGAGTATAAATACTCATATATACACATTTACAAATGATTTTTAGAGCTAGACTTCTCAGACACTGTTCTGAAAAAAATAACTAAAGAGCAGGCTGTGTTTTTCTATCTAACCCAAACTTTTCTGCAAATACTGAAACCAAAACTAGTAAAAAATAGGTCACTACTGTTTGACATGAGTCCCTAAACATCTTGTCCTAAGCAAATTTTCTCATCTATCACAAATTTTAACCCAACCATTCCATCCCCTTACTGAGCCAAAGCTATATGGCATTCTTTCTTCTTATTTTTACAATCTCCATTTTCTAAATAACCAAGGTGGCATCACATTAGTAACCAAAATCAATTTGGGCTCTACACATTCCATCTACACATTCTACATATTCCAAAATGTACACATTCCATCTAATAAAGCATGAATTGGAGTTTGTTTTGTCCATGAATATGAATTTCTCTGGTGACTGGAAATTTTTAGAGTAACTTAACCCAGGAAGGATCAATAATACATGACAAATCTTGCTTGATTAGTTGGAATAGACGCCAGTGTTGTTTATGTTTTCTTCTAAGTAGAGACACATCCATTAGTATAACACTCTTGGTACCTTTTCATCCCTCTACTAATTCCTCACTGTAAAACTGAAATGGCACACAAATATTAGTTTTCAAGAAGGAGCTGGTGATGGAGGCCTAAGCCTTTTGTTTTCTCTTTTTGTCCTGAGAAATGAACTCTTCACCACTTGTCCAGAGCAGCTTCTATTCCTATACAAAGAAAGTGAAGGTTTCCCACTCTTCACTGCTTGTTGAAAAACACTATCTCCTGGGTTCAAAGTCCATTTGGCCCTTAAACACCATCTGCTTTCTACAGCAACGGCTCCCTAACAATGATCATAATTTGATTTTCAATTTTCTACTGCTATGTAATATCTCTCAGTTGATTATCCTGGAAAAAGATAAATCTTTTCACTTCTTCTGGGTCTTATATATGTGTGCTGTTGAAAATACTTGAAATTGTTGAAAAACATTTGACTAATGAAAGAATTACAACTTGGTCTGAAGGTATTTATAAAACATTGTTTCCAGATTTTAATTAACCCCTTAAAACTCTCTAAAGGTAATTTTTGCATTCTATATAAATTAATTCAGATATGTATTTAGTTGGCAAATTTCTTATTAAAGACATAAATAAAACTATTATTTTGCCATGTACTCAAAATTAAGCTTTTATTTTAAAAAATATCTTAGTGTCATCCTATCTTTTCTTCCAGTTTAAAAGATTCATCCATTTTCTTACTTTAATACCACTGACATCAAGATAGTATTTCACAGTTTAATTGTTAGGACTATTCTTTCTTACAAATACAGCATTAAAATACTGACATGTTGTAAGATTTTCAATAATGTCTTAAATTTGATGAAATGGAATACTCTGGCATTTTTCTTTGGTTTGTTTCCATACTTTGAAAATAAACCCAAAATTTATAATCTTTTTTCTTTAATATCTATGCATCTATAAATATAAGCTATTTGAAATATGATTTGTTTTATAAAGCTCAAAAGAACATGTTGTCATTTCATTCCACTTTTGAGGTTTTGGAGGTGTAGCCAAATTTCTAGAAGTTAAAAATTTCTGTGAAAATGGTGTGGAGCTAAGTCTTCGGGATGTCTTAAAGCTTAGTGTAACTTGAGTTATTCAGGGTTTTCAGATTTCTAGGAATGTCGTGTGGTAAAAGGGAATTCATTGTGCTTTCTCAGTAATGTACAGCTACTGGCTCCTTACTCCACACATTGTGACACAAATGGAGTTGAATAGTCTCAGACCAATGTTCCAGTCCATTGTAACTACTGATTCATGCTTCACATTGGTGACAGTATGCAAAAGGCCACCAGATAGCTTACAATATTACAAACTTCACAAAATGGTGAATGGCCACAGAGGATTACAATCAATCCTCCCCCTTTATCACACTATAAATGAGAAATGTGATTATTCATACATCATCCTCACCCTGGACAGTTACAGAAAGTAAAGTATCTCTTTGGGACTTGACACAGTGAAAAGATGCTCACTTTTCTAATGAGGACATTATTGATGGTCTCCAGATCTATATGATTACATTTTTATATTTTAGATGTTTTATCATTTATGGTTCTTTGCTTTTGTGTGTTGGACTTTAAGTAACAAAAAAGAAATATATTAAACTAAGTCTTTCATTGTAGTTCAAAAATAGGGTAATCTCTTATTAAGAATGATTTTTTAGAACCATTAAAAGAAGAATATAGACCCTTGGGGAATAATATACTCTGGTCTTGTCTCTAACTGTTAACTTTCTTCTTGTCTGCATTAAGCTGGCTGTAAAATGGAAGACAGCTACAGAGTAATTAGCTTTAGCAAACTTGTAGTGACATTACTTTGCATCCATGCATAAACTAAAAAATAATTCCCTTCGGAATTATTAATAGGTGAAGAACTAATCATATGTAGATGAACCTAATTTTATTGCGGTTCTATACTAAGCCAAAGTCATAACCTTGAAACCCACAGAAATTTTATTAGCTATGATGAAATAGCTTTGCTTTCCTTTATTGAAATATCTAAGGAATACCTAAAGTAAACAATTTACATGAAGAAAGGTTTATTTGGCTCAAGGTTTCAGAGCTTTCAGTCCATGATTGGTTGGTTCCATTGTTTCTATTTCTATCTTTAGGCACAGTATCATGGCAGGGAACTGTGGTTGAGCAAGTCTCTTCACCATATAGTAGTAAGGAAGCAGAGAGAGAGAGAGAGAGAGAGACAGAGAGAGAGAGAGAAATAGAGAGAGACAGAGACAGAGAGAATACACTGGTGAAGCCACCAAGTCTTTAGCATATGAGCCTTTGGAGGACATTTGAGATCCATATCACACCAAATACACAAATTTGAATAACTCATAAGCATTGAGAATTGGCTTTGTCTCCTGTTTCAAGGCCATGTATCTATAAGTGACTTTAAAAAATACAATTTTTAATTTTGTTTGAAAATTAGATGACCAGTTACATGTTTTTTGTGATAAAATACTTAAGAAGAAAATAAATAACTTGATGAATGGGTTGTAATAATTTCAGAAGAAGATATGCACCTCTTTTTTTCCAAAGATTAAGTGACATTTATAATATCAATATACTATAGCATCTATCACTATTGACTTTCTATTTTTTGTTAGAAAAAATCCTATTCAGTTCATTTTCAGCCTGAAATTATACACACTATTTCACAGGTAGATAAATTTACTTCTTAAGATATTGAATTGTGGAAATAGAAATAAAGAGAGCCAATCAACTTCACAAAGGAAACCTGGCCCTAGCCATTAGTGATAGTCACTTGTAAAAGTGGCCATAAAACAGAGTATTATCTAGCCCGAAATAAAGCCACCACAATGGAAAATGTTCAGGTGTGTTACAAAAACTCTGACCACAAAAATAGCTGCACAAGAAATAAAAAGGGGAATATAGCATGAAATTTTCTCTGTATTTTCCTCCTGATTTACTGTTTTAAAGTAAATTTTATTCAAATACTTCATAATAAATGCAGATAGTAAGTACATCTAAAAGATTGAGATATCCAAATTTATCTACTATAATGTTACTTTATTATTATCAATTTACTATTATTTTTAAGAGTAATGATCATAAATGACATTAAGTGAAATATTATTTAAAATATGCTGTCAAGGCAGTACAGCTTTCATATACTCAGCATTTTTGATAATTGTTTTGTATTTCTTCCATCCTATGTAACTTTTAAAGCTTATACCCAGTTTTATATGCAAATGCAAGCCCTAAGGTTGTATCTATGTGAAATTTTACTCTTTCTCATTCATGATTCTGAAGTCAATATAGTTATTCAAATATCACTTTTCATCATAATTTGTTACAATAAGTTATTTTTAATAGTTAACTCTTTCCAACATTCTCTGTAGTCTTAAACTTTAAATATTGAAGTCCACTATCTGTCATGGTGGAATCGCTGATATTCTTGTTTTGTTATTTTAGATTATCTCCTGCAAGAAAAACTATTTTTAAGAGATTGGCAAAAAAGACACTGTACAGCAATACCTCAGTTCACCAACACTACTCTTCGTGAACAATTCGGTTCACAATCAGAAGGGTTTGGCAAAGTTTTGCTTCCTTTCCCAAACTCCAAATCCAGTGAGAAACACAACTGCACTCATCTTCTCCAGAACGGTGGAACAAATTAAGTTCATGAACTGAGGCACCATTGTAATCTAGTTTGACTGATATTCAGAAACAACCGATTTGTGGAATTTGAAATTCTAACACTAATAATTAGATTGTGTTCAAAAAAATAAAAAGTTCATGACATCATAGCAATTTATGATTTTGCTAACACACTGTGAATTGCCTGTTAGGTATCTAAATGTGGGTCATTTAGCAAATGTGATAGATTCACCAAAATCATAAACTTCTCTACATGATAGTCATATTTTTCTCTTCTTGTAATATTATTATGATGGGAAATGTTTGTAATCTTGACCACCCTTTGATATCTGAATACTCTAGAAATGAGAAATAATATAGCATATAACACTTGATAAAAATTCATCTACTGCTTGATAACATAGATAGAGGAGGTTCAAAGAATGCAAAGTTTTCATATTATATATTTTCTAATCCCCAGAACAGTAGACATCAAGTTAATACTTATTAAATACTTTTACCACAAAGTTGGAGTTTTTATTATTCTAATTCAAGATTCTGAGCAATGTTTGCTCTGGCTCCCCTTCCATCTTGTGATGTTTTCAAGTACTATTAAACACAGCGAATTAACCCGATTAAAGTTCCAGAATGCACCTGAGAATTCTTGGTGTTATTTTATCAGAATGAGATTATCTTATTTAAAAATGTGGAAGAGGTAAAGTTTGCATCTCTATTATATTATCAGATACCAAGATCTATAGGGAAAGAAAGGAAACTATAAAGATATTTCAAAACCGTTCCAGCCATTGCAAAGTACTTTTTAAATGCGAGATAAAACAAATGGAGCTTAACATGCAGTGACTATATGATGTGGCAACACATACAAAAAATAGTATTTGTTTAAAACTTCTTTCTAGAATATAGGTTACCTGCAGGCATGGAATGTTGTTATATCTCTTGAGTATTCACAATACCTTTAACAGCTGCTACTAACGAGATTAGCATAATGGTGGTTCCTTCTCCTCTTACTTTGGTTGTATCATCGAGAGAATGTGTAAATAAATATCTTCAGTACAGTATTCCACTTATCTGGACAAATTACACAGTAATTTCCATGGATCAAAAACTTTAAGACATACAAACAAACACATTTTCAAAAAGTCAGGACCAACTTACACTACTACTAGGAACATGTAATTAGAATTGTTAGATTTCTTTTTTTATTTTTCAAAGTTTAGTTATCCTGAGCTATTTAGTTATATTTTATTCTAGCTTTCAAACTTCTATTGGCCTTTAGAAAATCCTCTTTCATGTATTGATTTTTAAGACTTTATAAGGGTACTGTTTTTAATTGGATGTTATCATTTTCTTACATTTTCTTAGAATTTGTAATATAAGAGGATTATTTTATTGGATGCACAGATTACACATAATTTCTACCATTTTGGCTTTCTTTTTCACATTTCTAGTTCAATCTTTCTATGAATCAAAGTTTAAATTTCAAGTTTCTGTATAATATCTTTCCTTTTTTAGTGTCTTTTTAGTTATGTTTAATAAATGTTTATGTCAAAGTTATAAAGGTACAATCTAATGAGCTATAGAAGCTTTATTTTGTAACTGTTTAATCTAAGTTTAGAGTATTCATATGATTCATATATTTGTACTGTTCCTTTTTTTTTTTTTTTGGTACCGGAGATCAAACTCGGGACCTTGCACTTTTGAGGCAGACAGGGCACCACTGAGCCAAATCCTCAGAGTTTAACATATTTGTAGAGTAGATTTTTTTTCCAGCTATCCTTTTATTTCTGATAAAGCCGTCTACTTATTGGTCACAGCACCATTGACTAAATGGTGATTTGTCCACTGTAGTGCTGTGTTACGTTAGTCACATTTAAACCATGATACATTACTGAGACTTTCTATACATGTGAATTCCCTTCATTGATTTGACTGTTCTTGTGTCAACAACATTCTGTTTTAGTAATATTTATGAACCAATATATACAGTTATATTTTTATATTTTTCTTGATACTAACAATTTTGTTTATTTCACTGGTTAAACTAACAGTTTATCTGTATAGTATGTTTATTCCAGGTTCAGAATTATATTATTTGTGAATATTAATACTGCCTTTCTTCATTTTCAATTGTCATTTAACTAATATATACTTTATTTTACTAATTGTAAAATGTTTAAAGTGGTAGTAAAATATAATCCTAAATTATTGCTGATTAAGAATAATCTTCAAATATCTCAACATTAACTATGAATTTGGCTGCAGGCATATCCTGGTATCATTTGACAGATGTGATTTCTAGTTTGCTAAACATTTTTATAGTTAATTTTTCTGAATAATTTGAATTTTCATATGCTTTTTCTTCTTTAAGCCTTTGAATATTTGAAACCATTCCCCAATCTTAAGATTATTAAGATTTATAGGGACATTATATTTAATACATATATCGATTTTTAAATTTCTGCCTAAAAATGTTTGCTTCTGAAGAATTATTTCTAAATTTTTAGATTCATTGTAAAAATAGTTTTACAAAGTCTTAAGACACTTGAATACTGTAAGATCTGTAGTGATGGTCACTCTTTTCTTATTTTTCATATTTTGTGACATTTATTTGATCTGGTTTTTCTAAAGATTTGACACTTTTTTAAGTATTTTTAAAGAAAATCTGCTTTTAAAAAAGTTTTGTAGTTGAAATATATTTCATTATTTTTCTTTTATATTATTTCAAACTTCTTTCTTATTTTAAATGAATTTTGACATTTTAATGGAAACTAATGTTGGATTTTGATTTCATAATTCTTTTTTATATATACATGCTAAGTGTTAACATTTCTATAAATATAATTTTAATTCTATCCCTGAAGTTTTGATGCACTATGCTATGCAGTTCAAAATATTTTCAAATTTTCATTGTGAATTCTTCTTTGACTCACATATTACTAAGAATTGTATTGTTGTCAGAATTTGAGACTATTATAATTACCTTTTTACAGGCTTTTAGTGTAATTATTTTGAAGACTAAAAACTTATATTTTAAGTTTGCCTTTAAAGAAGAGTATTGAAACTTACTTCATGAACATTCAAACTGTCAGTTTTACTATTCTTTGTCCATTTGAAAAGAGTGTTCACTGTGTGTTTGTGTGCATGCTCCGCATAAGTTAGATCAAGTATATTCATGACATGATTCAAAACTTACTCTTCATAATTTTGATCTATATGCTGTATTAGCTATTAAGAGCTACATGTAAAACTTTTGCAGTATGATTTTAGGTTTATCTACTTTTATTATATTAACATATTTGAGTGTGTTTTATTTGGGAGTCTATATTATATGGAGAATAAAGATACCAAGTACATTGTACCAAGTGAAATAAGCAAAGCATTGAAAGATACAAATTGCATGATCTTACTTAAATGTGTAATGTAAAATTGCCTAACTAATAGAAGCAGAGAGTAGAATGCTGGTTGCCAGTGGCTGGAGGAATAGGGAAATAAAGAGGTGTTGGTGAAGTGGTACAAATTTCAGTTACGCAAGTTCTAGAAATCTAATGTATAGCCTGGTGACTCTAGTTAACAATACTGTACAGTGCTACCTCGCTTCACAATCGCTTTTGTTTGTGAAAAATTTGGTTTGCAAACAGAAACATTTGGAAAAATTTTGTTTTTCTTTTCAAACTCTACATCAGGTGACAAAAACACTTGTGGCCATTTTTCCTGCATGAACATGAACATGACCATCTTCTCCAGAATCGTGGAATGAATTAAGTTTGTGAACTGAGGTACCACTGTATTTACACTCAAAATTTGTTAAGAAGGGAGAGTATAAGTGTCCTCACCACCAAATGTACGTATGTGAGACAATAGAAATATAAATTAAATTGACTGTAGTTATTATATAGTAAGGGCTACTTAAATCAAAATATCAACTTGTATATGATAAATATGTGCAAATTTTATGTTTCCAATTTTATTCCCCTAAGCTGAAAAACAGACATAACAAAAGAATTTGTGAATTATGAGAAAATGATGCTTACTATTGTGAAATACGCCTTTGGTAATTTTTTTTTTTTTGGCTTAAATTCTTTTGTTGGTACTAGACCCATATTTATCACCATGCACTAAACTAAAATCAAAGTGGATTAAAGATCTAAATATTAAAAGAGAAACACTAAACTTGCTGGAAGATAAGGTAGGTAGAACTCTCAAAGACACTGGCATGGGAAAAGATTTTATGAACAAAACCTCAGTAGCACAGGAACTAGCACAAAGAATCAACAACTGGGATCTCATCTTATTTAAAAGCTTCTGCACTGCAAGAGAAATCACCAACAGAGCTAAGAGACAACCTACAATGTTGGAAAAATTTTTTAGCAGCTGTACCTCAGTCAAAGGACTACTATCTAGAATATATACTGAATTGGTAGTTTTTATTTTTAAATTAAGTGTATTTTGCCTGATATCAATATAGCTATTCTAGTTTTCCCCTTGTTGGAATTTTATATTTTGCTTCATCTGCTTACTTTATAGCTCTTTCTATTTATTTAACATTAATTTCTCTCTTAAAATCCCTTTCCCCTTCTTCTCCCTACTCCCTCCTCCTCTGATTCCTCAACCAACTTTTTCATCCCTTTTGATACTGTTTGTCTTAGCACATGTTATGGCTCATAATATTTACTTGATTTGGGTTATTAGATTCCTGCACTCGGCATATCTTTATTCCTCTCATTTCCCTTTCTCTTCTTCACTCCACTCCTTGCTCCTTTGGACCTTTTCCCTATTGTGTGAAATCTGCCTTCTTGTCCCTTTCTGTACATTTGTTTTCATTTTTTTTGTTTGTACTTTGCTTCACTTGAATGAGGGATACTATATGGTATTCAAGCTGTGTGTCTGATTTATTTCACTAAATATTATGTTTTCCAGGTGCATCCATTTTCCTACAAATACCTCAAATTTGTCATTCTTCACAGCCAAGTAGTATTCCATTACATATGTATTTTGTTTATCAAGTCATCTGTTGGTGAGTATAGAGGCTGCTTCCAGGATTTAGCTAATATGAATTGTGCTGATATAAACATTGGTATGCAACTATCACTGTAGTATTATGACTTAGGCTTTTGGGGAAGATACCTAGCATGGGAAGAGATGGGTCATATGGAATTTCTAATTTCAGTGTTTTGAGAAATTTTCATACTAATTTCCACAATGGTTGTATTAGTTTGCACTCCCAGCAACAGTGTAGAAGAGTTCCTCTTTTGCCACAACTGTGCCAGCATTTTTATTGTTTAATTTCCTAATGATTGACATTCTTTCTGGAATAAGATAGAATCTTAGTGTTTTTTTAATTTGCATTTTTCTAATAGACATATGTGTGAACCTTTTTTCATATATTTGTTGGCCATTTATATTTCTTCCTCTGTGAAGTGTCTGTTGCTTTCTCTAGCCCATTTCTTGACTGGGTCTTTTAAGTTTAGAAGGCTTATCTTTTTTCTAGGCAATAGTCTTCTGTCTGATAACATTAATTTCTTTAAAGATAATCGAATTTCATTTTTAAAAATCTAGTTTAAAAACTTCATCCCCCAAATTATGTTTAATGTACTTATTTCAAGCGAAAATATTAACCGAGAAGTTATTCTGCAAACCATTCAACTATTCATATTTACACACTTGCTTCAACTCTCTGCTTGTTTTATATTTTAAATTGTATTGGATCATGTAAATACATTAGTATTCTGTGCTACTTTATCTATTATATAGGTCACTTTTTTTAGTTTTAGTTGGTTTCTCTCAGGTTTTTATATTATGTATTTCTAGTTTATTCAAGTCAATCTTCAAAAAAATATTACCCATTCTGGTGTAAATACCTCAAACAATATGCTTTCATTGTCCCCAAGCGTCTTTTATGCTATTATTTTAGATTTTCATTATTAATTATGCTGGATGCTCCATGATACACTGCTAATAATTTTATTTTAGCAAGTTGTGTTTTTTTTGTACCCGGAATTGAACACAGGACCATATTCTTTCAAAGCAGGAGTGGTACCACTGAGCTAAATCTTCAGCCCAGTAAGTTTTTTTTTTTTTTTTTAGAAAATATCCACATATTTGCCATGTCCATATTTTTTACTTTTGTATGGGTCTGAGTTTCTGTTTGGGGTGTATGTGTGTGTGTGTACACATGGCTTGATGAAATTAATTTCATATTCCTTGTGAAAGTATAATTTTTTCATTTTTCCTGTGTGAAAATATAATTTACTTTAAATTTATTTATTTATATCATTTATTATTTATTTACTTAATTTTTTCTTGATATAAAATTCTAGATTTTCCTGCAGTATTTTATAATGTCATTTCACTGTTTGTCACATACGTTATTTTTAATTTATAATTTTATATTGGCATAAATTTTATGTTTACTGATGCTTGTAAAAACATGTTGTTTTAAAATATATACACAATGTATAATGATTTCATTTAGCTTATTTATTATCATACACACTCATCATTTTTTGTAGAGAGAACAGTTTAGTTTCACTCTCAGCACTTTTCCAGGATGTTTTATTAGCTATAGTTAAAATGTTATACAATAGGTCTCTTGATCTTATTGCTCGTCACTGATACTTTGTGTCCTTCGAACATCTCCCCTCTTTCTGCTCACTGCTTCAGCCCCTGAGAACTATCATTCCACTGTATATTTCTATTAAATTTCAGGAAGGTAAATAAGCCACTGCATGTTCTAATTGTATTTATTTTTATTTCATATTGTATTAGATCTGTAAAGTATAACTTGGAATAAAATCTGTAATACTTTATTTATTATTTAACTTATTTCTTTCTCACATACCCATTCCCTTTGGGGTGCAATCAATTGAAATGCTTTTATAGACCATTCAATATATGTTCGTTTATTTTCATCCATCCATTTCTCTGTATTGACTCTTTTTTACTCTAATGTTTATTTTATATAAAATTCCATTGTTACAAATCATTAACATTCACTATATGCAAGTTTTAAAAATATATTTTCTTTTCTTTTTCCCATTAAGTTTATTGGTACATTTTCAGTATAAAATACAGCTACATACATCATTGGGATCTTGTACCTTTACGTGATGTATCTTGGTTCTTTTTTTTTCCCCTTCCCTTGCCCTCCCTTCACCCCCTCCACCCTTCCCTATTTGCAAAGACCTTGTTTCCATTTTTTTCCTCTTCTCATATATTTTCTTTTCTCTTTTTTCCTTTCCCTTACCCCTTCCACTTCTCTTGCACCTTTAGACCTTTTCTTCTTGTTACACAATATCAATTATACATTTCTAAAATTACAATATCAAGATCTAGGAGACATTACCACAGATTTTAAAGAATTTAAAAGGATATAGAAAACATATTTCAAAAATCTGTTTTGAAATAATTTTGACAACTTCTAAGAATTACCTTAGAAGATAAATTAATGAAACTAACTCTATAGGAAATATAAAATTTGAAGAGCACTTATTAAAGAAAGTATATTCCTAGCTTGAAAACCTACCTATATGACAACAGCAGGCTCATAAACATTTTAACTGATAAATTATGTCAAACAACTAAAGCAGATCAAAGAAGGAACACTTCTCCCCTCATTTTAGGAAATCAACATTGTGCTAATCCTAAAATTGGATAAAGATGATAGAAGAAAAAGGTATGAACATAGATAGAAATTTGTTTAACAAAACAAACTATTAAAAGTCAGATCTGGCAGGATGTAGAAAGTGGTTTTGTTATAGGGATGGCAGTGTTGGTTCAGCATAGGAATATCCACCCCCAAAAGTCACCATTTTAACAGAGGAAAGGAAACGCCATATGATCCTGTCACTAGTTGGAGAAAAAGTATTGGACTAAATTCTACACCTGTTCATGGTAAAAGCTATCAGGAGACTAGAAGTAGAACAGAACCTTCTCAACAGATTAAAGACATGTACTCCATACTTCAAGCAAGAATGCCTTACATGAATGGGGAAGATACAATGCTTTCTCTTTAAAGTGGGGAACAAGGGCAGATATGCTTACTCTTTATCTGTCCATTGAACTTTGAAACCTAGGCCCCACCAAAATAGTCTGGCAATAAAATGACACAACTAGGATAGGATTGGCAAGGTAGAAGCAGAATCTTTGTATGTAGATGAAATGATCATCTACAGAGAAAATACTAAGAAATCACTTGGAGCCCCTAGAACTTGTATTTGAATTTAGCAGGATTAGAAAACACAAGGTATATATAAAAATTCAGGCCTGAGTGTACTTGCTGTAAATGAAGAATTGGATATTGCAATTTAAAAGTTATGTAGGAGTACAAAGGATCTAGAAAAGTTTAAAAAGAAAAAAAACAGTGTTGGAAGACGTTTAGTACCTAATTTTAAGATTTCTTCTAAAGCTACAGTAATCAAGGCAGTGTTGGTGTAAGGAAAAACATATAGATCATTGGAATAAAGCAGAGAATCTAGAAATAGAACCACACATATATGGTCCACTGAGTTTTGAAAGATTATTTAACATTAGCATTTTATAGAATATAAACTCAATTCAAGAGCCGAGGAAGAGATAGTGTTTTCAGCAAACGGCACTAGAACACCTGGTATCCATATATAAAAAATTAACCTCAACCCTTTATTTCCATACATGAAAATAACTTGAAGGGATCTATGAACCTAAATATGAAAGCCTAAAAGTATAAAACTTTTAAGAAGAAATTATAAGGGAAAATGTTTATGAATTCAGGGTAGGCAAGAACTTCCTACTATACAAAAGACGTGATGCATAAAAGAAAAAAATTGATAAATGAGATTCCATCAAAATTTAGAACTTTAAATGACATCATTAAAATGAAAAGTAGTTCTTAAACAGACCATATTTACAATGCATATAACCTATGACTAGAATATATGAAGAATTCTTAGAGCTCGTTGATAGACAACCCAATTAAAAAGTAGACATAAGAAGATGATAAATAGCCAGTACTGCACAAGGAAAGGTATGCAACTCTAGAATCAGAAAAATATTAATCAGTACAATAACAGGATTGAATTACACACTCATTAGGGAGATGAAGTTAAAAGTTTTAAAAGCCTTTTCATGACTTTTTCTTTTTGTTGGATTCTCCCCCTTTGTGTTTAATTTGTCACGCCTAATGGATTCATTCTGCTGGGTTTCCTGGGTTTGTGATCCTCA
Source organism: Heterocephalus glaber (assembly GCF_053883595.1). Lineage (NCBI taxonomy): Eukaryota > Metazoa > Chordata > Mammalia > Rodentia > Bathyergidae > Heterocephalus > Heterocephalus glaber. The sequence continues at coordinate 5,632,823 of NW_028258406.1, read as the reverse complement.
TTTTCTTCTCCTAGGGTATTGTCTAAAATTTTTTGGAGTGCTGGTGTGGTATTCATGAAGTTCCTGAGGTGCTCTTTATCATGAAAGTATCTTATTTCTCCATCAATTTTGAAAGATAGTTTTGCAGGGTACATCAATCTGGGTTGGAGGCTGTTTTCCCTTAGGGCTTGAAATACATCACTTCAAGCTCTTCTTGCCTTGAGGGTTTGCATTGAGAAGTCTGCTGTGATTCTGATGGACTTTCCTTTGTATGTGATTTGTTTCTTTCCTCTCACTGCTTGTAGAATTTTGTTCTTCCGTTGGATTTCTAGAATCCTAACTATTATATGCCTATGTGTAGATTGTTTTTAATCAAGGCTATTTGGAGTCCTATATGCCTCACTTATCTGTATGTCAAGTTCTTTTCCCCTCCTTGGGAAGTTTTCTGCCATCACTTCTGTGAAGAGGTTTTTTTTATGTCATCTGCACTCTCTCCTCTTTCTTCATTGACTCCAATCAGTCTTATGTTATTCTTCTTTGCATCATCTAGCAGCTGCTGAATTGATTTCTTGTGTTCCTTTACAATTTTAAAGCAATTTTTCTTTTCCTGGTCACTAATTGCAATCTTTTCTTCTGTATCTGAAATTTTATCCTCACATTGCTTCATTCTGCTGTGCAGACTTTCGATGGAGTTTTTAATCTCCTGCAAATCTGTTTGCATCTGTTTTATGGATTCCATTTGTTTCCTATGTTGGGATTCCATCATGTTCCTCAGATCCTCTATTTTTTTATCTGTGTCCTCTCTAGATTTATTAATCATGTCTTGCACCATGAGCAAAATCTTTGCTGTTATCTGAGTAATTATTTCTGATTTCATTTTTCCCAGATCCTCTTTTGTTGCCAATTCAGAGAGTCCAGGTGATTGAGTATCAGATTGTTCCATCTCATTTCCCTTTGGGGTTGCTGTAGGTGATCTGGAAGTCTGTTTTTGAGGCTTGTTTATGTGTCTTCTCATTTCCATGGGGTGTGGGGGGGTGCTTCTGGCACCCTTGTGGCTCACCTTCTCTGCCCTAGGAGCTTGGATGGCAGCAGTGGAGCTTCCTTCCAGGTGCTGGGACTGGCTCAACTTCTCCACCCTTGGAGCTTGAGATGACAGTGGGCAAGCTTCCTTCTGGGTTAAAAATATATTTTCATTTTTCTCTTTATTGTATTCTTATTCATTTTAGTTCTTCAGTGTAATTTAAAATAACACATTGAATATGCTTTTCTACTGGCTTCATTTCTATCATTTCCATATAGGTTCATATTAGCTGTCTTTTCTCCTGTTTGTACCTCAGTTTGTTCTTTTAACTTCTTCACTTGTTTATTGTTTCTTGGGGACAAACTTTGTGATTTATGCTTTTGCTTTTGTTATCTATTCTATTCATTTTCTCAGAAAGACAGTTAATCTTCTTGTGGATTGTTTCCACTCTGAGGCTTGTTTTTTAACTTTTGTTAGGATGTCTCTGGAGTTGCCTCTTACCTAGATGAACAGGAACCCTTTTGATAAGGTGTGGTATGTCTGGAAAATCTACTGATGGTTGAAGCTACTCAAGACTTTCAGAGTGCCTGTCTGATGCTGTTCAGTTTATAGATCATTGACTGTTCTATTAGGTGGCAGTAAGGGCCAGGGATTTAGCTCAGTGGTTCCAGCACCTGCCTCGCAAGTGCAAGGTCTCAAGTTCGGTCCCTGGTACAAACACACACACACACACACACACACACACACACATACACATTCTATTAGGTGGCAGTTGTTTTTTGATTGGCTCAAGATTTTCAGCCTATGTAGGTCAACTTTATCATGCAGACAAAAACTCATGCATGCTTTTGAAGCTGTTTTTCTGTATTCCCTGCTCTTGGATACTCATCGTACAAGATTATAGACACTTCACTTTTCATATTTCAAATCTTTTATACTAGTAAAATTACTTGTGTATGCTTGAGTTTATCCTCTGAGAGCAGTCCAAGAGAAAGACACTTGGAATTCAAAGACACATATTGACCTACCTTTACTCAAAGATTATACAGTAATATTGCTTTTTCCTAACAATAGATACAGTTATTTCATACAGTTTTTGCAGTTTCTAGAGATTTATGCCTGGAGTGCTAACGTGACGTAGTTATACCAAATGACAGAAGGAGAACTTGAGTTAATTGTATTACTCTACTTCGCCCATTATTACCTTACTTATTTTATACATTTATTATTCTGTTAGCTACTTTAGTGACAAAACTCCTATCCTTGATAATGCAGTTTATTATTAATTCCAGAAACAGAGTATGATGGCATATGCCTCTAATCTCCGCACTAAGGAAACCTAAGACAAGAGAATCTCAAATTCAAGTCAGGTTCAAGTTAGGCAAATTACTGAGATCCTGTCTCAAAATAAAAATAAACAGGGTTGAGGATGTACCTCAATGTAAAGGTCCTGGGTCCTTCCCCAGTACCACAAAAAAGAAAAAGAAATGAGGTCCCCACATTTTTTGTAGTAATTATCATGTATTCTGATTTTGCACATGTGGTTTATATAATCCCACTACATATTACCATTGTTTTAGGTAGCAGAATATTTTTTTTTTTGGTACCAGGGATCGAATTCAGGACTTTGCACTTGTAAGACAGGATCAGTGTCAATGAGCTAAGTCCCCGGCCCTAGATAGCATAATCCACAGATATTAATTCTTTAATGTATTCTTTATTTTTCCTTTTGTATTGTGTTTCCATTTAATATCATTTTCCTTTTACTTTTTACTTAGATGTATATAGTGCATATACAGCTCTCTTCTCCAGTTCAATAATCTTGTCTTCTTTAAGTTTAAATCTATTTTAGTTGTGTTTTTCAGTTATAATACATTTTCAATTTTAGAATTTTATTTATTTTTCATAGATCTTAAATTTTTTACAAAATTCTTTGAGAAAATTCTCGTTATTTTAGCTTATTTTCTTATACTCATTGTAAAGCTTTTTCTTCTCCAAGTATCTACCTTATCATTTCAATGTTATGATCATCTCTTAAAATATTTTATATCTATTTTTTCTAGGTGTTCAATCATAAGCTCAGGCCTCTTGGCATACTTATTCATATTTAATTAAAATTCAGATGTTATTAAAATTTTAGAGATAGTGATAGCACTTTTCTTTACAGCAGATGTAGTTTCTGAGAAGCACAGAAATATGACCTCATTTTAATAAAGTCAGGTGATGAGATTATTTATGGATAAATTGAAGCTTTGGTGAATGCTCTTGCATTTATTTTCTCTATTTTGGGGGTTTTTGTTTGTTTGTGATTTTTTTCCATTGGCTTTTTAGGATACAACATTATAAGTGATTCTACTAAAAATCTGAAATATTGACTAGTTTCTTTTTCCTTGTGAGCCCAAAATTCCCAAATTCAACTCCCACTTCTATAACATTGATGAGAATTCTGCTGCTCTCTTTAGTTTCTTAGTTATTCACTTCTTACTTTTTTATCCTCATATACAATTTGGGATAGAAATCAATAATTCTTTTAGAAGAAAAATGATAGATAATGAAAAGCCTTAATATCCTCCCTTTTATGGTGGGATCCTTAATTCCTTGATTCCTTTTTTAATTTCCAGCTATCTTGGATTCTCTCTAATACTTTTTGGCAAAAAAAAAAAGAGAGAAATTATACAAGATTTGGCACTCAGTAGTTTTTATGAAGTTAATTATTCTGATGGAATATTCCATCTTTTCTGGAATTTTATGTAAGATGTTTAATTTTTTTCAGCTGTATTAATGGGTTACCTAGTAGCCAAATGTAAATCCATTATCGTTGTCCTTAATGTATACCTCATTTAAGGCATGAATTATTTAAATATTGTTTGCTACACTGATGAATTTAAAATTTAATCTCTGCTGAGTTAGAGACAGGAGGAGAATGGCTTACAAATTAGTATTTTGAAGGAAGATGTTATTAGAAAAAAATAAATTGTGGTAATGAAATTACTTCCTTCCTTTAAATGATTATGGGTACTAAATCTTAAATAGGTGCATTTCTAATGATAGGTTTTTAAAAACGAAATTTTTTAAAGATTGTTTTAAAAATATTTTAGTTATGCACATATAAAATGTTTATAATTTATTTTTAAGATAATGCATCTATGACAATTTATAAGTGAAAATAAAAAGCCTATTAGGATTTATAATATTTTTGTTTAGTTTTAAACTGGTAGAAATTTGAGCAAAAAATCATTCAAAAATTGCTGCAACAGAACACACACAAAAATGTGACTTTGACCGTTTGTCTTCAGGAAATAATTTCTAGTAGTTTTTGGCACCCAGAAAGAAAGCCAAAATCTCTCGTTTTACTACTGGGAAATGGTAAATTAAAATGGTGTTACACTGTTCAAATCACAATTAGTTTCTTTGTTCTATCCTGACAACAAACAGCCATATATATCTTTCACTTTTGATTAACTTCATCAAATAATTAAACATTGCAAGTAGGAATCTATATTCATTCAAGAACCTTCAAGTCCATAAAAGAATATTTTAATTAGGTAGCTTTATTGATCAATCAGAGAAATATTTTAGGCACTAAGTAAAATGCTAAATTCATTTTCTGAATGGTAAATCCTCTCAATTTTATTTACTTGAATTGTCAGGACTATTGAGAAAATGAAGGTTTGTTATAGGACTACTATTAATTCAGTCTGATTACCATTGAATCTTATAATCAGCTTCATATTTTAGCGTGAATAACATGCAATTTTGCCGCTTGGAAAACAACATTTGGTTTTTACATCTTTATCAACATCAATCCAAGGCTGTAAGTTACTTATTAAATAGCACAATTTGGTCTATATTCAGCTTATAAAATATGAGATGCTCATCTCTCTCTGTTTATTACAATTTGACATTTTTTGGGGGGATTATCATGTTAATATTATGTAATTCATCAATAAAAAATAATCAACTGTATTCACTATAGGTTTTGCAACCATAAATTGTCAAAAACTTCTACAATTTCTTCTTTGAAATAATAAAGTCCACCTGTACTCATACTAGGAAGCCAATATTTATGTATTTCCTCTCTGATAGATAACAGATTTAATATTTTTATGTCTTCGGCAAGAAGGTAAAGAGTCTGGTTTTCCACACGTGGCAATCATCTTCTTTAACTGGCAGCATTTGTGACAGAATAAACTCCATTAACTTGTTCTATTAGTGCTCTGTGCAGTCAGCAAGATCAATGCAGCATAGAATGATGAAATGACTAACAGACTTCTTCAGAGCCCTGCAGAGCAGTTCTATCATCCAGAATATATAATCACTGCTCAAATAAACAGGTAGAATTTGATATTCTATTGCCCAAGCAATCCCTAGAAATTCAAGAAAGTTCTTAATGGGAAGCATAAAAATAACATTTTTTCTTTCCGTACCTACAGAGTCATTTATTATATTTTATTATGGAACTACTATACGAAAATAAAACTGTAGAACTATAAAACTTAATTCTTTTTCCCTTCATTGGCTAATATGATGACCAAACAATTTGGCACGATTTAAAGAGCATCAGTCAGAAAAGATTTCTGACCAGATGCCTCCCCAAGGCCCATTAGTTACTTGTCGACAGCAGAACACAAGGTAAGCCAAAACCAGAGTAAATGGAAATTAATGAAGCCAGCAGACCCGAGGATACTTTACTGAATATAAGTAAACTGGTGACAAATATCACACCATTAAAAATAATCCAAAGTGCATGATTTGAAACAGGTATCGTGCTCTGCAGATGGCACAGCTGCTAGTACTCATCTGAAGAGAGGCATTTCCTTTAGAATACCTTGTACAACAAGGAATATTAGCCACTTCAGAAATATAAATGGGTTTTTCTTCCCCTCTGCCTCCATTTTCTGCTCCTGCCTTCTGCTCACCATCGCCCTGCCCATTTGAGATAAAAGGGAGTTTCAGAACTGACTTGCTGCTGGAGCTTGCCAATATAAACCTCAAGTTCATTACATTTCAGTCTAACAAAATATAGGAAGCATGAAACTAAGCAATCACAAAGAAAATGATTAAAAGGAAGAGTCAGAACAGATGTAGAATGAGGAGGAGCATCAAAAAATGAACAACATTGAAATCAAATCCAAGCCATTTTTTTGCTAGAAAAAAGTTTATGATTTGCAGATGAATATAACTAAGGAAAAAGATATTTTTTACAACAATGATTTATATATTCAGCCTTTTGTTTAAAAAGAACTCCTTTTGTATTACAGAACTATCTTTTCTTGTTCTTGTATTTAAAGGTCTTTCTGCATTTCCATTATAAGCTCCTACATTGAGTGTTTTCTAACTTGGTCACAAAAAAATTCATCATGAAAGAAATTTTAAATTGAAGATATTACTCCTGAGATAGATTTTCTAGGTTATTAACATGTTTCATTTATTCATTTATGAGTTAATAGGACTCAATAACTTGCTTAAATATGTTAGTTGTAAAGAATTGTCAATGCTTCCATACTTAAAAATCAATTTTCCTCAAAAATTTAAAAATTTAATGATGCAGTATTTTTTTCTGAATCAATAATTTTACCTCTGATAACATACATATTAACAGAAAACAACCAAAGTTGCAATTGGCCTCGGAGAATCACTGAATCTTGGAGTGATAAAAATGTAGAAGGCACTTAATTTGGTCAAGATATAGTGATTACTCCAAGTAATAAGGAAAGTATATGAGCCTACTTTATAATATAGAGAAATCTTTTACATTTTATTCAGGTTGAAATCAAAGTTTTTGTCCATACACTGAATGAAGGCCGTTATTTTCCTAAAAGTAAGTCAAGTGTAATACTGTGTCTAATCTGATTACCATTTGACTTCAGAAGAATTTTGAAAGGGAAAGCATGTTGCATTTTATATCACTCTTTGTTATCAAGCTGTATATAATCTTTCAATTTTTAGGATTGTTCTTAAAAGTCTGTTTATAAATAAAGAAACAATGTTATAAAATATAGTATGTTTAGTTAATTATATATTATGCTTTCGTGGTAAAAACCATTGAGATTGTGAAAATTGTTCATGTCTATAATTTCACTTAAAAATACTCATTGATTGAATATGATAAGGATTGTTCTAGATGCTAGAAATATAAATATAAATAAAATAAGTCATTATTTAAGTAATTGATACTCTAACAAAGAAGAAATACAAATATTGATCATGCCGAAGAATAAAATGAAACAATATTCAGGAGATAAAATTATGATGATAAAAATAGTCAGGGATTAGATAATGCATAGTTTTTCTGTCATACTCAAAATCTGATACTTAGACCATAAATGATGTATCTTTAAACTTTAAAATAATATTATATTGTATTCAAATAGACCCAGGACACTCAGGTGACAGATGTGCATACAAGTAAGAAAACTTAAAGAATTCTTACTTTATGGTATTTTCAGGAATTGTAGAAGAGAGGAAACACAGAAGCCAGAGTTCCAAATAAGAATGAAGTAGGTTTGATAAATAGGATGGAGGTGTCATCAACTGAGAACAAAAAAATTAGAAATACAAATTTATTTGACATTTAGTGGGTTTGAAACCTAAAGGTAGACCATTATGGTATTGCAACTATAGATATCTAAAGTTAGCTGCTGAAGCCATAAAATTATGACAAGAAACAGAGTGTGGATAGAGCCAGGGTCTTGGGCAATGTCGCATTTTGAGTGACAGACTGAGAAATCACCTGTGTTAGACACCGAGAAACAAAAGTCAGAATTAGAACTTGGGAAATTTTTGGTTGGTTGTATAAGTTGAATGATAGGAAGTTATAGGAAAGGTTAATACCACAAAATGCAGAGATGATGAATAAGAAGATGATATTGAAAAGGTTTTTGAAGTCAAAGTCATAATGAAGGGATCAAGAATAAAACTGCTTAAGTGGAGTTGTTGAGGATAGAAATGTAGTACATTAAAGACTGAATAACAGGTCACAAATATAGTTTGAAGTGTTGTGACAACAGGACCAGTTTTATCTTATTTTTCCTAAGATCCCCACACAAAGCACCAGAGCCAAATACAAGAAGATTTTTAAGAAATTTGTGTTGACCGATAAACAGAAATTGATTTGTCACTATTCTTACCACAAATGGAGTTGAAAGGGGAAAAATGAAATTCAACAATAGCCAGAGGGGAATATGGTATTAAGAAATTACATTTTGTTATATTTCTGTGTAGTAATTTCATAGTAGCTTCCGCAGTTAGAAATGAAAATTGGATTATATCACACATTAGTGGAAAGGTAAAGTATGAAGCAAAGTCTAAATTGTGGGAGATTATAGGATCAAGAGTGAAACTGTGGCCAGACCCATTCCTTGAGTCACAGAGAAGGAATTACAGCTGGGTGTGCAATACATAAGAGCATAGGTCGTAAGTTTCCAACATGTGACAAAATACAATGTAGCTTTTACATTTCTTAGTGTAGAAGCTCCAGGAATTTTGAGGATTAAAATCAGGGAATAACAAAAAACTATAAGGAAAATTATGAAATTTCAGAGAAAGTATAAAAAATACTGAAGGGAAAAACAATTGATATCCAGTGCTGAAATTCATTTAGAGATCTGAAATATCAATTTGTAATATCATTCATTCTCAACAATAAATAAACAAGTACTTTCTACATAAGGGAAGTTTTTTGTAGAAATTCTAAGATCAGATATCTGAAGTGAAGAGGGATGTAAATAGTGTACCAAGTAATTAAGCTCTTTTAATAATCACTATCTACAATATTCAATGAGAGGAATAAAGTATGGAAAAGAAGATCTTTGGCTTTGGAAGAAAGGAAAATCAACACATTGAATATTTTTAGGAAGTTAGAGAACAAGTTTTAATTAATGGACAGGATGAGGTGGAAAGGATAAGCGATTATCAAACTGATATTAGCATGTGTATGTCTGAAGTAGAGAAAGATTCTTATCCAAAGTATATAGTTATAGTTAGTTATTAAAATATATTCGGGTTAAAATTATTTGAATTGGATGGATCAAGCTGTTTTTTCATCTATTAGAGAGGTTCTCCACACAGTTATTGCTACTGCAATGATTCTTCAGAGTAGCACAGTGTGGAAAAAAGAAAGAAGACCATAAATCAAATGCAAAGTGTTTATGGTAAAATAGAGCAGTCATTGATAGTTACAAATACAGTATATTCAGAAAACAGATCTGGCAGAGTGATCCAGTGGTATGAGCTTCAAAGCAGGGTTGGTTTCTACATGGCGGTAGAACTCAAGGACAACAAAAGTCTGCCCACAGTTGGGATAAAGCTCTATTTCACTTTGAAAATAGTGTAAAGTACACAAAATCTAAATGTAACTTCAACTTTACAATTAAAATCTCAATTTACACTTCATTTATTTTAGTTCAAAAATTTGTTTATTTATTTATATATTTTTACTTAAATTCTTTTATTGGTACATTTTAGGTATACAACGCAATTATATTTCTCATTGGGAATTGTACCTTTACATAATGTATCTTGGTTCTTATTTTTTCCCCATTCCAGGCCCTCCCTTCACCCCCTCCACCCTTCCCTATTTACAAAGACTTTATTTCCATTTTTTCCATTTCTCATTATTTTTCCTTTCCCTTCTTTCCTTTCCTCTTCCCCTCCCACTACCCCTACCCCTTTGGACCTTTTCTTCATATTTAGCATTATCAATTGTTCATTCCAATCATTGGTACATTTTAGGCATACAATATAATGACATTCATCATTGAAAATTTGCACCTTTACATAATCTCTTTTGGTTCTTATTCTTCACCCTTGCCCAGCCCTCCATTCAACCACTCCATTCCTCCCTATTTACAAAGATTTTGTGCCTATTTTCCCATTTTCTCATAACAATTCCATTTCCTTCTTTCCTTTCCCCTACCTTTCCCACTTCCTTCCCCTTGCCCCTTCTCTTCCTATTTCACATTACCTATTATACATTTTAGTCCTTATTTACACTTTAAGTTTCTCACACCAGAGAAACTATTCGGAATTTATTCATGTGTCCTATTTATTTCACTTAAGAGTATTGCCTCAATGTGCATCCACTTAGCTATAAAAGTCTCTAATTTCTCATTTTTTATGTCTAAGTAGTACTCCATTTTATAAAAAAAAAAACACATTTTCTTTATCCAGTCTCCAGTTGATGGGCATTTGGGCTATTTCCAAGTTTTAGCTATCACAAACTCTGCTGCTATGAACATGGGTGCACATATATCACTGTGGTATGATTCTTTTAATTCTTTGGGGAAGATCCCCAGCAGTGGGATAGCAGGGTCAAATGGGACTTCCAGGCCTAGTTCTTTGAGGTATCTCCATGCTGATTTCCACAGTGGTTGCACCAGTCTATACTCCCAGCAGCAGTGGAGCAGGGTTCCTCTTTTCCCACAGACCTGCCAGCATTTGATATTGGTTGATTTCATGATAGCAGCCATTCTTTCTGGAGTGAGGTGGAATCTCAGCATTGTTTTCATTTGCATCTCTCCAATGACCAGTGATGTTGAACAATTTTTCATGTATTTATTTGCTAATTCTACTTCTCTGTCTGAGAAATATTTGTTCATTTCAGATGCCCATTTTTGGATTGGGTCTTTAAATTTGGGAGGTCTGATCTTTTAAAGTTCTTTATAGATTCAAGATAGTAGACTTTTGTCTGAGGAAAAGCAGGTGAAGATTTTTTCCCACATCGTGGGTTGTCTCTTCACACTGCTGGTGGTTTCTCTTGCTGTGCAGAAGCTTTTGAATAAGAAGAGATCCCACTTGCTGATTGTACTAGTTCATGGGCAACTGAGGTTTTGTTCATAAAATCTTTTCCTACACTGATATCTTCAAGGGTTCTACCTAACCTCTGTTCCAGCCAGTTCAGCGTTTCTATTTTCATATTTAGATCTTTAATCCATTTCAATTTTAGTTTATGCATGGTGAGAGATATAGGTCTAGTTTTAATCTTTGGCAAGTTGAAGCCCAATTTTTCCAGCACCATTTATTAAAGAGGCTATCTTTCCTCCAGTGAGGGTGTTTCCTTTGTTGAAGATGAGATGGCTGAATGTGTCTGGCATTGTTTCTGCATCTCCTAATCTGTTCCGCTGGTCCTCAAGTCTGTTTCCTTGCTAGTAACATGCTGTTTTTATCACAGTAGCTTTGTAGTAGAGTTGCAGGTTGGGGATTGTGCTACCCTTGCCATGTCTCTGTTACCTAGAATTGCTTTTGCTATTCTGGGTCTCTTTTTGTTCCAAATGAATTTTTGGATTGTTTTCTCAAGGTCCATGAAGTATGCTGCTGGGATCTCAACTGGAATTGTATTGAATCTATTTAGCAGTTTTGGAAGTATGGCCATTTTCACTATATTAATCCTTCCTACCCAGGAGCAATGGATGTCTGTCCATTTTCTGATATCACCTTCAATCTCTCTTTTCAGAGTGCCATAGTTTTCAGAGAAGAGGTCTTTGATTTCTTTAGTTAGGTTGATTCCTAGGTATTTCAGTTTTTTGGATGCTATTGTGAAAGGAATTATTTGCCCTATTTCTCTCTCAGTGAGTCTGTCATTCATGTAGAGGAAAGCTATTGATTTTGTGTGTTGACCTTGTAACCAGCTAGTTGATTGAATTTGGTTATTAAATCTAGAAGCCTTTGGTGGAGTTCTTGGGGTTTTTTATGTACAGTATCATGTCATCTGCAAATAATGACAATTTGACTTCTTCATTTCCTATCTTTATTCCTTTTATTTCTTTCTCTGGTCTAATTGCCATGGCTAATGTTTCCAAAATTATATTGAACAAGAGTGGTGATAGTGGATATCCTTGTCTTGTTCCTGATTTTATTGTGAAGGATTTCAGTTTTTGACCGTTTAGTATGATACTGGCTGTTGGTTTTTCATAGATGGCTTTTATCAGTTTGAGTTGGAGACCATCTATTCCAATTTTTTGTAGGGTTTTTTTTAATCATAAATGCATGTTGTGTTTTGTCAAATGCTTTTTTTGTGTCTATGGAGATAATCATATGGATTTTGTCCTTGGTTCTATTAATATAGTGTATTACATTGATTGATTTGCGTATGTTGAGCCATCCCTGCATCCCTGGGATGAATCCCACTTGATCAGGGTGTATGATCTTCTTGATGATCTTCTGCATTCTATTTGCCAGTATCTTATTAAGGATTTTGACATCTATGTTCATTAGTGAGATTGGCCTATAGTTCTCCTTTTCGGTTGGGTCTTTCTCTGCTTTAAGGATCAAGGCAATGCTTGCTTCCAGGAATGAATTTGGGAGTATTGCTTCCCTTTCAATTTCATTGAAGAGTTTAAACAGTAGTGGCAGCAGTTCCTCTCTAAATGTCTTGTAGAATTCAGCAGTGAAGCCATCAGGGCCAGGGCTTTTCTTAGTTGATAAGTTTTTTATTATGTTTCCAATTTCATTGATTGATATTGGGTTGTTTAGAATTTTTAGTTCTTCTTCATTAAACTGTGTAATTCATATGTATCTAGGAATCTGTCCATTTCTTCTGTGTTTTCCATCTTATTGGCTTATAGGTTCTGGAAGTAGGTATTGATGATCCTCTGGATTTCTGCTGGGTCTGTTTCAATTTCACCCTTCTTATTCCTAATTGCATGGATTTGGGCCTTTTCTTTCCTTTTTCTGATAAGGTTGGCTAACGGTTTGTCAATTTTGTTTATTCTTTTGAAGAACCAACTCTTGGCTTCATTGATTTTTTGTACCATTCTCTTAGTCTCCATTGCCCTGATTTCTCCTCTGATCTTTTTAATTTCCTTCCTTGTATGAGATTTGGGGTTATCCTGCTCTTCTTTTTCTAGAAGCTTGAGGTTCAGCATCAGGTTGTTTAATTGGGCTTGTTCTGTTTTCCTAATATGAGTATTCACTGCTATGAATTTCCCTCGTAAGACTGCTTTCATTGTGTCCCATAGATTACGATATGTTGTATTGTCTTTGTTATTTAATTGAAGGAACTGCCTGATTTCTTCTTTAATTTCCTCTGTGACCAATTGGTTATTCAGAAGTATGTAGTTCAATTTCCATGTGTTTATGAAATTTTTTGAGTTTCTTTTGTTATGGATCTCCAATTTCATCTCATTATGTTCTGATAATATACAGGGGATAACTTCAATTCCTTTGCACTTACTTAAACATGTTCTATGTGTGAGTATGTGGTCTATTTTGGAGAATGACCCATGTGCAGCTGAGAAGAATGTGTATTCTGATTTTGTGGGGTCGAACACTCTGTAAACATCTGTTAAGTTCATTTGTTCAAGAATTCGATTGAGTTCTAGTATTTCATTACTTATTTTTTTTCTAGTTGATCTATCTGTTAGTGATAGTGGGGCGTTGAGGTCCTCCACTACAATTGTATTAGTACATATATGACTTTTCATGTCTGTTAGTATTTGTTTTATATAGCTGGGCACACTAGTGTTTGGTGCATAGATATTTATGATTGTCATCTCTTCCTTTTGGATTGTTCCCTTTACAAGGGTGTAGTGTTCTTTTTTGTCTCTACTAATCAGTGCTGGTTTGAAATCTGCTTGATCTGCAAAGAGGATAGCTACTCCTGCTTTTTGGGGGGTTCCCATCACATGGAGTACTGTTTTCCACCCTTTAACTTTCAATCTATGAGTTTCTTTTTAAATTAAGTGTGTTTCTTGTATTCAGAATATTGTTGGATTTTGCTTCTTGACCCATTCTCCCAGTCTGTTTCTTTTGATTGGTGAATTGAGAACATTAACATTGATGGTTATAACTATAGGTGATCTGGAAGTCTGGTTTTGAGACTTATTTACGTGTCTTCTCATTTTGACCTGGGGGTGTGTGGTATTTTGGGCACCTGTGCGGCTGACCTCTTCTGAACTGGGAAAGGTGGGACAAGGTCCAGGAGCAGCGGGAGGGACAGTGGCCCAGAAGCCCCTTCCTCTTGCCTGGGAGCATTGGGATGGTGGCTCAGAAGCCCCTTCCTCTGGGCCGGGATTGGCAGGACAGACCCTGCCCAAAAGCCCTTTCCTCTGGGCTGGGAGCAGTGGGCTGGATGTCCAAAAATTTATTGAGTGTGCATTTTCTATTGTTCATAGCTGACTTATCCTAGATGATTAAGAAAAAGGGATATCACAGACTACTAAGAGCTCACAGGTTATCGTATACCATGAATAGAAAAGTCTCTTCCTATAAATAAATTAATAAATACAAATTCTATCATCATTTTTATCTATAGTAGGTAATAATTGTTGCTGAGAATCTGCTAATGGCAGTTGTTAGTACATGAAGTGGAATCAAACCTTTTCCCTTCTGTTAAGTGTCTAATAACTTATTTATAATTAAAGAGAAAGTGTGATATGACATGTTACACAAGTGATAAAAACAGTATGAGTTTCAGGAATGGAAACAGAAACCAGACCATATTTTCTTATTTTCCTGTAAGCGTTAAAGAGTGCTCTCTCAGTGACCACTGCTCTGCTATTGCGCTGATGAAAAACAAGTGGAGCAAAGCACTCCTTTCACATCTTCAGACATTCTCAAGAGCACAAAAAGGAAATAAAACATTTCTACATTTTTTTCATTCCCTGCTGATCTACCTAAGGTAATAACAATAATTATGATGAGCTGCATCATTATTATTTTAATTTATTGAATGCTAATGGTGTAGTCAGTACAGTAGTAAATAACTAAAAGATAATGATCCCCATTTCAACCCCAGAACAAAGACAGAATACAGTAAACAAATAGTGATGTAGACAGGGAGGACATATTTAATACTCCATAGCACTTTAGAAAAACTAAACATGGAATATATTACTTAAGCAGAGACCTATCAAATAAATGGAAAAGAAACAAGAGAAAAATTCAGGGAAGATAGAGCTCCATGCTTAGTTGGAGAAAAGAAGTACCCCTTTACCTTAATAATTCCATTATAATGGCAATTACCACTCTAATTCAAAATCAGATTTCCTCTCTGTCACCATGAGTAGAAAATACACTATGTTCACAGTAGACTGAATGATGTATAGAATTTTCAAGAAAGATCTAGTTAGGGTTATAATATGTAGAATTTAAAACTTGAGAGATAGTAAATACTAATTAATGGCACTGTTTTTTGGGGGGTTTTTTTGGTACTGGAGATCGAACTTGGGTCCTTGCGCTTGTGCAGCAGGAGGCAAAACCACTGAGTTAAATCCCCGGCCCCGAATGGCACTATTATCTTTGGTGGGATCTCCTCCCAAGGTGATAGAAATCTCTACCTCTTAGTTTTGAGGAGGGAAATGGGAAGACAACTGATTTTAGAAGAGAATATTGTAAAAATAACTGTTAATAATGATGAGAACATTTAACCAGGTCTAGGATTTTTAATACTTTGAAGTTAGAACAGATCCAAAGATAGCCATTAATTTGAATGTTTCCAAAGAGATGCATACTAACTACTATTATTCAGGATAAATATGTATTCTCAGTCAGATTCAGGTGAAAAATCTTATTTATGTCTTCAATGTAGGAAAACTAAGGTCACAGATGAAATTAATGACAATACTGAACATGCAAAAACTCACTAGTGTGAGAATAGTAATATCATTATTAAAATAATATTTTGCATCTTTCCTGTTTGGTTATATTTCCTGTTTATGAGCCTTGTCTTAATTACACAGAGGTATCCCCACTGGGTCTAGGAGAATTAATATTGTTATAACTTCAGAATAGAAGGCAGGGTCCAGCTATTGTACTTTCACAGTGGGCTTTGAGGAACCAAAAGTAAAATCTCTGAAGTGAGCTAGAATTTAAGATTATGTCAGAAGAATACCTTGAAGATAAATCAGAGAAAGCCAGACTGCCAAGCCATTCAGCAGTGAGAAAAAGATTTCCCAGGGGAAGTCTAGAGCTGAGAAGGAACACCATTCCTGGTACAGGAGTAAGTTTGGGGAAAATAAAACAATCTTAATTAGAGAAACTCAAATGTTTCTTCCCAGTCTGCATCTCCACACCATCATTTGACATTTTTAGAAAGTATACCATAGAGTCTATGCTGAAAGGTCATTTTATTCTTCTTATCACTGTTGGAAGAAAGATTTCCATCTGCAGTTGTCTGAAATAGCTTTTTTAAGTCTAAATAATGTAACCTATCTCTGACTTAAAAATGCTCTATGTCTTAACTTACAGCACATTATGTGGACTCTTGACTTTCCAATATCCTAGGACACTCATCAGTTTCTATGTCACATAAGTTGAGGTCTATGACAGAAAAGCATCCTGAGAAAAATTACAATAAAACGTTAAAAAATGACAGTTCTGAAATCAAACAGGCCTTGATTTGTATCCATTCATCTCAATCTTTACTTATTCCTTATTGTCCATCATGAAAATCATTATTCACATTAACTGTACAAATAAGTGAGTTTATTGATACTACTGTATTCTTAAAGCTTTAGAAAAGGCTTTAATATTTAGTTCTATCTATAATATAATTGGACATTTATTAAATATTTATAATTTAGTCTGAGTTTTCCCAAAAGAAGAAAACAAAAATTTTCAGTGTAGTAGCTCTGCTTGGCAGGCTCAGGAATTATGCATAGTGTATGATTGCATGTTACCCTGAAAGGCATGGGAATTAGTGATAAGGGGGCAGAGATGTGGCTGGGAACAAACATTAGGCTAGTGAGTCAGAGGGGAAGGATTCAGCAGGGTGAAGGAGTGATCATTGGCCAGAGAGCTTATCAATGGGAAAGAAACTCTCATGCTTTGAACAATTCTACAAGATTTATTATTTATTATTTATTGTTTGTTTGTTTGGTTTGTTTGTTTTGTGGTACTGGGAATTGAACCCATAGTCTTCCCACTGTGCTACAACCCTAAGCTTTTGAAAGAAATTTTTTGAGACAAAGTCTTGCCAAGTTGTTGAGGCTAGGCACAGACCTGCAATCCTCCTGCCTCATCCTCCCAGACTGCTTGCACACCCCCACCCGAGGTAAATCTTACAGTCTCTAAGAGATTCTTATAAACTGAGGACCCGAAACTCTGGGGTATGGAGTGATCCATGGAATGTAAGAATTGGACATCACAACAATAAGTGAGCATCAGATTATTATGAAAACTTCATCTGGAATTAAAGATGTTCCCCATCACTTGTATTACTGCCTGACCTCTGACTCCTCTCAGACTGGTGGCAAATGAGACTGATCTATTTCTCTCATGATGTTCATAGAAATCATGTCAAATATATACATATATAGATATAGATATAGATAGATAGATAAAATGAACGAATATCTCCTTCTATTCCAGATATTCCTTAGATGAAGCACACTGTCCTCTGGCATTCCCTTCTTCCTATTTCCTTACCATCTTACAGAGGGTTGCATAAATAGTACTGTGGTAAAACCACTCACCAAATGGGAAACAGCAATATTTTAGTGACTCTAACACATACTTTTACATGGCATTATTTTTAAAATCTGCTGTATTCCTCAAATAGTGCTGTACATAATTTAATTGATGAGGCATTTGGGGAGAACATTAAACATTTTTATATTATAGTAGGTGGTATCTTATATTTGAAAAAATTAAATAGACTCTTGGCTAGTAAAGAGCCATTAGATTACAGCTCTAAGATCAATAACAGAAGATAATGTACACAAATCTGAATAAACAAATATGATTGCCAGCAGTGAAGGATTTTGAATTAAAAAATGTAACAAATGACTACAAAAAAATGAAAGGGACACATAGTTTAGAATTTGAGAGATCTAGGTTCAAAGTTATGGTCTCCACATGACACATTTTTTATCATTGTGACAGTAAAAGTTGTTTTAACTTTACTAAGATTCAATAAATTGGGATAAGATCCAAAGTACTGTGAATTACATATAAGGGCTAATAAAAAAAATGATTATTTAAGTTTAAAAAGATGTATTCTAAAAGACATATTTCAAAGAAAGATAAGTGTATTTAAAGAGAGTGAGAACGATTTTAACACTGAGTATTTTGAAGGATATTAATGGCAATTTATCTTGCACTGTAATAAACTTTCAAATTTAAACTCTGACTGTATTTTGAGCTTCTATCATATTTAGATATATAACCCCTCTTATAACTATTAAATATTAAAAATATAAACTATTATATCAACTATCTAAGGTGATTAGAAAAGTAATGTTGGTGTTTGTGGTCTATTTTATATTTTAAAATAAAAATCTTGCCAGGCATGGGTGGTACACACTTGTAATCCCAACACTCTGGAAATATGAGGCAGGATGAAGATAAACTCGAGTGCAGTATGGGTAATTTAGCAATTTGGTGATACCCTGTCTCCAAATGAAAAATAAAAGGGTTTAGGTATATATAATAGCATTTTCCAGTGAAATAAATAAATATTTAAGACAGCAATTTTAAAAATAGCTTTAGGTTCAAAGCAAAAATGAAAAGAAGGTATGGAAATTCTCCATATACCCCCAGCTCTCAGACATACATAGACTTGCCCATCATCAACATTCCCCAACATGCAGGTACATACATCTGTTACAAATGACAAATCTACACATCATTATCATGACATGTCTGTCATTCACATTAGGGTATAATCTCTGTTTATAGGTGCAAAATGGCTTTTATGTCATTTGTTGTTTTTTGTTTTGCTTTGCATTGTTTTTCATTTTTGTTTTAGTTTTTACTTTTTACTATATCATTAATGGTACTTTCTTTTGGGGGGGGGGGAGACAGGATCTTGCTATGTAGTTCAGGCTGACCTCAAACTTACTATGTAGCCCAGGGTGGCCTCAAATTCACAGAAATCCTCCTGTCTCAGCCTCCCAAGTGCTGGGATTTTAGTCATGTTCCACCACGACTGACAGTTCATTAATGGCCCTTTATAGAGGTGTTCTTCTCCAATCTTGAAATCCCCCTGAGATCATTAATTCTGATATGTTTAACTCCATTGAATTAAGACGTGTCTAGCAGATTAATAAAGTAAACTCCTTTGTGGATCATGGATGTATCACCTGGGGTATTATACATTTATATAGTTTATGCCCCCTTCGTCTCTGGCACTATTCTGTGCCAGGCTGCACTTTCTGCTCACCATGAAGTGAGCAGCTTTCCTTCTGCCATGAAATTTCTGCCTATGAGACAACCAACCATGAACTGAATCTTTTCAGGCTGTGAGCCAAATTAAAATACTCTTTTAAGTTGTGGGTACTGGGTATTGAGTCCATCAATTGGAAAGCTAACTATTACAGAAAATTAGTACCAGATAAGTGGTATCATTCATTGTGACTGTATCTAACTTTGTGGTTTAGAAGCCTTTGTAACCAGTTTGCAGTAGAAGTTTGGAAAGGTTTGGAGATGTAGGCAATGAAAGCCTTATAATGATGGAAACAGAGCTGGATAAGCGTTTCTAGTTGGAGCTCAGAAGACTAGAATGCTAAAAGGAATGTGAACTGTAAAGACCAGGCTCAAGAGTTTTCAGTTTGGAAGAAGGACTCCAGTAGAATTTGGACTGGTGGCTATATGTATTGTAGTCTGGCAGAAAATTTGTCTACATTTTGCCCATTTCCTGAGAATGCTGGTGACTGAAATTCTGGATAGTGGATGAATTAATCTGATAGAGGAAATTTCAAGAAAGCCCACCAGTCTGTCTGTGGTATGGGTACTGATGATTAAAATCAACTAGATTTATAGTGAGAATCAAGGGCAAATGGTAGAACAGAAAAAAATCAAAAAACTTAAATTTTGGCCCAGAAGGCACTAAGTAAGGGTCAAAGGAGGTACGACCGCTAAAGAGATCAGCACCATGAAAAAAAGAGCCATGTACTTTGTATAGGATAAGAACGATACTTTGAGAGCATCTCAGACCCCACACATTGAAGCCTAAATGTTGCAAGAGTGTCATTCTATCTTTTGAGACTCTGCTTGAGAAGATCCTCCTGTGGAACTGATTCCCAAGATTCATTTTACCATGCTCAACCATCCAATCACCAAGAGGCCATTGCAGTCATAGTCTCAGGGGGCCTGGTTACTTACTATTTCTCCAGAGAGTAGACTTTGTCTTCATACAGGTGATGAAGGTCTTACTGGCATGCAAAATATAAGAGTGATGCAATCAAAATTAAAACTTCTTGTCCTGGCCGAGGATTTAGCTCAGTTCTCAGGTTCTGCCACCTGCCTCACAAGTGCAAGTCCCAAGTTCAATCTCTGGTAAAAACAAACAAACAAACAAACAAACAACAAACCCCTCCTTGTCCTTTAAGTTGTGGGGGCCAGGTATTTTGTCCAGCAATGAAAAGACTAATTAATAAAACCCCCTAATATATAATTTTGCCTCTGATCCTATATAAACACTGTAACCACATTGTTTCCTGCCTAATTTTGTTGTGGTTGCTATTGTTTTATTGTTATTGTTGTTTCTGAAAGCAAGATTACCTGAATTGAACTTGGTTTAGTTGATTTATTCAATAAAGATGCTAAGAACAGCAACTCAAGTGTGCAGATTAGTCTGAAACTAGTTAAGGAGCTGATGGAGAGAATAATGGCACAATCAGGGCCCTGCCTGTCAGGGCATAAGAACTAAAAATTATTTTAAATAAGCTCTATTTCCAGTTCTCAGGACTGCAGAGCTTCTAAGTGACAATTGCTCACAGCATAGCAAGTTCCATGGTATTTATGTCATATTATGTAAGCTCTATAATCTTAAAGAGAATAACCAATATTCATGGAATGGAAAATAAAATGAGTGATTTCAGCAATTACAAAAGGAACATTGAGCTATTAAAATTAGTCTGATCTTTAAGAAATTTTAGCACAGCAATACAAATGTTATTAAAAATAGTAAGATCATAACAAGTCATCATTCGAATTTGCATATATGAGGCTGTTCTTAATTACAAATTACATTCTCTAAATTATTTAGAAGCTGTAAATCAGCAAAACAAAGAATAACATGTTGAAAGAGTAAAATGTTTTAGGGGATTTTCAAATGCAAATGATGGTAGCAACAATACCAAAATAAGATTTTTGTTCCTTTTTCAAATCAAATATCTTTTTTCAATAAAATATAAAATATTATGACATAAACAATAGAAGTTCTTAAACTGCAGTAATAACTTCCTTACTTTTGAAAGCTATCTTTAGTAAATCCAAATATCTACAACAGTATCCCGAAACAGAAGTGAGTGAAATTGAGTACAGTTTTTCCAGAGAGATGGACATAAATTCCTGCTGATGTTATTCATTTAATATTGGTTTATCAAATATCTATTTCTTGGTAGCCACTGTGTAAAATGTCAGGAAAATTTGCATGAACAGATCTTAGAGAACTTCTTTCTCCTTCCAAAAAGATGAAGTACTGAGTCGAGAATTTAGCTCAGTGGTGCCATGTCTGCCTGGCAAGTGCAAGGTCCCAAGTTTGATCTCCAGTACCAAAAAAAATAAAAAATAAATAAAAACACTAAAAAGTAGATGTAAAACAAATACAACATTATCATTGCAGTTAGAGAGTAAATCAGACCCAGTAAGGCCCATGAAACCCAAGAAAGAAAGCAGATAAGGTCCCTTTATGCCTTGTGTACCCCATATTAGATACTGAAGAAGCTGAAAACCCAGAAATGTCAAATACAAAGTCTCTTAGCAAAACACCTACTTCTGGTCAACAAAAGATTAGCTAATCTTGTCCCTGAAAGATGATATATTCTAATTGTAGAATGAGTATATGGGGTAGATAGAGAAGGAAACCTTTATAAGCCATATATCTAACAAGGGAATTAAATTCAGAATATCTTTAATAACCCCAAACTCTTATAATGCAACAATACAAACTCAAACAGTCCAATTAAAGAGTGGGCAACAATTTCAAGTAGACATTTCTCCAAAACAAAACCAGTGAGCAATAAATACATCAAAAGATGATCAATATCACAATAACCACAATGAAATACCATGTCATAGCCACTAGCATGGCAAAAATTGTAATAATTCTAAAAAATGTGTTGATAAAACTATGAAAAACTTCGAACTCACATACATTGTCGGTGGGAATATAAATTCACAAGGTCATTTTGAAAACAGAGAGTTTCTCAAATTCATAAAAATAGAGTGAGGGCTGGGGATGTAGCTGGGTGGCACTGCGCCTGCCTGGCAAGTGCAAGGTCCAGATTTTGATCCCTAGTACTGAAAAAAAAAAGTTTCATAAATATAGAGTGATCATCTGACCAACTCAATTGTGAGAACTATGCCCAAGATCTAAAAATACATCTTCACATCAAAACTTATGCACAGTTATATAGAAGTACTGTATAAAATAGCTAAAATGTAAAACAATCTAAATATATATCAGCCAGTGAACAGATAAATTATATACAGTATAGTTATACAAATGAATATTATTTCGGTAATAACATATGAGAATAATTTTGGTAAGAGAAATAACTTGATAAATGTTACTGCATTGATGAATCTTGAAAATATCATGGTAAATAAAAGAAAGCCAAAAAAATCCAATTGTATAATTTCATGAAATATCCATGATAAGCAAATCCATAGAGATATTCCAGTTTATTATTACATAAATTATTATTGTATCAATATTATTACATATACATCATGTATATACTGTATTATGCAATCTCTCAATAGGATCACATACACCTCATGGAAATACTATACTATAGATTATAATCTCAATGTAAGATATTAATTCAAAACAAGAACAACAACAATTTATGAGTCAATGTCAATTGACTGAATACAGTAACTAGAAAGTTACTTCAGAGACCTGTTTTTGAAAATCAGACTATTTCTCATAGTCCAAATATCTAACAGAGGTTCAACAGAGATTGCCTGAGATACATGAAGTAAATACTGTGGTTTATCCTTCCAATATGTGCAAGAAAAAAGGAAGAAAGAGGAATTATTCCTAAATTGTAAAAATATACCAATTTAGATACTTTGTAGATATAATTTCCCTCTTCCACAGAAGAAATTATAATGTGTTGGCATTAATGTGTTGGTGTATTTGTCAGTGAAGTATGCCTGTGAATCAGTTCCAGTAGCTTTTTATTTTAAAATAAAGGGACAGCAAAGTGAAGCAGACAACTGATTAAACTAGTTAATGTTTTGATATAATGGAATCTAGAAATTTCAACAGTGATAAAAAATAATATTCTGCTATTTTAATGCTACCAACTTATAATGTTTAAAATATTGGGCAATAGTTTAGAAATGGCTACCATATTTACAAATGCTGAGATTACTTGTTAAAACATTGTGTTTCATTTTGCATCTAGAAGTTTTTGCCATGTGACACACAGCCCATATATAATGAAATTGATGTTGTTTTACCTGCACAATAGATAAAAATTATGCTCTTCTCATATACAAATTGCAGTATTCAAAGCTACACTTACTTCTCCCCAAACATACACTCTCAACACTGTTTCAGAGTTTTAACCCTCGAAATTTTCACTAAAAGACATATTCTGTTTCATGAAAACTATTTATCCTTCTCTGCTCCTTTAACTTTTATTCTAGTATCTTGATATATCTCAAATTTGTACAAATAAAATATTTACATTTGAAAAATATGTTCCATTTTGTTAATTCTAAGTAATAGGATATTTGCCTTGGAAGAAACATCGGTTATTTTACATCCTTAACTGTAAGCTTAGGCAATTTCATTCTCAGTTTGGTGCTGTGATTGTTACTACAATTGAAAAAGTTGTTCATTTTCTATTCCTTGGCCCCAAAGTATAACTTAGACATAGTTTGCTATGATTAATTGCATTATTTCAAAATTTTACACTTACATTCACAGAAGTCTTTTTTTTTTTTTTTTTTTTTTGATACCAAGGATCAAACTCAGGACCTTGCTCTTGTGAGGCAAGTGGTGGCAGCTCTGAGCACCACTGAGCTAATTCTCTGGCCCAGAAGTCTTTTGTTATTATATATCTTCAAATCAATCCTTTTTTTTTTTTTTTAAGTTTCTATCCTTTTATTTATTCATTTATTTATTTATTTATTTATTGGTATCAGGGATCGAACTCGGGTCCTTGCACTTGCAAGGCAAGCGACGGAACCACTGAGATAAATCCCCGGCCCCCCTTTTATTTATTTTTTTCTATTTTTTATTTTTTTGGTACCGGAGATCGAACTCGGGACCTTGCGCTTGCAAGGCAGGCGCCGGAACCACTGAGCTAAATCCCCGGCCCTCAGATTAATCCTTTACCACTCATGTTATGACACAGTTTATTCTTCATCCTTCGTTTGCCCATTTTCATTCCTGAGGATAATATACAAATAACCTATTTCAGATCAAAATATCTACCTTGAATTTCAAAGCATTCTTTTAATTTCACTTCCTCATCGAGCTTCATTAATTGATCAATGTAGTTTCAAATAAAAGCCTTCACAAGAAAAGATTCTGACTGTATTTCTATCTTGAAAATCTTGAAAGTAAATAGAAATGGCAAACAGAAAAGGATAGTTGTGATTATTACGACAGTTGTCCTTGTTTTAATTTAGCAATATATCATTTCTAAAGTCAAGAACGTGTACCTTGATAGATCTATAGGTATAATGCAGTAGAACCCTTTATTTAGACATCCTGACAAGTACATTCTATAGAGAAATAGAGCAAAAAAGAAAGGATGATATCTCTCTCCAAAGAATCAGCATGGTATGATATTGAAGGTTATCTGTGCATATAAGAGAGATTTTTAGAATTTTCATTGAAAAGAAATGTCATAACCTATAGTCCATTCTTATCTTTTATAATAAAAAAGGCAATGAATGTCACAACTCTTTGATAGCTCTTATAAATTTTAAACATGACAAAATTGCATACTATTATTCCCATAAAAAATTCCATGAGGTAAGAAAACCAGAAACATTAATCCATGCAAACATATAATGTATTCTAGTACTCCTAATTTTATTGTATTTATTTTTTCTTGTGGACATCTCTTTTAGACTTACTTATCCTCCATGTTTATTTGTTTTGGCAATTATCTCAAAATTAACTTGCTTGACACTGATGTAAAAATAAAAAGCATTGTCATTTTTGTGATGGTGATTATTATTTTAGGCTGACATACATTTCAAGCTCATCTTTCTAAATCTATTCATACACTGGCTCTCACATGTAACACTTGGTCAAGATGCTGTTTTGATAAAATACAATTTAAGAAAGAATAATAACCTTTTAAACCTCAATATGATAGAATATTAAAGATTATTTGAGAACTTAGGAATGAGTTCTAGAGGTTTCCTTGAATAGAAATATTATAGCCTATAGATCAAGTAGAAGGAAATACAGGATAGCATAAGGTAAATTAGATGTAAATTAGTAAAGAAGTAACATTATGCTTTGAAGAGGTTTGAGGTCAGGTTTCAACATCAGCTATTTTAATTGTATTTTATTTAGAATATCTACTTTATTATGACTCACCTACAAATGAAAATATACTTTTACTGTAATTTCTGTAGAATTATACTATAAAGAATAAAATGCTTATAATATATTTTGTAGTACAGATATTTCACTGGAATTGTATGGATAAATATCTTTATATATTACACTTTGCAAATCAAGTTTTATCTCTGGGCATATTAGATAAAAAGGATAACATTTTAAATGGGAGACTGGTAACATTTATCTAAAGTTATTTTACAAATACAAATATTCTTATATTACTTTTGCCCGTTGGTTACACTAAATAGTTTGCAAAAGCTTTAATATTATGAAAGGTAATTAATCATGTCTATAGCAAAAGGCAAAGAAATAAGTTCATTTATTTATCCATTCAACACATATTTATTACTCAGCAAAAACCTGCGTGTCAGTAAATGGGCAAAATTCTCAGACAGAATAATAAATGAGATCAAAGCTATTCTAAAGAAGTTTTCAACTCAGAAAAAAGGGAACTAATCACATTATATTTTTTTTGGACCATGTCTTTCTTTTAATTCCCTTTCATAAGAGGCACTGATAAGACCAAGTAAGGGAGACATGATTTTTTAAGCTCTCTATTTTTATTGGCCAGTATCCTAACTATTTCAAGTTGTTGCAAGCTTAGTCAGCAAAATGAAGTTTTTCTCCTTGCACTAGTAACCACCATGAAATCTAGTCTCAGGAATTTAATTTTGGTTTGACAACTGGAATTAATGTGTCAGATTTTGTGGTTGTTACTTGGGTGACAACCTATGAATAGATGTTAAGAAGATTAGGTTTAGGGCTCATGGTGGTAGAATGGAAGTGAAGATTAGCTTAAGAATCTGATTGCTATATATTGATCTTGTCCATTAACTTTACATGATCAACACATCTCACAGAATCTTTTCTATCATTTCCTATAATCTGTAAGAATTCATTTAAACTCTTCCTCTTTATTTTCTCATCAATCAGCTCGTGATGCTTTAAGGCAAAATCATTGTCTCTACATCTCTAATAGTCACCTTAATATCTAGAATTCTTTGATCTTAAATGAAAATTCCCAGATTCATAATATCGGTATCTTAATAGAAATGTATTAAAGAAGAAAAGTTTGATAATTTTCCAGGGTTTTACATATATTTGGAATTATAATACAAGGGGTAACATGCTGATGGAGAGAGATAGAAGAGACACTAACTTGCTCATTTTTATGTCTCCCATAGATCGTGCTTGATGCCTTTCATATTGTAATACATACTAGACTAAATTGTTTACTCTGACAAAAATAGAAACAGTATATCCTGTCTTTACAGAAAATCTATCTCTGCCATATAAAGATGTGTATAGAAACTAACAATATTTAGAATTCTGCCTAATTCATAAGGTAGAACTTGGGGAGCAGTGCTTGTTGGGAAAAAATTATATTGAGAAGGTTTTTACTCCCCAGATAGCAAAGGTTTTTACATTTCCTCCAAGGTCATTTTATTTCAGTGAATTGTGGCTTGGGTTTTCACGTTATGCTTCCTATCTTCTTTGCAGGGTGTCATAAGAATTAATGAGATACTCAGTCCAATTCACATATTTCTCCACACCTCTGTGGATCTTCTCCACACCCCAAAGAGTACTTTATAGGCATCCTTTTACTGAAATTTCAATATGCTCAATTAAGAAAAATTAATTAAAATTTTATTTCAAAAATAACATCAAACTCCTCAATGCTTTGAAACTCACAAGCGTTCCTCTCTGTAAAACATATATTAATTAGGGATCCCAGTTACATTTGGTGTTTTTGGAGGTCATGAACTATTTAACCAAGCTCTTCCCCCTTTAATTTAAAAGCACACACACAAATGTAACTGAGGGAAATGCTCTGCAAAATTAATATGCATCCTGCACCTACTCATTGCTTCGGAAAGTGGAGTTCTCATTAAAATTAGTTGGACTCTGAACACTGATGAAATGAGGCAGTTGCATAGGGGAATGGCAATCTAGGCCTTCACCTCTACTTTTCTCATTAATTTAAATTTAAATGTAACTTTTAAGAATATGTTGATTATTCAAGATAGTTCTGGTGTTTTTAGCTATTTGAATGTTTCCACTAGTAGTTTTCTGGACACTACATACTTCAAAAAAAGGAAAGAAAATACATTTTAAAGGAGAGGAGAGGAGAGGAGGAGGAGAGAGAGAGAGAGGGAGACAGAGAGAGAGAGAGAGAGGAATGAAAACAAAGAACCCAAGTGTTAAGTTAAATCTTAAAGAGCTGAATTAATTTGAGAACAGGTGAAGCTAATTGTTTGTGTGTTGTAGTAGTGAACATCCCGGCTCTGTGGTCAAAAATAATCTTCATTCTACCTTCATCAATTAGCTCTGTTATATATGCCATGTGGCTTTGGGCAGATCATTTAATTTCTGTGCTCTTCAGGTATCCCATTTTTACTGTGGGAATTATATAATATCCTGGGCCTCTTCTAGCCCTAATTTCAATGTGTCTGTATTACACACTCACTGTCCACATGACAAGCTGACCTTGTGAATCAGAACTCACATTGGAATACTGCACATTGCCTGCTAAATAAGTGCAGGTGGACAGGTTTGTAAGGTCTTCGTTTTTTTCTCTATCCTTTTTGGCAAAAGGTAGGCATTGAATACAAGTTTTTTCAACTATTATTATTAAATCTGAATAAATAAATAAATTACCTTAAATTTAAGCAACAATATAAATAATTGTCCCCCCAAACAATCATTTAGATAGCTAATATTTTCAGCTTCTTAAATTGTATATTTTGCAGAAAGTTAAAAACAAAATGAAAAACATTATACATATTAACAAATACAAGGAAGTTTCATTGAAAGGTAAAATCAAGAGATGTAGAAAAAACTACCATAAAGTCTGCAAGATAAAAAGTAATATTATTAAAGAAAACTAGCCCACAATTGCCTTGACTGCTATCCTAAACTGCAGACTTCACATATAGTCTGTGTTAAATTATCCACGAGTGGCAAAGTATTATTTTTCATTTGGTTTTATTTCTTCTTGGCAATGGGAAAGGTGATATAACAGCATCAAATACAGCACTTATGACTGCTAACAATAAGGACCTAACCAAAGCAACTATTTTGAGACTTAATGAAGTACCTCTGTGCAGTTCTAAGGAGAGTGAGTTAATTGTTAAATGGCTATAGGCTGAAATATCACATTTAGTTGTGTTGTAGAGATATCATTTCCTGCCTAGTCAGGGCAGATTTTCACACAAAATGGTTAATCAGCATTAATCTTGGCAGCCACATTATTATGCCCTTCCAGCTTCTTGTTAATTTTATAAATGGTAATCAGTGCAAAGTATCTTACCTAAAACATAGGATTGCTTCACATTCTTGCCAAAACTTCCCAACATTTACGTTTTTCCTTTTTGTCTGGCCTCTATATTTCTTGTATTCAAAATAGCTTCATGTTTTGCCCTTCTTCCCTCTTACTTAGTTTCACCTTTTCCTTCCCACTAAATCAGTTTATTCTCTAATGTATTCTTCTTATCTGACATCCAATGCTCATGGATTTGATCTTAACAAATAATGAAGATTCAGCTTTTTCAAGTCTTGTTAAAGAGTCATTCTCGATCTGCTATTGGCTCCTGTTATGTCATTTGGAAAGAAATTATATCTTAAAAAGATCATTTAATGGACAGGCTAAATCCTATTACAGTATGAAGCTAAGAACCATAATCTATATAGTGGATCATATCACATCATGTACACTCCAATAGAATCACTTTTCCTGAGTTGAGTTCTAATATTTGCCTTTGACTTTGATCTAAGTCTGTAAGAAGAAAAGGCTGCTGATATTTATAATAATCAAAATACTCAAATACATTTTCTTTTGAAACAGAGGAAGAAATTACCTTCAAAAATTGATATACTTCCTTTTTGTTCTTTGTTCTTTTTTCTCTTTGACAACTAGGAAACTCAATATCAAATTTTATATTCAGTCCTTGCAACTGGCACCAAAAAAGATCAACTGTTTAAGACTGAAAATAGCATGACACTTCAAATATTACTGTTTTCTATTATTTATCTTTATCATTGTGGTTTCTAGATTTTAAAAATAAGTGCTATGACCAAAGTCTGATAAAATACATAACACAGTTGTTTTTCAGAGATGTTCTCTCCTGTTCTGTCAGGAAGAAATTTATACATAATGATTACTTACATGTATTTACATGTATTAATATATATAAAATATAGTACAGGATATGAAATATTGATGCTATATTTAGAGGTACATAACCTGTCATTTACATGCAGTTCATAAATTTAAAATTCTATCATAATAAAATATCCATTTGAGTTTTTAGTAGTAAATTATTGTTTAATTTGAAATAAAAATATATATATATCCCAGATTATAATACTATTATGAGTACATGTCACTATGTTAAATTGCCTTGAAAATGTACACCAAAAAAGAACTTTAAGAAACCTCATGTAAAAGCTTTAGATTCTCTTCATTAAGCATCTTTATCATCAATGCAGATAATATATTATAGTGAGATTAATGGGGACTTCAGTTTTCTACTTTTGAAAAGTTTATATTCTTGTATTATAGGCACTTTCTTCCAAGTGTTCCAAGTAATAGTGATATAATCTTTTCAATGTCGATGAAAAAAATAGCCTTTAAAGAAGAAAACTGTACATATGCTTTATCACTTTGTCTCTGTGAGTAATGTAAGAAGGACTGATTCATACTGGGAAATGTTTTAATTTTAATATTAAGTGTTGTTAATATTATTGCAATGTGAAACTTCCTGGACTATCTACTTCTTTCTTTAACTGCATTAAATTTGATTGCCAGAAAGTGAATAGCCAGGGGATCCTAATTTTCTCTCCTACAGTGATTTATACATCAATCTCCTCTTCATTTCTTTAACCTCATTTCATAAATGTTGATAAAAGTGCAGGCAGAAGGTGAACAGTCAATTACCATGCTGTTTATTTCACAGATAAAGATTAGAGTTGTGGGGAAAGTAAATAGGGATGAGAGGTTAATATGAGAGTTTGGGCCATCCCAATGGTTTAATAATCTATATAGTGAGGCAACTAGCTTCTATGGACAAGGTTAGATTGCTAGCATAGTTTACATTCATATGCAATCCAGGTCTAGGAAGATGTAAGTTGTTTGAAAGAAGTGAATTGCAAATATTCAGGAGTGGCATAACATAATATAGAGAAGAATTTTTTTTTAAAAGCCATAGGAACCATGGTCCTCTGACTTTCTCCAGGTAAGAAGATAGAGTATATCTAAGAACCAAACAATAGAAGGAGCAATCTTGAATTTGCTCACTTTCTTTAAATAAAATGTCCTTGAGCTTCAGTTGTTCATTATTCGTAATATAGTCCTCATATCACAAACATTTCTACAGCTGCTTATAGAAACAATTTAGAGAGGATGCTGGCATTGTTTTGAAAGTCTCAACTTCCAAAGGTGAAAAATAATTTACTGGGCACCTGTTAATCTTTATCCTTCTCATTTAAGTATCTGTTATTCCCCAAATGCCAGGTACAAGTATGCAGTCTACTAGGATGTGGATATTTGCCTGAAGTGTTTCCTTGATTGTTCTTTCTTTTTCAAGATAAGAAACTAATATGAAAAAGGAAAGTCAATTTACATGTTGATGGGGAATACAGATGACTAATAAAGAAGGAAATGATTCAATTTAGTATATCTGTACCCATCACTTTTAGTTTTTCATAAATTTGAGCAATATTTTTCTACAATTCCATAAATATTTTCTGACTTCTCTGAATTAGACTCTGGTAGCAGAATCTTATAGTGTGATTCTTGAAGATAAACTGTTTTTATTAATTTCCAGGGATAATGGAAAACACATAAAGTTGAATTTAACCCATGGTAGATCAATTCCAATAAAATGCTAACATCCATAAATTTTTTTTAAAAAAGAACTGTGATCTATGCTCCATAAAGTCAATCTGTTGAATCCACTGTCATGGCAGGTCACTGAGCCCAATATTATGGCTGTATAGTTTTATGGCTTCTAATAACATTTGTTGTATGCAAAGCATTGATAATGACAGGGGAAACCAAATCTTATGCTTCAGTGAATGCACTCCATTTTCTGTGGTTCACGAAAAATCAACAGTATAATGAAAGCCACAACTAGCTGCCAGAAGAAGGAATTAAGGAATAATGTTTATGAATTTAATTTCAATTGATTTTCTAAGCAAGATGATGTATTATAATCTATTTTACTATGTTTTAATGCTTCTATATGTTTTGAAAAATAAATGTTAAGATATGCTACAAAAATGTCTTGATCTGTGCCAAAACATACAGAAAGAAGTTGCTTTTTGATATCCTCAGTTCAGCTTTATTTTTCACTTTCTTTCTTTACCAGGCAAGGTTCTCTTAAGTAAAAAAATAATCTTATTAATAAAAGTATAAAAATAAACTCAAATATGAATGAGTTGATGTGTTTTTCCATTTTATTATATGATAAACATTACTTATTAAGATCAGGGTTAAAAACCAGAAAATTTGAGAGTTTGTTTATAGGAAACAGTTTTTTATTAAGGACTTTATGAAGGCCTTGTAGTTCATCATAGACATCATTCTCTATTCAGAAAATAATTTACACTAGATAGAATGCTTTAGATCATTAAATACTATTGTAGTGTAGCAATATTTAATTGGAAAATTATCGTTTTATGAATAATTGAAAGACTCTTCCTCTATCTCATTACTAGCAAGCAACATAACTAATACTAAAAAACAACTCTTAGGATGGGAAGAAAGTGTGGAAAACAAAATTGTTCATCAGAAGGAAAACATCTATATCATTTCTTAAATGAGAGAGAGAGAATGAAATTTGAATTTATTTTCCTCATTCTTTGTAACTTAGATAAATGAAACCCAAAGGAAAATGAAAACTAGATTGGAAAATCTTTTGTCCTAAGACATTGTCCATCCTCTTGACACCTGAAGTTAGAAATGCAAAGAAGTGAGAAAGTAGTCTGTGCAGAGTGCTCATTTATAACAGGGAAAAAAAGAATATTTGAACGCCGCATAAACTTATGGGGATTTTTGATTTGTTGAATTGAGCTTACTAATTGCCTCTTGAGATAATTAATGTATTTGGTACTCAAAATAATTGTAATCAATGAAAATAAAAGATTTACACTTGACAGTAATTTCAATATGACTGCTAAAATTCATCCCAATAAGTAAAAGTATTCTGTTCAAATAAATCCTCATTATTAAATATGACCACTTTGATTTCAGCTCAGTAATAGCAAGAGTGAGTGGCATTCTTCATTCAGAATTTAATCAATGAGTTACCTACAGAAACTGAGAGAAAATATATTGATTTAGTGGTCATGGTTTGGTCTGGCAATGGAGAGGATAAGAAAGACAATCAATAGCTGCAATATTTCTTTTTAAAAATTACAAATGGATCCTAATCTAATTATTACATACACACTCACCAAAATATTTTTAAAAATACCATCCAGCAGCTATTTTCTACATTATATAAAGAAAAATTAGAAAATGAGCTGCCAAATTATAAAATTCTGGTCATTCTATATTTTTAACATTTGTGAAATCTACATTTTTGTATATAGTCTAAAAATTAAAAAATATTAGATAAAATAATTGTTACCTCACATTTTTGTCATTTAGTGGAACATTTTGTTAGCTTGGGGTTTTTTGTTTGTTTTTTGTACCAGAGATTGAACTCAGGACCTCACACTTGCAAGGCAGGCATGGTGTCACTGAGCTAAATCCCCAGCCCCTATTTAGTGGGACATTTTCCTGCACTTTGTATTAGACACAATTGAAGGCTTCTGAGTCAGTCATTTGTTTCATTTTCTAAAATAATCTTCAATTAATTTTGTAGAAAGTCATAGCTGAATTAGTTTTCAGGCAGATTACCTTTTAGATTTTATTTTGAAATCATGAAAAGTGGTACTATTTGTGAAGTTCATATTCCAATGATAAAGTAAAACAAAATATTTGATTTTAAGCCCCAGTTTCTTAAGATCTGATGTTATTCTTCAATTTCATGAACTTTGTGATATTACAAAGTCAATTAAATTCTCTCATTTTTTTCTCACATAGAAATCAAGGATAAATTTGTCTATTTCACATCTTGTGGAGGTTAGGCCACAGTAATTTACATTAGAGTCCCTTAAGAATTTATGACAGCTATGAGGAGTGGGGCTCCCTCCTGCCCAAGCCCCATGCCCCAGCAACCTGCAAGCAGATGGTGAGGACCTCAGTGGCGTGGAGCAGGGCTCCCTCTCACCTGTGGACTGACACCCAGTGACCAGTTTAGCCGAGTGGGTGACTGCAGGACCCCCCCCCCCGGGGCCTCCTGGCCTGACCAGTACCTGGTTCCACACTACAGAGGCACAGGGTGGTCATAAAGGCCATTGTCCTGAGCTCCAGAAGATAGAGCCAAAGTGAACAACAGAAAGAGGGCCTCTCTCAGGCTCCTTGATGAAAACTGAAGCCCATTGGAAAAGTGAAGAGAATCTCTGCAATAAAGGCACACAAGACTACCATACTTGGTAAGTTGGAGCGATCATCACCTCCCACCAGAACCTGGACTATCTTCAGGGGAAAGGCAGCTGGAACCTGCACTAGAACCTTCCAGAGTTCAACCCTGCAGGAGGTAAGGGAGCTCAACTTGAGACTTGCAGCCAGAAATCTTCCTGAATCTCACTGGTCTGCTACTGGCTTGGTGAGACTCACTGACTTATATCTGGACACTACTGCCCACATTGTCTAATATGACAGCAGAGACATGGAAGGAGGCCCTTCATTTTTATTTGTTATTTTCAAAATTATTTTCTTGCTCTTATTTTTAATGTTTAATTTTTTTCTACTCTTTTCAAATTTTTCTTTTTTCTTCTTTTTTCTTTTTCATTTCTCTTTTCTTTCTCTATCTCTCTCTCACTCTCATACCCTTGCTGGCCCACATTGTTCTTCATCTCCCTTTTTGTTCTGACACTAATTTGGATTTCTTCTTTATTTTTCTTTTCTTCTCTTTTTCCTCCTCTCAATTGTCATTAGCTTTAAAGGAAAGTAAATACAGCTTCTAGCCTCTCTATTGCTGTTATGTTATTCTGTTCTCGTCTTTGTTCTTTCATTTTGTCTTTTCCTCCTGTCTTTAACAGTTTCTTTGAGTTTGTGTGATCTTCCTGTGTCCTCTGGTCTCACTGCTAACCTTTCCCTATCCTTCTATCTATCTATCCCTCCCTTCACAATTCCTTCTAATGACCCGAAGGATAAAGTTGCTACACTGAAGAGTCTAGTCACTATAAACATGTGTTGGGCTGGTTATCAATTTTTAATTCACACAGTTAAAGGTGATAGATTAATAACTACCACATATTGTCATTCTTTAAGCTGTGTTTGATGCTATGGTGTTGCTGATTGTATCACTTGGGCTAAGGTGTTGTGATTGATCTAATCAGTTGTCCTTCCTGGTATAATGAAAATGAGATAGCCCCAGAGTCATTAGAGACTAAAAACCTAAAGACCAGCTATATCTGGAAGACACCTCTGAGAAGCAATCATTCCATAAGGGTTCTAAATACAAGCAACAAAGATACTTATAATAAGCAATTTTGAAGTACCAGCACAAGAATTAAACCAAGGAAGTAACAAAAAAAAATGAGAAGACATTTAAGCAAGGCACAAAGTCAGACTTTCACCCCACCAGGAGTAAATTCTGGATGAAATGAGGTGGAAAAGTCTGATAATCAACCACCTGGACACCCTGAACTGATGCCACAGGAAGTAACAAAACAGATGAATGAGGCTCTAGAAAACTTCAAAAGAGAGATAATTTCCCAGATAACTACAGACATAGTGAGCAGAGTGAAAGACATGATTAGAAACTCTAGAACAGAAACATAAAAAAATAGATGAGCTCAGAACCATGCTGGAAGCCATGAATGCCCAGCATAAGAAAGAAATGAAAACCATTATCATCCAACATAGGAAAAAAATAGAATGCATGAAACAGATTCAAACAGATATTTAGGAGATTAAAAACTCCATTGAAAGTATTCACAGCAGATTGAGTGAATGTGAGGACAGAATACCAGATATAGAAGACAGGACTGCAGTTAGTGACCATGAAAACAGAGATTTCTTAAAAATAGTACGAAACCACAAGAAATCAATCCAGCAGCTGCTATAAGATACAAAGAAGAATAAGATAAGATTGATAGGAGTCCATGAAAAAGCAGGAAGAAGTACAAATGACATAAAAAAACTGTTCAGAGAAGTAATAGTAGAAAACTTCCCAGACAGAGGTAGAGAATTTGGCATACAGATAAGTGAGTCATATAGAACTCCAACTAGCCACAATAAAAAAAATCTACACCTAGACATATAATAGTCAAGATCCCAGAAACTCAACAGAAGAAGAAAATGGTAAAGCACTTAGAGAAAAGTAACAAATCACATACAAAGGAAAGCCCATCAGAATCACAGTAGACTTCTCAACACAAATGCTCAAGTCAAGGAGAACCTGGAGTGAAGTATTTCAACCCCTAAAAGAAAATAACTTCCAACCTAGACTGGTGTATCCTGCAAAACTCAAAAACTCAAAATCAATGGAGAAATTACATACTTGCATGACAAAGAATACCTGAGAAATTTCATGAACACCAAACAAGCACTCCAAATGATTCTAAGCAATCCTAGAAAAAGACAACGAAGGGCACAACTCCATGAGGCCCAACAGGGGGAAGCCACCAGGAAAGGTAAGAAACTAAAGGGAAATGGGGAAAAATAAGAAATAAAAAAGCCAACAAAAGTAAAACATCATGACAATGATGAGTCAATATCTATCAATTATAACCATCAATGTTAATGGCCTCAATTCACCAATCAAAAGAAATAGACTGGCAGAATGGATTAAGAAGCAAAATTCAACAATATGCTATATACAAGAAACACATCTAACTCAAAAAAACCTCATAGGCTGAAAGTTAAAGGATGGAAAACAGTTCTCCATGCCACAGGAACCCAGAAAAAAGCAGGGGTAGCAATCTTATTTGCAGACAAAGTAAATTTCAAACTGAAACTAATTAAGAGAGACAAAGATGATTACTACATCCTTGTGAAAAATCCAAGAGGTCCCCCAACTATACAAAACAAATATTAATTGCCATGAAAAATCAAAAAAGCAATGATACAATTATAGTGGGGGACCTCAATACCCCACTACTCACATAGACAGATCATCTAGACAAAAAAGTAACCAGGAAATTCTAGAACTGAACCAAGCTATTGAACAAATGGACTTCATAGATGTTTACAGAGTGTTCCACCCCATAAAATCAGAATACACATTCTTTTCAGCTCCACATGGGTCATTCTCCAAAATAGACCACATGCTAGATCATAGGACATATCTAAGTAAATGTAAAAGAATTGAAGTTACCCCCTGTATATTATCAGAACATAGTGCAATAAAATTGGAGATCAGTAACGTAAGAAACCACAAATCCCCCACAAACACATGGAAATTAAATAACACCCTCCTGAACAAATAATGGGACACAGAAGAAATTAAAGAAGAAATTAGACAATTTCTACAAGTAAATGATAATGTCAGTACAACATACAGGAATCTATGGGACACACACAATGAAAGCAGTTCTACGCAGGAAATTCATAACAGTCAATGCCCATATTAGGAAAACAGAGAGAACTCAAATAAGGAACCTAATGCAGAACTTCAAGCTCCTAGAAAAAGGAGAGCAAAACAAACCCACAGCTTTTATAAGAGAGGACATTATAAAGAACAGAGCAGAAGTCAATGCAATAGAGACTAGGAGGATAATACAAAAAAAATCAATGAATCAAAGAGTTGTTTTTTCAAAAGAATAAATAAAATCAATAAACCTTTGGCCAAACTTATCACAAAAAGGAACAAAAAGGCTCAAATCCATGTGATTAAGAAAGAAAAAGGTGAAGTCACAACAGACGCAGCAGAAATCCAGAGGATCATCAATATTTACTTCAAGAACCTCTACTCTAATAAAATGGAAAACACGAAAGAAATGGACAGATTCCTAGATATATATGAATTGCCAAAGTTAAATGAAGAAGATATAGAAATTCTAAACACGCCAATTACCATGAGTGAAATTGAAAGTGTAATTAAAAATTTACCAACAAGGAAAAGTCCAGGACCTGATGGCTTCACTGCTGAATTCTACAAGACATTTAATGAAGAGCTATAGCCATTACTCTTTAAACTCATCAAGGAAATTGAAAGGAAAGCAATATTTTCAAATTTATTCCTGGAAGCAAGTGTTACTTTGATTCCAAAACCAGGGAAAGACCCACCGAAAAGTGAGAACTATAGGCCAATCTTTCTAATAAACACAGATGCAAAAATCCTCAACAAGATACTGGCAAACAGAACACAGAGAGTCATCAAGAAGATCATACACCCTGACCAAGTTGGATTTATCCCAGGGATGCAAGAATGGTTCAACATTAATAAATCAATAAATGTAATACAGTATATTAACAGAATCAAGTACAAAAACTATATGATCATCTCAATAGATCCAGAAAAGGCATTCGACAAAATTGAACACCTATTCATGGTTAAAAAAAACCCTACAGAAAATTGGAATAGAAGGTCTCTATCTCAACCTGATTATGGCTATCTATGAAAAACCAATAGCCGGCATCATACTAAATGGTTAAAAACTGAAAATGTTCACGCTAAAATCAAGAACAAGACAAGGATGCCCTCTATCACTACTCCTGTTCAATACAGTTCTGGATAAATTAGCCACAGCAATTAGAAAAGAGAAAAAAATAAAAGGAATAAAGATAGGAAAGGAAGAATTTAAACTGTCATTATTTGCTGATGATATGATACTTTACATAAAAGACCCAAAATACTCCACCAAAAGACTTCTACACTTAATTGACAGATTCAGTAGTGTAGCTGGTTACAAAGTCAACAGTCAAAAAACAATAGCCTTCTTATACACAGATAACAGACTCACTGAGAGAGAAAACAGCGAAACAATTCCTTTTACAATAGCATCCAAAAAAATGAACTATCTAGGAATCCATCTAACAGAGGAAGCAAAAGACCTCTACACTGAAAACTACCACACTCTGAAAAAAGAGATCGAAGAGGATATAAGAAAATGGAAAGATATCCCTTGTTCCTGGGTAGGAAGAACAAATATAGTGAAAATGGTCATACTTCCTAATCTACTATACAGATTTAATGCAATGCCAATTGAAATTCCAACAATATACTTCACAGAACTAGAGAAAACAGTCCAAAAATTCAATTGATACCAGAAGAGACCTAGAATAGCAAAAGCAGTTCTAAGCAACAGAGACATGGCAGTGGGGATCACAATCCCCAATTTGAAAGTATATAACAAAGCTACTGTGATTAAAAATAGCATGGTACTGACAAAGAAACAGACCTGAGGATCAGTGCAATAGATTAGAAGATGCAGAAACAACTCCAGACATACTCAGCCACCTCATCTTTGACAAAGGAGCCAACTACCCTCATTGGAGGAAAGATAGCCTATTTAATAAATGGTATTGGAAAAACTGGATTTCAACCTGCCAAAGATTAAAACTAGACCCATACCTATCACCATGTGCTAAATTCAAATCAAAGTGGATTAAAGATCTAAATATTGAAACAGAAACACTAAACTTGCTGGAAGATAAGTTAGGTAGAACTCCTGAAGACATTGGCATAGAAAAAGACTTTATGAACAAAACCTCGGTAGCATGGGAACTAGCACAAAGAATCAACAACTGGGATCTCATCTTATTAAAAAGCTTCTGCACTGCAAGAGAAACCACCAACAGAGCTAAGAGACAACACACAATGTGGGAAAATATTTTTAGCAGCTGTACCCAAGACAAAGAACTACTATCTAGAATATATAAAGAACTGAAAAAATCAGACCACTCAAGTTCAAAGATCCAATTCAAAAATGGGCATTTGAAATGAACAGACACTTCTCAGACAAAGAAATAAAAGCAGCAAATAAACATGAAAAAATGTTCAACATCACTGGTCATTCGATTGATGCAGAGGAAAACAACACTGCGATTCCACCTAACCCCAGAAAGAATGGCTACTATCAAGAAATCAACCAATAACAAATGTTGGTGGGGTTGTGGGGAGAAAGGAACCCTTCTCCATTTTTGGAGGGAGTGCAGACTGGTGCAACCACTGCGGAAATCAGTATGGAGATACCTCAGAGAACAGAACTAGAGGTTCCATTTGACCCAGCTATTCCCCTGCTGAGTATCTTCCCAAAACAATTAAAAGAATCATACCACAGTGATATATGTGCACCCACGTTTATAGAGTTACAGTTCATAATAGGGAAACCTTGGAAATAGCCCAAATGCCCATCAGCTGGAAACTGGATAAAGAGAATGTGTCTTTTTATAAAATGGAGTACTACTGAGCCATAAATTATGACAAAATAGACACATTTATAGCTAAATGGATGCATATTGAGGCCATACTCTTAAGTGAAATAAATAGGATACACATGTATAAATATCAAATGGTTTCTCTAGTGCGAGAAACTGAAAATGTAAGTAAGGATTCAAATGATTAAAACAAATAATTGATAATTTGAAATAGGAAGAAAAGTTGCAAAGGGGTAGGGGTTGTGGGAGAGGAAGTGGAAAGGAAAGAAGGGAAGGGAGAAAGTACAATAAAGGAAAAATTGGAAATAAAGTTTTGTAAATAGGGAAGGGTGGAGGGGTTGAAGGAAGGGCACGGAATGGGGAAAAAATAAGAACCAAAATACATCACGTAGAGGAACAAGTACCCAATGATAAATGTAAATGTATTGTATACCTAAAATGTACT
Source organism: Heterocephalus glaber (assembly GCF_053883595.1). Classification (NCBI taxonomy): domain Eukaryota; kingdom Metazoa; phylum Chordata; class Mammalia; order Rodentia; family Bathyergidae; genus Heterocephalus; species Heterocephalus glaber. The sequence goes on along the minus strand of NW_028258406.1, from coordinate 5,592,460 downwards.
ATTAAAAGAATTTAAGGGAAAAAAAGGAATTTATGACAGAATTTATGTTTGTCATTTGTTTAATCTAAAACAAAGTTAAGAGTTAATTTATATAAGAAAACATATGAATGTTTGCAGGAATAATTTTTCATACAGTAGGAAGTAAACAAAGAAAAAGAAAAACAGAACAATGAAAAATATATAGCACATATGCCAAAATAGACTGCCTTTTATAAGTGCATTTATTTTTTATTGTTTTCAATTTATTTCTCTACCTCCTGTTATTCAGGTCTATGTAGAATGGTGTTCTGAATCATTCTTCTGTGGGCTTTCAAAGAAAATTTGGAGAATATTTTTTGAATCCTTTCTCTGCTGTTTTTTTAATAATAATCCCTGATTAAAAATAAATATATAAATAAATAAAATACTTTGATCTTCCCTCTCTGGTTTGTTCATCTTCTATTCCTTTCTTTGGGTTGCTGGTTTTCCCCATGGATCTATACCATGAAATGATTTGAAGCAAGCTAAGTAAATGGTGTTTCTATCCCCAAAGACACACGTTCTCAGAATTTCTGACCAAACTTGTTACTAAGAATGCATACTGCAAACTTTGCTATTCAGAAACTAAGTTTCTACCAAAAATGTTCTAATTTGGTACTTCATTTACGGTACAAGTGGCCTTTATCTCACATAATTCTGTGCTCTCATTCTTCTTCATACTGATTTAAGAGTTATAGATTCAATTTTATAAAATGCTTTTGAAATATATTTTAATAAAAGTCTCTATCTGTGAGTTTTTAACATATGTAGAATTATATTAAATATATTGAATAAAATGGTTTAATATTTTATAATTTATTTTTAAATACATAAAAAATAAAGTTAAATATTTTAGTACATTATAATGATTTACTATTTTAATTTCATGTACTCTGGGATTTAATACCCAACATGTTAGCATGATTGATTTCCTGAACCTTCTTTTAGTGTTCCTGGGCAAATCGGGTAACTATTTCATAAATTTATATTTTATAGGCAAAAGTCAATCATGTTTATAACCATCAGGCACAAATGGGTGATACCAACGAAATTTGTTTTCTATTTTAATAGCTTTATCATGACATAATTTCCATCCCACAAAACTCATTCATTTTAAGTGCACAACTCAATAATTTTTAGTAAATTTACTGAGTTGTGCAAACAACGACACTGAATAATTTTAGAACATTTCCATGACATCAAAAAAGTCCCTTCTGCCCATCTGTAGTCAGAGTTCTCACCTCCAGCCGTAGGCAGCCACTAATCTGCTTTTTTTTTTATGGCTTTTATTTTTATGGATATTTAATATAAATGAAATCATGTAATTTGTTGTTCTTTACATCTAGTTCTTTAGCTTAATGAAATGTTTTCAAGTTCATCTATTTCTGTTTTGCTTCAAAATTTCATTACTTCTTACTGATGAATAGTATTGCATTGTATGGATATAATCCATTTTGTTTATCCATTTATCTGCTGATAGAAATTTGAGTTGTTTACAGTTTGGTCTATTATGAATCATGCTGCTATTTAAACATATGTATTTTTGTGTGTATGAATGTATGATTTCATTTCTCTTAGTCAAATACCTAGAAATGGAATTGTTGGATTGAATGATAAATATATTTAACTTTTTAAGGAAATGTCAAAACTTTCAGGTGACTGCATCACCAATATTTTTGTTGTCTGTTTTTATTATAGCTTCTTGTGGGTATGAGGTGACATTTCCTTATGTTTATATATTTATTTCTCTAATGTCTAATAGTGTTGCAATAGTTAAGGTTATCTAGAGAAAATAGGAAATGTATGTACAAAGATGTAAGGTGGTTTATTCAATAGGCTTACACAATAGGAGGTGGGAGAGTCCATAATGGTCATCTGCACACTAGAAAACTGGATAGTCAGAAGCTGCTCAGCCAAGAAGACAGAAACCATAGAACAAGAGTAATCAAGGATGCAGCCTCAGTCCAAGGTCAAAGGCTTGGATACCCACTTTGAGGATCACCAGTGAGTTTGTTGGAAGGCCAAAGAAACTCAAAACCTGGAGACCAATGCTCAAAGGCCATTTCAGCCGAGGACGAACTTACGGAGGAAGACTCTTACAAATAGTCATACTGCCTTTTCCCCCCTTTTTATTCTATTCAATTTACTTATCTATTGACTGGTGCTACCCACACCTTGGGTGCTATTTTCCCTCTCAGTTTGCAGGCCTAAGAGTCTTCCACAAACACAGCCAAAACTGTGCTTACTAATCCAATAGGTGTTTCTTAATCCATTCACATTGACATATTGTGATTAACAGCCACAAATGTCAACAACCATGCTATGAGTTTATTGACCATTTATGTAACTGTTGAAAACTTTCGTTTGGTGAATTAAATCATCTTATTATTATAAAATATTAAGTGACTTTATATTCTAGATATAGAATTTTTATCTGATATATAATTTACAATATTCTGTCCTAATCTGATTTGTAATTTAATTTTATTAATGAGGTTCTTTGAAGAACAAATGTTTTTTTATCTTCCATTTTATAAATTTCCATATACTTGTCATAAAAATAAAGATATTTCTGAAACAAAGTGAAAAATATTTGCCATGTATTATAGTTAAGTTTTAAAGAAATGAATAAATGGCCCAAATACTGACAACAATGAATGTACCAGCATTTACAGTAAAAGGTGAGTAAGCACATGAAAAATGTAATAACAGCATGAACAGCCAAATAAATGTAAATTATCAAATAATCCTTCATTTTGCTTACTAAATAGCTACACTGAAAAAGATGATTAGACTTTCCCTTGAAGTACAGTAGTTAAGCAGAGGCCTGTAGACAGGACCAATTTTCTCTGTCCTGTAACTACTGACATAATTTACAAGTCTACACATGGAAACAGTTATATCCCTTTTACTACTGATAAATCTGGTGAACATACCTTGATTTAAAAAATCAAAATGTGTTTTCTAACTTTGTATTCTGTCCTATGCCTGGGGCAGCCCACAGCAAGGTTAAGTTTCAGTTTAAAAGGCGCAACACTTAAAGCATTGTAACTGTCTTGGCCCAGGTGAAGAGGGAAACAAATAAACAAAAAAACTAGGCCAATTTTATTTCATTGGTAAAGAAAATAAAGGATTTTAAGATAAGAAATTTATTGTAGAAGTACACTGGCTGGGGATGTAGCTCAGCAGCACAGCATCTGCCTGGCAAGCATGAGGCCCTGAGTTCAATCCCTGGTACCAAATAAAGAAAAAAGGTCAACACTGTACTACTGTACTACTGTTAGAGATGCTAAAGAAACACATATTTGAAAGGGACAACTGAAGGATCAATGAAGCCAGAAGCCTGTCAACCTGGCATATCAAGCAGATAACTGAGACCACCAAGGAATACTGGTGAGGAAATTTATGAGGAGCCAGTATTCTGCGGTTCTGTAGCAAGTGTTTGGTAAAGACCATGGTGGCTCATCAGAGTCAACAATTTGAAAAAAAAAAAAAGCTGGACACAAAGTGGAGGAAAATAAAAGCAACCTGGCCCTGCATGACTTGTGATTTCTGTCACTCTTCTAATTTCATGATCTTCAAAATTAGTGATTTCTGATCCCGGTTTTAAAATCTAATGTGGAATTACATAGGTAAGGGAATCCTGGTAACTATAATTCTAGCATAACCAATTGAGAATACAAACCATGGAGAGAGTACATCCTCTTGCTCCAGAATTATCTTCTCCCTCTTCATAAAGATAGACCATAGACCAGTGACAATGAGCAAACATTACTAATTTGCTCTTCTGTGGAGTAAAGGAAAGCTTTGTGCAAGAAATCCAGAATGTTTATAGACAGCTATTCTTAGTGGCCATGAGGAATGGGTAAGGGATGTTCCTCCAGGCAATGTTCAGCTATTTCAGTTGTTGAGAAAGATATTTCATAAGGAGTATTCTTGTATATAACTGGGGGAAATATATGGTAATGCATTTTTTTATTTTGATTTTTATTACTCCATGTTAACAGTACATAATGATTACACTCACTGTGGGGAGTTTGTACAAGGACATAATACATCTTAATTCTTTTTTCATCCCCCTCTTCATGTCTTGACCACCCTCCCTCTTGCAAAAGATCTCCCTCTATTTTTCCTATTATCCATCTTTTATTTTAATTTTATTTTTATTTTACTTATCCATCTTTTATTTTTAATTCATTTATATTTTTGATTTTGAAAAGCAATTTGAAAATATGTATTAAAAGTTTTAAAATGTAGATGTCTTAAAATGTGATTACCATGTATACTCATATGTTCTTCAAAAGTAACTGGGAAACTGGAAAGATTAGAGATAGAGCTAGAGACATATTTGTAATCTTATTTATAAAAGGAGAAATTTTAAAATAACTTCAAGTTCCTTTAACATGTGGTTGCTTAAAAATTACTATGCTAACCTGATTGATATTAAAGACTACTAAGCCACCAGAGTGTACTTGTATCTATGTCAGAAGGATATGATTGCATAATGATCAATATTAATGGGATTATTTATCAGTGGCAAGATTTCAGCAAATATCTCAGTTTTGCAGATCTTTAAATGCTCTGGACATGCATTACTCTTAAAAGAATTTTTTACAATGCACATGTATTATATTTAAAAGAAAAATGTAGTGATTTTTTAACATTAACATTGATTTTTCACAACTATGTGAAAATTGACAATGCAAGTAAGCATTCTGAACAAGTACAAACTCTACTAATGTGGAGTCACTGAAAAATTTGGTATATAAAGTTGAAAAGTTTAATCTACTGTTGTTTCAATGAAACTGACAATAGAATTATACCTTTAAGCATGTTGCAAAGGGTTCAATATAATCCTTTTCCTAAAATAGTTTATTGTGCTAAATAGAAGCATTTGAAACACTTTCACTCACTTTTCATTAAATGCTATAAGAAGAGGAGCTTATTGTTGCTATTCTTTCTTTGCCTTTGATTCCAAGGTCAGAGCACCCTTTTCATCTTGGTACAGATATGACTCTGCATAAATCTCCTAGGAAAGGTCTCTATGCAGGAAATGACATGGTGGGAAAAAAACTTTTTTCTTTTTTCTTTATTTTTACCCTCTGTGCGCCTGTGGTCTGAGCCTGAGTTTTATTATGAATCAGAGTTCCCAACCAACTCTCTTTTGTGCATTGTAATTCCTTGTTTCTTGACTTGTTAGAGGCAAAGATCTTCAAACTACTGTATAACAGCTTCCTCATATAAGGATACAACCCCTTGTCATCTTTCAGCTTTTTTTTTTGCTAAATAAAAGATCTTTTAGTGTGAAGAAAAGTCAAAATTGTGGACAAATAATCCTTCAATTTTCTGAAGGTTAAGCTATATGATTTATGTACATTAAATATCATAAAGACACAAGCATATTACTAAATAGGAGAAAAGGATGCAAGTATAAAAATATATTTTCTATAAATCCCCACAAAAAATGAATGAACAACAAAATACATTCCATAGAGATCTACAAAGTAATGAACAAAAACAGCAGCATGGCTTAAGGTTACTAGCATATTTTCTGAAGGCTTGCTTAGCAATGATAGTTAGGTCTGTTATGTATTTAAGGCAGCTTTCTTAGCCTTTCTCTGCCTTGGTTTTCCATTTATAAAATAGGAATAATAACAATGGCTAGCATATGCGATTGCTATGAAAGTCCAATGAGTTAGTATCTATGGAAAATGTGTTTCCTCCAAATACTAAATGTTGTATAGTACTTGTTAATTTTAATATCTTCATAATGAGAAAATGAGACTCATTAGGGTGGGTTAGAATCATTCCCTCAATTTTAGAGAACTTAATGATTTGATGCCCTGCATAAATTGATAATAATACAAAATATCAACAAAACTATTTAAGGACTTACTACTATAAGACAGACTTTGTTCTCAAATACTTTATATGCAATATCTAATTTTTCTCACATGAAATCTAAGGGGTGGATAACTTTCTAGGTAAGCAAAATAAGGCTAAGAAACTGTGTCTGAGGTCAAATCCTGAGTGTTCTTTAATCCCATGGCCATTTCCATCTTCTTAAAAAGCTATGAACCACATTGGGGTAGACTCTGCCCTATACAAAGATGATCTCATCTTGATTATACCTGCAAAAACCTTATCTTTAAATACTAGTACATTCTGAGATTCTGGAGTTAAGAATTCAACATATCTTTTGAGGGAGCAGAGATAATTCAACCTATTACATTCAGAGAAGCCCATGTGATTTAAGGACATTTCTTAAAGCTGGCACTTCATAGCTAGTGTAATTGGAGAAAGTATTTACCCTTTCTTGGTATCCATTCCATTCTCCATGACATGATGGTTTGGCTGCAAAATATTAAGTCTACTTCTATCTCTGACCTATTTTATTAATTGGTCTTCAGTTCACAGTATGCCTTTCTATCCCTTCTCTCCTCAATTCAAAATGATTGCTAGGACTCAGACATACTTTATAATGTTTGCACTTTCAGTTATCATTTTGTATTCCTTTTTGGGTTACTATAACAGAACACCATAGATTGGGCAGCTTATAAACAACTAAGATTTATTTCATATAGTTCTGGAAGAGGGAAGGTACAGTGTGACTTTGCAGTCAAAATCAATGTCTGGTGATGGTCCACTTTGAAGTTAATAAATATCCATTTTCTTGCTGTGTCTGCACACGTTGGGTCAAGGGAGTTCTCTGAGATCCATTTATAAGCATAATAATTTTCTCGTGGAGGGTTCACCATTTTGAAGTGGGTCACTTCACAGAAACTCTATCTCCTAATAGTCCCACCTTGGGGATTTGGTCTCACCATAGTGAATTGGAAGAAGGGCAAATATTTAGTTTATAACATCACTTTCTATATTGTTATATTAAATTAAGAGCTCATCAAGAAACTAACATTATAAGTAATAGGAATACAGAGCTGGACCATAATTCAACAAATTGCCTCATCATTTTAACCAACCTTTACCTTTATATAGTAAGTTTTCCTAATTCATATTTTTGGTAAGGTTACAAATCAATGAATGTGCTACTGTTACATGCTTATGCAATTTTGAGGTCTGGATCTAGAGTCTTTTTGTCTTGAACAAAGAATTGGTCAAGACCAGTGCAAAATGTAATGAATTTTTACATTTATTAAAGGTAGGAAAAGAAACATCCTCTGCAGAGCAAGTGTAGGCAAATTAAAAGTAGGGAAAGAAGTGCAATCTGCAGGATGAGAACAGACAGCTCTGAAAGAGAGAACACAGTGTCCAAGAGCTCAATGTCAGCCATCTTTTGTATCCTCCACTCCTCAGGCTGACCTAGGATCTAGGTTGTTCTATCAAAAATCTGCTTTGAATTCTCAGGAGAAGAATTGAAGACAGCATTCTCTGATTGGTCCCAGGTGCAGGGCTTGGGCATGTGTCACAGATCTCTGTGATTGACAGGTCACATTCACTTGCCTAGCCAGCTGCATGTCTAGTTTGCTGCCTCACTATGGTATGAATGTTTGTGTCTGCCCCAAATTCATGTTAAAATCCTAACTCTCAAAGTGGTAGTATTAGGGAAGTGTTTTTGAAAGAAGAAACCACGAAGGTGGAGCACTAATTAATGAGATTAGTGTCCTTTAAACACACCGTATGGAATTTTCTTGCCCCCTGTACCACATCAGGACAAAGTGAGAATATACAATCTATGATCCACAGAATGAGCCCTCATCATACTGAATTTGCTAGCTTCTTGATTTTGTTTCCCACCTCCACTAGGATGGGATACTAGCATATTTTCTGAAGGCTTGCTTAACAATGATAGTTAGGTCTGCTATGTATCTTAAGGCAGCTTTGAGAAATATATTTGTGTTGGTTATAAGCCACTCTGTCCATGGCACTTGGTTATAGCAGCCCAAGCCCAAATAGGCTAAGAAAGAATGCATCAGAAACTCTCTGCTGGTAATCTTATATCATTTTTAATATCTTAACAGGAAATCTCAGTATTTTCATGAAAAATCTGATGTTTGAATTCTAGCGTATTTTTTTTCCATTAAGTTTATTGGTACATTTTAGATATACAATACAGTTAACTTCATCATTGGGATCTTGTACCTTTATGTGATGTATCTTGGTTCTTATTTTTTCCCCATTCCCCTGCCCTCCTTTCACCCCTTCCACCCTTCCCTATTTACAGACTTTGTTTCCATGTTTTTCCTTTTCTCATATTTTTTCTTTTCCCTTCTTTCCTTTCCCCTATCTAGTGTATTTTAAATGAGCAAAAAAAGCATTAGCACAACTGATTTTCTTCCAGATGAACACCTAAAGACATACAAAAATATTCAGGGCTTCTTTCTAGAGTCTGGAGGTACTTCTCATCTGTCATTTTGTAATATACCTGCCTGTCATCAATACATGGCACTCTCACTAACTTTCTGAGTTTGAGTTTCAGTTGTATTTCAGGAAGTTCCTTAGGTATTTCTTGTTTGATGTAGCTCGATCCTTCTGTCTGACCTTGTTTTAGAAGTAGTTGCTTAAAAGCTGCACATTCTTACTCCACTTATCACTTAAAAGTTTTTCTCTGACAAAAGTGAGCTAAATTCTCTTCCTCTGGGAAAGCATTTTTTTGTGTTAGGTAAGACAAGCCCCCAACCAAAGCTGTGTTCATTCTCCAGAGTGGCCCACTGGAGAAACACATTGGCCTTTCTACAGTGTTGCTCAGGGCCACTTCCAGGCACTGGCTAGCTCCCAGGACACTCCCCTCAGTCTTGCCCCAGGCCAAAAGGTCATAACATTTAACTGTCAAGCTCCTGCTACCTATTGAGTCTGTGGGTTTTCCATCAACATCTGGTTGAAGCCTGCAATGCTATCTACCTATACGTACACTTCTTTCTGTCTATTAATACACACACTTAGATTGTTTTTAGTGTAATAGTTTTCTCATTAATTTAGTATTCCATTGGCAAATATTCTAAAAATATGAGAAAAGTATAGCAACATTAAAACAACTGATAATTGCTGCTGTATTGCTCGGTGAGAAGCACTTGATCCACTTACTCCTAAATTCTGCAGAAAGGGTCAAATTTCTTTATACCTCACTCCACCTTTATATCACAACATGGAAGGGGGCAAAAATTGGGGATTTTAATTAAAATATATGTGACAGGTCAGTTTTAGTCAGGTCTTGCATTGATATAGTTACTTACTGATGCAGGAGAAAATCCAATTCAAACATGTTCCAGAGGAGAGAATAAGCAAGGAGAAGATGATATTATTTTTCACATAAGAGGCTAACAGTTCTGTATTTTACAAGCTAATAAGTCCATTATGTATTCCAGAACCTGTTGTTTGTAACAGCATCCTTATATACCACTATACCTCTCTCTTCCCCATTCTTCTAAATGTACACTTCCCTTCTTTGTGAAGATGAAAACACAACTTTTAATATTTAAGCAACCTCTATCCTATACAATATATTTCTTCAAGTTGATGAGCTAAAGTATGAGAGACTGGTTTTCTGCTTTTCTGATTTCCAGTGTTCTTTTTAATTTTTATCAAAAATATTTCAATTTGTATAATAATAATTTTAAATTATGTATATAGTTTTACATATATTGTCTTGGAAAAGTTATCAGAAACATTTGAAATCTTCTGTCTTAGATTTCTTACTCGTAAAAACAAAGTTAAAGAAAAATTGAATGGACAATAACAAATGAATCACTAAGTCTTAAAACAGTATTTGTTGTATATAGAATAATTTAGATTTAAGCATTCTACTTATTGGTTTCACACACAGAAAATTTTCTACAATATAAAACTGAACTCAACATGAACTAGGCTATGCAGTAGATTCTTCTTAATGTACAAAAACTTTCCTAGTAATTTTGCCTTTTTTTTAATCCAGGATACTTTCTGAGCTAAAGCTTGTACCTCAGTTACTCACTCAGAATTTTGTCTATTTGCAAACTCTACTCAGTGTCCAAATCGACTTCTAAAAGTTAAGAGCCAATAACTGCAAGAATTATTCTACCACTTATTGGCTATATGTCTTAGGGTAAGGCACTAAGTCTTTTAGAACCTTAGGTTTCATGAAAACCATGAGATACAAAGGGTTATGGGAATAGAAGAAGAAATAAATAGCAATAAAAATTTAAGAAAATAATGTTAGAAAGTGTACAAAAATTGGTATATTACTAGTTTCCTTTTTAGTAGCTAAAAATAAAAAGGAATTAGTTATGGTTGCAGTTAAATAAATTACTCACTTAATGCAATATTCTACTGTCCCTAAGTAGTAATGAAATGTCAAACTTTTTTTACACTGTGAAAATGTAAAGGATGTTATTTTGAAGGAAATATAATCAAAACAAAAATACAATGTATTATATAATCCCTCCACATCTATACAAACAGGTATAGATATATAGTGATATGTATGTAGAAAATAGATGAATAATATTTTAAAAAGACGGCAATTATATATAGTATCATACATACTTATTAATATTTCAAAAATTATTCTCAAGTAATCTAAAATAATCCTCAAATTTAAAAAATCACATTTACAACTATCTTCTAAGAAATCATACATAAAAAATATATCCTCTTGAAAATGGCAGTCAAATATTGGTTTAGAAGAATTAATCCAATAAAACCTAAAGCCAATCTAAAGAAATCAAAGCATTTTAGAGTTTTTTTTTTTTTATTATTTACTTACTTGACAACCATTCCCTTTCCTTTAGGCTTTACAGCTGAGGGGAGAAAAAAATGAATTCAGTTACAGGTGATTCATAATTCATATAAATTCATTTTTTAAGGAACTGAGCCTTAGCAGTTATTAATTATTAGAAGATTTACAGTATATTTAAGAATGATGCATAGCTATGACTGCTGGAAAAGAATGGATCCTATCCAAATGGCATGGCAATAAGCGTTCCATTTATACATAAGGAAAGAGGATTTAATTCCATCATTATTATTGCCATTTTTAACAGCAGTACAACTCCACAGCAACCATCATAATTATTGTCATAGGCTGGGAGGTTGTGGGAGGGCAGGAATATTTTTATAGATTAATAATCTCTTGAGGTCACCGAGTACCGATGTATTTCTTTACTGTGGAGAGCTAGTTTTGATTAAATCGGAGAAGCCTGGGTTTCTGTGAACATTTTAACAAGGAAATTAGATTGAGCTGCTTTAAAACTCATGCAGTTCAACTACAGTAAATATTGCTTGGCTGCAGTAAAATCTTAATTAGTATCTCCTTCCTGTTAAACAATTCTAGTGGTCAGGAGATACTGAAATAGTGATATTTACTTCTGCTGAAATGTTTAAACTTTAAAAAATCTCATACAGTGTATACAGAGCCTATTAAAAAATCATTTGATATTGCCTTATATCCACCTGATTGACTTACTACTTAAAGGTTTTTGTTAAATAAACATCAGACAGTATTTTTCTCAATTCAGATCAATCACAACAGATTTTTATTACAATAAACATATTTCCACAAAATGGTGACTCTGAAAAGTGAAGTTAGCAATCCATTTAAACGATATACATTTCTTTAATTGTGACTTTGTAAAGGTATTGCTAGAATAATGCTATGCCTATTACACTTAATTATGATGCAAAATAAAACCATGGACATATAGAGCATCAATTCTCATGGACACATAAGTATAAATTTTTCTGCAACTAAGGCTTTTTCCCCAAAATTTACTCCAAAATTTATAACAGAATTTGGACTTACTCTTTATTCATATGATTTATATTTATTTGAAAATATTAATATCCTAAAAGATACACTAAAGAGATCTAGACATGGATTTTATCTTTAGGGGACAGTCAAACTATTTGGGGAAGATATTATGGAGTGGACAAACAAACATCTGCCTTGTGGAAGCCTAATTGATTATATTGTGAAACTAAATAAATTTTTTAAGAAATGCTAAACTCATTTTTGGCACTCATGTTTTTGCAATATTTATTTTATTTGGTTTCTTTCTTAATGTAAGTAAGTCAGGAAATATATGCTGAGCACTTTAATACTAATGAGTGTACTTTTGTGAGTGAAAAAGGGCAATCAAAAATATTAAGGAAGCTGCTGTAAACCAAGACTGTCTCCAATAAAACAAGCTAGATGATTGCCTTACTTATATTATAATATGCAATAACTGTACTCATTATCACTTTTTAAATTTATTAGTAGCCTTCAGAATATTAATAACTCTGGTCTTTAATGCCTATTATTTTTTTCTATAGACATTGACAACAGGCATATATCTTCCTTATTATAATCTTAACAGGTAAGATAATAGAAAGATATGCGGGTAAGATAGAACTGGACACTTTTTGGATTTTCAATCAAGAAATAGTTGGAATATGGGTAACAATGGTAATACAGTTTAGGATTTTTTTTGTTATGTTAGTGTTTCAGCTCTTTTGTCATTCTTCCAGGAAGGTCAATGAAAGTTGCAGAAGTTACTAAGTAAATGCAATGAAAACAACTCTTTCATCCTTGGTTGACTCTATAATCTTCAGTTGAACATTTGAAGCAAATCATCCCAGTGTATGTAGTATGATGCAGCCCCGGTCAATGTTCAGGTGTCCTTTCTTCTCTTACATCAGCTTTGTTCTGGAAAACTGGGCACAGATGAATAATAGTCTGAGTTGAAGAAGAAAGCCCTAAAATTCTCATCCATGGTGCATTTATATTCTTCAAGTCATGTATAAAACACAAGCCTCATTAAAAATGCATGTCTCCCTACCTTATTAATTATACCTTTAATACCACCATTGCATTGCATTTTACCTGTTGTCCTTTATCAATATGAAATACCTTATAGTGTTAACAATTTCCTTTAAATGTAATCCAGTATCTTATGATTCTTTTAAAAATGTATCATTTTTAAAAGTACAGTAAAAATAATTGATAAAACTAAGACTGCTTGCATTTGACTATTTGTAGATGTGAGACTTTCTACTTAGTTGATACTGGTTGGCAACATATTTTTATCATGTTAGGGACACAAAGTCTGATTCTTTTGTGGAGTCACTGTGAGCACAGAGATCCACTACAGGTGACATCCAGGGGCACCTTTTATCTGAAGGGAGAGGCATTCTGCTGCCTCCTGAGCTGTCTCTTCTTTGACTATGGAGCAAGAATTTTACTTCAAAGATCTCCTCTGTGCAATCAAAACGAAGAAAGAGCTCAAGAATCATCACCTGAACAAAGGTGGAAATTGCTGGTATTCTTTCATAGCATTCTTTTCTTGGTCATTCCAGTCAGGCTCTTGACTTCCTACTTCTGCCAAAGGAAGGCAGACATAAGCACCTCTGTTAGCAGGTGCATCAACATCCATTAAAGTGACTTTCAGGTTTAAAGAATTTATGATTCAAAACTGCATAATTTATGCAAAGCTACATCTTAGTCAATATTCTTATAAGCACAGAGCCAGACTTCTACTTGGAGAAAATTTCCATTTTTTTTACTTAAAATTTTCATTTAAAGAATCCCCTTAACTTTTCTGTCTCATGTGACTAGTTTGGAGTACAGTGCTTGATTAATTTTCTATCTTTTAGTATTTATGACTCAGATTACTTTGGACACCATTCTTTGAGGTGAGCGGATATTTAATGCTTATTGTCTTTGTCTTAGTTTTAGTCAGAATTCTAACAAAAACTCATTTACATTTTGATACACTTGCCTTGTCCTTTATAGAATATGGGAAAAGAATAAAAAATGTTATCCTTAATATATGTGCAAATCATGGGGAAAATAGAGTTGTAGTAAGAGAGACTGAAACAGTCTTTTGTTACTCAATTCCCCACCGCTATGCAAAATATTTAACAGCATGAAAGCAACTTAATAGTCATACAGTCACTAGTTCCATCATTTCAACCCCTGGGTACATGCATCCTAAGTATGTATATAATCCTAAGTGTGTATATAATCCTTATTTCTATGCATTTGCAGTAAGAAAGAGAAATCAAAATGCATTACTAACATAATGCTGTCAATATTTATGACAAGATGTAAATCTAATCCATGTTGTTGGAAAAATCTCAGCTTCTTTATAGTTCAGCAGCTCTTAAATAATAAAGTTTACTTTGGATGATTAATCTTAAGAATCTTGCTTACACATCTCTACCCTGATCTTTTAAATCATATCACATCTTCTTTTCATTTTATAAAATCTAGATGATTTGTATACATTTCTTTGATTTATGGGTTTGAAGTAGAGCTCTCTCAAGAGGCTCAGTTAACATTAAAATCAATAAACCTGATGTTAAAAAGGACCTTGTGAGATACATTTCCTTCTCTCCTCACAATGCTATCCAGCACACAATTTCTTAATATGTCCTCCAAAATCTTACTTGAACATTCCTATTAATATTCTTAGACCCTAAGAGTTTCTCAGCATAAGGTCTAAGTTGTTTTTTAATTCTCATGATTAACATTTGATGCCTAATTACAATTATTTATTAACAACTACAAATTACTATCTTTCTATAAATTATCTTCAAATCTAGCTTTAAGTAATTAAAAAGAATCTTTAGAATTTCAAGCAGAAATTAAAATTTATGGATTTTAGCAACCCATTTTAATACTATTCATTTTCTGGGTGCCTAAGATGAATTATTGCATATTGGATACTGCTCATTTTTTAATTTTTTTAAAATATATGAACTCTCCTTCCATTAAATAGTTGAGAAGTTTTTCAAGTATATATATGAAATGTAGCAACATAATATTCATGGTTGAATATGCAAAATATAAACAAGAAAAGCCAGCTAATGAAGGCGAGTTCATTAGTGGAGAAAGAATTGAGATTATAAAATGTAATTTTAAAAGAATTTACGTAATAAAGTAGGAATATTCCATATTTTTAAAGTGTTTTATTCATTCCTAGAAGAGAATATACATAATTCAGAAATATTTTCCAATGAGACAATATTACCACTTTTCAAAATACAACTCTTCAGTTTCATAGTAAGACAAAAATATTTTAAAACCTTCATTGTTAAAATATTTTAAAAGATTCAGATGAGTGAATTATAATGCATAATGTATCTGGCCTTTGCTTTTTATAATACCCTGATTAAAAATAGAAAATTACTTGTCATTACAGTCTGTAAGTTAATCTATATAAACTTTCAAAATTTGTAATCACTTTTGTTAATACTTTTTAAAAAAACAAATTACTAACTTACGTGATGTTTTATATGATCTGCTTCTAAAAGAAAATACATATTTTTAGTATTCTCACCCCTAAATGTTTTCATCAAATTGATGATCCACAACCTGAGTGCCAGAAAACCTCTCTCAAACAATCCGCTTCTCTGAATGTTCCCCTGAGAGATGGAATCACTCCTGGTCGTTGATCTTTCCCTAGAGAATATTTTTCAGGGCAAACAGCCACTATGCTTAAATCCGTAACTAGGGTCTTTTACAGACAATGTTTCTTTTAGATTTCCTGTACTTGTTTACATGTGCAGATACCTTTGCTAGTGCAGAAGCTGCGAGAAAGGTGGAAAGGAAGTAACAGGCTCCTTCTATTTGGCATACATGTTAAAGACTCTGTTGAAAGAAATCATTTATTTAAAATTTAGCACTTCTTTTTTTAAAATTTTATTGGTACATTTTAGGAATACAATATAATGACATTCATCATATTTGTACCTGTACATAATCTCTCTTGGTTCTTATTTTTTCTGCATTCCCCTGCCCTCCCTTCAACCCCTCCATCCCTCCCTAGTTACAAAGACTTTGTTTCCATTTTTTCATTTTCTCATATTAATTCCATTCCCTTCTTTCCTTTCCCCTACCCCTCCCACTTCCCTTTCCTTTTGCCCCTTTTCTTCCTATTTCACATTATCTATTATACCTTTTGTTCCTTATATACACTTTCAGTTTCTCACACCAGAGAAACTATTCAGTATTTACACATATGTGTCCTATTTATTTCACTTAAGAGTATGGCCTCAATGTGCATCCATTTAGCTATAAATGTTTCTAATTTCTCATTCTTTATGGCTGAGTAGTACTCCATTTTCTGAAAAAAAACAAATGTTCTTTATCCAGTCTCCAGTTAATGGGGAATTGGGCTATTTCAAGTTTTAGTTATTACAAAGTGTGCCACTATAAACATGGGTGCACATATATTCCCGTGATTTGATACTTTTAATTATTTTAGGAAGATATCTATCAGGGGAATAACTGGGTCAAATGGGACCTCCAAACTTAGTTCTTTGAGGTATTTCCATAATGACTTCCACAGTGTTTGCACCAGTCTACACTCCAATCAACAGTGGAGAAGTGTTACTTTTTCCCTACAGCAACACCAACATTTGTTATTGATTGATTTCATGATTGCAACCATTCTTTCTGGGGTGAGATGGAATCTCAGCATTGTTTTTATTCGCATTACTTGAATGACCACTGATGTTGAACATTTTTTCATATGTTTATTTGCAGTTTCTAATTCTTTGTCTGAGAAATGTCAGTTCTTTTCAGATGCCCATTTTTGGATTGGGTCTTTAAATTTGGGAGGTCTGATCTTTTTAAATTCTTTATACATTCTAGATAGTAGTCCTTTGTTTGAGGAACAGCTACTAAAAAATTTTCCCACATTGTGGGTTGTCTCTTCACAGTGTTGATGGTTTCTCTTGCTGTGCAGAAGCTTTTTAATAATAAGAGATCCCATTTGTTGATTGTTTGTGCTAGCTCACGTGCAACTGAGATATTGTTCATAAAATCTTTTCTTATGCCAATGTCTTCAAGAGTTCTACCTAACCTTTCTTCCAGTAAGTTTACTCTTTCTGTTTTAACATTTAGATCTTTAATCCATATTGATTTTAGTTTACTGCACGGTGAAAGATATAGGTCTATTTTAATCTTTGGTAAATTGAAACCCATTTTCTCCAGCACCATTTATTACAGAGGCTATCTTTCATGCAGTGAGTGTGTTTGGCTCCTTTGTTGAAGATGAGGTGGCTGAGTGTGTCTGGAGTAGTTTCTGCATCTTCTAGTCTGTTCCACTGATCCTCAGGTCTGTTTCTTTGGCAGTTTTATGCTGTTTTTAAATAGCTTTTTATTATAGTTTCAAGGGATTGTGATACCCCTACGTTGCCTTTGTTGCCTAGAATTGCTTTTGCTATTATAGGTCTATTCTTGTTCCAAATGAATTTTTGGATTGTTTTCTCAAGGCCTGTGAAGTATACTGCTGCAATTTCAATTGAGATTGCATTGAATCTCTAAAGCAGTTTTGGAAATATAGCCATTTTCACTATATTGGATCTTCCTACCCAAGAACAAGAGATGTCTTTCTATTTTCTGATATCCTGTTCGATTTTTTTTTGGGGGGGGGAGTGCTATAGTTTTCAGAGTAGAGGTTTTTGATTACTTTTGTTAGATTAATTCCTAGGTATTTCATTTTTCTGGATGCTATTGTGAAGAGAGTTGATTCTCCAGTTTATCTTTCAATGAGTCTGTTGTTCATGTACAGGAAGGCTACTGATTTTTATGTGCTGAATTTGTATCCAGTTACTCTACTGAATTTGGTTATTAGTTTAGAAGAGTTTTGATGGAGTTATTGGGGTCTTCTATACAGAATACCCTGTTGTCTGAAAATAATGACAACTTAACTTCTTTGTTAACTATCTTTATTCCTTTTATTTCTTTCTCTTGTCTAATTACTGTGGCTAATGTTTCCAAAACTATATTGAATAGGAGTAGTGAAAGAGGACATCCTTGTTTTGTTCCTGATTTTAATGTGAAGGATTTCAGTTTTTGACTCTTTAGTATGATATTGACTGTTGGTTTTTCATAAATGGCTTTTATCAGTTGAGGTAGACACTGTCTATTCCAATTTTTTTTTTTTTTTGGTTTTTTTTATCATGAGTGGATTTTGAATGCTTTTTCTGCATCTATTGAGATGATCATATGATTTTTGTCCTTGGCTCTATTAATATAGTGTATTACATTTATTGATTTCCATGTGTTGAATCATCCCTGCATCACTGGGTTGAATTCAACTTGGTCAGGGTGTATGATCTTCTTGATGATCTTCTGCATACTTTTTGCCAGTATTTTATTGAGGATTTTTGCATCTATGTTTATTAGGGAGATTGGCCTATACTGCTCTTTTTTCAGTTGGGTCTTTTTCTGATTTGGGGATCAAGGTCTTGCTTGCTTTCAGGAATGAATTTGGGAGTATTGCTTTACTTTCAATTTCATTGAAGAGTTTAAACAGTACTGACAATAGTTCTTCTCTAAACATCTTGTAAAATTCAGCAGTGAAGCCATCAGAACCCAAGCATTTCTTCATTAGTAAGTTTTTAATTATGTTTTCAATTTTGTTGATTTATATTGCATTGATTAGAATGTTTAGGTCTTCTTGATTCAAGTGTGGTAATTCATATGTATCAAGAAATCTGTCCATTTATTCTGTGTTTTCCATCTTATTGGTGTATAAGTTCTCAAAGTAGGTATTGATGATCCTTTGGATTTCTGCTGGATCCATTATACTTTCACTCTTTTCATTCTTAATTGCATGGATTTGTGCCTATTCTTTTCTTTTTTGATAAGGTTGACTAAGGGCTTTGTCAGTTTTGTTTATTTTTTGGAAGAACCAACTCTTTGCTGCATTAATTTTTTTTGTATCATTCTCTTAGTCTCCATTGCATTGATTTCTGCTCTGATCTTTATAATCTCCTCCCATGCATGAATTTTGGGGTTGTCCTGCTCTTCTTTTTCTAGAAGCTTGAGGTTCAGCATTAGATTGTTTATTTGAGTTCACTCTATTTTCCTAATTTGAGTATTCACTGCTCTGAATTTCCCTTGAAAGACTGGTTTTATTGTATCCCATAGATTCTGATATGTTATATTGACATTGTCATTTAATTGTAGAAATTGTCTGATTTCTTCTTAAATTTAATTTGTGAGTTACCCATTGGTTGTTCAGGGGTGTGTTGTTCAGTTTCCACAGTTTATTAAATTCTTGTGGTTACTTTTGCTATTGCTCTGCAATTTCATCACAGATTGGTATGATAATACACAGGAGATAACTCCAATTCCCTTGCACTTATGTAAACATGTTCTGTGATCAAGTGTGTGGTCTATTTTGGAGAATGACCCATTTGCAGCTGAAAAGAATGTGTCTTCTGATTTTGTGGGGGTAGAACACTGTACACATCTGTTAAGGCCATTTGTTCAAGAGTTTCATTGAGTTCTAATATTTCATTGTTTATTTTCTGTCTAGTTGATCTATTTGTGACAATGAGGTATTGAGGTCCCCCACTACCCTTGTATTTGTGCTTATTTAATTTTTTATGTCTGTTATTATTTGTTTTAGTTTGGCACAATAGTATTTGGTGTATATATATTTATGATTTTCATCTTTTCCACTTGGATTTTTCCCTTTACAAGCATGTAGGTTCCTTTTGTCCCTCTTAATCAGTACTGGTTTGAAATCCATTTGATCTGCAAGAGGATAGCTACTTCTGCTTTTTTTCAGGGTCCTGTTGTATGGAGTATTGTTTTCCACCCTTTAACTTTCAGTCTATGAGTTTCTTTTTGTATTAGTGTGTTTCTTGTGTGTAACATATTGTTGAATCTTGCTTCTTGACAAATTCTGCCAGTCTATTTCTTTTGAGTGGTGAATTGAGACCACTAACATTAACAGTTATAACTGATATGTGTTGATTTAACATTGTCATGACTTTTTTTTGTTGTTGCATTTAATTTCTTGTCTCACCTGATGGATTCATTCTGCTGGGCTTCTTGGGGTTGTAATCCTCATTGTCTTTTCCTAGGATATTGTTCAAAATTTTTTGGAGTGCTGCTTTGATATTCATGAAGTTCCTAAGATGCTCTTTCATGAAAGTATCTTATTTTTCCAACTATTTTGAAAGATAGTTTTTCAGTGTATAGCAATCTGGGTTGGAGGCTGTTTTCCTTTAGGGCTTGAAATACATCACTCCAAGCTCTTCTTGCCTTGAGGGTTTGCACTGAGAAGTCTACTGTGATTCTGATGGACTTTCCTTTATATGTGATTTGTTTTTCTTCTCTGACTGCTTGTAGAATTTGTTCTTCTGTTGGTTTTCTGGAATCTTAACTATTGTATGTGTAGGTGTAGATTTTTTTTGATCATGGCTAGTTGGAGTCCTATATGCCTTACTTATCTGTATGTCAAGTTCTTTTCCTCTGCTTGGGAAGTTTTCTGCCATTACTTCTGGGAATAGTTTCTTATGTCATCTGCACACTGTCCTGTTTCTTCATTGACTCTGATCAGTCTTATGTTATTCTTCTTTGCATTGTGTAGCAGCTCCTGGATTGATTTCTTGTGGTCCTTTACTATCTTTAAGAAATTTTTCTTTTCCTGGTCACTAATTGCAATTCTGTCTTCTATATCTGAAATTCTGTCCTCACATTGGCTCATTCTGCTGTGTAAACTATTAATGGAGTTTTTAATTTCCTGAGAATGTGTTTGCATCTGTTTTATGGATTCCATTTGTTTCCTATGTTGGGATTCCAACCTATTCCTCAGCTCCTCTATTTTTTTTCATCTGTGTCCACTCTAGATTTGTTAGTCATGTCTTGCACTATGGATACAAACTCTGTTGTTATCTTAGAAATTATTTCTGATTTCATTTTTCCATATCCTCTTTTGTTGCCAGTTCAGGGAGTCCAGGTGGTTGAGTATCAGACTATTCCTTCTCATTGTCCTTTGGGGTTGCCTTAGGTGATCTGGAAGTCTGGTTTTGAGATTTGTTTACATGTCTTCTCATTTCAACAGACATAGACTGCTGTACCTTTTTTGAGGTAACTTTTTGCTCACTCAGTGATCTTCAGTTCTCAACAAGCCACCAAGCAGCCTTTTCTCTGCTGCTCACCACTGCAACAACTCCTGGGTTCACAGTTGTGGCCTTCTGTTTCCCTACACTGTACTGTTGTCCTGGTGAGGTTCTGGCTGGGGCCTGTGCACACCTGGGATGCTATCTAAGCTTGTCTGTCAAGGGCCTGCCCTGTTATGAGGCTGTTATCTGGAAGGGCCTTTGGCTGGGGGCTCTGCACCCCAGTTGCTGTTTTCTGATCAGGCTACTAATTAGGGTCTGTACACATTTATGGATGGTATTGGGCCAGCCCTCTGGCTGTTGCTTGTGTGCTTGTGCCGCTCTTTTCCAGGGAGGTCTTTGGCTGGGGCCTGTGGGTCCAAGCAGCTCTCATCAGTCTGGGGCCCTGTCTGGACCTGCCTGCAGCTTCTCCCTGGGATCTGCCAAATCTAGTACTTCTTACAATTCTATCTCCTTGCCCTAAATATACCCTTAGCATCTTGCATCTGCATTACATTATTTTCAGTATTAGAGAAAAAAAATATTTGCCTTTTGGTGATGTTTAACCTTCATAAAAATGTATAACTATAATTTTGAACATCTGTAAGTTTAACCCACCACAGGTATATAAATGATCTTTGCTATATTATAGCACAAGACATGAATTTATTTATTTAACTTATATTTATTGAGTGCCTAATATGAGCCTAACTCTGTTCCAAGATTATAACAGACAACAAAACAGAAAGATACCTGCTCTGAAGGAGTTTTATTTCTGTTACCTAACATATGGAATAATTAATAAAGTTTTTGTAGTTTCATTGGATAAGTGAAAAAATAAAATTATACCTCTGGAAATGATTCTTGTGCTTATAAAATATGTAAAAATAGCTATGTTTTTTTCACCTCAAGACAATTTACTACTTTGTGGTATAAATGAGCTTTTTTTTTTTTTGGTACCAGGGCTCAAACACAGGATTTTGTGCTTGCTAGGCAGGAACAGTGCCACTGAGTTCAATATTCAGCCCTTAAATGAGCATTTTATGTAACATATTGCCTTTACTTCACTTGGGTTTTCTGCTTTTCTTTGTAAAGTGTTTTTCTTTACTTGTTTTTCCTTCTTTATATAGCCTTTAGGAATAATATTTATAGATTTTTCCTAGAAGATGGCTTCATGGAAAGATGATCATAACAATCTCCAGTGTAAAAAGTAACAATAAAAATGGAAATTATTTATGAGCATGCTACTGGTATAGAAAATATAATGTTAATGTCTTTATTACATAATTTTAAATAATGATTAAAAGCTTATAAAGAGAGATAGTATCTCAAAATATTTATGAATTTAATGTAAGGCCATTTAATATCTCAATCTTGTCTGAATAGGCAACAGTAACTGTTAATTTCAACCCCCACACCAAAAATAAATTCTACTACAGACTAAATTTTCCTGATTTTTACTTGTTTTATAAATTGCAATCACATGGAACAAACTGTGCGTGTAATGTTTCACAAAACTGAAATTCATTTTGGTTTGTTTTAAACTTGCTCTCTTTATTTACTTGTTATTCTACTTTTGGCTGTTTTAGTTTTTTACATATATTTTTATTACTATGTATTTGCCATACATAATGATCATATCCATCATATGAAGTTTGTATTCATGCATTATATATTTTAATTCTTTTTTCCCATTCAACCTTTCTTTCCCTCCCTATTTACAGAAGTTATGTTTCTATCCTTCCATTATTTGCTTTTTAAAATTCCCTTTCCCTTCCTTTCCTTCCCACTCCCCTATCCTTTGCTCCCATTCCCATTTGAACATGTTCTTCCTTATTCTCAATGTCTATCCTCCATTATGCTCCTTATTTACCATGAGGATTCCTCACACAAGAGAAATAATGCAATATTTAAACTTATGTGCCTGATTTATTTCACTTAAAGTATAGTCTCAAGTTGCATCCATTTACCTACAAATGACTCAAGTTTATCTTTCTTTATGGCAGAGTAGTACTCCATTGTATATAAATAACACTTTTCTTTATCCTTTCGTCATTGTTGGGCATACAGATATTTCTAAGCTTTAGCTATTACAAAGTATGCTGTTATAAATATGGTCATGTGTACAACACTGTGGTATGCAATTTTAACTCATTCAAGAATTTGTCTAGAAGAATAACTGGATCAAATGGAGCTCTAGTTTTAATACTGAGGAATTTCCGTATTGATTGTACCAATCCACACTCCCACCAAAAATGGAGAAGGGTTCCATTTTCCCCACTGCCTTTACCAGCATTTGTTATTAGTTGATTTCTTGATGATAGCCATTCTTTCTGGAGTGAGTTGAAATCTATGTTGTTTTAATTTACATTTCTTGAAAGACCAGTGATACTGAACATTTTTTCATATATTTATTTGCTGCTTGTACTTTTTTATCTGAGAAGTGCTTATTCATTTTGGATGCCCATATTTGGATTGGGTCTTTGAATATAGGTGGACTGATTTTTTTGAATTCTTTACATATTCTATATATCCATAACATTCTGGATAACAGACTCACTGAGCAAGAAATTAAGGAGACAATACCTTTTAAAATAGCATCAAGAAAAAAGAAATACTTAGGAATCAATCTACTAAGGAAAGTAAAAGATCTTTATATTAAAAATTATGGCACTCTGAAAGAGGAGGTCAAAGAGGGTATCTGAAACTGGAAAGATATGCTCTGTTCTTGGATAGGCAGAACCAATATAATGGAAATGACAATACTTCCATCTGTGGTACAGATTTAAAGCAATCCCATTCAAATACCAATAGCACACCTCACAGAACTAGAAAAACCAATCCTAAAATTCATATGGAACCAGAAGAAACCCAGAATAGCAAAAGCAATTCTGGACAACAAAGGCAAGGCAGCAAGGGCCAGAATCCCCAATTGGAAGCTATATTAAAAAGCTACAGTGATAAAAACAGCATGTTTCTGGCAACAACAACAACAAAACAAAACAAAACAAACAAAAAATGACCCAATGCTCAATGGAACAGAATACAAGATGCATAAACAACAAGAAGCACACTCAACTACCTTATCTTTGACAAAGGAGCCAAACACCTTTACTGGAAGAAAGCCTCTTGAATAAATTGTGCTGGAAAAACTGGCTTTCCACATGCTGAAGATTGAACCTAGACCCATATCTCTCACCATGCACTAAAGTAAAATTGAAATGGATCAAAGATCTAGATATAAAAAGAGAAACACTTAATCTGCTGGAAGACAGAATAGGTAAAACTCTTGATGACGTAGGTGTAGACAAAGACTTTATAAACAAAACTCAATTGCATTTGAAATATTACAGACTCAATAATTGTAATAACATCAATTAAAAAGCTTTTGCACAGAAAAACCCCACCAAATAGAGTAAAGAGACAACCCACATAAAAAAACTATCAGTTCTTCCTCAGACAAAAGACTAATTTTTTAAACATAGTTATTTTCCACCTGCTCTATTTACCACTAGCCTCTATTCTCACAGTTCTTTCAAACAGGAATAAGAAGACCTATAGGTCATTATTTGTATTTGTATATCTTTAAATTATTATTATTAATTAGATCATATGTAGTTTTCATTGCAATGAATATCAAAATAAATGAATATCAATATAAATTATTCATTTTAGTATTTATTTAGTAGTCACATTTCATTATTTAGCATTTAATTTCAGTATTTATTTTTATAATATTATAAATTATTTAGTGTTTTTATGAAACATTTATATCTAGCATGCAGAGGTTAGGAATGCAAAAATTACTTAGAATTTGAAGAGTTTGTAAAGGAAATGATGAGCTCGACACATTTATTATCAGGTAACAACTCACTCATTAATAGAACTATTTATCCTGTTGCTTTTGTGTAAAACCTGATTTGGTAACCTAATGAGTATTTTCTGGTGTGATTTCTATTTAGCTATTTAGGTGTGTAAAAGTTAGAAAATTTCAACTATTGAAAATATATTTTCTTTCCTCATTTAAAAATTAAATTTTGCATTATTTATTTGTTATATAGGGTCTTTGTGACCTCATGTAGTAGATCAAATCATATGCATTATCTTTAAATAGGTGTAATAAGTTGGTCAGAATTATTTATACTCTATGCTACTTTAGTATGACAAGTAATTTAAGATGAAGTTACAGAATAACAGACTCTTGGAATAATAGAAAAGTTAGTATACCATCAACCAGTGCATGCATTCTCATGTGTGTGCTCAAGTTCAACATATGAACTGTCAGAGTAATCATTTACCATATGGATAAGTTCTGATGGATAAGTTACTCATTTCTTCTTAATGGACCACTCAGCATTTCATTTTAACAGTAACTAGGTATATCCTTTATAGTTTTCAGTGTTCACACAACTAATACATTGCTCAAGAGTTCTTTGACTGTGATTTCGATTATAATCTAAATGGAGTAGGGAAACAAAAAAGAGAAAAACTATTAATGATTAAATCTTACGTATTTTGGTACTCCCATATTAACTTTAACCTATATGGCAAGTTTTCTCAATTAGTCTTAATAATAATTATTATTACAAAGACAATATCTATGTATGCATTGAATTTTTAGAATATTTTAACATTTTTTTCCATTAAGTTTATTGGTGCATTTTAGGTATAAAATAAAGTTACATTCATCTTTGAGATCTTGTACCTTTACATGATGTATCTTGGTTCTTATTTTTTTCCCCCTTCCCTTGCCCTCCCTTCACCCCCCCCACCCTTCCCTATATGCAAAGAATTTGTTTCCATTTTTTCTCCTATTTTTTCTTTTCCCTTCTTTTCTTTTCCCTACCCCTCCCACTTCCCCTACTCCTTTATAACTTTTCTTCCTATTACACGATATCAATTATACATTTTTAAAATTACCACATCAAGATTTACACTACATTACCACAGATTTTACAGAATTTAAAAGGATATAGAAAGCATGTAAAAAATTTTTTCTTGAAATAAATATGACAACTTCCAAGAAGTACCTTGGAAGAAAAATTAATGAAACTGACCCTGGAGAAAATATAAAATTTGAATAGCACCTATTAAAGAAAGTATATTCCTAGCTTTAAAACCTACCAATATGACAACAGCAGGCTCATGTACATTTTGACCAATGAATTATATCAAACATTCAAAGCAGATAAAAAGGCAACACTTCCCTCTTCATTTTAGGAAATCAGCATTGTGCTAATACTAAAACTGGATAAAGGCAACAGAAGAAAAATGTATGAACATAGATAAAATTTTGTTTAATAAAACAAACTATTAGAAGCCAAATCTGACAGTATGTAGAAAGTGGTTTTATTAGAGGGATGGCAGTGTTGGTTCAGCATTGGAAGATCCACCCCTATAAGTAATATTTTAACAGAGGAAAGGAAAAAGCCATATGATCCTGTCAGTAGTTGCAGAAAAAGTATTGGACTAAATTCTACAGCTGTTTATGGTAAAAGCTATCAGGAGACTAGCAGTAGAACAGAACCCTCTCAACAGATAAGCCTTGTACTCCATACTTCCAGCAAAAATGCCTTATATGAATGGAAAAGATACAATGCTTTCTTCCTAAGGTGGGGAACAAGGGCAGATATGCCTAATCTTCATCTGCCTGTTAAACTTTGGAACATAGGCCTAAACTAAAATAATCTGGCAATAAAAAGAAGCAATTAGCATATGGTTAGCAAGGTAGAAGTAAAATCTTTATATTCAGATGCAATGATCATCTACAGAGAAAATAATAAGAAATCTCTAGGAGCCCCTAGAACTTGTATTTGAATTTGGCAGGATTAGAAAATACAAGGTATATATAAAAATTCAGGTTTATGTATACTTGCTATAAATGAAGAATTGGAAATTTAAAAGTTATGTAGGAGTACAAAGGACCTAGAAAAGTGTAAAAAAAAAAAAAACAGTCTTGGAAGACATTTATTACCTAATTTTAAGATTTCCTCTAAAGCTGCAGTGATCAAGGCAGTGTTGGCATAAGGAAAGACATATAGATCAATAGAATAAAACAGAGAATCTATAAAGATCTAAATATTAAATGGAAATGCTGAACTGGCTGGAACAGAGGTTAGGTAGAACTCTTGAAGACACAGGTGTAGGAAAAGATTTTATGAACAAAACCTCAGTTGCCCGTGAACTAGCATAAACAATCAACAAGTGGGATCTCTTCTTATTAAAAAGCTACTGCACAGCAAGAGAAACCACCAGCAATGTGAAGAGACAACCCACAATGTGGGGAAAAATCTTCACCTGCTTTTCCTCAGACAAAAGTCTACTATCTCGAATCTATAAAGAACTTAAAAAGATCAGACCTCCCAAATTTAAATACCCAATCCAAAAATGGGCATCTGAAATGAACAGACATTTCTCAGACAAAGAAGTAGAAATAGCAAATAAATACATGAAAAAATGTTCAACATCACCAGTCATTTGAGAGATGCAAATGAAAACAACATTGAGATTCCACCTCACTCCAGAAAGAATGGCTGCTATCATGAAATCAACCAAAAACAAATGCTGGCGGGGCTGTGGGGAAAGAGGAAACCTGCTCCTCTGCTGGTGGGAATGTAGACTGGTGCAACCACTGTGGAAATCAGTATGGAAATACCTCAAAGAACTAGGACTGGAAGTCCCATTTGACCCAGCTATTCCCCTGCTGGGTATCTTCCCCAAAGAATTAAAAGGATCATTCCACAGTGATATGTGCATACCCATGTTCATAGTAGCACAATTTGTAATAGCTAAAACTTGGAAACAGCCCAAATGCCCATCAACTGGAGACTGGATAAAGAAAATGTTGTTTTTAAATAAAATGGAGTACTACTCAGCCATAAAAAATGAGAAAATAGAGACATTTATAGCTAAAAGGATGCACATTGAGGTGATATTCTTAAGTGAACTAAATAGGACACACATGTATAAATACCAAATAGTTTCTCTAGTGTGAGAAACTGAAAGTGTAAATAAGGACTAAAAGGTGTAATAATGTGAAATAGAAAGAAAAGGTCCAAAGGGGTATGGGTAGTGGGAGGGGCAAGGGAAAGGAAAGAAGGGAAAGGAAAAATTATGACAAATGGAAAAATGGAAACAAAGTCTTTGTAAATCGGGAAGGGTGAAGGGGGTGAAGGGAGGTCTAGTAATGGGAAAAAAATAAGAACCTAGATGCATCATGTAAAGGTACATGTTCCCAATGAGAAATGTGAATGAGTTGTATACCTAAAATGTACCAATAAAAGAATTTAAGTAAAAACAAAAACAAAAAACAGAAAATCTAGAAATAGAACCACACATATATGGTCCACTGAGTTTTGAAAGATTATTTAACATTAACCTTTTATAGAACATAAACTCAACTCAAGAGCAGAGGAAAAGATAGTGTTTTCAGCAAATGGTACTAGAACACCTGTCATCTGTATGTAAAAAAATTAATCTCAACCTTTTATTTCCATACACAGAAATAACTTGAAAGGATCTATGAATCTAAATATGAAAGACTCAAACTATAAAACGTTAAGAAGAAATTATAAGGGAAAATATTCATGAATTTAGAGTAAGCAAGAATTTCCTAGGATACACAAAACATGATGTATAAAAGAAAGGAATTGATAAATGAGATTCCTTTGAAATTTAGAGCTTTAAAAGACATCATTAAGAAAATGAAAACTGGTCCTTAAACAGACCACATTTATAATACATATAACCTAAGAACAGAATATATATAGAACTCTTACAGTTTAATAGACAACCCAATTAAAACGTTGACGTAAGAAGATGATAAATAGCCAGTACAGATATGTATTGACTTATCACTCTCATGAATTTTTCTTTTTGTTGGACTCTCCCCCTGTGTTTAATTTCTTGTCACACCTAATGGATTAATTCTGCTGGGCTTCCAGGGTTTGTGATCCTCATTGCCCTTTCCTAGGATATTTTTTACAATTTTTTGGATGCTGGTTTGGTATTCATGGAGTTCCTAAGGTGCTCTTTGTCATGAAAATATCTTATTTCACCATCAATTTTGAAAGATAGTTTTGCAGGTTATATCAATCTGGGTTGGAGGCTGTTTTCCTTTAGGGCTTGAAATACATTACTCCAAGCTCTTCTAGCCTTGAGGGTTTGCATTGAGAAGTCTGCTGTGATTCTGATGGGCTTTCCTTTGTATGTGATTTGTTTCTTTTCTCTCACTGCTTGTAGAATTTTGTTCTTCTGTTGGGTTTCTGGAATTATTATTTTTTTTTGTACCAGGGATCGAACTCAGGTCCTTGCGCTTGTGCAGCAGGTGGCAAAACCACTGAGCTAAATCCCCAGACCAGGGTTTCTGGAATCTTAACAATTATATGCCTATGTGTAGATTTTTTTTTTTTTTTTTGATTAAGGGTAGTTGGAGTCCTATGTGGCTTCCTTATCTGAATGTCAAGTTCTTTCCCCCCGCTTGGGAAGTTTTCTGCCATCACTTCTGTGAACAGTTTTTTTATGTCATCTGTTCTCTCTCCTGTTTCTTTGTTGACTCCGGTCAGACTTATGTTATTCTTCTTTGCATCCTCTAGTAGCTGCTGGATTGATTTCTTATGGTCCCTTACTGTTTTAAAGAAATTTTTCTTTTTCTGGTCACTAATTGCAATCTTATCTTCTATGTCTGAAATTCTGTCTTCACATTGGCTCATTCCAGTGCATAAGCTTTCAGTGGAGTTTTTAATCTCCTGGAAATCTGTTTGTATCTGTTGTATGGATTCCATTTGTTTCCTATGTTGGGATTCCATCATGTTCCTCAGTTCCTCTATTTTTTTATCTGTGTATTCTCTAGATTTATTAATCATGTCTTGGACTATGGGCACAATCTCTGCTGTTATCTGAGAAATTATTTCTGAATTTATTTTTCCAGGTCCTCTTTTGTTGCCAGTTCAGGGAGTCCAGGTTGTTGCATATCAGAGTGTTTCATCTCTTTTCCCTTTGGGATTGCTTTCAGTGATCTGGAAGTCTGGTTTGGGGATTTGTTTATGTGTCTTCTCATTTTGACAGGGGGTGGGGGGATGTTGCTGGCACCTGTGTGGTTCACCACCTGTGCACTGGGGGAGGGGTGGTACTTTGGCCTGGAAGCCTCGTCTTGGGCCCTTGGAGAAGTTCACTTCCTGTGCGCTGGGGGAGGGGGTGGTACTTCACCTGGAAGCCTCCTCTTGGGCGCTGGGAGCAGCTCACCTCCTGTGTGCACAAATTTTTAGAATATTTTAACTTAAAATGCTTCTTCCCTTCAAATTTTAAAAACATTTAATGATAAAGATTAATATTGAAAAATCATATAAAATTACCCTATTTTTACTTAGACAATTTTATCACATTTTATTTGAAATTTAAAATAATGATATAAGATCTACATGTTTATTTGACATTCTTTACCATGGTTTCTTAAGAAATTCCACAATTCCTCCATAAGAAATATACATCATGAAGGGAGAAGAGAAAATCTCTCTTAATTTCCTTTTTTATAAATGAGATTTGATGATAAATTAGTAGCCTCACCTACTCACAACCTATTTTTAAGTAATGTAAAATTCATTACAGTAATAAGTATATGAATAATTCCATTTCTAATATGAAAATGTCATATTTTAGTAGAAAAGTATGACATTTTGAAGATATTAGGGTTTTTTTAAATGTCTCTATTTACTAAATTCTATGTGCACCATGTATACAAATAAGACCAAACTTTATTCAGTGCATTGAATTTTATGGATTGTGTCTATACATTTTACATACATGACCCCAGGCTTTGTTTTTCTGGAATCAGAACTAATCTATGATGTCGTATGAAGTTTTAGAATGCAAACAAAATTAAAAGCCCAAGAAAAATTCTCTATAATCTGTTATTTACTCAGTTAATCCATATTGTGGACTGTGGACTCTTAGTATTACTCAGATTTGCTAAGCAATCTATGAAGACATTGCATTTCTTAAATATTTGGAAAAATTTTCCTTCTTGAAATATTATGTTGTACCTATACTGTATTTTTTTCTTCTGGATAGTGACTAAACTCAAATACTGGCATTAGATTGAGTTATATCTTATCATAAACACCATGCATACATTCAGCAAACTATAAGTGATATAATAAAATGAGTTTAATATTAATTTCTAGCTTTTATTTAGTAGCCTGGAAATAGTTCAAAATACTTAATCAGTAGAGGAAATTTTCTCCATTCTGGATTATATCTTACCCTACTTTTTCATAAATGCCTTTGAGCCTCCATGTTCTGAGCAGTTTTAATTTGTTATGGAGCACTATTGCTACACACACTTTATCTGTGTTTATCTTTATTAAAGAAATGGCCCCTGCTGCATTAGGTTCTATCACCTTGAAACATGGAAGAGTCCTGTGCATCTTCCTTTTGCTTCTCATCTCACTGAACTCTTTCCTCATTTGAAAACAACATGAAGATGCTGCCTTCCATCCTTGCTGTGTCATCATACTTTCTATGAGATTTGGAGTCTGACAGATTTAGAAATATCTCCTTCACTAGGCCCAACCACAGATTGATTAATATTATTTTTAAAGTTCACAGTAAGATAAAAACTCTTCAGACCTGGAGACAGAATATTGTCAAAGAAATCCACATGCCTTTTTTCACTCTTTAAAGGAAATACACAACAATAGCTATTTACTATCACTGGTTCTGTTTTCAGATCTTTAGCATAATGTCAATAAATTCCAAAGACTCAAAGAATCCTGATTATAGGAACTTTGACATGGGTGATGTTTGGAAAAGAAAATGTCATCAACCAAGCTCCAATAAGGAACTTCCAGCAAGGAAGAATTTGTATTCTCACCTTTTAATGATATTCTCAAGGTGAAACTTTTGGTCTTTTTACTTTTTCCCTGGGGCAAAATGCTAAGTTGTCAATATAATGTAATTATAAATGTACCTTATCTTCATGAAAACCAATCACAACCTTGTTCTTGTTAAATAAGTTACTCTCTAATAGATTTAGTAAAAACTTCATACAGAAAGAACTACGTAAAGTTCTTCCAGTAGGGACTGTTTATGCTATTCATTCTCCTTTTTAGATATATGTGATTAAAAGGCCCTAGGTTAACTTGCATATTTTTCTTAAGAAAGGGACTTGTAAATTTTTTATTTTCCCATTATTTTTTAAGTCATTCCATTAAGTTTATTGGTACATTTTAGGTATAAATTATGATCACATTCATCACTGGGAATTTGTACCTGTACATGATATACCTAGGTTCTTGTTTTTTCCACATTTCCCTTCCTTCTTTTCTACCCAGCCCCCTCCTTATTTATAAAAGCTGTTTCCATTTTTTCCTTCTCTTCTCATATTTTTTTCTATTTTCCTGTTATTTTTATGTGACTGAAAGGGCGGTTTTTTATGTGATTTTCACTGATATTTTGCTTTAATGTTACATAACACATCTACATCCCCCCACCATGTTTGTCTCTCTCTTTCTCTCTCTCTCTCTGCCTTTCTTTGTTTTTCCTGTCTTGCTTTCTAAAAAGTAGTCTTATTTGCCTGTGTGTATGTATGTTACTGTATGTTACTGGGGATTGAACTTAGGAAATTCACACTGAGTTATCTTTCAGAAATTTTTTTGAGACAGGGTCTTGCTAAATTGCTATGTTGGTCAGGCTTGTGATCCTCCTTCCTAAGCCTCCCAGAATATTGGGATTATAGGTATGTACGGTCGCACCCGGATACAAAACACATTTTTTTTAACATATCATGAGGTATAGGAGTAAGACCTGTTTCTATTTATTCACTTTAATACAGACTAAACAAGATATATAACATCATAATCACAATAATCTGACAACTTTTAAATAAAGATCTTCACATTCATAATTGACAGGTTTCATAATAAAAATTAGGTTTAAAGGCAACACAGTGCAATTTTATGAAATTTCCCAGGGCTTGCAAATTGTACTGACTGGGTTAGACTTCTGGCTCTACTATTAGCACAGAGATTTGTGGCAAGTCAATTGAGGTAATATAAGAAAGATATCTATCACATACATGGAACTCATTTAGGTAGTCCAATTATAACCCTTGAATTATGCTCAATGTTGGTGTTCCATCAAAAATCTGTGTTGCAACCTAATCCTCATTGTGCTGGCTTTCTGGAGATGGGCTCTTGGGAAGGTGGCAAGGTCATCAGGATAGAAGAGTGGGGTTATTTCCTTACAAAAGAGGCCTAGGAAACTCTGGAGCCCATTCTGCATGTGAGAGCACAGAATTGGCTGTGTATGAACCAGGAAGAAAACTCTCACCATTTATTTAACTATGAGCACCTTGTTCATAGACTTCTCAACTTCTAAAACTATAAAAAGTAAGAATTCATTGCTTAACCCACCTAACATGGGAAATTCTGTTTTTGTAACCTAAATAGCTAAGACCTTGTCATTTGACATTTGAATTTAATATGCTATGAAGAAATAAAATTTTTTCTGTGAATTACTTTGAAGAGGAAAATATGCTATAAAACCAACTGTAGCAATGCAGTTACAACTTGTATCTAGATATCCCCGAAAGCCTCACGCAGTCATGGGTGGAACTTTTCAGACGTGGCTGGATCTAGAGTGTGTGATGCTGGGATTAAGGATGCTCCACCCCAGCATAAAGGTGGGTAGCCTCTACAGAATATAAGGGACAGAAAGAGGGCTGCTGTTGATGCTTGCCTCTTAGTTGCTGCTGCTTCGCTGCTTCCTGCCTTCTTTGCCATGGACTATTTCTCCTCTGCTATGCCCCTCTACCATGGCACCCTGCCTTGAAGACAGTCAGCAATGGACTAAAATTCTGCAAACTGTGAGCCAAAATAAAACTTTACTCTTTTAATTTTGAGTGTTGGATATTTTTCCTCAGCAATGAGAAAATTCACTAAGAAGAATGCTTTAAGGATGAAGTAAAAATAGAGCATGTAATCCAAAAGATTACTTGTCATTCTGAATCTTTCTCTGGATCTAGAAAACACTAGATAAGCTCTTAATGTTCTCCATGTATAAAAAGCTGACCTCAAGTTGGCATTTTATTTTTGGAATATAATAGTTTTAATATTTAACATTTTTGTTATAGTTTATATCTAAAATGTCCCTTAAAACTCTGAAGTGTGTGAAAGTGAATGGACCATGGGGGCAGAAAACTCCGCATTTATTTGGCCATAGGAGGTAGGGCCAGGGCGGAACTGGAAGGATGAATCTCCCTTTCTACTTCCCTTCTTACTCTGCTTACTAGCTATCAAGATGAGCAGCTTTCCTCTTCTATACCCCTCTGCCACATCGTTCATTCCTTGGAGACAATGGACTATGCAAAAAATCTTCTAAAAACCTTCAGCCAAAATAAGCCTCTCCTCCTTAAATTACAGATACCAGGTATTGTGTCTCAGAAACAAAGAAATTTACTAAGACAACTTCATATGCTAAAATCTATTAGAGGTTAAAAAGTTGGGAAAAAACCTTGATATTTCTTCTAAAAGATGAGGTACAATAACCTGAACCTAACATCTTATTATACTAATATTGATGTATATTTAGAGGTTTTTTGTTTGTTTGTTTGTTTGATTTTGGTACGAGGGATCTAACTCCGAACCTTATGCTTGTGAAGCAGGCGGTGGAACCACTGAGCTAAATTCCTGGCCCGTATATTTAGAGTTTTGATACTCAAAATTTTAACATTAAATAAACTTTCAAAAGCATAACTAACATAAATAAAACAAAAAATTATGTTTATAGAATTTTACAATATAAGTAAATCAGTATGATAAAGTTAATCAATAGATTTAAAACACTCTTATATTCCCTACTATTAATTCCTCAAACCCCTATTCTGACTTCTTTGATAATATACCACTTTGTTTGCCTACTTATGATATGCATATAATTAGAATTACATAGCACATATCATTTGTTTCTGGCCTACTTATACCAACATTATGTTTCTGTGATACAACCACATAATAGTGTTGAGTAGATCATCATATTCATCACTATATAGTTTTCCATGGTATGATTATGCTAGTCTTTTTTCAATTTTTTATGGGTATGTATGTTCTTTCCACTTGAGAATGATTATGAATAAATAATGTACAAATGATAATTTTCGTCATAATTTTTACTGCAAACTTTTTGGTATTTTGTTCAGAATGCACAGATTTACAATTTATTTAATTTTAAACTTTAATTTATTTTTGATATTAAACATAGTCTTGAACACTTTTTTATGCATTCTTGAATTTCTATTGGGAATGTATCAAGCATCATGATCTGTACCTATGCTTAACTTTATTAAATAATGCCAAAGAGATGTCCAAATTGGTCATACTAATTTACACATTTGTCAGCAATTTGTGAATGTTTTAATTGTACAACCTCACCATTGTATGTGGTATTATAAGGCTTTCTCATTTTAATCTTGTTGGCAGCTCTCTAGTGATGTCTTTTTACAGTTTTAAGGTGCATTTACTCATCATAAATGAGGAAAAGTACATTTTCAAATGTTTATTGCCCATCCAGACATCCCTTCTTACACAATAAGTAGCTGGAGTAGTCACTTTCTCATTTCTAGAACAAAATACCTGACACCAGAAACTTAAAGGAGGAAAGGTTTAATTTAGCTGGTTTAGTTTGGTTTATAGCTCCAAGGCAAAAATAACATCATAGCAAGGAATGGTGGAGAAAAACTATTGAATTTATGGCAGCCAAGAAAAAGAGAGAGGAAAGCTAGGGAGCAAAATACATCCTCCCAGTCAGCCTCAAGGACTTCCCTTCAACCAAGCACTACCTTCCAGCAGCATATTCAGTTGAGAAATCATCAGTGGGTTAATACACTGATGACTATAGTTCCCCATGATCCAATCACTTTCTAAAATCCCCACCTCTGAACCAGAGATTTTGGGGGAACATTACTTACAGCAATAACTGCATCAGTACACCATGCCTTGTTCTTGAACTCTCATGGCACAATATATAGAGAGGAACATAATCTTCCCTAAGAGAACAAATTCTCTTGAGAATAAAAGAAAGGTATCTGGGATTTTATCATTTGCAGTAAAAAAGAAATGTTAATTTATATTAGTAGAGAATGAGGATACCAGAAGTCATATTTTTATGGCCACATGTTTTATCTCACCTTGAAGTACACATATTCCTAGGCAGTTAAATCTCTCTGGACTTTTCACTGTCCATTGTGTCATTGTTTATCTTTTAAGATCTGATCATTACCCTAAGCTGTAATTTTCTTTCCTCAGAAAATCCTAACTTTATGTCATCTGAAAGTACCCATCATTTACCACCTAAATTTCTATTGAATTTTCTTTCTTATTCATACAAATTTGTAAAATATATATTTTGAATGCAATTTTTTATCGATTTTTCATTAAATCCCTGTTTTCTAATGTTTTGCACCTAATTATATTTTTATAGTCTAATATAATTTTTTTTTCCTTTGTGTTCACTAAAATTCAACTCTTTCATTTAATATTCAATCTCTTTACTGTAATCTTAATGTCAATTTTATATCATGTGATTTTCTAATTCTCATTTTATTATATTTCGCTGACTGCTCCTTGCTAAATTTCTCTATTTTGTCAGGGTTTTCTTTAGTATATTAAGTACTGTTCATTTAAACACAGTGTCTGATGCCTTTAAAACTGAGTAACCTATAAATCTGTTCAATTTTAGTTGTAATTCTTGATGATTTTTGACTAAATACAGTAAGTTTAGCTTAAGAATTATAAATGTTCTGTAGGATGACAACGCATCCCTAGATAATTTAATTTTAATTCTGCTAGAGTTAGAAGATTGCTTTATTCTTCAATATGGTTTTAGATGAAGATGTTGGCATGCTAGGATCTTGTCTACTTCCTTTATACCTTACTCCTACCATTTAACATATCAACTTTCCCTTGTAAAATCCTGGGACATCGATAGGTCCATCCTTCCTGAAGAGCCCTGAAATCTAATGTGTTTTCCTTGTATTCTTTAGCTTCAAATAACTTTGTTCAGATTCTTCGTACTGAGGTATCATACCATTGTCAATGAGCAACTTCTGGGGGGAAATGGCACTAAATGATGCTCATCTCAGTACATTTCTCATCTTAGATCTGTATGTTCTCGCTCTTTTGGTAGCTCCCTGAGACTTGCAAAGAATTTTTGAGTTGTCATTATTTTGTTTCTTTTGGCTTCCATTTTAGTGTCTCATTTCACTCCATCAAACAGCTTTTTCTAGTTATTCACGGTAAGAGTTTCTTTTTATAAAACTTGGTTCATTATGGCTAGAAATGAAAGTCTAACTCAAACTATATAAGTATTTCTAAATTCATATTCATCATTTAACATTTAAGTAAAAATTTTACCTTTTTCATGGAATAGTTTTGATGTGCCCTATTGTGTGTTTCATAGTTTAATATTGTCAGAGTTCGTATATATTTATTGTAGTCCATAGTTAAATAGTTTTCTAATTAAAGGAGTTTACATCTATATTCTTATACCTAGATTGTAAATTCTATTAATAAAGGGGATTAGATGTGTCAATTTCCTTATCCTGTTATCTCCACTACCTCACGTATAACAGACACTCACCAAAGATATTTAGGTACTGAATAAATAAAGATGTATACCAGGCATAAATAAGAAGAAAAACATAAAACTCAATTGACTCTCAGCTGAGTTTTAGATACCAATGAATTTTAAAGTAAGTTAAAGTTTATGGGGAAATTTCAGTAGAAATTAAAATGCAAATATATCTTAATTTTTATGAGCTATTTTTCTATCAATATTATTAAAATCCAAGCACATACCATAGTTGTTGTAATTTAAAAAAATTTTTAATTGAAAAAACATAGAAAAATGGCATTTTTCTAAAATATTTCTATGTTTCCAAAAGTACTACCTGAAAGTTTATGTGTGAAAAAAGTCACTAAAAAATAGCTATTTTATAAGTATTGTTTTATATAACTGCTGGTATAAAATCAAAGGAAGTAAATTCCATTAAAATATTAAATATGAAAAATAAAATAAAACTTGTCTTTAAGAGGCTTGTTCAATAGTAGAACATTTTGTGGATACTCTCTTAATAAATAAAATATAAAAATTATCATCCTAACTTCTCTATTGCATAAAAGAGTATTAATTCTCTGGTAAATTCTCATATTTGAAATATAGCCTAAATAGTTGTAATAGGTTACTTTGTCTCCTAAATGAATTTTTTCATTTTATTACTTTTCATTTTATACTTTAATATCTGACCATCAGTTCCTAAACCCTGGTATTGCAATGTGTCAACTACTGCAAAATTACTCAAGTGGAAAAAAAACTATGAACACACTGACCTAATATATTTTCTAGTTACAGAGGTTTTTCCATAAAGAAATTCAAGTCAGAACTGAATAGAGCAATGCTACAGTAACACTTCATATTAGCAACAAGAAAGAAATAATAAAGGCTAAAATAATGTCTCATATAGCCAAGAAAAAAAAATCATTTTATTATTAGTGAAATGTCAGAAATAAAATTAAGCTAATTTTTGTAAAAGAGTGTGATTATTTAATCCATTCAGAGTTTATTTTCAGAAACATTATTGTTGATACTTAAAGTTTATTATGTTGGTGCTAATATCTATTCAGTTTTTTTTTTAAATTCTGACTACATCTATCATATTCTGGAGCTTGTCTTGTTTTCATAGCTGTAATATGCTGCAGACATCATCTACCTTACAGAATTAAATAACTAAAGTCACACACTGTAGGGAACAGGGGAAGGGGACGTTACCAGAACCTCTGTAGTTAAGTCCTAGTCTCCTGTGAGCCAAGGCAGCACATGGCAAATTACAGGAAAGGTAGACAAATGAGACTGAGAAGAAGCTGAGCTTTGGGTCTGATCAGTGCTGCTCTGGGCAGCAAAGACAAAGACCCCCTAGCTTGTAGCACCTTTTATTCAGTACATGGGGAAACAGATGTAACAAGTGGAAATGCAGAGTTCAGTACCTCACATTGGGATAAACAAGGTGTAACAAAAGACTGGGGGGCAGTGGAAATCTAAGAACAATGAGGAAATATGTAGATGAAGATTTGGGTCCTCCCTGGTGTCTTCTGCAGATGTGGTCTTGTCCTGGAGCATTACAGCATACGGGGATCACTGAGGTCTCAGTTGTGACCTGAGGCCAAAATGTAATTATGTCTGGAATGTCATAGCTGGCCTGTAGGCAGGAGAACTAGGCCTAATCAAATGATTTTTCCCTAGACTTATGTAACATTGCTCCCGACAACACACCCATCAAGTATCTATCAGAATTCCTTGCTCACCTTAGAGATTTTAATTATCACTGAGAGCTTTAATTATCCCCTTGTGCTAACATTGTTAAATACACTATCTGTTGTATCATTTTGATTCACTTTAATATTCACCTTGTAATCATCAGATTATGTCCATTTGTGAAAATATTCTCTACAAAGTTTCGAATGTATTGTTTTCCTGTTTCAAAATAATATTAAAAATATTATACAATATTATAAATTGCAAATACAAATGAAATATTTCATTAAAGAAAAGTTATAACAGCCTTTTCGTTTTTGTACTGGGGATCAAACTCAGGAGCTTACACTTTCAAGGCAGGCGCAGTGCCACTGAGCTAAATCCCCGGCCCTATAACAGATTTTTTGACCAAGGATACATTGTAATGTGACCAAGACTGTGTACCAGTGTCTAGGCCTCTTGAAGTCTCCAGAAAATGGTGAAGTTGGTGCTCAGTTCAGTGTAACATTCAGAACTTCAGAAACCTATACAATCTCATACATAGCCGACTTAAACATAAGAATGAGAAATGTAATTCAATCATACAGCTCCAACAGAGAAAATTTTACAGAGCTAAATCTAAAATCTATTCCCTTTATCATGACCCATTGTTATTACAATTAACCTGTGTAGAATTTTATGAAATCTAAAAAATGTACATAATTATTTTAGTTCAATGGTGTATTATAAAATACAGAGATTCCTTTTGGAGTTGAAAGTATTTGCAGACAATAATATATCAAATGAAGGGTTAATTTCCAAAATAGAAGGAACTCCTACAACTGAATTAGGAGTCAGGATACAATAGTAGCTCTGTTAACTCAATAGAACTTCACAGGGCCCTCAAAGTGGGAAGAGCATTGGTATTCCTTTCTTAGGTTGCCCAGATGAGGACTTTCTCTTTCTTCACTACCTACATCAGAGTGGTCACATTTATCTGGTCTGGGCACCAGCTCAAGCTTTCCCTTCAGGTTCATGATGGGAATTAGCACTGAAGTTAGAGGGTAAAACTAGACATGTACTGCTGCCCAGGTATCAGAAATGAGTTTATTAAAAAAATCTACAGCCAAAGGTAATTCAAGATGTAGATGCAGATGCTGATGCAGATGCAAATATATCAATATAGATATAGATATCAATGAAGAGCTTCTGGCTTACTTTTTTCCTTCAGTTGCATTAAAGAAATCTCTTTCAGTAATCTCAACATCACTTGAAATCAGGATTCAGAGAGAAAGGGCTGAGATAAAAGGTAAAGATAAGAAAATTGAGTAAGTTTTAACTTTAGAGAGAAATTAAGCAGATTTTAACTTTAGAGAGAAATTAAGCTATCCTTTCCATGGAACCATATTCTACATATTCTTCCAGTTAAACATAATCACTTAACTTCTTTAATAGATAAGCAGAAATATATGACCAAAATATTATTTTTATTTGCAATTTAAAATTCCTGGTCCTGGGAGGGGGTTTAATGAGGTGACCTTTGCTTTCTATTGGGTACTACAGGCATGAATCTCCCATCAGCATTTGATACAGCCTGATTCTGCATTTGCTGTGATCAATGAGTTCCAATGGATAAAGGGCAGCAAGTAACAGTTCAACAACCAGCATCTGTACGACACCAAAATGTACTGTCAACTCTTAATTTTCCATACTATTAAAGATACAAAATGGAGACAGTAATTGTTCTAGAATAAAATACAACATGAGACCCTGTAAACAGTTCACTGGCCACTAAAAGACACAACTTAAAAGCATTTAAAACAGGAGAAAATGTAAGTAAATGCGCTTGTAATATCCATAGTATACAGATAAGAGCTCCTCATATTGGGTGCCTGACAAGGGTCATGTGATTTTCAACTTGAATCTAGAATTTCCCAATTTCTTATAATATTGGAATGTTTCTTTTCGCTAACTAGAAGTGTAAAATTAATAAATATTAGATTTCAAAAAGACTGTTACTTGACATTTTAAAGATACAACTTCTATTATTTCTGCCATTCATGGTAAAATTATAACACTATATATTAGAGGAACAAAAAAATGCTCGTTTTCATAATGGCAAGATTTCCTTCTTTTTAAGATTGAGTAATATTCCATTGTACTTGTATGTCACCACACATTGTTTATTCATTTGTCCATAGACATTTAGGTGGTTTCCACAGTTTGGCTATTGCAAATAGTACTAGAATCTTTTCAAGATCTCGATTTCAATTCTTTTGCACAAACGCTCAAAACTAGGATTGTTGGACTATATGGTAGTTCCATTTCTACTGTTTTGAGGAGTCTCCACACTGTTTTTCATAGCAACTGTACTGCTTTACACCCCTACTAATAATGTACAAAATTTCCATTTTCTCCACATTTCCATGTACACTTGTTCTCTTTTTTAATGCCTGGCATCCTAAAAGTGATATTTCATTGTGGTTTTTATCTTTATTTCCCAGATTATTAATAAGAATAAGCACCTTCTCACATTCCTTTTGGTTAATTGTATGTCATCTTTGGAGAAATGTTTATTCAAGTCTTTAGCCAATTTTTAAATATAAAATTTAAGTTTTTAAAATTTAAGTCTATGAAATCATTCTTTTTTTCCCGTTATTTTTTCATGAAGTTTATTGGTACATTTTAGGTATACAATACAGGTACATTCATCATTGGGATCCTGTACCTTTACATTATGTATCTTGGTTCTTATTTTTCCCCATTCCCCTTCCCTCCCTTCACCCCCTCCACCCTTTCCTATTTATAAAGACTTTGTTTCCATTTTTTTCCTTTTCACATATTTTTTCTTTTCCCTTCTTTCTTTTCCCCTACCCTCCCACTTTTCCTTCCTTTAGACCTTTTCTTCCTATTAAACAATATCAATTATACATTTTGATCCTTACTTACACTTTTAGTTTTTCACATTAGAGAATCTATTTCGTATTTACACATGTGTGTCCTATTTATTTCACTTAAGAGGATGGCCTCAATGTCCATCCACTTAGCTATAAATGTTTCTAGTTTCTCATTCATTATGGCTGAATAGTACTACATTTTATTTTTTAAAAAACCCACATCTTCTTTATCCAGCCTCCAGTTAATGGGCAATTGGGCTGTTTCCAAGTTTTACCTATTACAAACTGTGCCATTATAAACATGGGTGAGCATATATCCCTGTGGTATGGTTCTTTTAATTCTTTGGGGAAGATACCCAGCAGAGAATATCTGGGTCAAATGGTAACTTCTAATCCTAGTTGTTTGAGGTATCTCCATACTGATTTCCACAGTGGTTGCACCAGTTTGCACTCCCACCAACAGTGAAGAAGGGTTCCTTTCTCCCCACAAGTCCACCAGCATTTGTTATTGGTTGATTTCTTGATAGCAGCCATTCTTTCTGGGGTGAGGTGGAATCTC
The DNA here is from genome assembly GCF_053883595.1 of Heterocephalus glaber. Classification (NCBI taxonomy): domain Eukaryota; kingdom Metazoa; phylum Chordata; class Mammalia; order Rodentia; family Bathyergidae; genus Heterocephalus; species Heterocephalus glaber. Next base: position 5,549,884 of record NW_028258406.1, on the reverse strand, counting down.
AGTGTTGTTTTCATCTGCATCTCTCGACTAGTGATGTTGAACATTTTTTCAAATATTTATTTGCTGCTTTTACTTCTTTGTGTGAGAAGTATCTATTCATTTCAGATGCCCATTTTTGAATTGGGTCTTTATATTTGGGGGGTCTGATTTTTTCATTCTTTATATATTCTAGATAGTAGACAAAAAAAATCATTCTTGAAGAGGCTACATACATATATACATATATACGTATATAAATATATATATATACATATATACATATATATGTATACATATATATATATATATATATATATATATATTTTGTATCAGGGATTGAACTTGGGACCTTGCGCTTGTGAGGCAGGCAGGGAAACCACTGAGCTAAATGCCCAGCCCAGCTACTGGCATATTTTGTTTAAGTAGATTCCACATATATTTTTTAACTATCATCTAAGGGAAAGGACTACTTAACAGGAACTTATGTTTATTGTAACTGTCTGCTAAATAGCAAGACCTATTTCTGAGTTGATCAAAAATTTCAGTTGTCTCAATGAATTGTTGATTCACCAATCTTTGATATGATCTTTTATCTTAGTGAGTTGCATTACTAATACATTATAGAGGTTTTGCTCCTAAAATCTATGGCTTGAAAGTTTGTGCCCCTTTTTAATCCCCTATGCAACAGTGTTAACGATTGGGACATTTAGGAGGTGACTGGACAACAAGGGCTCTGCTTTTTCACTATGTGAGGATACAAGAAGAAAGCTCCATCTATGAACTAGGAAACAAATTTTACCACAATCTGATCATCCTATCATGGTAGTTTTAAACTTGTTTAAAGTCTCCTAGTTGTGTCTTGTTATAGAAGCCCAAATGGCCTAAGGTACTAACATAAGATTATTCCCATCTCTTGATAATAGAGCACAAAAAGAAATCAATTTTCATATAATTCTGGGGACAATCTGTGCTTCAGCAGGTGCTGGAGAAGCAAAAGCACTCTATTCTCTTGCTTTATTCAAAATAATGTATAAGAGAATTTTAAAAAGGGAAAGGTTAATCAAAATAAATAATGATAATATACATTAGAATTCTTATTTTATTTATAGAATAAATATATAAACATATTCTTAAAGATATAAATTTAGTGGTTCAATTATAAAAATAAATTGCATTCAGCATTCTGCTTTCACAACACCAGAAAGTTCTTGCTTAAATCAGTTCCTATTGCAATTTGGAATAACAATCCTTTTGAAAACAACCTGTTATTCTTCCCAAAGATAAAATGATTATGTAATTTCTTCATGTAGAACCAGTTCTTTTCTGGCTTTGAAAATTTGAATGTTCTAATTATCCACTCATCTTGGTTCAGAGACTATTATAATTCTTTAAATTGAATTCTTTTGCAGAATACAGAGGTTGGGAAATTATTTTCTTTTTGAAAAATGGGAAAGTCAATTTACTGATTTTCTTTCTTTGATGTCAAAATATTTATATTAATGCTGTGCTATTCCATATAAAATACTTAATATTAGCAGTGTTTAATAATTATGTGTAATTTTAGTTATTACAATGTGTTTAGAAATTGCAGGTGTTTTGTACAACATCACTTTTAGATAAGTCAGGATTCAGTCCACACTTTATGCATCTCAGAAAAATAAACCAAATGAGGGAAGCTTGTCAGAATGGTTTATCATGGTCTATCTAGATATGAACTATGGCTGTCAAGTCAAACATATACAATCTAACATGGCATTTAAAACTGCTGCAGTTAGCAATATTGACTGATTTTGAAGGTCTGAAATCTTTTCCTCCCAGTATGGACATAACATAGATAAGCTTTACCAGGGCAGATTCTGGAGGTCAGAGGACATCTAAAATATACCATCATACTCTGATGTCTTGCACAAATTCTTGAGTTGAACCCCAGTAAATGTAACCTTAATGAATAAATAAATGTCATTAACATCATTTTCACAAGGTCTGACCAAATAAAACCAGCTCTAAATGCTCTAATTGAATATGACATCTATCGTGTCTATTCAAATCTTATCTAGAAGGAAACAGATCTTCTAGGCTTGATGAACATCATTGACTCCTCTGTAAGTTAGTATATATGCTGAAATGGCATTTTTATAATGGAAGAACTAAAGAGATTATAGGACAAATATCTCTCATAATTTAACACCAGTAACATTTAACAGTGTTCACCAGTAGCTAACACCCAGGGTCAGATGGGTCAGGAATATTCCTGACTAGTTTTTGCCTACAATTTCAACTAAGTGATTGTAACAACAGTGACTAGTTTAGGAGTAGAAAAATGGAAGAAAACATAAAGAAACACAATTACATAAAAGTAGATGAAATAGAACAAAAGGAGGGAAGAAATGGAGAGAAAAATAAATAAAATAAGGCATAAACTTAGTAAGACTTATATTTTAGATGCTTCTTAACAGCATCTTGGGCAAGGCTTAATTAAGGTTTATTTCATGAAGGTTAAGTATAACAATTTTCAGATAAAAGGAATCAGCATACTAGTGTTCAGAGAAAGTTTAAGAAGAAGAAGAGTAGGCAGATCAATAGTTATGTCTTATTCTCCCACTTTATTTTTTCAAATACTGCAGTTTTATCTAACAATACATTTTTACAAAATATTTCGTGTGAAAGAGTCCTGCTGCTTCTAATGAATATGCCACTGTTAATATTTTATATAACCCCCCACCCTTTATTCTACATTTGATATGTCCTGCGTTTCAATATGCAATTCACCATCCAGTTGCTCTAGAAAACAGATCTTTAGGCAAGGATCTTTTGTGGTTCCCATCTACCTGTGAAATCATCTCCTAAGATGTTCCTCTTTAACTTAGACTCTACCTCAGATAAAAAATTAGTTTTTCTCCTGAGAAGCATGCCCTATACTTCCCTGCTTCTATAACTTTGCTCTCATTTTGTATCTCCCCTGCATAAAATACTTTTACTGAGATTTTTAATCTATATTCATAACGTATCTTTAAAATTTTTCTAAAATAAAAACGTTTCAATGCCCTTATTTTAATCTCCACCTGAGTGGGAACATTTCCTTCTCTGTGTTATGTATTACAAATATATAACATATGTTATATTTTTTGCTCTTAGTTTTTGTTAGAAAATTATTAGATACATAACTAAAGAATTATTTAGAAAATTAGCAGGGCAGTATTTTAATGAGGAGGAAGTGCTCTTCGATCAAAATGCCTTTACTCAAATACAAGTTTTTCCATTTATTAGCTTTATGAATATTAGATATTTACTTAAGCATTCCATGCCTGTTTCTTTATACACAAAATGACAAAAACAAATTGTTCCTTTTTCGCAGTTAGTGTTTGAAATTTAAATAAAATGAACCAAGCAAATGGCTTACAATGATTTGTACATACTAAGTGCTCCATTAAACTAGTTATTAATAATATTAGGAGTATTGATGATTGAATGAATATCCATTATTACTCCCCAAATATTATAAGGACTTTACACAGGCTGCATGTTTTTTCTATTCTTTATATATTATAGAATATAACCTACTATTTGTATATAATCAGTAAACACTAATTTTTAATTAAATTGAAATAAATCAGTGTCTGCTTTGTTCTCTATAATACATTTTTATCTTTTTTACTGAGTTTTCTGATTCAGTTCCAGTTTTGGTGACTACGTTTGACTTATAATATTCTTTGACTGCTTTAATTGGCAATATCATTTTCTTCTTTCCCAGAATGGTAGGAAGGATAGAAACCATGCAATGATTCCACCCATAAGTTACTGCATTTGAGTTTGTTTTTTGTTTTTTTCTTGATACTGGGGATCGAACTCAGGGCCTTGCACTTGTGAGGCAGTTGGCAGAACCACTGAGCTAAATTTCCAGCTTTGCATTTGAGTTTGATGAGGAAGAGACTAACTCACTTGACTTGGGGCCAACAGAGCTCACATGCACATCTTAAAAAATGAACACTCTTAAGGAGGTGCCGTCATTGTCCTCAATTGCTGAGAAACCCTTAATAGTTAATATTCATTGGGATCTTACTATGCTCATGTGTTTATGATGAGTTTCTCAGGATACTTTGGACTTATCAACAATGTTAAAGAGGATAGTATGATTATCCCCTTTTTCCAGATAAGTCAATAAACTTAGGGAAGCTACATGATGTGCTTGAAGCTACATAACTAATGCCAGAACATGGCACTGAAAACTATTTTATTTGACTCTAGAGAAAGTACCTCTTTCTATGCTGTTTCTTTATATACTTTTGTCAAGAATCTTCTTTCAAGTATTACTATTCATCTTTTTATAATAAGAATGCTCAGTGGTTTATAGATCAGACCCTTTACAAGAACACACTTTAGTTACAAGAGTACTAATGAAACTAAACTCCATCAGCAATCAATGGAAAAGTACATAAAGTCTTACAGTAAGGTAATGATAAACTACTAATTAAGTGTTGTGATCTCTATGATTTCTTTTTTGTTCTTTTTCCTTTCTCTCATTCACTATTAACTTTTTGGTATCAGGAATCAGTTACTTTTAGCTTCGAAAAATAAGCTCTGAGAAACTTAGCAAATAAAGTTTATGCAATATATAAAGTATCTATAAAAGATTACCACAATCAGGGATAGGAAAAATTCTTTTGACTGGGAAAAAAAGGAAATAATAAAAGTATAGAATCACAGAGACAGAGTAGAAGGCACTTAAGTGGTTCGGTCTCTACAAAGAGGCCATATTCTGTCCTGGCAGAATCTTATTATGGTAAGTGGCAGAAAGTTCAGATGCTTTGAAAAGACAGAGTAGAGAGCACATGTAAACCTAGCCTCAAAGTAGTTGCCTGGAATTAGAAAATCTCTCATAATATCTGCACAGTTAAGATGATACAAAACAAGATGTACTGGTTTTGTAGTATGTATACGGTATGCAAAACACCATTCTAAAGTCCTCACATGCTTCAGAGCAGAAGAGTGCACATATCCCCTTACGTCTCTAGAAACAATCTTTGTGGAAGAGAGCTGTGAAACAAGAGGAGGACTTCTTTTCATGGCAGTATTACCTAGCACACATTTCATGGGTGAAACTCAAAGTCCAGTGAGGTAGAGGAAGGCTCAACAGATGCAGGTTAATAGAACACAAGGATCAACTCCACACAATTGCCTGAAATTGACACTATATGCAGGTGTGAACTAAAAACATGGTGATTAATTTTTTTTAAAGTTATAGCAGAAGATACATTGGCATCAACCCCTCTTAAAATACTCTTTGTCTCTTTGATCACATTTATTTCATCATTCCTTCCACTCTCTGAACCAGGTCTGAAATCATCTTGAGTGTCTTTAACAAGGAGTGATTGAAAGAATAAAGTGAATGCAGTTGTAAAGACAGGTTCATAAAACAATTATAGTGTGTCCTCATCCATCTCACTGGATCTGTCACCATGTAACTTCTGACTTCTTCCTGAAGTCAAAATAACCATGAACATAAACATTTTAATCCAGTAAGAATATCAAGGTAGTGACAATATAACTAAAGAGACTCACCAAGCAGCATTCCAAAACTTCTTCAGAAAGTGGCAAGCGAGATGAAATAAATGCATTCAAAGTGAGGAAGATTAATGACAATGTATCTTCTATTGTAATACTTCTAAAAATGTAAACATTCATTAGATATTTTGATCATCCTTTGTACAATCTTCTAAGAAATCCTGACCTAAACCAGCATAAGGGATAGGAAAAAAGCTCAACTTGAAAGTGATCTATTTCTCCCTTCCTGAGGTAAGGGAGCTCATAACATAAACGTAATTTCAGCTGCAGAAAACAGAGCTATATTCTGTACACAATTAGGTTTATAATTTGAGATTCATAGCAAATTATAAATGCTCACATTTTAATTTCACTAGTCCAATTAAAATTAATATTTTAATATAATTTATTAAATTTAAATGCAGGCTACAGTTATTAAAAACTACAAAATATCCACATAACTGAACTCTGTGTCTGTCATTTTGTAGAGAACTCCAAGAAATGTCACATCACCATGGATATTTGTATTGCGATTAACCTGTACCTCTTTCTTCAATGTCTCTTGACATGAATTTATGGTCAAAAAACATGAGTTGAATAACTTAACCCTTTATTATTTAGAAAATTGTCCAAAGCATTACGCATCATTAATCTTCAAAAAATCTTGTATTAAAATCATCTTTCACCATTTAACTTTTTAAATTCTCATTAGTTTTACCACTGTTGGACATTTCCATTCTCTTTCAAAACAAACTTCTGACAAATGACTTCTCATATTGCCCACAATGTTTCTGACATCTCTGCAGTCCATTCCAACTTCAAGATATGCTTTCGGGGTTTTTAGCTTATAATATTTGCTCTTTTTGTCATTTTCAAATCTATTACTATATAAAAACTATTCCAAAATTTCATCTTTTAAAAATTAATTTTATTAGTACATTTTAGGTATACAATATATTGACATTCATCATTGGAAATTTGTACCTTTACGTGATATACCTTGGTTCTTATTTTTTAAAACACACTTACTTGCATGCATTTCTATTATTTAGAGACACTACTTTTCTATGTTCTACATGCACATGGTATCAGCAGAAGAAGCAGAAGGAATGTTGGAAGATGCAGTTCTAAAATGCCCTCACCAAGCATCGGGAAAGTTTATATCAGCTGATAGACAGGAGCTGTACTTGGACTCTGCAAGCTGGAGTTTTGTTTTTTTCAGCCTAAACCTAAACACTATCTGACTACACTGCCTGTGCAGAGTTGTCTCAGGATAGCAGGTGTCTTACTTGGAAGATGGGTTCCCCAAAAGCACAAAAGAGAAATCTGCTAGTCTTTCTATCACATTTAGTCTCTTAGCTTGAAGGGATTACTTCTAACACAATTTATAGATTGTAAATCCAAGGGGAGAGGCTGCCCAAAATCATGGATAGCAGAAGACATGATTGACTGGGGAGCATCAGCAAAGCATTTCATCATGCTCTTTTATTATGTCAACCTCCATGCTCTCACATGTTCAAAATATTTAATTTTTTACTAATAAAGACAAAAGTGAGGAAAAGAAACATTAATAAAATTATCCAACAGCAACTATAAAATTAGGTGAACAAGATAAGAATAAAAGGGTTCTAAAATTAAAGAATAGGATGGGCCAGGGCCAGGGATTTAGCTCAGTGGTTCTGCCACCTGTGTTGTAAGTGGAAGGTCCTGAGTTTGATCCCTGGTACCAAAAAAAAAAAAAAGAAGGATAGGACAGGCTAAGTTACTGTGGTTATGATGAAATGCTAAAGATGCAGGAAAGCACTGTGGCTGAAGTACAGGGAGTGAGGTCATTACATGAGATGAGGATGGAAAGATACATAGGTTTTGTAGGGCCTATAGGGCTGCATTAAAAGAGCTTCTCTTTTATTATAAGAACAACCAAAACTTATTTCAGAGTTCCATGCTAGGAAAATGACATGATGACTTGCATTAATTTACAAAAATCTCTTCGGTTGATTCTCAGAACCCAGTAGGAGTGGAGGTGGAGTTAGTAGTTACAAGTAAAACACTTCAGAGTTGCATAGTACAGCTGATAAAAAATGTTGCTAGGTGAAACTAGATGGATATGAATGATCGAGTTAGGAAATGCATAGAAGTATGACATGGATTGGTATAATAAAGGCGAAGTGTAGGAGTAGAAAGTTGAGGATGACTAAACAAACACATGACACCATTTCCTGAAATAAGGAACTCTGAAAGATGGTTTGAGGTCCTAGTCTTAAATATAAAGAGTCTCTCAAAGACGTGTGTATTGAGGGCTTAATCCCCAATGCAGCAGTGTTCAAAAGTGGAGCCTAGAGAGATGTCTGGGTCATTAATCTTTAACTTTGATAGTACATTAAGCAGTGGATTGATCCACTGATATCATACTTTGATAGCATCTTTGGGAGGAGTTGGGTTCCAGTTGAAGGGAGTGGATCATGGCAGATGGACCCTGTATCTAGTGCCTTGCCCCTTTCTTTTGGGCTCTTTTCCCTCTTTTTCTTCTTCCCTGCTGAAATCTCTGAAACTGTGAGCCTATATAATTATTTTCTCCTTTAAACTGCTATGGCAACTATCTTGTTACACCAAGGAAAAACTGACTAAACTAATTCCTTTGTGATTTTTAATAGGAGATAATATGATATTAGTTGGTAACATGGGACTGAAGGTGAAAGAGAATATGACCTGTTATGTAGGAATAATTGAAATCATATCAGCAATCAATTTCTTGAAGTAAATCCATAAGCAAAATGAGAAGAGTTTCTCCATCTATAAAATTAGGACAATATTATTACTTACTTCATAATATTTAGCAATTAACATAACTCCTAGCACATATGCAACACTAAAAATGTTTTTCTTATTATTAATTCCATTATTATTGCTGCTACTGTTTGTTGTTTTTAAGATCTTAAGGCTATATTTATGTTAACAAAAATCAGAGGAAATCAACCAGAAAGTCAAATGTTGGAGATTGTTTGCTGAGATGCGGGAGAGGGATTCTGAAGAAGTCAGCTACATCTGATGCAAAAGAACACAGCAGAAAGAACAAATGACTCCTTTTAAATAATATGCTCACTCAAGCACAGGGAATGCTTAAAGTATGAATAAGGGAAAACAATATTATGCTTGAGAGAGCCTGTCAAAGTAGACTTTTCTGGCAAAACTCTGTTTAGTCAGGATACAAAATAAGAACTCCAGCTGATACAGATACTCACAGTCCAAAAAGCCCTTAGCCCAAGTCTGGTCCTCTATAGTGTTTCAGCATCTTCCATGAGTTCTGCATAGACAATTTCCCAGATATTCCTGCTTTCACTTTGGAGGGCTTATTGGTATTTTCTCACCATTTGCTCTAGTCAGGAATAATTTGATTTTACTATTCTGATCTTCTTCAGGGAAACAGTGACACTGAAGCAACAGCTATAATGGAGGGGGCAGAATTTCTTAAGTACTCTGTGACTGGCATTCATTTGTAAATTTACTAAATATTCATTTATCAAACATTTATCAAGTCTCTATCATATGTCAGACACCTTTACAGATTCTAGTAATTCAGAATATTGACTCTTGGAAACTTAAATTCTAATGATAAAGGACAGAGATAATTAGAATTTTAAAGATCATAAAATAAATAAGTGAGAACAAAATAATCTATTAATAATGATCAGTACCATAATAATAACATTAATTGCTAAAGTGGGAAATGACTATCGAAGTGGAGAGGAGTATACTTTGTAGTGAATGATATAAAGGAGACATTTTTCTATTTTGAGGCCTCAGGTTTCAGAAAGAATAAACATTATGTTCAGGAGTTCTAGGTACAAAATATTTGAGTATTGAAGGACAGTAAAAGGGTCAATGATATTGACTCTTAGTGTATCAGCACAATGGTAGAGTATAACTAGGGAGAGGTAGGTAAGTGTCATAATTCAATCCTATGGCCATGCTAAGGATTTTGGATCTTTATATATGTTCAATGGAAAGTTATGGAAGAGTTTTTAGTAGGAGTTTTGTAAGCTGTTTATGTAGTTATAAATGTTTTAGTAGATGGTTGATTAAAGTGGAGTATTTTATAATAGATAAGATTTTTGGGCATTTCTTCCATGAGACTAAAGCACTTGGTAGTCTCATTGTAACACGGCTCTCTCTAAAAGGCATCTTAAATTTATTTAGATGTGGAAGAGGTAAGGATGTAAAGGAGATTTACATGTCACTCCTTTTATAAATGTCAATAATGAGCCAAAAATTATAAATTTTTAATTTCCCTCTTGGAATGTTTGATACAGAAAAAAGGGTTAATTTTGGTGATCTGAGAGAAAATTCTCACTTTCTTCCTTCAGATTTTCCTTCATAAAAATATTTTAATGTAAAGAAATACAGACAAAAATAAGAACCAAGATACATCATGTACAGGTACGAACACCCAATGACAAATGTAAATGTATTGTATACCTAAAATGTACCAAAAAAAGAATTTTGTTAAAAAAAGGGAAATACAGACTGAAAATTAATAGATATATTTTTATTGTGATAAGAATACCATATAGGAGAGATTTTCATTAACTAGCTATATGATCAGCTGCATACACTAAATCTCATTTTCAAATTTGCAGTTATAATGTTTCATCCTCCTCCATGATTCAAAGATAATCATGCATGCTATGTATAAGCAATTCCAGGGAAAATTATATTTTAAATACAATCCCTAATATTGCAATTTTAAATGTGAAATTGAACCATTAAGTGATTTAGAGACTTGCCCTAAGTATCCCTTGTGTTGAATAACATAAACTGAGTTTATATATTAAGTTCTTAGCAAAAAATCATTAATTCATACCAGCAGCCACCAAACCACTTTTTCAAAACTCATATTTTAATAACCAAATCTTAATATTTCTTCCTTACATACTAATGAGTAGTGGTGCAAGTATTGTTCATATTTAAGAGTGAATGTGACAATCCTTAAAGATTGGTACATTTAGGAAATGCAGTTAATACAAAGTTAAACCAACATGTGTATGATTTTCAAAAGGCTCATTGTCTCAACTCCTTTAAATATGTATAAAACTTACTTTTGGGCTGGGGACGTAGCTCAGTGGTACAGCTCTGGGTTCAACCCTCAGTAAAAAAAAAAGGTACAAATAAGTGCTTTTTAAGTTTTATTTTATTTATATTTGGCAAACAATAATTCAAATATTAATGGGATATACTGTGATGTTTCACTACATATACAATGACCAAATAAAGATAATTTATATATGTGAATAATTCTTTAATACTATATATGCGAATGTTTGCTTACTATTTGAAAAGCTTGAAAGAAAAATACAGTATTACAGAACAATAAAATCAAGACTACTTATGATTTCCTTATGTGCTATGACTAATCTTTCTTATTGTCCTTCATTAGTGCATAAGTCATTAGAATGACATGCAGCTATCATGGATATATACAGAAGTTCAAACTTCTAGAACTGATATGTGACATATTTGTTCTTATATTATTTGAAGAATATATTAATGGCCAGTTTTAATATATTCTGTGCCCTGAGTTTGTTTTTATGCTTCTCCGTCGTGATGTATTTGTTTGTACTGTAGTGGGTGTTTACATGAATATTATTGATGGTTTAAGCAACTGGGCTCATAGGCTCTTTTATTAACTTCTGCTAAAGAAGAGGTAATAATACTGGACAATACTGTCATCTATCATACAATATTTCAGAATGTTCCCATTAAGAGAAAACCACTCAGCAGTTTTTCCAGGTGTTACCTTTCAGCTGCAAACACCTCTTTATTTTCAGTTTTACCCTGTGTCAACATAAATTAATAGTGGTTTTACAAGTTAATTCCTTTTACCATCCAGTGCATTCTCTAAGAACTTTTAATAAATTCAAGTAGAGGACTGACACATCTCTCATATCTATAATAGCACTTTTGTTTAACTTATTTGTTTTGTAAGCTAGCAAGACATAAAATGATCTGACAAAAACCTAAGTAAAGTAATATAGGATATCTGGCCCCATGTTTCAATACTATGTAGACTATAAAGCTATAAGGATGATAAGTTAGATTTGCTGGAGAGGCTTACAGCATGAAATTCTGGTACAAAAAGGGTTTATCTTTATAAACAGTAGGACCATGGCACATAATTAAAACTCTCCAAATCTCAGTATTTATCTTAAAACTTAGGAGAATAGATGTAACTACTCCAGAGAATATATTGTATCTGAGATCATTAATATTCCTGCCAAAATATTAAGCAAACACTAAACTATGGATATTATTAATAATGTTATTATTGTGATAATTGATATTATAAATAATAGAATAGAAAGAATATTTTAATTATTGTTTTAAAGATGTCAATTAATTCTTTGACATGTTCTGAATCAAAAGGTAGACTTTCACCTGCTCCCCATTAAACATTCTAAGAATAGAAATTGGCAGCAGTTGTTTACCTTTGAGACTATCACCATTTGGCAGGATTTCCCTCAGGCTCACACTTTCTTTTCTGAAACCTGTGTTTGGAGGTTTGAGTGGGTAGGTAAGTGGTCCTTGAAGCCACAGTACTAAAGAAACCACACTGAGCTAGAGAGATGACCAAGAAGTGCTAGCTTTTCCCTTCACTAGCTCTTTGATGACTCTGGTCTATAAGCAGTACCTACTTCTAGATAATATGGTTCCAGATTTGGGAATGGTCTGTCACTTCCTTGGAGTTCCTGAGCTACTGCTTTAGTTACTATTTCTGGTAACTTTTATAGTAGTCTACAAATCACTATTGTCAGTTTGTCCCATTCTATTTTACTGCTTTTTACATATTTCCCTCTGAACATCCCAATAATAGTCTTTCTTTTGACACACAGAATAGAAATGTTTCTTTGTATGGGGTAGTTTTGTATTTCTTAGGTCTGTATTTAAGGAGATAAGGTATAAAGACAGTAACAAAGAGTAAATTGTTGCCCAGGCCATAGGTATAGATGAAGTAATGTGTGCTTTTATGCAAGAAAACATGGTGCAGTCTTTGTAGACACATATGGAGTTACTAGACAAATGCAGTGTGTCATGTTTCTTAGGCTGTAGAGGTAAAAGATGTTGATTTAAGTACATTGGGCACACAGTTGGTGTTATGGTTTATATCTAGATGTCCTCCCAAAGACTCATGCACTCAAAGGTGTGGGTTTTGGGAGGTCACTGGATCATGGGTCATTGATACTTATCTCTGGATTAGTCCTCTGATGGGTTTATAGCTGGTTGTGATATTAGGAGGTGAAGTCTGGTGGGAAGAGATGAGTCACTGTGGGCATGGCTGGGAAGGATATATATCCCTCCTCCTTCCTAGATTGCTGCTTTGCTTCCTGCCTATCATGTCATGGACTGTTTCTCCTTTGCCATACCACACTGCCTTGGAGCCACGTGACTATGGACTACAACCTCAGCAAATTATGAACCAAAATAAGCCTCTCCTCATTTAACTTGTGAGTGTTGGGTATTTTTTCCCAACTACAAGAAAGTAAATAAGATAGTTGGCATCTGTATAGTCCTCACATCACATCAGTTATGAAACTCCATTCATAAAGCACCACTCTCTTTAAAGTGTTATGTGAATGCACGTGTAGGTATCTTTCATAGCACAGGGTTTCATACACAATGGGAAGACATCTTCACATGATTATTCAGAAAGAGTATTTTTAATCATCTAAATTATACAACTCTACAAAGACAGATCTACCATGGACAGTCTAGGATTTACCACAAGATTTCCCAAAATATAAAATGAGAAAAAATTGCCTGAAAAGAAAACAGCCATCCTTTCAATATTATGAATTTATCATATTCATCAACACTGCTTACTTAATGCATTAATTAAAAGTTGTAGCACACTGATAACTGTAGAATTTGCTTCATAGAACAATTATTAAATAATGCACTGAGACAACATTGAAGGATTATTCTTATTCTGTAGTTTTCATAGCTTTTTTTTAACCTTATAATTTAAATTAAACACTCTTACTTCTAAATAAAGTTCATTTATGAAATCATTATATGCTCATAAAATTGTTAGATTATGTCAGAGATTTAAGCTTATTCCAGACTAATCTTTAAGCTCCTACCCTATTCCTAAACTGACTATGCAATTTTTTTGTGCACTGAGGAAAGAACACTGTCAAACTCAGAACAAAAATCAGTATCCCTTGGGAAACTTGGAGTTAATCTGCATTAAGGAAATACCAGTTTATAAAAGTCACTAGTATAGGCCCACATACCTGTTTTCTCAGTATCATTGCAACTTTCATCACCAGACTTCGACTTTGAAATGTCAAGTTCTCCCCTTCACTATTATTTGACCAATATGTTTCCTTGGTAGGCTTCTAATGTACAAGATTTTTAAGGTCCAAGAATGTGTGACTGGGAAGGGAAAAAGCAGATTTTTTTGCCTGCCTCTAATGTTCTCTGAAATATGTGACAAGCCCTGCAGGAAATAATGTTTTACATGCCAAACTCTCATTACCACATTAATTGTCTCACTCATGACAGTTTGGGCCTGAGCAAATGGCTGGCAACCTGCTGTGCTCCTCAAGAGAGCAACATGGGCAAAGGGAAAGTGGGTCTAGACTTCCCCAAGCAGTCTGCTAAAAGGCACTGTTATCAGAGCATGCTCCAGAATCCTCTCTACCTCCTGAGTCATTGTGAAATTGGTAGGGGAGTGGCTGTCAAAACACTTTGTCTCAAAAATCTTATGGAAAATATTCATGCAAACAAAGTAAAACAGGGTTAAATTCTATTTTATCAGTAGGCCATTTTCACAATAAGTGATTGTCCAATTGACTGTATGTCAAAGCAACAAAGGGTGAAGGGGGTGGGTGGAGAGTCGGAAGATAAAAGCTCCAAATGGGCTTTCAGTTTCCCTTCATCTGAAGCTAAATGAACACAGAGTAATCAGAGCAGTGCATGAGAGGGCAATTTGAACAGAGTGGAGAGTAAGTCACATTTGAAGTCAAAGCAAAATTCAAAAGAAAATTCCCTTAACACTCCCCTTCCATATAATTAATCTTAAAGTATTCTTTTTAATTAATGTAATTAGAGATTTAATTATTGAAAGTCAGATTAAAGATGAAAAGTACCATGTAATTAAGATGGTTATTTTCTTTCTTTAAGCCCCAAAAGAAAACCAAATGCAGTTTTTCTTTCCTGATCTTTTCAACTTCAGTTACATTTCCTATCTTTTAACAATTACACAATTTAAGGGAGACATTGGCCAAGGAACAGGGTGAATAGAAAGAAAGTGAAAAGTTTTATTAAACACAAGAAAAGTCATCCAGAAGCCAGGCCCAGCACCCAGAAAGAAGCTCCCTGCACCATCCCAGGGCAGAGAAGCTCAGCTGGTCCCAGCACTCAGAAGGAAGCTCCCTGCCTCCATCCCAGGCTCCTAAGGCAGAGAAGGTGAGCCAGTTCCAGCACCTGGAAGGAAACTCCCCACCTCCATCCCAGGCTCCTAGGGCAGAGAAGCTCAGCTGCTCCCAGCACCTGGAAGGAAGCTTCCCTGCTGCCATCCCAAGCTCCCAGGGCAGAGAAGGTGAGCCACAAGGGTGCCAGAAGCACCCCCCCCCCGTGGAAATGAGAAGACACATAAACAAGCCTCAAAAACAGACTTCCAGATCACCTACAGCAACCCCAAAGGGAAATGAGATGGAACAATCTGATTCTCAACCACCTGGACTCTCTGAACTGGCAACAAAAGAGGATCTGGGAAAAATGAAATCAGAAATAATTACTCAGATAACAGCAAAGATTTTGCTCATGGTGCAAGACAGGATTAATAAATCTAGAGAGGACACAGATAAAAATATAGAGGATCTGAGGAACATGATGGAATCCCAACATAGGAAACAAATGGAATCCATAAAACAGGTACAAACAGATTTCCAAGAGATTAAAAACACCATCGAAAGTCTGTGCAGCAGAATGAACCAATGTGAGGATAGAATTTCAGATATAGAAGAAAAGATAGCAATTAGTGAGGAGGTAAAGAAAAATTGCTTTAAAATTGTAAGGGAACATGAGAAATCAATCCAGCAGCTGCTAGATGATGCAAAGAAGAATAACATAAGACTGATTGGAGTCAATGAACAGGAGAGAGTGCAGATGACATAAAAAAACTGTTCACAGAAATGATGGCAGAAAACATCCCAAGGAGGGGAAAAGAAGTTGACATACAGATAAGGGAGGCATATAGGACACCAGCTAGCCTTAATCAAAAAAAATCTACACATAGGCATATAATAGTTAGGATTCTAGAAATCCAACAGAAGAACACAATTCTACAAGCAGTGAGAGAAAAGAAACAAATCACATACAAAGGAAAGCCCATCACAATCACAGCAGACTTCTCAATGCAAACTCTCAAGGTAAGAAGAGTTTGGAGTGATGTATTTCAAGCCCTAAAGGAAAACAACCTCCAACCCAGATTGATGTACCCTGCAAAACTATCTTTCAAAATGGATGGAGAAATAAGATACTTTCATGACAAAGAGCACCTCAGAAACTTCATGAATACCAAACCGGCACTCCAAAAAATTTTAGACAAAACCTTAGGAAAAGACAATGAGGATCACAAACCCAGGAAACCCAGCAGAATGAATCCACTGGGCATGACAAATTAAACACAAAGGGGGAGAATCCAACAAAAAGAAAAAGCCATGACAAGGCATTTAAAACTTTTAAGTTCATCTCCCTAATGAGTGTATAATTCAATCTTATTATTGTGCTGATTAGTTTTTTTCTGATTCTAGAGTTGTACACCTTTCCTTGTGCTATACTGGCTGTTTATCGTCTTCTTATGTCTACATTTTAATTGGGTTGTCTATTAATGAGCTCTAAGAATTCTTTATATATTCTGGTCATAGGTTATATGAATTATAAATATGGTCTGTTTAAGGACTATTTTTCATTTTAATGATGTCATTTAAAGTTCTAAATTTTGATGGAATCTCATTTATCAGTTTTTTTTTCTTTTATACATCATGTTTATTGTATCCTAGGTAGTTCTTGCCTACCCTGAATTCATAAATATTTCCCCTTCTAATTTCTTCTTAAAGTTTTATACTTTTAGGCTTTCTTATTTAGGTTCATAGATCCCTTCAAGTTATTTTCTTGTATGGAAAAAAAAGGATTGAGCTTAATTTTTATATATGGATACCAGGTGTTCTAGTGCCATTTGCTGAAAACACTATTTCTTCCTCAGCTCTTGAGTTGAGTTTATATTCTATAAAATGTTAATGTTAAATAATCTTTCAAAACTCAGTGGACCATGTATGTGTGTTTCTATTTCTAGATTCTCTGTTTTATTCCAATGATCTATATGTCTTTCCTTACACCAACACAGCCTTGATTACTGTAGCTTTAGAAGAAGTCTTAAAATTAGGTACCAAACGTCTTCCAACACTGTTTTTTTTTTTTTTAACTTTTCTAGGTCCTTTGTACTCCTACATAACTTTTAAATTTCAATATCCAATTCTTCATTTATAGCAAGTATACACAGACCTGAATTTTCATATATACCTTGTGTTTTCTAATCCTGTTAAATTCAAGTACAAGTTCTTGGGGCTCCTAGAGACTTCTTAGTATTTTCTCTGTAGATGATCATTTCATCTACATATAAAGATTTTGCTTCTGCCATGCCAATCCTATCCTAGTTGTGTCATTCTATTGCCATACTATTTTGGTGGGGACTAGGTTTCAAAGTTTAATGGACAGATAAAGAGTAAGCAGATCTGCCCTTGTTCCCCACCTTATGGAGAAAGCATTGTATCTTCTCCATTCATACTAGGTGTTCTCTCTGAAAGTATAGAGTACATGTCTTTAATTTTTTGAGAAGTTTCTGTTCTACCTCTAGTCTTCTGATAGCTTTAACCTTGAACAGCTGTAGAATTTAGTCCAATACTTTTACTCCAACTAGTGACAGGATCATATGGAGTTTTCCTTTTCTCTGTTAAAATGATGACTTTTGGGGGTGGATCTTCCAATGCTGAACCAACACTGCCATCCCTATAACAAAACCACTTTCTACATCCTGCCAGATCTGACTTCTAATAGTTTGTTTTGTTAAACAAATTTCTATCTATGTTCATACTTTTTTCTTCTATCATCTTTATCCAGTTTTATGATTAGCAAAATGTTGAGGTCCTAAAATGAGGAGAGAAGTGTTCCTTCTTTTTTCTGCTTTAATTGTATGATATAATTTATCAGTTAAAATGTATATGAGCCTGCTGTTGTCATATAGGCAGGTTTTCAAGCTAGGAATATACTTTCTTTAATAGGTGCTATTCAAATTTTATATTTCCTTCTGAGTTAGTTTCATTAATTTGTTTTCCAAGTTACTTCTTAGAAGTTCTCAAATTTATTTCAAAAAAGATTTTTGTAATATGCTTTCTATATTATTTTAAATTCTGTAAAATCTGTGGTAATGTCTCCTAGATCTTAATATTGTAATTTAAAAAATGTATAACTGATATTGTGTAACAGGAAGAAAAAGTCTAAAAGAGCAGGGGAATTGGGAGGGGTAGGGAAAGGGAAAAAAAGGAAAGGAAAAAAATATGAGAAGAGGAAAAAAAAGGAAACAAGGTCTTTGCAAATAGGGAAGGGTGGAGTGGGTGAAGGGAGGGCAAGTAAAGGGGAAAAAAAATAAGAACCAAGAGACTCATGTAATGGTACAAGATCCCAATGATGAATGTAACTGTATTTTATATCTAAAATGTACCAATAAAGTTAATGGAGGGGGGGGGAAGAAAAGTCATCCAAAATAATTAGTTTACAATTATATACCTATTAGTATATCCAGATGATTACAACATAAATTGGTACAATCTTTTCATAAAGAGTTTTAAAAATAAAAATTCTAAGTTCCAAAAATGCAAGAAAAAAAATCTTCACACTCATATATGCATCACAGCATTGCTTGTTGTTGAAATTTTGATTTAAAATATTATTTACAGAGTAAAGAATATACTTCTGTAATAAGCAGAAGTATGGATATATCTTAGATAAGAGAGAAATTTATTCATACATGATAATCTTGTGAGTCCAGGATAATGGGAGAGCTCAATTTTGAGATGTTTGGAGACACAGGCTCTTTTCATTTTTTTTCTCTGCTATCTCTACGCATATTTTCTTTCTCTATATGGCCCGGGTTTCTACCATGTCTGGGGCTCAGCTCAAGGAAAATAGAAAGAGCATGAGCAGCAGAAAATGCATTTTTAAATATGCAGATTTGAAAGTGTATACATGCATGTATCCTGCTGAGAAATGGTAGTCACCTGGAGACACTCAGCTAAAAAGGAGGATGGAACATATAGTCTTTTAAGGATGTGACCACATACTCAAAAAGCATGTGAAGAGGCAGTGATACCAATGCTAAAGGAAAGAAGGATGGAAAATGTAATGACAAGGGAAATTAAAGTTGTTAATACTGACGCCACAGAGGTAAAGAAGTATGCCCATTTATTTTGAAGTATCTATTTCACAGAATGATGTAAGAAAAGGAAACGGTTTTACAAAAAATTTGTAGGACAGAATCTTTGTCATTCTTTTAACACACATACACACACACACACACACACACACACACCTGTGTGAGCGTACAATCTGCATATCCATATGGGAAAGTTAATTTTATGTGTCGGTTTGACTAGGTCATAGTATCCAGATATTTTGGTAAAAATGGATGTTGGCATGAAGGTAGTTTTTTTTTTTAAAGAAAATTAATGTTTAAATTGTATATTAAGTAAAGCAGATCTACTCCATAATATGGATGGGCCTCATCCGGGCTATTGAAGACCTTCAGAGGAGACTGATTGATTTTCCTGAGGCAGAAGGAATTCAGCCTTAAACTGACTTTGAAGTTCAGCTACATCAGTTATTTCAGTTTCCAACCTGCCTATTTGCCCTTCATGTTTTGGACTTGCCAGTATCCACAATAGAGTGAGCCAGGTCCCTAATAATGAATTCCCTCTGTCTCTATCTCTCTCTCCAGATGTTTACCATTTTTTCAAATATTTACAAAGCTTCTGTTGTTGTTCTAGAGATTATCTTTAAGTAATACCTATATAAAATATACCTAGGTTTTGTGCATATATCATTAAGTTCTTAAAAAATAATCAATTCATGTCTACGGTGCACACTTATTGTTCAAATGGGTATAATTAAATATACTTATACTTCTATTAATTCATTAAGTACATGTTAAAATAATTGACTCCTAGCTGTAACACATGAGGAAATCCATTACATTCTCAGATTATCCCCTCTTTCCCCCTCTCAGTTTTTGTTTGTTCCTTAATTAAGTGTATACTAGACTTTGCTACTCTGGTCTATATTTTTCTTAACTAATTGGTATTATAGTTTAATGTATTTTGATGGTTGTAATTGCAGCTTTGACTAAATTTTAACAAACTCCTGGCAAATTGTACTCATTCTCTATCAGATTCCTCAAGAGATTCTAGGGAAAAATTGTTTGTCTGTAGCATTTATAATTGAAAGAACTTGTTTGGATGTAAAACTTTCAGCTCAAACTTTTTCTAACTAAGAATATATTAAGTCCAATGTTTTCTGGACTTCAACAATAGAATTGAGTAATCTAAATAAATGATTGTGTTAGATTTTATTTCTCACAAGTGACAATCTTTTGCCCTCCTGGAAAAATATTCAATATTTTATTTTTAAAATCCATTAACTGTACTAAGATATATCTTAGTTTTGATAATTATATTTCATTTTTTACTGGCACACAAAACAACTTTCTTTTTTTTTCTACTTTATTAAATTCTTTTATTGGTACATTGTACATATACAACACAATTACATTTCTCATTGGGAATTGTACCTTTACATAATGCATCTTGGTTTTTATTTTTTCCCCATTCCTAGCCCTCCCTTCACCCCTTCCATTCCTCCCTATTTACAAAGATTTTCTTCCTCTTTTTTCATTTTCTCATATTCATCCCATTCCCTTCTATCCTTTCCCCTAGCCCTCCCACTTCCTTCCCCTTTGCCCCTTTTCTTCCTATTTCACATTACCTATTATACATTTTAGTCCTTATTTACACATTCTGTTTCTCATACCAGAGAAACTATTTGGTATTTATACATGTGTGCCCTATTGATTTCACTTAAGAGTATGGCCTCAATGTGCATCCACTTAGCTATAAATGTCTCTAATTTCTCAGTTTTTATGGCTGAGTAGTACTCCATTTTATAAAAAAACCACATTTTCTTTATGTAGTCTCCAGTTGATGGGCATTTGGGCTGTTTCCAAGTTTTAGCCATCACAAACTTTGCTGCTATGAACATGGGTGCACATATATCACTGTGGTATGATTCTTTTAATTCTTTGGGGAGGATCCCCAGCAGTGGAATAGCAGGGTCAAATGGGACTTCCAGTCCTAGTTCTTTGAGTTATCTCCATACTGATTTCCACAGTGCTTTCACCAGTCTACACTCCTCCCACCAGCAGTGGAGCAGGGTTCCTCTTTCCCAACAGCCCTGCCAGCATTTGTTCTTTGTTGATTTCATGATAGCAGCCATTCTTTCTGGAGTAAAGTGGAATCTCAGCTTTGTTTTCATTTGCATCTCTCCAGCGACCAGTGATGTTTATCATATTTTCATGCATTTATTTGCTATTTCTACTTCTTTGTCTGAGAAATGTCTGTTCATTTCAGATGCCCATTTTCAGATTGGGGCTTTAAATTTGGGAGGTCTGATCTTTTTAAGTTCTTTATGGATTTGAGATAGTAGACCTTTGTCTGAGGAAGAGCAGGTAAAGACTTTTTCCCACATTGTGGGTTGTCTCTTCACACTGCTGGTGGTTTCTCTTGCTCTGCAGAAGCTATTTAATAAGAAGAGATCCCACTTGTTGATTGTTTATGCTAGTTCATGGGTAACTGAGGGTTTGTTCATAAAATCTTTTCCTGCATCGATGTCTTCAAGAGTTCTACCTAACCTCTGTTCCATCTGGTTCAGAGTTTCTATTTTAGTATTTAGATCTTTAATCCATTTTGATTTTAGTTTAGTTCATGGTGAGAGATACAGGTCTAGTTTTAATCTTTGGCAAGTTGAAGCCCAATTTTTCCAGCACCATTTATTAAAGAGGCTATCTTTCCTCCAGTGAGGGTGTTTGCCTCCTTTATTGAAGATGAGATGGCTGAGTGTGTCTGGCATTGTTTCTGCATCTTCTAATCTGTTCCACTGGTCCTCAGGTCTGTTTCTTTGCCAGTACCATGGGGTTTTTATCACAGTAGCTTTGTGGTATACTTGCAGGTTGGGGATTGTGATACCCCCTGCCATGTCTCTGTTACCTAGAATTGCTTTCGCTATTCTGGGTCTCTTCTTGTTCCAAATGAAATTTTGGATTTTCTCGAATTCTATGAAGTATGCTGCTGGGATCTCAATTGGAATTGGATTAAATCTATATAGCAGTTTTGGAAGTATGGCCATTTTCACTATTTTAATCCTTCCTACCCAGGAGCAGGGGATGTCTGTCCATTTTCTGATATCATCTTCAATCTCTCTTTTCAGAGTGCCATAGTTTTCAGAGAAGAGGTCTTTGATTTCTTTCATTAGGTTGATTCCTAGGTATTTCCATTTTTTAGATGTTATTGTGAGAATTATTTGCCCTATTTCTCTCTCAGTGAGTCTGTCATTGGTGTAGAGGAAAACTATTGATTTTTTTGTGTTGACCTTGTAACCAGCTACTTGACTGAATTTGGTTATTAAATCTAGAAGACTTTTGGTGGAGTTCTTGGGGTCTTCTATATAGAGTATCATGCCATCTCCAAATAATGACAATTTGACTTCTTCATTTCCTATCTTTATTCCTTTTATTTCTTTCTCTTGTCTAATTGTCGTGGCTAATGTTTCCAGAGCTATATTGAACAAGAGTGGATAGTGGACATCCTTGTCTTGTTCCTGATTTGAGTGTGAAGGATTTCAGTTTTTGACCATTTAGTCTGACACTGGCTATTGTTTTTTCATAGATGGCTTCTATCAGTTTGAGGTAGAGACCATCTATTCCAATTTTTTGTAGGGTTTTTATCATAAATGCATGTTGGATTTTGTCAAATGCTTTTTCTGTGTCTATGGAGATAATAATATGGTTTTTGTCCTTGACTCTATTGATATAGTGTATTACATTGTTTGATTTGTGTATATTGAACCATCCCTGCATCCCTGGGGTGAATCCCACTTGATCAGGGTGTATGATCTTCTTAATGATCATCTGCATTCTGCTTGCCATTATCTTATTAAGGATTTTTGCATCTATGTTCATTAGTGAGGTTGGGCTATAGTTCTCCTTTTCGGTTGGGTCTTTCTCTGCTTTGGGGATCAAGGTGATGCTTGTTTCTAGGAATGAATTTGGGAGTATTGCTTCCCTTTTAATTTCATTAAAGAGTTTAAACAGTAGTGTCAGCAGTTCCTCTCTAAATGTCTTGTAGAATTCAGCAGTGAAGCCTTCAGGGCCTGGGCTTTTCTTAGTTGATAAGTTTTTAATTATGTTTTCAATTTCATTGGTTGATATTAGGTTGTTCAGAATTTTTAGGTCTTCTTTGTTCAACTTTGATAATTCATATTTATCTAGGAATCTGTCCATTTCTTCTGTGTTGTCCATCTTATTGGCATATAGGTGGTTTTCAAAGTAGATATTGATGATCCTCTGGATTTCTGTGGGGTCTGTTGTAGTTTCACCCTTTTCATTCCTAATTGCATGGATTTGGGCTTTTTCTTTCCTTTTTCTGACAAGGTTGGCTAAGCATTTGTCAATTTTGTTGATTCTTTCAAAGAACCAACACTTAGCTTCATTGATTTTCTGTATCATTCTCTTAGTCTCCATTGCATTAATTTCTCCTCTAATCTTTATAATTTCCTCCCTTGTATGAGCTCTGGGGTTGTCCTGTTCTTCTCTTTCTAGAAGCTTGAGGTTCAGCATCAGGTTGTTTAATTGGGCTCATTCTGTTTTTCTAATATGTGTATTCACTGCTATGAACTTCCCTCGTAAGGCTGCTTTCATTGTGTCCCATAGATTCTGATATGTTGTGTTGTCATTGTCATTTAATTGAAGGAACTGTCTGATTTCTTCTTTAATTTCCTCTGTGACCCATTGATTATTCAGAAGTGTGTTGTTCAATTTCCACGTGTTCATAAAATTTTTTGAGTTTCTTTTGCTATTTATCTCCAATTTCATCTCACTATGGTCTGATAATGTACAAGGGATAACTTCAATTCCTTTGCAGTTACTTAAACATGCTGTATGTGTGAGTATATGGTCTATTTTGGAGAATGACCCATGTGCAGCTGAGAAGAATGTATATCCTGATTTTGTGAGGTGGTAGACTCTGTAAACATCTGTTAAATTCATTTGTTCAAGAGTTCGATTGAGTTCTAGTATTTCAGTACTTATTTTTTGTCTAGATTTTCTGTCTATTTGTGACAGTGGGGTGTTGAGGTCCCCCACTACAATTGTATTAGTGCATATATGACTTTTCATGTCCATTAGTATTTGTTTTATATAGGTGGGCACACTAGTGTTTGGTGCATAGATATTTATAATCATCATCTCTTCCTCTTGGATTCTTCCCTTTACAAGGATGTAGTGTCCTTCTTCATCTGTCTTAATCAGTGTTGGTTTGAAATCTACTTGATCTGCAAAGAGGATAGCTACTCCTGCTTTTTTTCAGGTTCCTGTTGCATGGAGTATTGTTTTCCACCATTTACCTTTCAGTCTATGAGTTTCCTTTTGAATTAAGTGTGTTTCTTGTATGCAGCATATTGTTGGATTTTGCTTCTTGACCCATTCTGTCAGTCTATGTTTTTTTGATTGGTGAATTGATGTGGGAAAATGTAGGATTTAATTACTAATTGTAAGAAGCTTGTGAAATGAGAAAATTAAGCAATTCTCTGTGAATGTCCTCATCTCTAGATTTTAGTTACTAATTGTAAGAAACTTGTTAATTGAAAGAACTAAGTAAATGTCTCAGAGAACTTCCTCGGGTCTGTTTGCTGAAAGTATTGCAGAAAGCCTTAAAAGATGTTGTAAAAGTTCATAGGAAGTAAACATGTTTTCTTAAGCTCTCTTAGTAACCATTGTCCAGGGTCAGAGGACTGCGGCCTCGTGACTCTACACATGGAGGGAAAAATTGTAGCCTTGATTTCTGCTGAAATCACCCTGCTTTCTTGGAACATCTGATAGAGGACAGCTGCGATGTACTCTTAGATGTACGGCTCTGGTGAACAGAGACATGAGACATGTAAACTTGCCTGTGGCTTTATGAGTTACTTATTAACCTTTAAGACTAAGATAAATGTGATGATGCTGTAATGATAAACAAAGGCCAGAGACGTGCAGGAATGTTACAGATGTTCTTCTGAGAAAACAGAGAAAAATGATGTCAGAATTGCCTGATGAAAGTGTATAAAACTTGACTGCTAGACCCAATCTGGGTCGAAACGGAGAACAGTGACTTGAAGAATACAGTGCTATTTCATCCCCCAGCTGTCTCTTTTTCTTTCTTTAAAGGTTGGTGCTCTCTGGGGTCTCCCAGTCTCCCTCTAGAGAGACCAATGACAAATTGAGACCATTAACATTGATGGTTATAACTGAAATGTATTAACTTTCATTGCCATGACTTTTTCTTTTTGTTGGGTTCTGGCCCTTTACATTTAATTTCTTGTCATGCCAGATGGGTTCATTCTGCTTTGCTTCCTGGGGTTGTGGTCCTCAATGTTTTTTCCTAGGTTATTGTGTGAAATTCTTTGGAGTGCTGGTTTGGTATTCATGAAGTTCCTAAGGTGCTCTTTGTCATGAAAGTATCTTATTTCTCCATCCATTTTGAAAGATAGTTTTGCAGGGTACATCAATCTGGGTTGGAGGCTGTTTTCTTTTAGGGCTTGGAATATGTCACTCCAAGCTCTTCTTGCCTTGATGGTTTGTGTTGAGAAGTCTGCTGTGATTCTGTTGTGTTGGACTTTCTTTTGTATGTGATTTGTTTCTTTTCTCTAACTGCTTGTAGAACTTTGTTCTTCTGTTGAGTTTCTGGAATCTTAACAATTATATGCCTATGTGTAGATGTTTTTTAATCAAGGCTATTAGGAGTCCTATATGCCTCACTCATCTGTATGTCAAACTCTTTTCCCCTGCTTGGGAAGTTTTCTGCCAATATTTCTGTGAAGAGATTTTTTATGTCATCTCCACTCTCTCCTGTTTCTTCATTGACTCCAATCAGTCTTATGTTATTCTTCTTTGGATCATTTAGCAGCTGCTGGATTGATTTCTCATGTTCCCATATACTTTTGAAGCAATTCTTCTTTTCCTGGTCACTAATTGCAATCTTATCTTCTATATCTGAAATTCTGTCCTCACATTGGCTTATTCTGCTGTGTAGACTTTCAGTGGAGTTTTTCATCTCCTGGAAATCTATTTGCATCTGTTTTATGGATTCCATTAGTTTCCTATGTTAGGATTCTATCATGTTCCTGAGCTCCTCTCTAGATTTATTAATCATGTCTTGCACTAGGGGCACAATTTCTCCTGTTATCTGAGAAATGATTTCTGATTTCATTTTTTTCCAGATCCCCTTTTTTTGCTAGTTCAGTGGGTCCAGGTGGTTGAGTATGAGTATTCCATCTCATTTCCCTTTGGGGTTGCTGTAGGTGATCTGGAAGTCTGGTTTTGAGACTTATGTGTTTTCTCATTTCTACTGGGGGAGGGACTGTTGGCACCTGCACGGATTACCTCCTCTGAGCTGGGAGAGGTGGGACAGGGGCTGGGAGCAGCAGTAGGGGTGGTGGCCCAAAAGCCCTTTCTTGTGGGCTTGGAGCAGTGGGAGGGATGGTGGCCAGGAATCCCCTTCCTCTGCACCAGGAGCAGTGGGATGGCAGCTCAGAAGCCCCTACGTCTGGGCCGGGAGTGGTGGGAGGGATGGTGGCCTGGAAGCCCCTTTCTCTGGGCCAGGAGCAGTGGGACAGCGGCTCAGAAGCCCCTACATCTGGGCCGGGAGCAGCAGGACTCAATACAGTGGTCTGGTGGTCTGGTGTCCTCTGCATCTTTGTAGTGTGGAACCAGGTGGCTGTACAGAGGGGGTGGGGTGGCGGGATTCCAGTGGATTGTTGCCAGCAGGCTGATTTGGCATGTTCTGCGAGACCACAAAACAACTTTCAACATTCACATTACAAGCCTCTTATATTTCAATCAGATATTTATTTCCACTATATGGAACATTCCATTTTGATTGTCTTTTAAATTTATCCTTTTTTTCTTATTCTTTTAATTTCTTAATCTCTGTGTGTACCCGTTTTCATTTAATCTTTCATTTCCACCTTCAATCTTTTCTACATTTGTACATACTCTCTTGTTTTTCATTCAAATTCATTTTGAATTCTCAGATTGTTTTCCTTTACTTTCTTTCTTGCAGTCTGCTATTTTTAAATTTTGCCTACTCACATACTCTTTTCTTATTCTTGGGCCCATAGCTTTACAATTTTATTTTGCACTATTCTTTGATATATAAAATGCATGAAAGAATCTATCATTAAAATTTCCAACAATGTATTTACTAATAAGTAATTTTAATCTCATTGTAAATTTTAGGTCTCTTTTCTAAATTTTTTGAGTAGCATTGGTATACTGGATTCATTTCAGTTGCTAATCTTTGAAAGAGGTGGGTTTTTCTCAACCTGTTGACCTATTTAGTGTGTGTTTTTTTTCTTTATTTTTGCATGGTAGTAGATGATAGTGTCCCAGATTGCCCTCAAGATTTGCTCATTCAAAGAATATCAGTTCTGCTTCCTGCATATTAAATGTTAAGTAATTTCATCAACTGCTGTAGCTGGTCACCAATCTTTTCTGGTCTCCAAGGTAAATAATGTGCCCTTGAGATGTATAATTTTCTTGGAACTTTTGATATTTCATGCCCAATACCCAAACCAATATCCTTCACTGAGATCCTACCTCATGCTTAATTTGTATGCCCCCATGTTCTAACTTTCTGGACTGATGACACTGCCTGATTTTTTCTTCTACATCTCAGATCTCTAATATTTGTCAATCAGGGTGAGTCACTGATCTTTGAAAACTTACTTTTAAAGAACTATCTCTGGGATTGGCTGCTGGCTCACCCTTCAATATGCTGTTGTAAAGCTTCCTGCCATTTCCCCTTCAGTGTGCTCTAGTACCACAATTATGTGAAGTACATTGATCACTAGCAAGGTTTTTATTTTAGTTGTTTCATTTTATTTTGTTTTGTTTTTTACCTTATATTGCCATTTATGTATTCCCTGGGTCTTCTTTCTTCAGTGAAAGAGTGGTTTGCCATTTTTAGTTGTTTTTTTTTTTTTTTAATGCAGAAGCCTTTTTGAGTGCAAAAGAAATAAATATCTGAAGATGTCACCACATTTATACTTGAATTATTTCTATTTCAATAGGGCTACCAAATCCACAGTGGGTAAATTACACACTAGGATTCCCATGGCAAGTAGTTATAAAGATGGTAGTGAAACAGAATCAATTTCAGTCTCATTGTCCTCTGTCTTGTATCCTTTCTCCCTCCCTCCACCTCCACCTCACCACACAGAGCTAGGGATCATAAATATTTTGATTTGTATACTCTAATGTTAATTAGAGTTAATTGGTATCAGTGTGCAAATATTAATTTCTTTTGGTATTGTTGTTTAAAAATTTGTTAAATAGTTCTTTCTTTGTTGTCTTCAGCAGGTGGTCAGAGCCTATACACCACAGGGAAGCTATACTGCTTATTGTTTGCAGATAACAATTATGATTTTTCTGCAGCATTAATTATTAAATACTTTAATATTATCCCTAGTTTTGTCCACATTAGGGGACAGCTGATATAGCTGTATTCAATTGGAAGCTAGCAATAAAAATACTTGCATCAAGTCTGTACTACATAAGTTAATATTTTATATATATATATATATATAGAGAGAGAGAGAGAGAGAGAGAGAGAAAGAGAGAGAGAGAGACTGCCAAAAATGTATATACACTTCAAGAAAGGAAAAATAGTGTGGTGTTTTTTCAACAGATGATGTTAGCCTCATATGCGGGACCCTAGAGGATGTCATATATTGCAGAAAACCCTCTACACTGCTGGCCCTTATAGAAGAAATTGAAGATGCATGCATAGCAATCTCGATGACCCAGTTACCCAAGCAGCAGTTCACTAAACTGATAAATGTCTGGGAGCTAATGGCCACCACTTTGAGCAACTCTTGTAACTGTAGAAACCAAAGGTAACTTGTATTGATCTCATGATGTCTCAATAAATTTAGTATTACAATATTTATACAAGTTTTTCTTTTTCTGAAGTTTGTGTCCATTTTTGACTATATATATGTGTATATATATATATATATACATATATATATATATATATATACATATATATATATATATATATGCATGCATATTTTAGGTGGTAAATAGAATTAAATTTTTTTTCTCAGCCCAGAGGGAAGAAAAGAAAGAGATGAGTGAGATGAAGTTACTAAGGTCACCGGGAAGTTGAAGGAGTCCTTAAATGGTATAAATCTCACCTCATTTATAAACAAACCAAGAGTTATAGGAAACAAAAGAAAAAAACCACAGAATACAAGCAAATTGCCCATAAGATTATTTTTATGTTGTACCACAAGCAGCTTTTTGAGACCAAGAAAATATCACAAAACATTTTATAATCAGCATTGTAAACACAAATTTACCCTACACATTGCAGGAGATATTGTACAGCCATTTTTAATTTCAGAGGTCACAACATCTCCTTAGTGAATTTAGTGGTCTCAAAAAATACAGAAATTATTTCCAAGGATCTGAGACCATCAAATGAAAAGGCACAAATTATCCTGGGTATGTGGTTGAATCCACTAACTTCTGTTTTATCTGCAATAGTTTTTAGTTCACTAGAGTTTTTCATTGTTTAAACCAATTCAGTCAGAGACTGCAACAGTTCTCATTCACCAACCAATATCTTTCAGTAAGTAGCAATCTACGTGCTCAGCTTTAAAAAACCTGGTGTTCTAATGAATGTGTAGCAGAAGGTGCATGACAAGATTACTGAATAGTTCACCCCTTGGTCTCTTTTTCTCTTGGGTTTTTCTTTCCTAATAATAAGGTCTAAGCAAGCGATGTGCCACCTGAGATGGGCAATTTGTCTTTGGACCATGTTTTGCACATTTCTTTAATTGGATAGCACATAGTTTCTAAAGCAGTAAAAAGAATATAAAAACATTCAGACAGAACTGAATCTATAGTCACCAATAGGTATTTTGTACAGCCAGCCCTGTTTATGCAAATATAGTTTAGAAGAAACAACATTAAGAAGACTCTCACACTCTCCACAAAAGACCATCCCTTTGGGTAATATCCAATTAGCTGGACATGCTGTTTTGAATGCAAGTCTTTGCTCCTGCCAAGTAAACTCTTAGAGAAGCCATACAAGCTTTTTCCTCCAGAGGCCAGTGAAGTGGTCATCAAGGTCACAGAAGCAATGGCCTGAGTCACACTACTACTGGTTTCTGTGAGCTGAAGTCCCTACTTTAGGTCCTGTTGCAGTTTTTTTATGCTGATATAATTCTAGCATTTGATACAAATTAACTACATCTTCATTTTAAAAATGGCAAAGAACTGGAAAAAAAAAACTTACCTAAGGGAAGAACAAAAAGACAGCCCAGCCCTCCCAAAAGAGAGTTATAAGATTTAAGGTTCTTTCTCATAACAGGGATATTATTTTCCCCTCTCAGGAAAAGCCAGCTTTACAGTTAACTATTTACTCATTAACATCAATAATAAAAACACGTTAGGAGTGGTGGCACATGCCTGTAATCCCAGTTCTCCTGAGGCTGAGGCAGGAGGAGTTCAAGGCCAGCCAGGGCTACATAGTGCATTCAAACCCAACCTGAACAACTCAGAGAGACCCTTTCTCAAAAATATTTTAAAAAACTAAACAATTCCCTTTCTCTTTGGCAGTGTTAATTGGGGAACATTTAGAGATTGAAGAATAGTTAAACACCTCAGGAAGATACAGTGTTCTCTTTCCTTGCTAGACAGAGTTGACATATTGGAGGACTATGTATTCTAATTTTACAAATCCCAGAAGCAGTTGATTTATTATTATAGAAAGTGTAAAGAAGCTATCCTTTTTTTTCACATAAATACTCAGAGATAACTCATGAGACAGACTATTTCCCACAAGGAAATGAAACTATTATTCTTAACGATGCCCATACATAGGCAACAATCCATACTCTTAAAATGTTTTTTTCTACAGATTTTAAAAAACCATATTTTTTTATTTCTGGGAAAAACATGGTGTTTTAATCAAATTATGAAATTTATAATTCTACTTACGGAACTTGTAATTCAAAGATAGGAGAATGAGCATGATCCCTTTATTGTCAGAGTTCTTTTGATCAACTATAAGGTTCTATATAAAAATATTTCATAGATCATATACTTTAATAGAAAGATTTTTTGATGTTGCATTGTTTGTTGCTCCAACTGCTTTTGATGACTTTTTTAAGCTTAGAAAAAAATAAAGAATAAGAAAATTCTGTTACTGATTATTTCATGTATTTTGTCAGCAGAGTATAAAGTGGCAGAACATATGATTATCATTTCTTCTTCAGGCCATCCAGAGGGATAGATATTGAACTACATCAGCAAAGTCTTTCCTTCAGCTTAAATGTAAAGAAATTCAGATCTTGAATTTCCAAAATATATCATCTATAAAATATGAATGTAGATTCACTTTTTGCTTCAACCTCATTTCAGACAGACTAATGTGTGTCATCACCTTTAGTGAGCATAGTCCCCATACTTTTTATCAGCTATAGGGAAGGGACTTGACATATGTTGCTATCTGTTAGAAATGTCTGCTACATGAACTGTATACATTTGTAATAATCTCCATTTCTATGTCCACCTTCTCATCATGCAGCCAAGCAGCATGTATCATATTAATCTCTTGAATTTGGACATATTTCCCTTTGGGAACAATGTTAGAAATTCTCTCTTATCCTCAATTCTAAATAGATCTACTTAAAATATAAATGAATTTCTCTTGAACAAAGTATTATTTTTATTACACTGGTTAAGGAAAATATTTTCTCTAAGACTTCAAACTCCTGTACAAAGACAACAGGCAAACTTAATTCAGAATTTCAAAGAACTTATGTTCTTTCAGAAAATCTTCATCAAAGAATATAAAAATGTAGAAGGAGGGAACTTCTCCCCTAAGTCATCTCTGCCTGTTCTCCTTCAAACTTTCTTATAAGTCAGGCATAGTGATGCATTCTGGTCTTTCCACATACTCTGGAGGTTGAGATGGAAGGATCAGGAGTTTGAAGTGAACCTAGGAAAAGTGCAATATCCCATCTCAAAACAAAACAAAAAGTCTTTCTTGGAAAGCATCTATATTTTACATGGTCAGAATGTACATTTCAATTTTAAATTATTTAAAATGACTCAAGATAAAGGAACAATACTAATTAAGAAGAAATAATAGTTTTGAATGATGACAAATTATATTTTTATTAGTACATAATATTTACACTCATTATGAGGAACTGGTAAATGTACATAATACATCTTAATTCATTTTACATCACCTTCTCCTACCATACATTCTTCTTCCCTCCATCCGTTCTTTTTGCAAAGATCCACCTCTGTGTATTCAATTATCTTTTATTTTGCTCTTCAGTTTATTTATAATTTTGGTTTCTGATACAAGAGAAACCATGTGATATTTAACCTTGTGTGTCTGATTTATTTCACTTAAAATTATGGTCTCAAAGCACATCCATTTTCCTACAAATTATTCAGGTCTGTCCTCTCTGCCAGAATGGTACTCCATTGTGTATAAATACCACATTTTCATTATCCATTCATGTTAAAGGATGTGTAGGCCACTTCCAAGATGTAACTATTATGCATTGGGATTCTACAAATATGGGTATGCATATATTAATGTAATATTAATTGTTTAACTCTTTCAGGAAGATACTTATAAGGAAAATAGCTGGGTCAAATGGAATTTCTAGTTTTGGATTTTTGAAGAATCGCTCTACTCATTTTCATAGTGGGTGTACTAGTTAACATTCCCACCAACAATGCAGAAGGTTTTTTTCCCCCCTGCAATCTTGCCAGCATTTGTTATTATTTGATGTTGTGATGAGTTCCATTCTATCTGGAGTAAGATGGAATCTCAGTACTGTTTTAATTTGTATTTCTCTGGTGGCCAGAGATATTAAACTTTTTTCATGTATTTATTGGCCATTTGTACTTCTTCTAGAAAGTATCTATTCATTTCAGTTGCCAATTTTTTGACTGGGTCTTTTATTTTAGGGGTCCATTTTTTCAGTTCTTTGTATATTCTAGATATTGACAGTATTTATAATTTTAAAAGGAAAGGCAAGTCTAATTAAATTTATAGATTACCCACTCTTTTTAAATATTCACAAGATTTGTAACAGATTATATTCTGGATACAGGAAATCTGTAAAAATTCTCATTGCTTAGAGAATTAGATGTAAATGATTTTTCAAAATAGAAAAACCAATAAAACAAATCAAGGGTATAAAATGCTACAGCTCATGTAAATATCAATCAGTGCAATAATAACCAGAGAAAAAGGAGGTTTATAGATTTAAAAATTGTTTTTCAAAAAAATAGAATCATAGAACCTAAAATTTGAATCAAAGATTATGATAATTGCAGACTCTTATCTAATAGTAATTATCTAAAATATAAAATGTTTAAGTAATTAAATAGGCATGTACCATTATAGAAAAAAAAACACATACTTTGACATGACTAAACTTCTGAAATGGAATCGATTTTCATTGTGTCTATCAAAAATGAAGAAAATGGAAAACTCGAGAAAATAGAATGACATTTTATACAAATGGTGCTATGATTACATATAAATTGAATATTGAAACTCCACACAAGCTACTTACAACTAGATATGCAGAGAGTGAAAATGAAATCCATAATGGAGATATATAGTGAAGTGGTAGAGAAAAGGGAATTTCAACATAAAAAATCTGGACATCTCAGTTGAATACAAGAGTAAGTTAGGTGAAGTATCTTTGTTCCCAAAGGAAGAAAGTTAAAGCTAACACTAGAATGTTCAATTTCAAAGAATATTGAATATCCTTTTAGAACAAAATAAATAGAAGAAAATAAATATTTTTTTTTCCTATAACAAAGAACAGTTTATAAATTACTACTATTCTTTTATCAGGTTATTACTGCATAATTTCAAACTTACACATAATTTCAGAAAACCTAATTTATGCTGTTTAGCTTGATTTTCTTGCAACTGTTAATGTTCATCAAACATTTACATTTCCAGTCTGAACTTTAAATTACACTGTATAAATAAATACAATAGATTTCATGGAATTTCATACTTAGCTCAAAATTCAGAGCAAATGCATAAAAAGAACTCTGGATCTGGACACTTTAAAATGCATTTTTTTGTCCCTACTCAAAATGTGGAGAACATCCAGAATATTTTTGTTTTGTTTTGTTTTGGCACTGGGAAGCGAACTTGGGTCTTTGCGGTTGCATAGCAGGCGGCAAAACCACTGAGCTAAATCCTTGGCCCCATCCAGAATTTTTAAAAAAAATGTACATGTCACTGCAAGAGAAAAGGTAATGAGAAGACAACCAGAATATTCTTGTTGATATGTTTGAATGGATTATTATATTTCCCTATGACATGGCATAGGTAATGAAAAGAAAATGTAAAAGAAGTGATTTATGCAATGAGCAAAATGCCTGTGTCACCAAAGTCTAAGCTGCACTGAATGGTGAAACTGAACATCATTTGTTATTCAAATGAACTTTTTGGCTGACTTCTTAGAAAAAAAAGTCAATGAGTAAAGCAAGATAACTTGGAATAGGTACAAAAGAAAACAGATCAAAAACATGATTCAAACACTAAATTAAGTAAAATAGAAGAAAAGTAAAATAATTAAAAATAAAGTGAAAATAAGTTTCTTATAACATTTTAACACATAAAGATAATACCAGCATAGTCATGTATCTGATTGGTTATTTGTAGAAGAATCAGGGCTGGGGAGGTGCCTCAGTGGTGGAATCCTTACCTAGCATCTGAGCATCCCTGAATTTGACCCTCAGCACTGCAAAGAAAGAAAGAAGAAGAAGAAAAAACAAGAATCCTAATTTTAAGAAAAACAAAACTGTAAGTTAACAAGAATTAGTTGTTTGTTTCACCTTCCTCTTTTCCAAATGCTTTTTGTTCTGTCTTCAAAATCTTCATTTTATCTGACCCCAGAATTTCAACACAAAGTAAATAGAAATATTAAATAAATGGACTGAACTGAGGAACTGTGGAATTAGAAACCTACCCCAAAGTTGGTAACAGGTAGCTACTAACCTGGAAAGAAACTAAACAACTTTGGCAGACTGGGATTTAAATGAAAACTCCACACAAGTTCAGCTGTTTCCGACATACCAGAGTGCTGCAGAGAAGTCTCACCAGGGATGAGTCCTAAGCAGCTAGAATCAGAACATAGAAACAAAACACAGTGAGTTTTCTTTCCAAGTCCATGCTCTTGTTTATGTTGCTTCCTCGGTGAACCTGCATCTCTACCTGGCATAATTTGAAACAGTCTTTTTTGGGTGGATATATATATATAATTGTTATGTGTTTGCAATAGATTTACCAATAAAATATGCATAATAATTACTCTGCAATACATCATAATTACATTCATCTTAGGGAATTGGTATAATATATCACATCTTAATGAATTTTACTTTCCCTTTCCCTCTCCATCTTCTATTCTCCCTCTATTGCTAGATGCATGTTCAAGTTCAATTTCTTTTCACTTGTGACTTTTTCTGCAATCAATGCATTGCCATTTCTGTGTTTTTCTCTACTGAATTGTATTGCTTTATTTTCTACTTCTTTATTTATTGGCTTAGCTCTTTACTAAGATAGAAACACCATGAGAAAAAGAACACTATCAACTCTTATTGCTGTATATCGCAACACAATGCTTTGAATTGTGGTTATTCAATAACACAGACACACATACAGAAATACAGAGACTTGCAGAATAAAATACATGGGTACTTGGAAATGGTGAAAGTTATTCAGAACAAACTCCTTCAAGGTGAGATTTGACAGTAATATAAATCCAAATCAGAAGCAAAACATCAAAATAAAACTTGACCTCTGAAAATAAATATTTGGGTAGGAGGCCAGGAATTTGAATTTGTATCAAGTTCCCCACCAACACTGGAGCTTATTACAATTTATGGAATATCATGAGACTGGAAGAAATGAAGACATGAATTGTCTATGGACTTTGATTGGTGTACTTGTTTTATTAATAGCTTATGATAATTCTACTTTTTTTAATATTTCCTCTAAATATATAACTAATTCCTTCATGTGCAAAAGTTTAGAATCTCCACAGGTGAAAAAAGATCTGTGCTAAATGAGATTTTCATTACTGTTCTATTGTTGGTATAAATAATTATCACATAATAAATAGTTTTAAAAGATTACACCTTTGACGCTTCACAGTTCCTGTTGTTAAGAGTTTTGCAAGAAATCAGCATGGAGATACCTCAAAGAACTAGAACTGAAAGTTCCATTTGACCCAGCTAGTCCCCTGCTGTGTATCTTCCCCAAAGAATTAAAGGAATCACACCGCAGCAATACATGTGCACCCATGTTCATAGCAGCACAGTTTGTAATACCTAAAACTTGGAAGCAGCCCAAGTGCCCATCAGCTGGAGACTAGATAAAGAAAATGTGTGTGTGTTTTTTAAATAAAATTGAGTACTAGTCAGCCATAAAAAATGAGAAATTAGAGACATTTATAGCTAAATGGATGCACATTGAGATGATACTCTTAAGTGAAATAAATCAGACACACGTGTAAATGCCAAATAGTTTCTCTAGTGTGAGAAACTGAAAATGTAAATAAGGACTAAAAGATATAATAGATAATGTGAAATAGGAAGAAAAGGGGCTAAGGGGAAGGGGAAGTAGGAGGTAGAGGGTAAAGGAAAGAAGGGAATGGAATTAATATGAGAAAATGAAAAAGTGTAAATGGAGTCTTTGTAAATGAGGAGGGATGGAGGGGTCGAAGGGAGGGCAGGGGAATGGGGAAAAAATAAGAACCAAAACAGATTGTGTAAAGGTACAAATTTCCAATGATGAATGTCATTATATTGTACACCTAAAATGTACCAATAAAATTAATAATAAAAAAAAGAGTTTGGGTGTAGTATAGCTTCTTTGGATTTCTACTTAGGATTTCACAGCTCAAATCAAAGTGTTGGCCATGTCAATTCTACAGTGGAGGCTTAAAACGTTCATCAAAGACTGTTCAGATTGTGGATGTAAGACTGAGACACCTGTTTTGTTATTGACTCTCAGAGATGGGTGTCCCTTTCTCTCTAGAGGTCTCTATTCAGTGCAGTGTTTGTACATGAATTTGAGACTGAAATGACATTTGTATCATTTCAAGGTTTACAATCTCTCCAACTTGACAGTCTTCTTCTCTTTTACTTCCCTCATCTGAATCATCGCTCATTCACTCAAATCCAATAAAGTTGTTTTTAATACTTTGATGTAATTAGATTGGACCCATCAAAATAAGCCAGTGTAAAGTTGCAGCTCTAAAATCCTTTATGTCATTTAACATAATGTTCACAAATCTCTGAGATTACAGTGCCATAAGGTTTTGGAAATAATTATTTTGTCTGCTATGGGATATAAATAAAAGTCTTTAGTTCAAGAATCTTTCAGGTTCCTAAAGATTCCTCTGATAGATTTTCCTAAACATCTAACCATTCAATGTCATTCTTTAGGAAAAACAGAGAATTCAGTGTCAATCATGATTTTAGTTCAGCTCTTGCCTTCTCTGTGAGTCTTGTTAAATATTTTAATGTACATGTTAATTTGTTTTTTATGCTACCATTTTATCCTAGCTCATTGAAAAGAAAGTTTTGTTCTATTATCTGTTTGTTTCTTTGTAAGAAAGAATTGTTTTTGTCTGTGTTTTGTATTCTGAGTAACAACTTTGAAGTTAATGATACAGAGTGCATTAACTATTGTTATTCTCTTATTTAGTTATAAAATTTTGTTTTATTTTTTCAGAAAATAAAAAATTCTAATGCTAGTTGTAGTACAGCAGCATTTTGAATATCTATATCAAAATGTACAATTACATAGGAATTTCCATATTTAAAATTATTTAATCTTCTTTGTACATATTGCTGCTAATCTACCACCTCTTTCTTGTTTATACAGGTGCAACTATTGGTAGTTGGAAATCTGTTTTAAAAGTTAGAAATGGCTCCATTTCACTAATTCTGCCATGCTATATAATTGCTTGTTTTCCAATGCCACATTTTCCTGTTAAAATTTAGCTATATTTGCTGAGGCCAGTTTCTAAATTAGTAGTAAACAAGCATCAAACATTTGTAATGAAGCTAAGTAACAAAAGTTACTGTGTATAAATAATGAGTGACTAAAGAAGAAAGGTTTTCCTTAGGAAAACAATCAAACTTTTGTAAGAAAACTGAGGAATTCATATTGATAAACTTTTGCCAACTTAGACTTATTTATTGCTTAGTTGTTCTTGATTTTTCTTCTTCTCTTTCCTTTGTCCACAGAAAGGAACAATTGGTAGCAGACTAATGACTTAGGGAAGTTGACATAAATTTTTTCTGGTTTGACGAATCCCAGGAACAAGGCTATGCTTTTTATAAGGTTAATGCCATGGTATAGAAATTCAAAAAGATTTGAACTGCAAAACAAAGGAATTTTTCTGAGCCAAAGAGTTTTGATATTCAAGAATTATCAAGAATTATGATTTCACAGGCTACTAAGAATTTGAAACAATTTAATTCATTTCATTTCAGGTATACATTTCTTAAATTTTTAAAAAAGCCAAAGAGGATGTAGGGAGGATATAAATTAGTTTTTTGTGAGAACACACAACTTTGACAGAACTGTGATTTGTACACTGACTGTGGTACTTAAACGCCCATGATCTTTTTACTTTAAAACACTGTACAATGTTTCCAAGGGAGATCAAATAATTTAAAAGTATTCTTTAAAGCTATGGAAAATGGTTTAATATTCACAGTTAAAACGGATACTCTCTCTATTCTTAAATTGCAGTGTTTTCAATTATTTCATTTCTGCTCAAAAGCGTTCATTATTATTCTTATTATATTCCTTCATTGAAACAGTCAGGAAGTACATTGTAAAATAGTAAAAATATAAAACAAAATAACATACAAAATAATGAAACAGAATCCTGGATAAGGTCAATAAAATTCCTACCACCACTCACTAGCACTTTATGTTCTATTCTCAGAAATTACCTCTATCACTGATTCATTTGTTACATGTTCTCTCAGAAGTATGGAATGCTTATTGAAGAAATAAAAGTGTGTGTTTGTACTGGCATTTGTATGCAGACTTTGTATGCATATTGATAGAAGCATAACATGGACAGCGATAGGCCTTTTTTTTTCCTGATGGCTAGCTTGTGGTAATTTCTAAAAATATATCCTGATCTAGTTATTATATAGCACACTCCTGTAATTTCAGCATTTGGGAGGCTGAAGCCAAAGAATCTTGAGTCAGAGGCCAGCCCGGGCTATGTAATGAGGTTTTGTCTCAAATAAATAAACAAAATAAAAATACACTTTGAAGATAATTTGTCATTATATTGCATATAAATTTTTGCCTCTACATTCATAGTAATGCCGTATTATTTTATGTGTATCCTTAGGTACTAAGCCAATGTTCTATTAATGGACATTTAATTTTATTCAGTCTTTAATTATCACAGAAAATGTAGTAATTTGCATATGCATATATACATTTTATGAATGTGTCTGTAAATGGCATGCTTACCATGTAATTTCCAGGCCAGTGGGTGTATCTGTTTGAATTTTTATATGTTTGCATTGCTTTCCAAAAGCTTTGACCAATTTCTACTCTCTAACAGTATAGAAGAAGCTTATTTCCTCATACTTTCACCCACATAATTTTAACAGACATTTGTGATCTGTGCCAATGAAGAAAGTGAAAAATGATATCTCATTATTTGTTTAATTTACATTTAATTATGTACAAGATTGAGTGTGTTTTTAAATGTTTAAAAGCCATTTATCTTTGTTTTGGTTTATTACATTGAATAGATTCTTCATGCCCTGCCTGTTTTTCTCCTACATTTTGGTCACTTTTGTCACTTTCTTACTGATTTATAATTATTCTATTATAATAAGGAAATTAGGTTTTTCCCATCATGTGTGTTGCAAATTTTTTTTCCTGTTTATTCTCAAAATAGTCTCATGGATTATTTGGCCTCAAGAAAATTTTAAATTATAAGACTCAAATTTATTGTTAGTGTTTTCCTGTATTTCATCTGGAAATTCAACTTGTTTTACAAATTTGATTCTAGTCCCAGTTTATTTAAAAAGACTATGATTATGGGTTTTTTTAATGGTGAAATATATTCATTTTAATCTGTTAAAGTTGCTGTTTCTCATGGAATTTATTTCAATATAAGAAATAAGAGCAGGGCCAGGGATTTAGCTCAGTGGTTCTTCTGCCTGCCTCACAAGCACAAGGTCCTGAGTTTGATCTCTGGTACCAAAAAAAAAAAAAAGAAAGAAAAGAAAAGAAAGAAAGAAAGAAGAGCAGAGAAGTCCAAGATCACTGTCTAGTAAAGACCAACTTCCTTTCTTTGATGGCCATCTTCTTGTTACAGTGTCCTCACATGGCAGACAGAGAAGAGAAAAAGCAAGCTTTCTTCTCCTCCTTCTCTTTCTTCTTCTTCCTCTTCTTATTTTCTTCTCCTTCTCCTTGTCCTTTTTCCTCCCCTTTTCCATCCTCCTCTTCCTCCTCTTCATCCTCCTCCTTATCCCCTTCCTTCTCCCCTCTCCTTCCTTTAACCCTTCCCCTTTCTCTTTCCCAATTTCTTTTCCCTTTCTTCTTGCAGTACTAGGGATTGAAACCAGGATCTTCTCACTGAGATATATCCCCAGCCTCTCTTTTTAAAAATATTTTTGACAGGTTCTCAGTAAGTTACACAGGCTGAGCTGGAACTTGTAATTCTGGGATTATAGGCTTTGCCTGTTGGTGTAATGTAACTAATGTCATCATGAAGCCTCAAACTCAGGAAGTAATTATCTCCTGAAGGCACTACACCTCCAAATAATGTCTTAATGAAAGCTATGATTTCAACATATGCTTTCTTAGGAAACACACAAGTGCAATTCAAAACAGTTTTCTTATCTTTGTAATAAAACTAACTGTAAGGTTATTTTGAAGATTAAATTTTATGCATTTAAAAATCTCACAGCAATGATTAACACATAATTACTTATTGTATGTTGTAAGGGACAGGGGAAGGGGACGTTACCAGAACCTCTGCAGTGAGTCCTAGTCTCCTGCGAGCCACGGCAGCACATGGCGAATTACAGAAAAGGTAGAAAAATGAGACTAAGAAGCTGAGCTTTGGGTCTGATCAGTGCTGCTCTGGGCAGCAAAGACAAAGCCCCCAGCTTACCACACCTTTTATTCAGTACATCAGGAGAAACAAATGTAACAAATGACTTGCAGAGAGTTCAATAGTTCACATTGGGATAAACAAGGTGTAACGGAAGGCTTGCAGAGAATTCAGTACATCTCCGGCAAACAAGATGTTAATCAGTCCAAGAACAATGAGGAACTGAGCAGATGTTTGTTCTCCCAGGATGTTTCTTGTCCTGGAGAATCACAGCATCACTGGATCACTGAAGTCTCAGTTGTGACCGGAGGCCAAACTGGAGTTATTCTGTAGCTGGGCTGTAGGCAAGAGAACTAGGCTAACCAAATGATTTATCCCTAAAATTATGTAGCATTGCTCCCAACAGTATGTCAGATGTTATTCTTACTTGTTTACTAATTCATAATTTTATAATCACCATTTGTTTTAAATTTAAAATGTATACATGCATTCAAAATCTTGAAGTACAGTATTAAGTATTTTAGACACCAGCTGCCAGTTTGGGTTTGCAGTTGGCTTGCCCCTCCCACTTGCATCCAGGAGACCATGAGGACACCCCCGCCCCGCCCCCCCAACAGGCCCACCAGCCTCCGGCTTGGCCTAGCAGGTGCCTGTAACAGTAGCCTCCCCTACTTCCCCAACCTCTGGCCTATGGCTCTGCAGCTACCTAGTTCCACACTACAGAGGCAC
Organism: Heterocephalus glaber; assembly: GCF_053883595.1. Lineage (NCBI taxonomy): Eukaryota > Metazoa > Chordata > Mammalia > Rodentia > Bathyergidae > Heterocephalus > Heterocephalus glaber. The sequence goes on along the minus strand of NW_028258406.1, from coordinate 5,508,034 downwards.
AGGGGGACATAAAGGCCATTGTCCTGAGTTTCAGAAGTGAACAACAGAGAGAGGGCCTCTCCCAGGCTCCCTGATGAAAACTGAAGCCCACTAGAAAAGTGAAGAGAATCTCTACAATATAGGCAGGCCAGACCAGCGTACTTGGTAAGTTGGAGGGATCATCACCTCCCATTTGAACCTGGACTGTTTTGGGGGGAGGGACAGCTGGAACCTGTAGTGGAACCTTGCAGAGTTCAGTCCTGCAGGAGGACAGGGAGCTCAGTTTGGGGCTTAGACCCAGAGGTCTGTCGGGGTCTCGCAGGTCTGTGGCTGGCTTTCTGAGACTCATTGACTTATAGCTGACATTACCAGAAACAAACATGAGAAGACATTTAAGCAAATCACAAACTCAGGCCTACACCCTCCAAAAGGCAATTTCTGGGGAAAACGAGGTGGAAAAGTCTGATAATCAACCACCTGGACACTCTGAACTGATAGCACAGGAAGTAACAAAACAGAAGAATGAGGCTCTAGAAAAATTCAAAACAGAAATAATCTCCCAGATAACTACAGAGATGGTGAGCAAAGTGAAAGACATAATTAGAGGCTCTAGAACAGAAACAGATTTAAAAAAGAGATGAGTTTAGAAATATGCTGGAAGCCATGAATGCTCAGCATAAGAAAGAAATAGAAACCATGATTACCGAACATAAGAAAGAAATAGAATCCATGAAATAGATTCAAACAGATATTCAGGAGATTAAAAACTCCATTGAAAGCATGCATAACAGATTAAGGGAATCTGAAGATAGAATATCAGATATAGAAAACAGGATTGTGGTTAAGGACCATGAAAACAGAGATTTCTTGAAAATAGTAAGGGACCTCGCAAAATCAATCCAGCAGCTGCTGGATGATGCAAGGAAGAATAACATAAGACTGATAGGAGTCCACGAAAAAACAGGAGAAAATACAACCGACATAAAAAAAACTGCTTACAGAAGAAATAGTAGAAAATTTCCAGACAGAGGTGGAGAAGTGGACATACAGACAAGTGAGGCATATAGAACTGCAACTAGCCATGATCAAAAAAATCTACACTTAGACACATAATAATCAAGATCCCAGAAACCCAACAGAAGAACAAAATTCTACAGGCAGTTAGAGAAAAGAAACAAACCACCTATAAAGGAAAGTCAATGAGAATCACAGCAGATTTTTCAACTCAAATCCTTAAGTCAAGGAGAGCCTGGAGTCAAGTATTTCAAGCCCTAAAAGAAAATAGCTTCCAACCTAGACTGTTGTATCCTGCAAAATTATGTTTCAAAATTCATGGGGAAATTAGATACTTTCATGACAAAGAACACCTGAAAAATTTCATAAATACCAAACCAGCACTCCAAACAATCCTAAGCAATATCCTAGAAAAAGAAAATGAAGATAACAACTCTATGAGGCCCAACAGAGAGAAGCCACCAGGCAAGGTAAAACACTAAAGGGAAATGGGGAAAAATAAGAAATAAAAGAGCCAACAAAAGTAATACATCGTGACAACAATGAGTCAATATCTATCAATTATAACCATCAATGTTAATGGCCTCAATTCACCAATCCAAAGAAATAGATTGACAGAATGGATTAAGAAGCAAAATCCAACAATATGCTGTATACAGGAAAGACACCTAATGCAAACAGAAATACATTGACTGAAAGCAAAAGGATAGAAAACAGTTCTCCATGTCACAGGAACCCAGAAAAAAGCAGGGGTAGCAATTTAATTTGCAGACAAAGTAGATTTCAAACCAAAACTAATTAAGAGAGACAAAGATGGTCACTACATCCTTGTAAAGGGAACAGTCCAAGAGGAAGAGATGACAATCTTAAATATATATGGACCAAATATGAATGCCCACAACTATACAAAACAAATATCAATGGACATGAAAAACCAAATGCAACTGTAGTGGGGGATCCCAATGCCCTATTATCACAATTAGACAGACCATCTAGACAAACAATTAACAACTAAATTGAACCAAGTTCAATTCTTGAACAAATGGACTTAATTGATGTTTATAGAGTATTCCACCACACAAAAGCTGAATACACATTCTTTTTGGCTGCACATGGGTCATTATCCAAAATAGACCACATGCTAGCTCATAGGACATGTCTAAATAAATGTAAAAGAATTGAAGTTAACACCTGTATACTATCAGACCATAGTGCAATAAAATTGGAGATCAATAACATAAGAAACCACAAAACTCCTACAAACACATGGAAATTAAATAACACCCTCCTGAACAACCAATGGGTCACAGAGGAAATTAAAGAAGAAATTAGACAGTTTCTACAAGTAAATGATTATGCCAGTACAACATGCAGGAATCTATGCGACACAATGAAAGCAGTTCTATGCAGGTAATTCATAGCAGTCAATGCCCATATTAGGAAAACAGAAAGAACTCAAATAAATAACCTAATGCAGAACCTCAAGCTCCTAGAAAAATAAGAGCATAAGAAACTCAAAGCTCATACAAGAGAGGAAATTATAAAGATCAGAGCAGAAATCAATGCAATAGAGAATAAGAGAATGATACAAAAAAATTAATAAATCAAAGAGTGGGTTTTTTGAAAGAATAAATAAAATAGATAAACATTTAGGCAACCTTATCAAAAAAAGAAAAGCCTCAAATCCTTGCAATCAAGAATGAAAAAGAAAACACAGAAGAAATGGACAGATTCCTAGATACATACGAATTACCAAAGTTAAGTGAAAAAAATATAGAAATTCTAAACACCCCAATTGCCATGTGTGAAATTGAAAGCATAATTAAAAATTTACCAAAAAATGGAAGCCCCCGATCTAATGGCTTCACTGTTGAATTCTACAAGACATTTAATGAAGAACTATCACCATTACTCTTTAAACTCATCAAGGAAATTGAAAGGGAAGGAAGCTTGCAAATTCATTCCTGTAAGCAAGTATTACTTTGACTCCAAAACCAGGGAAAGACCCAACCCAAAAAGAGAACTACAGGCCAATCTCTCTGATAAATATTGATGCAACAATCCTCAGAAAGATACTGACAAACAGAATACACAGGGTTATCAAGAAGATCATACACCCTGACCAAGTTGGATTTATCCCAGGGGTGCAAGGATGGTTCAACATTCGTAAATCAATAAATGTAATATACTATATTAACAGTGTTAAGGACAAAACCATATGATTTCTCAATACATGCAGAAAAGGTATTCAACAAAATCCAACACCCATTCATGATAAAAAAACTCTACAGAAAATTGGATTAGAAGGTCTTTATCTCAACCTGATTAAGGCTATCTATGAAAAACCAATAGCCAACATCATATTAAATGGTCAAAAACTGAAAACTTTCACACTAAAGTCAGGAACAAGATAAAGATGCCCACTATCACCACTCCTGTTTAATATTGTTCTCGAAACATTAGCCACAGCAATTAGAAAAGAGAAAAAAATAAAAGGAATAAAGATAGGAAAGGAGGAAGTTAAACTGTCATTATTTGCTGAAGATATGATACTTTACATAGAAGACCCAAAATACTCTGCCAAAAAACTTCTAGACTTAATTGACAGATTCAGTAGAGGAGCTGGATATAAGATCAACACTCAAAAAACAATAGCCTTTTTATATACAAATAATAGACTCACTGAGAGAGAAATTAGGGAAATAATTCCTTTTACAATAGCATCCAAAAATATGAAATATTTAGGAGTCAATCTAAGACAGGAAGCAAAAGACCTCTATACTGAAAACTATAGCATTTTGAAAAAGGAGATTGAGCAGGATATAAGAAAATGGAAAGACATCCCTTGTTCCTGGATAGGAAGAACCAATATAGTGAAAATGGCCATACTTCCAAATTTAGTGGAATGCCAATTGAAATTCCACAAATATACTTCCCAGAACTAGAGAAAACAATCCAAAAATTCATTTGGAATCAGAAGAGACCTAGAATAGGAAAAGCAATTCTAAGCAACAGAGACATAGCAGGGATATCACAATCCCCAACTTGAAAGTATATTACAAAGCTACTGTGTTTAAAACAGCATGGCACTGGCAAAGAAACAGACCTGAGGATCTGTGCAATAGATTAGAAGATGCAGAAACAGCTCCAGACATACTCAGCCACCTCATCTTTGACAAAAGAGCCAACCATACTCATTGGAGGAAAGATAGCCTATTTAATAAATGGTGTTGGAAAAACTGGATTTCAACCTGCCAAAGATTAAAACTAGACACATACCTACCACCATGCCCTAAATTAAGATCCAAGTGGATTAAAGATTTAAATATTAAGACAGAAACACTACACTTGCTGGAAGATAAGTTAGGTAGATCTCTTGAAGTTATTGATATAGGAAAAGATTTTATGAACAAAACCTCAGTGGCATAGGAACTTGTACAAAGAATCAGCAACTGGGATCTTACCTTATTAAAAATCCTCTGCACTGGAAGAGAAACCAACAAAGCTAAGAGAAAACCTACAATGTGGGAAAAAATGTTCAGCAACTGTACTTCAGACAAAGGTCTACTATCTAGAATATATAAAGAACCAAAAGAAATCAGACCCTCCAAATTCAGAGACCCAATTCAAAAATAGCCATTTGAAATGAACAGATGTTTCTCAAAGAAGTAAAAGCAGCAAATAAATATTAGAAAAAATCTTCAATATCACAGTTTATTCAAGAGATGCAGATGAAAACAACATTGAGATTCCACCTCATCCCAGAAAGAATGGCTGCTATTAAAAAATCATCCAGTAACAAATGCTGGTGGGTGTGTGAGTAGAAAGGAACCCTTCTCTGTGACGGACCAGACATCACCAGTTGAAAGGTTCCTGAATGGGGGAAAGGAGGACTGAGAAAATAAGACAAAGAGACAGAGTCGGGAGGGCTCCCAAAACCGAGCAAGCAAGTTTATTTACACCTCTCTTTTATACACTCAGTGAGTTAGGTCATTAATCATGACCTTTATACAAAAAACACCTGCTTCCTTGTTTACTAGTTTTTGAGCATTCCCCACCCTCAAGGGCTACTTTGTTTCTTGAGGTTACAGAGCATTTATCTTGTTTCTAAGGCAACCTCTGAAGGTAAGCATCGGAGTTGGCAAGGACACGGTTCCCCATAACATAATCTCCTAACTATTTACAACGGAGGGTAAACTTAAAATGGAGCTTTTTTGGCTGACACCGCTCCCCACACTTCTCCATTGTTGCTGGGAGTGCAGACTGGTGCAAGCACTGTGGAAATCAGTATGGAGATACCTCAAAGAATTAGTCTTAGAGGTCCCATTGGTTCCAGCTATCCTCCTGCTAGGTATCTTCCCAAAAGAATTGAAAGAATCATACCACAGTGATATATGTGCACCCTTGTTTATAGTGACACAGTTTGTAATAGGTACAACTTGGAAACAGCCCAATTGTCCATCAACTGGAGGCTGGATAAAGAAGTTGTGGGGTTTTTTTTATAAAATGGAGTACTACTTAGCCATAAAGAATGAAAAACTAGAGACATTAATAGCTAAATGGATGCATATTGAGGCCATCCTCTTAAGTGAAATAAATAGGACACATATGTGTAAATACTGAATAGTTTCTCCAGTGTGAGAAACTGAAAGTGTAATTAAAGGTACACACGGATGAAATGGCCTAATAACATATTTCTGGGATTGTGTTTCCATCGCGTGTCATATGACTGTATCAAAATTTAAATTAGGGAGAAGTTTGGCTTATGTGGAGTCTGCTAGCTAACTGGAGTTTTTTTCCAGACCACTATTTGTTCAATGTTGGTTTTGGGGATCTTTCTGAAACAAATCACATCCTCTGGTGTCTTGTTGGTGCTTGAGATGCTTTTTTTAAGTTATATGGAAAAATGTTTAAGTGCTTTTCAGTTTTCTTTTGGTTGAGTTCTACTGTATTTGAATATTATTGTAGTTATTTTTTCCCTTGCATTCTTCTTTGAATGGTTTTAATTTTTGTACGTATGTGTGTTTGATGATAAAATTATTTTAAAGATTAAAAAGTAAGTATTTTAGTAATACTTGGATTATTTAGACTTTCTTATGTATAAATAAGTAGAAATAACCAGAACGTAATTTTAAACATTTTACATTTTTTTCTCATTTTTTCATTTTACCAAATTTCATTTACTTTTACTGACAGAGAAATATTAAGGAATAGTAGCAATACTGAATGTCTTTTTGTTTTCTTAAATTAATAGACATAGTTATCAATTATTTTCAACCAGTTTTGTATTGTAGTTTTTATGAAATGTCCTCTTCTAAGCATTTAATGAGTTATTGGTGACACATATGACTTTCCTCTTTCAGTTTTTAAGACAACTTTTGACATACAGTGGCATAGCTAAAGTTGTGCTGCTTAAAACAGTTCTTCAATTTGCTGCCCACCAACATATATGAGTATGTTTACCAATTTAAACAAAATTAAAATGACATATAGAAAAAGGTATAATTAATTTTTACAAATTTTATTTATTAAATAAAAATGCAGTAGTAATCTACAATTTTCTAATCTTAGAGTAGAAAATTAAAATGACCTATTAAAATAGTTTTTGCATAGATTTATTCATTAAATTAAATATATAGTTTAATATAACTATGATGAGAAATTTCCTCAACATCTTCAGCTACAAAAATCTGTTTACAGGAACCAGAGCCAGTATGCAAGTGCTATCTCTACTTTAGCCCATTTCATGGGTCAGTGCAGCAATTGAACATAGCAGCATCTCCAGACACATGAGTGCTCACACTAGAATTACTCTGGGGGAATGTTCCTAAGTTGGATTCATTCATAAATCCAACAAAATGAGTCTTATACACCTTTGTCACAAATATACATAGTAAAGCATAAAAGAACACAACACACATAAAAATACAGTAAATAAACCATTTTTAGTTTTACTATTACCTTAAAATGGTAAGGTAGACCAATGAGCTGCTTCCACAATTTGTTAGCAGCTATGAATATTCATAATGTGAGTTCCTTTGGTATCTGTGAAAGTTTGCAACTCAAATGTTAGAAAGTAGGGGACAGTGCAAATTGTTACTATGTAATTTTCCTTTTGGTCATTAATGCCCAAAAAATATGCTGCCCAAGCCGACAGCTCCTTCTGCCTCCTCCCACCCCAGCTGCACCACTGTAGTAAACTATCTTACAATTCCTGAGACAATTCTTTTATTTGAATGCTTTAATTTATTGTTGTATTTTATATGCTAATGTGATTTTTGGTATTCTTTTCTAAATACTTATGAATTTTTTTGCATTTTATTGTCATATAGTATAGCGTATTTGACATGTTTTAGAGTGTGTATAGTGTTATACTTGATTTATATAAAAGTTATAAAGGTGTTACTTATTGTATGTACTCTGGAAATTTAAGTATAATTATATCTGTCTATTCTTTAAACATTTGTTATAAACCTATTATGAATCTCTCTATTCCTAGTATTTTAAAAAAATTTGTCCAATCCAAGGCTTTGAGTAATTATGCTGGGGAAAAGACCAAAGAGAAGTTTTGTCAAATTTCTTAGCATTCACTACTTGGATAACCAAATGTCAAAAAACCCAGTCTTTCAGGTTCAAAATTTTAAGTCATTCTCTATACAATTATATAGGTCATTATCTTACAATTCATTAAATTTCCTACCTGTTTTCCTCAGAGAAACTCTCTGGACACCTCATTGACTGCTCCTCCCTGGGCTCTGACCACGCATGTACTCTTCCACACATGGGATGGTCAGGGACAAGATGCCAGCTAACCTAAGCATGGTGTCCATTCCCATCACACCCAAGTTACAGCAACACATGGCTATTTACTTACTACCTTCTTGGCACCCAAATGATGACTCTTCCATTTATAAAAAAAAAAAAAAATTCAGGCAATACACCCTAAGAAATTTATAGGGAGAGCAAAACTAAGACCATTTCTGTCTCATTCCACTTAGCTTCCTTCCAAATAAGACAGAAATTGTCACCATTCAAGTTCCTAGTGCCTCTTGTGGTTTCATTTTATACATTAATTCCTCTGCCATCCTCATCCTTCACATCTGTGCCATCTCCATAACTGAGTGGTTTGTGTTAACCAGCACACTGAGCAGAGTATTAAGTTTTAAAAATACAATATTTTTGCATTGAAATTATTCTAATAAGGAGAATTTCTTTTTAAAATCAGATAATTAAATATACATTATTAATTGAATAAACCTAAATCACAACATCTTAAAATTTTTGTGTCATTATAGAAGGAATTTATTTCTCAGTCCTCCAAAAATAAATTGTTACATTTCTCTTGCTGTTGTAGATCCAACATGTATAAGTCATACCATACATACCTCATCATTAACAGGGTTCACAAAAAGTTATTCCATTGATTAAAGTGCAAAGATACATACATTAGAATATGACTGGTGGGAATCTGGATTTGAAAAAATGTCTTTCATGTGATTCTGCTATGCCCCACTGAGATGGCAGGCCAATTCTTCTCCAATTTGAAAATTATTTCTTCCAATTAGGAAGCAGCCTCCAAAATTTCATTGTACTTCTACATAACAAATATAAATATTAGATACTATCCTTAGAAGTCCAAAGTTTAATACCACTATATAAAACTTCAGTATATTATGCTTTGTAAATTGCCCCAACTTATTTTATTCCTATGTAGCACTCTCCCAGTCCTTCTGTGTCTCTGTCTCTCTCTTAATCTCTCAAATGAAATAATTATTAAACATAGAATGGAAAAATCTAAATGTGAACAGCTGTCTGTGTATCCTTCACTTTTAACTCAGGAAGCATAGCATTTCAATGGAATATCAGCATGCCACTAATCAATTGGCCATGGCTAACATGGAATGACATTTAAGCAGCCATTTTTAACTTTTTTTTCCAATTTTACATCTCACCACTATATCCATTTTACTCTGCCTAATAGTCATTTATATTTCACTTTTTACATATTTTTATTCATTCAATGATTTACACCATTGATGCTAAGCATCATTTAAAACATATGAACCTGCAGCATATTTGTATTTTGCTTCAAGTCAATCTGTCTTCTAGTACAATTTATTTCATCTAATTTTTGTGCCAGTAGAAATGCTTCCATGTAATAATCTATTCTGGGTTAAACCTGTGCTATTTCTTCAGCTAAGAAATAACGATAATGACAATAAATAACATATTTGGTAGCACTCCAAAATGGCAAAAAATTTTAAATATATTAATATATTTCTCATTAAAAATTGATACTATATTTCCATGATCCACAATTAATATATTCCTGTTGCCTTCATCCCTAGTTCTTCAGTATTCAGCTAGTTTATTTAGCAAAGGAGTCTGAAAAGATCACTTAACTATTACTTTACAATTTTAAATGAAAAAAACTGGAGAGAAATATATATGTATGCAATTGGAAAACTCTCGGGCTATTCCTGCATTAGTAGAATAATTCATATGAATTAGTATTGGATCATTAGAAAAGTGAAGACCAGGTTGCTACAAAGGCCACCTATAGTATCACTACCACTATCATTAACAACAGCAAAAAACTAAATGGCATGCTTTTCTTGCTACAGGTCTTTTGTAGTAGTTTATGAACATAGTCTTACTTCAAAAGTATCCATTTGATATATATTTTGGTTTAGATCTAAAATGGCCTCCAAAGCCTCATGTGTTAGGAGAGTGATTGGATGATTGGAGCATTATACAGACTTGCTGTTAGGATATGGTTAGGTCAGAAGAGGCGGGTAACTGTGTGAGGGACCTGGCAGCCTATGTCTCCTCTCTGGGCTCCACCCTTACTCTCTGTTTCCTAGATGCCAGGAGTTAAGCATCTTTTCCTCTGCCATGCTCCTCTGCCACGTTATTTCTTCTCAGGAGCCAGTCAACTACAAAATAAAGCATGGGCCAAAATAAGCCTGTCCTGCTTTAAATTGTGTGTGGGGGGTATTGTTCTCAGCAAGAAGAAAGCTACTTACAATATAGAGGAGATATCACTCTTCACATTTTAGAAATGAATAAGCTGCATCGGATTTTAGCAAAACATCTAAGATCATGTAGAGTATCCTCCAAAATTATAATTCTTAGAACTGTCTGCTGACTTGCAAAAAGTAGAGTTTTGCCTTAATTTTAAATCACTTCAAATTCTGACTTTTTCTTTCAGCACTGAAGATATCATCTAACTTTTAGTTTATAAGCATATCACTATCAAATGCCTACTTTGCCTATTTCTTATCATCCAGGAATTATTACAAATTATAATGATGATTTCTTCCTCTCTTTACAATTCAGTCAGAAACAGAAAATATCAACATCTATAGATATGTAGAAGTATTTGAGGAAAATGGCCTTTCTTTATTTTCTACTATTTGAAACCACAAGTTTAACCAAATGCTAGCTGGGCCTCTATTTTGTCTCTTCCTTCATCATCATTAATGAGCCAGTGGACTTGCTGAGAATGTCTGCTTTTGTGATATATTGACTGTGAACAATTACTACCAGGAGAGACACCACTTTTAATGAAGTGATGTGGGCAAACCTCACAACTTTGTAGTGGAAATGAGAAAGCACACATTGATATTAGATTACTACTTTATTTACTCATGATTCTAAGTGAACTACCAAATCTTGTGATCTGCCACATATATTATCATTTACGTTGCCTGTAATTCACTTTAAATTTTTTGAGCACCAGAAATTTAATACTTATGCATAAGTTTGAATGACCTTTAACCTAACATGACTTAAGGGAAGTTGGTTTGTTTTGAATCACTGTAAAATGGAGACAGCCTTCTGGATATGTTTAGTTAATATTTGAAAAACATTATTCATTTAGCCATACTTTAGAATAACCACTACAATTGCTTCAACTGACTCTAAATACAATTTCACTGAGTGTGTTGATTGCACTATATATGTTAGAAATAATTTCTTACTAATAAACTGAAAAATATTCAAATTCATAGATGAGCTACATATATTGAATATAATTGGATTATTGTACAGAAGATTCTGATTTGAACAATGAATTAAGTATCTCTGGACAAGTAATTTGTGACCTACCTTAAAAACCCCATTATAACAGTTAACATTCCTTTATTGTCCCTAAGTAGCTAGTGGATTATACAAGAAGAATGTCATTATATCTTCTTGATATTAATCTTTGTGAAATTATATATCACTGTATCTAAAAGTTTGGGTCTTGTCACTCATTGAAGTGAAAAGAAAAGACTATAGCAGCTATGTAAAATAATATGGAGAATCTGCAGAAAAAATGGAAATGTAAATATCATATATATAATACTTCTTCTGGGTATAAATCCAATATAATTGAAATAAAAATTTTAAAGGAATATCTGATCTCTTCTGTTCATTGATACATTATTTATAATAGCAAAACTATGCTAACAAGTCAAGAACTTGTTGACAGATACATGGATGAAGGAAAGGTGGAATATTATATATGGAAGTATTATCCCAGGCTTGCAAAATAAGAAAATCTTATTAGCAAAACATGAATGGGCACCACAAGTGCTGACATTTTCCAAACTCATCATGTTGTGCACATTAAATATATGCAGTTATTTGTACTGCATATCAATTATAACCCCAATAATGCTGTTATTTTTGTTAGGGGGAGAAAGGATTGTATGCCTATTTTGTGCTTATGGACTAAAAGAGATTTTGTAGGTGGGAGCTAATTCTGTAGAAGACACTCGTAGTAGTAGTATTGTTTTGACATTCTTATATCTCATATCAATTCTTTTTATTTATTAAGTGTATTGATACATCTTAGATATATAATTTGATGAAATTCATCATTGGGAATTTGTAACTTTACATGATATTTCTTGATTCTTATTCTTTCCCCTATTCCATTGCCCTCCTTTCAACCCATCCAGCCCTCCCTATTTACAAAGGCTTTGTTTCTGTTTTTTCCTTTTCTCATGTTTATTCATTTCCCCTGCCCTCACACTTCCCCTTCGCACCTTTTCTTCCTATTTCACGTTATCTATTATACATTTTGATCCTTATTTACACTTTCAGTTTGTCACACCAGAGAAACTTTTCAGTATTTACACATGTGTCCTATTTATTTCACTTAAGAGTATCACCTCAATGTGGATCCATTTAGCTATATATGTCTTTAGTTTCTCATTCTTTATGGCTAAGTAGTACTCCATTTTATTAAAAACACACATTTTCTTTAACCAGTCTCCAGTTGATGAGCAATTGGGCTGTTTCCAAGTTTTAGCTATTACTAATTATGCCACTATGAATGTGGGTGCACATGTATCGCTGTAGTATGATTCTTTTAATTCTTTGTGGAAGATATCCAGAAGGGGAATAGCTGAATCAAATGAGATATCTAATCCTAGTTTTTTGAGATATCTCCATACTGATTTCCACAATGGTTGCTCCAGTCTACATGCCCACCAAAAGTAGAAAAAGTGTTGCTTTTTCCCACAAATCCTCCAGCATTTGCTATTGGTTCATTTCTTGTTAGCAGCCATTCTTTCTGGAGTGAGGTGAAATCTCAGCATTGTTTTCGTTTACATCTCTCGAAGGACCAGTGATGTTGAACATTTTTTCATATGTTTATTTGCTGTTTCTAATTCTTTGTCTGAGAAATGTCTGTTCATTTCAGATGCCCATCGTATGATTGGGTCTTTCAGTTTGGGAGGTCTGCTTTTTTAAAAGTTCGTTATATATTCTAGATATATACATAGCTTTGATTGAGGAACAGCTGGGAAAAAATTTTCCCACATTGCAGATTGTCTCTTTGCTCTGTTGGTAGTTTCTCTTACTGTGCAGAAGATTTTTAAAAAGAAGAGATCCCACTTGTTGATTCTTTGTACTAGTTCACGTGCAACTGAGGTTTAATTCATGAAATCTTTTCCTACACCAAAGCATTCAGGAGTTCTGCCAAACTGGTTTAGTGTTTGTGTTTCAATTTTAAATCATTGATCCATTTTGATTTTAGTTTAGTGCATGGTGATAGATATAAGTCTAATTTTAATCTTTGCCAAGTTGAAGACCAATTTTTCCAGCACCATTTATTAAAGAGGCTATCTTTCCTCTAGTGAGGTTGTTTGCCTCCTTTGTCAAAGATGAGGTGGCTGAGTATTTCAGGTGGTGTTTCTGCATCTTTTAATCTGTTCTACTGACCTTTGGGTCTGTTTCTTTGTCAGTAACATGCTGTTTTTATCATAGTAGCTATGTAGTATAGATTCAAGTTTGGGATTGTGATACTACCTACCTTGCCTTTGTTGCCTAGAATTGTTTTTGCTATTCTAGGACTCTTCTTGTTCCAAATGAATTTTTGGAATTTTTTTCTCAAAGTCCATGAAGTATGCTGCTGGCATTTCAATTGGAATTGTATTGAATCTATATAGGAGTTTTGGAAGTATGGCCATTTTCATTATATTTGTTCTTCCTACCCAAGAACAAGGGATGTCTTTCCATTTTCTGATATCCTCTTTGATCTCTTTTTCAAAGTGTTGTAATTTTCAGAGTGGAAGTCTTTGATTTCTTTAATTAGGTTGATTCCTAGGCATTTCAATTTTTTTTGGATGCTATTGTGAGAGGAATTGTTTCTCCAGTTCTTCTCTCAATGGGTGAGTCTGTTGTTCATGTACAGGAAGGTTATTGACTTTTGTGTGTTTACCTTGTATCCAGCTACTCTAATGAATTGATAATTAAGGGTAGAAGACTTTTGGTGTAATTCTTGGGTCTTCTATATAGAGCATCATATCATTTGCAAACAATGACAATTTAACTCCTTCATGTACTATTTTTATTCCTTTTATTTATTTCTCTTGTCTAATTGCTGTGGCTAGCATTTATAGAACTACATTGAACAGGAGTGGTGCTAGTGGATATCCTTGTCTTGTTTCTGACTTTAGTGTGAAGGATTTTAGTTTTTGACCCTTTAGTATGATGTTGGCTGTTGGTTTTTCATAGATGGCTTTTATCAAGTTGAAATAAAGACAAGTCTATTTCAATTTGCTGTAGGGTTTTATCATGAATAGTTGTTGGATTTTGTCAAAAGATTTTTCTTCATCTATTGAGATGATCATGTGCTTGGCTCTATTAATATAGTGTATTACATTTATTGATTTGCATATGTTGAACCATCCCTGGATCTCTGGGATGAATCCCACTTGGTCAGGGTGTATACTCTTCTTGATAATCTTCTGCATTCTATTTACCAGTATCTTATTAAGGATATTGCATCTATGCTCATTAGTGAGATTGGCCTATAATTCTCTTTTTTGGTTGGGTCTTTCTCTGCTTTGGGGATCAAGGTGATGCTTGCTTCCAGGAATGGATTTGGGAGTATTGATTCCCTTTCAATTTCACTAAAGAGTTTAAATAGTACTGGCAATAGTTCTTCTCTAAAAGTCTTGTAGATTTCAGCAGTGAAGCCATCAGGACCTGGGCTTTTCTTCATTGATAAGTTTTTAATTATGTTTTCAATTTCATTCATTGATATTGGGTTATTTAGAATATTGACATCTTCTTACCTAAACTTTGGCAATTCATGTGTATCTAGAAATCTGTCCATTTCTTCTGTGTTTTTCCTCTTATTGGCATATAGGTTCACAAAGTAGGCACTGATGATCCTGTGGATTTCTGCTTGGTCCATTATAATTTTACCCTTTTCATTCCTAATTGCATGGATTTGGGCCTTTTCTTTCCTTTTTTTGATAAGGTTGGTTAAGGATTTGACAATTTTGCATATTCTTTTGAAGAACTCTTTGCTTCATTGATTTTTTGTATTGTTTTCTTAACCTCCAGTGCATTGATTTCTGTTTTGATCTTTATAATTTCCTCCCTTGTATGAGCTTTGAGTTTGTCCTGCTCTTCTTTTTATAGAAGCTTAAGGTTCCACATTAGTTTGTTTATTTGAGCTTGCTCTATTTTTCTAAATGAGTATTTATTGTTGTAAATATTGCTCATAAGACTGCTTTCATTGTTTCCCATAAATTCTGATACATTGTATTGGCATTGGCATTTAATTATAGAAACTCTGATTTCTTCTTTAATTTCCTTTGTGACTCAGTGGTTATTCAGGTGTGTGTTGTTCAATTTTCATGTGTTCATGAAATATTTGTGGTTTCTTTTGCTATTAATCTCCAATTTCATTACACTATGATCTGATAATATACATGGGATAACTTCAATTCCTTTGCACTTACTTAAACATTTTCTATGAGCAAGTACATGGTCTATTTTGGAGAAAGACCTGTGTATAGCTGAAAAGAATGTGTATTCTGATTTTGTGGGGTGGAATACTCTGTAAACATTTGTTAAGTCAATTTGTTCAAGAGTTTGGTTGAGCTCCAGTATTTCATTGTTGATTTTTGTCTAGTGGATCTATCTATTTGTGACAATGGGGTATTGAGGCCCCCAACTACTATTGTATTAGTCCTTATTTGATTCTTCACATCCATTAGTATTTTTTCTATATAGTTGGGTGCACTAGTAATTGGTGTATATATGTTTATGGTTTCCATCTCTTCCTCTTGGATTTTTCCCTTTACAGGGATGTAGTGGCCTTCTTTGTCTCTCTTAATAGTGTTGGTTTGAGATCCATTTGACCTGTAAAGAAGATAGCTACTTCTGTTTTTTTTTTTTTTTTTTTTTTTTTTTGTCCTTTCACATGGAGCATTGTTTTCTACCCTTTAACTTTCAGTCTATGAGGTTCTTTTTGAATTAAGTGTGCTTTTTGTATGCAGGATATTGTTGGATCTTGCTTCCTGACCCATTTTGCCAGTTTATTTCTTTAGATTGTTGAATCAAGACCATTGACATTGATGGTTATATCTGAAAATGTATTGACTTATCCTCATCATGACCTTTTCCTGTTGTTGGATTCTCCCCCTTTGCATTTAATTCCGTGTCTTCCCTGATGGATTCATTCTGGTGGACTTCATGAGGTTGTGACCCTCATTGTCTTTTCCTAGGATATTGTTTAAAACTTTTTGGAGTGCAGGTTTGGTATTCATGAAGTTTCTTATGTGTTCTTTGTCCCAAAAGTATCTTATTTCTTCATCAATTTTGAAAGATAGTTTTTCAGAGTACATCAATCTGGGTTGGAGGTTGTTTTATTGTAGGGCTTTAAATACTTTACTCCAGGCTCTTCTTGCCTTGAGTGTTTGTGTTAAGAAGTCTGCTGTGATTCTGATGGGATTTCCTTTGTATGTGGTTTTTTCTTTTCTCTAACTGCTTGTAGTACTTTGTTCTTCTGTTGGGTTTCTGGAATCTTGATTATTATTTGCCTAGGTGTATATCTTTATTATCACAGCTAGTTGCAGTTTCATATATCCCACTTATCTTTATATCAAATTCTTTTCCCATGCTTGGGAAGTTTTCTGCCATTACTTCTGTGAATAGTTTTTTATGTCATTTGCAGTATCTCCTGTTTCTTTATTGACTCAATCTTATATTCTTCTTTTTTTTTTCTTTAATTTATTTAAGAATTTTACAAAAACAAGACCAAAAAGACCCCAAACAAAAACAAAAGGAAAACCACAAAGAAAACCTAAATGCAGATCTTGTTATGCTTCATGAGTGATGTTTTTTCTTTGCAAGAGTGAACCCTGCTGGATGCAGCCCACGCACATTGTTACTGCATGAGACCAGTACTCAGGAAATTTCCGTATCAAAAAGGCAGGATGCTCACTTCAGCACTCACGCTGCTCAGACCTCAGAGGAAGGCCGCAGTGTGTCAGAGGACATAGAGGATGCTCCTGACAGAGTGGCAATGCAAGAAGGAGGCTGAAGAGCAGGGAACACAACACCCCTGGAGTCTGTGTCCACTCTGCTTTGGATGGTCTTTGACTTCCACCGGATGATGTCTAGAGGCACCAGACAGGGAGGAAGGTCTACGCCTACTTAGAAAACAGCCTTTGCTTGAGGAGGTAGAACCTGGCAAAAGTTTTATTGCAGAGATACAGCATACCTCTTCCCACCTCTCATGGTTGATGGTAGATACAAGTGGTTGTTGAAAAATAATATCAGTAGTTTGCAACTTTAGTATAAACCATGAACAGGATGATTTTTCCTGATTGTGCTGACTGCAGTATGTTACATACAAAAAAAGCACTCTCTGCCCCAAGAAGTAGGAGGCAGGGGAAGGCTCAAGCTTCTCTAATCTCTTCAGTGCCAAACACTACTACAGCCTGAAAAGCCCTCAGAGTGCACTGGCCACATCACCAAGGCCTGAACAGGCACTGGGATGGTGTCTGGGTTGAGGGGGGCCAGGCACATTCTCCCCGAGGGACCTGCAGACTGTCCTCCAGCTCCAAGCTGTCCTGACCCCTTCTTTGCATCATCTAGCAGCTGATAGATTGATTTCTCATGGTCTCTTGCTATCATTAAGAAATCTTTCTTTTCCTGGTCACTAATTGCAGTCCTGTCTTCTATATCTGATATTCTGTCCTTATATTGGCTCATTTTGCTGCATAAAATTTCAATGGAGTTTTAATCTCCTGGATATCTGTTTCCATCTGTTTTATGGATTCTGTTTGTTTCATATGCTAGGATTCCATCATCTTCCTCAGGTCCTCATTTTTTTTTTAAATCTCTGTCTGCTCTATAGTCATTTATCATGTCTTTCACTTTGGACATAATCTCTGTTATCTGAGAAATTATTTTTAATTCTATTTTTTCCAGATTCTATTTTTTGGCCAGGTAAGGGAGACCAGCTGGTTGAGTTTCAGATTATTCCATCTCATTTCCCCTTGGCATTGCCTTTGGTGATCTGAAAGTCCGGTTTTGAGACTTGTTTAGGTTTCTTCTCCTTTCAATCAGTGCAGTCTGCTGTCCCTTTATTAAGGTGACGTTTTGCTGTTCCAGTAGGCTTCAGTTCTCAATAAGCCTCAGAGAGGCCTTTTCTCGCTGCTCACCACTGGGGCAATTCCGATGTTATCTGGGTGGATCTTTGGCTGGGGCCTTTGTGCCCAAGCTGCTGGTGTCTGGGTGGCCTTCTGCCTGAGGTCTGCACTGCCATGTCACTGGTGTCTGGGCAGGCTTCTGGATGGGGTTTGCACACAGTTACCAATGGTATCTGGGTGGGCCTCTTTCTGGGGCCTGTGCACCTGTGCAGCTGTTTTCTAGGTGGGCCTCTGGCTGGTCCCTGCTTTCCCAAGACACTGGTGTCTGGGTGGGGCCCTGGCTGGGTCCTCCACACCTGTACTGGTGTTTTCCAGGTGGGCTTCTGGCTGGGGTCAGCACTCTTGTCTGGGAAGGCCTCTGTCCCTCTCATCTCCTTTTAATCATAAAAGATAATGATGGATAGCAACTAAAAGTGATTCACATCAAATTCTCATAGAGCAACAAAAAATGTCTATCATAGCCTAATAATTTTTCTTAATTTGTGGGTCATATTTTTATTAGTTCTTACCTGATGCAAGTTTTTATGGTTAGATGTTTAGAAATAGGTTTAAAGGTTTAATACAATATGCCATTGTTCCTTGAAAAAGCATATTATTTTTTCTGTTACTATATTCATTCTATTGCTGTTCCACGGTATGGTCTCAGTTCCATAGCATATCCTAATTCTCACAGAGAAATCTTAAATATACATGTCAAAATGTATAATTGATAATTGAAATAGGAAAAGGTCTAAAGGAGTAGGAGAAATGAGAGGGGTAGGGGAAAGGAAAGAAGGGAAAAGAAAAAATATGAGAAAAGGAAAAAATGGAAACAAACAAATAGGGAAGGAGGGAGGGGGTAAAGGGAGGGCAGAAGAATGGGGAAAAGATAAGAACCAAGATACATCATGTAAAGGTACAAGATCCCAATGATGAATGTAACTGTATTTTACACCTAAAATGTACCAATAAACTTATTAAAAAAAGAAAAAGAAATAATTTTTCAATTCTTTCCACCCACTATAGGATTTAGTAGGTGTACAGTATTTTTTAGAAGGCTAAAGTCCAAACTTTCTGGCTTACATGCTTGTTCTAGTTCACCAAAGAAGTCCGAGTAGTAGTGGGAAGTGTGAAAATATTTGTTGGAATATTTGTTGGAATATCTAAATTTTTAAAATAAAAGACACCTGAAATTTCAGGTTCTTGAGTCACCTCATATATATTCTTTATCAATAGCAGCACAGAGTAATTTTTGCCCATTTTCTATCTCTCATAAATACTTAGTTTTCTGCAGCTATGGATCATGAAAGGAAATCCTTACCTAGATCCAATTCCTCATCTAGAATACTTGATCAAATTTAACTTCCATTAGTTATTTTGATATGACTGAATCACAGACATGGATAGACACACTATCTTCGCTTACAAAAAGGAGAGGAAGATCAGTATCAAAACTCAGAAAAAGTTATTTTTCACAGCTTCTACAAAATCTGTAGTCACTCAAGGAAAAGACTTCGTACAATTTATTATACCAGAATCTTTTATAAGAAATTATATTCATAATTTTATGTTGTTCATCACTTAATATATCACATAGATAGCCAGCATTTTCTTTTACTAAATTATATATACCTCGTGGAGATAATATATTTACTTATCTAATCAATACACTTTAAGTGTTTCTTAAAGTTTCTGTTTTGTAACACATTATAAAAGTATAATTATACATGTGTAAAATAATTTCTGCAGACTAGGTCATAAAATCGTTTACAATATTTGAGTCATACGGTGAATGACATTAAATCCAATGGGTGATATCATTAACAAGAGCATGACCCGATAGCAGTAAGTCATAGCAGAAAAATAAAACAAACAGAATCAATAACATTAGTGAATTTCATTTCCAGTTTCAGCAATTGTTTGTCCTGTATCCTTGCAAATCTGATCACTGAGGGTCATAGGTCAAAATTAGAGAAATATGAAACAGAAAAGCAACTAACACTTTTGTAGTAATAGTGAATATTTGCCTGTGTACCTTGCACTCCCTAATTATTGTTTCTTTAATTGTAAAATGATCTAAATACAAGCTCTGTTATCAAATAATTTTGTAAACAAATGCAAATTCTAAAAGGAAATTCAAATTTGTTGGTGATTACAAACAGAAAAAGTTAGATAATTACAAAAGACAATAAGAGTACCAAATAGTAATACTAGTATGAAAAACTTTGGTGTGAACACAGTAGAAAGAAATGTTTTTCAATGTGGAAGTCATCTAAGTGAGTTAAATCTATCACTGAATAAAAAACAATTTAAGAAATGACAAAAAGGAAAAAGCTAACATCTGAGCCATGTCTGATGAAAATGATTAATTTTAGAGAAAATTCACCTCAGACTTGTGATTAAATTACTGTTTCCTTCTTAGAAGAATCAGAATTTTCTTTCACTATAAATACAGTGTTCTATTTCAAATGTTTCACAACATAGAAATAAGTTTTTTTCAAATTTGGATCAGTGTTATAAAATCTTAGTGACAAGATTTAAGAAAGTTCAACATTTGAGTTTTTATATAAAGGACAACAATAAAGGAATACTAGAGAAGCTGTCATGGCTCCAAAATATTTTGAAACAGGCTATCATATATTGTGGCATATGCTTATTGAAAACAGTAAATATAAAAAACTAACATGCAATCAACACCTTTTATAGAATGTAATGGATATTCACAAATGTATCATGCCTTCCTGTATTATTATAAATGTTGAAAGACATGATTGAAATACATGCTGCGGATGCACTTTTAAACGAATGTGAATTCTGAGAGGAATTTTCAGTTTGTTGATGTTAAAGATTAGAAAAATCAATGGGGTTCAAATAGTAAATATTTTCAATATGTATTTAAAGTTCATAAAATTTTTACCTTCACTTTTCAATATGAGATTTGACTCAGAAATTCTCCTCAGCTCAACTAGATCTAAGCAGAATCTCTCTTATTCTAGACTCTGGACCTCCCTTTTCTTAGACCATTTACTTTAGAAAATTTATAGTTGCAAACAATTTATCTTTCCCCTTGAGATTCAAATATTTTTCAAAGCCTCTGGCCTTATTATTATCCAAGAGTGGGTTTCTCACAGAACTGAGAGCTCCATTTTGAAATGTGAATAGCAAGGGAGATTGTATCCTCCGATCCCATTTCTGTGGTATGATAGGAGCCTAAACTTTGACCTCCAACCCTCTCACAGAGTGCCTTGCTCAGAGTTGCAAACCATATGAGAAAGTGAACAAATGGAAACAAAGTCTTTGTAAATAGGGAGGGGTAGAGGTGTTGAAGGGAGGGCAGGGGAATGGGGAAAAAAAATAACCAAGATAGATTACATAAAGGTACAAATCTCCAATGATGAATGTCATTATATTGTATACCTAAAATGTACCAATAAAATTAATAAAAAAGAGAAAATTTTAATTTGGGTAAGTCTAATTAGCAAACACAGACATATTTTTATCTTTACCCCAGCTCTTAATAACTCCTATTCTTTATTTGAGTAGAGTTGAGTCAAACTGAGATCTAGCTTCTCTCCTCTAATGCAATTGTCTTGAATTAAGTTCTCTTTGCCTGTGTTAACTTTTTCCCAGTAAAATTTTCACATTGATAAGAATCACTGAAAATAAAGCAGCATGAGGGAATAAAAAAACTATACACTATGTTTATACAGACTGGTAAAATATGTTCTCTCTCCAATAAGATATCTGAAGAAAGAAGAGGTAAGAATATAATAATTATGTAGAACCTGAATATTCTATACAAAAATGTCCAGTGAAATCCTCGATGTAGTCATGTATCTGGAAAGTCTAAAGAAGGTCAAGGCAATAATTTTTTTTCACTGAGCATCATTATGTATGGTGTCTTCTAAAGACCAATTTCTATCATACTCAGATAAGGAAATTGAGGGCCAGAATGGTTTGCTGTTTTATTTCCATAAAGTAGAATTTTTTTTATTATGAAAACAATTCAGTAGTCAATGTAACTTTGTTTCTGCTATTAAATTACCAATTGCAAACAACCCCATCAGTTCCCATCATGAAATTTAATCATTCCTAGAATCTTAACATCATGAAAACTTTATGTAATACATTATAAATACCAAAAGAAACTTTAAAAATAAAAACCTAAAAACAAGCAAAGGAGATGTGAGCTCTATATATTTTGTAATGGGGGTTGCAATTAAGTGATGAAGGTATCTTTGTAGAGCAGGGACACAGCGAAGACAGTCAGGTTCATAGGCCCAAGTGGCTGACATGGCCTGGCTGATGTGGCAGACAGCCATAGGAATGACCACCTGCTGACTGGAAATTGCCCTTTGGGAAACCTTTGCAGATGTACAACAGTTATTCTTAGAGATCATCAGACACTCACTGGAAATTCCCTTGACTTTTGTGAAACCTTTTGGAGGTGTAGAGCAGGTTTTTGGGGGGTCTGCTTGCATTCACTGGAAAGTCCCCCAAACTCCACGCTCATTCCACTTACAGAGCATTCTAGCAACGAAGGCTAAGATACTAATTGGCTTAGGGTTCTTATAAGAATGGGCACAGCAGAGATCCCATGAAAACAAGCTTATCTCCCGAGCATCTCCCTGTCCTACAAGCTTATCGTTTGGCATTCCCCCATCTTGGCCATATTATAAGTAAACCTCTGAGTCGCACTATTTTCGTTTTCTGACTCCCTCATTTTCTTCTTGGGGGCTCTTCCGCTCCATCCTTGGAGCTGACTCCAGCGAGTCAGCCTCGCTCCATCCTTGTGTTCCTGGCCAGGATAAGAACAACAACTCGAGGAATGGGAGAGTCGTGCCATGTAAGATCCCTAGATCTGCAGACCCGCATCGTGACGTTACAGTGGAAAACTGCTTCATAAAGCATCTCCTTAGAAATCTCAGACCAATGTAAAATAGAGGAAAAATGGGAGAAGAGATTCAAACAGTAGTTTTAAACCACCAAAATTAATGGTAGCAATGAAAAGGATAGTGTAGAACTCTAGCTTTGGAGTTTGTCAGATAACAATCTTTAAATATGCTCAGACTATGATTTCATCATTTGTATAACTTAGATATTAATATTTTTATTGATATGACAATTCACAGAGTTGTTATAAGGATTAAATGAGGTAATGTATTTAAATTCCTTATGATAGCACATGCTGAGTTAGAAAAAGTCAGCAATTTTGCTCACTAGTATTTTTATATTTTTACTGAATTAACTGCAAAACCAGTAAATTTTTGGTGAAAGTTTAAACATTTAAAAGAGAAAATATTGTAATAAATGACTTTGCAGTTCTGTCTCAAAATGCTTAAGTTTTCTCTATTCAGCAAAAAAAAGTCATTATGAAACCAATTCCTATCATCCTATTATTTAAACCATAAGCATTTTAAAATAAATCTGCTGTTTAGGAGCTTTTAAAATTAATGACTTCTCAATATCATTCTCACAGCTAAAACACTAACAATAATTCCTTAATTTTATTAATTATCCAATAAGTGTTCAGATTTCCCTCATTGTCACACTTTTCTTAATTTGTGAGTTTTGAAATGAAAATCTAATATTCATATATTGAAATTGGTTAATATCAATTTTAATGTTTTTATCTATAATTTCTCCTTATATCACTTCCCTTCTGTTTTTATTTTTATAGTTTAAATTTAAGACTTTATATTCATAGAATTCTATACTGTCTTACCCATTGTAACTATAATACAGTGAAAGTCTCAGAAAAGGATGTAAGTAATTGGTTACTAGGTTTTTCTTTTTTTATTGAATGGAGAGGGGTGGCAAAGAAATTACAGTTCAATACAAAGGAAGTGTTCAAGAGAGGGGGTGTGGTCCTGACCAGGCAGGTGGGAGCCAGAGTGAAGCAGCCACTCTGTCTTGGCAGTAAAATCAATAAAGGCAAATTGTTTGCAGCTGCTCACAGAGTTCTTCCCGATAAACAAGATTTTGTCATTAAAGATTACAGAATAAGAGGGTGCTACAAAATAGTCTATGGTCCTTACCAGATAATCCCAAATGAGGTAATCACTTCACTTGCACCTTCTGATCCTATCATGCAAACCATTAAAAGGAATTTCCTGGTATACAGCAATGATTGAAGTCAATTTCTAAAAACTTGCCACATCTATTGTACCGTATTCTCTGCTTTTTTTTTTTTGAGGCGCTAAGGCAATAGAAATAAAATGAACATGAAACAATGATGTTTATGTAGAGTTGTTAATTGAACAACTACAAGAAAGTAAATATTTCAATCTGTAGCTGTGTACAAATACGTTTTACAAAAATTTATAGTGCACATCCTGAAGAATTTGACTGATTAAGAGGGCATGAATAAATTCAGCTAAAAGACTACCAGAGTTCAAAGAATAAAGTAGGAATTTGCAGTGTATAAATTCAGAATTTCTAATATGTTAATGAGTACAGATAATATGTTAATGAGGACAGGTAAACTTGAGTTCACTGACATCCAGATGCACTAATGATCCTGAGGTGTAAATTTGTAAAGGAATACGGAACATTGAAAAAAAAATCTGACAGTTCAGCAGGAGAAAGAATAATAAAAGTCAGAAAGACAAACTCTCACCAGTGGAGAGTATAACATATTATGGGATAAATATGCCTATATATGCCTCAGAAACATCAGACCACATATAGCTCTGAAAAATGACTAAATCTTGTGCACTTAGGCAAATAATCTGATTTTTCTGAATCTCCATTTCTTTCTTTTTTCTTTTTTTGGTAAAATGAGAATTATAGATATTTATTTTAGATACTGTAATTAGAAAATAACACATAAATGTAAATTATCTACTATAATGCTTTGTGCTTAATGATGTTTACAAAACAGTAACAAGTGTTCCCTACCAAAATGGAAACAACATAAATATTAGACACTCAATGTTGTAAGACACTTAAAGTTAAGTTGCTTTAATCACAATACTTGAAATTAGAAAGTGGAAGATGTCATTATTATTGTTTTTAATTGTCTGTGACTTCTCTACCAATGGTTGGTTCAATTGGCATTTACACACTTCTAACGTGGAGTCAATTTCATTTTGAATTTCAACATTGTGTTTCCAAATGCACATAATCACTCTTGTGAAATCGGAATTTTGCTTTTATTTCAATCTAAATTAGGGACTACTCTTGCTTTCCTGCTAAGCATATTAATTTAGAATGTAATTCATTATGGTTTTGTAGGCTAGACTAAATATTTTTGTTGAGAGATGTGGAGACAAGTGCATTTTTTTTCAAAGCATGATTTTTTTATTTATTTGAATTTGAATAACAAACTTACAAATTATAAATGCACATTACATGGTGACAAAGACTGGATAGAAAGAGGTCACAGTATCTTTACCCACTTTCTATAAACTAAAATATGGACTGCATTAAATGTTCCTTTAGAGAATCCCAGGATTATTTCTTTTCCAATTCAGAACCCAACTTAAATTTTTTTATTATTATTTATATATTAATTGGTACATTTTAGGCATACAATACATTTACATTTATCATTGGGTGTTTGTACTTGAACATGATGTATCTTAGTTCTTATTTTTCCCCCATTACCTATGCGCCCTTCACCCCCACCACCCTTCCCTATTTACATAGACTTTGTTTCCTTTTTTTTTCTTTCTCATAATTTTTCCTTTCCCTTCTTCCCTTTCCCCTCCCCCTCCCGCCACCCCTACCCTGCAGGACCTTTTCCTATTTCAAATTATTTTAAAAACATGACCATCACAGTATTCAATATGTAATATGTCTTCTTTAGATTTTATTGACAATAATGATGATAATGAGTCTATTTCTGATCTTTGTGC
Organism: Heterocephalus glaber; assembly: GCF_053883595.1. NCBI lineage: Eukaryota > Metazoa > Chordata > Mammalia > Rodentia > Bathyergidae > Heterocephalus > Heterocephalus glaber. The sequence goes on along the minus strand of NW_028258406.1, from coordinate 5,482,254 downwards.
CTACAGCAATCATTTTGAAGCTGTTTCAAAATTTTATACAAAATTCTCCTCTGATCTTTTCTTCAAAATATACAGCTGGCCTCCATTATCTCAGACATGCTTCTGTGATGAGTGTGCTTTGTGTTGTTCATTTGTTTCTTTCTCTGTTTGCTCATCTGTTTTCCTGGCTGTGACTTTTAGCCTCCTCATTTGTCTAAGTAAAAATCATCCTTGACTTTTTCCTTCTTTCATGTGCATCATTTCTTGCATTCTGGCCACTTCCTTTGATAGCATCTGCAACACTTTGCGTTAATTGATATTCTCTGTGAGTTGCTTAATAATAAGCATTATTATGTCTCTGCACAGTTAAGGGAAAAAAAAAATCTTGTCCTGGTTTTGACAAAACCCTATAACACAAATTAGTCTTGACTTGGGAAACTGTAAGATAATGAAAGGAAAATAAAGGCAGAAGCAACTTCTCAAGAATTTCTTTTAAATGTGATGGGTGTGTGAGATGGAGTTAACTTGTTCACTGAAGAAAAAGTATCTACATTGCCAACATATTTTTTTTTGGAAATGAATGAATTATATTTAATCCTTAAATATATATATTTTTAGAAAGTCTATGATTATAATTGGAGAAAATTTTAATTAAGCTTAATTATGCAAGCAAAGACTAGTCGATAATATACTGTATATATACATATTTCAAGATAGTATCTCTCCTAATGTTTTAAATGCATGTAAATACTTTGACCACATCAATGATAATGTTATAAAATAAATGTTTATGTCTTTTCCAATGCTTAATTCTCAGAGAAGGACAAAACTGATAATTAAATATTACTTTGTTCAAGATGACCAAATTATCTAACCACTCTTTAACTTCAAAGTTCACTGTATACTCTACTGAAGGCCAGATAGTTCTTCTTTTTGTGTCTAAACCTGCTCTTGGGATTTTTCATTCTACACTTTTCTGAAGAAAATTCTGTTTAAAATCCAGAGCTCACATAGTATGGAGTTTCTTCATTGCTTATAATTTGTGAAGTAAAAAGCTATAAAAGATCATTTGCAGTTCAATCAAGGTTTCTGCTAATGCAGTGACTGTTAGGTACATGAACATGTCAGCTAATACTAAGAATGACATAAAGACTGTTCACCCAAAACGAAGACAGGGCACAAAAGATAATATAAAATCCTTTCATATGGAAATTAAACTTGACACTGTGAATCCTGGTAGGAGGCCAATGACTTTATTTCACCCACCACTTTTCTGGGGTTAACTGGAGTTTGAAAAGAGACCTAGGTTTACTGTGGTTTTTCTTTCACTAAAATGATAATTTTTGTAAAAACTGAGGTCTCTCTCTCTCTTGCTCAGACTATCTTCAATTTTCTAACTTGAAAATATTCCTGCGTACTTTGAAATTTCTAGCTAATTTTTTCTATCTCTTTTTCTCCTTGTTTTACTTCATTTTATGTTGGTATAAAAATACCTGTGACTGAGCCATTTATAAAGAAGAGGCCTTATTTTGTCTCATGATTGTAAAGATTGAAAAGTCCAAGATTGAGTGGCTGCATGTAGGAAGGATGTTTTCATGATGAAGTGAAAGGAAAGCAGCTGCCTGAAAAAGTGAGAACACACAGGTGAGCTTGCTTCATAACAATGCACTCAAGTAGTATCTAACTCAGTCCCCCTAATGTGTAAACTCTTTACTGTGAAAGAGTATTAATTCCTCCATGGGAGTGAATTTTTAATGAACCAAGGGGTTCTTAAATGTCTTACTCCCTCTCCAAACTTTCCACTGGGGAACAAACTTCAACATGAGGTTTAGTGAGGACAAATCATATGCAAGCCATAGCACTCCCTCTTTTAAACTTCATTTTTCTGTTATTTCAGGTAGCAGTAAAACAGACTGTTCAGGCAGCTGGAATGATAGGAATATTTACCAACCATTTTGTTATTGGAACAGTGAAACTGGCTCAACATGCCTTAATTATTCTTAAACACACACACACACACACACACACACACACACACACACACACACACACCATGGCCTTCATGGGTCCCAATATTTGGACAAGTTTAATTAGCTCCAAAGATCCTACTTACATTTGAGTTGGGACTGCTTAACTAGAAACCAGCTCTTTATCCTAGACCCTAAGAGTACTTGTAGTACTGAGAATAATGGAAGCTAATTAATTCCATTAATTCTAATCCACAGAGTTAACACCCAGGAAGAGGGAAGAAAATTGTCTTTCTGAACCTTGGCCCATCAATAGCAAATATCATATGCAATATGCACTGGATGATTATTCTTTAGAACTTGCTATGAATCCCCTAAAAAACTCAATATCATTCATATGCAGAGATCATTTCATCTTCATTTATCATAGATATTTCTGTTACTATTATCATGTTGAGAAAAATATACAATATTAAAAATAAATATGATTTATAGGCCTTTCAAGTTTAATCAAATTATGTAGGTAAATTGTCTTAAGCTAGATTGGGAAAAGATTATTGATTATAAAGAATGACTCTACTATTGGTAAATTCCTGCAATGTTCCATTCCTCTTTCCCCTTCATAACTCTGTGCTATAACACTGAAAGTAAAATTACCCTGGTCTGGAAAGCTGAGTGGGTTTGGTCCAGGGACTAGTCCTGTTCACATTTATTTTACTCTGAAGCCAGAATATACAAAATATCCTTCAATAGCAACTGATATAATCCAAGTTTTATAGACAAAGTATATGAACACCAAAACTTAGGGAAGACTCTTAGTAGCCCAGGATTCTGAATCTGTAGAAATTATCATTTTTCTCCCAAATTTTAAAAGGAGCTGGGAGAAAGCATAGAGGCAATTTGAATCTTCTATGTATCATATTTAGTTCATATATTCAAGTGTTAGGATATTGTAGAGATAGATAGATAGATAGAAAGAATAGATATTTGGTTGATGAATCAACTCCTTTATAATTTAATACTTTGTTTTATTTTACCATTTTTGTTTTAAAGTTTACTATACCAGACATAGCTGTAGCTATCCATGTTCTCTACTTCTTTCCATTTGCATGAATAACATTTTCCATTCTTTCTCTTTGTCTATATATGCTGTTAAAGATGAAATGAGTATCTTATAAGCAGCTTAGAGTCACTTGTTTTCCTTTTATTCTAGTTTTCCTTACATTCTTAAATCAAATAATCCACTCAGTGACTTTTGAGAATTTAATTAGAGATTTAAATTAGAGAATTTAAAACATTTATTTTCAAGATAATTATTAATAGGTAAAGAATTACCATTAATATTTTGAGGGGGCGGGATACCGAGGATCAAACTAGGGTCCTTGTGCTTGCTTGGCAGGTGGCAGAACCACTGAGCTAAGTCCCCGGCCCTACCATTAATATTTCAAACATTATTTTCTTGTTGTTTTATAGATCATTTGTGTTTTCCTTCCTCATTTTTGTTTTCAGTTGTAATTAGGCAATGTTTTGTAGTGCTATGCTTTGATCCTTTATTATTTATGTTTTGTTTATGTACTACAGAGTTATTTCTTTGTGATTAACATGAAACTTACATAAGAATTTACAGTAAAAATACTGTATTTTAAGCTGAAAATTTAACTTATTTTTTGAAAACTATAACCTTTTAATCTCTATTTTTAATTTTTAAATTTTTTATAAAAGTTGCACTTTATACAAATTAATGAAGTTATTATTATTTTAATAGTTTTGTCTTTAAACCTTCAAACTATAGATATGATTTACACACCACCTTTTGTAATATTTGAATATTACTAATTTGGCTGTGAACTTAATTTTGGCAAAGATTTTGTACTTCAATGTTTTTGCATTGCTAGTTAGTATCATTCAATTTAAATTTTTTTAGCTTAAAGAATTACATTTAGCATTTCTTGTAAAATACACTTGATGCTGATTAACTAACTCACCTTTCACTTTTCTATGAAATATTTACTTCTCCTTCATTTCTGAAGTCCATCTTTGCCAGGTGCAATATTCTTGATTTACAATTTTTTATATCTCTCTCTTTAGCACTTTAAACATATCATCTCATTCTCTCATCTCTACAGGATTTGTGCTGAAAAATCCACAGTTTATCTGACTGGAACTCTGCTTCTTTTCTCATGCTACTTCAGTGTCTTATTTGATTTCTGAATGTTTTATTATATTACATATTGTTTACTGTTTCTGAATATGTATATCTTTCTCTAGATTTGGAAGAGGTTCTGCATTTATTATTTATTTATAAGTCAACATTTCCTCTATATTGCTTTCTTCTTCCTCCTCCTCTTTGTGCTCTTTTCTTCCTCTTCCTCTTCTTCTACAAATATTTATTCTTTTGATGACTTGGGAAGCTCCTACTTTCTTTTTCACTTTTTCACTTCTGACTGTATATTTTCACATAACCTGAATTTGAGATCATTGTTTCTTTCTTCTGTTTGATAGAATCTGCAATTGATGACCTCTACTGAATCTTTCATTTCATTCATTATAATTTTTAGCTATATAATGTGCTTTTAATTTTTTTAACAATTTCAGTCTCTTGGAAAAAATGTATACTTTAGTCATTCATTCTTTTGCTGCTTTGAATCATTTTTCTGTATTTTCATGAAGTCTGCTCAATTCCTTTAAAATATTTTGAATTATTTAACAGGCAGTTTATGTAGCTCTATTTCTTTGGGTTTACCTACTATGAGAACTTTTTGCTCCTTTGGTGACTTTCTATTTCCTTTGTTTTTCTTCTTACCCTATGCTCTTAGTATATTTCAAGAAACATGTATCTGTTTTAACTTTGCAAACTAGCTTTGATTGAGATGGCCCTTCAACAATCAGCTTATCCAAAGATTCTGGATAGACTGTCTGGCATGGTCTATGAATGGTTTTGCTTCTGGAAAATGTCTGGAATATAGGTTTTCTTTAGCTTGGGCTGCAAGGGACAGCCTGTAACATAAAGCAACAAGGACTGGTCTGGCACTTGATGGGTTTATATCCTGTATAGGGAACAAGGGCCAAGCCTAAAGGCTGATTCAATGAGATAAGGCCTGATCTCAAGGACTTATGGGCTGGCTGGCATTGGGAATGTTTTAAAGCCTAAGGTCTTATAGGCCAGCCCAGTGCTGGGAGCAGTTCTGAATTTGGGCCTATTGAGGTCAACAAGGTATTGAGGCAGCCTGAACACTCACTCCTGTGTCCTGGGATTGCAAGATATCGCTTGACACTGGGGTGAGCCTGGGAACTCATTCTGTAGGCACTTACCTGGAGTCTGAGTTCATAGGATGATGACTGGCATTGGATTTTACCGTGATAACTCCAATCCCAGAAAGAAAGGCAAAATGCAGTGCTAACTTTTCCCTCTTCCTTACAATTCTAAATATCATGTTCCAAATTCCCCTAGCTGAAGTTGAGGATGGAGTAATACAGGCAATCTAAAATAGTCTTTCTAAACCTTTTTAGTGTGTTTTTTCTTATTATTACGCTATGAAAAGATACTGTGATATCTTATCTAGTTTTCTTAGCCCTTGTAAGGTTAGTTGTTTAAAATGATTTTTCTATGTGAAAATGATCACCACAGAATTCTACTCTGTCAATTTGCAGACATCTGTTTCTACTGTGTATCACAAATAAATGTCATCATTTCACACAATCAGACATTTTGGGGGACATTTGTTTTTAGAAAATAATTTTACATTTATATTGCTTATGACGAACTCAAGGGAGAAACATGAACTATTGTAAATGTTTATTAGGAAATTTTTCAATTGAAGCCAATAGATTGTATTGTAAAAAAAAAAAATCCATATAACTTTATCCTCTCCATTATTTCCAAAATTATATGGCAGTGTACATTTTCTTTCTAAGGTATTTTTTCCCAGTATTTCTTAGCATTCTCTAATAGTAAATGTTGTTTTTAAATATTACAACTGGCACTTTTACTAGCACATAGGGAAACAAATCCCAATGGTTGAAACAGTATGTTTACTTTGGGATAAGGAAAAATGTAGTAGCATTCTGGGTTCATACTAGTTAAGGTGTGCAAAGTTGTAAATATTTTCCTCTTGTTTAACCTTGTGAATTTAGTGCTTTGAAATGAGTCTTTAATAGTAAAATGAGTCTTTAAATAGCAAATGAGTCTTTAATAGTAAACTCTATCTGCAGTCACATACAATTTACTATACTTTAATAACTTTATCTTGATCATTTCTCATGAAATATAGAAATAATTCTAAGAGAATAAAGAAACCCTAAAATAAAGAAATACTGTTTCTTTTTTGGCAAACACAAGGTATATTTACTCACTGGATTAGAAATATTGACAGGAAGTGTTCTTGATATTTCAGGAAATGTGAATTTAATAATGTAATCTAGTTATTCTGCTTTCTTAATTAGAAAAACATTCAATATTACATGTACATTCATTTCTAGAGTGTGACGCTTTTGCTGAACTCTCTGCTAGGTGACCTGTATGAATTATAGGCATGTGCTGTTTTTTACTTCCTGTTGCATAGTACTGAAATGAAACGCGAGAGAAATAGTCTGAGCTATAATGAACATTGGCAGCCAATTGCAAGGCCTGATTTTCATCTCGGCCATCAAATATTGAGGCCACAGAAAATGCCTTAATCATAAAATTATTTCTTGTGCCTTTGTTGTATTTTTGTTTCAAAAGGTTATGGAAACAAAAATATTTGCAGAAATAATGTCTTTCCAATAAGCCACCTGAGAGCTATATTTAGAAAGTGAAACGATGAAGAATATTACAAGTAAGTAAAATCTTAGCTTTAGGACTACAGAATAATGATATTGTACTAGTTTTCAAGGAATATGACATACTTAAAGTACTCAACATAAATCTAGAAATGTAGAAGGGGTAACTATCTTAAGAGAATACGTAATATTTACAAAAATTTTGAGTTAATGGCAGATAAATAAAAGGTGATAAGTGTCCATTTAGTTACATTAAAAAAAGAAGCACTTTTATATTTTACTATATATATTGGAATTAAATTATTTTAGTATTTGGGTTTTTTTGGTACCGGGGATCGAACTTGGGCCCTTGAGCTTGGGCAGCAGGCGACGAAACAAATTATTTTAAATATATATGTAAATGGTTGATTTTAAGGCTAGGATGAGTCTAAAGGAAACTGGAGAATTAAAATTTAAATAAGTTTGCAAAAATGAAACTATCAAGGTATATTACAGGGATGCAAGAGACAATCAGAATGAACTCCTGATTTCTGAAACTGTGGTAAAGTGCTTTTATTTTTGATTTATAATTCAAAGTAAGATACAAATATCCACAAATTCATACTTATCTCCATTGAACAATTACAACAGACTAATCTTTCTTAAAATGAAATTCCAAATAATATGTGCATATTTCTCCCTGCATTACATAGAGTTTATGGAGCTTAGTCAGTCTCCATTAATGAATGTTGGTTAGACCTAGTTACTTATTTTGAAATAATAGAATAGGGAAGGGGAAAATAGCAGCTTTGCAAAGGAGAGATCTTGTAGACAGGACCTTATCAAATGGTCTATGTTCCACCATCAGTATTGTCATGTACTTATCCTTGTGTAATGTAATGTAATGAGAAGGGTAATTCATCTCTGTGATGTTCTTTCTTAAAAGTGACCACCTCAATTGAATTATGCAAAAAATACCATACAAATGAAGTAGGAGGGATAGTCTATATAATATTTGGAGAATATTTTTTAAAACTGTAGAGACCATAAACATAAAGGAAGGGCTGAGAAACTTATAGACTATGAGTAGTCTAAAGAAACACAATGAGTAAGTGAAATGTGTCCTAATTCCGAATTTTGAAACAGAAGAACGTATAAATAGAAATACTGGTGAAATGTAAGTTACTTATTGAGTTTACCTGATAGTAATATACCAATATTTGTCATTTAGTTTTGAAAAATGAATGACAGATATGAAAGATGATAATATTAAATAAAACTAAAGTTGGGTATAGGTGTATAGAAAAATCTCTACAATCTTGCCACATTACAATGAATGTAATATTTTCAAAAATAATCTAGAAAGAAATACCTATTGGGGGCCAGGGATTTAGCTCAGTGGTTCTGGCGCCTGCCTCGCAAGCGCAAGGTCCCGAGTTCAATCCCCGGTACCAAAAAAAAAAAAAAAAAAAGAAAAGAAAAGAAATACCTATTGACCAAGTTGTTGAAACTAATGTTAATATCAAGTAATGAAGATTTATTATTTACTACTTATGCATGAGAAATTCAGCATGCTTTTTTGTTTTCTTCCATGTTTTCTCCTTATATTAATTTTATTAATATTAGATGCTATTCTTAATATTATATAGTCCATGAAATAGGTCAATATATATTGTATCCCACTCTTATTTATTCAGAGCTTATGAAAAATCATATTACCTAATGCTTTTATTTCATGATGATAAATATAGTACAGGTTGGCCAAAGATTTAATTCAGTTTGCTTTAGTTAATGAAATACCATAAGAACATGAATGATTTAGGCTAGAATTTAGATATACATTGTAATATTTAAAAGTAGTAATATGGATAAAATCAATATATGAGAAGCTTTCTCCATCAACTCCATCTTGAGTTAGAAGGTAAATTTGAAAGGTAAAGCTAGGATATAACAGGAAAAATATAAAAAATTATCAGTTTGTCAACTTGTTCCATATGCACACAGCACAATAAGGGAATATCTTTTCTCTAAGTATCAAAGGCGTTATGCTGTGCATTTGAATAAAAAACATAAGGCATATGCTATAGCGAATGAACTCTTTTCCAGTTGCTATATGCGTGAAAATTATTCAGAAGAAATGCTTGAAATGATGAGATTCTGAGATAGCTTGTTTTGTGCCAAACTCTTTTGGTCTAGTTCTACTATATTTCAGAATTAATGATGTTGTTATGAACACACAATTACAACTTCACATAAATAGATATAGTTGATACATAAGAGCTGTAGAATTGAATTCACTACTAATTGCCAGACACATTTTGCAAAAACAAAAAATAGAACATGAAAATGGGCACAAGTATTCACATAAAAGAAAACATCTTCTGTTTCCTTTTCCCAAACATTGTCCAAACTCTGTTCATTATCTAATGTTGTTGTAGAAGAGAAAATAAGAAAGAAGTACCTTTCTCAAAAGTAGCATATTTATTCTACTTATCATCAAGTATAGTGCAAATTCTCCTAATTTGTTGGATCAGTTTTTGATTAAAAGATAGAAAACCAATGAAGAACACATATAGTGCAGCACATTTTCATTTTGAAGCTACAGTGATGGCATAAGAGTTTCACTGAATACAAGTTAAGAGGAAAATGGTATATCATTCAAAGAGAAACATATTTGAAAGGAAATTTACAATAAGTTCTGCTTATTGTCTATCCAAAATAATTATCTAACCAAGCTCTTATAGTACTCTTTAAAAAAAAATCTCATAAATTTCCTAGTGTCATGACATTACTCTCTCTCATTTTCTTCTGTTCTGATAATTAATCTATCCACTACTCTCATAGTTTAAGAGATTAAAAGAATATCAATAACATCTGAGAGTACAGAAGATCTTCTTCATGGGAGATGTCACTTCCTTTCCAACCTACCCTTTCCAAAAGAGTTCTTCTCATCTCACTGCCTTTCATGCATAATATTTTTATGCTGTAACTCAGAGCTATCATATCTCTGAGAAGTCGATACTTGTCAAAAACAATTGCATACTTGGCTCTGTCCTCACTATGCATATATACAACTCTATTATAATGCATATTATATAGTTATAAGTACATGCTTATATGCATTTCTCTTCTATTATAAAGGGGGCAATTGACTCTGACTTTCTGTTATTAATCTCATTTTTTCAGCACAGCTTACAAAATGCTGTGGATATGGTCAGTGATCATTAATGGTTTTAGGATAAATGACACTTGTAAGCAAAAATGTTTACATCCCCCACTTATCAGTCTCCTCATGTGAAGAAGAAATGATGACTTTTGGCAATTATATATGTCAAGAACAGTGGTTATTTTCTCCCTAAAGTATTAGAAAGGGATATTTAGCTTTCCAGAAAGTTTTTATTTCCCCAAGTAACCCAGTTAAAATCCCAGGGCACAAATATCAATAACCATTGGGCTGAAATATGGAATCTACAGAAAGAAAATGTTTTCAGTTTATGGAGTGAAAGTGTGAAATGATGAATATATTTTTTCTTGGAATATATTTTTCTCCACACATATAAATACACTCTTGTCTTTTTCAGGTATAGACACTTAACAAATAGTTTTATATCAGATTAAGAGTAACTACTTCCCTCTATATGAGTACACCAGAAGTCGCAAAGTTTATTGTTCCACCACATGCTGCAGACTTTATTATTTCGATAGTGAATTCTGCAAACATAATGAAATTGAACTGAATATCTAAAGGTTGGATATGTAACTTGAAGGCACTTCACAAATTGTCACACTGAGAGAACAAAGAGAATGCATGCAAAGAAAAGCCATGTATATGGAATAAGATTGGAGAATTGCCAAAATAATGAACTGGAAGTTCCTCTCTACTCTGCACTCTGAGAAAATAATTTGATATGCATATTTCTTGTTTGAACAACATAACTTAAGTTTTACTAAAACACCAACCAAAAGTTTTATTTGGTTATTAATACTAGTGCACATGTAGAAAATATATCTGGATATCTGGATCAATGCTGAGTTAACTAGTTATTACCTAAAGACGGGCTTATCGCCCAAACTTTCTCATAAATAATTTTCAGTGTAGATTTTTTCTAGATGTTCTCATAATTTTTGAAATTCCTACAAACATTTATCACCTATGTATTCCTCTGAAAAAGTTGAATCTCTTGTGGTTCCTGTTGACTTTATATTCAAACCCAAAAAATGGAAGCCCAGTGGAAGTATGTGTAATGAGACAGTGGAAATGTTACGGTACAGTTCTTTATTTGAAGGTGGAGGATGGTCTATTGATGTGATGCTCTCAAAAGCCTAAAGAAAATGTGATGATTTTTTAACTTACATTTGGAATGTTAGCATTTTATTAAATGGAATAAAGTCTTCAAGAAAGACCATCACTTTACCTTTTGTTGTTCATATATCAAGACAGTATTTTCACAGCATCAATGAGTTGTTATCCATTATGCTACATTTTCTTTGCATCTGGAAATGTCCTCAAAACAAACTCAGAAAGATTGAGTTGATAAATAATCAAGGATAAATATATAATAACGATGAAAAATTACCCATGAAGGTGAGTTTCGTGCCACAATATGAGAAACTAGAAATACAAAACAGAAAAACTATGGTACTATGAACTTTCAGTGACAGAAAAATAGCAAGGGGATTTAACTCAGTGGTTCCACCACCTGCCTTGCAAGCTCAAGGACCCGAGTTCAAATCCCAGTACAAAAAAAAAAGATAGAAAAATAAGCAATAGCAGTGCAATAGAATTATGATGCCAAATATTAGGCACATTCCATCACTTTTCAAATAAATTTTAAAATTCACAGTGACAAAGCTAACTAAATATCATCAGAAAATTTAGTAAAATTGTATAAATGTCTTCTTAATCACACTTAACTGACTTTGTACCAATTTGAAAATTGAAATTCTTTCCTCAACTTTCTGAAACTCTATAGGAATTCAACTATTTTTATCCTGTCATGCTAACTAAAATCTATACTAAAATATTTGAAAAGCCAGTTCCCAGTAGATGATTGCTCATATAATGGGCAACTCCATGACTTAGATTATATGTTATCAAAATAATCCATATATGTCCAAAATATACCCAAAGAGGGTAATAGCAATCCCAAAGTAGTGAATCTACAATGATAAACTAGCAAGTATTGTGAAAATGGAATGAGAAAGTTATTTTAAGAAATGGCCCTTTGATAATTTTTTTTCACTTTTATTAGCACATGTTTGCAGTACATAATGAGTACATTCACTGTAGGATATTGGTACATGTACATACCAATTCTCTTCTTTTCCTCCCTCCATGTACTCCTCATTTATTTTTCCTGTATCAAAATCATTTATTTACTTTATAAGATCTTATAAAATTAATTTTAACATATACAGATTGAAAACAAGATTAATAGGTCAAATAACATATGAAACATGTAAGATAATTGTACTATGTCAAGATACACAGTTAGGTACATTGTCTGCATTGTATTACAAATTTGAATTGTATAATTTTATTTCACTTGAACATTCTTTGAATTCTTACATATTTTGTTAGGTAGTATTCATAGAAGTGTAGATGAAAATATTTCTTTGGTCAGTGATCTTTTCTGCTGATTTGAAGTATTCCCCCTTCCCCCCAACACACATATGTCTTTATATGCAGAAAACAGATAATTCTCATGTCAAGATTTGTAGTACATTTATGCAACACTTTCGTAGGTCCTTTCAACATATAAGCCTCTTTGAAGAAGCAAACACATTGGCTACATGTAATGCAAGTTTGTGATGAGTAATTTGATCATTTTATTCCTTTTACTTTGTCTGCTAGATTTATATCATTAATTTATATATTTTTCTAATCACATGCCAAAATTTTAGTTTCTAAATCAATTGAAGTAGCTTATTTTCTTGTTTTCTGATGGAACAGAATTTTGACTCTCAGTTATATCTAGAGTACAAGACATAGAACAGCAAAATTCATTTATGCTTTCATTTTTGGAATCGTGGTCTTAATTGTCCCACTGAGTTCTATTGAGCCTTCTTGAGCAGTTTACCAAAATAGTACCAAATAGTACCCAAAATCTATTATACCTTTTAGTCCTTGTTTACCTTTCAGTTTCTCACACTGGAAATGGGAGGGATACAGGAAAGGAAAGAAGGGGATGGAATTAACATAAGAAAATGAAAAAATGGAAACAAAGTCTTTGTAAATAAGGAAAGGTAGAGGGGTTGAAGGGAGGGCAGGGGAATGGGGAAAAAATAAGAACCAAAAGAGATTATATAAAGGTGAAAATTTCCAATGATAAATGTCATTATATTATATACCTAAAATGTACCAATAAAATTAATTTAAAAATGAACCCCCAAAATTGATTATCTTAAATCACTTTTCTATTTAGAGATAAAGCCATAGAGTATGGATTGGTTTGTACATTTTAATATTAATCTATAAAAAGGGATTTAATATAAATAAATAAACATTACTATATATACAGCTCATTACTTTTTAAAGGTTGTGTATATTTAAGTACAGAAGAAAATATGTGTACATTTTTACTTAGTGGAGAACCACTGATAAATATATGTGTGCATATATGTATATATATTATATACTATATGTCATATATGTATAACTATATATAATTTTCTATGCCATAGTTAAGCACTAATATTATATTGATAAATATAAATACTCATGCACACCTTCATTCACCAAGTTACATTATGGCCCAGGCAATGAGTTCTGCACAGAGAGGAAAACACACTTAACATGTTATCAAAATAGTTCATGTTTTCATCTGGATGATAGTCAGCTGCACATGTTTCATTGAATTGAATTCCTATTTTGTAAAGGCCCATCCACCAGGGGAGACTGAAACCCTATTACCTAAAAAAAAAATTTTATCATTAGTGGACTGTTCATGGAGAAAGAACAGCTAGAGAAAAAATAACCTAACATGTTTCATGGCATGCTTTTGCTTTGACTACAAGAACTCCTTTTTTCCAGTGGTCACTGTTTGTACCTTGTGGAATTATGACTCTCATGCTGCCTTTTCAATATGGGTCAGACGGTCAATGTAGCATTGTTATTCCTTCCACTACCCTTCAGTTGTCTAGTATTGCCATGACCATGCACTGGTTAATTTTCAAATTGGATTTGAATTTGTTCCAGACACCCCTTAAAGAAATTGATTTTTGACTGTAAGTGGCTTATACTGTACAGGATATTTAGAACTGATGCTGTGCAACTTCACATGGTTGGAGCAAAAATCTGCTCTTTGCTAGATGCCAAGTTTCAGGATAGAAATGTCTTTACCCTTCAATGAGTTATGTAATTTCTTTATTGGATACCCTGTCAGTTCACTAGTTTCAATGAATTGAGATTTGCTGATTGCAGATTTTGGTTAAAACAGGTAGTTTTCAATTTCTTCCCAATTTTATAAATTATACTCTTAGAAACAACTTTGTTTATTTATTTTTTTTCTGTATAATTGAATTTTAGTCATATAGTTCCTAAAAATGGGTTTTTAGGAGCGGATGAAACTTTCAAATTATAATAAATTACTACTGCAAAAATAAATCACAAATTCAGGATGATAGATTATTTCTGCTTAAGTATTTTAATTAATACATAGTTTCATTTTGGGAGAATTTCTAATTATAAATTAAAATTAAAATTTACTTTTTAGTTCTTAATAAAAAATAAAAAGCATTTTTAGAATTTTGTGGTTTCTTGGGACACTGGAAAATCATTAATCATCCTTGCATATCCAAATAGTTAAAAAACAAGTTATTGTTTTGAAATAATATTAACTGTATGACTTTAGAGCAATGCATTTGTTTTCTTTTCAAAGCATATTTTTATGCTGAAAAAGAATCTGAAAATTAAAATTTCCTGATTAGTTAATTAATGATACACAGGATATATTGAGTGAAGATTAAAGCATGTTATCATTCATTTCTCTTAAATTGAAACCTGGCATGGTGGTACATACCTGTAATCCAGCACTCTGGATGGCTGAGGAAGGAGGACCACAAGTTTGAGCCTTGTTTGGGAAAACTGGTGACTCTGTGAGATATGGCCTCAAAAAGAATTTGAAAAGGAACTGGTATGTAGCTCAGTGCAAAGGCCTTATGTTCAATCCTCTGTTATACACACACAAGCACACACAAATGTAAATTTACACATACAAACTTTTGGGGAAATATTTTACTACTGTGAAAGAAAATTAATAAAAAGTTCATAGCCTTGAACATTTCTGATACCTAAATTGTCAAAATGAAATAATACAAAAGAAGGGAAAAGAAAAAATATGAGGATAGGAAAAACATGGAAACAAAGTCTTTGTAAATAGGGAAGGGTGGAGGGGGTGAAGGGAGGGCAGGGGAATGGGGGAAAATAAGAACCAAGATACATCATGTAAAGGTACAAGATCCCAATGATGAATGTAATGGTATTATACACCTAAAATGTACCAATAAGCTAAATGGAAAAAAATTAATAAAATTCTATAGTGTCTAGGTTTATAAAAGTTAAATCAATGAAAACTTTAAAAATGAAAGCCATTTGGATATTTATATTATAGGCACTAAATTAAGGAAAACTTTAAACAAACTTGAAAATGACTCAGGCTATGAGAATGACAACTTGAAAGTTGTATGTGAATATATTAAGTTAAAAATCAAGATATATATAAGCATGTGCCTATTTGTATATAGTTATATATATATATGCTGATATAGATATATATGATATATATGTATGTGTGTGTCTATATATTTATACTTCTCTATATATTTATTTATATATGTACACATATGTATGTCTTATGCTGAGAGCAATGCAAAAATATAGCAGAAAAACTTTTTAAAATTGGAATAGAAAAATATCTGCATAAAAATAAAAACTAGGTCATATTGAGTGCCTTTCTGAGTTAGAATTATTAATATAATTTTAATATATTTACACAACAATAATATGTCATTATCTTTATATATGAAGATATACATAAAAAGAGTCAACCTAATTAAAACCTGAAATAAAGCATTGTAAATATCAAGGTCCTTATGCATGAGTTTATCTTTTCCACTTATATTGTTTTGTATATCTGTGTATTATTTAGCTAGAAATAACAATTTCACTTAAGAAAGACAATTGCCCTATGTTTAAGTCATTTATTGATAATCAATTCTACATAAATATGTATGACCTAAATGAAGGAGAATGAATGGTAGATGATGTCTTATTTTTTGTGTCTTCTTTCCATCTTGGACCACATTCACCACTTCCTAGACTGAAACTCCTTGATGGCAGGCTGTGCACACTGTGGTATTCACAGCATTTGGATTTATAAAACCTCACCATCTCTTCTCTGTATCTTTTATTCTAAACTTCTAACTGGTATTTGAGCTGAAAAATACTGTAGGGCAGACCAGCTAGGAGTTTAGAGAGAAAGGTACAGAGAAGAAACTATGAAGGTTTTTATGGTTTTTTGTTTTTTGTGGTTTTCTTTTTTTTTTTTGTACCTGGGATCAAGCTTGGGACCTTGATCTTTTGAGAAACTATGAGGGTTTAAACTGCAGTCAAAGCAAAGGAGATGGAAACTAGGGTGAAATAGTGAAATATTTAGAATGTAATGATTGCCTAAATATGATTGAAAGAGAGAAAAGAATCTAGAATGGGTCATGTGTCTGGTGGGGTTTGGGTATTGTATGGGTAACAGTGTCATTCACTAAGAGGACAGCTTTAGGAGTTAAGTATAAAGCATTATGTGTTTGGTTTATCTGTTGTTACCAAACAGAAAAGAGATGGCCAGGAGCAGTTGGACATAAAACTTGGAAATTAAGATTCCATATTATCACTTATTGATGCTTTTAGAAAACATACATGAATTCCATCCATCTTATCCATGTTACCTTTTGCTGAGACAAAATACTTGACACTTGCAACTTACAGGAGGAATTTATTTTGGCTCACATTTTTAGAACATAATTGGCTGGCTTCAGGGCAAGAAGCCACTGTGGAAGTGTCCTGTGAAAGAAAGCCGCTCACCTCGTGGTGGTCAACAAATAGAGGGCAAGAGGGAAGATCCAGGGAGGGGGATACATCCTAACTAGTCATGGCCTGAGTGAGCAGCACCTTCCATCCAGGCCCCACCTTCTAACATCACAGTTAGCTATAATGTCTCTATGATTCAATAACCTTCTAAGCTCCTACTTAGCCAGGCATGGTCATACAGGGCTGTAATCCTAGCACTCTAGAGGCTGAAGTAGAAAGAATGCTGCAAGTTTGAGGTCAGCCTGGCCTGCATAGTGAGTTCAAGGTTGGCCTCAACTATATACCAATCCCTGTCTCAATAAAACAAAACAAAAACAAACCAAGTCCCATCAATGAGTTCTTGAGTGATGTCTAGATATAAACCACAGCATCATCTTTGCCTACTTCAGGAAAAAGTCCAAATACAACTTTGCATTTATTTCAAAGCATAATTTACTTTTAATCAGGGTAGTTCCTACATTTTAATTAGAAATTTTAAAATAATATTTTTATTTTTCTTGAATTTTAATGTATTTTAAAATTACTTTCCAGTTGAGTCTTTCATTGTAAAAATCTATTTTTGAGCATTAAGATTTTGTGTATTTCCTCTTAATATTCTGAATCTTAATTTCTACTTACTACATCTTCTAACTGCATGTTGCTAAAAGCAACTTAGGTGTGACTCCAGTGAATAAAGAAGGCATTTAACAACAAAGCTTGTAAAAGTATTATAAAGGAAGAACAAGGATTAAAATATGGTCTGCATATTCTGTAGGCTTAAGCATGAACTTAGTTAACATGTGGGAAAACATTTTAGAAATGTGAAAGTACATTAGAGAGAATATTCAATATCCTCTTCCAGACAATCAGAGGTCAGACATCTGTCCCTGTTTTTGACTGTCCAATTACACTAAACTAATTTGTTATTTATAGGGTGGATTTAGATTGCAATTTCTAGGCCAAGTCTTTTTTTTCTCAATTTTAGACTGTTAAACTAATCTCCTCATCAACTTCCTAAATTTGTTCTTAAGAAATACAAAGTAAACATACAAACTAAGTAAATAATTGATATGGTGTGAAAAAAGAAATCTTGCATCATATGCTAAGTAGTGAAAGGCAGGGTGTTGTACACAGTTGTCTTTTAATCCTACTTCACCACCTAAGAATGAACTTTGGGGCTCGTACACTTATTTATCAAGAAATCAAGATCCCACTCATCCTGTGCATACTCAGCACTTTGTGGGAGAATATCTGACACTCTCAGATTCAGTATGCACTCCTTTGCTTTGCTTATGTCAATGACCTGCAGGCCTCCGTAGTTCAGTATTTCAGATTTTTCCAGGGGAAAGGAAAGGGCCTGCTATGCCATCATGAGAGGGGTGGAAGCTCTCTGTATTGTCTGCCCTTGGTGTTACTAGGGGAACCCACCAGCTGTGGGTGACTAATGGGCACTATTGGAGCTGATCCTGCTCAATATTTCTCTAAGTAAAAATACTGTTCAGGCCAGTGCTTGACTGTGTTGTGTGTCAGGTACCAAGGCACAGTTGACTTGGTGATTCAGATACCAAGATACAGTAGGCTGTTTTGGACTGCTCTACCTGTGGCTGGCATAGTGGTAACTTGCTTCCCTTCATGGAGGTTGAGTCCTTCCCTGGCTTTTGTAAACCAAGCCAACTGTGCTTCTCCAGAGGTAGCTCCTGTTTTACATTACCTTTCTTCCTTTGTTCCTATATCCAAACAAGATTTAGGAATCATCCATGTTTTCATGACTCTAAATATTTCCCACTTACATATCATATATAAAAGAGAAACTATGGAAATAATATGATCACTTCCTAAAAATTATTTTCTAATCTGTGATCACAATTTTCAAATGTCTATTCCTAAAAATAGAGGTAATACATATTTTTTCCATGTAATGAGTCAAAATGATTCAATAAACATGCATTGGTCACCTTCTATGTGCTGGGGACATTGTAGACTGTGTTTAGTCTAGGTTAAATAAGCTACATGAGTTTTTAAGTTTCTAGAAATTCTCTTATTTGCTAAATTGAGTTTGAGAAATTACAGTATAGTTACATGATTTTCATGTAATATAGTAGCATATTTTACTGCTATCCCTTATGATTTCAGCATGTGATTCCTCACTCCTCTATATCCCTATGGTGTTTTTTCTACCTTAGAAATAATATATTTTAAGTTTTATTGAAACTCTTCTTTATGGTTTATTTTTTCCACTACACAAAAATTAAATTCTATCAGTACTGTGTATGTAGTAATTAGCATCATGTTTGTTAACTAACAAATACAGTAATAATATGAGTACAGTACTGAAGAAGAACTAGATGATCAATAAATATTGAGGATAAATGTCAAAAACTGGGTAGAGGGCCGGGGATTTAGCTTAGTGGTTCTGCCGCCTGCCTCACAAGCACAAGGACTCGAGTTCGATGCCTGGTTACCAAAAAAAAACCTGGGGAGAAACCCTAACGGCAGATGAGGTCTCAATCTTTTCTTCTGAAAAGTAAAGCAGAATTTCTGAGTATGTCACACTTGATAATCACACTTACACTTACTTTAATGTTCTCCCTTCTGTTCTAGTTTTCTGTCATTTTGTCTTCTTCTTAGAAATGAATTCAAACTGTACTGTACTACATGACAAAATACAAGTCAGTTTCTTGTAACATGTAAAGAACTCCAGATAAAATGAGTTTTTCTAATTGCGAAAAGAATAAACAATTTTACATGGGCTGCCCAAGAAGTTTGTATCTCTTATATTATTAGTCCATTGTATTTTCTTTCACAAGACAGGAAGAAAAACTTAAGTTCCCTATTTTAAAATCAAAAAACATCCCAAGCATTTTTATTACCTTTGGTTATAAAATTCACTACAAATAATGTTTTTAAGATACTGTTAAAAGAATAACCTTGCAAAAGTTAACCAAATTTCCTAGACATGTGTTGCCACTGAAGACTATATATAGAGTTTTTTACATCTGAGTTCAAATAGCATATATGACCAGTAACTCCTCAATTAATTTTTGTGCACATGGAGTAATGCCAGAATAAACTGTGGGCACTTTACAGCCAAGTCCCCAAAAAATAATCAGGGAAGAAATGCCATTCTACACACAGGACTCTGACGGCACTGATGCAGAAATTGTTGCCTAAATTCTTTTTTGCGTTCTCCTCACCTCACAAATTCTAATTACCTTACAAATCCAATATAGGATTCAAGTAGCATTATTTTCTTTTCACACCTTCTCTTGATGCAAAGGAAAAAGGAACTTTGTGACTGAGAGTCAACCAGTGCATACCTATCCTTTTCTGTGAGGTAGTTTATCTCTCCTTTCAGTATTTTTCAACTTCCTGAGATTGTATTTTCAGATAAAAAGTAGTCCCTTCATGTTATGTGTATCTGTGTGTGCCACCCTCAAGACAAAGCACCAAGAATGTCACCCACTCAGAGTAGCTGTGATCACATGGACTTGTTAATGAAATTCAGCCTAAAGTTACACATCTATTTCCATTCAGTGAGGGTGACTGAACCTTCTTCATGTTCATCCTGAGTCTCACTTTCCATCCCAGGAGGTGAGTGAACAAGCACCTCAAGGGAAGATTTTTGTTCATAACAATCACTTCAGCACCTTAGTTTGAGTTTCCTAGACTGCAGTCTTGACCTTTATGGTGACCCTACTTACAATTTCCAATTCTTTATCCTGACATCTTGTATCACTCATCACTGCTGCATTTTTATTTAGTAGATTTTATCACTTTCTTGCATGCTGCAGCTCCACAAGAGGAAGTCTGTTATTGTCATATTGTTTTATTTTATTTCTTGTTTCTTGTTGTGTCCCCAACATCTGTAATCCTCTGGGAACAAAGAAAGACTTTAATATATATAATATTTTTCCCATGGTTGGAGATGCTTTGAGAATTTTTCTACTCCTGTTACAGAAAATCTTACCCCCCAAAAAAAACCCTCACACATTTCTACTTCTGTCCTTCTAAAAAGTGGATGAAAGCATAAGCCCATCTTGAACCCCCTTGCTCTGTGCACTTTGCCACTGGAGATTCTCCAGCCACACTTGATGTTGCAGGAATCCCCTTGTCTCTATTATATTACATTTACCTACTTGCAGTAGTAACTCTGTTGATTAATTACATGACTGAGTTGGTTTACTGATGAAAATGGAGTTTTCAGAGGAAAATTATATTGCTCAGATAGCCACTGTAGCTGATTCATATATTAAAATATGCATGGTTCTTTGATTCTACCACTCTTTGCACTTTGGGTGATATGCTCTATCCTGTATCTCAGGTTTCCTACCAGGAAAATACAGGGACCCCAGAGGAGACCATTTATATCCCTGTAGTTCTATGACAACTTCAGTTTCTCTTGGCCCAGAAATATGTCTAATGTTTCCAAATGTGGTTTCCAATGACTGTTCACTTCAGAAAATCTCTAGATTGATCCTGTAATTTTTTTAAAAATTGCAAATACGTGGAAGTGTACCTTTCTAGAGAGCATAGAAGGAAATCATCCTACAGTTTCTAAAAGTTCTTTTTGGATATTGGCATTTAGCAGTAGTACTAACAGCTTGATCCTTTAGAAAATTCAAAAAACTGTATCCTTGCCAGGAAATATCTATTGCTTCCTGGAGTGAGGGCACCTACAGTATCTTCTGATCTCATCATTAGTAATGAAACTAGTAACCCACTTCTGCAAATTGGCAGATTGAGTCAGTGTCTGAGGAGTAAGGTGGCAGCCTTCCCTTTATCAGTGCTCCAGAGTTAAGAGCATTTCCAGCATTTTTTTTCGATTGCTATAGTGTAGCAGTGAGAAGTCATAATAGAATGGAAAAAAAGACAGATAGCTAATGATTAAAAGTCTTCCTGAAATGACAGAAGAGATGAGTTTACAGCACCAGTCTTATCTGGGGATAGTTGGTATAGTTCTGCAAACATATGTGCACACACTTCCATTCATTCTTTTTGGTAATCATTTACCATCATATTCCAAGTAGGATTCTTCTGAAACACATCAATTACTTTATTAATATCTGACTGTAATATATATAACACCTTAAGACTGTATTAATAAAATTTCTCTTCACAAAATATTTCCCTTCAGTTCAGCATGATGATTTACTGCAAGAATTTTCTGAGAATATATTACACACGAAATATGTGCATATCTATGCTATATATATAGGAAACATAGTTTTATAATGGCACAGAAATTCAATCCAAGTAATTTTTCTTTTTCTTTTATGATGTCCAAATAAATGATTTTTTGCTATGGTATGTACTCACATTTTGGGGGGCAACAATAGTAAAGCACATTGGTGTTCTCCTTGCAAATGTGAAAACACATATTAGAGAACTTATTGCCAGCCAGCCAAACACATCAGCACATAAATGAGGCAGCAGGTTCCTAACACTTTGGCAATAGCCTTCTCAACATAGAAGCAAGCCATCCTTCTGAGGGCTTGGCACCAGAATGTCATTCTCCTGCCACTAGTCATCAGTTTCCAGTACTCACAAATGCACTGTTTTAAATTTATCTTCCCCCAAGCCAGCCCCCAGTAAATTGAAGGGTGAGCATATCTTTTTCATATATATGCAACACATGGAACATAAATGCCTGCTCCAGTTGGTTTATAAGCCTCAATGAAAGCATTTAACAAAAGAAACTACAGTTATTCCTTTAAATCTAACAGAATATAGTCTGAAATGATATCTTCTCAGGAATCACATTTGCTTTGCTTCTACTTATGGCTCATATTGTGGCACTCCTTTCTCTTTGCCACTTCCTCATTTCGTCCCATGCTCAGCTTGCAGTTATACTGTTCTCTGTCAAATCATTAAATGTTGCAAGTCCACTGTTGTCTCAAGAACACTGCATTTGGTTTTTCTTTACTTCAACATACCTCCCTCCCCATCATTGCCTGGTTGCTCCTAGCTTTCAGGTGGAAACTTAATAATTCACATTTCCTGAACACAGTAACTAAATTGGCCTCTTATGGACACATATTATTCTCTTGTATTTCCTGAAGTGGTTCTTTTCACTGTCTTACAGTGTGTACCTATTGGTGTTCTTGATTATTTCTCCTCACTGAAGTCAATATCGTCCTCTATCTGTAAGCCAGAATATTTCTAGTATCTAGAATAGTATGCAGATATTAATATATAACTTAGAATGAATTCATTAAATGTAACAGAGCTAAATAAAAATAACAACAGTTGGATCTTATTGTCAACAATCACCCAATGATAATTATTTCAATAAAATTAAATTTAAAATTGCAAGTGGGTACAAAACATCAACAAAAATAACAATTTTGCAAAAGAATGCTAAAAATCTCTCTGTAAAATACATTTTAAGGTCCCAATCCTTACTGTCTGAATTTGCTAGATGGATTTTTCTTACAGCCTTCATATATATATAAAGAATCTCTTTATGTATTACTTGTTAAAATATTCTTATGTCTCCTCTCAATGTATTTATCTGGATTAGGAAAATTAATGAGACTATAACTTGATTCTCTGTTTTCTTTACATTTTAGAGGGGATTTGCATAATATTTGATGCTACAATGTTTTTTAATCAAGTGCAGATTTTCTAAATGGAAGCAGAAATTTTAAAGTACAATATATTTTTAAAACATGAATGGTAAATTACTGGAACCACTCTCTTTTAAAACAAAAGAAATGAATCCAAAAGCATGGCTTTCTAAATTCAGAAAATGAGTTCATTTTGGCTGATGGGCACCCACAATCGAAGAATCCCTTTGCCAAGTCTAGTGCAGCTCCCAGCAGACCACATTTCTATGTCATAATGATATTGGAAAAAGCACAAGTGAGAACAAAAATGATGGTGGTTTCTAATTCAGCGTTGGCTGATGAGCTAAATGAACTGGCAGTACTTATAGGAAAGGGACCGGGAAGAGCAGCGATAGCCAATTTTCTGTGCAGACTAATACAACAATTTCTTTAGCAGAGGAAATTGGTTTAAAGTTCCTCTCTCCATTTTCAAATGCCCTTTGTTCAGTGCTTCTTAAGAGCAGTTTTCTATCGTGGATTTCTATTTGCTAGAAAGTTTTAGTAATAGGAGGACCACTTGCAAAGTTTCAGTAGTTTTCCTTGCACTAAAGTCAGGTGTGCTGAGAACTAGCAAGTTTTTGATCGCTTGCATTGATGGTTTGAAATTATCCAGAGGTTTCTGAGCAAAGTCCTGGCTGGACAGGCTGTACCTAGGCCAAACAATTCTAAATCTGATTTTTCAAAGTACCTGCAGCACAGGGATAGAAAACTAGAAGTGAGGATAAGGTTGTGAAGACCATGCATTGGATCACGTGTAATCTGGTCAATCGATCCAGAATTGTTGCTAGACAAAGACCAATGCATGATTCTTTTAAGGTATCATTCCACCATCGGCTAGAACTAAATATACATTCAGGCAAGTATGTTTAATGGCTTATATTTATTATAGTTTCCTTTCACGGAAAACACCATCACCACATTTTGTTATTCTCTAAAAAAAAAAAAGACTACTCTGACAAATTTTTGCCTAATGATATAATTACTTCATTAGGTACCATAATTAGAAATTACTTGAAGTATAAAGAGCACCTAGTAAAGAAATACTTAATTTACTAAATAATTTCAATGCAAATGATTATTAAGTTAAAATCAGAAGTTGCTAAAACCTCAAGTAATGGTTTTTACCAGTGTCACATGATAGAGTAATTGCTCAATTAGCAATTAGTTACAAAGAGCAGTGCCCTTTATTTTTACTTAAAATCAGTAAGCCAATTTTCACTCCTTAAAATGAATATTAATTAGATGGGAAGATTTACACCAAACACAATATCTTTTTAGCAGAACTTACAGTCATGTGGAAGCCCTGTAAATTCCCAAGAGTTAGGTATAGAAACAATCATAGAGACTTTTCCTTTTACTACTTTCTCTAGAAGTTTGGGAGAGAGGGAAAAATTCTGATTTAAACTTGATGTTTTTGACCACACTAATTAAAGTGATCCAAATGAGTTTTTATTATGCAGAAATATAGTGATCCTATTTGTGTCTTTCAAATTTATTAAAGTATTAATCTTTGTGAATAAGGATGATTATATTCATGAAAACACACCATAAGTCTATTTATGTCCATGTTACCCTTTTATATGGAGGCATTAATGTTAATGTCTTTTCCTCCTTCTTGGCATTAGTTTAATGAATAGGAAAGTTAGAACACAGTCTACACTTTGATATTAACACATTTTTTTCTTCTCCTTACAACTCACATACTGTATGTTTTAATTAATTTATTTACAGTTGCTTTATATATTCTTCATTGTTTAAAAGGTAGCAAATAAAGTAAAAGGAATAAAGATTTGCAGTCAGGTAAGTACATGTTTCATGGATTCGAATCATGGCTCAGCCCATTGCTAGCTGTGAGATAGAGTGCAGTTCCTTTAAACTCATTCACACTGTTTTCATATCACAGAAATGTGGGTTAGGGTGGCTTTTTCATAGGAAACTGTGGAGGTAATATGAAACAATGTATGGCTTGCTGTGACATGGAGACTGTTGTATGCATGCCCCTTTCTTTCTCCTCTAAGCACAGCTTTCCAAATACTCTAAGAATTTAAGTAGATATGGGATGATCATAAAACTGAAATGATGTAAAAGGATTTTTGTACTGGGGGAGTCTTGCTTCTTTCTTAAGGGGACTAATAAATAGATCCTATTAAAGAAATACTTAATTAGCTAAATAATTTTTACGGGGAGTAGAAGGTAAAGGGTAACTTTATTGTTTCTCTTCTATATAATTATAATCACATACTAGGTGCTTAGGGCAGAAAAAAAGGAAGAACTGAAGGAAGAAAAGAAAGAGTGAAGAAAAAAACTAGTAAAAGAAATGTAGAAAAAAGATAAAGAGTAGAACATATCCTGAATTAAGTCTACTGTAAAAATGAAATTAGAACTCATCAAAATTAGAAAGTAAATTTTAGTTACAGGAAATAATATTGATACATTATCCCTTGAAAGAGGCTGATTCAATCAAACATTACTACTTCAACCCTATCCAAGACTTTGAATTATTATTAGAAAGAACAGTATTGATGTTTAAATTTACTTCCTAAACTCTGCACTAAAGCTAAGTGCATTCTTTTTGAGAATTATCTATGTATGTCTGAACATACATATTATTATGGATTATTTGTGTGTTGGAATATTTGTATGTTGGGATTGCTACAGGGATACTTTACTCAGTTTGTATTACCCTCAGTAACTACCAACTGGTTTGGTGACTGCTTATAGCTTGAGAAAAAGTTATATTGAAATTTATTAGTTAAATATGTGTATAAATTTTTTTAGCATTGAAACTAAGTTTGTATTTTTAAGAAAAACCAATATAATATCTTAACTTTCTTTCTTAAAATAAAACACATCAAGCTTATTTTTTAGACTACCATAAATGGAAGATAATATACAAATACATATACATACACACACCAATATATATAATTATGTATAATGCCTTCAATATATTTAATTACTTATTCTAATAAAATAATGAGCAATACCAAATGTTTTAAAAATATTTAAGTTGATTTTCATCACCAATTATCCTCATTTTTTAATATAGTCTGATTTGCCTTTAATTACCTTTGACTTCCTGAAGTAAGTTAATTTTCACATTTATTAGAGAGTCTTTAGAGTGCTCAAGGGTAAAGGCATTAGCTAGACACAGAGTGTAAATGAATCCCAAACATTTCCATGGAGCTCATTTCAGCAAATGCAATGTGCAAGTAGGTTTCGTTGTTTTCTTTCTTTCTTTCCCAACATAGTAAATGTGGTCTCAAGGCAACAAAAAAGTTTAAAACTGTCATTGTTAAGGAAGAAGAGACCCCAGTGCATAAACAAGTGAAACAAATGGAGATGACTAGAACATATCTAACAGACCAGATCAAGGAGTATATTAGGTAATTGGCAGAGTTCCTTGAGTTTGTTAAATAAGTATATGAGCCAAATCAAGATTGGCCTCACAGTTCGCAAACATATCACATACTAATTACAAAATTCATAACATTGTTTAAATAATATTTTCTCTCTGGTTCAACAAATACATCATTCTCCAGTCTTGCTCAATCCTACAGGATTTCTAGAATTTCAATATAACTCCAAAAATGATGGAAGATAGTACTTGGTTTTCACAGACATTATAATAATTCTCATTTAAATTATTTAATGAACTTAGATTTTTTCAGTTTATACATAAAGTGACCAGATGGTATAGTTTGGATCTTGAATATAACCCAAAGGTGTATGTGTTGGTGGCCATATTTGAGGTAGCAGGAACGTTAGATGACCTACTGGAAGGAAGTGGGTTCTCTGGGAGGTGTGGTCCTTGAGGAGCATATTGGGACCCTGGCCTCTTCCTCTTTCTTTCTCTGTGCCTCCTGTCCACCATGAGATGAGATGCTTTACTCCACCACATGCTCTTTTCCATGACACTCTGCCTTTCCACAGCCCCAGAAACAATAGATCCAGCCAGTCACAGACTGAAACCTCTGAAATTGCTAGCAGAAATAAACCTTTCCTCCTTTAAGTTGATTTTCCCAGGTATTCTGTTACAGCCATGAAAGCCAACACTCTCCTGTTTTACAAGTCCCTGAAGTAGGTAAGATTTTTACTTGCCAGTTCATTGTGCATCTGATTGGTGATTCAATTAATTGGTCTGGGTGCATAGAAAATAAGTGAACACGAAACTGCACATATTTGTCATTGCTGACTGCACATTATTTATTCAGAGACCTAATGTTAAATTATTTCAGTAAGATGCACATTAATGATAAATATAAACTTGTGTCAAATGTTAAAAAATGTTACTTTTTGAGAAAGTGCTTATGAAACTCTTACTGTATACTTTGTACTACCCTAAGTATATAGAATATTTACTATTTTAATCTTCATAAATAAACTGACATGGAAGGAACTATGATCCTTCTCTTGTTGGACAGCAAAGATAGTCATGAAATCACACAGCTAGAATACAGCTTGAAAGATTTGCAGCCAGGTAGCCTGACTCATGAGATTGTCCTAAACCAGTACAAGGCATTGTCTTTGATGGTCTGAGGCACCTCCCATGTGAAACGTTTATCCTCTTGAGATAATGTGCAACATTACACAAAACTGCACTGAAAACGCAAGGTATCCACAGCACTTTCCCTTTCTCATTCACTTTTCACCGTCTGTGTCTTCAACATCCTTATTTTCTGAACACACAGGGATCCTGCCATAATTACGATGTTTTGCAAGTATTTGTGCAAATTAAGTCTTCCTAAATACATGAAAGAGCAAACCAGTAACTATGGATGGCACATTTAAATAACTATTGACTACCAGTGTGATTCTTAAAAGCAGGCAACTCCTATAAATAAACACATGTACTCCCTGGGTAACTTACTTATGAATTTAAATATATTTTCTGAAAAATAAAAAGATGTTTACTCAATATAGGGATGTATTTAAATGGATTCATTTTGTCAGGAAATTCTTCAATCTTTGATGTTCATCGTGAATATTTTTCTATTACGTATCCACTCTAACTTTCTCTAGTTTAAAATGAGGAAATTGAAAAGCTAATCTAATATCTACTGAAGCTTCTATATAACAGGTAGTTTCACATATGACTTCTAATTCTAACAATACTTCATTGCATTATCCTCATTTTATATAGTAAGAAATTGAGACACTAAGAGGTTAAAGTTACTTGCTGAAAGTCACATGATAGGTTAGCAGTGGAGAGAGAAATCTAACTCAGTTTGTCTTACCCCAGGGTGCCAGGATTGGCTAGAACGCATGTAAGCACACTGTAAGATATACTTTTCTGGATGAGTAGGTTCAGTAATGAATCTATGAAGCACGTGTTACTTTGTAAAATATTCCCTTTCATGTGTATGTATATTGTTATATTATGTTTATTTATTTTTGATCCCCTAAGAAATGTTGTAATACTCAGTGTTTATCTACCAGGCCATAATTTGCCTTTTTCTTTCATAACTGAGTTAAATCTGAGATATTTTTCTTTATCTCTAATTTATGCTTTAGGGAAGAAATGAATGAAACTGACAATATCTATGGTGACAAAAACTGAACAGGTTGTAAGATCACAGAATCATTGCTCTGCACAAAGGATCTCCTCTTTCTGAGAACGATCAGCAACACAAAATGACAGCCCTCCAACAGCCACATTGTTACTACAGGACCATTTTTTATTGACCCCAACTTACAGATTCAGAGAAGAGACATCTGGCCCCACTTGGGACAATGATGTGTGTTAACATTTTGATATGAGAGTCATAGGGACTAAGACTTACTAGACCCCAGATCATGTCTACTTTAATACCCTTGTTTAAGTCATACATCTCTGTTATTGAGATCCCAAAAGCACTGTTGGCACCTGTTTTTCCAGTTGTTCAGTTTTAAATTTCATTCTTGGCATCTTTGAGATTTGGCTACTTTTTAGAAATTCATTTAATTTTGGATCTATTGAACTAGACTTTTCTGTTGTTTGCTATTAAATGCATATTTACTCACACATAACCATAAAGTTATAGAAACAGATAAATTCCCCAAATGAAAAACATCCATAATTGGCAGGATAACACAATAGTAAATTCTGAATTCACATCTCTTGATAATAGCTTTATTTTGTGCTATGTATACACATACATACATATATATATATATATATATATATCTTCTTGTTGCTACTATATATTACCAAAATATTATAAGAACAAAAATTTTAATATGATCAGAAAATCAGAAGGTCACCTGAGTTATGTTTCTTTTGAAGATTTCAGAGGAGAAATTCATGTTTCTCTGCCTGCATTCCTCAGAGAATGGCTATTGCCTCCATTTCAAGCATCAAACAGTGGTTTAATCTTTATACCTATTTTTATTTCTTTTGATCCCCATACCTCCCTTTCATAGAGATATCTGTGATTGCATTATGCCCGGTGGTTATTCAAAATTATCTGAAGATCATTAATTTAGTTATATATGCTATGTCCCTTTGACCATGCAAAGTAACATATTCACAGGTTCAGGAGAACAGGATGTAGAGATCATTTGCAACCATGCAGGTAATTTCAGAAATCCTGCTCAGTTTCTCACACTCTAAAATATGGATTAGTTTACTGATTGGGAAAAGATTTCTAGAGAGTAAGACATTGGAGTACTTTCTCTCAAAATATCAGCAATCCTCATTAGATCAGAAAAATTTTTCTAAGTTTCTATTAAAGAGAGAAGGTTCTGACCTCTATGCTTGTTATGAACTCTGAGAGAAAAATCATTGTACAATAACATAATATCCACAATTTCTCTGTCAGTCTGGAGTTAACAAAGTACTTTCTCTTTCTGGTCTCATTTATTGAAAAGTTTGGAAAAATCAAGGAAGGCAATAACCTTGATAATTAGTGTACTTAAGTTAGCTTATACATCCAAGATAATTTAGAACTTAATTTTTACATTTTATTGCTCTTCTCAATACAAAAACTAGTAATTTGACAAAAACTGGACTGGACAAAGTGAAGAAATACCTACAACTTATCGATCAGTTCATGAGATTATACATATTGTTGATTATATATATGTTTGTGAATACACAATTTTCATCATGTTTTAATAATGTCTCTATTGTCCTCCAAAGAGTTGATTCATCAAGACAAATCCAACATCGATCATGTATAAAACTTCTATAATAATGTAGCAACATTAATCCTGTGAATTGATACACTGGAGAAAATATAATGTGCTTCAATTTTAATAAAAGATTGTAGTTAAAAAGTTGTTTTTAAGAAAATATATTTTGGATCTTGGCTTGAATTAAAATTAGTATCAGTGTCATTTTAAGTCTGGTGAACCCTAGTAATTAAGGCCCAGATGCCCGATTGACCCTCCGTCTGCATGCTGCCAAAGCTACAGATTCTCAACACTTGTTTACAGAAACCCTGATCAGAGAGGTGCATGACCCCAGGTTTTTAATATCTACAATTGTCAATCACTGAAAACAGAGACTGAACACCAATGACCCTTGCAAAGCAGCATTAGCTCTGACAGATTTGATAATAGTGAAATATCCCAGGGTTTGCCACAGTCACTACCATGAGCATTTACTTCTTTAACCCCTTGAGTGCAGTCAAACGCAAAAGTGGAAGTCACTCTCTGTGATTTTTTTTTTTTCATACTGCAATGGAAAGGCACTCAGAAGGCCTTGCTCTGATTCAGAAGCAATGTTCACTTTAACCCATACAAATTCTATGCACATTAATAAAGTAATATTGCTCCCTCAAAGAGCACCTCAGGGTGAGATAATGAGAAAGGATATATGACTTAAGATAAAATTTATTTATCTTCTTTCTATTTGCAGTTTACTTACCTTTATGAATTGCACATGGCACATAAGAATTTTAAAAATAATATTTTATTGTTCATATTCATTGAACATTTCCCCAAAACAGTTTAAACAACATTTTCTAACCTTTAAAAATTATCTGATGAGGTTAATACTTGTGTTATTAAAATTTATCAGTAAAGAAACCGAGGCTTAGGCAGGGTGAGTACATTGATCAGGGTCAAATAATAGAAATTTAATGCCATATATTTAAATATGGGTTCAACTGAGTTTTAACAAAATAACTTTAAAATGAAGTTTTGAATTCATAAGTACATTTTAAGATTTGAAACCTTCATTTTTTCTGTGGTAGTGCATCAGAGAGAGAGAAAGAGGGGGGGAGGGAAGGAGAGAGAGAGAATTTGAAATGAGCTCTGGTGGTTAGGGTAGATTAGTTCCTCTTATTGATGGAACAATAGTGAGTGTGGCTGGGTTGGTCCTGGAAGTGTGGCTTTGGGACTATGTCTGGTCCCTCAACCCTTCCTCTCTGACATTATTTCCTGGCTCTGCTTTCAGATACCATGAACTAAGTAGCTTTGCTCTGCCACAGTCTTCCACAGTTATGTCCTGTCTTGGAGCCAGTGAGCATGGACAGAGTGCCCTGAAACCATGAGCCAAATTGAACCTTTCCTCTTTTAAGTGTGGGTATTGAGTGTTGTGTCTCAGAGATGAGAAAACTAATACAACAATGTAAACATGAATAATGGGTGATCTGTTTCCATTCTTGTGATTCCTATATGTATGACTATGTATTTATATGTATGTATATATGAAATTTGTATATAAGGCAAAATTGGATTTTCAATATAAATTCATGAGTCAATATATGTGAACATTGAATGTGGATATAATAAGGTATAATGTGTCAAACATTGGGAAACCAAATTGATATCATTCCAAGTTTTGTTTCAACTATTAATAATTACTTACTTCTCCTTTGCCTTCATTGCATAAGTGGTCACAGTGTAGGTTGTAGAAAATATTAAATTAGGAAAAATTTGCAAAGGACTATTCCAGTGCTTTGGATGCTTTATAAATTTTTAAACTTCTATTCTCTTTTTCAAAATCGCTCCTATATATTGCATTTATTGAACTGTTTAGTTCAGTAGGTGACAATGGATGCAAAAAAAAGGATGAAAACTTTCTCTTTTATGTGACAAATATATATTGAGCACCTATTTTGTGTAGTCATGGTGCTCTGAAATGATATTGCATGATGAAAAAGTAGAACCTACATCCATGATGGAGAGAAAAAGTGATGCATATGTAAGTGAACAGTGTGTTACATGTTAAAAATTCAGAGCGAGTGAAAGAGAGAGAGGAATAGGAGGTGATGGAATGTTAGGAAATGGAACAGCTATCTATAACCTTTATTGATTACCTAATTTGTGTTATTCCATATTTTTATTCCTACCATCATAAATAACCACACATATATTCATTTTCCAGGCTTTTGCTACTGTAAAAATTTTTGACATCATGCAAATGCAAAGAATCATGTGAACATGTACATACACACACACACACACACACACACACACACACACAGGAACACTAAAGATTGTTTGAAGTCCCTGCAGGAAAGTCACTTTTACTTGATTGTGCAATTGGGAGTGTTTTATGGTTTTACTAATAGCTATTGATAAGTTAGTTCATTAAGGGCTCCAATAGCTCACAATTCCAACAGTAAGGAATGAGTGATTCAACTGCTCCATGGGAGTGATAGAGACAGGAGTCTACTCGAAATCAAAGTGGTACCTGTAGTTAAGTTATTTTGATTTACTTCTTTCTTTGATTGCCACAAAGTTTGAACATCTCTTCATGGTGGATTTTCTCTTTTATTAAATGCTTTTAAAATTAATAACTGTTTACATTTGTTTTTTCATGTTGTTTATTTTTTCCTTCTAATTTATATTTTCCATGTCCACCATATTTACTCTAAATCTATTATTTCTCTATGGGCATATTTGATGGAAACTTTTCCATGGAAATTTAATTTTTATGTTATGGATGTGAGTTTCAGTACTTCCTCAGCATAATTCACATTTTAAAAACTGGATCTTTCTCTACTGTTATAATTACTATTTTAATACTTATGCTATTACAATTTTATCTTTATAGTACATTATGATTTTTGCACTTATGTATGAGATTCACCTAGAAATTGCAAGTGTATAATGTGGAAGGGAGCCTAAATCATGCTTTCCTTTAAGTGGCCATCCATCTGAGTCAAAAACATTTGTTTAATAGTGAGTTCTATTGTCACTGGCTGGAAACATCATTATGTATTAAATCCTTATATACACAAGGACCTGTTTCTAGATTGTCTTTAAAGCATAGGTTGAGACAGATCATAGTGTTTTGAAGACTCTTCTAAAAGAAACTAAAAATAAAGTTAATTCCTTTTGTAAAAAGATATATTGTTTGCAGTGCAAGTGGATGGAGGAAAATGAGAAGAAAGGAGACCTATTCTAAAAGACCAATTCAGGGTCTAAGTGAAAGACAGTGATTGTAGCAGAGGGGATGCAGTGCGACTAATTCAAAATATATCAAGGCTTCAGCTAGTCATTTCTTAATCTAGGTTATCTGTATGACCCAAATATTGTTGATGCTATACCACAAAGAACAGTGCATAATAAATGTCAGTTTTCTAAAATGCTTGGCGACTAGTGTTCCTAATAAATCAGAAATTCTAGTTACCTGATACTTAATCAAAAAACTTCTGTGTTTGAGCATTGCTTGATGATGATACTTCTAATTTGTATTCATCACCTTTCCTGAGATAGTTAAGTTCAGTTTATTGAAGGTAATTGAATCTTTCATGATTCAGAATCCGGCATTGCCTCAGGGACATCATTCTAAACATCAATCCTCATTTTATGGGCACAGATCAGACTGAAACTCTAGTGAATATAAGGAAAACTCTGGAAATTTCATTTTACCAAAACCCTGATATCAACCTACTTTATTATTTCTTTTTGGGTCATTTGAATTTTTTTCCTAAAGAGCTGAAGGGTTACAATTTTGGTTAACGGAAGATTCAGGTTTATTGGATTCTTATATATTTTTAGAAAGATTTAACTGTAAGAACCCAAGAATATGCATCCATGGGTTCAATCTTTTCTTTAGAGAAATTTCCTCTTATTTATTTATTTTTCAAGGTGATTCCAGTCTAAGAGAAGTTACACTGTGGAGGCTTTATCCAGGTCATGGGAAATGAAAACAAGGGGAACAGAGAGTTTGTTTAGGTATTAACAAAATGACATTAAAGTGGATTTTGACTAGAAGAACCAGAAAAATCTAGTTCTATCTTATAACAATCAATTACTTCTACCTTACTATTCCACTGAATCTTCAAACCCCAATATGGAAGTTTAGGGAGCCACAATAGAAAAAAATGTCGTTTGTTTGTTTGTTTGAAAATAAAGTGGTCCTGAGTTCAGAACTGCAGCTACAGTCCAGCCTGCCTTTTCAGATCTCAAGCCCATGGCTCAAATAGTCTTCTTCCAGCCACAAGGGCAGGCAGCTCTATATCCCATCAGTCCTCACAAAGTGGGACAGAGGTTGGTTATGTGGTTTGCCTCTTGTCTAAGCCCTCAAATTTAAATACTTTTAGGGGCTGAACAATGAGTATGGCAGTGACCTTCAGGATAATCTTTCTTGGTTGTCCATATGGACAAACAGTGCTATCCCATTCATTTCAGTCTCACAACAAAGAAAAAAAGAGTATGGAGAAAAAGATGTATAGACAGAAACTGAGAGTAAGATGAAAGACAGAAGTTTTCAGAAGCCTATCACTCTGAATTTATTAAAAAGTTTCAGAAACAAAAAAACCCTCACTTATTCCCCAATATAGACTACCTGCCAACTAATGAATCCCCACAACAAAAAAGTAGCCTAATTGGTGTCCTTTGATGGATCCAATTAGCACTTATCTTGTAGTGCAGGTAGAGTGTGGTGATGTTATATGTTGTGATAATTGGGGCAGACAGAGAAAGAGCTTGAAACTCTAAACATTTTTACCCTTAAAGCCAACATTATGCACCTTATTAAAATTTAATTGTTTTCTATATCAGAAATAAACGTCCACAGAACAAATATATATATAATTTAAGTGGACACTCAGAGAGAAATAAATGTGAAAATGACAGGACTTGGTTAATCTGGTGAACCACAGTAATCCTAGAGATCAGTGGAAGATTAGATGTCCCACGAAGATTAACTAGAGTAGGGATCTATGTCATTTTGCTAAGTATTAATGTTCTTAAGAATATCTGTTGGAAAAGAAAGGGAACTTGCTTATATGTGGATTCTAAAAACTTTTAACTCATAGAAGTACAGTTTAGAATGGTGATTACCATATGTTGAGGGTGGGTAGGGTTAAGAAGGTGTAGGACAATTTCAACAAGATAGGAGGAATGAATACAACAGATCTATTTTACAATATGGAACTATAGTTAACATATTGTATGCTTGAAAATTGCTGAGAGTAGATTTTAAAAGTCCTCACAAACATACACAAAAGATGTGTGTGAGATAATACATGTTAACTATTTCAAAAACCATTCTGCAATGTATATGCACAAAATATCACAAAATAACTTGCTGTACATGAGAGATACATAACATTTTTAATAAATTAAAAAAATAAAGTAAAATACAGTTTTAATAAACTGTTGGGTTGAAAGTTAGACATTAGTAGGACCAGAGGTAGGCAGCCAGGGGCTATTTGAAAGACAAAGATGGAATTTTTCTTTTCCTTTGCTTTCTTAATCATTAGCTATAAACAAAATTCATACAAGCTTGTGTCTTCAAACTTTAGCTCAAGAGAATACAATATCCTGGTGAGCATGCTGATAAAGTCCAGGGCCCTTACCAAATTAAGACCTTGTGTGAGGCTTTGGACAAACCCGAAGGTCTCAAAATAAACTACATGGAAAACATCCACCTAAAGAGTGAACAAGGACATCATGGATCACCACAGCCCATTTTTCTTTTTAAAGAACAATGACCTTGCAAAAAGGAAAAGATATCGGATACAGTTAATCATATAAATGTAACCCAAGATCTCACTTAGTGCAACTGCCATCTTGTGGTTGCTTTTCTTCATGCTTCATGCCCCCCCACCCCAGCAGAAGGACCTAGGGAAATAAGCCCATGGAGAGAAAGAAAAAGAGAATATTTAGAAAAGAGCCAGAATGTGATAGGAAGGGAGCCAAAGGAAGAATATTGGAATAAAAGAGATGACAAAGCAGACGATAAATGGGTCAGGATTACATCTCAGGGGTGGAGCACTTGCCTAACATGTGGAATGACCAGGGCAAAATTCTCAGTACCACAAAAACATAAAACAAATAAAGCAAAAAGAACATCGACAAAAGATCCCCCCAACACACACACTGAAAAA
This sequence comes from Heterocephalus glaber, assembly GCF_053883595.1. Lineage (NCBI taxonomy): Eukaryota > Metazoa > Chordata > Mammalia > Rodentia > Bathyergidae > Heterocephalus > Heterocephalus glaber. The sequence goes on along the minus strand of NW_028258406.1, from coordinate 5,445,629 downwards.
AAAACCAACAGACAATACGGAAAAAATGAGCAGAGGAAGTGATGGACATGGAAAAGACCCTATGCATTACTTTTCCCAATAAAGGTAGGGAGCAGTACTTGAGCACATTTGGTGCTGGTTTTCCATATGGAAGCTGCAGGCAGCCATTACTTCAACAGTTTCTCCTGCCCCTGTGGTCTGCTGTACACTGTACCATAGGGCTGACCTGCTTTCACAAATGTTAATAGGCAGATTACTACATCAACATTTTCATCAGTGTCCAGGCTATTGGACAACTCTAAGCATTGGTGCGAGCTTAACTTGGCTCTTCACAGCAAGCAGGAGGGTGTGTGTGTGTGTTTCCAGAGGAGTCATTATTGAGCACCCACTTCATGATCTATTCATGGTAAGACCTAAAGATGAAGGAAATGTTTTTTTGTTTTTTTTTTACCAACAGAAGAATATTCCTACAGGTTTAATCTCCTTAATATTCTTTCAAAGTATTTTATAATAATATATTTTCTGTTCTCAATATCAGCATTTTTACAGGATATAAAAAACAGTATTTTCAAATACAATCCTTTCCATAATACTTCATTATATTATGTACTGTAGAGGCTAGCATTGTTTAGATTCATTCTAATTTTAATAACTCTTAAAATATAGCATTGAGCAATGGTATTTAAATGCATTCTGATCATCAGTCATATCTAGAAAGTTAATGTATTTCAATTTGTCTCAAATTGTTCTTAGAATGGTCATGGTATTTTATAGTATGCAGGCCTGTATTTCCTAAGTAGTCATAAAACATTTACTTAAAAATTCTCTCTACATTTTCCTCTGGATATATTTAACATTTGCATGCATACGTGACTTGCCTTGTTCAATCTTATCCGAGGAGTACAATTAATTCCAACTGCCTCGGTCAGTATTTTGTACAATAATACTTAAAAATAAATACCTGCATTTGATTGTAATATTCTACATATTCAAGAAGAAGATCAAACATACAATAGCTAAAAGCACATTATACTATAGCAAAGACTAGGGAAAAGGCTTTTATTTCTTGTTTTATACATATATTTTAGTGTGACATTAGATACCATGTTTACCCTATGAGGTCTTTTAAATTTAAAAATTGACAACCCTGTGGTTCTAATTTTCATATGATATCAGGGATCTAGTAACACTTTGAAGAACACAAGCTGTGATAGATAGGTGAAAAATAGTACCCTGAATTCTTTTACATCCTCCATAGAACAAGGCTCACATTCACAAAAATCTGATAGCATACAAACAGAAAATTTAAACAAATAAGTGAATGTCAAGTTGTTTGACATCCATAGAAAGAATTTTCCACATGATAGATTTTAATTAATGAAAAAATAGTTGCAGTACTTACTTTAAAACTGTAATAGGTTACACTAAAGTTTAAGTCCTCTGAATGCTACTTATATTTTTAAAAATCCTGCTCAAATTTTAGATAGTTGTAGGCTTATAGGAAGTTACCAAATTGTGGAGTGAAATCCTATATACACATTATTCAATTTGCCCTAATGGTAGCAACTTGAATAACTATAATATAATATAATATAACATAATATAATATACAGAAAATGGATACTGATATAATCCACAGATTATTCAGATTTCATCAATGCCAAGTTATTCTCTATATGTGTCTGTCATTTTTTAAAGCACTTCCATAGCATACAGATTAATCTAACTTCTACTCCAATAAAGACATAGAAATATTGCAAGGCACCCTTGTGCTGCAATTCACAATCACACCCATTTTCTCACCTTCCCTAGACACCTGGATGCCACTATCTCTTCTCCATTTCTGTATTGTTTTGCCAAGAGCCTTGTTTGGATACAGTCATGCAATCATACACTAACAACTTGATGAATTTAGCTTTTTTCTTTCAGCATCATACCTTTCAGCATGATGTCTGCTCTTTTTTATTGCTGCATAATATTTGATGGCATGATTATACTACACTCTGTTTAGTCATTCATCTTTGATGAATATTTTTGTCAATTTTGAATTTTGAATATTTTATGAATAAAGCTGTTTTAAAATTTGAGCACAGGTTTTGTGTAAACATGGATCTGAGGTAAATGTCCAACAATGCAATTGCTAGATTATATAGTAAGCACATATTTAGTTTTATACAAAAGTTCAAAACTGTTTCGAGAGTGGTTATACCATTTTACATTTCCAACAGCATTCTTTGCATCCTCACCAGCATTTAGTGTTATTACTATTTTTTTTCATCATTCTGATAAGAAAATAGTAATATCTCTTTGCAGGACTAATTTCCATTTCTCTAAGTGGCTACAATGTGAATATCTTGTCATGTAATTACTTTCTATCTATATATCTTCTTTGTTAAGATGTCTCCTTTTTGCCAATTTACTAATTTAATTCTTTATTTATTATGGAGTATGATATATATATGATGAATTATATATATGATATATATATGATCCCAAATACAGTCACTCTTATGGGTGTGTCATTTTGATTTTTTCCCCTGACTGCAGTGTCTTTTCATCCTCTTAATAGGATCTTTCACAGAGGAAAAGTTTGAATTTCATGATTCATATTTGTCTTTTGTTCTTTTTCTAAATCATATTTTTGTTCTCATGTTAATGAACTTTTTTGCCTAAACAAAAGAAAACCAAAAAAAGAAAAAATTGGGGGGGAAAATAATTTAAGCATATCATTAATTTTGAGTTAAATTTTATATGAGGTGTGAAGTTTATGTGGAAATTTTGTATTTGTTTGTTTGTAACTTTTGGTTATCCTATTTCTCCTGAACTGCTTGTTGAAAAAGTTTTTCTTTCATCAAATTGCATTTACATTTTTATTAAAAAATCAGTTGAGTATATTTTGTGTGAATCTGTTTCTTGATGCTCCATTCTATGGTGTTGACATGTATCCCTGTCCCTCTGGCAGTGTTACAATTTCTTGATTATTATACCAACAAAGTACTGCAGAAGATATATGCATACACACATATGTAAGTATATATCTATATTTTATGGGTATTATTTTGAATATTTACCATAGATAGATCTTTTAATTGTCTAAAGTAAATACATTATTCAAATTTTACTGTCCTTATTCTGCTCCATGATCCTATTTAGGATAATTTATTAAGTTTGGAAGCCATATCTTATTGGACTCCACTTAGAAGTGAATTTCTTAAATTTTCCATGCTTTGATGACTTTCATAGTTTTGAGGCATTTTGGTCAGCTAGTTTTTAGAATATCCCTCAATTAAGACTTGTCCAATGTTTTGTCATAATTATACTGGTGTTATATGGTTTAGGAGAACGCCCACAGATATCAATTATCATGCTTATCATTAGATCAGTGGTGCATATTTTCAACTTAATATCACTGTTCATCTAATCTTTATTAGCTTGCTAATGTAATGTTCAACTTCACCATAAAGTTAGTCTCCTATTTGTCCGTTTTCCATATTGCATCTTTTATCAGAATTCACAAAAGAAAATAAAGGTGTATAGCATGGAAAATAATAAATAAATATATCTTTATTGCAGGTGACCTAATTTTCCACATAGATAATCCTCCCAAAGTCACCAAAAAAAAAAAAAGGAGGAGGTTGGGAAGAAACCTCAAGAACTAAAAATAAGGAAGGATCCAAAGTTAGTGTGCAAATATGAACTGCTTAGGTATATACCAGGAAGGAAAACATTGAATTTAAGATTTAAAAAAAAAAATATTAATTAAAGTGTGTGTTTCATTGGTAAAAAAACTTAAAATGTGGAGAATATAAACAAAGAGATATACATAAATGAAGAGATATTTTGTCTTCATGGATTGCAAGTTTCAATGTTGTGAAAAATATTAATTCTTATGAATTTGATCTATAAATTCAATGTCATTCTAAAAAAAATCTTATTTTGTAGATATTGGCATATATAGAGAAACATATATAGAGAAATGCAAACATACTTAAGTGGGAAAATAGGACACAAAAACCCACATAATATTAAAGAGGAAGAACATAGAGGACTTATATTGCCCCATTTCCATACTTTATGTAAAGCTACAATAATAATGACAAAAGAATAGACAAAAGGTTCAAGGACTAGATAGAGAGGCTAAAAATAGGCCCACCCAAATTTAATCAACTAATCTTTGTTAAAAAGCAAAGACATTTTAATGGAAAAAGAAAAGCTGTTTTCAGTACATAGCATCAGAGAAATAAACTGAAAGTGTAAATAAGGATTAAAATGATTAAAACAAATAATTGATAATTTTAAACAGGGAGAAAAAGTCCAAAGAGGTAAGGGAAGTTGGAGGGGAAAGGGAAAGGAAAAATTATAAGAAGATGAAAAAATGGAAATAAAGTGTCTGTAAATAGGGAAGGATTGAGGGGGTGAAGCGAGGACAGGGAATGGGGAAAAAATAAGAACCAAGATACATCATGTACGGGTACAAGCACCCAATGATAAACGTAAACATATTGTATGCCTAAAATGTACCAATAAAATAATATCAGAAAAAAAGAAAAAAGAAATTTGGTATCCTTATGGTAAGAAAAGAAAATTTAATGCATAAATAATAGATTTTACATCTTTCATCAAAATTAACTCAGAATGCATAAAAATGGAAAATAGACATAATTTTGTAAGAGAAAACATAAGAAAAAAGGTGATATTCTTCAATTTAGTGTTAAAGTTTTAAGTACAACACCATAGACAAAAGCAATGAAAAATGAGATTAAGGTTAGACTTTATGAAACACTTTTGCTCTAAGAAAACCAATATAAAGAGAATAAGAAGAGGAAAAACAAAACTAGAATGATAAGCCTGACCCCCTTCTGTCCCCACCAGCCACTCAAGTTCTTGGATTGGTTGCTTTTCAGCCTTCTGAGCCCAGGGAACAATGCCTACTCTGCTAGCACATGGCACACCTGCTCCACCTACTAGGCCGCAGCACCTGATACTATAGCTGTATACTCAGCCATTCTTGCTCCCTCAATCTCATGCCCCCCCTCCCGCTGTGTTATCCCACCTAAGGCCATCCCACTAACTCCCCTACCTTATCCATAAAAGACCCAGCTCATAAACTGGACTCTGACACTCCTTTGGAGTGTTTCTAATCTAGGAGGTCCCACCTGGACTCTCTAGATTCAGGGTGACTATGTTCTTTGCTGGGTTTTCACCTTTTACCTAATATCTGATGCCAAAAACCTGGAAGGTGGCATTCTAGAGCCCCTCATTCTGACATGGGACTCCTCTACCTCAACCATTTCCAGGCAATAAGAATGAACCCACCAGAGACATCTCCTCCACCTAAATGTCACCACTGAAAACTGTGAGGTAAGCCCTCTGAGGGAATGGTTGAAGATGTCTATCCCTCAGGAGGGGCATCCAGTCCTAATTCATGTTGACCTTCATTTAGGCTCTGACACAACAGATCTACCTGGATGTGGTTGCTCTGTTTCATCTTTGTCTGGCTTTTACTCTTGCATGTGGGGGATGCTGATCACTTTTCTTTCCATTGGACCCTCCTGACCTTAACCCATCATCCTACCTAGGAAATGATAGGTCTAAGCCCTGTATCCCCCATCACAGCCACCTTCATTCCTGGAATGGCTGATTTCCAGCCACATGATCCAAGGGGCAATGCTGGGATAGCTGTTCTTCCTATTCCAATCACAGGCATCCCCTTTGACCTCCCCCTGCATTCCCTTATCTCTACACTACAAATAAAGGTGCTGCAGATACCAGTGAGCCCTTTTATCCCATCAGAAGGGGTTTCCACCTGGCCCCAGCTTTATCTCTTTGTCTTTGTCTTGTCTTTTCTTAATCTCCCATCATCATTTCTAACTCCATGGACCCTTCAGCCATGTGGGCTGTGGCAGTTGGTGCCCAAAAATTGTAATCTCATTGCCTGCCTTACTAACATTAATAAAGAAAAAGATGTGCTAAAATTATACAGGCCATCCTTTGTCATCATACCCTTGGTATCTGCTAGTACTGGAAGAAATACACAGACAGCTCATTTGCCCCTGTTGGATGGTAGGACTTGTTATCATAGGAATTATGTCTTCACTGTAATTGGTCACAGTGGTCTTAGCACAAAATGTACAAAATGTACACTTTGTCAATCACTTAGCAAAAAATACCTCTTATGCCCTTGAGACTTAGGAAGATGTTGATGTTAAATTGGAAGTACAGGTTGGTGCCTTAGAAGCTACAGTGTTAGAGATTAGTAATAAAGTGAAAGCCCTATAATATAGTCAAGGATTACAGTGCCATGCTGAATACCCTCATATTGGTGTTACTGTTCTTCCTTAAAATGAGTCACAATGGGATTAGGAAAAGTTTGCTGCACATTTGCTGAGTATATTTCATCATACCAATCTCAGCTTAGATCTCCAAAGGCTTCAACAACAGATCTTGTCCATTCTACATGCTCACATTAGTTTCTTCACCCTTAAGAATGTGGCAACATCAATCCTTGATGCATTGAATGGATTCAGTCCTTTCAATTTGGCCAAACATAGCATTGCTATGATCATGGGAATTCTAATTTTCATGTTACTACTAATGATTTGTTTACTAGTCCTCTACAGAGTCGTCTGAGGACAGCTCACCAAACTTGCCTTAAGACATCATTCACAAGCTGAAGCTACAAAACAGAATATGGGGAAATGCTGGGAGCGCTGCACTGTAGATCACTATGGTCAGGCCTAACTCACTTCCATGGATGAGGCAGGATGAGGTAGGGCCCCAGGTGGAACAAGGAATATGCATCTTGTTTGCTTCCTTCCATGGAAGAGCCAGGGCCCCATGGAAGGAGAATAGGAGACAAAAGGGTGTGGTGGAGCAAGGCCTGGCCAAGAGGAGGACTATCTTCCTTCCCACCCATTCACCAGAGAACCATCAAACGTGATGTCCTACAGACCCTAGCTGCTCTTCCTGTTCCAATAACAGGCACCCTCTTTGACCTCCCCCTGAGCTTCCCTTATCTCTACACTATAAATAAAGGTACTGTGGATACCAGTGACCCTTTTATCCCATCAGGAGAAGGGGTTTCTGCCTGTAACCCTAAATTCAGGCTGGCTGTGTACTTTCCTGGGTTGTCACCATTTATCTATCAAGAAAAACAAACGAACAAAGATAAGCCACAGACCAGGAGAAAAATACGTGCAAAACATTCACATAAATTGTCCCATTCTTTCTAGTTAAGAATTTTGTGGGTATGGCTGTTCAGAATTTTCCTTTATTATCCTTTTAATGTCTGTAGGGTCAGTAATGATATCTACTTCATTTCTGATATGCATAATTTATCTCTTCTCTTACTTCTCTTATTTTCTTGGTTAGCCTTCCTTGAGGCTTTGTCTGTTCCAAAAAGTAGCTCTTATTTTTGTTGACTTTTTTTCATTTTCAGTGATTTTTTGCTCTAATTTTTGTAATTTTTTTCTCCTTGCTTTAGAATTAAATTTTTATGTTTTCTAGTTTCCTATAACAAAAGTTTAAGTTAGAAATTTTGAATTTTTCTCTAATATATGCACTTACTGCTTTAAAATTTCTTCTTAGAAAAATTTTTGCTATATTCCACAAATTTTGTAAAGTTGTATTTTCTTTTTTATCTACCTCAGCATATTTTAAAATTTCTCTTGCTATTTCTTCTTTGATGTGGGTGTTTCTAGAAGTATGCTGTTTGATTTTCAAATGCTAGTCAATTTTCTGACCATCTTTCCGTTTTTGAGTTCCCAGTTCAATCGTGACATGAAAACTTCTTTATATAATTTTTATTTTTATGTTTTGTTAAATTGTGTTTTATAACTCAGAATGTAATCTAACTTAATGAACTTTCCATGTGAACTTGAAAAGAATATGTATTTTTTTATATTGTGTAGAGTACTCTATGAATGTCAATTGGATTAAGAAGATTGACAGTGATATTGAGAGGACTTACGGTCTTACTGATTTTCTACCTATTTCATCTAAGAATAACGGAAAGACAAGTATTAAATCTACCAATCAAATGTCTGTTTCTTTTTCTTTCAGTGTTTTGTTTTACATATTTTCATGCCTTTTTTTGTAAGGAAAACTACGATTTTTATATTATTCTTATGAATTAACTTCTTTATCATTTTGCAATTTTTGTCACTTTTGAAGTACTTTCAATAGATAAAGAATTTTAATTTGGTGGGGGTTTTTTGCTTTTGTTTTTTCTTCAAAATTACTTAATGTCTTCCCTCTCTTGCCCCTGATCTTCTGTCAAGATTTTTCTCTTTATCATTTATTATCTGCAGTTTGAATATAATATGTCTAGGACTTGCTGGTGTTTTTAGTTTGTTTTGGAGTTTCTTTTTAGAACTTATCCTATTTTGTCATGTCCTAAGTTTCCTAGATCTCCACTTTTACAATTCTCATTAATTTTGGAAGGTTTTTGGGTGTTACCATTTAAATATTTCTACTACTCTTTTTTACTTTCTTTTCCCTGTGTTATTTCAAGTACAAATATGCCATATTTCTGAACTTATCCTGCAGTTTCTGGTGTTCTTTCTATTATTTGTGTGTGGGGAGTTCCTTACTTGGGAAAATATTTATTGGCTTAACTTCAGATTCATTAATTCTTTGACTAGGGCTAGGCTACTGAGCTCATTAAAGGCATTCTTCATTTCTGTTACCTTTTTTGATTTCCTATTTCTAGCATATATTTTATTTATTTGTTTTTTGGAATTTCTGACTGTTTACATTATCTGTCTTCTGATATATTGCTTACCTTTCCATTTTCTTTATGTGTGTCATGTATAAATATTTTAAAAACCTGTTTGATAATTCTAAGATGTCAGATCTCTGATTTTAAATATCATATCTGAGTCAAGGTCTGTTTCTTGTCTTTTCAGATTAAATTTTTGTCTTGTATTTTTCTATGCTTTGTGTTTCCTTGTTGAAATCTGTGCGTAGTGTTTTGGGTATTAGAGACTGATGCAGGACTTTAGTGTAAAGGGTTATGATCAAACTTAGACTTTGACAGTTGTTAACATTTGCTTTAGCTATAATTTCCAGAAACTTGAAATTCATACAGTGTCTGCTTTCTTGACTGTCTCTTTGACACTGGATTTAGTTAAGTTCTCCTCTTCGAGAAGTGTAAGTATTTTTATAACTTTATTATCTAATTCTCTGTTATTACAATGGAATATAGCTGGCATTCTAGTAAAGTATTGAAGTTTGTATTTATAATCATAATTATAAGATTATAATTTATCTCAGTCTTTTGGTAGCATTTGTGACCTTTAAAAATATAGCTCCATGGTATAGTTTCTTCCCTCCCTCTGCTGAGGTAAAACAGGACTAGAAGGGACCAGTTTGGAAGGGGTACCACTCCTCCATGAGAGCTCAGGATCAAATAAAATATTTTCCACTGCAGAATAGGGCTTTGTTAATAAAGCAAACTCTGGATATATTTCATAAGGTTTACTTTTTTCTCCTGTCAGTTCCAGGATGAAATCATGGCTCTTTAGTCTGAAAATCTGGTGGAGTTCCCAGGGGTAAATCTCCAAAATAGAAGAGTCTTCTCTAAAACTTCACACCCCAGGATTTCTTATTTTCATGCTAATTCACTTTGAGGATCCAGAAATTTGTCAAATACCCTTTTGATGGGCACCCTTTTGGTACCTTTTTGTTGGGACCAAGTTATAGTCCCAGCAGATTTAGTTTCAGGTAAGATCTGCTCTGTTTAGCGTATCACCATGCTCTCCAGAGATCTTTATAGAGACATGCCCTGAAACTTTATATCTGTGATGGGTTCAGGAAAAAGTCTTGACCTTCACTTATTGGCACCTTTACTTTGCCTTTTGTGTGAGAGAAGAACAGTTTCTAAGCATTTTACATGTTGGATGTGAAACTGCAAAGTATATGGTGCCCAATTTTAATACCATTTTTGGACTTGTACAATTTTCATACATTAGTGAGGTTAATGAATATCTATCACTATTGCCCTCATGATGAGCATACAAATACATATACATATAACACATGTAATAATTTGCAAGCAGAAAGAGCTTCAAGTAAGTGTTAAAAATCAAAATCTCTTAAAACTTCTATAATCATTATTTGGAGAAGAAAAGCTCTGTTCTGAATTTCACTTTATTTACATTTTATTTTAAAAAATTATTTTAGACTTATGAAAAGTATGTCTACATATTTTTATTTGAAATTGTTTATTATGCACCAATGCTATAGTAGCTTTTGTGCCTCAGGGTGCTTAGCTTGGTCGATTGGGGGAAAATGTTAATGAAGCCAAGGTCATGGGTTTAATCCTCATATGAGTCAATTATCTTTCCAAGTTTCACTGCCACAGATTGCCCTCCATCAACAATCTCTAATCAGGAGTTTTTCAAGTTGGTCTTATTGCTCATTCAGGAGGAGGAATTGAAGTGCGTGATAGACTTGTTTTTTGGGGGAAGAAGAACTCAGTATGTACATTTCCTATAAGATCAGCAATTCCCATGATTTTATAATAATGTGGCATTTTTATTTTTCTCTCAACTGTAATTAGTTTTAGAATAACAGTAGATGAACAGAACATGAAATTCCATATGAGATATTGTGATTATATATATCGTATATATAATATAAATATTGTGATATATGTCCGCGATATTGTGATACATATATATATATATATTTGGGGGGCATATATAATGGTGTCTCAGTTCATGAATTTAACTCATTCCACAATGCTGGGGGAGATGGTCGCAGCTGTATTCATCACTCGATGCACAGTTCACAAATGGAAGCAAAATTTTGCTGAGCACTTCTGTTTGTGGAATAAATTGTTCAATGAACAAAAGTGCTCATGAACAAAAGTGTTCATGACCTGAGGTATTACTGCATATCATAATACATGTAAAAATGGCTTTTAAATATTTACCAAAAGAGTAGTTTTATTCAGGACTTGTATGTTATCATTTGGGAAGATATAGAAAGTATATTGTATAGCAATCACTGTGCTTTAAACAGAATATTTTCTTTGTATTTTTTTCATTTAAGAAAAAAATATGAAATCTCAAACTTACTTTTTATTTGGCATTTTTCATAGGAAACTGAATTATCTAAGACAAGAAAAATATCAACATAATCTACTGCCTTATTTTGAAGTATTTTTTTAATTCTCTAATGATCAGCATTTTCTTAACCTCTCCCTCTCAACTCATTCCTTGTCTCAGTACTGTAAACACTTTTTACAGTTTTTCTGCATCATCATTATATACTACCTCTGTTCTTACATTCTTTCCTAATTATGCCACTTATTCTCTCTAAAATGGTCTATGGCTTTATGCTACAGATATTGAGTCTATGATGTTCACCCATGACAATAAGGTGGGCAAGTCTTTACTACATTGATTTTACTTTTATCAATAGAGACTAATCTAGAATTACCAAATCCAAAGAACCCTGTTGATCTTTCTCGTCCTTGACCCAGTACAAGTCATGTGACACTGTTGAATACTTTCTAAAACTGTTTCCTTTGTTGGCTTTAATGCCACCATTTTTTCCAATATCCTGTCTGTTTTAGCTAACCATTTTCTCTTTGTTTTCTTTGCTGTCTCTAAAATCTCTACTTTTCACATACATACATACATACACACATACATACATGGATACGTGGGGTTTTTTTCTCTTCAAGAATCGTATCTTCACCCTCCTCTCACTAGTCAATACAATCTCAAACTCTGTTATAGCTTCAATTCCTACCCTTATACTGATTCTTGGTTTCCCAGTTTCCATGCTAAGTGTAATGCTGTCTCCAAGGCCATAAGCTGGGCCACTACAGTATGCTAATTCCTCATTATGTCTAACATCATGCCACCATAAATCCCAAAAATCAGTTGTTAGGTTCTTTCAATTGTACCTTTTAATGTTTCTTGTATATCACCTCTCCTCTCTGTTGCTCCTTACCTTAGTGCAAACCCCAGCCACAACCTGATTTATAATAATAAGCTCCTAAATAGTTTTTTCTCTCTAGTCTTGCACAATCCAACTGGATTATACTATCAGTTCGATTTTTCTAAAATGCAAATCTAATCATGTTTGCTCCTGATTAAAACCCTTTATTAGTTCTCTGTTTACTACAGGATAAATAAAAAATCCTTAGTGTGATATATGAGGTTCTTCTTGATTTGGCTCCTTCCCTTTAATGCCACTTTCCTCTTTCTTCATCTCCCTTTGTTTCCCCATGCCAGGACCCTCACAATTCCCATGTTGTGGCAGGATGTTCAAGGTACTTGTGTTCTCACCTCTGCAACTTCTCAATGCTTCATGTGTAGCCTCAATATACACCTCTTCCTAAAATGTCTCCAACTCCTTAATGAACAATGATGTATCATTTGAAACTTAGCTCAAACATTATCTCTTCTCCACAAACTTTTCTGACATGTCCTAGATTAAAAGTGCATTTTTTCATAGTCTTTTTTTTCTTTCATTAAGTTTATTGGTACATTTGTTCCTATCAAACTCACATATTTAATTCATGATTTTATGTTCAAATTTCTTGCCTTGATTTTAACCTTTTTGGCAACCTCTTTCTTATCCATCTTAGTGTCAATAGAACAAAGCATACTTTCTGGCAAATAGTAGATCTATAACATAGTTGACTAAAGTGTAGTTTTATTATTTGACAAAAAGAAGCACTAGAAAGTAAATACTTCCCCATAACTGCAAGTTAAAAGAATACCTCTATTCAAATAACATGTGAAAACTGTGGTGCACCAGAAATATTACTAAAGAAAATTGGATACTTTGGTCAGCCTTCTGGGTCCAAAGAGAAATGCATGGAAGATGGAAAGGCTTAAAATGCTCAGAAATACTTCTACTTTTCAAAGAATACTGTAGCTGAAGTATCTTGAGTCCAGTTATTATATTCATGAGTCACAATGTGTAAAATTAAGCAAAGAAAGTGCTACATTTTAATTTCAATTTATAGCAACCTACTTGCATGGTTTGCCTTTAAGTCTGTATCAGCCAAATATCTTAGAATTAAGACATAGAGAATAGAAGAGGAAGAGTAGCTAAATGAGTTTATTTTAAACATTTTTCATGATATTTGTATAGGTCAATATGTTGTACTTCAAACTAAGGAGAAGTGAGAAAATCTTTGCATCTGCTCAAATATCTGTGGCATTCCAAATTCTTATTGCTGTCTTTGCATTTGTATAAGACTCAGGCTAGGTATTAACTATAAAGAATAAAATGAATGAATGAAATGAAATTAATATAATAAAATGGATATAATAAAATCATATAGAGCACATATAAATATTTAATTTGGTATGTTATATATAACTGATATGAGGTAGATAACCATCCGCTGCTATTTCTGAGGATTTTTACCCAATCTTTTAACTTTGATCTGGAGGTGCAGAACTAGATAAATGGTCAGACTGACCATAGATTGGAAAATGAACCACCATTTACTCTGACAAATTAAACACCTTGCCATGTATTTGTCAATAGGTTGGAATCCCTTCACAAAGCAGTCTGCTTTGTCAGCAATTAATGTTTTAGTGCCATTCCCATTTAGTTTCCCTGTGGGCTCGTTCAAACTTCAGATTACTGCAAGAGGAGCCATCAGGTGTCAGACTGTCCATCTTGCTCTTCAGCTACCACCTTTGTCCTCATTAACTTGCTCACCTGTCTATGGGAGAAATGTTGCCTTTGTGTCTCTGAAGTGCAGCATGTGAGTGATTTTTAAAAGAAATATTACCCACCAAGATGCCCAGAGAAAGTCTCTTTTATTACTTTATATTATACTTTATCAACATCTCCCATTGGATGAAAATGGCAAGTAAGATGTTTGCCTCCTGGGAGGTAATGTAGCTGAAAAGGTGACTTTTCACTTTGACTTCATATTTTTCACCAAAATGTAGATGAAAGTAAACACACAGAAAAAAGATATGCTTGTGTAAGGTAGAAGACAAAGAGGGTCCTCATGTGGTGTGGTGTCTATGTAGATGAGCCAGGAAAGTCATAATTCCAGAATGCAAATGCTTAAGGAATTACTCATCAGCTCATTAGCTTTCCATCTAATAACAACTCAAAGCCTATGATTCAGGATTTAGTGACTGTATTCTATGCCTAGAAAACATAGGTGCTCTATTCTGAGGTGAATTCAATTTTGTGAATTATACTGCTTTTTAATATTTCATGGGTCAGTCTATTAAATGGATGAATTGGAGCCTAAATAGGATAGGATAAATGATACAAAAAGCATACATAAATATTATATAGAACAAATTTGTCATAAGAGAGGAAGATAGACACAAAGAGATATAATATGATCAGTGACAATGCACAAAGAATAGTTTCATATTTTATTTTATTTAATTAAATCTAACACTAAACTTTTTTTTTTTTTTTTTTTTTTTTTTTTTTGGTGCCGGGAACCGAACTCAGGTCCTTGCGCTTGTGCAGCAGGCAGCAAAACCAATGAGCTAAATCCCCGGCCCTAAGACTAAAATTTTTAAAATTAAGGTGAGTCTTCATTTTTTTAAAACAATTATTCTGGAGATCGATTGGAAGGAAATAACATTAAGATACTTTGAGTAACAACTTGCTTCAGTGTTTTTAAGGTTGCTTATACATTTCATACACACACACAATAATTGTTAGGTAGAATGTATGGCTGGCATAAAAAGATAATATGTTTCTTGGAGTCAGGATGATCTGAATTTGAACCCTACCCTAGGCAAGTAGTTTAATCTCCTACTTAAGCTTCTTTCTTCCTCATTTTTAAATTGTAGTATTAATATCTATATCATAGGAGACACTTTAGAATTAAATTAGATAACAAATATAGAAATACTTAGCATAAAGTCTGGTACATAATAAATGGTTAATTTAGTATTATCGTGACAATCGCTAATCATAATTAATGGAATTCTCTGGTAAAAGAGTTCTTCACTTTAGCAATTTTTGGTGATTTACATGTAACAAAAGCACAGATATAGATTTATGGACTTCACACAAAATACTATACAATTAAGAACTGTGTTATTGATTTGCTAAGCCAACTTATAGTGTTCAAAACCACCGGCTCCTAAATGTTGTTCTAGTAAAGGTAACCCAATCTTTATCTTATATATTGGGTGTTCTGACAAAATTTAATTTAATTTTAGTGGTTCATCTTTTTCTAAATATTCTGAAAATATACACGTGCAAACACCTGAGATTATTTCCTGTCATTTACCTTAAATGGTATTAATGTAACACAACCACAAGAATACAAATAAATATTTCTTTTCCCTGTCTCTTCCTAAGAGTCATTTCAACTTCACTGACATTGCCTTTTCCAAATTAAGATATATATTTAGGTACAAATTGCATTTCTGATCAGGGACTCAACATTAAATGCTTCCAAGTGATTTAATCAATAATAGAACATGAGAACAAAAATACAGATATAAGCTCCAGTACTATGTGGTTCAAGGTACATTTAGTCATTCCCAGATGTCTCATATATATCCTATATATACAAACAAAAGTCATTGTTTTATATCTGGTATTTGTGTTAGTCTGTTTTTTTAGATCTGTGCTCCTTGAGTTCCTGGTAATTCAACAGTGTGTTTTACTAAGGTTTGCTTTTAGGGTCAACTGCACAATTCATGCCAACCCGTTTCTTCATAAACTATGCCTATCACTGCTCTGATTTTGGATCAATCTTATGTCAGAGACAAACTTTTCTCAATCAGCCTTTTTATTCTTTGAGATGAGCATATAGCTAAGTTTACATCACCTAAACAATTTCATTTCATACTAAACGGAAAAACTCTGGATCCTAGCTAGAGTGGAAACAATTCAGTTGGAAGATGGAGAAAGGAGAATTTGATTTGCTTACCAAGAGTTAAATATAATGCTGCAGAAGTTTGTTAAATATAAAATTAAACTCAGAAGTTATATTGGTATGCTTATCAACCTTAAAGAGTTGTCATATTTATTTTACTATGGAGACTTCTGAATTGACTGACTAATGTTTTGAAGACAGGTAAATACAACCTTATTGATTTGTTAAAATTCCAAACAATTGCTAATCATAGCATAATATGAGGCACTAAGAAATGCTTGACCAACGATGTGTAATTAATATATGACACACTACACCAAAGTATAATTTTTATAGACCGATGTGGTATTGGTACATTTGTGATAAATGTGGACATTTCTTTCTCTATGAATTAGAAACAAACAACATCTGCACTAACTCATGCGATACCTGCAGCGTAGGTCATATTGAAATGAAATGAGTTTTTATCACTTCACAACTGAACTTGTTACTCCATTAAGGTAGATCAAATCGCTTATCTTGACAGAGATTGATTACCAATTAACTGTAGAATAAGCCAACAAAAATGAAGGGTTGGGAAATGCCTTGAAGTTTACTGAGACATCTTTATTAAATACAGAGGTCTGTGTTATAAATACTCCCAAGAAAATTGTCTTTCAAAAATGCTATAGATACACATGAGGTGGTAATAGTATTCTGACAAAATAGGAAATCTTAGTAGCTTTGTAGTGAAACTAAAAGTGACCTTGTAAACAGCCTACATACAACCTTTGACAAAATTCAGAATTTCTGATATTCCGTCATTGAGTTGCACCAAGTCAAATGAAACTGTGTGAACAACAATCCTTCAAACATTAAATTCCATCTTTTTCTCCTGCCTTCAGGGTTTGCAGTATCTGACTACCTCTTGCTGTTTGCCAGTTTCTTTGTCAAGTCGCAAACTGGGATTGATACCCTCTGACTTTCACAGCTCTCCAAACTAATCTTGGTAGTCCTTAGATAATAAATATTTCCTTATTCAGGTCTAATAAAGTTAGTGGAGAGCATTAGGATTAAATGTTTCCAAGACTTAATTTATTGTAAGTTTTCCCACATGTGGCTTAATAGACAGCTTCTGAAATGGCAGCTCCGGGGGCTGATACTCCAAATCCCAGGAGAAAGTTAGTGCAGCATCTGCAGTATAAATTATGTTGGCTCCACCAGCTCCATGCCCTTTATAAAATGATTGTCTGATGTGTGGCTACTTGTTTTTATCACACAAGTACGTCTGCTTTCTGGAACATTTCAAAATGGTAATGGATCTCCTGGACCAAAAACAACTTAATAAATTGAAATTCTCCATTTGTTCCAGATTCTGCAAAGCCTGTGATTTGGTCTTTTTAAGTCTCAAAAATATTAGAGCAAAAGCACAAATTTATCTACAACCAAGATAAGTTAGAAAAACTGAATTCGATGATCTGAATGTTGGAAAGTATTCCCCTAAGTAAAGCTGGTGATAATGCTTCAGGAGGGATTTCTTTTCCTCTGTTTGCCTGATGGATGCAAATCAAATCCCTTGACCTTAGAAGAGTGATCATAAAATGTAATCAAAACTTCCAGATCGAAAGGTGCTCTAAATGGTTCAGTAAGCAGCTGCATCAATGCTATAAAGCATCATGACTGCTTACATAGGTCATGCTTCAGGAAAACAAGATGAAAACATTTTGCTTTTAAAAGAAATTTGGTCAAGTCTCAGGAAAAGAATGACAGCTATATTTATATGGTCTCCAACCCCAGGAAACTCCAAGCAATTTGCAGATTTTTAAATGTAATTAACCTCCGGAGTATTCCTGTTACATATGTTTAAAAGCTGGTTGCAAGTACTATCATAACACTTTTCAGAATGAAAAGTCTGAAGTGTGAGACTATCTAGTGACTCATCTCAAGGTTACAAACTGAATATTGGTATACATTCTAACATATTACTTGATTTTATCCTTATAAGAAATTCATTATATTTTGAGTACTGGGGAGAAATTCACCTTTAAACAAAGAGCAATCTATAATGTGCAAACTTGAGCATACTTGACGAGTGCATAAACTTCAAATTACCAGGTACTTAAAAGATTACAAGAATATAAACGTATATTTGTTGGGACCTTCAAAGGTCTATTCTCATTTGAATTTATTTGAATATGCTGCCTTTAATTTGAAAATCTTCTCTGAAATATTTTATCTAGGCAGAATGGTTGTGCGTGTACCTGTGTTTGACCTTTGAAAAAGAGAGGTTTTGTTAAATACTTTAACTGTATACTCTTTGCAACCACACTCTTTCTACTTTCCCCCAAAATGTAAAGGATTATCAAGAAAGAGGTGAAATTACACATTGGATTTTAAAATACATTTTATTTTTATTTTTAGATTGTGTGAGACAGGGTCTTGCTATGTAGTCAAGCCTGGCCTTGAACTCACTATGTAACCAAGGTTGGCCTGGGACTCACAGCAATCCTCCTGCCTCAATCTCCTGAGGGCTGGGATGACAGGTATGCTTCACCAAGCCTGGCTTTTTAAATGTTTTTCAGGCTTAAGTGGAAGACAGTGTGTTACTTCCCAGGGAAAATATTATAATTCATCAGGTTTTTGAGCAAAGTCAGGAAGGAACTCTGTTATAGGAAAGCATGGTCAAATACGGCTGAGTTGAATACTAAGAAGGCAAAAGTGAAATAATACCGATAGCTAGCATCTTACATATTACTCAATTTAAGTGAATAAACTAGCATTTTTATTGAACACAATTAATCATGAAATATATATTTAATAAGAGATACAAAGAAAATAATATAAGGGAATACCCTCAAGAAAAACAAGCAGAAAAACATATAATCTATTACAATGAAACACTGTAAAGGAAAAAATAGTAGTGCTATGGAATAAATTTGTCCTACTCAAAAAATATGGTAAGATGATCCCTCATTTGCAGTGTGATTTCATATACAGACAGGGCCTCTGAGGAGGTAATTAGGATTAAATGATGTCACAAGGGTGGATCCCTAATGCAATAGAACTGATGGCCATATAAGAGGAAAGAGGATGTGCATGTATGAAAAAAGACCATTTGAGGACACAAGCTAAAATTTGCTGGCCATATTTAAGCTAAGTAGAGAAACATCACAAGAATACTATCCTGACTGCACCTTGATCTTGGGCTTCCATATACCAGAACTAAGGAAAAGTAAATTTAGGCTGTGTAAGCCATCCAGTCTGGTACAGCAACTCAGGGAATCAGAGAGAGACAGAGAGAGAGAGAGAGAGAGAGACAGAGAGAGAGAGAAAGAGAATAGGAAAATTTGTCAAAATACATGCTAGAAAGTTCTAGTAGTGAAAATAAGTGAATTATGTTTTAAAATACAAATTAAGAAGTATTTCTAGTACAATACCTTCACTATTTTGTATTTATGCTTCCCCAAAATAACTAATTGCCACAATTTTAAACAAATGCCTTGGCTTGTCCTTTCTCATCAGTTTTTCTTTTTTACTGATTTTGCCTAACCTATAGTTTTGTGCTAGAGTGCCAACATTTTCAAACTAACACTGTCCATTCAGACCTCAACATCCTTGCCTCCTGGCTTGCCTGCATGTCCAGTGAAACAGTATTACTTTGACCTTCTCTTCACTTGTGAAAAATAACTTTTAGACATCTTGGCACAAATACTACTATTACTTCGAATAATAAATATTTAAGTCTATCAGTACAGTGTGTATTCATGTGTTCTATTGTATTTATTACCTAAACAACACAATAGTGCAAATATCTTTAATTAGATTTCAAATTGGAAAAATAGATTAGGGGAGGTTAAGTGCCTTGCCAGTTTACTAATTTATTATGATTAGTAACTATGACATGAAATAACAAATCTAAATTTAAAGTTAGTTTTCTTCTAATAAATATTTATTGTTTGGGGACACCCTACCAAGGTCAGGAGTTGCACAGAACACACCGAATCAGCCCGCACCCTGGCAGCAACCCACTGGGCACCCCCCTACCCCACTCCTCTGTACAGCCACCTAGTTCCACACTACAAAAACACAGAGGACATCAGACCACCAGACCACAGTACAGAGTACAGCTGCTTCCAGCCCAGAGGTAGGGGCTTCTGAGCCATCAACCCACTGCTACTGGTCCAGAGGAAGGGGCTTCTCGGCCACCATCCCTCATACTGCTCCCAGCCCACAGGAAAGGGCTTTTGGGCCACCATCCCTACTGCTGCTTCCGGCACCTGTCCCACCTCTCCCAGCTCAGAGGAGGTAATCTGTGCAGGCACTAACAGCCCCCACCCCAGTAGAAATGAGAAAACATAAATAAGTCTCAAAACTAGACTTCCAGAACACCTACAGCAACCCCAAAGGGAAATGACATAGAACACTCTGATACTCAACCACCTGGACCCACTGAACTGGCAACAAAAGGGGATCTGGAAAAAAATGAAATCAGAAATCATTTCTCAGATAACAGGAGAAATTGTGCCCCTAGTGCAAGACATGATTAATAAATCTAGAGAGGAGCTCAGGAACATGATGGAATCGCAACATAAGAAACAAATGGAATCCATAAAACAGATGCAAATAGATTTCCAGGAGATGAAAAACTCCACTGAAAGTCTAAACAGCAGAATGAGCCAATGTGAGGACAGAATTTCAGATATAGAAGATAAGATTGCAATTCCTGACCAGGAAAAGAAAAATTGCTTCAAAAAGTATAAAGGAACATGAGAAATCAATCCAGCAGCTGCTAGATGATGCAAAGAAGAATAACATAAGACTGATTGGAGTCAATGAAGAAACAGGAGAGAGTGCAGATGACATAAAAAACTATTCACAAAACTAATGGCAGAAAACTTCCCAAGCAGGGGAAAAGAACTGGACATACAGATAAGTGAGGCCTATCGGACACCAAATAACCCTAATCAAAAAATCTACACATAGGCATATAGTTGCTAAGATTCCAGAAACTCAAAAGAAGAAAAAGTTCTATAAGCAGTTAGAGAAAAGAAACAAATCACATACACATAGGAAAGCCCTTCAGAATCACAGCAGACTTCTCAACACAAATCATCAAGGCAAGAAGAGCTTGGAGTGACATATTCCAAGCCCTAAAAGAAAACAGCCTCCAACCCATAATGATGTACCCTGCAAAACTATCTTTCAAAATTGATGGAGAAATAAGATACTTTCATGACAAAGAGCACCTTAGGAACTTCGTGAATACCAAACCAGCACTCCAAAGAACTCTACACAATATTATAGGAACAGACATTGAATATCACAATCCCAGGAAACAAAGGAGAATGAACCCATCTGGCACAACAAGAAATTAAATGGAAAGGGGGAGAACCCAACAAAAAGAAAAAGTCATGGCAATGACAAGTCAATACATTTCAGTTATAACCATCAATGTTAATGGTCTCAATTCACCAATCAAAAGAAATAGACTGGCAGAATGGGTCAAGAAGCAAAATCCAACAATATGCTGCATACAAGAAGCACACTTAATTCAAAAGGAAACTCATAGACTGAAAGTTAAAGGGTGGAAAACAATACTCCATGCAACAGGAACCCCCAAAAAAGCAAAAGTAGCTATCCTCTTTGCAGATCAAGTAGATTTCAAACCAGCACTGATTAAGAGAAATGAAGAAGGACACTACACCCTTGTAAAGGGAACAATCCAACAGGAACAGATGACAATCCTAAATAACTATGCACCAAACACTAGTGCACCCAATTATATAAAACAAATACTAACGGACATGAAAAGTCATATATGCACTAATACAATTGTAATGGAGGACCTCAACACCCCACTGTCACTAATAGATAGATCAACTAGAAAAAAAATAAGTAATGAAATACTAAAACTCAATCGAACTCTTGAACAAATGAACTTAACAGATGTTTACAGAGTCTTCCACCCCACAAAGTCAGAATACACATTCTTCTCAGCTGCGCATGGTTCATTCTCCAGAATAGACCACATACTCACACATAGAACATGTTTAAGTGCAAAGGAATTGAAGTTATCCCCTGTATATTATCAGACCATAGTGCGATGAAAATGGAGATCCATAGCAAAACAAACTCGAAAAATTTCATAAACACATGGAAATTGAACAACACCCTTCTGAATAACCAAAGGGTCACAGAGGAAATTAAAGAAGAAATCAGACATTTCCTTCAATTAAATGACAATCACAATACAACATATCGGAATCTATGGGGCACAATGAAAGCAGTCTTATGAGGGAAATTCATAGCAGTGAATACGCATATTAAAAAAATAGAATGAGGTCAATTAAACAACCTGATGCTGCACCTCAAGTTTTTAGAGAAAGAAGAGCAGGACAACCCCAGAGCTCATACAAAGGAGGAAATTATAAAGATCAGAGGAGAAATCAATGCAATGGAGACTAAGAGAACAATACAAAAAAATCAATGAAGCCGTGAGTTGGTTCTTCAAAAGAATCAAAACTGACAAACCCTTGGCCAACCTTGTCAGAAAAAGGAAAGAAAAGGCCAAAATCCATGCAATTAGGAATGAAAAGGGTGAGATGACAACAGACCCAGCAGAAATCCAGAGGATCGTCAATACCTACTTCCAGAACCTATATGCCAATAAGATGGAAAACACAGAAGAAATGGACAGATTCCTAGATAAATATGAATTATCAAAGTTGAACAAAGAAGACCTAAAAATTCTGAACAACCTAATATCAAGCAATGAAATTGAAAACATAATTAAAAACTTATCAACTAAGAAAAGCCCAGGCCCTGAAGGCTTCACTGCTGAATTCTACAAGACATTTAGAGAGGAACTGCTGACACTACTGTTTAAACTCTTTAATGAAATTAAAAGGGAAGCAATACTCCCAAATTCATTCCTAGAAACAAGCATCACCTTGATCCCCAAAGCAGAGAAAGACCCAACCGAAAAGGAGAACTATAGCCCAACCTCACTAATGAACATAGATGCAAAAATCCTTAATAAGATAATGGCAAGCAGAATGCAGATGATCATTAAGAAGATCATACACCCTGATCAAGTGGGATTCACCCCAGGGATGCAGGGATGGTTCAATATACACAAATCAAACAATGTAATACACTATATCAATAGAGTCAAGGACAAAAACCATATTATTATCTCCATAGACACAGAAAAAGCATTTGACAAAATCCAACATGCATTTATGATAAAAACCCTACAAAAAATTGGAATAGATGGTCTCTACCTCAAACTGATAGAAGCCATCTATGAAAAAACAATAGCCAGTGTCAGACTAAATGGTCAAAAACTGAAATCCTTCACACTCAAATCAGGAACAAGACAAGGATGTCCACTATCCACTCTTGTTCAATATAGCTCTGGAAACATTAGCCACGACAATTAGACAAGAGAAAGAAATAAAAGGAATAAAGATAGGAAATGAAGAAGTCAAATTGTCATTATTTGGAGATGGCATGATACTCTATATAGAAGACCCCAAGAACTCCACCAAAAGTCTTCTAGATTTAATAACCAAATTCAGTCAAGTAGCTGGTTACAAGGTCAACACACAAAAATCAATAGCTTTCCTCTACACCAATGACAGACTCACAGAGAAAGAAATAGAGCAAATAATTCATTTCACAATAGCATCCAAAATCTGAAAAACCTAGGAATCATCCTAATGAAAGAAATCAAAGACCACTTTTCTGAAAACTATGGCACTCTGAAAAGAGAGATTGAAGATGATATCAGCAAATAGACAGACATCCCCTGCTCCTGAGTAGGAAGGATTAATATAGTGAAAATGACCATACTTCCAAAACTGCTATATAGACTCAATGCAATTCCAGTTGAGATCCCAGCAGCATACTTCATGGACCTTGAGAAAACAATCCAAAAATTCATTTGGAACAAGAAGAGACCCAGAATAGCAAAAGCAATTCTAGGTAACAGAGACATGGCAGGGGGTATCACAATCCCCAACCTGCAACTATACTACAAATCTACTGTGATAAAAACAGCATGGGCCTGGCAAAGAAACAGAACTGAGGACCAGTGTAAGAGATTAGAAGATGCAGAAACAACACCAGACACACTCAGCCATCTCATCTTCGATAAAGGAGCCAAACGCCCTCACTGGAGCAAAGATAGCCTCTTTAATAAATGGTGCTGGAAAAATTGGGATTCAACTTGCCAAAGATTAAAACTAGACCTATATCTCTCACTGTGCACTAAACTAAAGTCAAAATGGATTAAATATCTAAATACTAAAATAGAAACTCTGAACCAGTTGGAACAGAGGTTAAGTAGAACTCTTGAAGACATCAGTGTAGGAAAAGATTTTATGAACAAAACCTCAGTTGCCCATGAACTAGCACAAACAATCAACAAGTAGGATCTCTCCTTATTAAAAGGCTTCTGCACAGCAAGAGAAACCACCAGCAGTGTGAAGAGACAACCCACAATGTGGGAAAAAATCTTCACCTGCTCTTCCTCAGACAAAGGTCTACTATCTCAAATCTATAAAGAACTTAAAAAGATCAGACCTCCCAAATTTAAAGACCCAATCTGAAAATGGGCATCTGAAATGAACAGACATTTCTCAGACAAAGAAGTAGAAATAGCAAATAAATACATGAAAAAATTTTCAACATCACTGGTCATTGGAGAGATGTAAATGAAAACAACACTGAGATTCCACCTCACTCCAGAAAGAATGGCTGCTATCATGAAATCAACCAATAAGAAATGCTGGCAGGCCTGTAGGGGAAGAGGAACCCTACTCCACTGCTGGTAGGAGTGTAGACTAGTATAACCACTGTGGAAATCAGTATGGAGATAACTCAAAGAACTAGGACTGGAAGTCCCATTTGACCCTGCTATTCCACTGCTGGGGATCTTCCCCAAAGAATTAAAAGAATCATACCACAGTGATATATGTGCACCCATGTTCATAGCAGCAAAGTTTGTGATAGCTAAAACTTGGAAACAGCCCAAATGCCCATCAACTGGAGACTGCATAAAGAAAATGTGTTTTTTTTTTATAAAATGGAGTACTACTCAGCCATAACAAATGAGAAATTAGAGACATTTATAGCTAAGTGGATGAACATTGAGGCGATACTCTTAAGTGAAATAAATAGGACACACATGAATAAATACCAAATAGTTTCTCTGGTGTGAGAAACTGAAAGTGTAAATAAGGACTAAATGTATAATAGGTAATGTGAAATAGGAAGAAAAGGGGCAAAGGGGAAGGAAGTGGGAGGGCTAGGGGAAAGGATAGAAGGGAATAGGATGAATTTGAGAAAATGGAAAAATAGGAACAAAATCTTTGTAAATAGGGAGGACTGGAGGGGTTGAAGGGAGGGCTGGGCAAGGGTGAAAAATAAGAACCAAGAGAGACTATGTAAAGGTGCAAATTTCCAATGATGAATGTCATTATATTGTATACCTAAAATGTACCAATGATTAGAATGAATAATCAATAATGCAAACTAGGAAGAAAAGGTCCAGAGGGGTAGGGGTAGTGGGAGGGTCAGGGGAAAGGAAAGAAGGGAAAGGAAAAACTGATGAGAAATGGACAAAATGGAAATAAAGTCTTTTTAAATAGGGAAGAGTGGAGGCCGTGAAGGGAGGGCTAGGAATGGGGAAAAAATAAGAACCAAGATGCATTATGTAAAGGTACAATTCCCAATGAGAAATGTAATTGTGTTGTATACCTACAATGTACCAATAAAAGAATTTAACAACAAAAAAAATATTTATTGTTTGGAAGCTAATGACCACCATTCATTCACTCTATCTCTCTTAAAAGCTCACAATTTGCTTGGCAACACTTAGGCCCCATTCTTAGTTTCTGAGTTTTGATGGAAACCAGCCTAGGCTGAGGTCATTCCTTGCTTTCTTCCTCACAGCCTAAAGACATTGGTTTGAAAATAGCCACATGAGACCTATTTATGTTTGATCCCAGGCCTTTTGTTGGAATATCTTGAAAGGGTATTCCTTCTCTTTCTCTAACCTTCAGTTGAGAGAATGAAATGGATGCCATAGCATCCATCTCCTCATTCTGGGGAGCATAATTAAACCAACATAGGGAGAAAAGCCTGGCCAATCAGAGGGACATAGAAATTGAGACCCAAACACATCATTTGACCAACTAATACATTTAAATTTGATGTCACATCAGATAAATCTGTATAAATCTAATATAAGTAGTAATCATCTCTATTAGATTTATTCATGTGATTTGACAAATACTCTCTCCGTTTTGGTTGAACTACTGGGAATCAGCATGTATATAAATCACAACTTTGAATCCTAAATAAGTTTTCTTCCAAAATAGCTATCTTGGAGGCAACTTCCAGACAGAAGGCTGTATTAATCTATGGATATGTATTTGATTATAGCCTCATTATGAAGAAGATACAGCAATGCATAACCATGATTATAGGATTTAAATCTCAAAGTTGGGTTGGAATAACTGCTTTTTTCAATAAACAGTCCTTAAGTGAAATGTGGCCACATAAGGGAAACACAAAATTGAATGTAAGACAGGGAAGTCTAGAGTGAGATCAAAACTCACAGTAGGAATATTTTTTATTACAAAAGCAAAAGAGAGGTCAACTGGCTAAAAATCCAAGATGAGTACTTTGAGAAGGAAGGAAATTCAATAAAGAAGAAAACTAATGGACAAGGATTTTTAGAGTCAAAGTTCAGAAGAAACTGATATATTGGTTTTGATAAGTGTCTTCTTGAAGAGCAGCTTCAACGTCATTCACAGGAGTGCTGCAGAGCCTAGAGTCTAATTCTGATGATATACTGGAAACAAATTGGGACGATCCTAGCAGGAGCTACCAAGCAGTCTTCTCAGACTACTGTCTGTCCCAAGTTTCAAGTTAAAGTAGCAGTAGAGGAGTCCAAAATGCTTAAAATGGTACAGCCCAAACCTCCTAGGAAACTGTCCTTGATGAGAAGAAAATAGTCAATACATTCTTGCATTCTTTGTGCCTAGGATAATGCAAGGAACAATAAGCATATATCAAAATTTTATTGACTAAACAAATAAAGAGGAAATGAATGGAGAGCTCCATTTATTTAAAGAGTGAAATGGACTTACAATATACAATCCGATATCTAATCAGGGCAATGAAAACAGGATTTTTAGATAGATTTTTATTACCTAAAATTGAATTTCCGTAGAATAAAAGTAGAAATGGGAAGAAGACTGACAACATTGGCCAGTTACAAAGATTCATGTAATGTTTTAAATATGTCTACAATAAAATTCTTCTTAATACAATATCCTATATGATTATAAATTTATTATGAATAGTCTTCCCCTATAGGATGAATTAGTTCTTCATTTAAAAAGATCAACGATGTCATCCTTTTTGAACTATGTGGGGGAATTTAGCATACCAATGAGGCAGGAAAGGTGAGAAAAATGTTAATATTCTAAGAACGTGCTTTCTGACATGTTAACTCATAAAATGTTAAGTAAAGAACAAATCCTATTGAGGAAGCACACTGAAAACTACCCAATTTTGTCAGTTTTGTTTCCTTGTTGTGAACTAGGAATTGAACTCAAGGACTCACACATGCTAAGAAGTGCTTCAGTTCTGGGCTACATCCCCAGACTTTTTTTTTTTTTTTTAATTTTGAGACAGTGTCTCATTAAGTTGCCCAAGCTGGCCTTGAACTTATGATCTCTTCTCTTGGCCTCCCAAGTTGCTGGGATTACAAACATATGCCAATACACCTGGCTTGCTTTTTTCCCCCACATTATAAATTTAGAAAATTGTCTAACCTACATAAGAAGAACATATTTTTAAGAAATTTATTTGGATCATTTTATCATTTTATACACACATAATAATATACTAATTTTAAGTGAATCACAGCTTTTCATTTAAACATGCCAGCAGGAAATCTACTTGGCAATGCTTTCTTGGATGTTTTTCCAATTACTGTATGTACTTGAAAACAACAAAACTGTTTTCTATAAAAAGCATCATATAATTCAAACTTTTCAATGATGCTAAAGGGGTTCCACTTCAATTATTCTGAATATGTAAGATTTTACTATGTTCTTTCCACATTAATTCAGAGACCCCTTGTCATCTCAGGAAAACTTCTAAAAACCATGAGCTGCTGAATATTGTGAAGACCTTTACCCTGGACTGTGCTTCCCAGTACTACACTTGGCCAGATCAAATGGAGCCCCTTCCATGTATTTTTCCGACCTATTCCTCTTCAACTGGGGATCTTTTGACCTCCCTGAAATAGGTTAAAATTTGTACCTTCTACCATCAGTACGTCCTCTTATTAAACACTAACAAGTATTATAAGATACTGCGTTATGAATGTGTCTCTGAACCTCATATTACAGAGGAAGAAGCTGAGGCACCAAAGGCTTGCACATCTTGTTGCTAGCCGCACAATTGGTCAGTGAGAGAATTAGGACTTAAACCTAGATCTATGTGTCTCTGCACATATGAGCAGAAGACAGTAAAGCCATTCTGCCACCTGTTTTAATAAAGTTTTATTGGAACACAGCCATGACCACTTGTTCATATATTGTTTATAGCTTCTTTTTACACTAAAATTGAAGAGCTAAATAGTTACAACAGAGACCATATAGCCCATAAAACCAAAAATATTTATTATCTGGTTGGCTTTTTATGGAAAAACCTTGCAAACCCTGAAGCCTATAGAATGAACCTATTTCCTTTCTAGTCCTCAAAACCATTATTGAGACACTGTTGCAACTTGTAGGTAAGCTTCACTAAAGTTCCAGAATCACCAAGCAACTATTTGTGAAATGTCTGCCATTTTTTTTTAAAGTACAGAAACAACATTTTAGAAAAACTGCCATTGCTTCTGAAAAATTTTCACTTTTGAAGAAATAAGTGCATATTTGAATAATCCAAGTGAATTAATTTTCCTTTCTTTGTGTTTTTCCCCAAGTTTGATTACACTTGACATTGACTGAAAAAGTCAGTTTAAATATAAGCTTTTTAACATTTGTTAACTATTAAAATCAGGGCGTGATAGCACACACACGCCTGTAATTCCAGCACTCCAGAGGCTGAGGCTGGAGGATCACCCGAGTTTGAGGCCAGCGTAGGCTACACAGTGAGTTCAAGGCCCCAGAACCACATAGCAAGACCCTGTCTCACACACACACACACAAAAAAAAACTCAGAAAAAAAAAGCGGTAAAATCATTACTGTAGAATACAGGGTCTAGGATAGACACTAAATTTTATTTGTGTGTGTGTGTATATATATATATATATATATTACACTGAGTAATATACACTTAAATATTGTTTCACTGTTGCATAAGAAATTTCGAATAGCACTTTTGCAACAGATAGCAAGCACATCCAGTGGTCCAAATGTTCTTTTCCAAATGCTGTGTGGAAGCAGAGTGATTTGAAGGTGGTGGTGGCTGGAACAGGACTCAAGGTAACAGAGGAGGATGGAGATGGTGATTTAGAAGCCTGTTAAATGCATGCAGCATAGATGAAAGCTTTAGATCTTCAATGAAAAAAAAAGTCATTTTGCAAAGTTTAAATAAGAACTTCTGTTAAGATAGTTGTTCCCAAAACACATTTTAGGTAAAAAATGAAATTTCTTGTGTCCTGTAGAGTAAATGATTTTTATGTTTCACAAACAGTCATTCCATTTGATCTATTAGTGACAATTTCTGTTCCATTTTCAGTAAACTCTCTTAATGAAGTCTTTTCTTTTTGGCTTTTACCTTTACTCTGGTTTTATTTTTTCATGAATTTATTTAAAATCTATTACAGAATGGTAAGCTTCGCTATTGATCTGTTAAAGACAAAAAAACTGCAGCTGCAAATAAGCAACTGTTTTCTCAAGCCAAAATTGATTGAGAGCGTCCCCTGTATAAAAATGAAATGCGTTTCTGTGGGTGCGCTGACGCTTCACCATCTGTTCAACGTCTTAGATTTGCTCTCCCAGATAACTTCATATTTCACCCTGCAGTCCCTAAAGAAACATCACTTTAAACAGAGCCACATGGAAAAATGCACTTCAATAACGTTTGAAGGTCTTGCATTTAGCTACAAGGGACTCTAACCTAGATGACTGATGTGCCTAGAGAGAAGCTCCATTCGAAGTTATGGAAATGGGGAGGAGCAAATGAAAGGGATGGAATGTACAAAAAACGAAATGATGGCAGTAAAAGACATAGGGATTTACAGATAAAGCCAAAAGATGCTGGCAGCCCATCTATCAGTCTGCCTTGATGAAATAGGTATTGGAAATTAACTTGGGAACCCTATGAATTACGTTCAATCCATGCTCTGGGCTAAGCACTTGTCAATTTCAGCTGCTATTGCAACCTATTACTTACAGACTACATGGCTGGCAAGCTAATAGCGCTGGATAGTGTTAAAGAAAATAGGAGAATAAACCGAATGTAGCAAGGCTTGTCACTGACAGAGCATGCCTTTATGAGTACCCGGTAAACACTCAAAGCCTTGACCATTCTCTTGCTCCTAGGTGAGCACTTCATCTTACACATCATCATTTTCTCAATGAAGAAGAGTCCCTTACAAGATTAGTCACCAATCAGCCAGATACCAGGAGTATTTTCAAAATTCTTGGAGTTTAAGTGTTTTTCAGGTGTCAACTCATTTCAGAGTTACATTCTCTCTGAAATCAGACAGATGCCATTGCTGAGAATTTACTTCTAATTTCAAATATGAACTGTCTTAGTGCTTTATATAATTTTTATTTTAATGTTAACTTTACTCTTCATGTTTCCCTAGGTAACATTTAATTTACATACTTTAGAGGAAGCAAAGAAAAAGATTTTGGTTTGCATTGTAAAACATGTGTCTACTTCCCATAGATTCTATCTGCACAACTATGTAACTTCAGTCTTATCACACAAAAAACTAAGAAAGTGGATCAGTACAACAAAATATTCCTTTAAGATGAGCTCCAGCACTGCTCCAGAACTATATTGTATTTTTCAACTGATAAGCTTGTCTAACATTGAAATATTTTAATAAGCAAGCAAATTCAGAGTAAATGTCAGCCAGAGCCATCTTCTGACAAACAGATGCTAGTGGGTATAGAGAGGGGGAGAGGGACGTTAAAGCCCTGAAAAATCAAGCAAGGCCAAATTAGAACAAATGTTTGTCAAGTAAAAAGGGCAGCTCTTCATCTGATGGAAGGGATTTAATTAGAAAAGTCACAGGGAGAAGCTGTCTCAAAAGTATCGGTCCCATTCTCTTCAGATAAGCTAATGAACCTCATTGAACTTTTCAGAGAAATGCTGAACCAATAATACTAAGAAGAAAGGACTTACAAAGTGTGTTTCTGTGTGTCTTGCATTTAAGAGGGTCAATTGCTTATGCCACTCCAGATCATAATAAAGAAGTACTGGAACAATTTAACTTTCAAGAGGCCAAATGGGTAAATGGATCAGAAGGAAATAGGATTTAGACACATCTCTCTTATATAACAACAAAATATATTTTATTGCTAATTGTTAAATTATAAAATGTGAATCACATATTTCACGTACCAAGACCCTTAAAGCATATGTGATCCACCCAGATTGTAACCTAATTCCATCTCTGGTAATAATTTCTTTAATAACAGAAAAGGTAGCAAAATTTATTGGTGTATTTTTTTTTACTTTTTTCATTAGTGAAATGAATCTTAGATATATAAAAGAATACCATAATCAGAATTTGTAATAATTATTGTGTAAGGAAAACAGAAATTCTGTGAGAACTGGCTATGGAAGAATCTGAAATCATTTACAAATCACAATGAAAGAAAGAGAATTCTAAACTCTTCTGACTGCTTAATGTTTCCAGGCCGGTTTTTGTGAGTTATAGTTTCCTTACTGGTTAGATTTTTGCAGACAATTGATGTATGTTATTGAGGCTCTTGAGAGAATAAGGAAGCATATATTAACTAGAGAAGCACATGATGTTAACGCGAAATCACAAAATGCATACCACGGATCTTTTCCAGAACTGAATGTTTACCAAATCTCTTTTAAAAGTTTCTTTAATTGTCTGACATAAACAAATACAAGTATGATAAATTGAATATATTAATAAAAGCTTCCCCTAATCAACTTGATATTTCTTCATAGAAACTCATAAGAAATAACCTGGCTATAAAATCATCCAGATAAAATCTTAAAGTTGACAGGCACCATAGTCATTTTAAAAAGTATGTAAAATACTCAGAGACATAGATGTACTGAGTCTCACTGACACACACACAAGTATACACACTCTGAAGAACCTTAGAAAGAACGCAGACTTATTACCTTTCATATTTTCTGTTATGGAGAAAAAAATTTCCTTTTATTAAATTTTAACAATTTTCTGACTTAAAATCGAATATACACAGTATTTAAATACACAATACGCTTATTTTGTCTTTGGTGGGAAATAGAATGTCAGAGGAGAGAATTATTATTAAATTTCATAGTATCTACTTATAATTTAATCTTTGGATCGGGGTATCTAAAATGACTGGAGGCAACTGTGACATCTATCTCTGAGACTCTGTTTAATTCTCTATGGCTTTAATGTTAGAAACTACAAATATAATACCAAGGACTTTGTTCCATCAACCTAACTCCGCAGCAGATTGAAATGATTTTTGCCCCTAAGGAATTTGAGAAGGGCAATAGATATTTTTGGTTGTCGTAACTAGGGGAAAATGTACTAGTGGCCTCTAGTGGGTAAAGGCCACAGATGCTAAATATCCTACAGCTCACTGGTTATCCCTCCATAGAACTGAATCATCTAGCCCAAAATATCAGTAGTTTCACATCTGAGAAATCATGCACAACCTACCTCAGGAGGACAAGAATGGTTTTCTGACTTGGATTTTTCTGGCCATCTCTGCAATTATCCATGTAATAGCCTCTGTAGCACTAAAGAGTTTTCTTGAACTCATTTTCATCCACTTTGTCTTTACCAATAACACAGATTTGATACTAATCATATACAAAAGTTAAAGAACCCACATGTATGCTCCTTTTTGATGGCATGAAGCTATTTTTTAAAAGTTCCAGGGTCATGAGGCATGGGACAGGAAGTGTATGTAGAAAAAGAAACAAAAATTTCCATTTTTGTGCTTCCATGCTACTAGGTGAGTGTAACTCAAGGAGGTTGAATTAACAACTCTGCTGAACATGTCTTGTTACTTGAGTTACTCTCTTGATAAGAGGGAAAATAAATGAGGTAACTACAGGAAGGAAAGTACGCAGGTTTAGCTACTTTCCAATTCTGACTCAATGCAAAATTTCAGTAGTTATAATTTATCATTTGTGAAATAGTAACTTAGATGAGTAGCTTGCCCAGGAGCCATGATGTATACAGAAAAGGCTATTCCAATAATTAGTGTAATTATTAACTAAACATAATCAGTATACCAGAGAAATAATTTTGGTCTGAATTTAAACCTGTGAACTTTTTTGCTTTTTTATAGTAGCTATTCTAGCATTTTTATATATAGTCTTCTTAAAAATCATGACAAAATATAATCATGAAATAATTCACTTGATCTTGATGCTAGAAGGTGACTTAAAGACCACCTTAATCAAACCTCTAAGCAGTGAAGGACTTTTTTCTAAATGATTTTTGATGGATTTAGAGCAAGCTTTATTAGAAACTTTCAAGGATAGGAACTCACTCAAGACTAAATGAATCTTGGGATTAGAAAAAAATTGAACAGGTAATTTGTCTAACCTCTGTCAAATTTTTACAAACTCTGTATAGTATCTTTGATATTAACCTTCAGTCATTTCTTAATTCAAGAAATATTATTTGAATGTAACTATATTAATTTATTTGTGCATCCTTTGGTTGTTACTTTAAAAAATAGCACATAAAGGTTATCTTGTTTCAAATATGCAAATGTTAGAACCTGGGAATACAATAGTAAAATAAAGTAAGGATGACCCTTTCCAGCATGGAATATTATATTTATATGGTAGAGATATGCTTTACAAACATGAAACTACAGATGAATTAATGTGTTATTAAGGATTCATACAAGTAACATTTTAAAGGAGGCTTATGGAAGAAATGACTTTCATTGATATCCAGTTCAGGAAATTAATCCCTTTCCATCTGTATTTACCTCTAGCAACTGGAAAATGCTGCCTTACATTAAGCCAGTGTATCTCTTTTGCTTGTTTCTTAATAGTTCAATGGAAAAAACTTGAAATTTTTTGCTAAAAATAATTTCTACCTAGATTCCATTCCTTATATATCAATCATCAAGCTAGCAACCTATATACAGATAATTTCACCTTCCCAATAACCCTAAGAAAGCTATTTTTCTACTTTTACAAGTAAAGAAATTGAAATTCAGATATGTTAAATATTTCCTGAGGTTCACATTGCATATAAATTAGTAAGCTACAAGTAAATCCCATCATCTAAAGCCACATAATAAATTATATTTGAAAACAACTGTAATAACCACTTAAAATTTTTCTCTGTCCAGACAAAACTCTCCAATCTCCTTTTACTATTCTTCATTTTTCTGATTTTTACTACTCTTACCATTCTAATGTTTCTCCTCTCCTAGCAGTTAAGTCATATTTCAAGTTGATTGTAAACTTTAGGAATAGTAAGAGAAGCATGGAATATATTTAACTCTGGATACTCTATATTGAACCCTATATTGAACTATGGATACTTCCATATATTATATTGCTTATTAGTCATAATTCAGACTGTTTCAGATCATTCACATTTTGAATCACATGAAACTCCCTGTCAATTGCAATCTTTGTCTTATTTTGAATACACTGTGATACTAAGCTATGTCTCTCCCTTATTACATATTGTGCTACTTTGCAAAAAGCAATTTGATCAATGAGCACTTAACATTTTAGAGTTTGTCCTTATATCAGAAAAATGTCTCTCCTTTTAACAATCATTAGTCCTACTTCTCTTTGAAGTATGATCAAACATACTTGTCCATTTGGCCACTTGTCCATGAGTATAATAGGAGACAGCATTCTTTAAAGAATTGTGGTAAGTACTTGTTTAGAATCATCTCTTGTTATCTTCCATTAAGTGATAGGAAATATGGTTATCTATTGAAATAACTAGAACTTCAGGAGATTTTGTACATTCCTGTACCTAGGAATTTTCACAGCTGGGTTTTAAAATGCTTCCTACAACTCGCTAAAAGTCTTGTAAATAGAGCTACCATGTCAATCCTTATTTCTGCATTATTTTATTTGTTTATTCAATATTTGCTGATTAGAAAAAATAAGTCACAATTTATATTCCTCATATCTTATATTCTATTAAGCAAAATGCATAATAGAAATATGTTTTAAAATATCGCCATGCCAAACTCTAAATAGTGGCAGGGGTAGAGTGGGGTAGGATTGTACACTGGACTAGAATCCAGCTACTTTGAATGATATATCCTTTAAACTGAGTTTTTAAAAAGGACTGAAATTTACCAGAGAAGTAAAGGAATTGGCATGCATGAAGTCATATCCATGTGGAGGCTAGAAAGGCCACATCTTTTTGTGAGTAGCCTTTTGTTCAATATCAGAAAGTCAGTGAATAAGACAGAAGTGCACCTGGAGACGTAAGCAGATGCCAAGTCATAAAACACCTTACATGGCATGCTAAGGAATTTGGACTTTATCATCAAAGCTATGGGAGTCATTATAAGATTCTGAAGCAAGGAAAAGACATGATTAGATTTGCATTTTAGAAAGCACACTCTGGCAGCAGTGTAAATAATGGATTAGAGGAAAGTAAAACTTGAAGGAAGGAATCCAGCCAGGAGGTTGCTACAGGAATCCAAATAAGAGAAAGTGAGGTCCTAAATTAAGGTTGCAACAGTGAGGACATTAAAACCAGACAGATTCATAACTCAAGTGATAGTTTATAGATAGAATCAACATGATTTGTTGTCTGGATTGAGGAAATAAGAAATTAAAAACTCAGAGATAGTGTCTGGTCTCTGAATTCGGATTGTTATTCACTGAAAATAACCAGAGATAAAAGTAAACATGTTTAGAGTGAAGAGATTCTCTTATTTTTTATCATTATTGCCAGTGGTGACTGTGAGACCAGAGAAACCGTTGGGGTGTGGGGGACAAAGGATGTGTGTCTGTAGTTTAATTTGATCTTGGGGGTATCACCTGATAAGAAGTAGATGGTAGATGAAGACATAATTATGAATATGACTTACCATAAGTACATAAAGTGAAAAGAGAAAACTAAGTACAAATAGAAGGGTTACATCATATATAAATGATTAATGTGGTACACCAAGAGGTTGAAAGAAATACAATAATGTCTTTAGTCTTCAAAATCAAAGACAGAAAATATCTCAAAACAAAACAATACAACACAAATCAAAACAACTCAATTGATGCCAAAGACAGAAGAGGTGATAATATAAAGCTGAAAAATCGCTTGACTAGAAATTTATTGGAGGGCTGAAAAGAGTGTTTTCAAAGTTCAACAGAGTAAGTCAGAAATAAATGTAGCAGATAATTTTGATAAATTATTTGAAAAAGCCTATTATGGAAAATATTAGTTGAACAGGGGAAAATGGGAGAGAGGAGGATTGTTTGGTTGATGTTTCTGAGCTTTTCTTGGTTTGTTTTGCTTTGGATAGTAACGTAGAGAATAAGTTTAAGTGGGATGGAAACATAAAAGCAATTATGGTGAGGACTGAGGTATTGAAGAATTTCCAGGTACAGATGATTTTTTTCCTTCTACAATAGTAATCATCTTGCAAGTAAGGGAGTTGGTTATCTAAAGAGGGGCAGTAGGGAATGGCAAATTTTTAATACAGTGTCTATAGAAAAAAACCACACTGGAGACCTTGTGAATGCTTTTCATTTGAGATCAGAGGCCAGGGACTGATACTGACCGAAATTCACACTTTTTGGTATGATTTTTCAAGGATCCTGATCATTATTCATCTGAGAATGTAACAAAGAGACGGAAAGTTGGGCTGACCCAAAAATGGACTCATGGCAGTGAACTGGTATCTATATATGCATTGAAAGTATAGAGCAAAGAAAGAAATTGGGTAAATGTACTCATTGATTAATTAATTCAGCAAACAGAGACCTAGATGTATGCTAGGGGCATGGCTATCCTTTCAGGATATAGTTTAGAATAAAGTAGATAGACTTTGCACCCCCAGAGCTTTGAGTGATTGGGTCTACAGTCTAGCATAGATTAGGGAGGTCATCAGCTTACACTTCTATATCTTTAATACCTCACTACCATGGACAATATTACATGATTACATGCTAATTTATTTTATTCTTTGACTTATCAGTTTTAAAAACACTTCCTAAATTCCTAGCTAAAAATGTTAAGGTTAGAGCCCATTCATGACATTTCTCATCTTTTCAAGCCCACTCAATGTTAGTAAGTCATATTATAAGATCCACATTTTCATGCACATATTATCTATGAAATAATCATTTTCATGGGTATGTGGGGGTCTGTGAGGTTTTCCAGATTTCTACCATATTGAGTAGAAATAATTGCTGTTTCTCTTCAAAGTAATCCATTTCTTTTGAGCAGTTCTGTGACATAAGGGCTCTACATAACATTTGTAGTCTTAAAAGAAAAGGAGAGTGAGAGCGAGCGAGAGAGAGAATTTTTATGGTAAGAGTGCCACTCTCATTTTTGTTCTGGTTCAGATATTCTAAGAAAATATACAGGTAAATATTTCTTTAATTTTCTCTCTGTAAAATTTAGGATACCTGAGCATGGATGTCACTTAAGACCTTATCTGAATTACAGTGAGATACATGTTATTAAAATAAAACCAAATAATTATTAAAAGTTGATATATGGAGATTCAATTTAATGCTAAAAAGTACCAAATCAGAGGCAAATTTTTGTTTGATTTTAACAATTTTATTAAATTGTTTCTTCTTTCTTAGAATTTTCCCTTTAACAATGTAAAGGGAAATTTTCACTTTACAAGAACTTCTAAAATCATAAGGCAAGTGAGAATTTTGTTCTATCTTAACAAGATATAAATTTCTGATTAAAAATGACAAAAAAAGAAAAATAATAAAATCAGATGTATAGTTTTGCTCAAAAGGGGACATAAACAATCTAGAAATTCCAAGTTACTTGATTATTCTATTAGCTTTACATTTTTATGTAACTTAATTCACTCAATATTTGGGAATAAATTCTAGGTCTAGAGTCCAAGTTTACTCAGATATGAAAGGGAAAAAAAACCACTGCAACTTGTAATAACCAGTTTTCTTATTTATAATTTGCTAAGACATTTACATAAACATTATTTATAATTTGCTAAGACATGTTACATTAAGACCATGATAATATGTGTATGATAACATGCTTTGGTATTAGAGAACAGAGTCAGAAATTCTGATTGGATGAATATGAACACCTTAGAAAACTCTACCTCAAAGCTCAATGAGAAAAGATCGTTAGGGTTCTACAGTCCTTGGGACTCTAGGGTGATTAGGGAAAGTATTTTTGTCTGCTAGAGAAATTCATATATTTGTTCTGAAAAGGTTGACTGACATGTAACAAAGGATCACAATTGATGTGATATGCTGATATCTCCGCGTTCTTGTATGTAGTAAGCATATTTCTCTGCACTTTTATTCTTTCTCCTTTCCAATTACTTCTAAACAAATGCTGTAAAGCTTTACTTCTATTTCATTTTCATGCTATTTAGATTTAATCATATATTTTCACCATGATTTTGTTAAACTTTTGTGCATTTATCAGGACATTTTTATAGACTGAGGAGAAAGAAATACCTTTTCTGTAACTTTTCTGTTATTACACTTAATCCTCATATTATAATGGTACTAATCATTTTCATTGTACAAGTTTAATCTCCCTCTTTCTCAAGGATTTTAGAATACATAAATCACAGATTTAAATATCAATAAATAGAAAACTTGAGTACTTTGTGAGAGTAGCATTTGTTGTTGATAATATTGCTATTACAAGTTCTTCATTGTTGGTATTTATTGGTACTATCACATAAATACATTATATATAAGTGATTAATAGCAGGAGAAAAGTACTGAAGAGTTTTACAAAGAACTCCATGAAAGTCCATCACAAATGGAATAAGAAAAATTGTAAATTCTATCTGCAAGAAGTCACTTATCTTCTTAAAAATCACATCACTAATTACACACTGGCAATCTTTCATTGAAGGGGCCACAGAAAAACAACCATATATTTTCTACCTTTAAGTGGAGAATCAATTTGTAAGTCAGCTGTGGAAATGTAGCAAGTGGTTTAGGGAACTGAAGTTATCACCAGAGAGAAATAGAGTGCCATTTCATAGCAAAGACATCAAAATAAACCTAAGTGCCAAGACTGTTTATACATAGGCACAAGAGTTGCAAATTACAGCAAAGAAATCTTTCAGCCAGAATGCCAATAAAACCTAGCTGTGTCATACCTTCAAGGAGAGGGTTAAAACTAATAACATTTTAATATTTTTCAATTCATTGATATTTACCATAGGTCTGTTTGTATATTAGTCAGGGGTTTCAAAATGTTATTATTTGATTGACAAATACTAAACTGTGTAAAGTAAGTCAAGTACAAAAAGGATAAAATCTTTATTCTTTTAAAATCAAAGTCAATGATTAGTATTTAGTAAATTTTAAAGTTTCCATAAAAAAAATCTCAGTAGATACCCCAAATCAGAAAAATTAAGACCTGTTTTAAAGATCTTCATACATGCTAATTAATGTCATTAGGACTGTTTAAAGAGGAAACAGGATTGTTGAGGAAAATTATGGCCATTGCTAGTTTTACCAGGCATGATGCAATTGAAATTAAGCAAGGTAAATTAAATAAGTTGTGTTCCAACTACTGTACAATAATGCCAAATGTATTTGTACATTTGTAAATGTATTTGTACAAATGTATCAAGTGTTGTGATATGTGTTCTATGCACTTTCATTTCATGTAATTTTTAATGTAGCCTCGAGAGGAACATTATTGAACCCGTCTTACAGATAAGGAGTCAGAAGCCTTCACAATTTTAATAACTTTCTCCTCACCACTCACTAACACCAAGCCAGAGCCAAGCTATAAAAACATATTCCCAAAGTCATTAGATATCTTAAATTTTTCCTTTGGCAGGGGTGGGAGGTGGGGGTGGAGACAGGATCTTGCTATGTGGTTCAGACTCACCTTGAACTCACTGTGTAGGCCAGGCTGGCCTTGAACTCTCATGATCCTCCAGCCTTAGCCTCCTAAATTCTGGGATTACAGGCGTGCACCACCACACCATGAGATAGCCTAAACTTTTTGAATTGAGAATCCAACCTATGTCTTTGTACACACTAGATAAGT
The DNA here is from genome assembly GCF_053883595.1 of Heterocephalus glaber. Lineage (NCBI taxonomy): Eukaryota > Metazoa > Chordata > Mammalia > Rodentia > Bathyergidae > Heterocephalus > Heterocephalus glaber. The sequence goes on along the minus strand of NW_028258406.1, from coordinate 5,405,396 downwards.
GCTTTACTGCTGAGCTATACACCTGACACCCTTAACCTCTGATTCTTGAATTTTGAGTGAAGAAGAATAAGAAAGAGAAAATGTCAGCCAGGCTCTAGTTTCAAATCTGACTATAATGTGTAACCTTGGACAACTAATTTAAACAATTTAAATCTCAGTATTTTGGTATAAAAATGGCATAATTACAAATAAAGGAATTCCTATGAATATTAAATGAAAAAACATATCAGCATAATAGCTAGCAGATAGTAATACCTCAGTAGTTACTAATGTTAATTATCAGCTCAAACATTTTGTAGCTGTCACATAGAAATCTGTTCTTGGTTATGTTACTGTTTATTTTTCTATTTATTATACTTCACCAGACCCAAACAATGTCTTTCCTTGACTGATCCTCATAATTACCCATCTAGTCTGAATACTCTGTCAAATATCTTTATGGTGCCTAAACCATAGGATCACTCTGTTTTCCTCCACCATCCAGGTAAAATTTTAACCAAATCATTGTTTTTGACCTTTCAGAAAATCATGTAGACTTATTTTTCTTATTATTCATCTTTGCTTACTTAAGGAAAAAATGAGGCATCAGAACCAACAAGGAAGTCTTTAAAATATATTTGAGATCATTTATCCTATCTCTATAGAGAAAAATGTCAAATATTTGGGGTAGAATCAAACAGGAAAATCAAATCTTTTTTCTGCTGTGTGTGCCTGAGAAAAACTACCTCACAGAAAATCATGGATTTAAAAATTATAGGTTATAATCTCAGCCCTCTCACATTCTAGACATGTAACTTCACAAATAATTGAATATATTTGATATGTGGTCATTAAAAACATAAATGATGATTGTGAAGAAAAAACTAATATGTGTCTTCCCACCTGATGGGAATTTAGCAAAGATCACTTTCTTCTACTCTTCTGCTCCTCCATCTCCACAAATTCCAGACTCACTGATTGATGACTGTTATGACTTGTATCTGGTGTACTCTTAGGAGGGCCTTTTGGAGGTGGCTTGAGCTAGGGTGTGTGAATGTGGCTTAAGGGTGTGTGATATGGATTAAGGGGTGTGATAGTTGGATTAGTCCACTTCTATTGGTTTAACATTGTTCTGGGTGTGGTAATGGGATGTTCCACTCTAGATGTGGATGGCACCAACCAGTGGGCTTGTAGGCTGGATGGAATATAAAGAGAAAGATGGAAGGCAGGATGTTGCTTCTTGCTGCCTTCTTACCTATCCTGCCATTGACTATTTTTCTGTTGTAATGGCCTTCTACCTGGTTAGAGCCAGCCAACTATGAACTGACACCTCTACAAATGGTGAGGTAAAATAAAGTTTTCCTTCTTTAACTTGTTAAATTACAGGTGTTTTGTCCCAGCAATGACAAAGTATCTAATACAGTGGTTAAATAATTCTTCAGTGCAACCTCAAAATGGTGGATTAGAGAATTGAAATGACTTGCCAAGTCTCAGACTTTTACTGCTTTTATATACTATTCACATCATAATATGCTATTTCACATTTCATTCACCTGAAGCTTGATCCTTTGCTGCTGTCCACCCTCTAGTATACAATTCATCCAATAAAAAATTAGCTACTGTTTGGAGGAATCAGTTAGAAAAATAGCATCTATTCAGAACCTGCTATGTATTAAGTGCATCATATATATTATGGCAAGAAATTCACATACTGTTCATACAAAGTAGATATCCCAGTTATGCAGCCATGAATACTAAGGTCCAAATAATTTCTGTAATTTCTTTCCACTTACAAATAATATAAAAAGAATTCATATTTCTGTATATCTTTCAAAAATCTATGTACTTCGACCTAACCTACCCTTGACTGTGATTTTCCCTTCTATGATGAGAATTAATGTTAAGTTTTGCAATGCCATGTTTCAAGGTAAAAGCAACTACAGAGCCACAACCAACAGTTGATGCAAACTCTAGGAAAGAACTAAGCTTAGGAAGAGTGCTTACTTGTTTGAGAAATCTGGCCTAAGCCTATCATTTGTTATTGTACTATCTTTAATTCTAAACCAGTGCCTAGCTTTTTTCCACAGTTAAGATCTTACCAGATTGCATGCCACATTTGCAAGCCTCCAGATTAATTCCATGAGTGCTCATTGCCCACTGAGAATTTCCCAGTCCCCCCCCCTTTTATTTTTGTACCAGAGATCGAACTTGGGACCTTGCGCTTGCAAGGCAGGTGGCAGAGCCACTGAGCTAAATCCCCTGCTGCCCCAGTACTCATTTTGACATTCATTTTGATAAAGAGGAATTGATGAGAACCAAAAATATGATTTTGGCTTTAAAAAAATCCTAAGGATCGCTTCTCAGCCTTTTGGCTAAGGTCAAGTATAAAAGAATCCTAAGGGATGGTTACATACATAATATAAAATAAAAGCATATCACTAAACTACGTGTTTAGATTTAATTGTAAATAATTTGAAAGAGATAAGGAAATTCATATTTGGTAATGTGCATATGTTTGAGTACTAAAAGTTATTGTTTTTTAACACACACACACACGCACACGCACACGCACACGTACCCAACAAATAAAAGTACAGTATTTTTGGTAGACTTAAAATGTTTGCTGTATAAAATTTACACTTTTTAAGTATCTCAAAAGTGCTTCTTATTCTGTTGTATATTTGATTCTCTTTGCCTTAATATGAAGCAAAATAGGTCAAATGGTGCTTTCTTGAACAAAATTACTGAGGATTAATTAGATATGGAATAAACAGTCTGGACTCCTTGGGTAAAGAGCAATAACAAATAATGTTTCAACAAGAAAAATGAATTATGTATGCATATGTTAAATGTATAGACTCAACTCCTAAATATTAAATTTATATTTATACAGATTTATATGTTTAATTTTTCACATGTGTATTTAACATATACAAATCTATTTATATTTGCCTTTTTGTTTGCTTCCTTATAAAAGTGAAACTACTTCAAGGAAATCCTTTGTGGATTTTCGAGGAAATATCCTTTTAAAATGTCTGGAATATGTGTTAAAAATGACTTTACGTATTCTTGAGAAGAAAAAAGCAATTTCACAGTGCACAAAATGGCTTAGAGTAATATGGATGTTTTTTTCACTGTATTCTTAATTAAGAAAGATTGACACCTGTGAAGGTTCCAAGCCAAATAAAAATCCAAGGTTTTAATTAGCTTTTCTAATAGCTATGTTTTCCTGCTAGAAGACATTTGCAAATCTACAAATTTCTCCTGGAGAATAGCAGAAAATAAATAAGATTAATAATTTTTTATATTTATTATTTCTGTAAGAGCTATGGTAGGCAGAAATGCAGGCACAGCACTAGATTAAATAATTAAATATGCCACAGTAACTTCTGGCATCCTCTCCTGCACCTTTTTAACCTACCTTTCTAGCTGTCTGTTCTGCACGTCCATCTGCCACTGCCATCCCTGACCCACTGTCCCTTTATGCCTGCCTCTAGCTACTTTCCCCCTCTACTGCCATCCCCTATCCATGTCAATTTTCCATGAAGAGTGACCCAGTTCTGGTAGTGTCTAGCTTCTCTCTTCCAAAAACTACAGATTCTGATTTTCATTACTATTCACTTTATGCTCAGGATACTGACAAAATAACCTCTACCAAATTGAGACATTGTAGAGAAATACAGATATTTTTCTGAATTTATGAATAACTGTATAACATGGTTCTCATCCACAGAGGTTAGTCTTATTTTAATAAGGGAAAAGTGTTATTCAAATAATGAATCACTGCTAGTGAAATGTGAAGTAGTGTTTTTCATCCAGGATTAGATGAGATGATAGTCAAATCTCATTTGATAGGAGATATTCTACTTTATATTAATATGTAACATTTCTGAATACTAAGAGAGGAACTAAATATCAATCATTTATTATACTATGAAATATCAAGACAACATATTACTAATTGTAGGGTGGAATCTTGAGGTAAATAAATGCAGAAGCAGACTATCTTTTTGTATAAGGCTTTATATCATTGTGTCTGTATAGGGTATACACACACATAGGCACACACACACATAAATACCCCTCTATTTTCATTGTGCCCCTAGACTGTTTATCTTCAACCATGAATATTCTACATTAAGGCAATCAATTGTATTGACTTTGAAATGATTTAATTAACTTTTTGTGTTGACTAAAAATAGCCAACCAAGGCCAGCTTTTCACATTATCTAAACTCAGCTATTATGTACTTTGGGATTATTAAACTTTTATGGTTATACAAAAGGGTCATCTGTATATAAATTTTACAAATTGCCGGAGATCATTTGAACAATATGTTATCCTCATAAAGCTTACTTAAAATGAATTTCAGACCATCATTTGAAATACCAAGGGATTAATAAAACCAAAAGTAATTAAACAAAGATGATTAAATAAAATAATGTTATAAACTCAGAAAAACTGACTCTTCAATGAACAGTTGTTATATGAATTATTATAAAAGTAAGGTGTTTGGTTAAATACCATAAGTAACTTTTTATGTCAAAAGTTGAAAAATAATTGAAAATAAGGAATTAAAAAATTTGTATATCACATTATGTATTTGAGATGGGGTTATTTTTATGTGACAGATCCTTTTTTCTCTTAGTAGTTTCAAAGCATTTTTGTGTATCAAAATATTTAAAATGATTCATAAAAACTATTAATTGAAGGAATAGTTATGGTAGGTAATTTATAATTAAATTTATAAAGATTCAGTTCTACATCTTGAATAGTTTACTGTCAAAATAAGAAAATACTATCATTATTTCCTTCAAATGTGAAGCAGAACAAAGGACCAGGGCACCTCATCTAGCCTCTATGGCTGGAATTGTAGTTAAATTTACAAAGCAGAGTGATTTTTGATGTAACATTAACCTGGTCCCACTTGTCTCAATTTTTTTCTTGCATATCTAAAATGTCTATTACGTTTTGCTTATTTATGTCCATTAAACAATAACAACAAAAATAATATGGAAGTGACATTCATCTCCTCAAAAAAGTGTAGAGGTATTATCCTACTTTCATTCATTTTACTTTATAATATGGATGTGAAACTAGCACTAAAAAAATTGAATGATTTTATGGAATCGAATCTATATTTTAATTTAATCATTCAAATTATGTTGAAAATTCAGTGTAAGGATACAGAGAGGAAAACAGAGCTCAAGGAGTTTTGGCAATAATCCAGGTAATAGACTACGGTATTTTGTTTGTTTGCAGTGGAAGTTTGAGAAGGCCAACAGCAAGTGTATGGGCTTAGACCTGAGCAAATGCAAGATTGATTTGTTATCAACTGAGCTGGAGTATGCTAGTTTTATGGAGAGAGCACTATAAAGTCTTCAATTTTGGAAGTGATAATTTTCGGTTATCTTGTCAGCCATCCAAATTGGAAATACGAGTGGCAAATTTGTTTTATATATTCAAGACAAGGTGAAGAGTAGAATTTTTTTTTATGAGTAAGTTAATGTGAAAGGAAAATGTAATGAGGGAAATTTTGAAGCAGAATACAGTTTCTGGTTTAATTAGTGTTAACACATTGTTCTAAAGTTCTAGACATTGAGGCTAGTAATTTCAGGCATTATGGGTTATAGACGGAGATCAGTGGTAGAGCACTTCCCTGTCATATATGGGGCCCTAGGTTCAATCCCCAGCACTAATAATAATAATATCATTATAAATCTATGTATTGAGAAAGTGAAATCATTTCTCTAAGCTTAATTTTTAATGGGTTTTTGCTACCAGTATTGTCAATTACATTGATCACATCCTAGGGCTTTTGAGAAATATCCAAGCTACATACAAATAAATATACAAATGGGGATATTGAAATTGCACTCTTAGACATTCTGCATCTTGCATTCATTTTTTCTTGATAATGTTTATTACATATCTTGCAATTATCTTCTTTACTAAATTTATGGGATAACTTTTGCTTTTATCTTACTTTTATATCTTTGAACCACATGAAATTTATAAACCCATGCAAAGTGAAGTGACAAAATTGGCTTGTTTTCCTAAGTAACTAAACAGCTGCCTCTATATTATTTATGGAGTTACCACTATTGTAGTAAAGATGGCTAAATTAAAATGCCACTGTTGTGCTGTATTAGACTTGTATTTACATATGTCATGGTACTAGGACCAAGATCTTCTAATCATACCTTCATTTTGTTGCCTAACTATTTAGCAAAATCATTCATTCTTCATTACTTTTACATGTTTTTGATCGTGACTCCTTCAAGCTTATTCATCTGATTGATCATTTGGGTCATTGTTTTGAATACAGGGTTATTTCAAGGCAATTAGTAATTATTCCACCTAATAAGCTCTTTAAGAAATGTTCTTAAACATAATGCTGTCCAGAGATAATGAGAAAATAAGATGAAGGTCAAAGTGAGTTCACACTCTCCAAATTTATAGAAACATAACGTAGTCAATCTGGAAGAAACTAATAAAAGCAATATTACAGAAGATTCTGATAAGAACCCATAAGGAGAAGTTTAAGAATCATTTCAATCTGCTAAAATTTATTTAGATTTCTGCCATAAGATTTAAAACCACTAGAAAAGATCATTTTTCCTAGTTTTCATCTACCAATACAAAGGACCAGCAAAAATAGATAATAAGCAAAGAATTGATCAGAAATGAACAGTTAATTAATTAGTTAAAACTAACCATGACTAAAATAATACATAATGATGTTAATCCACCTCTATTGTATTAATATAAAATTACACTTTTGCCGGTCACTATTTAAAACCAGCTCCCCCTCTTCTCTTCCATATACGTGCAGGATCCATTCTTGAAATGAGTTTGCAATAGTTTCTCAATTTGCCTTGGAAGATAGTACCTACAATTTCTTTCTGTTTTTATAAAAAATGGAAGTGAAACTAGAAGAATATACAATGTGCAATAAATTGATACATTTTTCATTACCTGAGTACGTGCACTATTTTCTCTCCTATATATTTAGCTGTTTTGGCTTTGAACTTTTGCACTTCAATCAAAGTGTAATTTTGAAGGAAGTCTGTGTCTTAAGTTTTATTGAAGACTCGGCTGTGTGTTCTTTTTCACTCACTGAACCAGAATTAAATATGCTAGCAGAGAAACCTTACCACTTGCTACCATTTGAAGTACCTGCTGCCTATAGGAACAATTCCCCACCAACTCTATAGAGAACTGTGCATTTATTTGGAAGTCCTGCAAATGAGATTAATCCAATAATAAGTACCCCTAAGAAAGAAGTGGGAGAAGACACTGGAAGCAAATATTAATCTATTATCACCTCAGCATCCACTATAGTTAGGGCCATGATGAAAACAAAGGAATATTATTTTATGACAAGTTACAAAATTTCTCACACAATGATGGTAGACATTTTTCGTCTATTCCCTTTTGAGAGGAAATAGATGAGTGTGGCATATGCCTGATTACTATATTATTATTGTTTATATGTGTGTTTTATATGTATGTATGTGTGTATGTGTGCTTATATTCTTGTCTTTATGCTTTAAAAGTTTAAATGACGTCAGCAAGCTTCTATGTGCAGCACACATACAGAGCCAAAAGTGCATGTCATAAATATTGCTATAATCTCCAATACCAGCTACATGTTGAGTAAATGCTTTTATGTTTAAAAATATCAAATTATTAGGCCATTTGCCATATTTCTAATGTGAGACTCAGGGGAATCTATAAATACTCTAAACTCATACTTGCCACGGAAAAATTTTACTCATCGCTGAATGATTACTTGGCCTCTGAAAATCATTATCATCATTCGGCTCCCTTGGAGAGATAATTTACCTCATATGGACACATGCTCTCCTCTCAAGAGGGAGTGAGCTTTACTAGCCTGTGCCTCATAGGATCAGAAACACTTTTAATTGTTTCTTTAGCTTCTTTCAACTGGTGAGAGGACTAATCATCTTATGCAAATATCAATCCAATGAAGTAATATGATGTTTGTATTCAAAGCAATTCCACTTCAATTTCTGTTCAGTGCTTATAAATTACAAGAAATCCTGAAGCATCATTTGTGATTCTTTCTGTTTAAACTCTAATTAGTAGAACTAATTTAGAGCATTTTTGAAGATTTTAAAGATTATAAAGATACGTATGCATAGATATTATACAGATGTGTATATATATATGTGTGTCTTAAATACTGTATACTGATTAATATCATAGTTTATTTATACTTTAATTTGGAAAAATGGAATAAAATATATACATTTTAAGTACTATTTTAAAGGAACAATAAATTTTATTGTTTTCTAAAAGCAAAATTGGTAAATATAAAATGATCAAACATACTTATCTCTTGAGCAACTTTATTGTTTTTTCTAGACTAGTAGCTAAATAGCTCTGTGCAAGGTTCCTGGACTATGTACTACACACATATCATTAATAACTCCCAATATGAAGAGCTAAACATACACACACACACTCACGCACACACACACCCCACTCAGATTCAGTGATATTTTATTTTATATATTTATTTTTATTTGTCAGTCTTCCCAGTGGTCTGGTTCTTATATCTATGTGAATGTTCTCTCTAAATCACTCTGGACCGCTACATTGGACAGCTTTATGCATCCTAAATGAAGACAGCAATCCTGTGCCCATCTCTTAAGAACAATGTTTTTATTTCAGGATGCAGACGCCAAGCAACAAGAGTCCTGAAGCAGCATCTGACTCCAGCTTGTCAAGCTTTACAAGCTGTTGTTTTCCTTGCCTCTGCCCTGTCCTGAGGAAGGCCTGATTGTCCTCTTGAAGCTTTCACCATTGATTCCCCATTTCCTTACTGTGATGCTCTTCCTGGGAGACACAGGGACTTGTACAGATCATTCTAATGAGAGTAATGTACTGAGCTGTAACAAAGATGCGTAGGGAGCAGAAAGCGAGCACCAGGGATTCTCCAATAACTTGGTTAATCTGGCTTTTTATTAATCTGCCTACTGCAAGCCTGTTCCCTTGAGAGGTTTACAGTGATATGTTCATGTTTGAGACTGTCAGCTTTTGTATTTATACAGCTCTGGATGCAGTAGGGAGAATTTTACCCTTTCATTATCTTTTCCCTGAAACACCATGACAGAAGGAAGAAAAGGATCTTTTGTATGTATGATGCTTCCCAGCTAGAAAAGTGACACTGGTTCACAGGGGACTCACTGACAATAACCCATTCTGGGTAGCCCAGTCTACATTACATAGATTCTGTATCAGTCAGAATCATTTTATTGTTTTTCCTCTGAATTTTATGAAAAGAATCCTATAGTAGAGGAAGAGACTAAGAATGAGAAAAGGAGGAAAAGTGTAAACAGGAAAGTGTATTTAGCAAAAGTTGCAGTTGTGAGTGAAAATATACTGCAGCTATTGAGATGTAGATTCAAGTCCTGTTTTATTTACTTCAAAGCATTACAGACGCACTGAAAAGACAAGCCATCAGTGAGCACTGACAGGGAACATGAAAATGTATAAGAATAAACTGAGCTTTAAGTTTTCCTAAGTATAGACATTTATCATAACTAAATCACTTATAATAGCAAAGCACCCCCCCATTTGGTAATTTCATCTATTTTTTTAAGTATCTTAAACCTAATTAGAAAGCAACAGTCTGGTTGTTGTAAAATGGCAATATTTCTCTTGACCAATATTGGTGAAACCCACTGCAATTAAAGTTATGGCAAAAGTTTATGCAAAAACAGTGTGATGTTTTTATTAAATAGTGTGTGAAGTCCTCCTACTTGTGGTACCTAATTACTGGTGTCACGCTTGCAACAGAGGCATCTGTGCACACTCAACACTTTAATGGGCAGCTCCTACAGGACTAATGCATTTTAATTGATGGCATTTAGCGTGGCTTTTGCTTTCTCTCTCAAATGAGAAGCTATGCCCTTCTGCTCTCCTGTCCCCAAATGAGCTGGCTCTCTGCTGGGGGAACTCACAGTACAGATGGTCAACAAAAGGTGAAGATTGCCAGGGTTCCAGCTATCAGTCTCTTTTCAGTTGTGATAAAATCTGAATTACTAATCAGCTTCCTTCTGCCCCATGGACTCAGCCTTAGTCTTAGATGTTTACATTTGGATTTAATGCTGATCTTTCTTTGTCAAATGGCTTTATCAAGTCCCATTTGATTTGAAACACACCTTCTTAACTAGCAAATCAAGTCTAGACCATTCCAGTCCCTCATCCTATAGTTCATTTCAAATACAAATTGTTCTTTCCTAAGGGAGTGATCTAAAGCCTGGCTAAATTTTTCTCCAGTATCACTTGAAATGGGAAGAAAAAGTACTTGAACACAATAGAAGTAAATGACAAATCATGTGTGTTTCACATGAATCTGGATAGTGCATCCTCCACAGAATTGTTATCAATGTTATTATGTTTAGCTGTTCACAAATGGCACATTTGGATTTCAGAGTTTGCTGAACACTGTGTCCTAGTTCTTCTCGGATAAGAAGCCAGTCATATAGGAAAGAATAAATGAAATGATGTACATCTTTCACTGCATTGAACTCAACAATGCTCATACCATTTTTCTTTATTACTACACAAACTGTTTTTGAAATCATTTATAACAATTCAACTCAACATAATTTACAGTTGTAAAGATGGATTCTATAAAACTATAGTACTAAAGCATCAGAAATGGGAGTCCTAAAAGATGACGGGTCAATCATGAGCTTGGAAGGGAGCTGGGAATCTGCTTACCCCTTTCTGGTGAATTAACAGTAATCTTACTCCTTGGTTTTAAAGATAGGAAGCAGTTGGCTTGCCTGTGTGGCCACACAAAGGCAATGTTCCAAGGTTCTGAGGAGTTGCTGTTAATTTTGAGTGATATTCAGCCTATTCCTCTCTTTGCATTAGAGAGGAATACATAACATTGCACTCTCTTAAGTCAAGATCCTAGTATTGGTTTCTAGGCAACCATAATAACTGAATGAAGGAAAGAGAGACACACACAGAGAGAGAGAGAGAGAGAGAGAGACACCTTGGAAGTTTTTTTTTCCTGAATAAAACACATGGTTTTGTCTTTCAATCAGGATTTTTTTTTGCCTTATATATTTTGTAATGGCATATTTCTACATCTAAGCTATAAATTAAAGAGAAAATCACTTAAAATAAATGTAATGTGCTGCTATTTGCTTTATGTTCTGAAAAAGACACCATTCTTAAAAACAACTTAATGAGATTAAGAAGGTAACTTTTGTTTATATTAGAAAGCAGGAGTTCTTACAGATATATGTAGGCCTATTCTCTCTTGGTAGGAGAGATTAAGTATAAAAACAAAAGCAGTTTTGCAAGACTAACCAAAGAAATAAACTAAAGTAATTAAACAACTACTTCAGCATAAACTCTGTGAGTGTGAAAGCTCTCATAAAAGTACACATATAGAAGCCAGATAATAGTGTCTAATACTTATCCAATTGTCACTTCACAATTTATTATATGATAACTGGTTTAATCTCAGTAATGTTTTGAGAGAGAAATTATTGCATTATGTCATAGGTAGGAAATTTAAAACTCAATCATTAATTCAAATACACTATATCCTCTACTATTAATGGTATTCTAACATAGGACCTTCGATCATTCCCAGACAATGCCAAAATATTAATAAAAAGTTAAATTTACTATTATTTTTTATTTCAACATTTAAGAAATCCTTAATATACATTTCAATAAACCATCAAATGTCATGCTAATCTTGATTTTACCTTTTTAGGCATGCATCCAAATGTTTTATAATATGCATAGTGTAGAATAATACTGATTTGTATCATGTATACAAATCATATAAAAAGAGTAAAAGTAAAAACACAAGACTATACCATTCTTCTATCAAGTCTCTGAACATTTTTTACTCAAAAAACTAAATAAAGCTTTTGAATAAACAAATGAATAACCTATTATGCAGTTTTTCCTATTATGAAGAAGTATAATTTATTCCAGATGCATTTCAATGTTCACAATACTAAGGTTGCAAAGATCATTCAAGACACTTTGCCGAAGGTCATTCATGGACAATGGGTGCAGAGAATGATATTATGACTTTGATACAATATTCTGAAGTTTATGGAAGTGAATAGTATTTTGTGCAATGAAACAAGTTATACCTAGCACAGCTGGAAGGGGAGTGTGGCAGAAAAAAAGGCTTTTAGTGAGATGCCAAAACTCAGCCTTTCTTCAAGATCTTTTTCCATTAAAAATACAAAGGTGTAAAAAAGCAACCTTGAACCATGAAGAATACTGCAACATCAGGTGTTTATACTTTATATGTAGTTGAGTTTCAAAGGTACTGAAATAAATGACTGTCCTCAGAAATTTTGCAGAAGAAAGACATACCATGGGCCAGGTACAGCAATATCTCTCAATTTTCTTAGGCACATAAGAGAACTATGTGAATTTACATTGTAGGAAAATGAGTAAAAACTTATCAATATCCCAGAAAACTAATGCCTTTCTTATGTTTCTCAAACACATCCTTAACTTAAATATGAAAAGTTCTGAATGGCTGTTTGCTACCTTCTCACTCTTTTATATCAAATATACATTTTTTGTAATCCCAATTATTATATGATATTATTCTGTTGCTTCTAAACTGGCTGTTAGCTGTCAATTCCATAATATTTATGGAGATCACAGAAAATTCAGTGAACATATGTATTCATCATTAATATTGCGTTATCCCTTGCACAAGTTGATTTTGGATACAAGTGAGTTCCTTCACAAATGATATGTTTGTCAAATATGTTTGAATAAAAAGCTATTATACATGCGTTCAAAGACTTAGAGGAAACCATGTTTAAAAGTTAAAGGTAGATTATGATGGCAGACAAAATAGCAAACATCAATAAAGAGAGCAATGTTAGAAAAAGTAACCAATGAAAATAGCATAGAAAAGTACAACTGAAATGAAAAATTCAATAGAAAATGTAAACTGACAAAAGAATAAATCAGTAAACTTGATGATATAGTAATACCTATTATACAAGCAGATAGATAAAGTGAAAGAATGTGAAAAAATTTTAAAGATGTGAAATACTAGCATACATAAGAGAATTAGAAGGGCCGGGGCAGCTTATTAAACTTCAGTGTTGTTATGTCATTCCTCAGATATCCCTGTTAAATTTCTGGCTTATCTGATCATTGTCTTTCCTAACCAGGACAGAAAAAAAAGAATTTGAAGAAATCACCGAAAATTCCTAAAAATTGATGAAATAATATTAACACACTCGTCCAATATTCTTAATAAATTTAAAGTTGGATAAATTAAGAGATATGCACATCTTCAAATGTGATTGTGGCAATACAAAGACAAAGAAAAATCTTGACAATAGAAAAATCACATTATGTACAGTGGAACACTAATATTATTAACAGCTAATTTTATGTCAAAACAATGGAGACCAAAATGTAATAGAATGGCATATTCAAAGCGTTAAGAATACTAAAACAACAAAACAATAAACAGTGTGTCAACCAAGAATTATATATGCATCAAAACCATTCTTTAAAAATGAAGCTACGTGAAATTTTTTCAACATAACTAAAAACTAATAGCATTAGTTGTTAGCAGATCTTACTCAAATATTAAAGGAAATCCAAGGACAAAAGAGTGACAAATCTACACTAATAACAAAGGATACAAAGGGGAAAAAAGCAAGCAACTTCTAAGCAGCCAAATTGCTTAGAATAATTCAATATTTATCCAGCTTGTTTATTTCAAGAAAAATAACCAAGTATATACAATTTTTTAAAGCTTGCAAGCTTTAGAGCTTTTATAAGCATCATACTTTTCTGTATTTTAATGATTTAATATGTAAGCCAGATGTCTGGAAACTTTTGTTTATAATTTTTCTTAGTATTTTCACAACAAATAATCTATTTTTCTTATTCTATTAGATATTTCTAAAGTCCATATAATTTTCTTTATTTTAACCAGTATCACCCTAGTCTGTGACTCACTGTCATTTTTTTTTTCTTTTTAAAAATTTTTTATGGGGCCAGGGATTTAGCTCAGTAGTTTCACCACCTGCTGTGCAAGCAAAAGGACCTGAGTTCAATCCCCAGTACCAAAAAAAAAAAATTTATGAGTACATGGTTGCAATACATAATGATTGCATTTACTGTAAGGGGATTAGTACATGCAGATAACACACAGCACGGGGTACTTACATCCCCTAATTGCAGATTCTCACTGCTCAGTCTTTGCGACAGTTAAGCTCAACTGTCATCTTCATTGTCTGGAAACCCACTGAAGGAATTAGGTAATCTACACCTTCTATATACCTGGACTGTTCATGAAGGAAGATCTTGGGGCCCATGACTCCTTCCTGAGAGGACCCAGCACGTTCTGTTGTTATGTTTTCTAGCTTCCATAATCTGAGGTGTTCTCCTGGCCACATCCCTCCTCCCTGATGTTTCTGCCTTGGAGCCATCTGATTATGGATGGGAAACTCTGAAACTGTGAGCCAAATTAAACCTCTAAGCTGTGGAGCCTGGGTGTTTGGTTCCAGTAAACAAGAACTGATTAATAGTTTCGCTGCATGTCAAATTTATGCATAAAAGTCAAAGCAATATTTCTCAGATCGTCCAAAATCTTCTTACTCCATTGCATACACGCTCTGTATAATACTATTTCTTTGAGTGTGATCTGTTTTTGTGAATTCTGTAGGATAACATGTTCCTTGATTTGATTACATTATATGGTACAGGTGAGGTCACTACTGTGACTGTATTATGCTTTTCAAATCTTTCTCTTTTTACAATAGAGGAGTAGTTTTAAGACTCAAGTAGCAGACTTCAGAGCTATTTTCCTCTTTGACTTCAAGAAGTAAGTTTTCAAGTGCTGAAAGAAAATTCAGTGGCTAGGTATCATGAATGGCCTGTAGGAACTGAAAGCAATCCGTACATTATAGTCAACAACAACAAAAAAATGGAATCTCAAAGTTATAATCACAAGAAGCTAAATTGGCCAACATACTGGAGGAGCTTGGGATATGCTGAAGATTCTCCAGGCTCCAGCATAGACCTGACTAATCTCAGCCCGGAAAGACTCAGAGATGATGACCAACTTGAGCTTTACCTGGAAGAATTGACCTATGGTCCTATAAGATCATAATTTCTCTTTGCAAAGCATATTCTTCATATCCCAATTTATACTTTAGCCAAACAACACTTCTTCAACACTTCAAAGTTACTACACTATTTCTCTGAGGACCTCGTGAAGTATTTTGCCCAGTTTGATAAAAAAAAAAAAAAAAAAAAAAAACCTCTTTTAGCACCTTTTCTTCTGGCTGATTCTGTTTATTTTATTGGTCTTCATTTAAATTTTCTTAATATATTCAGAGGAGAGCTTTGCCTTAGTGATGTTTTGTACTAAGTAGATTGTGCATATTCAACAAATAATAGATAATGTCATTTATTAAGTGCTGATAGTTAAGTCATGAAGATGACAAAAATGAGAGGGTTTTTCTCACCATAACTTTTGGTGATCAAATTAACTCTGTTGACATAATCACTTATTTGGCATTTCAAACACTAAAAATACATCATATAGAATGGTTGTCTTCACATCCTACTGTTAGTGAATCACATGGCTTTACTGAATGAATAGCACTAGGAAATTTTATATGTTTATTGGAAAAAAATTTCCCACACACACTGTTCAATCACTAACAATATATATTTTTCTTTCTCCTTCAGAATGACAGTCTGGTATCTCTCTCAGATTTTGAAGAGCAAAAAATTAAATCAACCACTGAACTTTAAAATGCATTATTCATGAATACAAATACATACATTATATTATTTTATTTTTTTTACTGGCATCCTAAGACACATCTTCAAGAGGCACCCACCTACTATGAACACTATTTTTAAAAAAGTTTTGTTTTATTGGTACATTTTAGGAATACAATATAATTACATTCATCATTGGAAATTTGCACCTTTATATAATCTCTCTTGGTTCTTATTTTTTCCCCTTCCCCTGCTCTCCCTTCAACTCCTCCATCCCTACCTATTTACAAAGACTTTGCTTCCATTTTCTCATTTTCTCATATTAATTCCATTCCCTTTTTTCCTTTCCCGTACTCCTCCCACTTCCCTTCCTCTTTGCCCTTTTTATTCCTATTTCACATTATCTATTATACCTTTCAGTCCTTATTTACACTTTCAGTTTCTCACACTAGAGAAACTATTCGGTATTTATACATGTGTGTCCTATTTATTTCACTTAAGAGTATGGCCTCAATGTGTATCCATTTAGCTATAAAAGTCTCTGATTTCTCATTTTTATGGTTGAGTAGTACTCCATTATATTAAAAAAAAAACACACACATTTTCTTTATCCAGTCTCCAGTTGATGGACATTTGGGCTATTTCCAAATTTTAGCTATTACAAACTGTGCTGCTATGAACATGGGTGCATATATATCACTGTGGTATGATCCTTTTAATTCTTTGGGAAGATACCCAGCAGGGGAATAGCTGGGTCAAATGGGACCTCTAGTCCTGGTTCTTTGAGGTATCTCCATACTGATTTTCACAGTGGTTGCACCAGTCTGCACTCCCACCAGCAGTGGAGCAGGGTTCCTCTTTCCTCATACCACTGCCAGCATTTGTTATTGGTTGATTTCATGATAGCAGCCATTCTTTCTGAGGTGAGGTGGAATCTCAGTGTTGTTTTCATTTGCATTTCTCAAATGACCAGTGATGTTGAACATTTTTTTCATATGTTTATTTGCTATTTCTACTTCTTTGTCTGAGAAATGTCTGTTAATTCAGATGCTCATTTTTGGAGTGGGTCTTTAAATTTGGAAGGTCTGATTTTTTCAGTTTTTTATGTATTCTGGATAGTAGACCTTTGTCTGAGGAACAGCATGCGAAAATTTTTCCCCATATTGTGGGTTGTCTCTTCACCCCCTCGGTGGTTTCTCTTGCTGTGCAGAAGCTCCCGACACACTCAGCCACCTCATCTTTGACAAAGGAGCCAAACACCCTCACTGGAGGAAAGATAGCCTCTTTAATAAATGGTGCTGGAAAAATTGGGTTTCAACTTGCCAAAGATTAAAACTAGTCCTATATCTCTCACCATGCACTAAACTAAAATCGAAATGGATTAAAGATCTAAATATTAAAACAGAAACACTGAACAGGCTGGAACAGAGTTTAGGTAGAACGCTTGAAGACATTGGTGTAGGAAAAGATTTTATGAACAAAATCTCAGCTGCTTGTGAACTAGCCCAAACAATCAACAAGTGGGATCTCTTCTTACATTATATTATATAAGTAATTCTTTTAAAGGAAACTCTATACAACACTGAAAGCTGAACAGTGAAAAATAATTGTAAAGCATTAATTAACCTATACAGTTATGTTTTGTATTGATAATGAACATTCTGAATAAAGCAACAACAAAGCAATACATATCACAAAATGTATGCCCTAAATTGTTCATATAAGAATTAATATTATTCAGAAAATAATTGTTCAAATGATTGCATTTATGAAACATTAATTCCACAAACAACAGATGAATGGGTATATATATACACTTGCCTCACAAGTGCAAGCTTCTGAGTTCTATTCCCCCCCATATCCAAAAAAAAAAAGAAAAAGAAAAGATATTTAATACTAAAGAAGTTAAATTAGGAGCAAACACTATTGGTACTATTTCACATTACAAAAGGAAGGAATATTTTTTTTGGTTTTGGTTTGAATATGACAATTAAATTAAACCTGGACTACCCCCAATCTAGTGACCTATTTTTTTTTCTTTTTGAAAAGTTGTCTGTAAAATGTTATAGTAGATATTAATCTAGTGATACTATTTCTAATCTGTATATCATATTAAAATTTCCACTTTGTTAACTACATTCAAATCCTTTTTTTCTTAGATTAATTTCCAGCTTGTACAAAAAAGTCAATTAACGATTCTTCATTATCCTTACACTCTTTCGGCTTTCACATCTGGTAAACTTTTACTTCTGTCCACCTTTTAGTGTAATATGTTCTTTTTTTCCCCAGAGATTTAAAAGTTTGATTACTTTGGATGGAGATATAGATATAGATATAGATGTAGATATATATATATATATATATAATTTTTTATTTCTTTACTTCTAGGTCAAACCCCAACTACAAACATATTTCAATTTGATCCAATATCTAATCCATTCTATCTTCTCAAAATGTTTAAATATTTTAGATTGATCCACAAATGCTTTCACAATTACATGTTTTTTTATATTAATATAATGTTCTTTTTACATTATTCTCCACCCAAAGTCTAATTATGGCTTCTCCTAAAGATTTTCTAAAATTCTTTCTTGTGTCTGGTTATTCATTATATTCTGGAGTCATTTAAATTTTTACATTTTAATTACACAATTCAGAGAAATAGATCATTGCTCTCTTCTTTCAGATTTTTAATTTCCTAATAATGATCCACAGTAACATCTGTTCACTTTTGTGAACTTCCACCATCTTTGTTCACACTTACACCTATTTTACTATTATAATATTATTTCAACGTCATTTTGTTTCTTCACTGATCTGCTTAAGTCTTTGCACAACATAATTTATTCTTTATAAATAGTATAGATTGATTGACTATTTGGTTTATTTCAGGCAGGATATAGACTTTTTCAGTTTTTATAAACATAGTATTTGTTTGAAAGGTCAGTTGTTACAAGACTTACATTATTTTCACTGTTAAAATAATCTAAATAAGCAAATGACTTAAAGATATACTGAGTTTAAGTTTCAATACTGCATTCTTTTTTGTTTTTTTTATGATATGGAAATAATTATTATATAAGGGAGATTGGAAATTTTTAAAACAATTTTACTGAAAGGAGTTTTATAATGCCAATCTTATTCAAATTATAAATACAAAATAATATACCATAGTTCTGTAAAAAGAGATGACATATCATTAAGCATTTGTTCCATTGCTCAATTGTTTTTATCAGATTGCAAAGGTCCATAGGAATTATAAATGAGTTCTTAATTTCTTTACATTTCTAAAAGACTGGAAACATCAAATTAGAATTCAGTCTTTTTTATCCCCATGACTTTTAGTACGAAGTTTCCATTTGAACAACCAATGCATTTGTCTAAACCACCAGGGTGCCTAACTCGAAGAGAAGGTAGAGGAACACATACACTAACTTTTATGTCATCTTGTCATGCTGTGGTTTCTCAATGTGCTTTGCAAAGGCATTAAACTTAAAAAAGTTATCTTTCCTGCTGGGTTAATTAGTTAAAATCAGGTAAGTGGCAACAACAATAAACACATCTAAAGTTCAGGCTTAAACCTGGAGCCGATAACAATAGTCATGGAGGAGTTCCTAAAAGCAGCTATATTGTGGCTCACAGAGAAACCACCTGCAGAGATATATTTCAGCAGGGGAGATGTAAGGAGACCAGTTTTAGTTAACTTCAACCTACAAGCAGTGAAGAAAAATCCTACACCAAGAAGATAGGTCTTTATTTTTGATGAGCATTGTGAATTAGAATTAGCATAGTGATATAATGTGACCTTTAACAAGAGCCACTGGAAAAAGCCTTACATCCAATGAGGTAAATTCTGAATAATTGGCAGCAACTGTGTTTTGAATCAGTCACAGTCCATTAAATAAATGAGTTAGGATGTTAGGAAGAGAAATGTCAAATGTTTTACACCTTGTAAAAAAAAAAAGACCAAGACACCCACTGGAACCATCCAAAGAAGCCATGATGCTCCTTCATACTTGTTTCCAACTGAAAGCATACATAATCAGAGGTTGAGATCAATACAGAAAAATCCAATTTGCTTAATCATGCTAATATTATGCTACTGAGAACTCTAGAAAGCTACAGAGATACCCTGGGTCATGAAAGAGAAATTCAGAAGAAATATTTAACATTTATACAACCCTACACAAATTCTTCAAGGTTTCACTCTAAGATAGGTCTTGGATAAATTTAAATATTTTTTCTGTGTCATGTCTGTCAAAGATTTTTTGATAATAAATTATATTATTTTGCAAGTTATTTCCTATCCTTCATTCCAGAAATGTTGTATTTCTCATTAACATCAGGGATTAGCAAGTGATTTGCTTTATCCAATAGTATGAGAAGTTGTGATAAGTGCCACTGTCAGCCAAAGATCTAAGAACAAGAACCATCACCTGGCTTCACTGAGTCCACATTTCTCTTTTCCTGGAGAGTTACAATGTTCTAGACATAGGATGTGCCTCAGAGCCTGTGCTCCAAAATAAAGATAATACAGCAGAAAGTTGGCCAGCCTGTAAAAGACTTAAAATGAGATTGAAAATTTGTAACTACAGGTTATTTATATTTTGGATTTGCACATCATGAAAGCATAATTTAACAAAAATATGGCACCTTCCATCTCAAAGCAAATAAATAATCAATCCTGCAAAACAAACAGGTAGGCTTCTGTTGAAAAACTAAAACATATGTTATAATATCTGGAAAAATTAATTTAAAATGAGGCATTTTAACGTTGAGTCCAAGGAAATCAACTTATTCTATGAATTAATAGTACTTCATACATTACAGCTTTTACTGAAAATGCCAGCATCTGAATTATATATTTTAAACATTGAAAATGCATACACCCAATGATGAACACTGTAGAGACAAAACATCAAAAAACTTCAGAAATGACTCTCTACCTCTGAGGTAAAAACTATAAATACAATAATAAGCATTTCACATTTGCAACTTAGGCCCATGATTGGAGTGTGATTATTAAATTTACAAAGGTAAATTAGTATAACATATTTGAATGTGTAAATTAGTAGTACTTTTATAAATTTAATGCTCAATTTTTCTGATTTAATGTGCAGTTCCTAGAGGAAGAAAGACCAAGATGGTAAAGTCCACTGCACCTATGGTAGGATCATCTCTGTAGCAACCTGTTCCTATGGTCTTACAGTCCATGGAGCACTATTTCTGAGTCATTTCAATTCTAGTTACACCATCAACATCAACTCCTAATACTGGAAATATATGAAATGTGAGATGTATACTGTTCTATTAAGTAGAATAAAGAATTATGAAGTAAATTTATGAGGGGAAATGGGTGAGATATTTTTGGTAGTGCTACATAATAAAAATGCCACAATGAGAAGTAATTTTGCTGTAAGAAAATGTACATACATATAATATTGATCATGGAATGAACCATCACCAAAGCATCTGTCCACTTTGGAATTGATAAGGTATATGTTTAAAAAATCATATTATAATACAGTCTGTAATGTATAAGTTGCTGGATAAGTCATTCTTGATTTTAATGGTGTAATAGTATCAAATAATTGTAGAGGTAGAAACTCTTTGTTAAAAACCTATTTCAGAAAGAAAAATGAGATTTTATTATGTTCTTATATGAGTATATCTTTTCAAGAAAATACATTATTCAAAAAGACACAAAGGATGTAAGTACATATGTTTTATTCTTTACTATGTGCCTCAGGATTTAGGGAAGAGTTGATAAGGTTAATGATACTTTTTATATAAGAAATACTGTGAGGGGCCGAGGATTTAGCTCAGTGGTTCTGCCTCTTGCCTCCCAAGCGCAGGGTCCTGAGTTCAATCCCTGGTACCAAAACAAAAATAACAAACAACAACAACAACAAAACCAAAAAACAAATGAAAGAAATATTGTGAGTCAGAAAGTTAAAATAATCCAGGCATGTTTGGGCATACCTGTAATCCCACCACTTGGGAGGCTGAGGCAGGAGGATTTCTGAGAGTTCAAGGCCGGGCTGGGCTACATAGTGAGTTCAAGGCTAGCCTGAACTACAAAGTGTGACGCAGTCTCAAAATAAAGAAAGAAGTAAGTAGGGAAGGAAGGAAGGAAGGAAGGAAAGAAAGAAAGAAAGAAAGAAAGAAAGAAAGAAAGAAAGAAAGAAAGAAAGAAAGTTAGTTAAAATAAGCATTGCTAATTTGCCTTTTTGATTCCTTTGAGTCAACCAGCATGGTGGTTATGATGATCAATACCAAAACTGTTCTATATTTAAAACTAAACTTTATCAAGCACAAGAAATACAGAATTTATGTACATTTTAAATGGTTCATCTGGTCATTAATAAGGTGATTATTTTATTTTCTTCAAAAAATAAGATTTTTCGACCAGGGATTTAGTTCAGTGGTTTTGCCACCTGCTGTGCAAGTGCAATGACCCGAGTTCGATCCCCGCTACCAAAAAAATAAAATAAATAAGATTCTCTTTCCTATATAATATAATATATAATTTTCTTTTACCTCACTAAATATAATTCAATTTGCTCAAATTTAAAATAAATTAAATTACTAACTTCAATTTAACTATATCTACCCATGTATTCTAGAACAACTTATGTGTGAAAAAATTACCTCCTTTGAAAGCAAACACTAGAAAGATATTTCATATGAAAAATTAATATATAAATTGCTAAATTTCCTGATTTTTCTAAACTAGTATTTGAGCAATTTGAAAATATATAATCCATGTAATTACACAGGTAAGAGTTGACAGATTTTAAGAAGAAATTACTTATTTAAGAGTAATAACCAAGGAACTGTAATTATAAACTTCAAGTCAAATTTGAAAACACTGACCAAAAATTAAATAAATTAAAAGATGGAGTAGGAATCTCAATTAATCTTCAGAGTGGAATACATATAATTAATACATGAGAACATGAAGCCAAATTGGTGTCCTGTAATGAAGTTGAACAAGATAAAGAACACTGAAGGCATAAGCACATTACAAGGTATCTTCATATAGCAGATATCCTTTATTTTATAATACTTTCACTGACAGTGCTTCCCAAGTTCTTGGGTCTCTGAAGGATTTTCACGGGGTGTCACTACAAGCAAATGACACATCTGTGAATCACTTAAATCTCAGCTACTGTAATGAGGTATATCCACCACCCAGTGTGTACTGACTAACCACATAATGTAGATGTTTGGTTTTTCTTCCTAATATACTTTTACATAGACAAACAGAACTACAAGTTTAATCATTTTCAACATTAGTCACATTTAATAGAAATACAACTCCCATGAGAGGAGAATAATCCTTTATACAAATTATTACACATAAAAGAGAAAAATTATTATAAATAAATCACCCTGTTTGCACCACATAGAATCATGATTTCTGTAACTCTATAAGACATTATGTAAGATCTGGATAGCTTTTAAGAACGAACATATATCAAAGAAGGTTATTTTGTTGGATATTAAATAAAAGGTAGTAGGGTATTTATGTTAATAAGTTTTAGAAGTCCTATAATTCACAGTACAGATTGGTTATGAAAGAAACTGGAATGAACAGAAGATTTTTAAAAGAGGCGGGGGGAAAGCCAGAAGGGAAGAAGTCCAACTAGACGCTAAAAATGGAAATAAATGACCAAGGGGATGCTTCCCTTATTTAAATACCTCCTAGCACGCTTCTTTTTTTAAATATGAATGTATTTAATCCATTTTTGTCAAAGCAACTTTATTTAGCTGGCTGTTTACCTTTCTGTGAAGCCTCATTACCCATAAAAACAAAGAATGAAGTTGATTAATGTGCTCTAAGTGTGATGTTCAAATTGTAATTTTCATATACGTAAATGGATGCTTCTGTGGTATTTTGTTTGATAATTTACAGAGTTAGCATGGTCCAAACCACTAATCAGTTTCTTTTTATGATGACAGCTGCGGTGGATTCTTTTGGAATGCTAATTTTCATTAGTGTCTTCCCTTCCTAGGGACTAGATGCCTGGCTCAGGAGTTATTTCATCACTGCAAACTAAAGTTTGGGGGGAAAACATTTGAGCCATTCATTACTTTTCTAAGACTTTACAGAGATAGAAAGAATTACAAGCAAAATGAATTGAATGAGTAGATTTTGAATACCATATGTAGAATGAATACAAATAATATAGATAGATAGATAGATAGATAGATAGATAGATAGATAGATAGATAGATGATAACTGAAGCTGCATGAGTTTCATAAAAATATTTCGGTTTTAGTTGGTACTGACTAAATTTGCTAAAGTTGGAACATAGAAAAAGAAAAAGTGCTTACACATAGCAAAAATGGCAGCACCTATCAATTTCAGGGGACAATATCAACTATATTTATAAATTAAATGATAATATTCCAACTTTTTAATATAGTCAATTTTCTCTTTATATCAGTATGCTTTCTTATGTTTTGTGGATTACCACTAATCACTTTTGGCTTTTCAAGCAAATCATTTGGTTAAAACAAAACAAAACAATAATAAAAAATTATTCTCTTTCACTGATTGCTTTTTATGTGCCATATGGACCATCTCTGGAAAATCAACATGAAGTATTATTCCACTTCAAAGAAGAAGAAACTGAAACATGGCACTTTTGGGGGTACTTTCCTTGTATTATGCACAAAAACACTTTTGCATTTGGAGCCTGGAACCATCATCAGGTATTAATATTAAATTCATAGAAAGAAAGCATATAATTCAAAGCAGAGATGGTAAGTGGATTAATACCTTGTCCTATCACATATAAAGAATAAAGCTTCAATCTAGATTCTTATTATCCTGCTAAAGCATATATTGTAGAATTTCTTCCATTTCTCATACTAACTCCTACTTTGCCTGAATAGAAGTACTGATTTCTGTTAATTTGGAATTTTCATGCTTGAATGATAGAATTAATGTTTTATGCCAGTGTAAGTGTTAAGTCTCCAATCAAAAGGTCTAAATATATTAATGTTCTGCCTCTGCACATAGGTATGAGGAGATAAGAATTATGCAGCCTGAGAAATTATTTTTGTAAAATTAGATATATTTTTCTAAAAACTCTTGACATGAAGAAAACTTTTGATTTTCATTTCTCTTGATGATTGAATAAAATATTTTATTAACAATATTTAAAAGCATAGTCTCAAATATTTAATCTTGACATTTTGTGAAGTTAAAGTATAAATATATGTAAAAGAGATAAATATAATTTATACATTTTAAATTTTTACATCCTTTTTTCTGTTTTCCTTTAACACTTACAGAATACTGCAATTTTTAAAATATCTAGAGAATTATAGCATATAAGATTGAGTAGTTTTTAGCAAAAAAAGATAAAATAAAAAGAGTACTTGACATTCTGTTTTTTTTCTTGCCATCCACTTACTTTCAAACTTCTCTTTGACAATTAGTGAGACTAATACCACCTGAACAACTTTACCATGCATTCTTTTCTTTACTGCAGTGATTGTCTTTTATGTTAGTCTACTGAAATTTCCCTCAGGAATACTGCATAGACCTCATGTTTCTTCCTCTCATTATATCCCACTCTAGTATGATCTTTCAACGATTATTCAAAAATCCCCTCTTAGTTGAAAAAAATTGATTTAAAATCTCATATTGCAATGGCAATGGAGTTCACAGCATATTAGACTGTGTGGCTCATGATGACTGTGGGATATCTTTATCAGGAAATGTCATTTAACTGTGCAACCTAGCAAATGTGCTATTAAAAAAGTGATCTTTGTAAAAATGGGAAAAGGCATATCGAAAATGAGTGTTCCTAAGACTAAAATATATATATATGCAGGGAGACAGTTGAAATTCCAGCTGACATCTTTTGTGGTACAAAACAGATGAAGTATTGATTTCTCAAAAGTTCTTAAGCAAACTTCATGAGAGGTTATGGTTTTCATTATTGCCTCTCTTCTTTTGTGCAGCATAAACCCAAACACACAAGTAAATTACGGTGACTTAATTTATTAAAATGTAGGAAAAAAGAAATTCATGCAGTTACAATTTTCAGATAGCACTCTAAAAACACCCAGGGAAAACATAAAAGATTTCTTATAGATCTTGGAAGAATATTTTAACAATGATGCTTTTTTAGCAAAAGTTTTTCCTTGAGAATCAATTTTCAGTGGTTTCCAGATAGGATGTGGTAATTTGTATAGACTTTTGTTGTCATAACGGTTGTGGGACATGATCGATATTTAAAGGAGAGCATGCCCTACCCAATGAGAATTTTGTTATATTCCATACAACATTCTAATGTCATGCATAATATTTATCCAAGTTAAAATTTTGTTTGTACAAGAAAGACTAAGGAATTAAAATATATAGTTGTAAAATCTGTATGTGTCTCAGCTGGGAAAGAATAATTGTACAAGGTGAAAAATGTCATTGTTAGTATTGATAAGGCATAAGAATTTTTTTTTTCTTTTGGTACCAGGGATCGAGCTCAGGACCTTGTGCTTGCGAGGCAGGCGTGGCGCCACTGAGCTAAATCCCCTCAGGCATAAGAATTTTGAGTAAAATATTTTGTGTCAAAATAAACTTGCTGATTCTTGTCTCTCTCTAATCTGAAAATAAAGTTATTAATTTTGTGTTAGGATTAGAAAGATTAAAGGATAATATATAACAAATGTAATTTATACCTAAGTGTTTAGCACCTTGTCTGGTAGGTAGAAGACATTAGAAACACTAGCAATACTGCAAATAAAATTCATTATTACTGCTAACATAGTGGTTTCTCCTCATCTACAGTTTTGTATATTATGATTTCAATGCCCAAGTGTCACCATAGTCCAAAAATATTAAATAGGAAACTACAGAAATAAACAACACAAACATTTTAAATTGAACACCATCTTTGAGATGTGACACAAGATGAACTCTTGCACTGTCTCAATCAGGAGCTAAAGCATCCTTTCGGCCATGCTGTACAGAATACCTGCCAGTTAGTCTCTTCATACCTCTCTCAATTATGAGATCAATTTCCACAGTATCACAGTGTTTGTATTGAAGTAATCCTTATGTTACTTAATAGTAATGCAAAGGAGGTGAAGGGCATAAAACAGGAAAGAAGAATGAACTATGATACAATGTGGCAATGCTTCCACCACATAGGATAAAAACAGTATCCATGAGCTTCAGTATTACATGTTATTTCAAGGAACCACCTTGTCTTAGGACCTATCCATTCTTTATGGTCAAGGGGGAAAACTGTATATACTTATTATTGTATTATAGTTTTATTATTATTGTTAGGATATTATGTAGAAATGATTACTAATAGAAGTAGTAGCAATTGCAGCATATTTACTTAAATGTTATTATATTTGACATGTTATAATAAAGAATTTGGCCACATTTGGCCATTGAGTTCTTAAAAAGCCTTCTGTTTCCTTTGCCCTTTGGAACACATTCAGGCAGGCTGATAAGAATGTTGTTACATGTGTGTCTCCTTTCACACTGACAGAAAATTCAACTTCTCCTACATGAAATTTGTCCTTTGTCTAACCCTTCTTCAACTGCAGAGCAACACCTGTCTCTATAAAGACCCAATTCCCTCTACTTTGCCCAAACCAGCTCAAATCTACTCTAAGTGACCGGCTCTTCCCAGAAACTTATTGTGTAAATAATACACTTTCTTTCAAGTTCAACACCTCCCAAATCCTGTTTATAATTACCTGAAACTGGAGCCTAACTCTATGTTATGTATAAACACAATTTATTTGTTTCACAGGTTTTATATATACAGTACTGGATTTTTCAGGAATGTAAAACCTGTGTAGATCCAAAGGGACTATATATATTTGGTGTGAACTTTTTCAAAGCCCTACACTACATCAGAAAATCACAACTCCAATTTCAATTCCACTTGAGGCATTTGGGTTACTAGTAATTCATCTATATTGGTCTGCATTTTTAGTTTCAGAAATATCCTATGTAGATCTCAATCTTTTATCATATGGTCTTATGAAGTCATACTTGTATACTTGCATAATGTAATATTATTTTATTATACATTATTTTTTTCTGTCTTTATATATTTAAGGCATTGTATGGATTTTATAATGCTACATGAATAGGCTAGGTTTTAATCTTTTTATTGCAGAGATTTTCTTAGTTTGCTTTATATTTGCTATCACTTGTATGATATTTGGTGTAAAAATTATTGGTTCTGATAACATTAACAGTCAAAGAGAGGAATATAATAAATGATCAGCATATTTCTTACAATTTTTACAATTGCAAGTTTATGGAGTGGGATTATTCAAAATATATTTAATATTGTTTTTTGAGGTAGAAAGGAGAAAAATGTGGCGTAGAGTCTTATTATTTCTAACTTCATTTTGTATTTTGCTGTAATATGTTGCAGTGATCTTACTGCAGAATGGAACTTCAAGATAAAAAAGTGACATGGGTTAGAAGGAGTCAAATGGATATAAAATGACACCACAACAATAATGGAAGAGAGACTATTCTTGTTTGTAAAATTTAGGAAAAGGAAAAAAAGACACCTAGGTGCTAAATTGATGACTTTAAAGAAACAAATAAATAAGTTGAATATTTCTAGAAAAGAAGAAAAGGAGATGGATTATGTTGGGTCTCTTCTTACAAAAGTAGGAAAAAAATCCCATAATTAACCATGTATTCCTTAGAATTCATACACATTTTTATTTAAATCACTATTTATTCTTGTAGAAGACACTAGTTGTCTTCTTAAATTAGGGGCAGTAACATATGAGACAGGATACACAGATCTTCTAAAACCTATTCAAAACAATTCAGCAACTCTGCAAGAAATTTAGTTTATTAATAAATAATCTAGTATATTAATAAATCTCATTTATTATGAGAGTTTATCATTCCTCACTGTACACCAACTTATAGCTTCTTATTATTGGGGGGATTTTATATCAGATTTTTGAAAAATGTGAAGAAAGATAAATGGAAAAATTGTCTTCAGTGTAATACTATACAATTTATCTCTTATTTCAAGAGAAAATACTAGAAATAAGTCAATAGAAAATAGTAGACTTGCTACCTAAAGAATATATTTTTAAAACAAGGAATAAGAAAAATATCATAAATAGAAAAAGAGACAAAAGCACATACACTTTGAAATTTCCAACCCAGTTTGAATAGTAATTATTCAGAGCACAAGAATACAAATATCAAACAAATTGACTCCACTTCCCCATCTCTTTCCACTTTGTTGTAGAGATTAACATTTTAATTCTATCTGAATGTTGATGTATGTCTTCTCTTTAAGTGATTCAAGATCCAAATGGATGAAGAGTTGAGAATTTTCTGACTCAGAGGAAAAAAAAAATATGTACTAGTATTCAAAGTGATAACTCAAAAAATGTTCTCTTTACCTTAATTCTTTAATTCCAAAAATTATTTTGTAAACTTATTTTAACAAATATTTTAATATACAGGAAAAGAAAATATTAATGTAACAATAATTCATATTTATAACAGACACAAAATTAATAGTAACTATTTTTATATGCTTTCAGGGCCATTCTAAAAAAATAATATATCATTTTATTTATTCTTTATTGCCTTTATTGCCTTACATCTCCTTCCTCCCTTTGAGGTGATAATCATTATTATATTATGTTTATCCTCAATTTATTTATTTTATATATATGATGTAAATATTTCTTCTAGAGTCCTTATTACATTTGATATTTGGCCCACTGTTAATTCTTCTGAGGCTACTTTATTCTCTTAGTATTTGAAGGGAGAGCTCTTACAGTACAGAAACTGAAGAGCTTTCTCCAGGAGTGAAACTACACACAAAAAATATGTCACATTAGATAATATTACACTAATAACATCCTTTAGTTTAATGGTGATTTTAACAAAAGCAGTAGGAAGTGGACTAATTATACATTGAACAAGGTAAATTATATGTACTTTAGTGATATTTTCCATTACAAAATTATTGATATATTACTCATTTCTTCTTAGAAATGCATGAATGAATAAACTATCAAAGCCATGCCAAAAATCATTTTATGATTCAGTAGTACTCAATGGTAAATGTACAAGACAAGCTTACATGAGATTATTTATCCCAATTATTTTCTCTACAATGGAAAAGATGAGGCTATTAATAAAAAATATTGTAAGAATTAATATTTCATATTCCTCATCATGATTTAAGAAAGGTTTCACTAGAATATATACCTCCATAAGAGAAAATTAGAAAACCTTGGGAATTGCAATATCATCTGAAAGTCAGTAACATGAAATTTCAAAACGAAACTGTTTTTGTTCAATATTTTTCTCCTTCGATCACATTATTTCTTCCTTTCTTGGTGTTTTGCTAAATAGAACTACCAAAGCAAACTTTCCATAGCTAATATTTATCTTACTTGCTGCCAGAAAGCTAGAGAAATATCTTATCACAAGAGTCTACAAGTGTTGTTATGACTAAGGTTCCATACCTCTTGCAACATTGGTGTTTTGAAGGAGTAGAGCTCAGGATCTTCTATGGGAATTGGGCCATCTCCTGGGAGATTTTAAACTAGCTATTTCTACAAATAGAAAAGCCTCTATGTTCTGACAAATGCAAAATGGAAAAGCCTTTTGGGTCATAGTGGTTATTGATAAAAGAAAAGATATAAAACACAAACCAAAATGATGTAATTTAATTTGAAGAGGCCTCAAATGCAATTATACATGCAATTAAATTATGAAATATGCACAGTGATATAATATCACTACCACATTGTGGTAGAAATACATTTCTCAATCTATGTACTAGAATTTTGTAACTACTTAAAGTCTCATTTTTCTTGTAATACGATTGGGGGCAATACAACTTGTCACCTACTTCATAAGGAATATTATGAGGATTCATGAGATCATTAAATGAAGACTCTCCAAGTGGTTAATTTACTCCCTGGCAAGAACTCAAAACTCCATTCACCTTTTCCTGGAAATAAAGCAGCATATTTCGTTCACAAGATGTTAATACATCTACTTATTTAAATCTCTTCTATACACCTAGAAAATCGAGCACTTGTAGTATATAAGACTATTTACAATTTACTATGGTATCCTTACGTTAACATGAAAAAGAATTTCAAGTAAATATATTTTTTCTGGAAATCTTTTTAAACAGCAGTTGCAAAAATCATTAGAATGGTCTCATGTTACTTTGCTCATTCTATGGGTGACAAAGGAATTTTTGAATGTTGATAGGTATAAAAATGAATATATAAATACGCACACTATTAGATGTAACAATAAGAGGGTCAAGTTATACATGTTCAATTTTCATATCTTT
Source organism: Heterocephalus glaber (assembly GCF_053883595.1). NCBI lineage: Eukaryota > Metazoa > Chordata > Mammalia > Rodentia > Bathyergidae > Heterocephalus > Heterocephalus glaber. The sequence continues at coordinate 5,374,271 of NW_028258406.1, read as the reverse complement.
CTATTACTCTTTTTTACTAAACATCAATAGAAAATAATTAAAACGGATCTTTGATGAAACAGTTAATACCTATTGGCAAATTACAAGCAAATGAATAACAAAGACTGTAACACACACTGTCCCTTTCTATTTTTAAAGCCTTTTAAAAATCAATTCTTATTCAGTACACTAGACATCTTGACAACATCAAAGTTCATAGACATATTCTGAGATATTCAGAGTGATGATTATGAATGTTTAAGGAAGTCTACTTGACTGAATACTTATCTGGCATCATCCTAAGGGCAGTGGCATCCTGAGAACCACACAGAGTGGGTCTGCTTCTGAGGACATTCCATTCTGGAGTTCAAGACCACTGTTACTGTACCAACTGAAATGAAAAGCCTAGGAATAGCTCTTGATCCCTCCTCTAATCATAATGCTACACTGTGTATCCCAGAAAGGCTTAAATAAACAATACTTAAATCATTTTTCAAAAGGAGATAATTTGTTCATAATCTTGATAGACTGGCAACTGATTTAGTTTCTCAGGAAGAAGAAATATACTTTTTATTTGATTTTTATACACAATGTATTGTTTTTACAAAAGACAGAGTAACATTAGCAAAAAGACTTAAAGCACAGAGTCAAAGTGAAGAATAGATGGGAAAATACTATTAAAATTCACACAAGTAAAATCATTTATAGGGCAATATCATAAATATGACATTAATTATGTTAGTCAATACGTGACAGCTTCCAATTAAACATGTGTTTCATTAAATGAATTCTTCTACAATGTTGGAGCCTCTGTGGAATATTTAGAACAGATATTAGTAGAAAATAATGTACCTGAAATAGAATTATTTCTTTCATCACCAAGCTTTTTATTTTTGAAACTTATTTTTTATTTCTGAAACGTAGTTTCTAATTTTAGACTTGGATATAAAATCATATTCCTGTGTATGGAAATAAACTTTATCCAAATGAAATGGATTTTGATGTATTAATTGTCAGCTAAGTTATTAAGTGAAATTCATTTGAAATCCACCATCTTCACCATCTTCTCTGCTCACTAACCCTTGAATATAAACAAATATTTAACTTTATCTCTAATCAAATATAGTCAAAGAAATAAAATGCATTCTTAATTTTGTATAACTGTAACTTATAAGATTGGGTGCATTATTATACAATATAGTTAACATTTTAGGGTCCCTGGTTTCCCATAAAATTTTACCCTCTTTTTAAGGCCTCAGTAAAATTTATGACTGCTTTTTTTTTTTAGAACCCTCCCATATGGGGAGAGGGCTAAATAATCTTCAGGGGAAAACTCAGTTTCCTATATATGAAAACAAATATCAATTATTCTAAAATTTGTAAGCACTTTTGATTCTTGCTTTGAATATTTTCAAAAAGTACTTGATTGATGTTACATTTTTAGATTTACAATACTTGATAATTTTGCCTCCTTCCATGTTTTTGCACAACTGATCATCATATATACCATGTTTTATACTGTTATGAATGCAAATTAAATGTCTATTATTTTTGTCTCTGCAATTCTCAAACTGTACTGTGAAGAAAGTACATTAACCTCCATCCTTTATAGTCACAGTGTATAGACTATGTTACAGTTTGATGGTGTGGCTCAGTAGTAGGGCACTTGCCTACCATGCTGAAAGGTTTTATCTTCAGCACATTAAAAATATTAGATAAATAAATTCAGACTATTCTATCTAATCAATGTTCAAAAGGAGAAGCAATTATGTAAGTATAAACTCTTTCATCTCTACCTTTTAAAATTCTGATTTAGAAAAGAAAAATCATGTTTATTTGACAGCCAATGATTCAGATCTTAATTTTTTGGCCATTATCTTAGACAGTTCTCTCCAAAACACTTTTCTGTCTAATCAAGTTTATTCCCCATCATAAGGAAGTACTCTATTGTGCCCCATTACTTTTATGAGACAAGAAACAAATAATCATGAAACACAAAAAAAGTAAAGGGAAACTAAAAAGGGGAAAAAAAGAAAGTTCAAAATATATTACACTATATATATAATTATTATTCCATACCTATTAATGAGATCAACCCTATATCCAAAGAGATGCTGATACTTAGTTGCACTGATTTACTTTTCTATAAATATCATTTTATTTATAATTATTTATTATTTGCAGAAAGTAATAAAATAATCAGACTGACTCGAGAAAATATTTGTAATATGCGTGCTGTGCAGCTGGGGATCAGACAATAGTCAAGATACATTTTTTTCTCCATATCTTATCTCTGGTTTCTTTATTCTCAGGGATGGAAAACACAACTAATGACTGCACTAAGTGTACATAGCCCTCGATGGTGTAATTCTGATATGAAGATGGTACATCCCTCTAGATAACTTCATTAAAATCAAAATGTGTGGCCACATCTTTGATCTGCTTTTGTGTGGTTAAATAGAGTCAAAATTCCAGCTGTGAGGAGGAAATGAAAGCCCATGAGATTGAAGTATGGCTGTTTGCATAAGAATATTTTTAAAGTTCCCAAGAGTATTAAAAAATTAAATAAATAATCTTCAACTAGGAGCTCTATTATTTTCAGGAATTTACATGATTCATAAAATGTTTTATCTTTTTCTATGCACTTTCACCAGAAGATTACTTCATTGTAAGCATTTGCAAGAACATAATATCTGTCTTGTATGATTTTACTTTTAAAAATTTCTAAATACACTGTAGCTGGTCTTATGATATTCTGCAAAGTAGCTAGAAAGAGCCAATTACATAATAAGAATATACTAACCCTAGAGTCATCTCCCAATTTTATTTTCAAAAAGAAGTGACTTCTTTTCTGGTATAACGTGCGTGGTTTAAGTGTAAGTGATGATTCTGCACAATAATCTCCCTTTGGGTAATTAGAGACTTGAAAACATAGTTCAAGGAAAGTCGAAAGTATTCCATCACACAGAGTGTGTGTAGCTGATACTGGGATGGTTACTTTCAAAAAGAATGAGAAACACTGAAAATCTATGTCAATGGAATTTTTTGTGCAGACTTAAAAACAAGGTGGGTCTAAAATATCAATGAATTTGAATTCTAGCATATTCTTCTCACCAAGCATAACTCTTTTTATTTAAATTTTGGACTACTGACTCTCTAAGTACTTCAGGTTGCCTTTCAAAAAGCCAAATTAACTTTATACCTCTCAAATTCATAGAAGAGTTCACCTAAAGGGAGTTAACAAACATCTAGCATTATACTTTCATTGTAGGACAGAGCATATTCACCATACTTTACAGACTGTATTCTGTCTATTCATTATATCCAGTGAAAATGATAAAAAATTAATTGAAAAGTTATATCATAAAAATATATATTAGTTCACTGTAATTCTTTCACATTGCATTCTGAAATACATTAGTATTAAAACTGTTCCCAGTAAGCCAGAGAGTACTTGTATGAACATTTGTCACATACAATATTTAACAGATGTCTGATTTCAGTGTTTCTATTACTGGAGAGTCAGCAATGATCTGGTGGATAGTGCTTTAATCCAGCAGCCAGAAAACCTAGAGTCTAGTTCTTGGCTCTTCTACTGACTACTAAATAACATCAAACACTTCCTGGATCAGCTGTGCTTCATTTTATTCACCTTCAAAACAGAGGGGGAAAATGTTTTCCCCTTTAAAGTGTTATCAGAAAATGGTGAGCATGTTTAAATGCATCAATTTTTAACACTTCAGGTTTGAAATCAGGATTGTAGTTAGAAATTTGCACTCTCATTTCTGTAGATATTAAAAATCAAGGGCAAACTCATTCCTGAAAGACTATCAGGACCAAGCCTGTTGGAATTGAATTGGCAGGAGAGACTATGGGCTGGCAATGCTCCCTGAACAAGGAAGTCACTGCTTGTCTGCCTAGAAGAGGCTGGCAGGTGTACAAGTTACCATTTAACAATGTCTCACATACTCAGATTGTACTCCTGTGTGTGGAATGTTTCCTCCTGGAACCCTATTCTTGAAGCAGAAGCTCTCAGAGAAATGTCTCAGCAATGTTTCATGTGTCTTTCACAATGATAAGCCTCATGTTCTCTGCTGGAATTTCAAATGCTTTGCAAATGTTAAGAGAAAATAAGGGATAAAAAGGTAGAAAATCTTCATTAACTAAATAAGACAATTAAAAATGAAGAAATATTTCTATGAGCAGTTAACCTAAAGGTATTCCTGCCCTTGAGCAAAAGCAATATGAAAAACTTTTGAGGCTTTTCTGTTTCTTACATGGAGATCTCTAGAATAAACTAGGTTCAGTGATTTTCAAAACATGGCCCACATGAGAACCACTTGAGAAAAAGCGGCTAAAAAGTAGTTTTCCGCACACTACACTCTAAGCTAAATAAAAAAGAATTTCTAGGAATGGGTCAAATATCTACATACTTTGAGAGTTGAACAGGTGATTCCACTGTGAATTCAAGTTTAAAATCTAGTAATCTAGTACAATCTGCAGCGCCTAAAGGTAGAAATTCTTTCCTGACTGCTGAAAAAAAGTCACAAAACATCTCTTCTTTCTGTTAAAAGAACTGAATCCTTAAAATATGGAAAACAGCTACTCCTAAAACTCATAAAGATTAACAGTTAAGCCAATGTTTACTGACCTACTGCAGAGTCAAGTCCAGAGATTCAGCTTTTCTCTCACCTGAGTCTTTGTTATTCTTTGAAACTACCAAATGAATGAACTATGGAACATTTGATCCCAAGGCTGTAAAAATATTACTTTTAAAGATATGGCATTAAAGTCCCCCAAAGAAGCTTTCTTCTCTAATTATTGATTTTTTGTCATCAAAAGAGTTATTCTTTTTGATTAAGTACCTAAGTGGTAACATGAATACTGTGCCCTACATTCTCAGTTTACAACCATCATTTATTCAATGCAATATTAGCATCATTTTGGAAATGTCACCCAATCTTCTTATGCCTGTACTAAACTGACAGAGAGTGGCACATGTGGGCACCATTTCTAGGTAGATAAATATAATGATTTTCAAATTATCAACTTGAAGAGCCACACTGATTCTTTAATACCTTCCGAAGAGTAATGTGTCTGGTTACCTAAATTTTCTGCTTGTGTTCTGTTTTGATTTCCTCCCAGCCAAAGCAGGTTCTTAAAGAGAGTTTTCACATTATTTGCTATAAAATGGAACCACTGGTTAGAGAGTACAAGCTTGATTGGAAGGCAATTGATACCTGTCTAGAACCTTGTTAAGGAATCTTTGAAAAGAGGCCATCTTTTCCTCTATACCTAGGGGTTCTTGAAATAGTACCCAAAAATGTTATCCAAAGGGTAAATTATCCCATTAAAACAAAATATAAGTATATACTTTTGTGTTTTTCTGGAAAGAAGTCCATATTTATCAGCCAAATCATAAAACATTTATACAAATTGTTAATGATCCTTGTTATTAATATTCTAAAAATCTCGAAATGTTAAAGGAATTTTGTTTTCTTTGCTCCAATTAGAAAAAAATGTTCACATAAACTTGTACTTTCAAACAAAAGCCATCTTTGCAAATTATGGAACACGTATGAAAATATAAAATAAAATATGCATGAACTGTACAGATGCTTTTAACAATGTCATATGTTACATAACAGAGAGTGCGTGACACATATTTTTCTTGGCCTTTCTCTGGAGTAACAGGTTACATTTTATTTACTACATCTGTTTGTTGCTTCTCAACCCAAGCTCAACCTTCTGTGTTCTGCTTTGTGACTCTGAGACAGATGACCTACAAACTGTGTTTCTCAAATCTTACCAATTCACTTTCTGAGAGTGTCTTACCTGGATGTACGGAGTTTGAAAGGCAAGACAAAGAAGGAAAGGATTTCTTTCTTGCCTCTGATTTTGTCAGTTTCTTGCAGTAGCAGGGAACAGGTACAACTCAAGCCTCCTGCTCATTTCAAGATTCCCATTATCACCTTTCATGTCCCCTTCAGAAGTAAAAGAATCAGAGCCAGCAGTGAGGCATCTCCACACTAGAGGTAACAGAAAGATACTACTTCCCATGTTCTACTGTGGCCTATCTTCCCCTTCATTCCCTGAGGCCTAGAGGCAGTAGCTAGTTTCTGCAGTTACTAATATCTGTGCTACCTTAGTATCTTTTTCTTTTTTGCCATTTCAGCCTTCCAACATTTGTGTGATCAATTCTTTGCATCAAAATCTATTAGAAAATTACCCACAATTGTCTCAGTATCCCTCCCAGAACAATGATTGACATATTATAAATCATGTAGCTTGTATTTTCATCTTCAGAGAGACATACTGATTTAAAGAACAAACAATAGTGTCATATTTGGAATTAGCATTAATTTGTGGGCAGTGCATTGATGTTTTAGAAAAGTCAAAAGCTTAGAGTAAGTCAAAGGCATGTAGTTCTAATTTGTAGATGAGAAAGATAATGGTCCATGTAAGATGATGATTTGGCTTTCCATGGAAGAGCTTACAAGAATTCTAATAATGGAACTCATTCAACAAATTATACATGAAATGATACATACACTACCAGGATGAGCTATGTATATCCGGGGGGGGGTCCTGTGCAAAATAAAAATATTAAAACTCTTTTTGAAAAAAAAATTCAAGATTTTAAGGCACGAAGCTTAGATTTCAAATTCAGCAGTAGAATACTTACGCCAAAACTGAGATTCTTGTCAGTATGAGACTTTGTGTAATTCCACAGGTAACACATCCATTAGGAACCAGCCCTATATATGAAACTACATTTTAAGAAACTTGAATGGAAAAAGAAAGATACAAGACATAACAGGGATAAGTAACTATACCAAGGGACAGAGAAAACTTGAGAGTTTTTCATCACTTGTTCATTTGTCCAGTATAGGAGTCAGCAAACTATTGACCGAGAACTAAATCTAGCCTATCACTTGTTTTGGTGAACAGTTTTGTTGGAACAGAGCCATGCCTGTTTGTTTATGTATTATCTATGGCTGCATTTGTGTCACTGCAACAATAGTGAGTAGTTGTGACCGAGACTGTAAAGCAAACATAACCTAAAATGTTTAATATTTAGCGTTTTACAGAGAAGTTTTCCAACCACTGTAAAAGTATCATGGAATAGATACTAGAAATTGAATATGTCTCAAATGCTTTTTTCAGCTCATTTTCTCTTTAACATACTAGTACTTGGAATAATTGTATTTTAAATACTTTCTTTTATTCCTCGAATACATGAAGATGTATGATAAGTCTCCAAATTTTAGATCTTAGAATCATAATCATTAGTTGTTACTATATTAATAAAGGAATCCCTGGAAGGTCATCAAAAGTTCAGGTAAGTAGTCCAGCATTGTGTAGCCAGAAGTATTTCAATATGAATATATTTATATAAGGCTCTTTACCGTAATCCACAGTGTCTCTGAACTTTCTGTGGATAGAAAGCCATTGCTTTTCTTTTATAGCATTTATAGATGCCACACCACTAAACATGTCTCCTGTATTTTTTCTGTAAATGCCACATTAGCCTGGCTAGCAAGAGCTGACATTTATAGTCAGTTTTTGCAAAATTCATTTAAAATAACTGGACAATTATATAGAAACTTATCCATAAAACAAAGTAAATCTTATTACCAGCACCATTCGCAGGAATTACCAACTTTCATTTTAATGACCTCCAGATACATTGCACAATAGCAGTTCCTCATTTCAGGAAAATAGAAGTAGAATAACTATACACTGGAGAGTCAGCTAGAGAAGTATTCAATTCTTCAGAAATGCAATTTTGCTTCAATTCTAAGCAGTCAGGGATGAGTTGTGAGTGTGCAGCTCACCTAATGTTTTTTATTTGAATGGAGGGAAAGTTTGAATGAAGACAATTGGACTTGTTCTTTACCCTGCCCAGAGCTAGGATTTTAACAAATATTATGTTGGTGATTTAGAAAATATATACAACAGTATTCCATTTAGATTTAAACCAAGATTTAGGAGAAAAAATAACAACAGATGGAAGATATAAAATTGAATTCCTAATATATTGCAAACAAGCTTAAATACTGTCTTCAGTTTTCACGTGCTGTGCTATTTGGTTTGAAGGACTGAATGCAACAAATTACTAGTGGCTCACAGTCCATGTCTACATGTATGTGATAAACTTTTTTCTTTTTGTCTTTGTTTTACTATCAAGTTTATCTATACAATTCTAAACAACTTTGCAGTTTTTTCAAATCACAATAAGAATATTGATCAGTGTATTTTCATCATCTAGATCCTTTTATTGTTTTATTTTCAAGGTGATCTTATTAGTTACCAAATATGGTAGAAGCTACCTCTTTTAAATCTGGAGAAATTAATCAGTGTATGATATTCTAAAATTAGTAAACCAAAGAAAACACATACACACACACACAAAAAAAAATTGTTGTTCTCTATCTTTCACCAACTCGATGTCTGTTACACTTTAAATTGAAATTTTCAATAATTCTTCTTAGATGTCTGTATCACTGCTTTCATATGTGTTTTCACACAAGGACATTGGACTGACCTACACTTTCCTGCAGGAGTTTTTAGCAGAGTATAAATTAAACTCAGAAAAGCACACAAATCAAAATTTACAGCACACAAGTAGAAACTTTTCCTTTGACCAGTGTACAAATAAAGAAACAGAAAATACAACCAGAGGTCCCCTCCTGTTGTGTTTTATTTGCTATCCCACAGGAGATGCTAATACCATGAACCCTAAACTAAAAAGTGACTTTGGCCTATTTTTAGATTTCATTTAAATAATATTTTTATTGTGTATCTCATTTTAAGGCCCCTTTTTAAACTTATGATTTTAAATGACAAATAATATTTTATGAATTTACCATGTATAAGGTGATGCCTTAAAATTACATATACATATATATGTATGTATCTTGTGTGGTACAACTAAATCTAGCTAATTATCATAAGCATGATTTTGCTTATACTTTTTATTGTGAGAACACTTTATATCCATCCAATCACTTAGTGCTTTTCAAGACATTATCCACTATCACTACCATGTTTTACAATAGATCATTTAAACTTATTTCTTCTATTTAATAAATATTTTGAACCATTTGACAAACATCTTATTTTGCTCCTTGTTATGCTTGTGAGATTTATCCATATTATCACATGAATTTTGATTTTTCAAATTTTTATTTTCTTGAGTTTCACCAATGTGTTATGGATTAACATACATTTTTTTTCTTCAGATTTCATCACTGTACTGTTCTGTGTTAGTCTCATTTTGTTGACTTCTACTTCAGTCAATTCTTTGGTGTCTATTTTGTATGATTCACTGTTCTTGGCATTGTGAGAATAAAGATTTTTGTCTAAGGAATTTATGCTTTAATGAGATGTGTCAAACATAACTAACTCAAATATTGTATGGAATTACTGAAATCCTAAAGAGTAAGAAACATATTGGAAATCTCATTTGTATTTATTTTGCCTGAAGACTTCATAGAAAAAGCTCTCAGAACAGTTGCCTTCATTGTTGGAAGCATTTAAGTAGTTAGTGACAGACTGTGAGGCCCAGCTGACTGAAGACCCAGCAGCACAAAACTGACAAACCACCATGGTAAGTGACTCCATGAGAAGTACTATCTGAGTTTGATAGAAATAGAACTTGGGGTACATCACTGAAGGCCTTGTCTCCAATTTTTGAAGTTAGTAATTTTTTCTCCCCACTTCCTTGTTTTGCAAAGTTTACTTTGATCTTTCTATCCTGTTTCCCAGTTTTAAACAGATTTCTTCTTTCTCTTTGAATTTTTCTCTACCTTTTGCCTTCAATATCTCCCTTATTTAAATAAGACCTGATGGCATCATTAAAACAAAACATAACCAAAGAGATTTCTCTAATTATAAAATGATACCAACATTTTATGAATAACTTGGACTACTCATTCTTTTGACATTCTCTTCACTCAATCTCAAATTTGCTATAGAATGTATTATAACAAATTTTATCTAATGGAGTTTTATATCTCTTTTTTTAGTTTTATATCTCTTTATACATTCGAGTATAAATGTACATTTATACTGTACATTCTCAATTATGTATTATTAGATACTGAAAAGATATTTGGAAAATGTTGAAATTAAGATTGCAATATAAAGCCTGTATTCTTAGCTAGTTCTCATTTTAAGTGATTAGTAACATTTCAGGTCTACATACTCTATCACATTTGTTTTTATTTCTATGGCTTAAAAATTTACCATTAAGTACTGAGGTTTTTTTAATCACAGATAATAATTATTAATTGTGACAGTCTTTGCCTCCCACTAAGCATGTGGTTATTAGGAGCCCATGCCTGGGTCCCACAGTCAGAATTATGACAAAGCTGTTCAAATTAAATGAAAGTATTATAGGTTGCAGTAGCTTCCTCAGTACTGACATTAGCATTAGTATTCCTAAAATTGTTCACTTGGTGTGCCTTGCGACCATTTCTTCTGCAGGTTTAGTGCATGATTTTCCTTCAGATTTCCATAACCACTGAACTATGTGCTACCATGAATTCTCATCACTTGTTCAGTGCAGGCCAGCTAGGCACATGGTTTGGTCCCTGTAACAGGACAGGACAAAGATAGGAAAATCATCAAGATGAAATTAGCTGAAAAACTTTGCTACAAAATGGATAGTGGTGATTCTCCTTGTGTATTAAGAAAACCTGTTACAAAAACTAACAATTTTGTGATGTATTTTGTTTTGTAGAAAGAGAAGATAGTCTGTCTAAAATTAATTAAAATTTGAAATACGTTACTTTATTGAAGTGTTTTGGGAAATGTATGCATATATACATATTACAAGCAAATATACATATCATATTTCAAGCAATATATAATTTATATATAACATATAATTTAAATATATTAAATATATGAGATGTCAATGATTTTAAAATATTTGGATATTTTTGTATATGAGTTACTTGGACAAATATCTGACCAAATTCAAACATTAATCTAGTCAGTTCAACTTTTTTCAACCTTTTTTCTGAATATTAAATTCTTTTATTGGTACATTGTAGGTATACAACACAATTACATTTCTCATTGGGAATTGTACCTTTACATAATCCATCTTGGTTCTTATTTTTTCCCCATTCCTAGCCCTCCCTTCACGCCCACCACCCTTCCCTATTTACAAAGACTTTATTTCCATTTTGTCCATTTCTCATCAGTTTTTCCTTTCCCTTCTTTCCTTTCCCCTGCCCCTCCCACTACCCCTACTGCTTTGGACCTTTTCTTCCTATTTTACATTATCGATTATTCATTCTAATCATTGGTACATTTTAGGTGTACAATATAATGACATTCATCATTGGAAATTTGCACCTTTACATAGTCTCTCTTGGTTCTTATTTTTCACCCTTGCCCAGCCCTCCCTTCAACCCCTCCAGTCCTCCCTATTTACAAAGATTTTGTTCCTATTTTTCCATTTTCTCATATTAATCCCATTCCCTTCTATCCTTTCCCCTATCCCTCCCACTTCCTTCCCCTTTACCCCTTTTCTTCCTATTTCACATTACCAATTATACATTTAGTCCTTATTTACACTTTCAGTTTCTCACACCAGAGAAACTATTCGGAATTTATTCATGTGTGTCCTATTTATTTCACTTAAGAGTATTGCCTCAATGTGCATCCACTTAGCTATAAATGTCTCTAATTTCTCATTTGTTATGGCTGAGTAGTACTCCATTTTATAAAAAAACCACATTTTCTTTATGTAGTCTCCAGTTGATGGGCATTTGGGCTGTTTCCAAGTTTTAGCTATTACAAACTGTGCTGCTATGAACATGGGTGCACATATATCACTGTGGTATTATTCTTTTAATTCTTTGGGAAGGATCCTCAGCAGTGGAATAGTGGGGTCAAATGAGGCTTCCAGTCCTAGTTCTTTGAGGTATCTCCATACTGATTTCCACAGTGGTTGCACCAGTCTACACTCTCACCAGCAGTGGAGCAGGGTTCCTCTTTCCCCACAGCCCCACCAGCATTTGTTATTGGTTGATTTCATGATAGCAGTCATTCTTTCTGGAGTGAAGTAGAATCTCAGCATTGTTTTCATTTGCATTTCTCAAATGACCAATGATGTTGAACATATTTTCATGTATTTATTTGCTATTTCTACTTCTTTATCTGAGAAATGTCTGTTCATTTAAGCTGCCCATTTTTTCATTGGGTCTTTAAATTTGGGAAGTCTGATCTTTTTAAGTTCTTTATAGATTCGAGATAGAAGGCCTTTGTCTGAGGAAGAGCAGGTGAAGATTTTTTCCCACATTGTGGGTTGTCTCTTCACACTGTTGGTGGTTTCTCTTGCTGTGCAGAAGCTTTTTAATAAGAAGACATCCCATTTGTTGATTGTTTGTGCTAGTTCATGGGCAACTGAGGTTTTGTTCATAAAATCTTTTCCTACACCAATGTCTTCAAGAGTTCTACCTAACCTCTGTTCCAACTGGTTCACAGTTTCTATTTTAGTATTTAGATCTTTAATCCATTTTGATTTTAGTTTAGTGCATGGTGAGAGATACAGGTCTACTTTTAATCTTTGGCAAGTTGAAGCCCAATTTTTCCAGCACCATTTATTAAAGAGGCTATCTTTCCTCCAATGAGGGTGTTTGGCTCCTTTGTCAAAGATGAGATGGCTGAGTGTGTCTGGTGTTGTTTCTGCATCTTCTAATCTCTTACACTGGTCCTCAAGTCTATTTCTTTGCCAGTACCATGCTGTTTTTATCACAGTATGTTTGTAGTATAGTTGCAGGTTGGGGATTGTGATACCCCCTGCCATGTCTCTGTTCCCTAGAATTGCTTTTGCTATTCTGGGTCTCTACTTGTTCCAATTGAATTTTTGGATTGTTTTCTCAAGGTCCATGAAGTATGCTGCTGGGATCTCAATTGGAATTGCATTAAATCTATATAGCAGTTTTGGAAGTATGGCCATTTTCACTATATTAATCCTTCCTACCCAGGAGCAGGGGATGTCTGTCCATTTTCTGATATCATCTTCAATCTCTCTTTTCAGAGTGCCATAGTTTTCAGAGAAGACGTCTTTGATTTCTTTCGTTAGGATGATTCCTAGGTATTTCAGTTTTTTGGATGCTGTTGTGAAAGGAATTATCTGCCCTATTTCTCTCTCAGTGAGTCTGTCATTGGTGTAGAGGAAAGCTAGTGATTTTTGTATGTTGACCTTGTAACCAGCTACTTGACTGAATTTGCCTATTAAGTCTAGAAGACTTTTGGTGGAGTTCTTGGGGTCTTCTATATAGAGTATCATGTCATCTCCAAATAATGACAATTTGACTTCTTCATTACCTATCTTTATTCCTTTTATTTCTTTCTCTTGTCTAATTTCCATAGCTAATGTTTCCAGAACTATACTGAACAAGAGTGGTGATAGTGGACATCCTTGTCTTGTTCCTGATTTTAGTGTGAAAGATTTCAGTTTTTGACCATTTAGTATGCTATTGGCTGTTGGTTTTTCATAGATGGCTTCTATCAGTTTGAGGTAGAAACCATCTATTCCAATTTTTTGTAGGGTTTTTATCATAAATGCATGTTGGATTTTGTCAAATGCTTTGTCTGTGTCTATGGAGATAATCATATGGTTTTTGTCCTTGGCTCTATTGATATAGTGTATTACATTGATTGATTTTTCATATATTGCACCATCCCTGCATCCCTGGGATGAATCCCACTTGATCAGGGTGTATGATCTTCTTGATGATCTTCTGCATTCGTTTGCCATTATCTTATTAAAGATCTTTGCATCTATGTTCATTAGTGAGATTGGCCTATAGTTCTCTTTTTTAGTTGGGTCTTTCTCTGCTTTGGGGATCAAGGTGATGCTTGCTTCCAGAAATGAATTTGGGAGTACTCTTTCCCTTTCAATTTCATTGAAGAGTTTAAACACTAGTGGCAGCAGTTCCTCTCTAAATGTCTTGTAGAATTCAGCAGTGAAGCCATCAGGGCCCGAACTTTTCTGTTGATAAGTTTTTAATTACATTTTCCATTTCATTGGTTGATGTTGGGTTGTTCAGAATTTTTAGGACTTCTTCGTTCAACTTTGGTAATTCATATGTATCTAGGAATCTGTCCATTTCTTCTTTGTTGCCCATCTTATTGGTGTATAGGTTCTGGAAGTAGGTATTGATGATCCTCTGGATTTCTGCTGAGTCTGTTGTCATTTCACCCTTTTCATTCCTAATTGCATGGATTTGGGCCTTTTCTTTCCTTTTTCTGACAAGGTTGGCCAAAGGTTTGTCAATTTTGTTGATTCTTTCGAAGAACCAACTCTTGGCTTCATTGAATTTTTTGTATCATTCTCTTAGTCTCCATTGCATTGATTTCTCCTCTGATCTTTATAATTTCCTCCCTTGTATGAGATTTGGGGTTGTCCTGCTCTTCTTTTTCTAGAAGCTTGGGGTTCAGCATCAGGTTGTTTAATTGGGCTCATTGTCTTTTCCTAATATGCGTATAATGAATTTCCCTCATAAGACTGCTTTCATTGTGTCCCATAGATTTCGATATGTTGTATTGTCATTGTCATTTAATTGAAGGCAATGTCTAATTTCTTCTTTAATTTCCTCTGTGACTCATTGGTTATTCAGAAGTGTGTTGTTCAATTTCCACATGTTTATGAACTTTTTTGAGTTTCTTTTGCTATGGATCTCCAATTTCATCTCACTATGGTTTGATAATATACAGGGGATAACTTCAATTCCTTTGCACTTACTTAAACATGTTCTCTGTGTGAGTATGTAGTCTATTTTGGAGAATGACCCATGCGCAGCTGAGAAGAATGTGTATTCTGATTTTGTGGGGTGGAACATTCTGTAAACATCTGTTAAGTTCATTTGTTCAAGAGTCTGATTGAGTTCTAGTATTTCATTACTTATTTTTAGTCTAGTTGATCTATCTATTTGTGACAGTGGGGTGTTGAGGTCCCCCACTACAATTGTATTAGTGCATATATGACTTTTCATGTCCATTAGTATTTGTTTTATATAGGTGGGTGCACTAGTGTTTGGTGCATAGATATTTATGATTGTCATCTCTTCCTCTTTGATTCTTCCCTTTACAAGGATGTAGTGTCCTTCTTCATCTCTCTTAATCAGTGCTGGTTTGAAATCTACTTGATCTGCAAAGAAGATAGCTACTCTTGCTTTTTTGGGGGTTCCTGTTGCATGGAGTATTGTTTTCCACCCTTTAACTTTCTGTCTATGAGTTTCCTTTTGAATGAAGTGTGTTTCTTGTATGCAGCATATTGTTGGATTTTGCTTCTTGACCCATTCTGCCAGTCTATTTCTTTTGATTGTTGAATTGAGACCATTAACATTGATTTTTGTAACTGAAGCGTATTGACTTGTCATTGCCATGACTTTTTCTTTTTGTTCGGTTCTCCTCCTTTACATTTAATTTCTTGTCATGCCAGATGGGTTCATTCTGTTTTGCTTCCTGGGGTTGTGCTCCTCAATGTCTGTTCCTAGGATATTTTTTAAAATTCTTTGGAGTGTTGGTTTGGTATTCACGAAGTTCCTAAGGTGCTCTTTGTCATGAAAGTATCTTATTTCTCCATCAGTTTTGAAAGATAGTTTTGCAGGGTACATCAATCTGGGTTGGAGGCTGTTTTCTTTTAGGGCTTGGAATATGTCACTCCAAGCTCTTCTTGCCTTGATGGTTTATGTTGAGAAGTCTGCTGTGATTCTGATGGGCTATCCTATGTATGTGATTTGTTTCTTTTCTCTAACTGCTTATAGATCTTTTTCTTCTTTTGAGTTTCTGGAATCTTAGCAACTATATGCCTATGTGTAGATTTTTTTGATTAAGGTTATTTGGTGTCCTATAGGCCTCACTTATCTGTATGTCAAGTTCTTTTCCCCTGCTTGGGAAGTTTTCTGCCATTACTTTTGTGAATAGTTTTTTATGTCATCTGCACTCTCTCCTGTTTCTTCATTGACTCCAATCAGTCCTATGTTATTCTTCTTTGCATCATCTAGCAGCTGCTGGATTGATTTCTCATGTTCCTTTATAATTTTTAAAGCAATTTTTCTTTTCCTGGTCACTAATTGCAATCTTATCTTCTATATCTGAAATTTTGTCCTCACATTGGCTCATTCTGCTGTGTAGACTTTCAATGGAGTTTTTCATGTCCTGGAAATCTATTTGCATCTGTTTTATGGATTCCATTTGTTTCTTATGTTGTGATTCCATCATGTTCCTGAGCTCCTCTCTAGATTTATTAATCATGTCTTGCACTAGGGGCACAATTTCTCCTGTTATCTGAGAAATTATTTCTGATTTCATTTTTTCCAGATCCCCTTTTGTTGCCAGTTCATTGGGTGCAGGTGGTTTAGTATCAGAGTGTTCCATCTCATTTCCCTTTGAGGTTGCTGTATGTGATCTGGAAGTCTGGTTTTGAGACTTATTTATGTGTTTTCTCATTTTGACTGGGGCAGGGGGCTGTTAGTGCCTGCATGGATTACCTCCTCTGAGCTGGGTGAGGTGGGCCAGAGCCACAAGCAGCAGTAGTGATGGTGACCCAAAACCCCTTTCCTGTGGACTGGGAGCAGCAGGAGGGATGGTGGCCTGGAAGCCCCTTCCTCTGGACCAGGAGCAGTGGGATGATGGCTCAGAAGCCCCTACCTCTAGGTCGGGAACAGCGGGACTCAGTACTTTGGTCTGGTGGTCTGGTGTCCTCTGCGTCTTTGTAGTGTGGAACCAGGTGGCCGTCTGTCTGCAGCAGGGCAATTCGGTGTCTTCCGAGAGACTCAGGACCTCGGTAGGGCGTGCACAGACCTTCCTGTGTGCAGCGGGCTGATTTGGTATGTTCTCTGTGACTCAGGTCCTCGATAGGGCATGGGCAGACCTGCCTGTTTGCAGCGGGGTGATTTGGCATGTTCTCTGTGACTCAGGACCTAGCTAGGGCCTTTTCAACCTTTTTTTTGACAAAACAGTGCATTGGTGATACATTCAACAATATGAATTTATGTAGTATCTGTATATTTTCAGAACTATACTGTTAACAAATGGTACAATATGGAACACGACACATTGCATGATTCAATTTATTAGATTTTATTCAGAGTAGACAAAACTAAGCTTCCTCTCAGATCTATTTTCTATGAATTTTAAAAATAATACACAATAGGAACAGAATGGAATCTTGCTTCAAATGAAAACCATGATACATTTCCCACTTGTTTCCTTAAAATTTTCCCAGAATACTCTCTGCAAACCCTTATTATTTTTTCTGAAATGATTAGAAGTCTTGTCAATATCACTACAACTTGAAGATGTAGAAAAAAATGATATAATTAAACTTGATGAGTTATATTCATAATTATATTGAGGTATTAATTTATTTTGAATTCTAAGAATTCTTGAATTATAATAGGCTGCATTTAACAAATTTTATCTCTAAATATTATTTTTTTGCTATTTCATTGTCTTAAGATTTATATTGATTGGGAGATGACCTACAGTCACAACTTCATAAAACTCATGTAAATCTAGTTTTGTTTTTTCTCACATTTTTCTGGAGTTCTGGGATTGTGTTTTTATTTTGAGACTTTCACCTACAAGATTTTGTACCTTGTTTGTTTCTCATTAGTTAAGGAATTAGGAGTGTATAGCGCTAATCTATTTTAATAATTATTACCCATACGACAAGGAAATTATACATTAGACCTCAGTTATTTTCTATTCTTGTCTTAGATCAGAAAACCTAAGTCCTCATAAGTGAAAATGAATCCTGGGTGTGAGGTGCATTCTAGATTCTTCTAAAAGCACCCTGAGATAGTTACATTTTGAAAACAAAAAGACAATCTAATGGACTTACTATTTCTGTAAAAATTTAAATTAAGTTTATAAAGTAACATAATTTAAAGCTTGAGTTTATTTGAGGAAAATTTTATAATACTGACCAAAACAATTGCATTTAGTATGATTCTTTCCCATTTGTGTCTGAAAAAAACTGTGAATAAATAAACAATATCAAAATCCCTACAGGAATTTTGTTCATGATCTGGTCTTGAATAATAACAATAGTAATGAATGAGAGTATATGAAAGATTATACACAACCAGAGCTTTTGAACTTACTACAAGATACCCTCCTTTTTGTAGAGTAGGTAATCTGGCTATGAAAAAATCAAAGTAAACAAATTCTGGGGCAGGAAATGTAGATAAGCAGTACAGTGCCTGTCTGACAATCGCGAGGTCCTGAGTTTGATCCTGGGTACCAATAAGTAAAAAAATAAACAAACAAACAAACACATCCAAGTCCACGTCTAATGATTTGGACTGTTTAATTCTCACAACAGAAAAAGAAAGGGACGAGAGAGATACAGAGACATTTCACAAAAGAAAATACATAGATAATAAATAAAGCTGTAATGAAGTTACCAGAAACATTACTTATTATGATTGTTTAATTCACTTCCTACTTTGAGATTTTTTCCCCTAGTTGGCCAGAGCTATATTATTTTCAGAATTTTTACAGTATAAATAGCAAAAGCAAAAAAGTCAATATTTTCCATTATTCTCTTGCTTTATATCAAAATAGATCTGAGGGTACTAGGATACAGATTCACTATACATATCAAACTGAAATGAGTAATTAAAGACAAAATTACCCAAGCCCAATAGAGAAGAGTCATTTGTGCTTGGAGGAGAGGTGCATGAGCATGACCTTAGAGATGAAAAGGTGACCAGATTAAGTAAACACAGACAAAAAGTATTTATTTTATCCACAGAGCTGCATTTGCAAAACTCAGTGTTTCTACATGCACACTAAACACTCTACCATTTTTCTACAAATGTACAAGTTTTTCCTTTTTATGATAGCGTAGTACTCTTTTGTGTATAAATACCACATTTTTTATCCATTTATTTGTTGATGGAGATAAAGACTGTTTCCAAGATTTGATTATTATGAATTGTGCTGCATCCTGAGACCATAATATTAAGTGAAGTAACTCAAACACACAATCTTAAATATCAAATGTTTTCTCTAGTATAAAAAACTGAATACATAGATAAAGTATGAAATAAAAGACAGATAATAGGAAAAAAGAGAAAGAAAAAAAGATATTGTAGTGAAATGTGGACAATATCTAAAGGTATGCCATGACAGTACAATTATCTTACATATTTTATAAGTTCTTTGGACTATTAGTCTGGTTTTCAATTTGTATATATAATAATTTGCTTTATAAGGTTTTGTAAGAGAAGTAAATGAATCTGATACTGGGTAAATAAAAATAGGTGGAAGGAGGGAGAAAGGTGAAAATTGAAGCGTGTTGTACATGTACCAATCCCCTACATTGAGTGCAATCATTATTACTGAACACATGCAGTAATAAAAGTAAAAATAAAATAAAATAAACACTCTCCTAGGCAGTTGTTGGTGGCTTACATTAGCTCAAAACTTTTTTTGGTTATTTAACAATTTATATCAAGAACTACAAAAATGACCATCCTGTGAACCAAACTATCACTTTCAGTATCTTATTCTGAGGATCTCAGTGGGAATGTACAAAAAATCAGATGTGCATTAAAGTTTTATCAAATAGTCATTAACTCATCAGAAATGACATCATACAAATAAAAACTGCTTAACTATTAATAATAGCAAATTCATTGAAAATAGGCTTATATCCATAGGACAGAAAATTTTGAGATTAAATTTTATTATATTCATAGCACATTTAAGTAATTAAGTAAATATTTTTCATATATAAGATACATATGCACATAGATATATATGAAGTAAAGTAAGGTATATAAACTGTATCATAAGCAAATACTTGTGAAAATGCACAAACACACCCACACAGACTGCCCTGCATGTCAGAATTCTATAAAACACTAACATCATGTCCTTTTGAAGGTGTGGAGAGTTAGAGACTAAGAGCATAATGATGCCTCTGTGGATTACTTTGGCCATTGAACTCTCACAGAATTCTACAACATTGCACATGTCAGCCCTGGTTGTGCCTCCACACAGCCTGCTGGGAGCATAGTCTGCTCACAGCATGCCTGGAACTATTCCTTCTTAACTCTCCAATTCCTGTACATATTGTTGCTCTTATAGGACTTGATCCAACTGCCTTGATTATCCAGACTACTAAATGAAGACTCTATCTTTTAGGATATACTTAGAGTTAAGGTAATGTAATTTGCACCAGATAAAAGATATGAACACAGATAAAAGAAGAGAATAAAATCACTATGTTCAAATTGATTTCTGTTTTAATATATATAATTTCAGAAATCACAAAATAATACACTTTGCTGACTATGCTTCCCATAGCTGAATTTCATATCCTCAAATAAGTTTTTTGTACTCCCATGAATACTGAAAAAAATAAAGCATTAGAAAATGATTATTGTGACACTATTAGATGAAAGAAGGCTTAACCAGACATGATACATTCACCATACGTTTTTCAGAATTAATTGTTGGAAGATAGAACATACATATATCAGGCAAATTCCAATTTTTCTCTCCTCTTCAAACAAAATGGTAACATTTTTTTCTGACAAGTGGACTGCACCAATTAAGGAAAAGTGAAAGCAATTTTGTAGAAATGCATTGCATAATAATAAGAGAATATTGATAAAGTATTCATTTTATAAATAGATATAGTTCAAAAAAGTCTGAAAGTTTCTCATTTCAGGACTAACATTTCATTAGTGATCACTTTCTTAAAAGAAACGATGAAAACAATGACATTAGCTTTCCTTTTTTAGTTAGCAAGCTGAAAATAAAGAAATCTGAACATTAACGACAGTTGATTCATTATAATGTAATTTGGGATTATTAAGAGATAGTAGAAGCTGCTACTGGTCAAGGTCAGGGTGAGGAGTGAGTTCAAGAGAAGCCAATCAAATTATTTTGTTGTATCAATTAAGATGATATTTCTGTAGTTAAAATGTATTTTAATATATGGTATGTATCTTAACAATAAAGGAAATTGTTGAATCTTATAACTGAGATGTTCTTTCAGGGGTTTATGCTTCTAAAATCAAATACTAAGGAACAAATATTAAAGGCAGCTACTTCAATGAGAACTTGCTCCAAAGGAAGAAATTAAACTACATCCCTTCTAACATGTCCAATTTAAGAACAAAGGTAATAGATTACAGTGGATCCCCGAAATTCACAGAGGTTGCATTCCTAGAGCATCTGTGAATGGTGAAAAACAGGGGAATTTCTGATATGGTCAGGAAAATGCCTATCTTTATAATTTAAACCCTAAATATGCTATGTTTACAGTAGTTATGTAAATTAGTTCAATAAAATACTGTATTAATAAAGTCTTTGAAGGTGCAAAACATTTTGGTGGCATCTTAGGGATCTTAGTGCTTTAAGAACAAAACCAAGAACACTGGAGATTGCTTCACATAGTACAGCAGTTTGCTATGATGGGAATACCGGTGCTTCTGCCCAGGGCAACAGCCAATCAGCAGCAAAGAGAACTGAATTATTCTCTTGGATTGGCTACTTGGAAACTTTCTGCCAAAAAACACAATTGCGGAGGATATTTGCAGTTTCCACAAAATCACGGGAATTTCCTCGAACAATTATTAGTTAAATTTTAAGAAATAATCCGCAAGTACTGTGGATTGAAAACCAAAACCCAAAAGCCTCCACGCTGAGCTACACCCCTATTCTATATCTGTATGTATGTATGTATGTATGTATTTTGAGACAGGGACTTACTAAGTCTCTAAGCTCTCCAGGCTAGACTCCAACTTGTTGATTTTTTTTTTCTTTTTTTTCTTTTTTGGTACCTGGGATGGAATTCGGGACTTTGCGCTTGCGAGGCAGGCGGTGGAACCACTGAGCTAAATCCCCAGCCCTAGACTCCAACTTGTGATCATCCTGACTCGACCCTACAGAGTACTACTACTATTACAGGCCTGTACCACCAGCCCCTGCTAAAATTCAATTTTTGCTAAGTTTCATTATGAAAATTTTCCCAGACAGATGTGAGATTCTGTGAATTTTAAGAACTTTAAAATTCAGAAGTGGACATATTCTAGGAGTACCTGGTAAGTTCATGGCAAAGGTTGGAGTGATTTCTTAGTGTGAGCTTTATCTCTATGGAACAGTTGAGTTAATTTCTGCTAGGCAACACAGTACTGCATATTAAAATTATAATATTTGCCATCAAAACACCTGCTTTCTAGTTCCAGGTGTAAAACCCATTAGGTTTTGTGACAATCTCTCTGTAATGCAAAAATCCTATCTATAAAGTAATTAGTTCTAAGAGACTTCTGCAAACACCACATGAAACAATTATTTTAATGTGCTTTATGAGCTTAAAAGTCCTATAAATATGAAAGCATTAATATTATGATGTACAGAGGTTAAGTATTATTGACATTGTTTGCATGTTACCATCTAATAAAATTATTTTATTATATGGAAATTGCAAAAAGTTATTTAATCATCAGTTTGAAATTTTAAGATGTATTTGCTAAAATCAAACACCTAGTATTTGAAAAGCTATTGCCAAATACATCAATAAAAAGAGATGCAGCAGGTGAATGTGGTGCTGATTCCAATCAAGCATTTAAAAACTCTTCTTTTAACTTCATTACTTTTTCCTACTTCCTTTCTCATGCTTCATCTGCCATTTACTAATCCAAGAACTGTCTCCCTTGAGTATATTTTTTTCGCCACAGAGATAGTTTCTGGAACCGAAAGGATGTTAAAAGAAAGATTAGTGCCTACTAGAGGATCTCTGAAACAAAAACTGTACCCAGTGGGACAATCAGAAGAAAGAAAGAATAACTTGGAGATTTGAAACAAAGTGGGTATCAGACAGTACACTCAGGGATAGGGGACCCAGAAAACTCAGACAAGCTCACAAGAAACTTCATTTAGCAAAATCAAGGTTATTTCTTAGTCTCAGTTCTTTCCAAGACTTTCCAGGTTGTTCTTTAATTGTATTAAATTCCCAGAGCGGAGGTGGAGGGGATGTAGGGTATCTTTTAGAAGAACATCTCAGCCAAGAAAAACTGATGCATTTGTATCACAAAAGACTAAATTCACTATATAACAAATAGGCAAAGCTGAATTATGAGATTGATTATTATAAATTTGGTAGCATGGGTCAGCTTTTCCAGGGTTTGTAAGCTAAATTTTTTGATACATCTGCCTAGTTCTGAATGAGTTCTTTATACAGATAAACAGATAACAGTCTCAACTTTTTGTTGTCACAGATGCTTTTGCTGATGTTGCCCACTATTAATTTCTTCCTGAACTTTCCCATTCCTTTCATTCAGATGATAACCTATCTTTTTCAAAATCCATCCAATCTTTTAAAATGTGCTGTACTATTTAACATTCTTGTAGATTATAAAAATGGGTCATAAGTGTCTCAAATTGGTTACTGGATTTGGAATTTCTCAAGATGGTCCCAGGCACAGGGCCAACATGCAGCAAATATTAATTTATTTACTGAACCTCTGCCATGTTCTAGGGTCAGAGGTAGGAGTTCATATATATTTTTGAATAATGATCTATACTACATTATCTATATTGTAAATTATATATATATTATGATTTTTTAATTTCTAAAGCTCAGCAGCATCACTTTGAGGCACACTGTTTTACAATGAAATTATTTCAAATTTTCTTACAGTTTACGAAACTAGAATATATTATACTTGATCACCTTAAAAATACAGTGTCCATTTAAATTTGGTTTGAAGCATGAAGGAGTATAGCATAGGAGAAACATATGAAATAAAGAAATTATTTTTATTTATGGTCTCCAATTCTACTCTCCAAATTCCCTAACCATTCAAGTCATTTATTAATTTGAATTTCAAAAAGAACAGTGATACGACTTGATCTTCACTAAATTTTTCTTTCAAATATAAAATCATAATAAAAAATTCCCCAAATTCCTTGTTATAAAAGAGAATAAATATCAAGAGTTGAACAAAAAACAAAAATTTTATTTTTGTACAGTGTCAAAATTAATGTAAAATAATTTAGTAGGAGTTCATTAGTAACCTCTCCAACTAGATTAGCAATAAGCATTGTCCCTAAAAATGTAAAATGCTATAATATTTTGGATTAGTGAAATTACATGGTAGTCAATAGATGCCCCTACAATTAAAAAAAGAGATTTCCTTGAATAAATCATACCTATGATAATCCATTTATTTTTTACTGTAAAAGCTTTAACAATAATATAGTAAAATCTTGGATTTCAGTACTCATTCTAAGAATCACTTAAAAATACAATTGCAATGGCTCAAGTAATACTCATTTTCATGGAGTTCTTAAAGGAACTTTTTAAATTCATATAAGCCAATTTTCCTGAACCCAGACTTTCTAAATTGTGTCTCAGAATAAGAGTTCTAATGATTCCTAAGATAACAAAGCTGTGGATTAATTTATATTTCATTTCTCCAATAGATATTAGCATGGTACAATTCTCAAAATATTGGAGTAAAAATACATACTCCAATATCCTAAATTTATTTGTGCCCAAAATCCCTCTCACAATTAACACCAAATAATACATCAAGTAAAAATTTTTGAAACAGTAATCTAAGCTTATGTATCACTTTATATTTTCCAGTTTCTAACTTAAAGGCCCTGCATAGTGTTATGATGACTCATTTATTCACCCTTTATTATAAAGTAATTATTATAAAGTATTATTTTATTCACCCTTTATTATAAAGTAGACCAGACCACACAATTTGTCTAATATTCTTATATTTATGCCTTTGGTTTGGTTTGGTTTAGTTTAGTTTTGAGAAAAGATCTCATTATGTAGTCCAGGCTTTCTGATTTCAGAAGGACTTCATATTCCTTCTGTCCTCACTCCCAAGCTCTAGAAATATAGGTGTGTACTACCTGTTCTGGTTCATCTACTTATTATTTAAAAATGTCTTGAGAGACTACTATGAACAAGGGGCTCCTTGCTATCCAAAAGATGAATAACTAAAAAGGTATTGCTAAAACAGCTGTAAATGTAAGATAGAAAATTATGGAAATAAAGGTTTGCTGTGAAATATAATAATTGATAAAATACATGATAGCTTTTCCCATAAAAATACTCTCCATATTTTAGTTTAGCTTTGGTAAAACTTTCTCTTTAGGCTTACTAGAAAAATTTGAACTTTGCTTTATTGATGAGCTATAATTTTGAATTTAAATTTTGTATTATAGCCTTAGAGAATGCTAAAAAATTTAGAACTCCTTACACATATATTTAATGACACCCTAAAGAGATACCAGTGTAGTAGAGAAATAAAAGCTACATAGTCACACACAGGAAAATAATATAAAATAACCTATAAAAATAATAGATAAATTTAATAGTGGAATAAATATACATAATAAATTTTACAAATTTTTAAGAAAAGAAAAAATGTTTTCTTATAATTAATAAAAAGGACTGTATTTTCCAATCACCCTTGACATAAATAAAGTAATATAATGAAGTTCATTAATGATTCAAAAACAAAGGCAATAATAATAGATAGATCAAGAATACTTCCCCTCAATAAACTTGAGTTTCAATGTCATTTCCCAAATATAATTTAACTACCACATTAGAAAATGTTCAGGTATAGATTTTGTATAGGAGGTATGCACATGATGTGTAGATCATTGTTTTCAGAGAGGAATCTATTTGGTATTGGAACATATATTTTATATGTAATTAACTACGTAATTTATAAGACATTTATCAGCTAGCCATGCCACATAAACACGTAAGTTCTAAGATGTTTTCATCTTGAAAACACCAAGAATATCTTGACAACATCATTTTAAAGATGCAAACTTGCCATTATCTTTCAGCTGGTGAATATTACATGGGTACTTACTAGATTTGCATACAAAGAGATTTGAATAGGTTCTCTATTTACAGTCACCAAAGAAAGGAGACAATGGGTTACAGACTTGTTTTTCTTAGCTGATATTCCTGCCCTGCTATTTATTGAGCCATTCAACTTGATATGTCACTTAAGCATAGTCTGTAGGGCAAAGCCCAAGGTAGAACTCAGTTTAAAACAACCTTGTTCCCAACTGCTTTGAGGAACAATTAAAAGTCAAACATACTCGATGATTTATTTGTTCTTTTTCATAAAATAATATCATGTTATCTGACTACAAATGAAATTATGTAAAGGCAAATAACATGCAAAATAAATAATGCTGCAAACTCAGATCAAAGCAAGCAGCTTTGGTTTTGAAGTTGCATTCTTCACCCTAATAGAATACGTGAACAAACAAAACCACACAAAGAGCACATCTAAGTATATCTTTATTTTGCCAAGGTAGAGTCTAGTTTCTGAAACTCAAATACATTTTATAATAAACATGGGGTAAGTTTTAGGGACGCTATAAATACACTGCATTAGCAGCCTATACAAGTAAAGCTACCACCACTTGAATGATATTAAAGAATTTGTCTGCCACTTATAATTAAATCAATATCACTCTTTAGGAAAGCACATCTTTGTCAATCAAATTCCTTGAGGTGACTATACTAATCTTCATCAGTTCTTGATTGCTAACATCTAAAATATTGAGAAATCTTGAGCTAAAGGACAAGCTATTTTGTAATTGCATTAGGTCTATTACTATTAAATCATAGATTATCCACTAGCTGTAAAAACTCATTTAAGTTTGTCTATTTCTTTTTCACGTGTATGCAGTCCAATGATTTTGCAACTTTTACCAGTTTGTACTTACTTAATATTATTTTTAATCAAAACCCCCCAATTACTTGTCATTGATGAAAAATGATATTAATTTTTTAAAAAAAATATGAATTGCACTAAGAATTTTTGAGACTTAGATGTGTACAGAAAGCAAACAAACAACATAAAATTTTATTCTCAGATGATTGGTCTGAAAGTTGAGATGTGCACATACCAGAGATACATTGGGATAGTTGAGGAAATTATTAATATTTCTGTTTGATTTGTGCTTTATTTCTCAACTTTTTAGTTACTATTTTATCTTAGATAATATATTAAGTAGCAATGCATTTATTAGTAAATATAAAGAATTTGAGAATGTAGATTGGTTTGCTTAATGAAAAATGCAAATGATTAAAAAATCATGTGGATTCATGAATAAAAGACATGATTCCATCATAGCAAAACAAATCAGTCCCTTCAAGTATTGTAAATCCCATGTGAACTGTTAAAAATTGTGGAATATTCTTCATATAAAACCACTCTACTTTTTTGTAACAGTTTATTCTAACAATAAAGTATATATCACACATAGTTGATTAATAATTGCTTCAAAGAATATACCATTTGTTTAATTTCTTGCCTTATATTAAAAAATCCAGAAACTATAAACCTAGAAATTAGAATATAATGTTTAGTCTTTTGATTGAATTTTCCTAATTCAAAAATAGTACTTTATTTGAATGAATAACAAACTCTTAAAAAACAAAAGGACACTATTGCACTAGTGTCATATTTTAAACTTATTAAGTCACACACACATATATATATTAAAATATATAAATATATATGTATATGTATATATATGTAGACAGAAAGGCAGAAACAGAGGCTGAAAAGGTAGAAACAGAGACAGAGAATCAGAGAGAATCAGTTAGCATTAGTAATATTACCAGACAGAATAGGAAATCTCAACAACTTTTAATGGGCCCTTAGTTCAATATTTGAGTGGAGATACATACAATCATTTAATAAAAATTACATGAAGTACATGAATCTGATAATACTTTATTAGATTTAGATTTATAATCATTATGATTTGTAGATCGAAAATTGTGTGATAGAGGTGCAGAAATTGCACTTCCTGAACTTCTGTTATTATAATTCTTCATTTCATACACGATCTAGAGTATGTGGTTGCTTATATACTGATAGACTTCAACCATTCACTTCCAAGTAAACTCACTTAAGTAGGATAGTGAGAGGAAAGAATGTCACATCAGGTACATTTTCCTTTTCTTAAATAACTAATAAAGTCAGCTACAATATATTGATCATTTCCAGTGCAATAGGTTCTATTCTTTCCAAAAAACATTTTAACTTTTCTTCATAAAAAAAAAAATAATCATGCGATGAAATTACCTCCATCACACAGGCTAGAAAAGTAAGGTTGTGAGGTAGTTTAATTGTTTGCCCTAGTTCACGCACTTTGAAGAGGCTTAGGTAGAATTCAAAAGCGTATCTAGGAGCTGGAGATTTAGCTCAGTGGCTCCATGCCGCCTCGCAAGCGCAAAGGCCTGAGTTTGATCCCCAGTACCATATCCAGATGTGTCTCGGTTTTCAAATGGCGCATTAATGAAATTGTATATATCTTTGATTACAAATACAGATATGAGATTTCTTGACAGAGTTCTCATTCTATTTCTTCTTCTGGTAAGAAAATCAACCAAAAGTGAAATCTCAAGGGATAACCCTGAAGATGTACTAGATTTACTTTTGCTTTAGTGTCCGTCTCTGTCATCATTACTACTCTTGCTTTATGGAGTACCTTCCAAACTATGGTATTTAAACAATTCTTAAAACAAAGAAAAGTTGATAACTGCAAATAAAAAAAGAAACTCAAACACATTGCTTCAGCTACCAAAAATTTCCGCATTATCATAATTGTGTATACCTGTGTCCACGATTTAAAATTGAAGTTTTCCTGTGAGTCTTCACAATACTTGCCTAGACAAAGAAAAGTTTTCTTTGACCAATTTCAACAGTCCAGCTTTAAAAGAGTATCTTCTATGCAGTAAAGGCCAAGTCTGTGACATTTTTTCTGTGTGATTTTTTTCCTGAAACTACCCACAACGTTGACAGTTTCAACTTGTCCTACTCACTTTGAAATCTGTATCCAAGAGAGAAGGGATCATGGTATTAGCATATTTTATGTAAATTAGCAATGGCACTTAATTGTATACCAGAAAGGATATCAAACTTGATATAATATTTATAATGATGATAAAGTTGTATGGTTTTTCTTATTAACATTGTTAGTTCTGTTTTTTACATGGAGAGGTTAGTATTTAATAAATTTATAATTAGAATAATATATATGAATAATTTTAAATTAACAGCCTAAAAATTCTTAATCTTCATTTCTTGAAACCTAGAAGAATTAAATGCAATGGCAGCAAAACCCCTCCACTCATTGCACTTTAACCCAACATGCAGGTAGTACTTTGCTTAGTTTCTGTGCCCCAGTGGTCATTTGTCTCTTGCTATGACTGCCAAAAGACTTGCCAATTAGTGTCAATCGTAGAAGTACTTCGAGAATGTGGGCACTTAACCCCCAAAAAAGTACCAACATCATTAACACCTTTTTTATGAAAATAAGAGCAATACAAAATTGTCATTAATAAAATTTGTCCTAATATGCAATGTCACATTATTTCCTAGTCTTTAAAACAATTCACACTACATCAATGAACATCATCAAAGTGAAAGTACCATCACAAGACATCTTGCAAATCTGTTGCTGAATCAATAATATAGGCATATTTTTTTTTACCATTTTGCTAATTATTTCACGCATTATGATGACTAATGCTGGAAAACATTAGTAACAAGAAGACAACCTTTTAACTTATTGTGTTTTTTACATAGCTTCTCTATAAGCTATGAAAATTACACTGGAGGTAGTTAAAATGGAATAAAGGAAGGAAACATTTTCATACTAATCTAAAGGGAGGCAATCCTTTCTCAAGAGAGGTACTGTAAATTACAGTTAAATATTTGCCTTGATTTCTATATTACTCTTTATATTTGGAGTTAATTTGATTGAATGTACACCAAGAGAGGTTCCAAAACTTAAAAGAAAAAAACAAAAAAGAGAGAAAAGATGGGTTTTCCTTGAGCACACAGGCAGGAACACAGCAGTAGGGACTTTTTGTTAATTGATTGAGCCACTAGTGATACACATAATGGACTCAAAATTAGAGATGGGCTCTGAAGGCACCAAGCTTCTCAGACAGAGAATATGGACTGTGGATAGACTTTTTTCTATTTTATAATTTCTATATCCAGAAAATTATCACTAGAAAAGTTTTCATGAAAATCTTGCTTTTCTGTGCATAAAAGTGAAGCATACAAAATGCTGAGTCAAAGGAATTTATATATACATATATATGTTTAAAGTCTCTGATATTGATTTAATGACAGCCTAAAGATTATTACACTATCTTTTTTCTAATTAGGTAGAAACAAAATGTGTCTTGAAATAAAAATAATAAAAATGTGAAAGTTTTTTTTTTAATTCTGCTACTTTTTGGTCCTTAGGCTTTTTGAATATGTATACAATAGTTATTATAGGCTTCATAGGTATTTGGCTTATGATAGATGTTTAGTTCTCTTTCAAGTATATATATTTTTTCTGAGCCACATTTTTATACTGCTTTCTGTATTTAATTCTATGAATTTCTATGCGACTTCACTGAATACGTGATATATAATTACATATAAAGAAATATGCATATACAGAATTCCAAATAATATCAAACTTACTAAGTTTAGGGAAAATTTTAAAAATAGCTGGTATAAAATTTTAAATTTATACACTTGAATATGATTTAAAGAGGTGAGTAAGAGCTATACCAAATAAATTTAATTAAACAAATTTGTTAGCATGTGCTGATATGTATTGAAGCTTTAAAAACAGTTAAATATAATTTTGATATTTAATTTCTTTAGCCTTGGGAGATTGGGAATAAAGATAAAAAGGCATGGTATTTACTTTTGAGATAAGATTAGGTTTTGTAAAGCCATCTCAGTACTTCTAGGAAAATCAAGAATCTCTCTTAAAATAAATCTGAGTCAGTATAATCCTGGGTCTGACAGTATCAGAGACTTATTTACAATGAATGAAAAGAGTTAAGAAGACCTTAGAAAGTTAAACATAGAGGGAATTTTAGGAATCTGAACTAGTCTAGTTAATATTGTGCTACCAAAATATGATTCCTAATCCATACAGCCTTCCTATATCCAATCGTTTTACAAAGAACAACAGGAAGTGTGCTTTTTTTCTTCTTCTTTGTGTATTAATATAGTTGTGGATAGTGACACTTGTTGAACAAAGACAGGTAAAGTCTGTCTACCCTGCATTAGCATATCACTGCTAGTTAGATGAGACAGTTGTTGGCCTAAGATATTTATTTGATTAATTCTTCTTAGATATGAACAATTGAGATCCTGAAAGTTGAAGTATCTTGTATCTAACAAATGGCCTACTCAGGACTAGAATCCAAATCTTGATCATTAAAACACCTTCTCCATTTTCTACTCTAACATTATAGTAAATAATTTCATTAATAATATTGTTACAAAATAACTTCCATGCATCAGGTACCGTTCTAATTAGTGAGGATGTTCAGTGAAGAAAGCCCCATTTTCACGAAGCATACTTCATCCTTGCACTAATGGATTCCCAGTGTTAGCACTTCGTTAACACATTTCTGTTTAGGTTCTTAAATATGTTATTGCCTAGACTGACCACCCTGCTTTCAATGTTTGTGTACATAAATGACTTATCTTTGAAAAATCCACCTCTTAATTATAGTTATTTTCAGCAAGTCACATTTGTTGAGGTAAGGAAGTATGTGTGGATCTTAGTAGATTGCAAGTTTTGTCAATTCCTTTCACCAAGGCTGAAACCTATTTGGGAATATGTTTTGGTTTTCTGTACTGAAGAATAACTGCTCTAGGAGACAAGATTGTCATATCCTTTGATATGCTAAGAAAAAGAAAAATGGTACTAGATGAAATATTTTACTTCCAAGCACTGAATCTTCCATTTATACATATCCTGTTGGACTTACTTCTCCTGCATGTTTCAAGTGATAGACTCTCATAGAAGCATTGTATTTCTAACAAAAAACAGGTTCAGGATAAGATCCAGAATCATTTCTAACCAAAATCTCAGATACATGCCATATGTACTTATATAGCAAGATTTCATATACACTCTTAGAGTGTCTGTGTTAACTAACTTGAATTCAGTGTCACAAGTACACACACTTTAAACCATCAATTTCATTTGTAGGTATTTCTCTTACAGATATACTCTCAAGTAAAATCATATTTGTATATTTTACTCAACTTATCAGTGATTCTTGAGGTCAAAATATTAAAACAGCCTTGAAAATATATTTGATGACTTAGAAAATATATTTATGAAATATATAAGTGACAAAGTAAGACACCAATTATACATAGATGTATAATATATAAAATTTGTTATATATATATTCATTCTATCAATATAACCTAAATTATATAGCCATAAAAATTGAGAAATATTTGTATATGTGGGAAAGTATCTGAGGTATATTGTTCAATAAACATAGAAAGGAGCAGAAAATACAAAAGAATATTTGAAATATTTGCTATTGAACAAAACAGGTAAAACTATTTATACATAAAACTATTATATATTGTATATTATATATAAAACTATATATATATTTGCCAACATATCTCACAAAGAATTTGATATATACTAACAAAGGCAGAAAAAAAGAGATATAAAGATAAGAGAAACAAAGAAACTTTATAATTCAATTTATAATTCAATACATAATTTCAAATATTTAAACAATACATCTGCACATTTTAATAAAAGTATCAACAAATTAAAAATGCATAAATTAACAAAACAATAAAAATATATTGTTCTCAAGTGTTATTGTGTTTTTAGTTTTGTTTTTAATTTGGCCAGTGGAAGACAATGACATCAATATTTTAAGTACATTCATTACTTCAGGTATGGAGGTCATAAACACAAACCACAGTATAGCAAACCACTGTGGTCAAACCACAGTATAACCACAGTTAGGTTATAGAAAGAACAAATCTGATTATAAATTGCCCAATTCACTATCACTTCCAAAGTCTAATTTTGCCACTGACATTGAGTGGTATTTTAGAATGAAACTCAGTGATCATCATAATGATTGGATTGACATTATACCACATTTATATCATAGATTCATTCTGAGATAAATTTCAAAAGTATAGTGTCGAAAATTCAATGCTATTGCAGTTTCTAAAGTAATTCTAAATTAGATTCAATTTCACTAAAATATTCTATCTTAAAGTTTAATGCTTTGTTAGCCAAGTAAGTAATTGCTTTGTTGAGAAAATCTAGTTCACAGGTGTATAAACTACAGAGATATAAACTGAAATTAAAGGTGCAGATTATTTTATTTAGGAAATAAATAGGGGAAAAAGCTATATATTCTTTAGGGACTTTTTAAATGATTGCACAATAGCCTGGCTTCATGAAACAATAAAACAAAGAATTTCAGGTTCTAATTTTGTAGGTATAAAAAGCACCACTTCTGGTAAGAACATCTGGCTTGAGTGTCTCTGAAAACTAGTTCCACAAATTTCTAGTGCTCTTCAGAACATAGGAACTGATTGTGATTAATCAGGGAAAAGCCTTTCTCTAATAAGGCTCTGTCCAGTCCAATTGCTGAACATGACAGTCTTGAGAATTACATCGCCAAATGGTCTACTAGAGATAGAAGGTTGAAAGACTGACTGAATTAAATAGCTCACCTTATATGACCTTAGAAAGGGACATTTTGACTGAAGGCAATGAAAAATCCATGCCTTAATGATTTTGTATATTATATATGTATTTTGCAAGAAAAACATTATAGGATGTTTCTTTTTCACTGACTACTTCCAAGTATTATTATCCTGTCTAAATGCTGCAATCACTCAGGTGACAGCCTGCAGTGTGCATCCATCCCTTCACTCCTGATTACAGATAACATCTGTAGCATCAGGATGAGAGCAGGAGCAAGAGCCTGAACACAGAGAAAAGTCATCAGGAATCATAAGAGAAGAGAAGCTCATTTTTATGACTTTGCCACCTCCTCGTCAAGTGCCTGAAGCAGACATTTATTGCTGTTAGAAAGTGGGTTTCTAAGACAAAAGAATCATATCTTTAGAGTATGCTACCTTTTCCAACATAATAGCCAGATTTTATGCATAAATTTTTCTCTATCCAAAACAAATCTTCAAATTCATCTGTAGAGTTATTGCATGAGTCAGTCATGAGATAATCAAAAGACTGCTCTAAGTGCAGATATGTCAGTAGTCTGACCAACAGAAGATAAGCTTTGTGAAAAACATATATACTGTACTTATAATTATTTGGAAATAATATTTTTGTCAACCATATGAAAGCAGACTTTTATGAAAAATCTCAATTTATTGGTCAATTTATTGGCATAGATAAACCTTGCCTTTGGCATTATTTTGTTTCACAGAGAAAAGATGTGGAACAAAAGAATGTATGAGCATCCTGTGCTCCTCTCCATGGGTCAGCCAAGCAGCAAGAAGCTCCTTGGCTGTGTTCTGGTTCCTGTCTACAGCAAGGTGAGGTCCCAGGAATGGCTTGGAGCCCCTCCTTCATCTGGTGCTCTGCTTAGCCATACAGGCATATGCAAGGCCCAATTCCAACACCACACCACCACACACACACACTCACACACACACACTGCCTTCTGGCTCTTCTGCTACCTGGTCCCACACTACAGAGGCACAGGGGATTATACTTCACATAGTTAAATGTGATAGATTAATAACTACCACAAATTGTCATTTTCTAAGCTGCACTTGATGCTATGGTATTGCTGATTGTAACATTTGGCCTAACATGTTGTGATTGATCTAATCAGTTTTCCTTCTGGTATAAGGAAAATAAAATAGCCTCAGTGTCATTAGAGCCTCAAAACCTAAACACAAGCCATATCTGGAAGACACCTCTGAAAAGCAATCATTCCACAAGGGTTTTAAACATAAGCAACAAAGATACCTGCATTAAGCAATTTTGAAATATTAACCCAGGAATTAAACCAAGGACAGTACCAAAAACAAAAATGAGAAGACACTTAAGCAAGGCACAAACACAGGCTTCCACACCACAAAAAGGAAATTCTGGGGGAAATGAGGTGGAAAAGTCAGATAATCAACCACCTGGACACCCTGAACTGATAGCACAGGAAGTAACAAAGCAGATACATGAGGCTCTAGAAAAATTCAAAGCAGAAATAATCTCCCAGATAAATACAGAGATGGTGGGTAGAGTGAAAGACATGATTAGAGGCTCTAGAGCAGATAAGAAAATAGATGAGATCAGAAACATACTGGAAGCCATGAATGCCCAGCATAAGTAAGAAATAGAAACCATGATTGCCCAACATAAGAAAGAAATGGAATCCATGAAACAGATTCAAACAGGTATTCAGGAGATTACAAGCTCCATTGAAAGCATGCAGAGCGAACTAAGAGAATCTAAAGAAAGAATATCAGATATAGAAGACAGGATCGAAGTTAAGGACCATGAAAACAGAGATTTCTTAAAGATAGTAAGGGACCTTGAGAAATCAATCCAACAGCTGCTAGATGATGCCAAGAAGAATAACATAACACTGATAAAGGAGTCCACAAAAAAACCAGGAGAAAGTACAATTGATATAAAAAACTGTTCACAGAAGTAATAGTAGAAAACTTTCCAGGCAGAGATGGAGAATTGGACACACAGATAACTGAGGCATATAGAACTCCATCCAGCCACAATCAAAAAAAATTTACAACTAGACATATAATAGTCAAGTCACAAGAAACTCAACAGAAGAACAAAATTCTACAGGCAGTTAGAGAAAAGAAACAAATCAGCTACAAAGGAAAGCCCATCAGAATCATGGCAGATATCTCAACACAAACCCTCAAATCAAGGAGAGCCTGGAGTGAAGTATTTCAAGCCCTAAAAGAAAATAACTTCTAACCTAAAGTGTTGTATCCTGCAAAATTATCTTTCAAAAATGATAGGGAAACTAGATACTTTCACAACAAAGAAAATCTGAGAAATTTTATGAATAACAAAACAGCACTCCAAACAATTTTATGCAATATCCTAGAAAAAGACAATGAAGGTCACAGCTCTATGAGGGTCAACAGAGAGAAGACACCACACAAGGTAAGGCACTAAAGGGAAAGGGGGAAGAATAAGAAAAGAGCCAACAAAAATAAAACATTATGGCAAGAATGAGTCAGTATCTCTCAATTATAACTATCAATGTTAATGGCCTCAATTCATCAATCAAAAGAAACAGACTGACAGAATGGATTAAGAAGCAAAATCCAGCAATATGCTGTGCACAAGAAACACACCTAACTCAAAAGGAAATTCATAGAATGAAAGTGAAAGGATGGAAAACAGTTCTCCACATGACAGGAACACAGAAAAAATGCAGGGGTAGCAATCTTATTTGTAGACAAAGTAGATTTCAAACCAAAACTAATTAAGAGAGACAAAGATGGTCACTACATCCTTGTGAAGGGAGCAATCCAAGAGGAAGAGATGACAATCCTAAATATTTATCCACCAAATATGAATATCCCAAACTATATGAAACAAATAATAATGGACATGAAAAATCAAATAATAACATGATTGTAGTGGGGGACCTCAACACCCCTCTATCACAAATAGACAGATCATCTAGGAAAAAATTAACAATGAAATTCTAGAACTGAACCAAGCTATTGAACAAATGGACTTAATAGATGTTTATAGAGTGTTCCACCCCACAAAATCAGAATACACATTCTTTTCAGCTGTACACGGGTCATTCTACAAAATAGACCACATGCTAGCTCATTGGGCAAATACAAGTAAATGTAAAAGAATTGAAGTTATGCCGTGTATATTATCAGGCCATAGTGCAATTAAATTGGAGATCAATAACAAAAGAAACCACAAAACACCCACAAACACATGGAAATTGAATAACACTCTCCTGAACACCTAATGGGTCACAGAGGAAATTGAAGAAGAAATTAGACAGTTTCTACAAGTAAATGATAATGCCAGTACAGCATACAGGAACCTGTGGGACACAATGAAAGCAGTTCTATGTGGGAAATTCATAGCAGTGAATGCACATATTAGGAAAACAGAGAGAACTCAGTTAAATAACCTAATGCAGAACCTCAAGCTCCTAGAAAAATAAGAGCATAACAAACACAAAGCTTCTACAAGAAAGGAAATTATAAAGATACAAGCAGAAATCAATGCAATGGAGACTAAGAGAACAATACAAAAAATCAATGAATTGAAGAGCTGGTTTTTTGAAAAAATAAATATAATAGATAAACCTATAGCCAACCTTATCAAAAAAAAGGAAAGGAAAGGCTCAAATCCATGCAATTAAGGATGAAAAAGGTGAAGCCACAACAGAACCAGCAGAAATTCAGAGGATCATCAATACCTACTTTGAGAACCTATACTCTAAAAAAAATGGAAAACACAGAAGAAATGGACAGATTCCTAGATACATACAAATTGCCAAAGTTAAATGAAGAAGATATAGAAATTCTAAACACCCCAAAAACAATGAATGAAATTGAAAATGTAATAAAAAATTTACCAACAAAGAAAAGCCCAGGTCCTGATGGGTTCACTGCTGAATTCTACAAGACATTTAAAGAAGAACTAATGCCATTACTCTTTAAACTCATCAAGGAAATTGAAAGGAAAGCAAGGCTTCCAAATTCTTTCCTGGAAGCAAGTGTTACTTTGATTCCAAAACCAGGAAAAGACCCAACCCGAAAAGAGAACTACAGACCAATCTCCATAATGAACATAGACACAAAAATCCTCAACAAGATACTGGCAAACAGAATACAGAGGGTAATCAAGAAGATCATACACTCTGACCAAGTCGGATTTATCCCAGGGATGCAAGGATGGTTCAATATTCATAAATCAATAAATGTAATACACTATATTAACAGAGTAAGGACAAAAACCATATGATCATCTCAATAGATGCAGAAAAGGCATTTGACAAAATCCAGCACCCATTCATGATAAAAACACTACAGAAAATTGAAATAGAAGGTCTTCATCTCAACCTGATTAAGGCCATCTATGAAAAACCAACAGCCAACATCATACTAAATGGTCAAAAACTGAAAACTTTCATGCTAAAATCAAGAACAAGACAAGGATGCCCACTATCACCACTCCCATTCAATATTGTTCTGGAAACATTAGCCATAGCAATTAGACAAGAGAAAGAAATAAAAAGAATAAAGATAGGAAAGGAAGAAGTGAAACTGTCATTATTTGCTGATGATATGATACTTTACATAGAAGACCCAAAAAACTCAGTCAAAAGTCTTCTAGACCTAATTGACAGATTCAGTAGAAAAGCCAGATATAAGGTCAACACTCAAAAAACAATAGCCTTCTTATATGCAAATGGAAGACCCATTGAGAGAGAAATTCGGTAAATAATTCCTTTTACAATAGCACCTAAAAAAAAGAAATATCTAGGAATCAATCTAACAAAGGTAGCAAAAGACCTCTACACTGAAAACTACAGCACTCTGAAGAAGGAGATCGAAGAGGATATAAGAAAATGGAAAGTTATCCCTTGTTCCTGGGTAGGAAGAATCAATATAGTAAAAATGGCCACACTTTCAAAACTACTATATAGATTTAATGCAATACCAATTGAAATTCCAACAATATACTTCACATAACTATAGAAAATAATCCAAAAATTCATTTGGAAGCAGAAGAAACCTAGAATAGCAAAAGGAATTCTAGGCAACAGAGACATGGCTGGTGATATCACAACTCCCAACTGAAACTATACTATGAAACTACTGTGATAAAACAGCATGGTACTGGCAAAGAAACAGACCCAAAGATCAGTGGAATAGACCAGAAGATGCAGAAACAACTCCAGACGTACTCAGCCACCTCATCTTTGACAAAGGAGCCAATCACCCTCATTGGAGAAAAGATAGCCTGTTCAATAAATGGTGTTGGAAAAACTGGATTTCAACCTGCCAAAGATTAAAACTAGACCCACAACTATCATGGTGCACTAAACTAAGATCAAAGTGTATTAAAGAGATAAATATCAAGACAGAAACAGTAAACTTGCTGGAAGATAAGTTAGGTAGAACTTTCAATGACATTGGCATAGGAAAAGACTTTATGAACAAAACTTCAGTAGCATGGGAGCTAACACAAAGAATCAACAACTGGGATCTCATCATATTAAAAAGCTTCTGCACTGCAATAGAAACTACCAACAGAGCAAAGAGACAGCCTACAATATGGGAAGAAATTTTTAGCAGCTGTACCTCAGACAAAGGTCTACTATCGAGAATATATAAAGAATTGAAGAAAATCAGACACCCAAATTCAAAGACCCAATTCAAAAATGGGCATCTGAAATGAACAGACATTTGTCAGACAAAGAAGTAAAAATAGCAAATAAATATATTAAAAAATGTTCAACATCACTGGTCATTCCAGAGATGCAGATGAAAACAACACTGAGATTCCACCTCACCCCACAAAGAATGGCTGCTATCAAGAAATCAACCAATAATAAATGCTGGCAGAGGTGTAGAGAGAAAAGAACCCTTCTCCATTGTTGGTGGGATTGCAGACTGGTGCAACCACTGTGAAAATCAGTATGGAGATACCTCAAAGAACTAGGACTAGAGGTCCTGTTTGACCCAATTATTCCCCTACTGGGTATCTTCTCCAAAGAATTAAAAGAATCGTACCACAGCAATATATGTGCACTTATGTTTATAGTGACACAGTTTGTAATAGCTAAGGTTTGGAAACAGCCCAAGTGCCCATCAACTGGAAACTGGATAAAGAAGATTTTTTTTTTTTTTTTATAAAATGCAGTACTACTCAGCCATAAAGAACAAGAAAGTAGAGTCATTTATAGCTAAATGGATGTATATTGAGGCCATAGTGAAATAAATAGGACACACACGTGTAAATACCAAATAGTTTCTCCAGTGTGAGAAACTGAAAGTGTAAATAAGGATGAAAATGATTAAAATGAATAATTGATAATTTGAAATAGGAAAAGGTCCAAAGGGGTAGGGGTGGTGGAAGGGGAAGGGGAATGGGAAGAAAGGAAAAATTATGAGAAAGAAAGAAAAGAAATGGAAACAAAGTCTATATAAATAGATAAGTGTGGTAGGAGTGAAGGGCGCATAGGTAAGGGGGGAAAAATAAGAACTAAGATGCATCATGTTCAGGTACAAACACCCAATGATAAATGTAAATGTATTGTATACCTAAAATGTACCAATTAATATATATATAAAAAAGAATATATGGATCTAAGAGAAGTAAGCATTATATGTCATTGTTATTAGCTCATTAAAAATGAAACTTAAATATAATTTTGAAAATAGTGCTATGAAGAAGGAAGAAAATTAAAACCCCCTTAATTTCATTATTCACTTCAATCACTATTAGGAATGTTGATGCACACCTTTTATTGTTGTTTCTTTATGTCGCTATATCCTAATATATATAATCTATCTCATGTGCTTTTTTATTTGTCTTTTCTCCAATATTTGCCAGTAAAAAAAAAAAACTTTGGGATAAAGATGTTTTGAGATGAGCCTGGGAGAATGGGAGAAAAAAAAAAGAAGGAAGGTATACCACTTACTGGTACAAGTTCTCTATGATGAATGTTATCATTAAGTACATCTTAAATGTGTCAAAAAATGTTTGGCTTAAAAATATATACATATATATAAGCCCATATTTACCTTCTGAGAAGATATATTTAGAAAGATAATGATATTAATACGACAGGATTTTGAGTTGTATTTCCTTGTTTATCTCCACACAATTGAACTAACCCACTAAACTCCCTCTTTGATCGTTAGCTGGTATCGGCTTCCAAAAACTGAAAACAAAGACTATTGTGTTGATGAAAATCATTTCTAAAATTCAACATAAAAAGTTCCACATTTAAGGGCTGGGGATTTAGCTCAGTGGTGCTACCTTCCTCATTTGAAT
Source organism: Heterocephalus glaber (assembly GCF_053883595.1). Taxonomy (NCBI): domain Eukaryota; kingdom Metazoa; phylum Chordata; class Mammalia; order Rodentia; family Bathyergidae; genus Heterocephalus; species Heterocephalus glaber. The sequence continues at coordinate 5,333,381 of NW_028258406.1, read as the reverse complement.
TTTGTTTTTCAAATATACATTTGTTTTATTTTTTAAATGACAATTTATAATATCACCTCTCAATTTTAGGATGCTTATTGATTTTTAAATCTGTCATATTTTATTGATTCACATTATCATTTAATTTTAGGCACATATATGTTAATATTACTAATGATACTTTCATTTTTAAAAATAACATTGGTCATTTATATGTATGAATGTTTTTATTCTAAACTGACAGCAGCCATGTAGAAGAAAATGCCAATCAAATGTGGGACTATTTGGACATCAAATGAATAATTAAGTGATAGGTAAAATAAGGATTTATGAATCAAAAATTATGTAAATAATTGAAAAATAAATAAATAAGCAGAGAAAATATATGTAGCTCTTTCCAACAATAGAATGTTCAGTTAATAAATGTAGAAGAAATAAGGAGAAAAACAATTGCCATCAGTCAAAAGAAAAGTAAAATTTGCTCCAGTCACTAGTATGAAAAGAAGCAGAATACTTAAATGTTTTAAAGTACTTTCTCAATGCTCATTAATTCAAAAAGAAAATGTGGTAAATTTTAAATCAGTGAACCTTCCACACACAGATTTAACCAGCAACACAGGTTGACACTGCAATCTTTAGTAATGAAGCCCTTTGGTATCAAGTACTTCCTGATATGATGCACTGAGAGTACAACATTAAATCTGTAATGCATAGAGAAATATATAACTTGAAGTAGGAGACAACAAAAGACAAACCTGAATTTAAATGCAAAATATATGACCAGCATTCTTTAAAAGTGCTGATACTCTACAAAGAAACACTAAGGTATTATTACAGATTGGAGAAGACTAAGGAGACATTATTAAACAAAAATGAGTTTCTGGACTGAATGCAGACCCAGAAAAGAAGCACTAGTAAAATAATTGGAACATTTAATAGGGTAAGTTAATTTGTTAAGAGTAGTGTGTCAATGTTAATTTCCTAATTTTGATGTTGTAGTACATATGAGTAAAGTTATCATTTGAAGAAGGTAATGGAAAGCTATATGCTTATGTATGAACTAATTTTTACAGGCTGTTGATAGCCTAAAAATCTTTACAAGAAAAAGCTACAATGATGTATGAATCAGCACTTAAGGATTCTTCATGTCATTATTCTTATATCAATCTCTTCATGAGATTATATGGAAAGCTCTTTGCATTACATTCAATATTTTCTTTTGGTTATAGCACTCCAAAAGAACAAAGATAAGTAAATAGCTTAAAATTGATTTCAGAGAAATGTGCATATGGCATATTTTAATATTTAATATTTTAATTAAAAAAATAGTTAATATTTTAATAAATATTCAGAAGTAATTTATAACTCAAGATTATATAACTAAAGAAAATTTTTAAAAATTAAATTTAAATTAATTAAATACTAAACATTAACACACATTGGCAAAAAATGATAGTGGACATTACTGTAAATGCTTTTAATGAAGAAATATAAAAGTCTTATATACAGAGATAAAGAATTTTTATGCAGTTCTCTGTCAAAATTCCGCACAGCCCAAGGCTGAAATTATATAATAAATGCTCTATTTATAAATTATTAGAACTAATGGTTGTGTGAATCCTTTTTATAAAAAGAATAACAACCTTGTTTCTATTTATGAGAAGAAGGAATCCTCATGATGTAATCACCTCTTAAAGATCCCACCTCTTAATACCATTACAGTGACAACACCTGAATTATGGGCAGAATATATTCAAACTATATCAAAAATACTACGCTCTGAGTTGTGGTCTCCCAAAACTCATATGTTGAAACCCTGACCTTCAGTATTTCAGGGTAGTATGGTATTTCCATGTGGGGTCTTTAAAGAATCAATTAAACTAAAATGAGATCATCAGGGAGGGCCCTAAGCTGATATTTCTGATGACTTTCTAAGAAGAGGAAATTAGCACACAAATATATCAGAGGGATGATCATGTAATAGCCATCTAAAGTGAAGAAGAGAGGCCACAGGAGGAACCACCCTTGTTGATAATTTACCTAGGACTTCCAGTAAATTTCTATTGTTTAAATCACCTAGTGAGTTTATAGTACATTATTACATCAGCCTAGGCAAATTAATAGAGAATGTAAGAAAAAATTGAAAACAAAAACAAACTTACCTTCTGTGGATATAGAGAACATTTACCAGAAACTGCAGAATGTATCTTTTAAGAGTACACAGAATATTCATAAAAACTGTTGATATTCTGTGTCACAGAACAAATGTCCAAAAATTTTAAAACTACAATTTATAGGAATTATATCCACTGACCAAATGCCAATAGTTAAAAATTAATAAAATTTGGTAAAAAATTCAAATGTTTGGAATATATATATATAATATAATAACCATTGACCAAAGATAAAATTATAATATGTGTATTTCTTAATAACCATTGGCTAAAGATAAAGTCATAATGAAAAAATATTTCAGACTCAATGCTAACAAAATAGCACATATAAAAATATGTGAAATGTAGGGTTTTCCCAATATTTAAAAATGTATAGCCTTAGCTTCTTCATGAAGCTGATTTAAAGAAAGAGCTTACAGGTGCACGCCCTACCGAGGTCCCCAGTCATGCTGAACAAGTGGAATCAGCCCGCTGCACACAAGCAGGTCTGTGCACGCCCTACCAAAGTCAGGAGTTGTGCGGAAGACGCCGAATCACCCCGCTGCGGACAAGCAGGCACCTGGTTCAACACTACAAAGATGCAGAGGACACCAGACCACCAGACCAAGCTACTGAGTCCTGCTGCTACCGGCCCAGAGGTAGGGGCTTCTGAGCTGTCATCCCACTGCTCCTGGTCCAGAGGAAGGGGCTTCCCAGTCACCATCCCTCCCGCTGCTCCAAGCCCAGAGGAAAGGGCTTTTGGGCCACCTTCTATTCCACTGCTCCTGGCCCAGAGGAAGGGGCTTCTGGGCCACCATCCCTCACACCACTCCCGGCCCAGAGGTAAAGGCTTCTGAGCTGCCATCACATTGATACTGGTCCAGAGGAAGGGACTTCCCGGCCACCATCCCTCTCACTACTCCCAGGCCACAGGAAAGGGCTTTTAGGTCACCATCCCTATCACTGCTCCCGGCCCCTGTCCCACCTCTCCCAGCTCAGAGGAGGTAATCCGTGCAGGCACTAACCATCCCACACCCCAGTCAAAATGAGAAAACACATAAATAAGTCTCAAAACCAGACTTCCAGATCACCTACAGCAATGCCAAAGGGAAATGAGATGGAACACTCATACTCAACCACCTGGACCCACTGAACTGGAAACAAAAGGGGATCTGGAAAAAATGAAATCAGAAATAATTTCTCAGATAACAGGAGAAATTGTGCCCCTAGTGCAAGACATAATTAATAAATCTAGAGAGGAGCTCAGGAACATGATGGAATCCCAACATAAGAAACAAATGGAATCCATAAAACAGATGCAAATAGATTTCCAGGACATGAAAAACTCCACTGAAAGTCCAATGTGAGGACAGAATTTCAGATATAGAAAATAAGATTGCAATTAGTGACCAGGAAAAGAAAAATTGCTTCAAAATTATAAAGGATCATGAGAAATCAATCCAGCAGTTGCTAGGTGATACAAGGAAGAATAACATAAGACTGATTGGGCTCAATGAAGAGAGAGGAGAGAGTGCAGATGACATAAAAAAAAAATCTCTTCACAGAAATAATGACAGAAAACTTCCCAAGCAGGGAAGAAGAGCTTGACATACAGATAAGTGAGGCATATAGAACTCCAAAGAGCCTTGATCAAAAAAAATCTACACTTAGACATATAATTGTTAAGATTCCAGAAACACAAAAGAAGAACAAAGTTCTCCAAGCAGTCAGGGAAAAGAAACAAATCACATACAAAGGAAAGTCCATCAGAATCACAGAAGACTTCTCAACCCAAACCATCAAGGCAAGAAGAGTTTGGAGTGACATATTCCAAGCCCTAAAAGAAAGCAACCTCCAACTCAGATTGATGTACCCTGAAAAACTATCTTTCAAAATGGATGGAGAAATAAGATACTTTCATGACAAAGAGCACCTTAGGAACTTCGTGAATACCAAAACAGCACTCCAAAGAGTTTTACACAATAGCCTAGGAACAGACATTGAGGATCACAACCCCAGGAAGCAAAGCAGAATGAACCCATCTGGCATGACAAGAAATTAAATGTAAAGGGAGAGAACCCAACAAAAAGAAAAGGTCATGGCAATGACAAGTTAATACGTTTCAGTTATAACCATCAATGTTAATGGTCTCAATTCACCAATCAAAAGAAACACACTGGCAGAATGGGTCAAGAAGCAAAATCCAACAATATGCTGCATACAAGAAACACACTTCATTCAAAAGGAAACTCATAGACTGAAAGTCAAAGGGTGGAAAACAATACTCCATGTGACAGGAACCCCCCAAAAAGCAGGAGTAGCTATTGTCTTTGCAGATCAAGTAGATTTCAAACAAACACTGATTAAGAGAGATGAAGAAGGAAACTACACCCTTGTAAAGGGAAGAATCCAAGAGGAAGAGATAACAACCATAAATATCTATGCACCAAACCCTAGTGCACCCACCTATATAAAACAAATACTAATGGACATGAAAATTCATATGTGCACTAATACAATTGTAGTGGGTGACCTCAACACCCCACTGTCACTAATAGGTAGATCGACTAGACAAAAAATAAGTAATGAAATACTAGAACTCAATCGAACTCTTGAACAAATGAACTTAACAGATGTTTACAGAGTCTTCCACCCCACAAAGTCAGAATACACATTCTTCTCAGCTGCACATGGGTCATGCTCCAAAATAGACCACATACTCACACATAGAACATGTTTAAGTAAGTGCAAAGGAATTGAAGTTATCCCCTGCATATTATCAGACCATAGTGCAATGAAAATGGAGATCCATAGCAAAAGAAACTCAAAAAATTTCATGAACATGTGGAAATTGAACAACACACTTCTGAATAACTAATGGGTCACAGAGGAAATTAAAGAAGAAATCAGACAGTTCCTTCAATTAAATGACAATGACAATACAACATATCGAAATCTATGGGACACAATGAAAGCAGTCTTATGAGGGAAATTCATTATACGCATATTAGGAAAAGACAATGAGCCCAATTAAACAACCTGATGCTGAACCCCAAGCTTCTAGAAAAAGAAGAGCAGGAAAACCCCAAAGCTCATACAAGGGAGGAAATTATAAAGATCAGAGGAGAAATCAATGCAATGGAGACTAAGAGAATGATACAAAAAATTCAATGAAGCCAAGAGTTGGTTCTTCAAAAGAATCAACAAAATTGACAAACCTTTGGCCAACCTTGTCAGAAAAAGGAAAGAAAAGGCCCAAATCCATGCAATTAGGAATGAAAAGGGTGAAACAGACCAACAGACAACAGACCCAGCAGAAATCCAGAGGATCATCAATACCTACTTCCAGAATCTGTATGCCAATAAGATGGACAACAAAGAAGAAATGGACAGATTCTTAGATACATACGAATTACCAAAGTTGAACGAAGAGGACCTAAAAATTCTGAACAACCCAATATCAACCAATGAAATGGAAAATTAATTAAAACCTTATTAACTAAGAAAAGCTCGGGCCTTGATACCTCACTGTTGAATTCTGCAAGACATTTAGAGAGGAACTGCTGCCACTACTGTTTAAACTCTTCAATGAAATTGAAAGGGAAGCAATACTTCCAAATTCATTCCTGGAAGCAAGCATCACTTTGATCCCCAAAGCAGAGAAAGACCCAAGTGAAAAAGAGAACTATAGGCCAATCTCACTAATGAACATAGATGCAAAAATCCTTAATAAGATACTGGCAAATAGAATGCAGAAGATCATCAAGAAGATCATACACCCTGATCAAGTGGGATTCATCCCAGGGATGCAGGGATGATTCATTATACACAAATAAATCAATGTATACACTATATCAATAGAGCCAAGGACAAAAACTATATGATTATCTCCATAGACGCGGAAAAAGCAATTGACAAAATCCAACATGCATTTATGATAAAAACCCTACAAAAAATTGGAATAGATGGTCTCTACCTCAAACTGATAGAAGCCATCTATGAAAAACCAACAGCCAATATCATACTAAATGGTCAAAACCTGAAATCCTTCACACTCAAATCAGGAACAAGACAAGAATGTCCACTATCACCACTCTTGTTCAATATAGTTCTGGAAACATTAGCCACAGCAATTAGACAAGAGAAAGAAACAAAAGGAATAAAGATAGGTAATGAAGAAGTCAAATTGTCATTATTTGCAGATGACACCATATTCTATATAGAAGACCCCAAGAACTCCACCAAAAGTCTTCTAGACTTAATAACCAAATTCAGTTAAGTAGCTGGTTACAAGGTCAACACACAAAAATCAACAGCTTTCCTCTACACAAATGACAGACTCACTGAGAGAGAAATAGGGCAAATAATTTTCACAATAACATCTAAAAAACTTAAATACCTAGGAATCATCCTAATGAAAGAAATCAAAGACCTCTTCTCTGAAAACTATGGCACTCTGAAAAGAGAGATTGAAGATGATATCAGAAAATGGGCAGACATCCCCTGCTCCTGGGTTGGAAGGATTAATATAGTGAAAATGGCCATACTTCCAAAACTGCTATATAGATTTAATGCAATTCCAATTGAGATCCCAGCAGCATACTTCATGGACCTTGAGAAAACAATCCAAAAATTCAATTGGAACAAGAAGAGACCCAGAATAGCAAAAGCAATTCTAGGTAACAGAGACATGGCAGGGGGTATCACAATCCATAACCTGCAACTATAGTACAAATCTACTGTGATAAAAACAGCATGGGCCTGGCAAAGAAACAGACTTGAGGACCAGTGGAACAGATTAGAAGATGCAGAAACAAGGCCAGACACACTCAACCATCTCATCTTCGATAAAGGAGCCAAACGCCCTCACTGGAGGAAAGATAGCCTCTTTAATAAATGGTGCTGGAAAAATTGGGCTTCAACTTGCCAAAGATTAAAACTAGACCTATATCTCTCACCATGCACTAAACTAAAATCAAAATGGATTAAAGATCTAAATATTAAAATAGAAACTCTGAACCAGTTGGAACAGAGGTTAGGTAGAACCCTTGAAAACATCGGTGTAGGAAAAGATTTTATGAACAAAACCTCAGTTGCCCATGAACTAGCACAAACAATCAACAACTGGGATCTCTTCTTATTAAAAGGCTTCTGCACAGCAAGAGAAACCACCAGCAGTGTGAAGAGACAACCCGCAATGTGGGAAAAAATCTTCACCTGCTCTTCCTCAGACAAAGGTCTACTATCTCGAATCTATAAAGAACTTAAAAAGATCAGACCTCCCGAATTTAAAGACCCAATCCACAAATGGACATCTGAAATGAACTGACATTTCTCAGACAAATAAGTAGAAATAGCAAAATAAATACATGAAAAAATGTTCAAGTCACTGGTCACTCAAGAGATACAAATGAAAACAATGCTGAGATTCCACTTCACTCCAGAAAGAATGGCTGCTATCATGAAATTAACCAATAACAAATGCTGGCAGGGCTGTGGGGAAAGAAGAACCCTGCTCCACTGCTGGTGGGGGTGTAGACTGGTGCAAGCACTGTGGAAATCAGTATGGAGATACCTCAAATAACTGGGACTGGAAGTCCCATTTGACCCCACTATTCCACTGCTGGGGATCTTCCCCAAAGAATTAAAAGAATCATACCACAGTGATATATGTGCACCCAAGTTCATAGCAGCACAGTTTGTAATAGCTAAAACTTGTAAACAGCCCAAATGCCCATCAACTGGAGACTGGATAAAGAAAATGTGTTTTTTTTTATAAAATGGAGTACTACTCAGCAATTAAAAAATGAGAAATTAGAGACATTTGTAGCTAAGTGGGTGCACATTGAGGCAATACTCTTGAGTGAAATAAATAGGACACATATGTATAAATACCGAATAGTTTCTCTGGTGTGAGAAACTGAAAGTGTAAATAAGGACTAAATGTATAATAGGTAATGTGAAATAGGAAGAAAAAGGCAAAGGGGAAGTTAGTGGGAGAGGTAGGGAAAGGAAAGAAAGGAATGAAATTGTTATGAGAAAATGGGAAAATAGGAACAAAATCTTTGTAAGTAGGGAGGAATGGAAGGGTTGAAGGGAGGGCTGGGCAAGGGTGAAAAATAAGAACCAAGAGAGATTATGTAAAGGTGCAAATTTCCAATGATGAATGTCATTATATTGTATACCTAAAATGTACCAATGATTAGAATGAATAATGGATAATGCAAAATAGGAAGAAAAGGTCCAAAGGGGTAGGGTTAGTGAGAGGGGCAGGGGAAAGGAAAGAAGGGAAAGGAAAAATGATGAGAAATGGACAAAATGGAAATAAAGTCTTTGTAAATAGGGAAGGGTGGAGGGCGTGAAGGGAGGGCTAGGAATGGGGAAAAAATAAGGGCCAAGATGGATTATGTAAAGGTACAATTCCCAATGAGAAATGTAATTGTGTTGTATACCTACAATGTACCAATAAAAGAATAAAAAAAAAGAAGAAAGAGCTTACGGTGTTATTGTTACAAATTGGCTCTTTGAGGGAGATTGATGCACAGTAAATCTTGCTGTATCTACATAATGCATAATTGGGATGGATATACCTCTTATTTGCTAGGATCTCCTATTGTTTTCCTAGTCTGAGGTAATGGATACAATTGTGGAGAAAGTCAAGTAGAATCTTCTGAATCTGTCCCTCACAATACCAGGCAGTTGAAAAGAGAATTGCCTTTAGAATGGCACTTTAGATGACAATTTAGAAATGGCCTCCTTTAACAAGTATGCAAATGTGCTGATCCTCATGTAATTGCTACTTAAATTCTTCCAAAACCAGACATCTTCTGAAGGATTCAAATGAACTAGTATAACTTCAAGTAAGAGTAACCTTCAATAGCGGGTACTATGTAAGCTGTGGCACCTCTGCAAAAGCACATCAAATTCCCTGCAGATGCCTGTTAATGTAGTCATTGGTTGGAAAATGTGTTCTTATTCATCCTTAACAGGAAAGAGAACATAAACAGGTTAGATTCATGTAAGATGAGTAAGAGTTTTTATTTCAATTTTTTCTATAATAATATAAAATGTAGAGGTTTGAACTATCTGGAAATTCATAGAAAATCCCACAGGTCCACTATACTTATGCCATCAAACTAATGAGAATTGTTATAGTTTGGATATAATATATGTTGCAAGCCACATGTGTTGGGACATTAGTTTCCAAAGCAGCAGTGTTCAAAGATGGAATTTAAGGTAAGTGATAAGATTATGAGTGTTCTAACATTATAAATGCATTCATCCATTGATGAGTTCATAGTTCAGCGAGCTCAATGGAATGTGTGGTTTAAACTGGATAAAGCAGGCTGTTGGAAGCATGGCTTTGAAGGGGACATTTTGTAGGCAGGCTGTTCCTCAATAATTCTGTTTCTCTTTCTGTGTTTCCTGGCTGCCATGAAGTGAGCAGATTTTCTTTGCCATATTTTGTTTCTCCTCAGCCTAAAAGAAATGGAACTAAGTTAACATGGACTGAAATCTCTGTAAACATAAGCCAAAATATCTCCCTTCCTTTAAGTTATTTATCTCAGTTATTGTGTCACATTGGTGAATAATTCATTGATATAAATATAGAGAGTAAGAAATGTCAAGTACAACAGGCTGAAAGATATTTCTTATAAGGAGTCAGAAAATATCCCACAGAAGCTTTTAGTAATACGGTAGTCTAGAGCATGCTACAGTGTTCTTTTATGATTACATTTTTGTTTCTTGAAATTGTCTAAGAACAAAAAAGTAACTGTCTAGTATTCCCCTTCAGGGTTCTGTATATACAGATTGGAAAACTGAAAAAATTACTGAGTAGCTTTGATGACTACCATTTTGTTGATTCTAGTTCAAGAAAGCAGTGGGAAATTAGTTGAGTACACAGTTCAGTGTTGCAATTTGGGCCATGCCATAAGGCAAACTGTATTAGAGGTACCTATGATACAGAGTTAAGGACAAATCACAGTCAAAAAGTCCCCACCAACTCTTCTGGGAGCTTCCAAAGGTTCAGGCATGGACATGTACTCCACACTTGGTCTTTCTTGTTCTGTGGCTTCCAGTTTCAGGGACTGAGCAGCTACTGGATCCTCTGGCTTTCTAGAGCTCAGGCAGCCACTATCAATTCTCCTGCTAATGAGCCTATAAGCCAACCTAATAAATCCCCTTGAATACATAGTATGATTGAAAAATATGGTGAATGCTTATGGCATTAAAAACAAAAACAAAAGACATTGTCATTAATCCCCTTTAACATACTCCCCTATCTTAAAATATAGTTACCTTATCCTTCTTTCCACTTTCTGAAGTAGTTCTAAAAGTCCTCCTTTGTGAATGCCTGTAGTTGTGATGTCAGGGCTGCCTCAATGTTCTGAATTAATTAAGAAATATTTATTTTTCTTGGTTATTTTGACCTTTGGAAAGAACCAGAAGACATATGTTGCAAGATATGGTGGATAAGGTAGATGAAGACACACAAATATTTGTATAAGCCTCTCTTTCTATTGGATGACATTCAGTGCAGCATTCACTATATTTTTCAGTATACACTGTAAAAGAATCATGAAAAAGAACTTTCAGAACTGCTTTAAACAGTAGCAAGAATGCTGGTCTAGGGAGTATTTTAAGTACAATTAATGGCACTATGTCTTTTACTGTAATAATTGTTTTAATTTAAATAATATCTGTATAGATATAGATATAGATATAGATATAGATACAGATAAATGCTTCTAGGAGTATCTTAAAGGAAAATCTTCTCTCCAATAGCCATAGAGTTTTAGTTGGCCAAAAAGAAACTCAAGTCTTAATCATGTGATTGGCAGAATTATATCAAAAAAACCTAACTCTTAGCCTTGAAGATTATTGGCAAATTTGAGTGCATTGGTCAGGAAAGAATGGTGTTCCTCAAATTGGAATGGAGTTATTTTGGAGAATTCTTAATGTGATGGTAGGGGAGCATTAAACTCTTAAATTCCTATGAGTTTATTTGCCACAAAAACAGATTTCCCCACATACAATGGAAGAAGCATCTCTACCACATCACCAGTGGTGTTGATTTCTCTACTTTTGCCTGAAGAAACTAATCCTGTGTTGTCTATGAAAGCAGTAATAACCTTCCCTGATGCAGTTATCAAGAAAGACAACACTGATGCTCCTCAGGATTCACCATCAGCTCTGACTTTTTTCTCTGTTCCTAAAACCAGGCTCAAATCTCAGAATCTCCCAAGAGTGAGGTACACAGTCTAACCCATGAGAAAGTACACTATGCTCCCAAAGAAATTCAGTTTTCTAATTTTTATAATCAGAGGTCTGGGAAACAGATATGAGAATGAAATTTAACAATATGGGATAATTGTGGAAGAAATATAAACATGCATCAGCTTGAATTTCTTGATGTGGACCCATGAAGCAGAGATCCTAGCTTTACCATTATGGAGTTTTAAAAGGTGCTAATAGTTTGTTTGATAAATCAGCTGAAGTATGGATCAAAAGATGATCCACTTTGAATGAGCTAGAAGCACATGATATTCCTTGGCTTATGTTTTTAAGAATAATCAAAGACTTAGTAAAATGGGAATACTGGAGTGGATTTGCTAGGTAAAACCTACTTCCCCACACTGGGAAGGTCCAGAAGATCTATTTTTCATTAATATCCTAAGAAACAGATTTGTAAGGGGAGCACCAATATCCTTAGGAACTCCATCATGACCCTTCTTTTCATGCAAGATCTTATACAGGAGACCACAGTCACTCAATTGGGAAACTTAAATATGATGGGATTAATTGGATCCTGGAGTGGCAGGGGTCAAATGGCAGCACTCAAGCATCAAAGGCAAGGTAGCTTATTGCAATGGATAGCAGAGGAAAAGTAATGATCAGAATAGCCAGAATTGCATAGATCTATGACACTGGATAATTAATCATGGTGTTTCCAAAACTGAAAAGGATAGAAAGCCTACTAAATTTTTATTGGATCTATATATAAACAGAAATATTTCAGGGAAAATGAACAAAATTATATCTCATATCATAACAACAAAGTATCATGGCCACTCAACGAATTCTCAGGCTTGAGCCAATATACAGACTCAGAATACCTTGAATGAAGGAAAAGGCAGGTTTATTTGAAAAAGAACCCTGGTGAAATTATCAAAAAGTTACAGTGTTGATATTCCCCAAAGGGATCTGTGACCTTTCACCAGGATAATCATATCTTGGGCAAAATGAAATAATCAGACATTGCGAGACTACCAGACACTGGTTCTGATCTAATGCTGATTCCAAGAGTTCTAACATCATTGTGTTCCTCTAATAGGGACTTATGGAGTTTATGTAATCAATGAAGTTTTATCAAAGGTCCAACTCACAATGGGTCAGAAGTTTTCCTAATTCAACTTCCTCAGTTTCAGAATGTATACCTAGTACTTGACACAATCCCCATACTGGTTCCCTAACCTGTGGAGCGAGGGCTTTGTGGTGGAAAAGACCAAATTGGAGTCATCAGAGCTCTCTTTACCTGGGAAAATAATAAGTAAAAAATACTATCACATCTCTGGAAGGATTTCAAAGATCAATTGCACCAAAAGGGACTTGAAAAATCTAGAGGTGGTGATTCTCACCACATCTCCCTTTAATTCTCCTATTTGGCCCATGAATAAAATGGATGAATCTTGGAGAATTACAGTGTATAAAAAGCTTAATCAAGTTGTGAGTCCAACTGAGGTTGGTTTATCAGACGTGGTTTCCTTGCCTGTGCAGATTAAGACATTTCCTAACACGTTGTATGCAGCTGTTGACTTGGCCTATAAATTTTTCTGCAAACCTATACATAAGGCCCACCAAAAGCAATCTGCTTTCAGCTGTCAAGGACAGCAACAACACTGTCCTACCTCAGGGGTATATCAACTCTCAGCCCTGTGTCACAACTAAGTTGGGATATCTTTTACGAGGTATTACATAGGTTTATTTTATTAATGATACTTTGCTAATTGGACCAAATGAGCAACAGGTAGCCATCTTTCTGGACTTATTGGTAAAGTATTTGCATGTCAGAGGATGTGAAATAAATTCAGTTGAAATCCAAAAGGTCCTCTAGTTCAGTAAAATTTCTAAGAGTCCTGTGGCACGGGGCGTGCAGAGACATCCCTTGTGGGGTGAAGGACAAGTTGTTGCATTTGGCCTTTCTTCAATAGAGTGAAAAGACAACCTGCAGAGTAATGAAAATTACCTGCTTCTCTCTTGATATATGAATACTAATGTTAAAAATATAAAAATAACTCAAAATATTCTCTCCTAATAAAAGACCCAATTTAAAAAAATCAACTGAATAGACACTTCTCAAGTGAATAAGTACAAATAGCCAATAATTAGATGAAAAAAGACATTAGGGAAATGCAAATCAGCAACTCTGAGGTTGTATTTACCCTAGGCAGAAAAGCTCTCATTAAGAACACAAAAAGCAACAAATAGTGATGAAGTTTTGGGGAGAAACTAACCCTTCTAGATTTGTGGTGGGACTGTAAATTAGTGCGACCAATGTGAAAGACAGTATGGAGACACCTCAAAAAACTAAAAATAGAAATTCCATTTGAACCAGCTATATCTCTCCTTGATATATTCCTGGAAGAATTAAAGGTATCATACTATAATTATACATTTGCATCCATGCTTGTAGCAACACAATTCACAACAACTAAGCTCTGGAAACAGCCTTGATGCACATACAGAGGAGTGAATTAAAAATATAGCAGAATATTTTTCAGAATATTATTCAGCTATGAAGAAGAATAAAATGATTTTGGAGTATAACAGTTGGATCTTGAGGTATAATGTTAAGCAAAATGAGCCAGATACTGAAATTTAAATACTACATGGTCTCTGTTACATGTAAAAACTAAGATATAAATAAATGAAGGAATAAAATACAGAAAAGATAGCTAACAAGGAGACAAAATTTTATTTTTTATTTATTCATTTTTTTGCTCAAATTCTTCTATTGGTACATTTTAGGTATACAATACATTTACATTTATCATTGGGTGCTTTACCTGTACATGATGCATCTTGATTCTTATTTTTTCCCCATTACCTGTGCGCCCTTCACCCCTCCACCCTTCTCTATTTACATACTTTGTTTCCATTTGTTTTTCTTTTCTCATAATTTTTCCTTTCCATTCTTTCCTTTCCCCATCTCTTCCCACCACCACTACCCCTTTGGACCTTTTCCTATTTCAAAGTATCAATTATTAGTTATTAATCCTTTTAGTCCTTATTTACACTCTCAGTTTCTCACACTAGAGAAACTATTTGATATTTAGACATGTGTGTCTTATTTATTTCACTTAAGAGTATGTTCTCAATATGCATCCATTTAGCTATAAATGACTCTAGTTTCTCATTCTTTATGGCTGAGTAGTACTCCATTTTATAAAAAAAAACATCTTCTTTATCCACTTTCCAGTTGATGGGCACTTGGGCTGTTTCCAAGCTTTAGCTATTACAAACTGTGCTGCCATAAACATGGGTACACATATATCTCTGTGTTATGATTCTTTTAATTCTTTTGGGAAAATACTCCGCAGAGGCATAGCTGGGTCAAATGGGACCTCCAGTTCTAGTTCTTTGAGGTATCTCTGTACTTATTTCCACAGTGGTTGCACCAGTTTGCCACTCCCACCAACAATGGAGAAGGGTTCCTTTCTCTCCACACCCCCGCCAGCATTTGTTATTGGTTGATTTCTTGATAGCAGCCACTCTTTCTGGAGTGTGGTGGAATCTCAGTGTTGTTTTCATCTGCATCTCTTGAATGACCAGTGATGTTGAACATTTTTTTCAGAGACAAATTTTTTAGACATGGGAAAGGAGATCAGGTACAGGGAAAAGGAAGTAAAGGGATCCAAAATTACCAAAATATGTGAAATGAATGTACCATTTCTCCAAAACAAACATCACTATTATGTATTGCAAACTTAAGCTAATAAAAGACAAAATCCCATTCATCTAGATCCTGTGAATGTATGACCATATTTGGAAATAAGACCTTTGCAGATGAAATCAAATTACAAAGACATCATGCTAAAGGAGGACCATAAATTTAAAGACTGATGCAATTCTAAAAAGAGAAATATTAGGAACCTAGATGCAACAGTGGCAACAAGGCAGTGTAAGAACAGAGGCAGAGTTTGCAGTGATGTAGCTACAAGCCAAGGAGCACCAAGGACTGTTATCAACAGCAGAGATAAGAAAAAAAATGATAAGTTTCTTCCCTAAAGACAGAGGTCAGAGAAAAGGTGACCAAGCCAGCTTATCAGATATCTACTCTTCAAGACCAAATTAATAATTTTCTATTGTAGTAAACCATCAATTTTTTTCCTTAAATTCTTTTATTGGTACATTTTAGGTATACAATATGTTTACATTTATCATTGGGTACTTGTACCTGTACATGATGTATCTTGGTTCTTATTTTTCCCCCATTACCTGGGTCCCCTTCCCTATTTACATAGACTTCCTTTCCATTTTTTTTTCTTTTCTCATAATTTTTCCTTTCCCTTCTTTCCTTTCCCCATCCCCTCCCACCATCCCTACCCCTTTGGACCTTTTCTTAATTCAAAGTATCAATTATTCATTATTAATCCTTTTAATCCTTATTTACACTTTCAGTTTCTCACACTAGAGAAACTATTTGGTATTTACACACCCATTTTTTGATAATTTATTAAGGCAACCTTAAAAATCTAATATAGAATTTAAGTATGCCATTTTTTTGTTTTGGTTATTTATTTTTGTTATTTCTGCTTCACTTTTCCCTATCTTCCCTTGGTGAGTTGAACACCTAAATTAGAATTCTATTTTTATTTGTCTATAATGGTTTTGAGTATTTGTCTTTGTGTATCATTTTTGGTGATTATCCTCTATGTTTCATCATATGCACAAAATGTATCATATTTTATGGGAGCTAGAATTTGTGTCCCTTCCAAAATTGATGCTGAAATTTAATCACCATTGTAACAGTGTTAAGAGATAGGACTTTTAAGAGGTGATTAGGTAATGAGGTCTTTGCTCTCACGACTGGATTATGTCATTTTCAGGAGGAGTGGATTCGTTTCTGTACTGTGACAGTGGCTTTGTTATAAAGGTGAGGTCTCTCTTGCAAGCTCTCTCTCTCTCCTTTTTTGTGCTTTTTTTTCCCCCTGGGAGGCTTTCCATCATATTAGGTTTTAGAAAGAAGGACCTCACCAAAGGTTTTTAGAAGGACCTCTAAAACTTTGAGCCAAATAAACTATTGTGCATTATTTACCCCATGTATTCTTCTACTGTAATAGAAGGAAGTGGGCTAAGAAAACTGATGCCATATTTTTCCAGTTCAAATGAACTATAAAAACCTAACCTTCTTTGTCCCTTTACTCTGCCCTGTTTATAATTATTTCAAATATCCCCTTTCCATAAATTTAGAAGTAAATGTATGTATATCCCATGCTATATTTTTTACTTCAATTGTCAATACCATTTAAGAAACTCAATCCAGAAGGACAATCTATTTTATTTTCACTGTATTTTCTTGCTACGATATTGCTTTCTTTCTGATGTTCTTAGGGTATCTCTTTTATTATGTTCTTTCTACTTGGAGGTTTCCTTAGTTGTTTTTTAAGATAGGTCTCCTGTCAACAAATTCTGTTCACTTTCTTTTATCTGACAGTGCTTTAAATTTCTCTTCTTTCCTAAATGATATATTCGCAGGATATACAAGTCTGGTTCATAGCTCTTTTACTTCCAATCCTGAAGAATGTTGTGTTTCTTCTTTTTGACTTCCTAGTTCCTAATAAGAAATTCACTGTTACTCATACTGTTTTTCTATTTATAAGTAAAATACAATACTTGGTACTCATAATATTTTGCCTTCAATTATCGAGTTTCGGTATGATGTGCATTGGTATTTGTATGTTCGACCTATTCTTTTCCTGCTTGGGTGTATGTTCCAATTCTTGAAACTTTAGGTTTATGTCACTTAATAAATTCAGACTCTTTTCAATCATTTCTTTGAATACCTTTTCTACCTTCACTCTTTCTCATCTTTTCTAAACTCTGATTGCATGAATATTAACTACATCTTTGCTTACCTTCCAAAGTTTCTGAGTTTCCATTCATTTTTATTCAATCTACCTTTCCCAGATTTTTCAAGTTGGAAATTTTTTTTACTAACCAGTTCAAAGATCTTTTACTCTGTTCCTGCATTATGCTATTGTACCTATTCTTAGAGATTTTCAGTTACTATATCTTCCACTTGTAAAATTTCCACTAGGGTTTTAATATCTCCTATTTCCTGGCTGAAACTTCCATCTCTTTGCTGAAATTTTTCATTTTTTTAGTGTGTTTATAATTGTTCATTCAAGTTTTTCTTTTTATGGCTGTTTAAAACCTTTGTTATAATAACGATAATCATGATTTCTTTATCATCTGAGTGTTTGCATTTATTGGTGCCCTTATTCATTCAGTTTGAGATCATCTTGTGTCTTGATATGACTAGTAATTTTTCAATTAAAACTTGGACATTTTTAATATTTCATTATGAAGCACAGATCGAATTTAAACCTCCATGTATATCTAACTTCTTATATCAATGCTGAGAAAGTAGAAGATGGTGGGTTTGAAGTTAAGATCTCCCTCTTGGCTTTCACTGACACCCAAGGTGTGCAGTTTCCTCATAGATTTTGGGCATGAAAAGCTCTTCTTAGGCCTCCACTGATTGTACCCTGGTTGGCTGTGAGGGACAGCAGTGCCTCAACGCTACCTCTGAAGAGAGCATAGAAAGAGATACTCAGATTCATGTGACCAAAGTGTGACCTCTGTGTGTGCTGGGCTGGAGGAGGACTGGCTGCCCTCCAAGAGTATGCCCTTGAGGGAATAAACACCTTAATCTGAAATATTTCATACAAGGACTCTGCCCCAGCTCCCAGCCAGATCCCAGAGCAGAATCCTTCTTAAACACACTCTCTTTTTACACATTCATTTTTTTCTTATTATTGGTTAAGCTTGTAATAAAGCTATCTTTACTTTCACTTTCTTGTGGAATGGTGTGACTTTTGTTGCAGATTGAGCCTCAATCTAATTAAGTGGTGCACCCAAGTAGCTTAGTTTTAACCCTTGCTACTACAACCTCCCATATGTTTTCTAAGATTCGACGTGAGGCACCAGGCACAGGTGGAGAATGTTTTGTCTCTGTTGAGTGTCCTCTGACAACACTCCTGTGGGGATAGGGATGGCCACTTACTATTTGCAAGTGGGGAAAGAAACCCTGGCACCATACATGGTCTCCACTGATGTTATTGGGAGAGGAGTAGGAGCATGGAGTCGGGACTTACTCCCTTGATGAAGTTCCAGATTCTCACTGAATCTTCTCTGGCATTACCCCAACAAAAGACCTGAGGTGCCTGAGTTCAGCCTGGCAGAGGTAAAAGCCTAGGCCTCCTACCTGGTCTTTGCTGCTGTACATAGTGGAGGGACTAGAGTTTTGTTCTGTGGTACATAGATGGAGTCAGACAGGTATTATCTAAAAAGTTTTTATTTCCATAGACTTTCTTTTTGCTGGTCTTTTGGTTACAGCTAGAAGAATTGTGGTAGTGGGACTTCTAGTTTGCATCTGTTGGAATTTTAGGATGATTGGCTTCTTCAGCTCCTAGTGTGGAACATATGAGACAAAAAAAAAAAAAAAAAAAAAAAAACGGTGAACACACCATGGTGCTGTACTTTGAGTGTCAAGCTTACTAGCTGGTTTCCTTTATTCTCTACATCTTTTAGAATCTTTTGTTTTGTCAGTACATAAACCAAGATTTTTAGTTCCTCTTTCAAAAGGAATGCAAAAAATTACATCTACTCGTTTTCTTCTGATATGGAGCTTACACTTGACTTTTAAAGTACTTTCTATAAAGTTATTCATTAACTGTTTATTTTCCCTGTGGTTATGTCTTAAACGTACAAAGGCTTCAATTTTATAAAAATTTTGAGTTTTTATAACTGGAAATAAAGCATGTCAGCCTCTGGAACTCCACGTTCTCCATTCCCCAGTGAGAAATGGGGAGAAATATAAACTAAAATTAGTTTCACTGTGTTGCTGTAATTACTCCACTTATTACTTATTATCTTGCTTTGTGGTATTACATGCCTCTGAATTATAGAAGAGATTCAAAAGGAAGAAAAAAATAAGCTAATTAAACTTGAGCCTCTGAAAAGTAAAATAAAAAAATCAACAACTTGAAAACATAGACAAAATCAAAAATTTGAAATAAAACTGTGACATCCATAAAAATGTTTCTGGGAAAATTTTACATGACACTCAGACACACATTTGGCTTTGTGTTTCATTTAAGAAAGAGAAAAGTTGAATGTGTTGGCAAAATGTCTCAGATTCCAACAACTGCAGAAACTATAAATGGAACTTTAACTTTAGAAGCTTTCTAATAACCATTACTAATGTACCAAATAAGTTATTGTGTATCTTTCTCTTTGTTCTTATGTCCTTTTATCTCCTTTTTTTCTTTTTATACTCCCTCCCTTTCTTCCTTCCTTCAAACCTCTCTTCCTTTCCTCTTCCCCTCTTTTTTTCCTTCCAACCTCTGTTCCTTCCTCCTCTCTCACTCTCTCATCTTTCTATCTTTTCTTTCCTTCTCCCTCTTTTATTCATTTCTATCCCAATTTATATCTTTTATTACTATACATAAGTTAGAACTATCTTCTTGATGCTTGTATATCATACTAAAAATGTTTAGTGACCACTATTTTGTGTTCAAAAAGAATTTTCAGAGGAAACTTTTTAAATCTGTTCAATAATTATAACACTGAGAAATACATTTCTTTTATAATTCATTAAGTTTATTGGTACATTTTAGGTATATAATATAATCACATTCATCATTGGGAATTTGTGTTTGTACATTATATATCTTGGTTCTTGTTTCATCCCCATTCCCCTTCCCTCCCTTCCACCTCTCCACCCCTCCCTATTTCAGAGAAAAGAAGGAAAAAACAGAAAGAAATACATTTCTTAATAACATACTTTCTAATATTTGCTACTGGCTCTTTTTTGCTTTATGAATATGTTAAATTTCTATGTGGAAAATGAAATATGCTAATAAAGTTTTCGTGACTTTGACACTGATCCTCCAGTTTGTTTTGGCCTTGATGAAGTACAGTGAAGAACTGACACAAACATATTTTCTTTAGATAAATATTGCTACCTGAAGAGCTAGGAAATAATGCAAAACTAAGTGGAATTTTTTTGGTTTAATTTTTCTTATATATTTAATAGTTAAGGTTGAAAAACATCTCCACCATGGTTTCTTGTATTGTGGTATGGGTACTTGTTTACATCATACTTGTTAATTTGAATCTTTCTGTTGAATTGAAATGTTCTTGAAGAATATTTCAAAAGATTGAAGTTGTCATCTAGCTGCATAATATATAAATTCAATTTTAAGTAGACTATAGTACTTGCCTATACAGATCTGAAATCTTTTCCCACTGTTTGTGATGTTCTACCAATTTGTTTCAAACACTGCTGAGAATATTAAGCAACACAAGCCCCTCTAACAACAAAGGTGCTATTAAGGGCTGTTGCATCAATAATGAGCAAATGGAAACTCCCCAAATAGTCATAGATTAGATATTGTGCAGCAGTTTCAAAGCCCAATTACAGCCTATTGTGTCAGTAATGTGTGCGTTTAGGCCTCTTAATAGAACATATTGGCAAAATGACTATGAGATAGTGGAACTAGTTACCAAAGGGTAGATTCTCATTTCCTGGGTATATTTTTAGGAGAGAAAATAACTATCTGTTTGAAAATATTTAGGTTCATTCTTACTGGACTCAGAGGGTTACAAAATGTTGCCCCTAGTGAGTTTTTCTGGCCCTGTGTCATTAGAAAAAAATTATTAAACTGTTACCCAAATTTTTCTCAACCTCACTTCAGAGAAGCAGAGCTCAATTTGAAATATTCATGCCACATTCGTCTTAATTCACCTCCTAACCTGCAATGTGAAAAATGTTTGCACAGATATCCTCAACTTGCTGCTGTCATCTCCTAATTTGCAAGCCCTCTGTTTCAGACAAACAAAAATTTATATAAATGTATATAGTAAGAAAAAATTAGAGATAAAACATCTCTTATTTAGCATAAATAATACATTCCTGAAATCATCTTCAAAAATCAAATAATCTACATGGAAATATTAACTTGGAGGCTTTTTTCTCTTTTTCTTTTTTTAAAAATGGAAAATTTTACAATTGTATTTGAAACAAAATTTCCAATCAATTTCATAAAATACAGTGCATATTTATGTACATAACAAATTATCATATTAGATAGTAAATCCTTAAAGCATCACTTCTTAATCACAAATCTATTTTACTGATCTGTTTCTGTGTAGTAACATGTACAATTTACATGCTATTATATCAACAACACATTATGAGCATAGCAAAAAAGAACACGAGACATAAATTGAATATACAAATTAAAATTTATAGCAAAAAGAAGAAAAGGAAACTTCCAATAACGAACATTTTCTTATTTCTAAAATGAGAAAGAGAAGCTTGAAGAAATTCGAGGGAGGACAAAATAAGAGAATTTTGACTTTTTTTAATACTTGTTGCAAAAGGTGCTGCTACAGAAGATGTGGCTGGTAGTGACAGTTCAATCTCAGGTCCATCATGCAATTGAGAGGAACTATCAGTTTCCCCCTCATTTTAGTTCTGACCTAGGCACTCTTGAACAAGAAGAAATAAAAAATATTTATGCCAATGATTAATTCTTTGGAGTAAAAGAAGTAAAAAACTCATCTTTGCTTAAAAATGCTTAATGTCATCTTTTTTTGATTAAGTAGGTTAGTAGAACCCAACTAGTTTCAGATTTATATGAAAGAATAATGTTCACAAATGCATTTTCACAACCCTGTTTTTGACATTCATCCTTCTATGCACTTAAGTATAAACCTGATATGTTAGTAATTTTTTGGCAAGTTTTCTAAAAAATGGTATATTATGTTTTGGACACAAACAAAAAACATTGACATATTACTAATGGCAAAAGTAAACCAAAATTGAAGTAACCTCATATTGTATAATGTGTAAATTTTAAAACTTGTGATCTTTACTGAGAAATAATTAGTGGATTAATGGAAAAAAAATAGGGAAGGGAGAATATGTGTCCATGCTACTAAGAAAATTAAACTCACTTGGCACACTACTTTCTATAAAACCCTAAACATCCCCTCAAGTATGTTATTGGATAATATGTGCTTTTGTTTTTTCTGGATCTTTCTCAGGGATTTGTGGAAGATTTCCCTACCTAATGTTCCAGGGTGAATTTACCTTGTGTTTACAAAATAACTTGCTTTATCTCTCCCTGGCTTTTCTGCACTCCTCTCTCTAGACAAGAAGTATCATCCTGGAAAAATAAATGATTTCTCTGCCTTTAATAAGTTTTGGTGATAAATTATTAGAACTCAAAGCCAATGCAAAACCATGACCCCATTAAAGAATTATGTTTTTATTTTCAGCTTTATAACTTTTAAACTTCTAATTTGAAAAAGTCTATACTGATTATTATATATATGAATCTGTTTTCATAATATTCCTGAAATATTTTCAAATTCTATTCATGTTTACTGTGGAGATAAAAACAGAATTAAAGATAAATAAGAAAATTTCATCAAAACTACTAGAAAACAAATAAATGTTTTAAAATTAACTTTTCTTTCTATAAACCACAAATGGAAACAATAAAATAAAAACACTAAAATCAAAAATACTGAAAGATTCAGTTTTTTTTTTTTAGAAAATAAGGGTCTCTATTAAGTGAAGACTGGCCTTGGATTCACTATGTAATACAGGCTGACTTTAAACTCACCATGATACTTCGAGCTCAGGCTCAGGAGTGCTAGGATTACAGGTGTGCACCACCTTGCCTACCCAGGAACGTTGAGATATTTTCCATTGATTCCTTAAGAAAGCGTCTCCATTCTACCAGTTTGTATCAATTTATGTATGTATAAAGAAAAGATTTATTGCATAGTACATATTTATTTATTGGCATAAGATTTTGTGTATATATATGTATACACATTTGTGCATTCACTTTAATATATCTTTCAAAATATACTTTTTTCAGAACTATTGTTTTAAAACTGTTAAGCCATAGCTACTTCTTCCAAAGGAATTGTTCTATAAGAGATTCATGCCTTCTTATAAAACAACAGACAATTCTTGAACAATAAATCATACTAATCAAGATAAATATTTTACAAATTAAAAATGCTAGTGAGAACTCTAACAAGTAAAATTCTCACTTAATCTTTTTTATGCTTTTTAAAATATCAATTTCATTTACATTATGCATAGGCCAGATTAAAATCAGGTTGACTAAGGCTGAATATGCAAACTTTTAATCATGCCCTTCTTAAGAAATATTCTTCAGAATATTCTTAAGAAATAAATATTCTTATGAAATATTCTGAAGAATATTACAGCCTTGAAAAGAAGTGAGACTAGGAATACTTGTTACCAAAAATCCTTTCAGTTAATTATTATCCAGCCATAATCAATATCTGATTTGAGACAATAGCCTAACCCACATGGATCTTCAAACTAGTAGGAAAAAAAGAAGCTTTACACAAAAGTATTGACGCAGCAAAATGCAGCAAGTATGGAAAAAACCTGTGTGTATTCAGTTGTGGTCTGAAACAAGCCCGAGTCACATGCCATTCATTATGTAGCCAGTAGCTCCTGGCTATCTATCCTATTTCATCTCATTGTGTTTGATTTTAAAAATAATAAAATAAAGGCATTTTGGCTGCCCTAAGTTGCCTTGCAATCTTTCACAAAAACAAATATGAAAATAAACAGTTATGATACAATATAATTGCTATACTGAAGATGTTGAGATACAGGAAAAGAAGTGTTTTGAAGGAAATGCGTAATTTGACTGAGAAAGTCTAGAATGGCTTCATTTAGGAGAGAAAATTAGAAGCATTATAAGATGAATAATATTACGTCCAGTGGTAATTGACTGTGGGAAGGGCATTCCAATAAGAGGAAGCAATTTGTGGAAAGGCTGGATAGAGCAAGCGAGTGTGGCATTTCAGGGAAGTCAAGTAATTTGCTGGTTACCGAACTATAATGTAGACAGGGAAATGACAGGATATGGGGCTGAACAGGTGGCAGGGTCAGATCATATCAAATGCAAAACATACTGCTTGGTGACTTGCACAAAGATATAATAACCACACAGTATTTCCATATAGGCACGCAAGGGAGTCTATGCTTTAATTATCGATATCAGCATATCAGATAGCAGTTGAACTAATGGGTAGGATATCTGAATTAGAGGAAAGGAAATACATGAAGTCCTGTGTTGGACAGCAAAATGTGTAGACCAAAGGGAAAGCTAGAATAGGCAATTTCTAGAGCAAGTATATCAATTGAGAATGAAAATTCTCACAGGCAATCCTGGAAGGAGTAAATTTAAAGTACACAATCATTAGCAGTGCCAAAGGCCAGAGAGGTCAAGTAAAATGAGGATTTGGCAATTGGCAGGTCATTGCTTATCTTGACAAGAGAAATTCAATAGAGTAGAAATATTGTCAGAAATATTTACAAATCTGTAGGCAAAAAGCAATTTCAAAGTCATGTTTCCGAATTTTAAGAACAAAGACATGACAAAAAGGAAAGCCTTTGTGAATGTTAAGTTTGATTTTGCCTATCAATGTTGAAAAGAAAAGAGACTCACAATTCATACTATGGAGAAGAATCTATGATAAAATTTTGAGCCTTTACCAGACCAAACAAAAGGAGAAATACTACAAACAAGTATATGGAGCAGGTGCTTTGTGGAAAAGAAAATCTGGTGGAACAGAATCAATATTTAGAAACTAGTACATCACTAAGAGTTTGGATAGAACCTTGAATGTTCATTTAGGGCATGAAAGAAACAAAGCCTTTTTCCAGGCTTTCCAGCTCTGTTACAGAAATATAACTTCATTTGGGCATGCAAAATGATGTTACTAACACTAAAATTAATTTCAATTAAATGAAAAATGAATGCATTAATGTATTCTACACATTTAAAAAAAGTGTTTTTGAGGTAGAAAATAGACTGATAACTAGAAAGAGGACAAAATATCAATTAACTTCCTTTCTCCCTTTGTTCCTTCTTTCCTTTCTTCCATCTTTCCTTCATTCCTTACTACTTCCTTGGTGTCATCTTGTTTGAATCTTGAATGTCCCCCAAAGGCCCACATGCTAGCAGCTTACATAAGCCTCTGGTACTACTTGGTTATGGCTGAGCCCTTAGGAGTTGGGGCCCAGTAGAAGTACTTTAAACCATTAGAGGCATGCCCTCTAAAGGTATATTGGAACCCTGGGCCCTTTTTCACTCTTTGCTTCCCACCATCAAATGGTGAGCGTTTTTGTTTTATCACATGCTTGCCGCCATAATATTCTGTCTCACCATAAGTTCACAAGCAAAGGATCCAACTGACCATGGATTGTAACCTCTCATATCATTAGCCAAAATAAAACTTTATTCCTTTAAGCTGATTTGTCTCAAATGCTTTGTGACGGCGATAAGAATCTGATTCACACAGTTTCTTTCATTTTATATTGGAGGTCCATTTCTATTAGCATGACTTCATGTGCTTTAAATAGATTTACAAAAGGAATGGATTCCTCTTAGTAATAAGAAAAAGATAAAACTAGGTAGAAATTCAACCACTTGAAAATTGGGTGATATAACATGAAAGCCAAAGGGATTCAGGGAACAGCAACAACAACAAAAGATATAGCTCTAATTAGCCAGATATAACATAAACGGCCTCAATAATTTCAAAGTAAAGCACCTGCCTCTAAGAATTACAGGATTAGGTAAAATTCAGGCTATTTTTAAGGATATGTGGGCTTATTACTTCACATCCACGTATGTAGGAGGTCTGAAGAACTAGAAAGTTCACTGATTGAAGAAGCAGAGGTGTGAATCACAGCAAATTATTTAACTGTCCTAATTCTAATCTTGTTGAAAAAAATTAAATGATGGTCAGAAAGAGACAATTAGTAGACAATAAAACTTGAAATGTAGTAGGATAATAGAGTCAGGCTAAGAATTTTAGACTTTTAAGGTATGTGGAAGGGAGGCAGGATATGAGTGAGCAAAGATGTTTGATTAGAAAAATGTTGTGATACAATGTTAATAATGAAGTATGTATGTCTTTGTGTGTGTGAATGAGGAAAGAGCAGTGGTCTTTTATTAGATGATAGATTACATAAAGATTATCTGAATATGGATTATAGGGAGGTAGCTCGCTTAAGGATCTGAGCTAGAAATAAGAACTGCCTGAGTAAGGCAGTCCAGAGAAAAACGATTTTAAGAGGGCTTAGATATTGACTAGATGAGGTGTATCAGAGAGAGTAAAATGTCTGGTACTTTTTCACAATTCTTACAATAAGATTATGTGAATACTGGTTGTTAAAGTATACAAGAACAAATTTTAAATTGAATTTAATTTTTGACACACTGAAAATAATGTGAATCTACACCTAAAATATTAACTAAAGATATTTTAAAATATCTCATACATTATTAACATACTTAAAAGCTTTTAGTTGTTGTTTAAAGCATTAAGATACACACAAAAAATAAATTTAGTTTTTTGAAAATATTAACACGTAATTTCTCTAAAGACAGCAACAATGGAAGTCAGACTAAACTAACATGAAATTGCACTATTTGTGCATCACTTGGACTGTTTTGCTATTTCTTCTTTTATTTGCCTTCCCTTTTAATTTATTCTACCCAAAATATTTCAAAAATATTTTCACAGAGCTATTTCACTTTGAAAGAGAAAAAAGTATAAGTGGGCACACTTAACGCTGGTAGTCATATTTTAAAATGCCGCTTTTTAAATTAAGTTTATTGGAGTTAATTCACTTGAATTTGAAATGGAAAAAAAGATTTCCCAGAAAACATACCACATCCCTACCCCCAGCTTAAGCAGAGCTTAGCAAATTGTTAAATTGCTTGGATAAAATAGAGAATATGATATCATTATTTCTCAGCAATTCAAAAATAATTTTTGCAGTTACAATTTTTGCACCACTATGCTGAACTTTATAATCTAAACATTGGGAAATAGGATGTGTGACTGTGTTTTAATTAGTCTGTTGACAATTGATACTACAGAGAAAGCCAGAAATGATTTCAAGGAGAGATAAAGCAAAGTAGATGTCTTGATGTTTGTTTGTTGTTTTTTTTTTAAACTTGTGCTATTATAATAGCCTAAAGAAAATCACATTTCACTTTCCTGGTCTATCAGGAGAACTCATTTATAGAATAATATTTTAATGTGTCCACAACTTATTCAGAATACCCAGTATACTGAAGAGTTCAAGATAACATGGAGCCATTATAGCTGTACCTTTTCTTCTATTGGCATATTAAATGGATTTAAGGTTTCCTTATATTTATCGAATTTTTGCTAGACCTAGGGGGGGAAGAGTGTTCTCCAGAACTTATAGAGATGCTATACACTCATCAAAAGCCCCAAGTAGATCTAACACATAAAACTGAAAAATCGAATGCAATTGAGAGGCTTTTATGCTTCATTTTTAATGTTTTGAAGATTCTTTTATAACAACTGTATTTTTATTTTATAAATATTAGAATATTGCAGAAATGCAAACCTAGATGGGAATCAGACATTTCTTTAGAGCTGTATGTAGGCTTTTAGTAACACAACCCTCAATCTCCTTTTAGATCCCAGGCAAGATATAAAAGCAGCAGCTGCAGATATACCTTACATATCACACTAAGGACAAATTTCAAAGAAATGTATAGTATAAATATACAAATAATAATATCATGAGTAATAATAATAAAAAGAACTATAAAAAATAATGCATTTCAGTTCATCTAGATCAAGGAAACTACTTCTATTAAGTATCATTGGAAATGTGCAGGCAATGAAAGAAAAAAGGTAAAATTCATTACATGAGAAAAGACAGCAGTAAACCAATTAAAAAGAAAAACAATTATAAATTGGAAAGTGTATATGCAATTTTATCACAGACAAAAGGATAATATTTCCCTTTTAAAGAGCTTCGATAGTTTTTGTATGAAATAATCAAAATCTTAAACTACAAATCTTGGAAACCAGTTCAAAGGATTTTAAGTAAAAAGACAAAAGTTTATAAGTTCAGAAAAAGATTATTCTCACTCAAAATAGGATGTGTATAAATTAAAACTAAAATATTATATTTAACCTATTACATTGACAAGACTTTAAAGTCGTAACAGACTCCATTGTGCGTGTGAAGAAATCATGCGCTCTTCTTTCCTGGAATATAACTTGATTATGCACAATGGCACTCACAGTGACATTATCAGTAACAACAAAAGTCAGAAATCATCCATAATGAGACAAGAGTGAGGTCAGAAAAAGGGAAAAATGATTCTTCTAGGTGACAGTTCCAGGGTTTACTACACCTTTGTGATGTTTGATATATTTCATAGTGGATACATTATAAATACAATGACAAAATATTCTGGAAACAAAATATTTGTCCTGTTTCTTTTTAATTAAACTATGCTAGGAATCTAATGGATATTTTGTCTTTCTAACGTTCTGCCATTTTCCCTGCTTCTCGGATCAGTGGGATAGACAAAACCTGCTTAAGCCATCTATTCTTTTAAGTGCGTATGAATGTGGCTTCATAGAAATTGGACTGGACCATTTTATAAGATTATTTCACTCTTCTCACAAAAGGAAACATGAAAAAAATATTCAGAGAATATTAAGTCCCTGTTTATTCATTCAGAGTGATGTGTGAGACAGGACAGAGAACTAAACTAGATATTCTGGGATTTTTTTTTTTTCCATGGCATAACAAAATTTCAAAAATTGAAACAATAAAAATACCCTCAAGAATAACTCATATTATCACCAAGTTCTCAAAGTATTACATCAATTGTCATTGCACATTATTATAGATATACAAAGATTTTAAGCAAATCTATATTAATTGTAATATAAACCTTATGTCCCACTTTCAAATAAAATCTCTAATAATCACTTTGGAGGATTATTTCTAGCAAATCCAAATAAAAGAGATGAAAGGAAGATTCTAACTGAATTTACAAAAGAAATTCTACTGTTTAAACTATTTTTTAATATTCTTTATTAAATAAAATCATTTGCAGCAGTCACACCATTATCTTTGAATACATATAACAATTTAAAATTTCTATGTACATTTCTATGTAATATGCTTTATAAGTATCTCCTCATATATCTTTCTAACTGTGAAGTGATATTAAGTAAAAATTATAATTTTATTTAAAATATAACTTTGGAACATATGTAATTCTCCAAAATATGATTTATTTACATTTCAAGGAAAACTGTAATATTTAGAGGCATTAAAGACCCTAAAACAGTACCTTGTTTTAAAAAACTAATAAAGCACAGAGCAAATGTAATTAACTATTAAATTCATAGGAAATTAGACTAAAGCATGATTCCTAGTCTAAAAAGTAAAAGTCTATGAAGCCAGAAATGATTTTTTTAAAATATATCTTTACTTGTATATACAATTAAGAAAATTCTATTTTTGTGAAATTTTCTGTCATTTCTGCTGAATAATTGATAAGAAGTCAAACATGTCAATTTAAACATATCAATTTGAAGTGAAGGAAATTATTTTCCATTATACAGAGCCATAAGAATGAAAGAATATGTTAATCTATTATTTTTATGCACCATTTTGGGAAATTCATTAGATCCTATAAATAGAAGTGAATATCCCCAAACTGGAGAAAATAGGTGACATTTAAGGCTTGTCTTTTGGCTTCATAAAAGTTTGTAGTAACAGGCTTTTGCACAAAAGTTTACTAATTTATCAGTTAAGACATTATTCTCAAGTCATTCATATTTCAATCTGTGCAAAAATCAGAAGTGCTTTTCTGGTCCTCCATAGTTCAACAAAAAATGTGGATTAGCATATAAATAATGAGTATTTCTTGTAGAACTTAAATTGTAACATATGTATAACATGCTTACCTTATAATACTCCCAGATGGAATTGCTATAACCCATTCTATGGTGGCTAAGAGTGGTCACATGACTAGGCAAAAAACACAGGATTAGAAGTCACTTTCAGTCACAAGCCTACAAGTGTCTGAGCTTTTAGCCATCAGCAAGATGACACTCGTAGATGACAGTAGTAGTGTTTGTACTTGACAAGACAAAAATAAGTTATGTACAGATTCCATTCTCTGCAAACCTAGAACAAGGGAGCGCACAAGCCATCTAACATTCCCAACTTTCTTTACCTTACTGAGGCTCCATTTCCTCACCTGTTAAATAGAATTAAGAGTATAACAAGATTGTAACAATGTATGTGGAATATCTGCCAAACAGTAGGCACACAAAAAATTAAATTTGCTTCTATTCTATAAATCCATAAACAGAGATATATTTGGAACTAAGGAGAGAATTGAATTTTTAAAGACAAGTTAATCTTTCAAATTCAGTGATGTTGATTTATTAACAAATAAGTTTCAGTTTGAAGAATAAAATAGTTCACATTCTTAATAAAAATTCTGAAAAATCACTACTGCACAAAAAATCACTCATAACAAAATTACTTTAATGACTGGTGGTGAACGTGCTCTTGAATGTTGGATTTGAGAATAGCAAAGTGCTTTATTCTAAAAAGGACCATTTGTTCTGCATTTGACAAAAGCCATGAACATTTCATTCTGTTTTACCTTTAAATGTGTATTACTGTCTTTGTGATTTGACAATGTCAAGTAAAATGTCACACCAATCAAAAAAGCCCATTCATACTCAATAGGTAGAGTACATAACAGAATGTACCTTTGACTGATTTATAGCTTGAAAATCCCACATAAACCGTGTTGATATTTCCATTTTTACCAAGTATCAGCACAAGATACTTTGCAACTGTTGTTTAAGCAAAACACAACTGTTCATTGCTATAAAAAAAACATTGCAAGTAACAGAATGTTGGTTTAAAAAACTATTTACTGAAAATGGGTATCTTAACAGCAGTATGTTTTAACCTTTAACTTTGGAACCTTTTATGTTTATTAATCATCAAAACATAGAAGTGTAGTTGGAATTTGTTGAAACTGAGGGTTAAAATTTAGAACTTTTTGAGCAATATTTACTAACTCTATTTTTATGACTGAAAGTAATAATTAGTATGTGAACTTCTGAAGTATAGACCCTAAATGCTCTTCCTTTGTCAGAGCCCTGTTAGGATATTCTTCTGAACATCTTATTCTGAATATCTTGATGTTGCTTATTCTCATATGAATGTTAATATGGCCAGAACGTTTAATTACATAGCATCTTTTTTGTAAGGAAGTACTTCAAAAGAGAGGGCATATTTTAAAATATTTTACAGCTATAATGTTGCTTTACAGTCATGAAAATAGATTTAAAACATCCAGAACTGTATGGCAAGAAATGGGCCTGATTCTCTCTATTTTGGATTACTGTGGTAACAATCACACCTATTTCTCTTTCTTTGCATTAGAATTACTTTCTGTGTGTGTGTGTGTGCATGTGCATGTGTGTTTGTGTGTGTGTGCACGTGTGTGTGTATTTTGCTGATCAGGACAAGAATTCAATGCATTACCTTTGATTTCTGGGGAACTTAGACAGATTTGTGGAATGTATTTGTGCACCGAAGCATATCAAGTCAGGCATAAAAAATAGTACATTTCCAAAACTCAAAATCATTTAGTAATCTCTCTTACATCCCATCTCCTTATCAAGAAGAAACACCCCACAACCATGGCTAAAGCTTCAAAGCCTGTCATTTAAAACAAATCTCTAGGCAATCCCTTGTTTTTAATATCAGAAGCTTATTACATATACTTTAAATATAGACACTAATATGGAAATTTTTATTTCAAAAACCAAATGTTTATATGCACATACAGAACTGAAGCAGGGCTATTAAACATTGTCAGTTTTTTATTGCAGTCTTTACAACTCTTATGTCTTTTAACAAAAATAATCTGGTAAATCTGACAAACAGGAGTGTTAAACTAAAGGTCAGACTAACACCTGAGAAGGTATAGCAGTGAATTTGGTGGGGCAAACTGATTAAACTAAGTCAGCTTAATTTAAAGCAGCAGGAGCAACAGATGCTCTTGGCTTTGTTTATTTTCCCTTGTTACCAGATGGAAAAGGAGAAATAAATACTAGGACAGAAAGGAAAGCTGCTGAATCTTGTTTCTACTTTATCTTAGCTTGCTGAAGATTTCAATATGCAAAGTGTATCAGTGATCTAAGCAAATTGATGTGTTTCTGAGTAGATGTTTCACCTTCATTGACCATCTCTGTCTGAGAAACGGAGAGGGGAGTAGGAATTTACCTACACAAACACCCTAATTTTCTGATTGTTTCATGCAAAATGAGGTAATTGTAATGCTTTCTTTTTTCTGGAAAGTCATAGAGCAGCTATACAGTCATGCATTCCCATACTGGACTCTACGATGTGTGTAGAGAAGGATTCTATATTTTTATCCTTCTATTTTGAGCAATTTACATTACATGGTACATAAAACACCCTCAGTAAATGCTTGGATTCAACATGGAATCAATCCTATTCTTCCAATATTATTAAAGAACTATTAAGTACCTATCTCATGACTATCATTATCAAGCTTCAACCTCAGAAGAATCCTTTTATGCCCTTCTTTTTAAAATATCACTCCTGATGTCATATAATCTACGTGCCGTTCAGTAATTTTGAACGCAGTAACTATTCAAAGAGAAGCTGGTGTATGTCAGGAAGTTTTAGGCATTAGAGATACAGTATAAAGAAAACATTTTGAAAAAGCCAGAACTAATGTCGTAAATCTTATATTAACAACAACAAACAAAAGAAATGACTGAAAAAATATATATTGGATTCTAAACAACAGCCTAAGTTAAAGAATAATTGATAATTCTTTACTGAGAAATGTAAAAGAAGGACATAAAGAAAGCTTTAGCATTTGGGGAGATAATAAGATCAAATGCAAAGTGATATGTAGGAGAATTGCCTGTTACATTACTTCTCTATTAGGGAAGTTATTACAGGATTAAAAAACTAGGGACAGCCATCAGAGATAGGAAAGAATGGGAAACTATCTATCTTCAGGTTCTCTACTATGTCCTGTCTTATTACACAGTGCTTTCCCAAGGAGGTGGTGAGGGTGGTAGGGTGATTCAATCTCACTCACAGTAATTCTGGGTTATTTGACCCCTTGAAGCAACTGTTTGGTAAGCCAAATGTGATGGTTTATGGTATGGAGATTCTTTGGGTTTGATAATGGTTGTAACAACCAGAATCTCTGTGGATCATATTGGATGCACTTAAGCACAAATGTAAACACTTTGTAAAGACAACACAACTCACGCAGTGGGGGGCAGGGCACGTAACTCAAATTAGAAGGATTCATTCCCTGGTATATAACAGTCACCAGGAGAGACAAGTCTCTAAGCTAATGCAATTACTTGGGGGATTGTTTGTCCTCTCTTTCTTTATGGTAAACATATATATCATCAGAAGGAAAGCAAAAACATGATGTGAGTAGAAAGACTAAGTGATCTCCTGTCTTTGGTTTCCTTCCTCTGGGATGTTAGGTAACCACTAGTTCCTATAGCTTCTCCTTCAGTTACTGAAAAATCCTTACTAGCCCAATTTATTTAAACTGTTTTATGTTGGGATTCTGTCATTTGCAACTGAAATAAATTCTGCTTAATGCCCCATGTATTATTTTCTTCATTTTTCAGGAAAGAAAAATGACATTATTTGCTCAGCATCATTGATTTAGTTCTTATTTTGACTAAATCATAGCAGCCACTCTGATATGTTTGCCATTGATAGCAATCAATTATTACATATTTAATGAAAATTATGGCATACTAAAATACATGAGGACACTAAGTTATATTGAATATAAATTAATCTGACAGAAAGTAACTTCCTATATTCTAGAGTTTCAGGCTGATCACTGTGAACACAAATATAAATTGTACTCTGCTCTAGACATTTTTAGGAATTTGCAATAAGTATTTTAATCAACCTGTTCATCATTTATTTCCCATGGGAGAAATGGGACATAATGGTGACTGTAATCTACTATAGCTGAGATCTGTTTGCATACATGGTTATTTTAATCTTTCTCATCTCTTCCAACAACTACGTTATCCCTCCTCTTCAGATACTGAAACTGGCCTTCAGAGCAGTTAGGGAGTTTTCTGTCAAGCTAGTGTTTTTGAGAACAGGTAGAACTGGGTTCTAGGTATTTCTGACCCTAGAACCCTTATCCAATACACCATGATACAAAATAACAAACTTTTATGCTACTAAAAGGTTTGAAGAAATGATAATTTTATGAAATTCAGTGTAGATTTGGCAAGCAAACCAAATAGTTATATATAAAGTATAAACATATATACTAAATAACATCTCTCTGGTAGATATCACTTGAAAAAAACATGGAGTAAACTGGAATAAACTAGTTAATAGTTTATCCTAGTAAGCATTCAACAAACTAAATATTTCAAATTCTGTTTTAAAGGACTTTTCTCAAATTTATATATGCCACATATATGCCATTTATACTTTTGCTGAAAGCAAAAAAAAGAAGAAATTGATATTTTAATCATATATCAATGCAAAGCTAATGAATTAACATACACCAGAAGGTCTCCTTTCTTTTCTGCAGCATCTAATTACTCTAAATATATTAGTGCATAAATTAGCATAATTGTTACACATATTGCTTAATGCTCTTAAACACCCATAGAAAAGTTGTATACACTATTCTATATCATTCAATGCATTGACTATTTCAATCCATTGAACATGAAATTAAAGTATTTATAAGTATGTGAGATACATGCATACATATATTCAAGTGTTAGAAATACACTACTGTGAAAAATTTGAATATGAAAATTAGTTTTAATAAACACTGCAAGGGCTTTTATCCTGGGTTTGCGTCTTCGGATATTTTAACTCCTTTATCTCCTTAAAAGTCTCATAGAACACTTTATTCAAACCTTCTTCATCTATATTTAATGATTGTATTTTGGTTTACAGGAAAGCATCAAACAGGAAGGGAGAAAAATTATATGTAAAAAATATACAACCAAAAGAAATTTTTAAGCAAGCACAAGTTTGCTTGCAGAAATATCTTAAGAATGAGGGAGGGAAGGAAGGAAGAAAGGAAACCAAAACATAAGAAAGAGCTTTATGGTACATACTAATAAAATTTAAGGAAAACCTATTCTCTCATACTAGTTCAATCATCAAATTAGTACTGAAAGTTTTGTCACATACTTAGGGATTCTAGATGTTTGTAAACAAATTCAGCTACTTACCTTCAACAATATCTAGTTTAATAGTTTAAGATTTCATTACAGAAAATAGAGATGTGTGGAATTTAACAAAAACAAATAATATTGTAGAATATTAAATTACCTTTATAATAAAGAAGTTTATTCACATATATAAGTAGATTTGCATAACAATTGTTATGCATTAAAATGAATTTCAATACCAAAAGTACCACCCAATATTATTGAGATAATCCAATACCAATAACAATTTGTATACCATTGGAGTAATTGTAGGATGGGGTGGAAAGGGGCAGTGCCAGAGCCTCTATGGCCCTATGCCCTCCAGACTTTCTCTCTCTGTGATCATTTTCCACAGAGTCTGTTTAGACTTCTTCTTTGTATTACTTGTGCCTTAACTGTGGTGTCATCAAGGATCATACTGAGTATTATGACATCTGTGCTCTGATGCAATCCTGTAATGGTTGTACCTGAAACAAATATGAATGAAACACATTTGGACTACTGTAGAATCCTCTAGAAGGGCAAGGGTAGTGATTTATTCAAAAGATGCAAGGGTGAAAATTTGGGCAGGAATTGCTGCTGTTCTTCTAACCCATAGGACCAAGGGGCTGGAGCCAGCCTTGGGAAAGCAGTGGACAACTAAGGCACTCCTGTGTCTCCCCATATATTTATCTTCACATTCTCTCACTGCTTTGGTAGTCTTCCTCTATTTTCCATGTTCATTATGAAAATACACAAACCCTGAAATGAATGACTAATTTTATATAGATTTACAACCAATGCTGCTGCTTAATAAACACTGGCTGACCTCCACACATGTTATTTCTATTTCCCAAGAGAAACTGCATCCATGCATAGCGCTACACATTTGACAAACATCAGCCTCGTCTCATGTTCCCCACAAAATTTCACTTGCGGAATTATGCAACTGAGTGTATTTTGACTTTTAAGCACTTCAGCTCTTTCATTTTAAAGAACACATTTCTACCAATCTTGTCCTTATACAAAAGAAAAAATTCATGGTATCAGTGCTGAAAAGATTATGATAGCCCATTTTCTGGTTTTATAAGGAATTTCAATCAGGAAAAACTTAATTTCTTGTATTCGGCTCGATCAAAACAAAGGCAAGAAAACACTAAGACCCAGTTTTTTCAAGTTTTAATCCATTGTTACAGTTGCTCACTACACTAGAAAATAGTCCCTCTGATCTTACAATTTAATGAAGGTAGAAAAAATTGAATTTCCTGACTTCACCCAAACCAATTAATCAGCCAGCAAATTAAAGTCAGCTGTGGGTTGAAACACTTAGCTACAGTTTGGGCTCATGACCATCAGTTATATTATTGACAAAGAAAATCAGATTTATGGATAGCAGCAGGGCATTCAGACATTTTTAGAAATGAGTATGATTCTTCATATTATTTTCCTCAGGTTGCCTACTGTGGATTCACCCTCACAAATTATTACTGAAAAAATAGTGTCAGTGTTGCCATTAAAAATCCAATTACCACCAGGTTTTAACAATTTAATTTTGCAGCAGTAATACTACAAAATCTACTACATCAAGGGAAAGTCCTTGTCTAAACTATAATAACACTTATCAGATAGTCTCTTATGAAGTAAATATATGGTCACTCTTACGCCAAATAGTAAAACAAAAGCAGACACACAAAACTTAACATTTCAATTTTTATCCTTAAAATGTTCATTTTAAGCCCATGATGATGCTATGATATTCAAAGGCTCAAAATTATGTGCTTGAAGACTATTTTTATTTTTTTCTGAATTAGTTGTCTAACTCTCCAGTGGTGGTCATATAGGGTTTGCTTAACACTTCAAATTTAATGACACTAATAATATCTAAAAACCTTTTATAACAAAAATGCAGTATTTTATAAACTTTATTCATAACCAAATGAATTTGAAGAGGAATTCAGGTCTCTCTGACTTATACATTACATGATTACACCTTTGGTAGTCTTGAAGCTCAATAACCTGAATATGCATCATTGGTAAAACAAAAAAACCTCTAGAATTAGTTAACCATAGTGGAGATTTTTAATGTCTAATTCTGCATCTTTGTAAGTTTACTAGGCAGGTTGAACACCTTCTCTCACTCTTTCCTAGATGCTGTAATGTCGTTTCTAGACAGAAAATCTAATAAAATCATAATACAAAAAGACAGAAAGAGGGCTGGGGATTTAGCTCAGTGGTTCCACCGCCTGCCTCACAAGCACAAGGTCCTGAGTTAGATCCCTGGTACCAAAAAAAAAAAAAAGATAAAGAAAAAGAGAGAAAGATAAATTAGAAACTCAAACAAAGAGCTCCTATTTCATTACCTCTGAATCTTAAAATGAATTATGTTCTTTGTCCCTCTCATTCACCCCTTTTTTATGGCTTCTCTCAGATATTTATTGCACAATACAGTATACATGTGTTTTATTTTTTAAACACTATTAAAATACTTTTTAAAAGAAATATAAAATGTAAAATCTAATATTTAAAATAATTTTAGACATATCAGTGATCAGGAACCATCGTTGGTCACTTGTTTATGATATTTCAGGAATGAATGACTATCCACAGTTCTGAACAACAAAATAGAAACGTTTATACTTCTCTACATTAATCTACATAGAAAACAGTCTTCCACTACTAAGGATCTAAAACATAACTCTAGTTGCTTAACTACAATGGCTAGAGAAATAAATTAATCAAAATTAGAGAACGTATCTAATTCTGAAAAATTAATATAACTGTAATAAATCATTGCAATATTTGCACAAGTTTTAGTTTTTTATGTAATCTATTTACAAAAATAAACCAGATGCTCATACTTAATATAATCACCAGGTACAGAATGAATGTTTGTGCCCTCCAAAATGTTGAAATGCAATGCCATGTACACTTTTGAAGCCTTGGGAGGTGATGATGGCATTTTCATGTGCAGGATTTGTCCCCTTATTAAACAGTCACCAGAGAGTACCACCATCCCTTTTGCCATGTGTGGACATAGTAAGAAGAGGGCCATCTATACACAAAGGCCCTTGTCAGACATGAAATTGGCTGGTGTTTTGTTCTTGGGCTTCCCATCAGCCAGACTGTGTGAAACAGTGTTCTCTTTGTCATAATCCCCCCAGTAGATAGCATTTCAGTACAGCAGGCTAACAGACTAATATGCCTGCTATATAACCAGATGATGATATCTTGAATACAACAGAACACAGTAGTCTATGAAGACCTATTAATTTACTGAAAAGCTAAACTACTCTGATCTTGGACACTGTGAGCTTTCTGTCATAAAGACACAAGGCCTATTTTTGGAACTTATAGTGAATATTATTGTGGTTTGTTAGTAAGAACAAATGTACAGGAATATGTCCTTTATGTAAAAAGGACAAGGCTGTATGTGTGTTGTGTATGCATTACTTTCTTATTTTAGTTACCTGAAAAATCTCAAAAATATATTCTGAGCTGTGCTAAAAATTACAGTTTCAAAGAGCATAAGAAATAGGTTTTAAAAATTGTATTATTCACACTGAAATCCGTGGGACCAATCGTCAGTGTCCCATCAGTTGATTTCACAATGCCACTGTGGATGTCTGGCTTGTCTAGTCAGAACTTTCTTTAGCTTTTGAAAAATTCTGTCTTATTTTATTTTTATTTAATCTACCCTTAATCTAGCCTATGTTCCCCCCAAACAACCACACTGTTTAAATTGCATTTATCTTATTTTTTGAAATTATCTGGAATACATTTCCATCCTATTCTTTCTTCCTTTTTTTTTTCAGTAATTTTAATCAATTGTAGTGAATATAGTAGTATGTTAATTAGAACTCTGTAATGAATACTGTAGTGTTCCACCCAGAACCCAGAACTCAACTCCAAATTCTGGGGACATTAACTTCTGATTGTTTCATCTCTGCTCCTCACTGAGAATTGTCCATGGCAACAGGCATTACCCTGGATCAGAAGTTCCTCGCAGCCAATAATAATTTGAGGCAAAGAAACCAAAATTCGGATCCTGGGTTTCAATAGTTACAAAGAAAATGGAATTATCCCAGGTCCAGAATTCTGTATACTAACAAAATATTTTCACTTGCAGCTATACTGAAGATAAAATTCTCCTTCTGCCAGGTTCAAGGTTCTCTTTCATATAGTTGTGTCACATGAGACCACTCCCCCAAAGAATCTTCATGCAGCTCTGTTTGCATTATATCCAACCTAAGACACACATCACAGAATTGTATAAAGTATACAGAGTTTAGATAAGGAATACTTTATTAAAAGTAGCAATTTTGCCCTACCTTCCATATAGAACATTAGTAAATCAAGCTTGATTGTTTTGACTTCTGTCAATGACAGTTCTAATGTTAGAGCTGAGCCCCAAGCCAGGAAAGTCTTTTGCCCCATTCCTTTTAAGACTAAACACAAATCCTGTTTTTCCTATATCTTATGGAATGGGAAAGCCCATCTTTGGTACCCATCATTAAGAGGAGCCTGACCAGGGGAGACTACTCTAAATCCTCCTAGGGATGGCATAGCATCCCTTAGCAGTTCTAAACTGCTTTGTTTTGTTTTGTTTTGCTTTGTTTTACAATTCCAAATATATAGTACACTATATTCTTAGAAAAGAAAAAAAGGACAGGAGTACTTGCTCAGGTGCTACCTATTACTG
The DNA here is from genome assembly GCF_053883595.1 of Heterocephalus glaber. Lineage (NCBI taxonomy): Eukaryota > Metazoa > Chordata > Mammalia > Rodentia > Bathyergidae > Heterocephalus > Heterocephalus glaber. The sequence goes on along the minus strand of NW_028258406.1, from coordinate 5,293,118 downwards.
TTTGGCCCTGTAAAAATATAGCCAATGTAGGGGCTGGGGATTTAGCTCAGTGGTTCTGCCACCTGCCTTGCAAGCGGGAAGTCCCAAGTTCAATCCCCAGTACCCAAAAAATAAAAAAATAGAAAAAAAAAAATATATATATATAGCCAATGTAATAGATGTCTTTAGGCATTGCCGTAAAAATCAGCACAATTTCTTTGAAAGGTAGAAATGGAAAGAAATTACGAACATTTCCTAGCAACCACTACTCTTTATAAAGTATATTACATAGTCATTTACATATAGAAACTGATACATTTTAGCTACCATTATTTTTATTGCTAAGGCAGCCTCCTAGCCACATTATAAACACTTTTAGAAAAGAACCATGCCTTTCAACTTTATTTCCCAGCTTCAGTAATAGTCTATACCATACTGTAGGTGTTTAACAAGTTGCCTTAATAAATTATTGAATAAATAACACAATTTGATAAAAAGTATTTTTATCCAAGTAAGTAGTATATTTTGGAAAAGAGACTAAAATTTAACTCATTTGTACACTGTTAAGGATTTCCAGATAGTGTCGCAAACTCTACCGATTAAAATACAATCCAATTCTTATTTTTCCCCATTCCCCTGCCCTCTCTTTATATATCATGTAAAGAAAAAAATTCCCAGTGATGAATGTCATCATATTGTATATCTAAAATGTACCAATAAACTTAATGAGTAAAATAAATAAATAAATAGAAAACAAATGTAATGCTCTTGGAGAACAGTGTAATGTCTCAATGTATTTGTATATTGTATAGTACTAAAACAAGGGCATTTACCAATTGAAATTCCAACAATATACTTCACAGAACTAGAGAAAACAATCAAAAAATTCATTTGGAACCATAAGAGACCTAAAATAGCTAAAGCAATTCTAAGCAACAGAGACATGGCTGGGGGTATCAAAATCCCCAACTTGAAACTATACTACAAAGCTGCTGTTAAAAAATCAGCATGGTACTGGCAAAGGAACAGACCTGAGGATCAGTGGAATAGAGTAGAAAACGCAGAAACAACTCCAGACATGCTCAGCCACCTCATCTTCAACAAAGGAGCCAAACACCCTCATTGGAGGAAAGATAGCCTATTTAATAAATGGTGTTGGAAAAGCTGAATTTCAATCTGCCGAAGATTGAAACTAGACCCATACCTATCACCATGCACTAAACTAAGATCAAAGTGGATTAAAGATCTAAATATTAAGGCAGAAACACTAAACTTGCTGAAAGATAAGTTAGGGAGAACTCTTGAAGACATTGGCATAGGAAAAGATTTCATAACCAAAACCTCAGGAGCATGGGAACTAGCAGAAAGAATCAACAACTGGAATCTCATCTTATTAAAAATCTTCTGCACTGCAAAAGAAACCAACAACAGAGCTAACAGACAACCTACAATATAGGAAAAAAATTTTAGCAGCTGTACCTCAAAGGACTACTATCTAAAATATATAAAGAACTGAAAAAAATCAGACCCCCCCCAAATTCAAAGATCCAATTCAAAAATGGGCATCTGAAATGAACAGACATTTTTCAGACAAAGAAGTAAAAGCAGCAAACAAATATATGAAAAATGTTCCACATCACTCATCATTCGAGAGATGCAGATGAAAACAATACTGAGATTCCACCTCATCCCACAAAGAATGGCTGCTAGCAAGAAATCAACAAATAACAAATGCTGGCAAGGTTGTGGGGGAGAAAGGAACCCTTCTCCATTGTTGGTGGGAGTGCAGACTGGTCCAACCACTGTGGAAGTCAGTATGGAGATACCGCAAAGAACTAGGACTAGAGGTCTCATTTGACCCTGCTATTCCCCTGCTGGGTATCTTCCCTAAAGAATTAAAAGAATCATACCACAGTGATATATGTGAACCCATGTTAATAGTGGCACAGTTTGTAATAGCTAAAGCTTGGAAGTAGCCCAAGTGAGCATCAACTGGAAACAGGATAAAGAAGATGTGGTTTTTTTATAAAATGGAGTACTACTCAGACATAAAGAATGAAAAACTAGAGTCATTTATAGCTAAATGGATGCATATCAAGGCCATACTCTTAAGTGAAATAAATAGGACACAGTTATGTAAATACCGAATAGTTTCTCTAGTGTGAGAAACTGATAGTGTAAACAAGGGTTAAAATGATTAAAATGAATAATTGATAATTTGAAATAGGAGAAAAGGTCCAAAGACAAAGGAGTGAAGGGAGGGGAAGGGGAAAGGAAAAGAGGGAAAGGAAAAACTATGAGAAAAGAAAAAAAAAAGGAAATGAAATCTATGTAAATAGGGAAGAGTGGAGGGGGTGAAGGGTGCACAGGTAATGGGGAAAAAAATAAGAACCAAGATATATCATGTACAGGTACAAACACCCAATGATAAATGTAAACTAATTGTATACCTAAAATGTACCAAGAAAAGAACTATAAAAAAAAACAAGGGCATTTAGCATAAAAAACAAAATACAATCCCATTGGCGGTAAATATAACCATTTATCTATATGTTGATAAGAATATTAATTAGAAGATTTATCAAATGTATTCTTAAAGGTAAGCTAAACTACTACACATATATACATATACAAAAACCTGATATAAATGACTAAATATATTGTACATCCTTTAAATGGCACCTATGATGGCCTTCAACAGGCAGCCATATAATGATTCTCTTGAAACATATACATGTCTATCTAAAACTAAATCATGCTATTTCTTTTTATTGTTCATAATGGATCATCTCTCAAGACACATGCCAAACTTAACAGAATGGATATTTCCTTTTTAAACAAATAGAACATGTGCTTATCACCAATATTAGAAAATCTTGTGTTCTCAAATTTCTCAAATATTACTATATATTTTTAAACATCCTGTAATGTAATTCTTCCAATTCTAGAAACATGAAAGCATTTAAATTCTGAACTGCTTTCTGTTTGATGCACTTGGTAACTGTAGTGCTCTGCTGATAGTCCTTCAAATCCCTTAATGATTTTCATTCACATTTCCTCGCAATGTGCTTTCAAAAGCCAGCTCCTGCAGTCCTTTAAAATAGTCTTGTCATTAGATTGCTGCGTCTAGATTTGAAAGTGTCTGAGAAGGGAAGTCATAGCCACCTGAGGCAATCACTAACCGATGAATGATAGTACAAAGTTATAAATATTCTCATGTCATTGATCTTGAACAGGTCTACCCTGAAGCATCAGCTATAACGTCTGTGGGATTAGACCAAATTATTTTACAAAAAATGGGCTTGATGTCACACCCTTACCTGGTCTTCCCCCATCATGGTTTTAATTATGTTGTTCAAAGAAAATATTTTGAAGTCCGAATAACCCATTAGTTCAGAAGGCAGCCTTGCATAGAATAAAGTTTTTACAAAGGTAAACAGGGCAAATGCAATTAAGGTGAGCCCCAGAACATTATGACTGGTCCTTATAAAAAAGAGGAATTTTGGGGTCAGGGATTTAGCTCAGTGTTTCTGGTGCCTGCCTTGCAAGTGCAAGGTCCTGAGTTTGATCCCTGGTGCCAAAAAAAGAAAGGAATTTGTACACAGACACATGAGAAGACTAAGGACACAATAGGGTAATGCATATATAAGTCAAAGATTATCAGCAAACCACTGGAAGCTATGAGGAATATATGGAACATGCCTCTCTTCATAACCCTCAGAAGGAACCAATTCTACCAATATCTCCATCTCAGTTTTCTTTTGTCTAAGACTAAGACAGTGAATGTCTATGGTTTAAGCCACCCAGTCTGCAGCACCTTAATACGGCAGCCATAGGAAATTTTACACTTCCTTCCAAGTAAAACATCTGTATTCTCTCCCACAAGAACCATAAGATTTCCTAATGAGTAATTTTTTTGTAAGAAGCCAGTTGTTAGTATCTTTTGCTGGGAAATCCAACCTAAGACAATTCCTAACTTACAACTAGTATTCTCAATGTGTGAAAAAAATATTACTTCTTTTTTTTTTTTTTTTTGGTACTGGGGATTGAACTCGGGACCTCGTGCTTGTGAGGCAGGCGTTGGAACCACTGAGCTAAATCCCCAGCCAGAAAAATATATTCTTAGGAGAGAATTGAAGACCAGTCTTCATACTGATCTAAGCAAAATTATTCCCAAATTGAGCATTTACCCTTCATTCTGTCCTTCCTAGAAAATTGCACCTTTCTCTCTAACAGATGGTGATTGCCTGGTTAACTTATACTCTTTTTTTTTTTGGTACCGGGGACTGAACTCGGGTCCTTGTGCTTGCGCAGCATGCTCTTGTTATAACTGCTTATTCTAACACTTCTTTGTTAATTCAACTTCTTATTTATGAATTTAACTTTACTAATTCTACTCTTAGAATTTCTTGGTTTCCTTTTGCATTTTCCTTGGATTTGTGCCCTTCCTTTCAACTTTAGAAAGTGCCTTTAAACTTAATTTTATTGTGGATTTTCCCAAACTGTCATAGAGAATCCATTTGCTGCTTCCTACTTTTCTTCTGCGTTGCACTTTTACAGAAATGTATCATCGGAATTTATTTCAGAACCTTTCAACACTCTTGTCACATGTAACTTTAGAGTTACATATGAGTTCATAGAGTCACATTTACCTTCTTCAGCTTTCTTAGAGTTAAAGTTAAGTCTTTGAATCTGCTGAGCAATTCTGTCCTTTACATTCCTAAATTTCAAATAGGCACAACCACTTTAAAGAAAAGGTTTCCATCACTCTCATACCCAAGCTAATTTTCTTCCCTCATCTGAATAACATCCATCAAATGCTTATTTGCTTCCTTGTGTAAAATAAAATTGTCAACAGGTAAATAATAGATTTATTAGATTCCATCATTTTAGCAGAATTAGATTTCTAACTGATATTTGCAGAGTTCAACTCCTGCATTATTTCTGTATATATGATTTTGTGTTAATTTGGAAATTGCTTATGAATTCTTATCTATTTTCACATTATATGCATGACTAAGACAAACTATTAACCAACAACAGTATTATTCTGTCTTATTTTTCTTGCTACTCATAGTTTATCTAATTTGCTTTATAAATTATGTACACAAAAATGAAATATAAAATTATAAATGTTCTCAATATTTCATTTTTGAATAAAATATAAAAATCAATATTAGCTTGGATTTTCATAATGAAATACCATAGACTAGTTGGTTTAAACAACAGAAATTTATTTTTTCACAAGCTAGAAGTTCATGATCAAAGTACCAGCATGATTAGGTTCTGGTGAGGCCTCTCAGCTTGTATATGGCAACCTTGTCGCATGAAGAGCAAGAAAAAAACAAGCCTTCTGATGTGTCTTTCTTGGAGGTATTAGGGCTTACTCATATAAATTTGGGGGATCAAAAACATTCAGTCTGTAACAACATCCATGCTCTTTCCTCATTTCTCTTCAAGTCATGGAAATACCCATTATTATAGCTGGAAAAGTTTCTGCCTGAAAAGTCATATACTAGAACTTAAAAACCAAAAGTGATGGTATTAAGTGGAGATTTTAGAAGTTGACTAACTCGTGAGGGCTGTACCTACATGAATGGGATTTGATCCTTATGAAAGAGATAAAGAGAATTAGTTATGTCTCTTTCCCCTTCCTCCCTCCACCAGAAGAGTACCCAACAGGACAGTAGCATCTTAGGAGACACATGACTCTCACTAGACACTAACCCTGCCAATTTCTTGCTCTTGGACTTCCAGTTTCAAATAGTGTGAGAAATAAATTTCTGTCCTTCAAAAATATTCAGTCATAGATACTTTATTATAGTACTATGAATAAACTAAGACACAAATTGGTTCTGAGGGTGCTGTTGATATCTATGAATGCCTATTGTGTTCAAATCTCAAGTTATTTAATATAGGATGTAAACTTTAGCATAGTATAACAAACATGTATATGACCTAAGTCATAATATAGTTCAAAATCCTCATATTTCTTATTTATTTCTATCAATTACTAGTTAGTTATCCAATTTGATCTTTTCTATACATGCATCTATATTCCTATTTGTATGTAAGATATTAGGAAAGTGTTGCATTTTAAATATTTTTCTTCTTTTATATGTGTACTATTTAATTTTTTTTACATTGACAAGTTTGCCAAAAAATCTGTCTCCCTCATTTTTGTGTGTTCCACCCAATTCTTGCCATAGATCTCTATTTTGTCATCATAAAGCTACATACTAGAGAATTGGTATTCTTTTACATGAATAAAATGGTCAGCTTCCATGTCCTCATTCTTTTCCAAAGTTTTGACTGTTAGTCTAAAGACACAATTACTCCACAGGTCTTCCTACAATATTGAATTTGTTTTGCTTTGCTTTTATCCTTGGTCTTCAAAGACAATAGAGATACATGAAGTTTACCCCACCAAATTGCTTGTTTTAGGCATAAACTAGCATAACTGGTTAACCGTGAATATTGTCATTGTATCAATTACATCTCAGATTTATGTCTCTAAGGTCTTAGATATATATATAACCTCATATTTTCCCCATTTTATGAAGAAATAGCATCAACTTAATTAGTTTATTGTCTTTTCTTTCCAATAAAATTATAAGCTCATTCAAAGTGTATCTAGTAAATCTTTTAAGATATATTAAGTACTTTAATAATTACATTCATGTATGCATATAAAAATTATATTAATTCAATGTGCTATAAAATCAAGTTTCTTGTTTGCAATGATATATATTTGAGATGTAATCTTTCAGATAATGAATGACAAACTGTCATTCACCACAGTTCTTTGAAAAAAGCCATCACTCAATAAAAATTAGCTATTGATGTTCATAATTTTGCCTAATAAAATTAATAATTATTTAAGAACAAGTTTATTTCTAAGACTAATTATTAATATTTACTCTTCCTGTTTTGTGATTAGATATTAAACACTGATTAAGAGAATTTTATGAAGAGTAACTGAAGATTTGACTCAGTATTTTGGGGATCCTTAAAGTGGCTGAGCAAAGGAAGGGATATGCTTACAGAGGTAATTCAGACAGACAGAGATTGAAAGCAGACAGTTTATAGAGGACTTCACATTTAAGTGTGGATCTCTTTCTACTGCAAACATCAACATGCCATGTGAAAGTGACAATGCTTGAATAATTTTGAATTCATAATGCAATATCATATTTCAACTAATCCACCATGGCTGGACACATAAACACCGCCCTCTTTGAGGATTCTGGGTACTGCTTAGACTTGCTGAATGTTTTAGCAAATGCTTGAATGCTTCTACAGTGCTTGAACCAAAAAATGTCACCATGATTTCCAAGGGAGTTCTTCGTAATTAGGAATGACTATAAATGATGGATTTTTATGTCAGCTTAAAATTTCCCAGCTTTGTCAGTTCAAGTCATGTCCTTAATGGAGCTTTAATTTTCCAGTTTTATTACTATTATTATTATTATTATTATTATTTAATATAGTCAGTGTACAGATTAAACGAAAACTACTTGCAGTGGAAGTATTTCCAACCAATATTTTAGATTTACTTGACTAAGAAAAAGGTATGCCCATCAATTATAATGCATTTCTCAGTTTTTTTTAGATGACTTTGATAACTTGAATTTAATCTATGTAAACATAGTCTCTCCTATTGCCAGGAATAAATTGAGGATATCAATGGGAAACTGACATCAGTTTCTCCCTGTAATATATTGAGTCATGCTGATAAATGTGGATTAAAAAATTTAAACTGACTAAGCAACATTATAGAAGGTGGAATACAGAAGAATTATAATTATTATAAATCAACATTACATTTTCAGATTTTTATGACTATATATGATATTTTTGTATAAATTGTCAATTACATTAACATATTTTAGATTCACATTTGAATATGTTAAAAGGCTGATAAATATCTCTAAAAGAGAAAATAAAGAGATAAAATAAGGTAATAATTCCAAGATAAAATTTTTAACACTTGCCTGATCATTGTGGATGAACATGTAAAGTACATAGCTAGTAATACACATATATATATATATATATACATGTATATGCTTCATATAATTACAAGCCATGTCCTATAACTGAGAAGAAAATTTCTTCTTTTAAGAATTATTGTACAAGCAAAGGACCCAAGTTCGATCCCTGGTACCAAAAAAAAAAAGAATTATTGTATATCATTAAAATCAGTAGCTTCATTTTCCTCAAACCAGAAAAAAATGCAAAGTTAAAATCATAAAACCCAGTGTGAGAATTTCCTTTGAAATGATGTAATTATCTATCACCACCCAAAAGATAAAAACTCAGAGCTTCATGTGTTTTAGCAAACTACCCAAAGTCTCAGAGCTAGTTTGAAGTGGAATCAAACTGTAGCACCTGCCTTTCTCTCTATTTCTCTTCACTCCTAAGACCATATTTCTCTCCCTATAGAATGCTGCCTTCCCAAGACCCTCATGTGTTGGCCAAATAAGTGTCACATACCAATTTAGATACACATTCCTTAATTTTGTGCAAATATATAATAAAAATTTTGAAAACAGTGGAGGTCCTTAATTTAACAAATATTCATCTGTACCTACAAAGTTCTAGGTGCTGGATATCAGTGAAAGAAGTGCACGTTCTTTTTGTGGTCTTGCATTCTTTGCTAAGTGCTTTAATAGAGGTGACTCAATATTATCATTAAAGTGAAATTAGTACTGTTAGTACCTTTTTACAGAAAAATGTATAACTAAAAAATGGTCTTCAGTTGCCTAATATCATACAGCTCATAAGAGGTAGACCTTGAATTCATCCTTTCTCAAACATTTGCCTGAGCCTTCCAAAGTTCAGTGCAATTTGAATCACTGCTGTTCTGCACTGGAGCTGTAGATTTTTTCTAGCTGAAACAAAACAATAAAATTAACATATCCTTGTCCTCTCTTCAGTGTTTTTACATCAAAGTGATTATAGATTCAAGCATGCCTATAAGCCCTGGAAACGTAATCCAATTCTTGGTTGCTTCCTCCATATTACTACTTTATTTCTCATTCCTGACTTCACAGCTAACACATAAAGATAAGAGGTACATTCCTAGATGGTCCAAAACTTAATCAACAAAAGTGATTGAGCTCCATCTTCATGTCACTGCAGTGGGCAAAAACAAGTTTCTGGACAGAATCATATCTTTACTTTAGTTAACTCTTCCACATTCTCTTCTCAAAGTACAGAGTCCTGACTAAAATCTTGATTGCTGCTAATAGTGATACTACTAAACTGCTGCTGCTCTTACTTCTATGTTTTCTACCATTTCTATTTTATAACAAAGTCCTCTTTGTTCTTGGTCATATCTTTATTTCAGAAGAGGTACCAATATTTCTAACAAAATGACATTAATCTTATGCAAATTAAGGGATGTTTTGATGACTCCTGAGTCCCAACCATTGTATCATTATTTGTAAATGCCAATACTCATTCTCCAACCTCAACCTCACTTACTGGAAGAACATCCAGATTATCATAGCCTTTGGGTTCCATGACTTGTTTTGCCTGACTTCCTCAAATTTTGAGGAACTCATGCCTCCTCAGAAGCCCAAAACTTTAAGATCTAGGATCTGACATTTTCAGGACCAACCAGATTTTATGACTATGCTCTTTGTCTGCTCTCCACCAGATGCTTTTCTGAGTGCTCACTTTGACAAGATAACAGTGGTGGTAGATCTCCAGCTGTGACATGGATGCACTGGTCACTCCTTGGTTTCTATAGATTCAGTCCACTACTTTTTCTTGGTGGTGATAACTTTTCTTTACCTCTTGGCAAGAAATCATCCTGTTCACAAGGGCCTAAGAGCAGGATTAGCTTTACTTGTTTTCTTGTTGCTTTGTCTGAAACCCTTTTTATTTTTTGTCAACTAAATTGACCCACTACTCACATCATGCCACAATTAGTGTTTCATTCTTTACACCAGGATACAATGCCAGTTCATGAGAAATACTTTTCTGAAATCTGGCTACACCATATCCATGGATTTAACCTGAAGAAATTGAAGAAGAAAACAACTTATTTTTAACAAGTTCATTCAGTCAAATGTATTGATTACATTAAAAGGAGATCACAAAACTGAGTTTACTATATTTCACTCTCAAAGACAGCAAGCTAATTTTGATTAATTGTTATATTCCATGAGTCGTTCTTTAAAAATGGATTTGGTCTGATATCAACATTAAGTTCACTAATCAATCAATTTAAAAGAACCGATTTTATTATCCTCCTCTCATACTTTAATTATTATAATTATTATTGGTGTTGCTTTTAAAACCATTCTTTAATTTCCTCTTATGCCCTTTAAAATTCCAAGTATCTATTACAATAACTTGATTACCTCATGGGAAAACTCCTTTGTTTTGGCATAAATTTCTTCCTAGCCATAATTGCTGAACTTATTCAGAGCAATTACAAGCTTTGCACCCACTTTGAATTTAAATTCTTCTCAGAAACATTTGTTTTCTCCTTTTGAGTTTGTCCGGATCACTCACAATGACAGAAAAGACAAGTAAAATGAGTTGTGAGATTTGGACTTCTCTTCATCACTTATCAACATTCAATCACTAGCTTCAAGAAACATACCTATCCTTCCCTTCTTTCCTTGGTTACAAATTTAAAATCTCTTTCTCCTAAATTTCCCTCAGACTGCCTTGCAAAGCCTTCTGTCTTGATATGTCACTAGCTTAGTACATCTTCACTGGCCTGATCTTATCTCGCAGTCTATGTTGGCTATAGGCCCCTCCTTACAATTGCCCTGCAGGGCCTTTTTTGATCTGACAATTTTCTAATTGTGAAATCTGACACAAGACTTGCACAAGTGCAAAAAAATGTCAGATATTTTTAAGGTAAATTATGAATACAGAGCTATAGTTGAAGAGGACTGCTTAATTATATAAAATAGCCCAGAATAACACTGACCCACCTAAATGTTATCATTAGAAGTGATGATGTAGGGAAGTAGTGAGAAGAATGGAGAATAGTAGAGAACAGAAGGAATATGACTTTTATAAAAGACATGTAGATGGAAGAAGTATAAAAATGTTTAAAAAGTTATGATATATGTGTATATATCCATATATTTATATAAACTGTAATATATCAATTTAGTGAATTCCTTGAAAAATAGATCTTTATTAACCAAGAAAAATTATCTTGTTTCAAATTACCCAAGTTTCCGTAGTCATTTTTAAACAGAGACAGTTTCATTGTCTTGCAATATTAAATGCTATTAAATGAAATATGTTTCTATCACTTTCCTATTACTGCTAAACTGCTCCTTTTTTCACACAAATAAACTTAAGGATAAAATTTTTTATCCTTTATGTTATAAGTTTTGCCTTAACTATCCATGGTAATGTATTCTAAAATCATTAGAGAAGATATTTTGGTAGACACTGGAAACATTTTCATTTCATCCCATAAATATATAACTATATCTACAAGTAAATATTTTATGCATGTTATATTTTATGCATGTTATATTTTATCCATGAATATAAATCAATGGATTATAAATAAAATATCTAAGCACATGATGAGACCATATACTTAGATTTGCTTGTATATTTTATATTTCTTCCTAGTTTACTATCAGTCATTACTGCTGAATATATATAGTAAGCTAAAGATTTATCAGTTTTCTTCTAGGTTGTTTTTTTTTATTTTAATATTTAGCAGTCAGCTAAAAATACTGATATTGTCTAAAATTTGAGGTATTTTTCTTTTTTGAGAAACCCAGAAATGATTATTTGTGTAAATTCTGAAAATGTGAACTCCAAATTTTCTTGAGTTTTGGAAGCACTTATACATAGTTAAACTGTGCCTAATGCTGTTATGGCTTTTGGTTTGTCATAGAAAATAACTCTGTTGCTTTTGCCTAAGGTGCATATTTTTATTAGCTTGCCTATCACTGACTTCTAGTTCAGAGTTGCAAGCAAAAGCGTTGCTGGGTTTGAGAACATTGAAATTGCAATTGAGTCATTTCACTGATTAGGTATTAGAAAGCTATCATTCCTAAAATCAAAATTCACTTTTCAGTAAGTTTACCAGGAGACTAGGACTTCAGGTTCCATTAGAAATCATAACTCCTAGGAGGGATGTTTATCCCTATAAGCATTTTGTTCTATTATTGTTTGTTTTTTAAACAATTGTTGAGAATTTAGATTCTCTGTCCTTCCTTACAGGCATTTCCTGAATACAAGTATAATCTATTTCTGTGGTATTTCTGATTGTATATGGAGAAATACTGGGCTGCACATAGCCCCTGTTCAGTCTGAATGGATATGCACTGTAAGAATAGTGTAAATTTGATTGCCATTTGAGGAGATAGGTTCAGTTGTATCTCCTATATCTAAGTGTCCATATGACTCTGATGTTGTTTATGTATGTGAATAAAGAGTGGAGATAAGAGTGCATGTGAAAAATAGAAAAAACTTATGGAAAGTTAGGAGCAGAGATTAAACAATTCAATAGTCATCATCACTGGGGACCTCATGTCATTTTGCCAGTTTACCATCATTTTTCTTTAGGAAAGCTGTTGTTGACACCAACTTTGTTATCACCAGATTCTCTTCTCCATCAGATCCTAGCAGAGCTCAGAATCATTTCCAAAATCTCTCCCTTCCCAAGGAGCCCTGCTGCCTCTACCTTCTTGATGTGGGGATCAGGAAAAACAACAACAACAACAAAAAAAAAAAACTTTTTTCTCCCCAAACTCTTACTAAACTGAAACTTTTGGGAAATGTGGCTAAACCAGATGACCATGAAGATATTTACCTTACTATGATTTTTAAAATTCTTTCTTCTTCTTAGGTTTAAGTCTATGCACCCTGTGGTGAAAAGAATCAAGCTCATTATGTTGTTTATACCAGGTACCTATAAAAAGTAGGAATTTCTAAATTCCACACCCAACACTTAGCTGCTTTTCTATTCTTTACTACTGTGAGGAAAATTGGATTTGAATGAACAGGATAAATATAAGACCAATCGCCTTAACCAGTGGTTGAAAAATTCAATAACCTGCATCCATCATACGCATTATAAATATATACTGATTCAAAATAATATGAAATAAAGGAAAACATAATCATTGAACCTATACTAATATCTACATCTTTGCAACTTAATCCCTACATCATTGGTGAATTTATTTTTTTTATAATTATAACTCTATATGTTCACTGAAGTATTTTCAATGCCTTTTACTTTTTGGGACATTTTTAAAAATGTAACTACTAACATACAAGCATTTAACATCTGACTATTGATTGAGGCTATTAATAAGAAAAGTAAATGCAATAGATAACTGGTATAACTATAAAATCAGATTCTATTTTTAAAACAGAACTTAAGCTATTTTAAATAAATTCAAGTTTGAAAATCCAACAAGTTACATCTCAGAGTACTAACAGATGGTGAATTTCATTTATTTCTTATTACAGGAACAGAGACTTCTCTTCCTGTATGAGAATAATCTTTCTTCTCACATTTAAGGTTTTATAGATCCAATCTTTGTCTAAATTATTTTTTCAATGTGTAAAATTACTCCAGATGCTTTATTTTAACTACAACAAAAAATCATTTCTGATACCTTATCCATGTGGTTACAATCTGTTTCCCTTGTACAATTATTAAGCATTTAGTCTGACTTTTCTTTGATAACACCATTGAAACTGATTCATTAAACTGCACTAATGTCTTTTCATTGCCAAGAGTAAGGGATAGGGATATGCTTCAACCTTAATCTGACCTAATCTCTCTATGGTATTTGAAATTGAAGTCATTTTCATTTTCACACTATCATCTATCCTGTGTATCATCTATCCTATTTAGCTGTCATAATTTTTCCTGAGATTTCCATACCTTTTTCAGAGTTTTTCTATGACTATATATAGTAAGGTTTTGTTTTGGCTCTAAGATTTATCTATTAGATTTTTCTTCCTTCTACTGTTTTCTTTCCATATTTGGCTATTTGACTTTAAACTTTAATTAAATGAGCTCATTTAGTTCATGACGTGATCCACCTATACCCAGAAAACTTCTCACTTGCATTTGGACATTGCATTTCTTTTCCCTTGGTGGTGATATCTATGTATTGATATTTAAGAGGAACCTCATGCATAGGCTCTAAAATAATCTCATAGCCCCATAACACCTGTTCTGCCTTCTTGATGAATACTCCTTCTGTTATTCTGATGGTCTTGTTCATGACAGATGATCCATTAAATTCACTTTCCATTCCTCATCTTTAAAGAATTAAAATTCAGCTTCCTTTGCTCTAAGGTGTAACCATAGAGTTGAGCTCTAATATAATCGTAGAAGAAGTGTATTCTAACATGTTCCATTTCTACACATGCTCCCAGACACTTCTTATACATGCTTCTTCATTCTAATTTTTTCCAGCTTGTTGAAACTTTGAAACAGTCTTAATTATTATAAATTAAAAGTTAGGAAATCTCTGTCAGTTTAAGGATGTGAAATGTCTATCTTGAGCAGAGCTGTCCCACATAACTGCGTTTTATGACGAAGGAACAACTTAGAAGCCATAGTCATTTTAGTAAATTTATTAATTTTGAATACCCCTAAAAAAGTAATACTTAGGTCAAAAATTGAATCTCATAATATATATCTGCTTTGATGTTTTCTTAACATAAACACGTACATACACACACATACACAAGACCATGCATATGTGAATACACACATAGGGCTCTGCACCACGTAGGCTTCTAATTTTTTTCTATAGATTTTTACCATCATCAACCTCAAATTTCCTCTTTCCTTACTTAATCAGTGTCAGTATATTCTTAATGGCATCCCAGAATGCAGCCTCATCTCTGCAGAGTCCCTGTCTTTCCTCAATGCTGTATTCAAAATAGTATTCCTTAAATAGATGCTTAATTATTTAGTTAGCCTACTTAAAATATTTCAAATATTGTAACTTCAGCTCTCCAGTGTGTATGAATCAAAACTGATTTGTCCATTAATGCATAGTTTAAAATATAAATAAGAATAATCCCTAATTTCAAGAAATTTATGTTCTGTTGTGGGAAATAGTAAAATAAAAATAACTTTAAAAGAAGAGACTCTTTGCCAGTTGCATATAGGATAAAATACAATCCTCTTGGCATGATATGAGATGACTTAGTGAATTTCTTGAAGTTATTAAACAGATGTTTTGGAAGCATTTAGAAGAGAAGGAAGATCTTCTTTTTTTGATAAAGTTGCTAGATTTACAAATTAGGTGAATTTTATTGACAAACTTTATTGATTTCAGCAAGGCATATCTGTCCTCAGTAGAATTTTTTCATTGGGATTTTTGAAAGAAATGGAAAAATATTAATTGATATTAGAATATCAATTGATACTTGATAAATGAATATCTTCATAAGTTTGTTTCCAAGTTCTTCACATCTGATCCTATTAAAAATGTTAGCAAAGTGCTTGAAATCACAAAAGCTAGGCTAAAAATATTTAAATAAATCTGATTAAAACAATTTTATTTAGTAGGTTTCATTTCACATCAGTGGAAGAGAGTGCAATTTAAATATAGTTGGACTTCAGTGAGGTTTGTGGAAAAAGTACTACCTGTCAAGAAATACTAGAAACATGGTTTTGCTATGTTACCCAGGCTGGCCATCAACTTGTGATCCTCCTGCCTCCTGCCTGTAGCTAGATTCCAGGTATATGCCACCACACTCAGAAAATATTGTGAAGTTAAAATAACTAGTAGCAATGATAAAAATCCTTTTCAACTGTTAAAAAAATTGGAGAGGTAGAAAATGAAGTGTAAATCATTTTAAATTAAGAATACATTATTCTTTTTGTTTTGTTTTTCTGAGAGTTCTAAGTTGCCCATGGTGTGATCCTCTTACCTTAGTTTCCTGAGTCATTATGATTAGAGGCATGCAGACCATTCTTTATTTTTTTGCACTTTATTAAATTCTTTCATTGGTATATTGTAAGTATACAACACAATTACATTTCTCATTGGGAATTGTACCTTTACATAATGCATCTTGGTTCTTATTTTTTCCCCATTCCGAGCCCTCCCTTCACCCCCTCCACCCTTCCCTATTTACAAAGACTTTATTTCCATTTTGTCCATTTCTCATCATTTTTCCTTTCCCTTCTTTCCTTTCCCCTGCCTCTCCCACTACCCCTACCCCTTTGGACCTTTTCTTCCTATTTTGCATTATCAATTATTCATTCTAATCATTGGTACATTTTAGGTATACAATATAATGACATTCATCATTGGAAATTTGCACCTTTACATAGTCTCTCTTGGTTCTTATTTTTCACCCTTGCCCAGCCCTCCCTTCAACCCCTCCATTCCTCCTATTTACAAAGATTTTATTCCTATTTTTCCATTTTCTCATATTAATCCCACTCCCTTCTATTCTTTCCCCTAGCCCTCCCACTTCCTTCCCCTTTGCCCCTTTTCTTCCTATTTCACATTACCTATTATACATTTTAGTCCTTATTTACACTTTCAGTTTCTCATACCAGAGAAACTATTCGGCATTTATACATGTGTGTCCTATTTATTTCACTTAAGAGTATCGCCTCAATGTGCATCCACTTAGCTATAAATGTCAACTAAGAAAATCCCGGGCCCTGATGGCTTCACTGCTGAGTTCTACAAGACATTTAGAGAGGAACTAGTGCCAGTGCTGTTTAAACTCTTCAATGAAATTGAAAGGGAAGCAATACTCCCAAATTCATTCCTGAAACCAAGCATCACCTTGATCCCCAAAGCAGAGAAAGACCCAACCAAAAAGAACTATAGGCCTATCTCACTATTGAACATAGATGCAAAAATCTTTAATAAGATAATGGCAAACAGAATGCAGAAGATCATCAAGAAGATCGTACACCCTGACCAAGTGGGATTCATCCCAGGGATGCAGGGATGGTTCAATATACACAAATCAATCAATGTAATACACTATATCAATAGACCCAAGGACAAAAAAGATATGATTATCTCCATAGATACAGAAAAAGCATTTGACAAATTCCAAAATGCATTTATGATAAAAATCCTACAAAAAATTGGACTAGATGGTCTCTACCTCAAACTGATAGAATCCACCTATGAAAAACCAACACCCAATATCATATTAAATGGTCAAAAACTGAAATCCTTCACACTCAAATCAGGAACAAGACAAGGATGTCCACTATCACCACTCTTGTTCAATATAGTTCTGGAAACATTAGCCACAGCAATTAGACAAGAGAAAGAACTAAAAGGAATAAAGATAGTTAATGAAGAAGTCAAATTGTCATTATTTGCAGATGACATGATACTCTATATAGAAGACCCCAAGAACTCCACCAAAAGTCTTCTAGATTTAATAACCAAATTCAGTAAACCATTCTTAATATTATATTTCACAAATACATAAATAAAACATAAACCACCATTTTTGAAACTTAAAGTTATAATTCTATAAATGATATTCTGTATTGCCTATGTGATTTTTTCCACAGAATTATAGATTATTAAGAGTATGGTTTTTATTTTTATGTTAGTACATGTTTGCAGTGTATAATGATCACATTCATCATGGGGCAGTTGTGGGAGAACACACCACATATTCATTCTTTTTCTTTTCTCCCCTTTGCTGCCCTTCCAACACTTCTTCCCCTCCCTATGTGCAAAAGCTCTATTTTCTTTTTTTCCCCTTCTGTGTATGCTTTTTACAAAAGAGATTTATAGCACAGAATAGTTTGATCAAGATTATTCATTATTAAGTTGATAAACAATATTTGCATGGGGTTTCTTAGCCTTCAAACCATGGCTGTTATGATTGAAAAATTGAGTTTTTTATTATACTCACTTTAATTGCATTAAATTTAAATATCATCAACAGTTAGTGTCTAACAAATTGGAAAATTGAGACAGAGAAAATTTCCATTATCACAGAAAGTTCTATTGGACAATATTGGTTTGATAAATATAAGATAAATGTGGACAGATGTGATGAGTTTGGAATAGAAAAGGAACAACTATATATATATTTAAACGGACAAGTTGATGAGCTTTTTAAAACTAACTGAAAATGTGATTTGAGTCAGTCAGGGAGTCCTTCAGGCAGTGGGCAAGTCTAATGCTTGAAAAGATGATCTTAGAATGTGCATTAGGTAAATTTAGAACTTTAGTAGCAGTTAAAATTCATTTTATTTGGGACATTATAGAAGCACATGGTATTTTATTTAGCCCTAACTTGCTATTCACATTAATTCAATACTATATGGTATTACTATTATTCTCATTTTACATAAGTAGAATCAAAGACTTGGAAAAGTTGAATATCATATAGAGTGTTATAAATCTAGAAAATGACAGATCAGTGATTTCAACCGTTTTCTATCAGGTGCCAACATCTCAATCTTTGATCACTAAACTCCACTGTTACTTGTTGTATAGGGTGCTGCTTGAGTAGTCTTATGCAGCATATTCTTCCTTTGACAAAGGCAAGTGTAAAGAGCAGTCAGTAAAGATATGTGCTGTTGTGATAAGTTAATACAAATACTCAAAAAATGTAATTACTCTGATATCATTACTTTTCTGAGCTCTTTGTCAAAGTGCTTATTCTAACTTCCCCTGGTAAAACTTCAATATAAATTTAATGAAGCAAAACTGCATTCTATAATTAATATAAACTATAAATAAAATATATAGCTTTGATGATATAATTTTAAATTGATAATACAGAACTCTAGATCTTATTCTAACAAATACATTTATTGTAAATAAAATCTGAGAATTGTTATGTGAACCACTCACATGGCCACTAGAATATGATCTTCCCCACATGACTTCTAAACACAAAAGGGCTCTTTGGCTCTGCTGCCACTGGCACCACACCAAAACCCACTGATTACAACTGCAGAAGATATACAGAGACTATATTATAGTGCTCAATGGGAACAAAGCCAACCAAGCTCATCGAATCAACACTCCAGAAAAATTTTCAGGAGACAGATGATCACTCTGAAAGATACCTTAAAAAAGTGATAGAAACAACTGATCCATCAGATGTGCAAATTTCAACATAGGATCACAAGAAATATGATAAAACAAGGTAACATAATGTTTCCAAAGGAACATAACAGCTAATAATAGTCCTCAAACAAAAAGATATTGATAAAAAATTCAAAACAATGATTGTAATTGGTCTGAATGAAATGCAAAAGAAAAAAGATAGACAATTCCATGACAGTAGAAAAATTATAAGAGAAAACCAACAAAAAGATAAGATATGTTGAAAAAGAATCAAACATTTATCTTGGAAGTGAAGGACTCAATAAATCAAATACAGATATACTTGAAATCCTCAAGAAAAGAGAAGATCATAAAGAAGAAATAGTGTGTTCTAGAAGTCATATCTTATGAGATATTCAATGAGACAAAAAAAGAAAAAACCTAAAAATGCAAACAGCATTCAAGACCTTTATGGTACCATTACAAGAATAAATATTCATATTATGAATGTGGCCAAAGGGAATTCCAGAAAAGGGTAAAGCCATAGAAAAGCTGTCTAATATAATAGTAGGTGAAAATTTCCCTAGTCTTGAGGAATAGTTGGACATTCAGTTACAGGAGGCCCATGGGAACACAAATTGACATGACAGAAAAGATTTTTACCACACCATATTATAAATAAACTGTCAAAAATCTAAGAAAGAGAGGAAATTCTAAAAACTGCAAGAGAAAAATGTCAAGTTATATTTAAGTGTACCTCCACTATTCTAGTAGGAGATATCTGAGCAGAAATCTTAAAGAAAGGAAAGGAATGGAATGATGTATTCCAACTCCTGAAAGGAAGTAACTGCCAAACAATACTTAACCTACAAAAACTATCCTTCAGCAATGGAGAAATAAAGACTTTCAAAAGTAAGCAATACTGAACAAATCAATCATTACAAGACAAGCTTTACAAAGGATGCTTAGGGTAGTCTTACACCCAAAAGCAAAAGAATGAAAACCTATGAAAATATAAAACCCACTATATATATAGTGAAGAATGAAACTAGCAGGAAAACAATCTACAAAACACAAACTGAAAAACAGGAACAAAAAAACAAAGGATACTCAAAACTATCAGAAGAATATTAACAAAATGACAGATGTTAAAATTTTAGCTGTCAATAATAACCTTATCTGTAAATGGACTAAATCATCAATGTAAATGATACAGACTGGCTGAATAGATTAATATAAAAAGGCCTAATAATACTGTCTCTACATGAAACTCACTTCATCTTTAAAGACACATGCAGACTAAAAGTGAAAGGACAAAGGAAGATATTTCCCACAAATGGCAGCCTAGAACAAGCTATACTTGTCATAGACTTTAACACAAACATTGAAAGAACAAACATTCACTATACAGTAGTTGATTAATAAATCAGCAAGAATATATAATGATTATAAATGCATATGAATCTAATGTGGAAGAAACCCATTTTATAAAAAAATTCTATTAGTTCAAAAAGGAGAGATAGGCTCTAAAACAATAATGGTGGAAGACTTAAACACTCCACTTACCCCAGTGGGCAGACAAGCAGGTAAAAATTCAACAAGGAAACATCAGAGTCAAATAATACTACAGATTGAATGAACCTAGATATTTACAGAAAGTTACTTTCAACAGCTCCACAATATAAATTTTTTCATCAGCACGGGAACATTCTTTAAAGTAGATAAAATATTAGGCCATAAAACAAATCTTAACAAATTCAAAATAAGTACAATTATGTATCTATCTTTTCCAACGGCGATGAAATAAAACCAGCAGTCAGCAAAAAAAGAAACTTAAGAAATTGTCCAAATATTCAGAGCCTGAAAAAAACACATTTTGAATAAATAACACCTCGTTGATGAATGGATTCTTGAAACAAATTAAAATGGAAACACAACGTACCAAATGTTATGGGATACAAACAAAAGAAATACTCAAAGGGAAATCTATAGTAAAAGGTGCTTACATCAACACATTTGAAGATTTTAAATAAATAGCCTTATGATTTACTGTAAAGATCTGGAAAAGCAAGAACAAATCAAATGAAAAATTATTAGTAAGAAAGAAATAACATATCAGAGCAGAAATAAATTAAATACAGATGAGAATAATTAATACAAAAGATAAGTAAAATTTTTAAAATATTAATACAAACAAAAACTTTTAGGAAATAAATGTGAGGTGACCCCATTTCATAAAAAGAAAAAAGATCTAATTAATAAAGTCACAAATAATAGCACAGAAATACAAAAGTTCATTAAGGATTATTATAAACAACTATATCAACAAATTTGAAAATGTGGAAGAAATAAATATATTCTGGACACAAATACTCTGCCAGAATTTAACGTGGAGGCATAAATAAACTGAACAGAACAATAACAAGTAATTAAATTTAATCAGTAATAAAAGCCCTAGGCTCCAAACAAGGAAGAAAACTGGATGAATTCACTGTTCAATTTCGTTAAGCATTTAAAACACTATTGCCTTTCCCCTACCCCTCCCAGGGGAAAGGAGGGGTAGGGGAAAGGAAAAAAGAGAAAAGAAAAAATATGAGAAAAGGAAAAAAATGGAAACAAAGTCTTTGCAAATAGGGAAGGGTGGAAGTGGTGAAGGGAGGGCAGGGGAAGGGGAAAAAATAAGAACCAAGATACTCATGTAATGGTACAAGATCCCAATGATGAATGTAACGGTATTTTATACCTAAAATGTACCAATAAACTTAATGGAAAAAAAACCACTATGGCCAATTCTTCTCAGACTGTTCCAAAGAATTGAAAGGAAGGGAATTCTTCAAAAATTATTCTTTGACCGCAGGATTACCCTGATACCACAACCAGACAAAAACAAAACAAAAGGAAGTAACCATAAGCCAATAACTCTGTTCAACATAGAGGCAAATATTCTCAGCAAGATACTAGTAAATCATATCTAGCACCACAGCATAAGTCATGTACTACAATCAAGTTGCACTTAGCCTGGGGATTCAAGGATGGTTTAACATACACACATGAATAAACACCATATATCACATCAACAGAAAGAAATAAAATCATATAAGCATCTTAATAGATGCCAAAAAAAGTTGATAAAATGAATCTCATTTCATGAAAAACTGTGAACAAATTAGATTTAGAATGATTGTACCTCAACATAATAAAATTTGTACATGATAAAAATACAGTCAACATAGACCTGAGTTGAGCAAAGCTGAAAACATTTCTTCTAAGACTTGGAACAAGACAAAGAGATCCACTGTCATTGTTCTTATTCAATATAGTACTGAAAGATTTAACCAGAGAAATTATTCAAAGTAAAAATGTAAAAGGCATACAAATAAGAAAAGAGGAAGTCAAACATTTCCTATTTTCAGATGTTATGATTCTCTACATAAAAAAGTCTGAAGAGTTCAGATTGATAAAAAATATTGGTAAAATTTCAGGAGGCAAAATCAAAGCACAAAAGTAACTAGCATGTAGTACACTAACAAAAAATTTGCTAAAAAAATAAATCTTTAAAGCAATCCAATCACAACAACTACATAAAATTAGATAACAAACGTAGGAATAAATTTAACCAAAGAAGTAAGAAAAACACTCTGCAATAAGAATTACAAACATTGATGTAAGAAATTGAAGAACACAGACAAAAATACACAAAAAAATAGAGAGATATCCCATATTCATGTATCATAAGAACTAATATTGGTAAAATTTACATACTGCCCAAAGCAACCTACAGATTAAATGCAATTCCTATCAAAACACCAATGACGTTCTTCGGTATACTAGGAAAAAACAATAAAAAATTCATAACAAAGCAAAAAAGACTTCAAAGTGCCAAAGCAATCTTGAGCAAAGAGAACAAAGATGAAGACATTACAATACTTGCTTTCAAGACATACTCTAGAGCAATTATGACCAAAACAACATTGTATTGGCACAAAAAATAGTCACACAGATTAATGAAAAAAATGTATCCACAGCTAATTGATTTTCTATAATAGCACCAAAAATATTAATTGAACAAAGGTTAGCACCCTCAGTAAAAGGTCTAAAAACTGGATATGTATGTACAAAAAAAAAATTGAAACTTGGCCCTTATCTCTCATGTTGAACAAAAATAAACTCAAAACATATCAGTAGCCTAAATGCAGACCTGAAACAGTGAAAGTAGTAGTTGAAAGCATAAGGAAATCACTTGAAGATATCAGTATAAGCAGCATGTTTTTGGATATGTTACTGAAAGCACAGGGAAAAGAAAAACAAAAATAGACAGATGGGGTTGTATCAACTGCAGAAACTTCAGCACAGCAAGAGAAACACTCACCAGAGTGAAGATACAACCTACAGAATGGGAGAAAATATTTGCCATCTATTCTCTGATAAAGAATTAATACCCACAATATATAAAGAACTTAAAATCTTTCACAACAAAGAACTAAGTAGTCTGGTTAAAAATGGACGACTGAACTGAATAGGCACTTCTCAAAAGAATAAATATAATGGTGTATAAATAAATGACAAAAAGATTGACTATTATTAGCCATCCATGAAATGCAAGTAAAAACTACAATGAAATATATAACGACATCTTGTTCAAAAGGGCTTTTATTAAAACAACAATAGCTATAACATATGTTGTCAAGGATGTGAATGAAAAAGAACTCATAGGAATGTGAATTAGTACAGTCATTATGGAAAACAGTATAGAAGTTTCATAAAGAAACTTAAAATAGATGTACTATATGATCTAACTATCCCACTTTTGGGTATATATCAAACAGAAATGAAATCAACAAGTGATACCTGTACTTGCCTGTTTATTGTGACACTAATGCCATTAGTGAAGATAAAGAATCAACTTAGATTCCTATTGATGGATGAATTTATAAACAAAATGTGGCATATATACACAATGGAATATTATTCATTATGAAGAAGAGTGAAATCCAGTTATTTGCTTTAAAATGGATGGGACTGGAGGGCATTATTTCACATTAAACAAGGCAAACACTGCAGAAAGACAAATACTGCGTGCTCACTGATTTGTGGAAGGTAAAAACGTTGAAGTGAATTAGTAGAGGTTGGGGAAAGGGACAAATGGATAAAGGGAGATTGGATAAAATCTACTAAAATGTTACAAGAAATAAGTTCTCCAGTTCCTCAGCACAGTGGGATAATTACAGTTAACTGCAAAATTATATATATTTTATAAAGATCTGGAATAGAAGAACTTGGTGTTTCCAAACATAAAGAAATGATGAGGAAAGGGAAATGCTAATTACTCTGGTTTGATACTTCCATGTTGTATGCATGTAAGGAAACATCATACTACATCCCATTACAATGTACAGTTAATAGAGACTAATTGAAAAGAAAAACACATAATTAATTTTTTCCATAAGTAAATCTACAAAAATTATATAGAGGAAAAGTACAATTTGTAAAATCTTTTAGAAAAACTACAGGATGAAAGATTTGATTCTGTAGAGAAATGAGGCTTGGATCTGGTAAAATACTAAATAGGCAGACCCTTAAAGGAGGAGATTATCCTACAAGAAGGAATATGGGGTGATTCTTCTAGACAGTCGTTTAGATAAAATTATGAAGAATTGGAAGCCAGTAGAACAAAATGAGAGGCTCTGTAAATGTAATGACAGGAATTATAATCAGCTACCTTCTTATCAGAGAGAATAAATTCTTGCAAAAGTTTAAACAGAGTAAGTAGGCATTGGCACTCCTACATTTGTGGTATATATCCCATCAGAAAACAACCAAATACAAATATTTTCTTTTTAAAAATCTATATACAAAGTCAATTATTTTAATTCAAATAGAACTGATGTAGGCTTTAAAGACCCAAGTGCTATGCATTCAAATTGCAAGTATTTTTGTTTCTGATTACCTGGGGAAAATAAACCATGCTATGTATTTTCCCCAAAATTCACTTTTATCATTTGAAGTCACTAAAGAAATAGTACTCATCTAAGGGATGTGAGGCATATTAACATAAATAATATATTCAGTTTAATGGTTGAATATAATAACAACTTGATGGTTTTTTTCTTTGTAATACTAAATATAACTGTAAAGTATAAAATGATATGCTGACAGTTATTTTTAATCTAAACATATGTTTACAAACAAACAAGGCTTGATATTTAATTATCATACTATACTTTACTTGAGTGCAATGAAATAGGGCAGAGTAATGTTTTTAAAATATCTATTGAAGGGATGAGTACATGCAGATAGTTTAAATTAAGTACAGAACTTCTCCTACAAAAAATAAAACTAACAGTTTTAGAACTACACCTTTGGGCTGAGCAAATTTGTTTATAGAAAGATGTATTTTAATTTGCATAATTTGCTTCAGAGATTTCCACTTCTGCTGATCTGAATTTCAGTTACTTTATCCATGATGGAAGATGAACTACCCATCTAATAGTTATATGAAAAATAGAATTTATTGTACTTTTAATAATTCTTCTCTTGTGGGCATTTATAACTACATCATTTGCAAGCCATTGTGGAGATGAAATGATCATTTTTCATTTCCAGATCAAGAAGAAATCATTCTACAAGAACAAAATATTATTATGATGATTTTTTAGTAAATTATAAAGAACTTTTTGCTAAAACCATCATTTTACTAGCATAATTATAGTTTTCATTATTCACAATAAAAAGAGAAAATATTAGTGAAATAAAATAATTTATTGGTTCCCAACTCCAGTACTTAATATTGTTCCTTCCAGTATTTATGCATATGTTGACCATAACTCTGTAGATAAAAGATATTTAAAAAAACTTTCTCTTTCCCATCAACAGAAACTGACTTCTACATTAAAGCTATTTCATCTACCCAATCTTTTCACAATAGGAATTGATGATCTGTTATTTCATTGGATGTGAGGCTTTTGACAAGAGAAGTAAAAAGAGATTTGGCAATTCAGAGAATTAAACTGTGTGGATGAGCAAGATTAAATTCTGTACAAAAAAAGAAAGAGCTACATAGAAATTCATATTGATATCAGACAAATGTTTTGATGAAGACTTGGAGAAAAGAATAGACACTAATCAAAGTAAGTATCACTCATGCACTATACACAATGCAACTGAGAACAGATGTGAAGAGCTGATGTTAGAGTAATAATGAATAATAAACCTACTCAATGCCAATTCCCATTTTACTTGATTGTTCTTCATCCCTTGGTTAAATTATATATGAGAAAAATGCATTGGTGAAGCACTAAATACATTTCAATTATTGAATTTGCTGTAAATCTATCACCAAAATGACTTACAACCAGCATTTTAAGGCTACTCTAAGGCATCTGAATCAGGGACATTCTGTAAAAAATCCCCAAATCTACAGGTAACAAAAACCTATTATGAAAAAATTATAATAATTACAATGATAGCTGAATATTTTTTCTGTGGCAGGTCACATGTTTTGTGTTGTATTTTTGTATTATTTTGGCTTTTCCTAGAAACTCTGATGTAACCATTATTGTCAATACCATTTTACAAATATAGAAACTACTTCAAGGAAGTTAACTAAATTAATAAGTTTCATATGACCAATAAGTGTAGAAGCCAGGATCTATTTTAGGTGTTTTAACTCCAAAGTAACTATACGATAAGCTCCCAAACTGGTCAATATGTGATCATAGACTGTCCCAAAGATTTTAATTAATAGAATAGTTTAAATAATGATTTCTAGCCCTGAGGGGTTTTCTGGTTTCAAATGGAAAAAACATTTGAAATCTGGGAAAATTGTACAGATATTTTCACTGCTAAAAATATGATAAAGTAAAATATTCATTCAGCTTATTAAAAATAAATAAGCCTCAAATTTCATGAAGCTTTCAGTATAGATTAAAAATTTCTTAGGTAATTAAAGTATAGCAGTCAAGAAGGAAAAGAGAAGGTTCAAATAGAGGGTTAAGAAAATTAGTATGGTACCATGATTAAGAAAAACTATTCAGGGTTAATTGTATATATGAATTGGATAAATGTAATATTTGACATTTTAAACTTTTATTTTTGATAAATACAAGAGGTGAAAAGCCATAAAATGTATTTGTGTAATTTAATATGTATGACTTTTTAGTGGTTTTGCATATTTTTAAGATTAAATTGTAAATTTAATTTTCTGTGAAGATAATTTTTGTATTTAATTAAATAGAATTTAATTTAGGATTAGATTGTTTTCTGGGCAATATACAAAAGCTTTATTATTGGATATGATCAGAGCTAGTAGTTGGTGAATCCAAAAAGATGGCTGAGATACATAAAATCAATATCTTAACTATATCTTAAACTACTTATTTTGTCATAAAATAAATAAATGTTTACTTATTCACCAATCTTTTGGTAAATTGCCAAGAACATGTTTTGCAAAATATGCTCAACTTGGAAAGACAAATATTCTATGTTCTCCCTAATGTGGAATCTAAAAAAGATGGCATGATAGTAGAAGGGAGATTATTAGGCAAGAGGAAGGGAATGGTGGAGGAGAGGGGTATGCAAACGAGGATAATGGATGCATGAATATGATCAAAATACATTATGTTCATTGAAACCAAAAAATTTTGTAAAATTAATATATATTAATACCAATATATTTTTAAAAGAAATGGATATTCTAAAAGGACAGATTTTCTGGGTATCTTCCCCTTCCTCATTTACCTAGAAACCTCCCATAAAGCTGCAGATGCAGCTGGAAACCTCTCATAAATTTCTGGGTATCACCCCTTCCTCATTTACCAGGTAACCTCCCATAAAGCTGCAGATGCAGCTGGAAACCTCCCATAAAGCTACAGACCCTTTTCCTGAGACCCTTGGGCTCAGATGCCCTGCCGTGAGCTGGCATTACACCCTTTATTTCCTCCCAGCCCCTTAATATCTACTTGTTTGTGTCCTCACTAGTTTTAGATCCATAAGACCACGAAGTGCAGTCATTTTATCAATCTTAAATTTTCCAATCCATGGATATGGGATATTTTTACATTAAATCTTTCTTGGTGTTTCTGAATAAGTTTTATACTTCCCAGAGTATAAGTTTTGCACTTATTTTGTTAAATTTATTCTTTCTGATGCTATCATAAATTGGTTTTCTTAGTTTTATTTCTGGATTGTTCATTCTAAGTATATGCAAATATAGCTGATTTTGTCATTAGAAAGAAGTCCACATGTATGATCCAGGATGAACTCTATGCTTAATCACACCTGCAAAATACTTCTTGTTATGTGAGATAATACATAATATAAACACTTTATGTACATATATGAAACAGAACAAATACACATTGCCTGCACAAAAGGAATAATTGGTGACATCTACTGAAGAGTTCCTATGAGCAGAAACTATATTTCATATATTGTCTTACTTTGTTATCGTTTTTACCTCTATTATTCCTGGAACTATACAGATAAGGAAACTGAGGGCTAGGATCTTATGTAAGTCATAAGTGGATAATCATTGATTTCAGAGCCTTCTGCCATTCATCAATAATTCTACCTCTTAAAACTCAACCAGGCAATCGAACAATAAGGCTCGGGCATTACAGTAGGAACTGGGGACACAGTTGGAAACATGATAGGATTAAATTTTGTAATTAATTAACTGTGAAGATATCTGTCCATGGTATTTGTTATTCATTGTCTATCAGTTTGCCAAGTATTTTGTGTTAACAATATTAGAGTAGTTTTATATGGTTTAGAATAGTAGTCTTTTATGGTTTGAGTTGCAAATATTCTTCAAATAAATGGTTAACTTTGGACTATTTTTTGGTTTGGTTTTTATGAGACAGGATTTCACTATATAATTCAGGCTGACTTTGAACTCACTATGTATCCGAGGCTGTCCTGAAACTCATTGGGATCCTCCTGCTTCATGCTCCCAAGTACTGCAATTACAGGCTTGTCTTTGTACTATTTGTATGTTGATTTTGCTGTGGAATATATAAAAATAGATTCATTTATTTTCTTTTATGAATCTGAGTTTTATACAGTGGTGAGAAAAAAACCCTATCCATTATATACATTTTTTAAAAAACTGTTTAATACTATCTTCTATAATTTCATGGTTTTAGTTTTATATTTAAATGTTTAATTCAAATAAAATTTTCTTGGAATAAAAATGTTATACAACAATCTATATAATTTATTTTCCAGGAAAGGTATACAATTGTTGAGGTAGTATTTATCACAAAAATTAATCTTTATCTTTTACTAAATATCTGTATATATTTGATTATATTTAGATTTTCTCCTTCATTACAATGACCTGTTAATTTACGGGTCAATATTACCATGCTTCAAACAGTTTTATAATTTTGTATTATGTATTATGATGTGTGAGAATTACTCTTCCAACATTAATCTTTGTTTGCTGGATGGAGAAGGGGAAGATAGGATTGGCATCCATAGCCAATGAGGACAAAGGGAGATTCCAGAATTTGAAAGTAGAAGACTCACTACTAGAAGCCTTGCCTAGAGCCAATGGAACAAACCAAATGTTCAGCAGTAGCATTAAGGACAGCAGGGGAAGTGTCCTCTTGTGACCCTATAGGGCAACATCAGATTTTCCTCACACATCATTCATAAAGTGTGCTTACTTACATATGCAGCTGAATACTCCAGCCAGCATCATACTATTGTCTATCCTCTGTCACCTAGAATATCAGAATCAGAAGAACAGAAGCTTTTCTACTTTAATTGCATTATTACATCTCCAACCATTAGAACATTGCTTAGCATTTAGTAGACACTCCAAAAATATTCTTAAAGCTTATGTTGAATAAATGAATGAATACAAAATTCATAAATGAAGTGATGTTTTGCTAAATGTACTACCTCTGAGTATTGCATTCCATTAGTTTATTAGTGAGACGGGCTGTGAGAAAACAGAAAAGAAGAAAGCACAAAAGGACAGAAGTGTGGAGAGAGAGATATGTGAGAGGTGAAGTCAAACGTAATTATTCTTTTCCATGCTTTGTATTATTTTAACTCTCTGGTTTAGGTGAAACTAAAATTATTTCTTGAGTAATTTTTTTTTTGTTTAACTTATCTATATGGTCTGCTCATGGTATTTGCCCTACAGAAAATTTTATTTGGAGTTTTGTGGCTCTTTAAGACCTTCACCTTTCATCTTTCCTCCAAAAGACAAATTGCAGTGAGCATTAACTTTGCTTGTTATCACTGAAAAAAATGTTTCAGATAAAACTTTGCTTTCAGTGGCTAATGCACAGTTTCTTATTCATGTGTTCATTATGAGTGAACTTGACCATTTCAATAGTTTCCATAATCGCTTCCCTACCGTTAGAACAATTTTTGATGATATCACCCTCGTGCTTCACTTGCTTAATTAGACCCCAGTGCATCAATGAGTCATTTTAACTCTCTTCTGCAAGAGCTCTCCATGCCCAGGGCTAACCCCTGTCTATAAGTTTTATGCTGTTCTTCTTAGCCAAGGCTATAAGATATTAAAATACAATTGTATTCTAGATAATCTGAGTAAGACTTTATTGATGAATATATATACATTTATTTCCCTTCTGAGTATGAAAGAGTTCTGATGTATTCTGAATACGTACTATGTATGAGGTTGAAAGCTATGCCTGTCACATTAATGATTTCATTTAAAATTAATTTATTATTTTTCTAATAGTAAATCAATAATTACATTAAATATATTGGGAATAGAAACATTATACAAATAAAAATAAAATTAATTAATTTCAGACAAAAATAATCATTTCAATAGTGGGATATATAAAATTTTTATATAGACTTATTTAATACATCCATAAAACTGTGCCATTTATGCTACCTTTATTGAATTTTCATATTTTATTAACATAGTTTTGAAATATTTGTATTCTAAAGCTTTTATGCCCCTTCAAAAAACAATAGAATTCCAGTTGGTGAATTGAAACTATGAGTTTAAACAAAAAAAAAAGAACTTTGGAGACACAACCCAATTAAATAGTAATTCTATGATTTTATACTCATATTTTAGTTTAGTTGGATTTAAAAACTAATTCGTCAGACTGAGATTTCTTTTGCTTTTTTTTTTTTTCTTTCCTGGTACCGGGGATCCAACTCGGGTCCCTGCACTTGCACAACAGGCGGCGAAACCACTGAGCTAAATCCCCGGCCCGATTTCTTTTGCTTTAAGAGGATTGTGTAATAACCTATTATAAAGAGGTTCATGAAACAAGTTGTATAATTTTAGTAACTGATTTGTCAATAACAAATTTATATTTCATATTCTAGCATAGGCTGTGTGTACATATATGTATGTGTGTGTAAATTTGCAAATTTTCAGCAAAGTTCTTCTACTAACTTAAGTGGAAGTTGTTCTTGTCCAATATGAGTAGAATTATAAACATGTAGCTCAGTTCGGTAGAGTGATTGGAGCATGGCATCTGAAACTTTATTTCAGTAGTACTTATATTTAAGTAGGACTCTGCAAATTCCTGTTTCAATCCTTATTCTGTTTAAATTTGGAATGGCACCTAGACACTTTTGGGATACAGTATTGTCAAAAAACTAGTAGCATAGCAGTCACCAAATAAGAAAGAGCTGTCTTCACAGTAAAACTTGAGTGGACTATAGGTCAGAGGTGGGAACAGGTTGGAATAAGGCCCCTCTTGTGCCTTCCCAGCTGGCACTTGTACCCTGCTGATTCCACTCACCTGAAGGAAAGGATAGGAAAGAAAAATCAAGATATTTTGTTGATTTGGAAGTCACTGAATGTTTCATCCTATATGAGGATTTTTGTTTTTATGACTTACATTTATTTCTTTGGAAAAATAAAAGCTTAATTCTCAATCGGTGAGAAGAATTAAACACCCAAAAGACCATATGTGAGAAAATATCCAAGATATAGACAGTTAACTCAGATTATGCAGAAAAATTTTCTCACTAGAGAAGAGCACTGGCAAATTTATTGACAAAGTCCGAGGACCACAAAAGAGAGGGAAAACACAGTTTATGAGTTTATTTTCTAGAACACTATGTTGATAGTGGTGGTAGTAAAACTTTCTTTGAGATAAATTGGTGAAGCAGGAGGTTAACATCAATGTAGAGCTGAACAAAAGGTTGTAGACATGTCTGAAGTAACCTCAGTATGAGACTATCATTTGTATCACTCTGTGTCTGACCCTCTCTGACAGCCCAGTATTTCCCAAAGATTTTTCTGAGGTAATTTTCTGGAAAATTCTAATTTTTTTCCTGAATTGATAATGGAGTTGGCCCATAAAACATTACATTGAATATAGTATCTGTTCCAGAGAGCCAGTATTAGCTGTTTAACAGTTTTTAACTGAAAACTCTGTCTTCATCAGTGTTATTTTATTTAATATTTATAACAACATGCTGTACATAAAAAATCAAGTAATTATCAAGAGTAATCTGAAATTCTGTAGAAAATTCAGAATGAATATATCGCACTTAACTTATTCCCCTAGTGGGTCATCAATAAGGTAACTTTAAATATAAAATAGTCCCATGAATATGTCACTTAAAATTAACAAATACAATGAAGTATCAAAGGGACAAATTGGCAGTGTTTTGACAAATTATACAGTTGTAGTTGATTTTTGTTTTTCTCTGTACTTACTAAAGAAGCACAGCAGCATATGAGACAGTGTCAAGAAAAAGAGAAGATGTTTGATTTGACAGATTTATTAGCCAATATAAATATTATAACACACTAACACTCTTAACATAACCTTCAATTGTTCCTCAGAGGACACAATACAACAAAGACAAAGACCTTTCTTCTAAAATGACAGCTGCTAATTTTCTGTCTTTACACATTTCGTTTATTTGAAAAACCACATCATTTCCTTAATTTTGAGATATTCCTCTAAGGTTAATGAATCTGATCTCACATTCCTGATAGTTCTGTTTTTGCACAATAAGCCAAGTTCATTGAAAATCAAGGGAATAAGGATTATTCCAAGCCTAGGACTAGGAAAGGCCAAAGAGTAGGAACAAAATGAAAAGCACTGAGTTAAAAGATTAACACTGATCCTGGATTATCACAAAAGTCATCTGAATATTCTCCTGATGTCTGTGCACCAGATGCTCAACCTATCTTGGTTTGCTACTAATTTATAATTTCTCAAACATATTTTTGATCATACTGCAGCCACATGTTAAATGTTCAATAGCTTCTTCCACTGAAGTATATATGCTACCCCCTTAAATCCCTGGCCACTGCTTATCTTGTCACATATCTTCCACACTCCTCATTTATGAAAATTTTCACTTCAGGCAAGCTATTCTATGTTATCTTTACTTTATTTAAACATTACAGCATTTCTAACCTTTCTCATGAAACCCCTTTAAAATCACACAGACGCCATGTCCACCTGCTCCTATTTACTCATGATTTTTGTTGATAGCTTCCACAACTATTTTCAAAACACATGGTTACTTTTCCCTGAAAATTTCTAAAACATTTCACTTCTATATTTAATAATGTATTTTACATTGCCATGACCTGTTTCCCTGATGTCCTGCAGCTGGGGATGATTCATACTGTACTGATTGGTCTATGAAGTTGTATAGTCATCGTTCAGTGGCGAAGAAACAGCCTCTAGGGCCGGAGATTTAGCTCAGTGGTTCCGGGCACTGCCTCACAAGTGCAAGGTCCCAAGTTCGATCCCTGGTACCAAAAAAAAACCAAAAGTCCCATGGAACATGCCAAATCACCCTGCTGCAGACAGGCAGGTCTGCCCATGCCCTAAAGAGGTCTCAAGTCAAGTGGAAGATGCCCAATCATCCTGCTGCAGACAGGCAGCCACCTGGTTCCACACTACAAAAATGCAGAGGACACCAAACCACCAGACCAAGGTATTGAGTCCCGCTGCTCCCGGCCGAGAGGTAGGGACTTCTGAGCCACTGTCCCACTGCTTCTGGTCCAGAGGAAGGGGCTTCCTGATCACCATCCCTCCCGCTGCTCCCAGCCCACAGGAAAGGACTTTTGGGTCACCATCCCTACGGCTGCTCCCGGCCCCTGTCCCACCCCTCCCAGCTCAGAGGAGGTAATCCTTGCAGGCGCTAACAGCCCCCTGCCCCAGTTGAAATGAGAAAACACGTAAATAAGTCTCAAAACCAGACTTCCAGATCACCTACAGCAACACCAAAGGGAAATGAGATGGAACACTCTGATACTCAACCACCTGGACCCACTGAACTGGTAACACAAGGGGATCTGGAAAAAATGAAATCAGAAATAATTTCTCAGATAACAGGAGAAATTGTCCCCCTAGTGCAAGACACGATTAATAAATCTAGAGAGGAGCTCAGGAACATAATGGAATCCTAATATAGGAAACAAATGGAATCCATAAAACAGATGTAAATAGATTTCCAGGACATGAAAAACTCCATTGAAAGTCTACACAGCAGAATGAGCCAATGTGAAGACAGAATCTCAGATATAGAAGATAAGATTGCAATTAGTGACCAGGAAAAGAAAAATTGCTTCAAAATTATAAGGGGACATGAGAAATCAATCCAGCAGCTGCTAGATGATGCAAAGAAGAATAACATAAGACTGATTGGGCTCAATGAAGAAACAGGAGAGAGTGCAGATGACATAAAAAATCTCTTCACAGAAATAATGGCAGAAAACTTCCCAAGCAGGGGAAAAGAGCTTGACACACAGATAAGTGAGGCATATAGGACTCCAAATAGCCTTGATCAAAAAAAACTATACATAGGCATATAATTGTTAAGATTCGAGAAACACAGCAGAAGAACAAAGTTCTCCAAGCAGTCAGAGAGAAGAAACAAATCACATACAAAGGAAAGCCCATCAGAATCACAGCAGACTTCTCAACACAAACCATCAAGGCAAGAAGAGTTTGGAGTGACATATTCCAAGCCCTAAAAGAAAACAGCCTCCAACCCAGATTGATGTACCTGCAAAACTGTCTTTCAAAATTGATGGAGAAATAGGATACTTTCATGACAAAGAGCAACTTAGGAACTTCGTGAATACCAAACCAACACTCCAAAGAATTTTACACAATATCCTAGGAACAGACATTGAGGATCACAACTCCAGGAAGCAAAGCAAAATGAACCCATCTGGCATGACAAGAAATTAAATGGAAAGGGGGAGAACCCAACAAAAAGAAAAAGTCATGACAATGACAAGTCAATGTGTTTCAGTTATAACCATCAATGTTAATAGTCTCAATTCACCAATCAAAAGAAACACACTGGCAGAATGGGTCAAGAAGCAAAATCCAACAATATGCTGCATACAAGAAACACACTTCATTCAAAAGGAAACTCATATACTGAAAGGTAAAGGGTGGAAAACAATACTCCATGCAACAGGAACCCCCAAAAAAGCAGGAGTAGCTATCCTCTTTGCAGATCAAGTAGATTTCAAACCAACACTGATTAAGAGAGATGAAGAAGGACACTACATCCTTGTAAAGGGAAGAATGCAAGAGGAAGAGAAAACAATCATAAATATCTATGCACCAAACACTAGTGCCCCCAACTATATGAAACAAATACTAATGGACATGAAAAGTTATATATGCACTAATACAATTGTAGTGGAGGACCTCAACACCCCACTGTCACAAATAGATAGATCGACTAGACAAAAAATAAGTAATGAAATACTAGAACTCAATCAAACTCTTGAACAAATGAACTTAACAGATGTTTACAGAGTCTTCCACCCCACAAAATCAGAATACACATTCTTCTCAGCTGCGCATGGATCATTCTCCAAAATAGACCACATACTCACACATAGAACATGTTTAAGTAAGTGCAAAGAAATTGAAGTTATCCCCTGTATACTATCAGACCATAGTGCGATGAAATTGGAGACCCATAGCAAAAGAAACTCAAAAAAGTTCATAAACACATGGAAATTGAACAACACACTTCTGAATAACCAATGAGTCACAGAGGAAATTAAAGAAGAAATCAGACAGTTCCTTCAATTAAATGACAATGACAATACAACATATCGAAATCTATGGGACACAATGAAAGCAGTCTTATGAGGAAAATTCATAACAGTGAATACGCATATTAGGAAAACAGAATGAGCCCAATTAAACAACCTGATGCTGAACCTCAAGCTTCTAGAAAAAGAAGAGCAGGAAAACCCCAAAGCTCATACAAGGGAGGAAATTATAAAGATCAGAGGAGAAACCAATGAAATGGAGACTAAGAGAATGATACAAAAAATCAATAAAGCCAAGAGTTGGTAATTCAAAAGAATCAACAAAATTGACAAACCTTTGGCCAACCTTCTCAGAAAAAGGAAAGAAAAGACCCAAATCCATGCAATTAGGAATGAAAAGGCTGAAATGACAACAGACCCAGCAGAAATCCAGAGGATCATCAATACCTACTTCCAGAACCTATGCACCAATAAGATGGACAACACAGAAGAAATGGACAGATTCCTAGATACATATGAATTACCAAAGTTGAACGAAGAAGACCTAAAAATTCTGAACAACCCAATATCGACCAATGAAATGGAAAATGTAATTAAACACTTATCACCTAAGAAAAGCCCGGGCCCTGATGACTTCACCACTGCATTCTACAAGACATTTAGAGAGGAACTGCTGCCACTACTGTTTAAACTCTTCAGTGAAATTGAAAGGGAAGCAATACTCCCAAATTCATTCCTAGAAACAAGCATCACCTTGATCCCCAAAGCAGAGAAAGACCCAACCGAAAAGGAGAACTATAGGCCAATCTCACTAATGAACATAGATGCAAAAATCCTTAATAAGATAATGGCAAATAGAATGCAGATGATCATTAAGAAGATCATACACCCTGATCAAGTGGGATTCATCCCAGGTATGCAGGGATGGTTCCATATACACAAATCAATCAATGTAATACACTATATCAATAGAGCCAAGGACAAAAACCATATGATTATCTCCATAGATGCAGAAAAAGCATTTGACAAAATCCAACATGCATTTATGATAAAAACCCTACAAAAAATTGGAATAGATGGTCTCTACCTCAAACTGATAGAAGCCATCTATGAAAAACCAACAGCCAATATCATACTAAATGGTCAAAAACTGAAATCCTTCACACTAAAATCAGGAACAAGACAAGGATGTCCACTATCAACACTCTTGTTCAATATAGTTCGGGAAACATTAGCCACAGCAATTAGACTAGAAAAAGAACTAAAAGGAATAAAGATAGGAAATGAAGAAGTCAAACTGTCATTATTTGCAGATGACATGATACTCTATATGGAAGACCCCAAGAACTCCACCAAAAGTCTTCTAGACTTAATAACCAAATTCAGTCAAGTAGCTGGTTACGAGTTCAACACACAAAAAATCAATAGCTTTCCTCTACACAAATGACAGACTCACTGAGAGAGAAATAGGGCTAATAATTCTCACAATAACATCTAAAAAACTTAAATACCTAGGAATCAACCTAATGAAAGAAATTAAAGACCTCTTCTCTGAAAACTATGGCACTCTGAAAAGAGAGATTGAAGATGATATCAGAAAATGGACAGCCATCCATTGCCCTTGGGTAGGAAGGATTAATATAGTGAAAATGGCCATACTTCCAAAACTGCTATATAGATTGAATGCAATTCCAATTGAGATCCCAGCAGTATACTTCATGGACTTTGAGAAAACAATCCAAAAATTCATTTGGAACAAGAAGAGATCCAGAATACCAAAAGCAATTCTAGGGAACAGAGACATGGCAGGGGGTATCACAATCCCCAACCTGCAACTATACTACAAAGCTACTGTGATAAAAACAGCATGGGCCTGGCAAAGAAACAGACTTGAGAACCAGTGGAACAGATTAGAAGATGCAGAAACTACGCCAGACACACTCAGCCATCTCATCTTTGATAAAGGAGCCAAACACCCTCACTGGAGGAAAGATAGCCTCTTTAATGAATGATGCTGGAAAAATTGGGCTTCAACTTGCCAAAGATTAAAGCTAGACCTATATCTCTCACCATGCACTAAACTAAAATCAAAATGGATTAAAGATCTAAATACTAAAATAGAAACTTTGAACCAGTTGGAACAGAGGTTAGGAAGAACTCTTAAAGACATTCGTGTACGAAAAGGTTTTATGAACAAAACCTTAGTTGCCCATGAACTAGCACAAACAATCAACAAGTGGGATCTCTTCTTATTCAAAAGCTTCTGCACAGCAAGAGAAACCACCAGCAGTGTGAAGAGACAACTCACAATGTGGGAAAAAATCTTCACCTGCTCTTCCTCAGACAAAGGTCTACTATCCTGAATCTATAAAGAACTTCAAAAGATCAGACTTCCCAAATTTAAAGACCCAATCCAAAAATGGGCATCTGAAATGAACTGACATTTCTCAGACAAATAAGTAGAAATAGCAAATAAATACATGAAAAATGTTCAACATCACTGGTCATTCGAGAGATGCAAATGAAAACAATGCTGAGATTCTACTTCACTCCAGAAAGAATGGCTGCTATCATGAAATCAACCAATAACAAATGCTGGTGGGGCTGTGGGGAAAGAGGAACCCTGCTCCACTGCTGGTGGGAGTGTAGACTGGTGCAAGGACTGTGGAAATCAGTATGGAGATACCTCAGAGAACTAGGACTGGAAGTCCCATTTGACCCCACTATTCCCCTGCTGGGGATCTTCCCCAAAGAATTAAAAGAATCATACCACAGTGATATATGTGCACCCATGTTCATAGCAGCACAGTTTGTAATAGCTAAAACTTGGAAACAGCCCAAATACCCATCAACTGGAAACTGGATAAAGAAAATGTGGGTTTTTTTTAATAAAATGGAGTACTACTCAGCCATAAAAAATGAGAAATTAGAGACATTTATAGCTAAGTGGATGCACATTGAGGTGATACTCTTAAGTGAAATAAATAGGACACACATGAATAAATACCGAATAGTTTCCCTGGTGTGAGAAACTGAAAGTGTAAATAAGGACTAAATGTATAATAGGTAATGTGAAATAGGAAGAAAAGGGGCAAAGGCGAAGGAAGTAGGAGGGCTAGGGGAAAGGATAGAGAGGAATGGGATGAATATGAGAAAACGGAAAAATAGGAAGAAAATCTTTGTAAATAGGGAGGAATGGAAGGGTTGAAGGGAGGGCTGGGCAAGGGTGAAAAATAAGAACCAAGAGAGACTATGTAAAGGTGCAAATTTCCAATGATGAATGTCATTATATTGTATACCTAAAATGTACCAATGATTAGAATGAATAATCGATAATGTAAAATAGGAAGAAAAGGTCCAAAGGGGTAGGGGTAGTGGGAGGGGCAGGGGAAAGGAAAGAAGGGAACGGAAAAATGCAGAGAAATGGAAAAAATGGAAATAAAATCTTTGTAAATAGGGAAGGGTGGAGGGGGTGAAGGGAGGGCTAGGAATGGGGAAAAAATAAGAACCAAGACGCATTGTGTAAAGGTACAATTCCCAATGAGAAATGTAATTGTGTTGTATACCTACAATGTACCAGTAAAAGAATTTAATAAAAAAAAAAGAATCAACCTCTAGACATTTACCACTGTTTTAGTATACGAAACTGCTATTACCAATTCATACACTGGTGCTCCTCAGCAACAGAAATTTGTTTCTCACTATCCAGAGGCTGGAATCAAAGAGATAGTTCTTTAAAAGAACAAACAATATAGAAAAATGTATATAGTGAATCTTACCTGAAAAAAGAAAAAAAAGATTCAAATCAGGGCAAATAAAAACTTTAAAAAATGAAATTAAAACAGACACTACTGAAATCTAGAAGATTATTAGTATTAGTAACTACTTTGAAAATTTGTATTCATATAAATTAGAGAATCTAGGAGAAACAGATATATTCTTAGGTACATGTGAAGTACCAAAACTTTAAGAAGATATAAAAATGTTGAATAATCCAGTAACATGCAATAAAATTAAACCAATAATAGTAATAATAAATTTACTAATGAAGAAAAGCCCAGGATCCAACAGATTCACTGCTGGGTTTCACAAGAATTTCAAGGAAGATCTAGCACCCATGCTCAAACTTTTTAATGAAAATGAAATAATGACTACTCCCTACATCATTCCTCAAAACTAGCATTACTTGGATTTCAAATGCAGGAAAGGACCTAAACAAAAAAAAAAAGAGACTTACAGGCCAATCTCTTCAATGAACATAAACACAAAAATCCTCAACAGAATTCTGGCAAATAGAATGCAACAAATTATCAAAATGATCATACATTATAACCAAGTAGGCTTCATCCCAAAGATTCAAGGATGGCTCAACATACACAAATAATTAAATGTGATACAAAACATAAACATAAGCAAGATCAAAAAAATAACATGAGTAAGTCATTTGACACAGAAAAAGTCTGACAAACCAATATCCATTCATGATAAAAATCCTGAGAAAAAGAGGCAGAGAAGGACCCTATCTCAGTCTGATAAAAGCCATTTATGACAAAACAAATGCCACCATTATATTGAATGGGGAATAACTGAAAGTTCTTTCTCTGAAATCAGGGACAATTACCTACCATTCTTACTCCTGCTTAATATAATACTTGAAACATTAGCCAGAGCAATCAAGCAAGAGAAAAAAAATAGAGATATGGTAGGAAAGGAAGACATCAAACTTTCATTATTTGCCGATGACATAATCTTCTACATAAAAGACACAAAATATTCATCGAAAGATACAAAATCAACACGCAAACATCAATAGCATTCTTGTACATCAATAATGAACTTGCTAATAAAGATACTAGGAAAAAACACCATTCACAATAACATTAAGAAAAATTAAACACTTAGGAATTAACCTAACCAAGAAAATGAAAGATTTCTACAATAAAAAATACCGTATTCCAAAAAAAGAGATTGAAAAAGATATAAGAAAATGAAAAGATTTATTATGGATAGGAGATACCAATATAAGTATAGGTGCCTG
The DNA here is from genome assembly GCF_053883595.1 of Heterocephalus glaber. Classification (NCBI taxonomy): domain Eukaryota; kingdom Metazoa; phylum Chordata; class Mammalia; order Rodentia; family Bathyergidae; genus Heterocephalus; species Heterocephalus glaber. Next base: position 5,252,065 of record NW_028258406.1, on the reverse strand, counting down.
ATACAGGTATAGGTGCCTGGATAGGAAGAAATAATATTGTTAAAATGGCCACACTTCCAAAACTAATACACATATTTAATCCAATTTTAACCAAAATACCAACAGCATTCCTTATAGAACTAGAGAAAACAATCCTAAAATTTATTTGAAACCAAAAGGGACCCAGAGCCTCAAAAGCTATCCTGGGTAAAAAAGAACAAAGCAGGAGGCATCGCAGCCAGAGATTTGAAGTTGTATTACAAAGCAATAGTGATAAAAATAGCATGGCACTGTAAAAAAAAAAAAAAAAAAAAGTGGCTCAGAACAGAATAGAGTATGCAGAAACAACTCCAGGCACATTCAGCTATCTAGTCTTTGACAAAGGGGCCAAAAAACATGTTAGAGTAAACGTGGCCTCTTTAACAAACAGTGTTGGGAAAACTGGTTATCCACATGCAGGAGATTTAATCCAGACCCATATAGCTCAATGCGTACTAAACTAAAATCCAAATGGATCAAAAATCTAAATGATAAAATAGAAACATTTAATCTGCTGGAAGATAAATTAAGTAAAACTCTTCAAAAAAAAAAGACATAAGAAATGAGTTTCTGAAAAGAACCTCAATTGCACAGGAAATAACATCAAGAATCAACAAATGGGATTATATTAAATTAAGAAGTTTCTGCACAGCAAAAGAAACAATCAACAGAGTGAAGAGACAACTTCCAGAAGGAGGAAGAGATTTTGGCTTCTATTCCTAAGAGGATTAATATTTAGAAAATATAAAGAATACAAAAAAAATTAGACTGCTGCAAATAAAAGACCCAATCAGAAATGGACAGTTCAAGTAAGGAATGGACACCTCTCAGAAGAAGTACAAATAGCCAATAAATGCATATAAAAATGCTCAACATCCCTGTCCATTAGAAACATGCAAATTAAAAGAGATTCCACCTTACTCCAGAATGAATGCCCATCTTCAAGTAACAGCAAATGTTGTTGAGGGTGAAAAAAGATCTCTTCTACAATGTTGATGGGAATATAAGTTAGTATTCCCATTATGGAAAGTAGTATGGAGATTACCCAAAAAACAAAAATTAGAAATTCCATTTGACTTACCCATTCCCCTTCAGGTATCTTTCCAAAAGAAAGTGTTGTGTTTGTACTGTCATAAAGAAGGTGTAATTTGTAAAACTTGAGTAATTTGCAGGAAAATGGATTTGTCTCGAAAGTATAATGCTAAGTGAAATGAATCAGAAACACAAGCTTAAATATCATATTGTTTCTCTTTTATGAGAAATGCAAAATATAAACGAAACATAAAAAGGGAAAAGAGCCAAGAGATGGAGAGAGGGTGGAGGGAAGGAAGGGGATGAAAAAAGAATTAAGATGTCTTACATACATGTACCAATTCCCATATGAGGAATGTAATTGTTCTATACTGCAAAGACATTTTAAAACTTAAAAGCAATCTAGAGGGTGGAAGTCCAAATCAAGGCACTGGCATATTCAATGTCTTTGAGGGCGCATTTTTAAATTCAGAGATGATATCTTTTTTTCTATGTTCTCACGTGGTGGAATGGGAGTAAGACACCTGCCTGGGGCTTCTTTTATAAGGGAACTAATTTTATTCGTAACTGCCCACACTTACACTTCCCAATAACATCACACTAGTTAGTAGGTTTCAACATTATAATTTTTGGAAGACTCCAATGTTCAAGCCACTGCAGCCTCTAAATTGAATACAGTTAAGCAAATGTTGTCAATTGTATAACACTGATAAAGAAGAGAATGTTTTCTAATTATCTCCAAATTTGTACTTACATAAATAAACTCAGAAGAGACCAAATCCAGAAGAATCATAAAGTAGGACCCACTTTATTGGCTTTCCATTGTCCTTTCCTTCTCCCTGAGCCTACCTTGTGTCTTGTTTCCATTGACATTAGCTAGGCCCCCTGTTACGTGATGAACATCTGACCTGACTGTACAGAATCAGGCAGTCAGATGATTCTCCTTAGTTTGATTCACTTGGCTGTTATTTTTCTGACTAATAATTGTTTTTCAAAGTTCAAGCTTTGAACAACAATAAAAGCTAATTTATAAAGAATGGACCCACCATAAGTGTTGAACATTTGGGAATCAAGCTAATGATTCCGCATAGAGGAAATTAGATAGCAACTACTAAGTGTTCCTATATGCCCGTTCCTCAGATGTATTCTTCATGAATATATTATATTTATTCCCACTCTTAACAATGAAAAAATTGAAACTCAATATGGTTGATCAACTGGCCAAAACACAAACAAAAAATAATGTTCAAATTTCTGCTTAACATGACTCTTAAAATAATTTTTTATTTCTTTTGAGTATATAGGAGGTAAACTATGGGTGAGCCATGTATTAGATATATGTTCAATTATTTCAGATACTGTCAAATTTTCCAAGTGTTGGTATGATTTTTCACAGTCACCTGAAGCTTATGTGTGTTTCAGGGCTACCACACCTTCCCAGATTGGGAATTTTCAGTGATTTAAAATTTTAACCTACCTTGTATGTACATAGTGCTGTCTTACTGAGGGTTTTAATTGAATTCTCCTAGTGAGTCCTTATTTTGAGCATCTTTCTTATACATGTTGGCCATTCCTGTATTTTCTCTTGTACCATGTCTGTTGAAATCTCTGGGCCATTTTCATTGGATTGTTTGTCATATGTACACAAAGACTTGTACATGAATATCCACAGCTGTTTTCTTTGCAAAATACATAAACAGTAAACAACTCAAATGTACATTAATAAATGAATGAGAAAATAATACTTAAGGTATATTCATTCAATGAACAATAGATAACAACTAAAAGCTACTGAAACATGCAGCACAGTGAATGATTCTCAATGCTTTTGTATACACTGTAATGAACCATCTCCAAAGAGAATGTAGGACATCGTTCCATTTAGATGTAAATAGGTAGTAGACAAACAATCAAATAGAGATATAGAAATACACAATTACAAAAACTGCAGTTTGTCTATAGTGACAAAGTACAATTTGGCAATTTTCAAAAGCCATAGGATGATGTGAATATGTGAATGGTTTGTAGTTTCCTTGCAGTAATGTCATGAAAAAGCATATGTCTGTCAAAACTCTTCAAATTGTGTATATTAATTGAGAATAGAAAATATACCTGAAGTTGGGAACAGAGAAACAAATAGATAGGGATAGATAGTAGAAATGTACATATAATGGCAGACCAAATAAAATACTATTCCAGTATCATTCTTATCACTATGCCAAATGAGTCTAAAAATTCTGAAATATCTCTGCACTGACTTTAACCTTATCTGTTATCCTTTATTTCATCCTCTTATTTTCTGTCATTCACTAATTTTCCCATAATGCCCTTTATCTGTTGTATTAAAATTTTCAACTTGCTCTTGATTGTTTATGCTTAAGACATTGAGTTTAGTGTTGACATTGTTTCTTAGCTCTTAAGGTATTTATTCTCTGTTCAGTATAGCACAAAATGTTCCATTTTAAGAATTTCTCTGCTAATGATGTACCCTACCAAACATTAATTACTTCTGCGAATTATTAGGGAATCACTTATCTCTGTCTTTTGAGGTCCTCGTATTAATAAGCTTATATACACAATGACTTCAATAGGGAAAGGACAATCTTCAATTTAAGCACTATCGTAAACCAAAAAAGCCTCCCTAGTCATGCAGTGATTACTGATAAACTGACAAAAGGATTAACAGAACAAAATACAAGCCAGTATGCAGCCTCCTGGGTCTTTGCACTCTCACATCTGTTGGTCCATATATTGTCATCATAAGAATCATATGTGTGACATCAAAATGCTTTTAGTACCCAAAGACATGGTGGAGAATGTCTTAGAATGGTGGAGTCCTTGCAATGCTCAGATCACTTCATTCATGTTCTCTGTCTTCTACTCAGGTAACCAGTTGTTCTCACAAGCCATATCCATTATCCGTACACGATTTGCCAGAATTTTCTACAGAAGCTGCAAAATATTAATGTTAAATACATATTAACATTCCTTGTCACCTAAATAATTTCACTTTGTAATATTATAATAGAAAGAAATGAAAACAAAAAGGGATAACTATTAAATAGATTTCTTCATGTTACCAGAGATGTAAGTATTTTTAACACTTTAAAAATAGCTCAGGAAGATTTATTGAATACACGAATGAATATCGGGATAAATCTGAAAATTACTTCTCTTAAAAATCATTTTACTTGGTTTAGAATCAAAAATAAATTGTAATACATTAGGAAGACTGGTATTAATGCCATAGCATCACCATAACACTTTCCTCTTTAAACTTATCTCTCAGGCCTGTGAAGTTCTAACACCTGAATATATACAAGAATAAATTTAACTGCAACTTGAGTGGGAAATCTAGCTCAACCATGACATTTTGAAAATGAGTGCTCGACCTGATTCCTAGCTTTAAAAATTAGACTGGGTGATATCCACATTTTCACATGCAGCTACGGGTCAGTAAATCACTTGGAGGACTAGAGCTAATAAATTAGGTGTGATGCAAACATAGAGATTTGCTCAAGTTAAACTCAGATTTTTGTATTTTATTATGCAGATACTTCAACTATCCTCATGCCATGTTTTTAATTTAAAATATACATGTATTCTGTGTATGTGCTCTATCTCTGACTAGAGCAGAAGCACACTTGCCTTTAGAAATCTATCCTTATTTCCTTTGCTTAGTCTCCTCAAGGTGTCCACCCCTCCCCAGGTCAACTGTTTCTTTCTGGGCTTGTTGTGCTCCAGAGAGTTGCCAGCAAGGCCAATATAAACTCATTGCCATGTGACACATATAAATATAAATCAAGCGCTCTACTGTGATAAAGCAGGCTCTCTGAATTTGTGTGATATACATACATCTAATTCTGAAACTTAACTCTAGACAAAGGCAGATTCACACAAAGTTCTTTGTCCATTGGTATGAATCTAGCTTAACAAATTTAATTTTTGAAGGAACAAAATAGAACACTTGTTTGTAATAATAAGAGTGGTACTAAAATAAAAAAGGAAAATTAACATTTTAAAAGTACTCATTTACCAAGTTTTAAAAATATTTGTGCCCATAAAATCTTTTAATCTATTTTGAAAGTTATTTATAAACACTAACTATATATTACGATTGGGCATGGTGGTGCATGCCTGTAATCTCAGCACTTAGGAGCCTTGAGGCAAGAGGATCACCATGAGTTCCAGGCCAGCCAGGGCCCCAGAGTGAGTTCAAGGCCAGCTTGGATAATAACATGAGATCCTGTCTCAAAAAATCAAAAACAAAAATGATTCATTATATACTTGTGTGTATATATTTCTCTCTCTGTGTGTGTGTGTGTATGTATATACTTGTGTGTATAAATATACATAGTAAAATTTTTCATTGTTTTAAGTTTTTTAAGTTTTAGGAAATATATAAGCAGAATGAGTTTTATATACTTAAGCTTTGCACAAATTTAGGTTATAGAAACTTAACTATGTCTATCTTGTTTACAATAAGTGCATTTTGTGAGAGATTTATATTTTATGTGACTTTTTAAACTTTGCATAAGTCATCTTCCAAGCAATATTTTATGATTAATGAGTTTGAAATTGCCCCCAGATTCAAATGACCATTATCTATAGACCACAATATTTTTAATATCTTTAGTGGCAAAAATACTATCCATAAAGGTGCTGAAGTGCCTGGTAAGATCAAATTAAATTCAGCAAAATGGAATATATTCCAATTCCTTTATATATTTTTATTTTTAAATGTATAAACATTTCACTCCAAAGGATTTTTCCAAAAGAGTAACAAGTGCCTGTATTCGACATACATTTCTTTGATAAATATTTTAGTAGAAAATACACATGAAATAAGTTGCCTCTATAATTTACTTATGTTTCCCTAAATCTAAAAGATGTGAAATCATGTACATCATCAATTGTGTTCCAGTTTAACAAGGAATATAAATTTAAAATAAATTAAAAATATAAGCCATGAGGAAATGTCTCCTACATAGCAAAATATTCTATATATTATAGATTTTAAGTTTTATTCTCTATTTATACTGGTTTTAAAACTGAAATTTTTAGTGTTCCATTGGTTGGACACTTTGATAAATAAGTTTTGTACCTGGCAATAAAGTTCCCTCTATCTCTTTTTCTCCCCTTGCATCAGGTGAGCCAAAACAGCTCTGAGAAAAGATTTTGAATGCTTTTATTACAAATGATAAATATTTCACTTAAATATCCTGAGTTCATCAATATACAAAGTATACATGTAACAAAACATCACAATATATTCACACATTCATATTTAAATTTCTTCTGAGAATGAGATGTACAACAGGGCAATATTTTTTGCTTTATTAAGCATATTGAGCACATTATTTATTAAACATATTAAACAGGAGCACATTTCTGGAAAAAATATTCAATTGCAAAAAAAAGAAAAGAAAATGGAAGGAAGAAAGAGAAAGGAGGGAGAGAAGGAGGTGAAAGAAGGAGAAAATATTACATAAAGAAAATATTTTTATGTGTGTGTTATACATTTCAAAACTCACTTTAATAAGAACCTTCATATTCCTATCTCATCTACAGCAAGACTGTTCAGACTCTGTTTCCCTCATGAATTCACACACAATCCAAGAGTTTTGCACTCATTCTGTTAATGGAGATTTCATGTGCCTAGCAGACCACACAAGGGTCAAGGTACAATGAGCTGCTACACAAATAGGCCTTCGGGAGCAGCCATGTGGAAGACTGCAATGAGTAACTGTATCCTCTGGTGAGGGAGGAAACAACCTTTTAGCAGTACTTCACAATCTTTCTTTGACCAGGGTATGTTAATTATGGTTTTTTTGCGAGAGAAGGAGAAAGATATATAGACTACTACTAGTTGCGTTTCATTCAGATTTTATAGCAAAGAATATCATTAATTGCACAAGAACCTTCCACAACAACAAAAACAGTATGTAAACATCAGGACCAGATGCAGTGGTGCCTGTCTATAATCATAGCTATTAGCAGGGCTGAGGCAAGGAAATTGCTGGAGTGCAGGTGTTTGAGGCCAACCTGGACAACATAGTGAGGCTCTGTCTTGAAAATAATTAAAAAATAAAAGTAATGGAGATTCAAACAACCTGCTCACCTACCTAATTTAATGCACCAATTAATGAAGTTTCACTACCAAGTAATCCTCAAGCTTAGGGACAATGTTCAATAGGACACATTGGGATCCAAGACAATCGAATAAAGCTGAGCCTATCTTGGAAAAAATGCAAAGTGGTCACTCTAATTAAATTCAAATCCTGAAATTATCTCTAACTCAGTTTGAGTTTATGATTTTTTTAATAAGTTTCTCCCTTGAAAGAGTCACTTGTAACCAATATCTATCAATTTCTTTTACATATTAAATCCAAATCTGTATGGCTTTTCTTATGTATTTTGTCTTGTAAAACTAGCAGTACCTATATTAAATAAAGTCCATAAATTTCCATTCATTTCATGTTTCAATTGGTCTTGACCATTAACATAATAAAAAGAAAAATTCTTGAGGATACTTCTCAGGATTTTATATCAATGTTAGGCGAATTTGCAAACTCTTTTGTTGAAGTTTCAGGTAATTATTCAGACATTTTCTGTAACTTTTCTGTAATCTTATTAATAATATACAAACTACGTCCCTAGGGTTTATAGAATAAATTTTCAGTTTTAATAGAATTTAGCTAAAAGGTTAAATATTAATTAGAGTAAAATACATCAGCTCTCTAGATATTTGAGGATTCTTTTGGAATGCAATTCCCTCTGGGATTAAGAATAATATGAATAAAGACATGTCAACCCATGAATACAGATATATGTTGGTCTTCACAGCTTGTGGCTTTTATTTTGTGCTTTATTCTCCACTGTTGCACACTAGTGAGAATACTACCAATTTATACAGTGCTTCTAATTGCATCATTACAGTGGATACTTGCTTATATCCTCAGCATTTGTATGCGCCATCCTTCTGGCAACAGCCCTGGTCTCTCAGGGCAGATGGCTTGGGGTGATGATATGTATTCCCAGAAGCTATATTGCCCAGTTTTCTCAAGATATTTAGGTAGATAATAGATACATGATAGACATAGGTCAGATACATTGATGAACTGATTCATTTCAATCTCTTTGTAATGGATTTTTATCATTTGCAAATAATAAATTTCTAATGATAATATGACTGTATATTAAGAAATAATAAATATTTTACCATATGGTACTTATTTTAACTTAATATAACAGCCTCAGAAGAAAAGTAAAATGTTAATATAAAAATAAAAAACTTTGCTTTAATTTATATTCAAGATTTTTTAACTCAAATAAAACTTCAGTACAGTTTCTGTATTTGAATTTTGTCCTTGTGTACATTTATTTCCCTATTAGGTAAATAGGAAGAGAAGTAGCATTTTCATATTGTATTTCCAAACATCAATACTTAAACACCTAATGAATGCATATCAACAATTCAACATTTCATATAAATTCAGAGCTGACTACGAAACAAGTGATTTGACCTACCTTAAAAAGAGTAAGCTAATATGAAAAAAAAAAAGACACCAGAGACATTATACATATATATGCATCCCCACACTCACAACTTCCATCTTGGTAAAGATTGGAGAATTTGGTACTAACATTTTTCAAAATGAACAGACTCAATAATAAAATTGCAGATGGACTGATGTGCATGCGAAAAGCAGCCAGCAGCTGCAATTCATAGGGATTTATACAGGAATCTATTTTGCAACATGTATTACAGCACATCCAGTATTTCTGCTATGAAATTGCCTTGATTTTAAGCCCCTCTGAGAACCATTAAATGAGATTTTTGTACCTAGACATAAGTGGAGTGAACCATCTGGCTCAGATGATGTAGCTGTGCCCAGAGGAGCAGCAGCAGCCTCTGCTTATCCTACAGAACCAGTAGAATTAAGGCATTATTAATGTACAACTATTTTACAAATAAATTTCTGTTTATAAGATGTACTGAATGAACTGATTAAGGGTAAGGGGAAAAGGAAAGATAAATGGCAGAAAAGGCAAATGAAGAAAACTAGATAAGTAAGAAAAATGGAAGTACAATGAAATCATTCAATAGGATCAAGAGAATAAGAAATATACTATTTTTCTATTGTGTGAACTAGAAATGAGCTAAAGTGTTTCATAATCCTGACACAGTAATAACTGTGCCATAAAAATAAATATTACTTACCTAAGCTCTAGGCTTACCTCAAATTAATCACTAAGGAATCTCAACACTACCACCGAGCATAGCCTGCATTGACCCTTCATGTTTTGTGAGTGTTATGCTGCCTTCATATATTAGAATATGCCTTCAATGACCTCCTTGGTTCTGGTAGTTCTATATTCATTTTGGCTCACTGGAAAACTTACTCCATCATATTTAGCTTACAATATAGATGAACTGCACTCCAGTTTTTGCCAGATCATTCAATATGAAACACATACTGTTTAATACCAAAAGTTGAGATAAGAGAAAGATTGAGGTAAAAGATAAGAGAAAGATCACCTGAAGATTCTGTAGTTTATTCCTCAGGTACCTTGATATGTATGGATTCATTCAGGTCATCAGACATTTGTATACCTGAGGACTGTTGCATTGGTTTAACATAGCTTTATTAAATTATGATTTAGCATAATTCTATTACCTATAAATTGTAAAAAATAGCACCATACAATTAAAAGTTGTGTTTAATAGAAGATGTGGCTGAGAATTTTTCTCATTGTGTTGCCATGTTCTGTTTGGAAAAACTAGTTTGTTCTTTACAGACATTGGTTCATACCCTTATTCTATTTTGTCTTCTAAATTTCTATTATAAGGTAAAATGTTAGAATCAAAGTAAAATAAACCTATTTGTATTTTAGATTCATTTCTATATTTAGAGAGTGATGGAGACTCTGCTCTCTTTTGCAAACATTCTTCAACAAATACAAAATGAAACACAATATAGTTCTTCCACTATTTGTTTCTATCTTTCACAGACACAGATTAAAAATCTACTTTGACCTTTGCAGTTCTCCAGTTCCCTCTCTTCTTTTACTCCAGTTTCTACTCATTATTTGTGCATTGCCTCCATTTTTCTGAATTACAAATTTAATCATTTTCAGTATAGCTAACCATAATGCTCCACAATAATTAAACATTTTATTTAAAACTCCACTCTTCTCCTATATCAATATTAAGACATCTGTCAAAATTTGACCTCCCATTTGTACTGAAGAAGAGAGTTTCTAGAACAAAATATTAAATAGAACTAAATAGATCCAGTGTCATATACAATAAATACTTCACTGCAGCTGGACTCTCTTTTTATTCGTCTCGTGAGGATACCTTTGTTTATTTTCAAAGCAGCTCTTGTAAGACTTTCTTCATTCAGTAAATACATCATATCCTTATGTTCAAAAAACTGGCTATTTAAATTTACTGCAAAGGCTAATATCATGAAATATGAGCTCCGTGGTTTTAGCTGACCACAATCGGCAAACTTGCTCATCTCTTTAAAGTGTTTTGCCTCTTGCTATCTCCTATTTTAAGAGTTGTATTCCTCATGGTAATGAAGGCCAATCTCTATATTTCTTTTCCTGTCACTGCACACTCATTTATCCCTCTTCCCTTTCTACTGATTCTTCTTCTATCTGCATAACAATATGGTCAGGTCTCTCATTAAAATTTTAAAAATAATCCTTGCCAGACTTGTCCCATATATTCTCCTCTTGATTTTGGTGCTAATCTCAAATAATCATCTACTTTCTACAGATTTATCCTCTTTGCCACACCATTGTCCTTAATAATCCCTTACTGTGTGACTTCTCTAATTTCCAAATTGAGAACTGTACTCTCAATGAAAATACTATGTAATTCTCTGATGCCATATCCAGCACAATGTATTGTTCTCTGTATTCTTTATCTTTGATGTATTCTATAACCATTGGTTTTCCCTTACTATATAAATCTACATCTTTCATTTTGTAATTTTATAATTTTGTTATCTTATTGGAAGTTTTAAAACTATGCTTCCTTCCTTATTTTTATTTATTGGGTCTTCTTTATTTTGCACAAAATAACAATAAATGTAATAATATATATTTAATACGTACTTCCTACTAAACTTTGAACTAAATATCTTTAATGTATTATCTCTGCAACTTCGTATAAACCCTAAAGGAGTGTTGCTATTAATATTTCCATATTGCAGACAAACAATTTGAACTCTAGTGAATAAACTTAGCTAAAGTTGCAGGTGTATTGTATGACAGAGATGAAATTTAAGCTGTCTAAAGTTTAAGATGTACGTACCAACTATATATGAACAATCAAATAATGTTGCAAATTTCTCTCTCAACATTTTTCTCTTAATTTGTTTTTAACTTTATTCTTATTTTTATCATTCTAGTATTGTTGTATTCAGATGTTCATATCAGCCACTCTAATTCTGACCTATCATTTGTCCTTTATTACCCTAACTTTTAGGGCCTAAGGTAACCTTAAGTTACTGATATCTCACTTGTTTTCTCATCCTACATCTACTAGTACTCTTGTGTATCCTCTGTTCAGTTGTGAATAACAGAAATGAGCTACAGTTTTGAATGCCACGTGCCTTGACATCCTTTCATAACTAATAAGACTTCCGACTTAATTGAATTACTTATTGCTTTGTGTCTATGTCTCCTTACCAACTGTCTTTCATACACTCTCTTCTTTAATCTTCTTAAAATAACTTCATGAAAACACAGCTATATCACTAGCATTCACACATGTAAATAGCCTCCTAAGTAATATTCGTTAGTTCATCTTAGACCTGATTTCCTTCATTAGTATAGGTCTCTCAAGTTGGAGCATTTGAATTTGCAGCTCTGATTTACCCAATAAATACTCTCATTTCTTCTCTTTTCCACTTAATTTTTCCTGCCTGAATTCATTTCTCTCAAACATCTTTGTCTTTTGTTGATTTATCAGTTATTTTCAAGTGCAACTTGGAAAAATCTAACTTAAAAATAAGACTGTTCTAACAAATGTTTCTGACAAATAGGAGGATAAGCCCAGATATATCATGATCCTTTGGTTATACAGTTATTTTGACATCGAGGGCTCTGCTTTCCACAAGTGTCAGGTTTAGTCTTACAGTGGTTTCAGAAAGAGTCACAAGTTGTGCTTACTTCAGCAGCACATATACTAAAAAGAGTCATAAGCATCAATCTAGCACAATTGCGTTGTTCATTGTCATCCTGGGAATGGTTGCTTCCTCCCCTCACTGTGAAACTGTACACTGACAGGTTGAGTGATCCTGATATCTTTGGGTACACCATTAATAGATTAATTTAGAACTGGAATGCTTGAGTCTTTACCATGGCAAAAAGGTTAAATTTATTCTGATTCCTAAACAAATGAGGTCCATCTATGGATACAATGGCAGTGACAATCTAATATCATATATAATGGTATTTCCTTTGCCTTCTTGCATGGGTAAAAGTCCAGCTTTATACATTTACAGCTTGAGATAACTTAGCACAGGATAGTAAATACAGTAGGTGTTCAACATATATTTGTGAGCAAATATTGATCAGGTTGACAATCTGAGAAATATAGAACCTTAACTACAGTTAGTTGGTTTAGTGAGTACTACCAAATCAAGTACAATTTAAGATATAGATACTATATATATCTAAAGCATATAAGTCATTTTTAAATTTGTATTTTACAAAATACAAAGAAGTATACAGATGAATTGGTAAGTTATATTTTCTCATTTAAAACTTTGTTTAAAAAAAAGGTAGTTATATAAATTTTTTGCCTAGGGAGAAATCAGGTATTCCATGCACAAAAATATTAATTTCCTTACCATGTTGAAAATAATTTATATTACTTTACCTTGCTGAATTAAATTTTTAAAGCTTTCAAATGTTATATTTTTCAGGTGCATGTGGAATCATGTCAAACATCCATTCTAACTGGAAACTCTTCTTTGGACAACAGTGTGAAGATCAAAAAGAGTCATTGAATTAAGTTAAATAATTCCACTTAGAAGAGGAGTCTTTCTATTTCTTAAAAAAATCAAAACAACTTTAGAAGTTATCTACATTACTCATATCAGAAATTGTAACAAAATTCATAAAAGAAAAATATAAACTAAATTTAATGTTAGGTTTTAATGCTCAGTGGTATAATGAATTATCTTTAGAAGTATTCCCTAAAGGATTGGGAAATTGAGCAGTGTGGATGAGAAAATAATTCCTCAGAATCTACATGGATGCTTCATTCAAAAGATTATGCTGTTGTATAATTCTTCAACTAAAATGAATGTCTAAGTCTTACTATCCACCTGCACCCTGAAAAAGTATGCATTGATAAAAAAACTTTCATTTTAAAATGAGTCTGTAATTCCATGCCAGGCTCACAGGACAAAACCTAATGTAGCTCTTTCTTGAATCTCTAAAGTGAACTCGAATCTCACCTTGCAAGCTACTTGTAGGCAACATACTTGTAGAGACCTCTCTATGGGAGCAGAACAGAGTAGGTATCTCTTACAGGCTAAGAAGTTTTTTTAATTGTGATTTCTAGACTGGTTTTGAGGGGTAGAGTGGGCTTGTGGCTTGATAATGTGTTGTCTCTAACTTGCTGACATGTCCTCAGAGGGCTGCTCATGACCAGTTGACAAGTCCTCTGTGACCTAAGTAAAATGAAACCTATGTTTCTTTAAGATTGGAACTGGTGGTCTTTATGTTCAGACTCTACCAATTTCAATGAACATTTCTTAATGCCTCTCTTCTTTTCCCAGTCCCATATAAGTAACTGACCATATTGTTAGCCTTGTTATAAAAAAAATGAGTCAATTGGAGATAGATTTGTTAATACTTACTTAAGGGGGTCAAATTACTTTGTATAGAGCAATTATTCTGGATACCTAAGTGCATCCCAATCCTATTGCATGGATCCTTAAACATGGAGACACTTTCCTGGCTCCAGTTGGCAGGAGGTGTAATGCTGAACAATAATAAGGAAAAATGAGGTTTTCCTTGAAGATACAGGAATTGGACCCACAAGCCAAGGACTATGGATGTTCTTTACAAAAGATACAAAACGTAAGGAAAATGATTTGTCCCCACAGCCTCTAGAAAGAGATGTAGTATTCATAAGTCCTTTATTTTATTCCAGTGAAACCCATGACACATATGTGGCCTATAGAAATGTAAAATAATAAATTTATGTCGCTTTAGACCACCAAATATGTGGTAGTTTTTTACGGCAGCAGTAGAAAACTAATACTAAAAACATATCCATATGAATGGACAGGTATGGAAAATAAGACCTGAGAAATGATGTTTGATTAAAAACAAATGTGAAAATTTCTTTATTATCATTATAGAATATTAGTGTGTAGGAGAATGATATATTTACAATTGTGTTCCTAAGTTTATTTTAATTGCAAATAGATTTTGCAAAGAGCAATGATTTCAGATATATTTCTTCCTATAATTGTCTTCACTATTCTCAGAAGTACATCACTCAGAAATTTAATGACAGGCATGGTGTTCACATTCAAGTGAAGAAATGGTTTGCTCAATGAGCATTCTAATACACACAATTTTTCTTTCAAGCATTCATATTCTCAATATTTCAAGTCAGTAGTCCTTAGTAATTAAAGCTGAACTTTAAAATTATAGGCAAGTTCTTTATAACAAAGTATAGAATAAATTAGATTTAAATTCTATCTTATGGAAATAGTTACTTAAATATTTGTTAACCTTAGTTATCCTTTTACTGTATTAAAAAAAATTGAGTGTTAACCTCTGGACTTTATGTAAAAGCAGATTTTATACATAAAAGTTCATCTAGAGTATTCTAGTTTGGATAAAATCATAAAATATATAGAGAAAGAAATATTAAAGAAATGTTAAAATTAGAATCCATACAGTATAATACAAATTTTCAATACATGTTCTCTGTTTCGAGACTAAGCATACATGTGAAAAAATGTCATTCATTAAAGAAAGACACACCTTTAAATTAGACCTGTATTAACGAATATGTATTTGTATGAGAAACACACAAAATCTACCCTCTTTTTTCAGGTATCTTTGAACAAACTTATATGTTGGAAATTTTTGAATCACCTTTTCAACATTATTACAAAGTTGTAAATTATTATTACTTTCTAATGTACTGAAGCAACTAGGAAATTAGGTGCTCACCCTAGAAAAATACACTTTATGTTTGGAAGATCATAATTATATGAACACTTCTTTCCAATTCTGAACTTCTTGCTAAATAAAATAAAAGACAAATTATTTCTCATTCCTGATAGGAGTCATACCTCTGCATCTTGGGCTCAGAAGACCACACCCCTTTATTCTTTCAGTGTTCTTTATTTAGCATAGTTGGTAGGTATAGGAAGCTTTAAACTTGGCCTTGTTATAAACTCAGTGGAATTTATAAAGGAACCGATTATGAGATTTTTAAATTACCATAAAAATGGTGGTTATAACTTAAGAAGGCAATAAGGCAGTTTATTACCCATTACCACCTTCACAAGATATAAATCCTCTAAACAGAAAGAATGAAAACCAGAATTGCATAAAATGCTAATAGCAGAATTAACTTCCACCTGAAAATATAATTTTGGGTTTATAGTTCCTCATGCCTTCTATTTCAGATGAGAAGAAATTAAGTGCCTATATATAATGAGATAGTTTCCAATGTCTTTGTTTGTAGGGTACTCTGATAGACTGCACAATGGCACCCAAAAGATGTCTGCTTCTCAGTGAAACCTGCATGACAAAAGGACCTTGTAGATGTGACTAAATTAATGATCTTGACATTGGAAAACTATTGTATATTACACAACTTGGGCCAAGGCAATCACAAAAGTTCTTACAAAAAAGGAACCAGAAGGAGTCAAACAGAAAATATTAGATGTGAGAATAGAAGCACAAGATTGAATTGATAAGAGAAAGGAGCCAAAGAATATAGGTGACTTCTAAAAATTTAAAGAGAAAAATAAAGGAAAGAAAAAAGCTTCCCTCCTCAGAGCCTTCAAGAGGAGCCAGTGCTGTTGAAACTTCGATTTTCAGTCAGTGAGACTAATTTTAAACTTCCCACCTTCAAAACTAAATAAAAATAAAATTGTTTTTAATGGAATATCTTATTTGCTACAGAATCAATAGAAAAGTAATGCAAATATTTAAACAGGGCTAAGGAAAGTTAGCATGGCACAGCCACAGCCACTAAAAGTTTCTCTGAGGAGTCCTCTCCAGTTCAGTTAATGTAAGAATTCCTTTCCTAGAAGCCAGCATTTACTTGGCTTTGCTCTTTTGTAAGTAAATAACTGAAAAATATGTTTTTCAATGTATTCTTACTAAGAATTAAATAGTAGTTCTGAGGTAGAGCTCAGTGTGAGAGGATTTGCTTAGTATATGTGAGGTCCTAGGTTTAACCCCCATCTATGAATTTTTTTAAAAAAAAAATGTAGATATATATATAGTTGAATCAGCTTTCAAAATATTTGTTACCTTTTTTCATTTTTCCCATAAATATTAAATCTGTGTCTAAAATTGGATCTGCCATCTAAATTTCACTCATTCCTCTGTGATATCTAAAATTAAAGAGGAAAAAGCATCAAGCACTAACAAGGAATTTTGGTAAGATTTGAATCTTCCTTAAGAACCTTCATTTTAAAATGATATTTTTATTATTATAATGATATGCTATGTAAGGGAGGGAGCTAGCCAGTTATAAGTCTTTTCAAATTAATATGTAAAAATTTATATTTCAATTAACTTACTGTATCAGGAAATAGAGACTTGAAACATCTTGAAATTGTACAGAGCAATCATATGTTAGAAGATCTTTTTATATAGACCACAAACACTAACGATCTCCTAGTTGTTTTTTAAAGTGATTTACGGACACGGTTTTTTAAAAAATAAACACTATCAAAGCTGTAAAAGGAAAATCAGTTTCCTTCTTGATATTCTTCCTTGCCTTCCTTAAACAGTAGAGAGTCTAATCATCTCTGAAGAAATCCTGAGTGCTCATTTGCAAAGATTCCAGATAGATCCCCTTTCCTACCACAGTAACATCTGTGGCTCTCTCATTTATCTATTACTTCTATGTTTTAAACAATTTCCCTTTAATATGTAAGTTATTTTATTATCTTATCAGTTTTTTTAAGTTTACTCATTACTTTTAATAGGAATGTCTAATTCCCAAATTTAAACTACTATCATTTATTTAATAAATCTGTGTACCTATAAAACCTGGAAAGATAATTTTGATAACTGAGAAAAAAAATCAGTCTTACCACTAAAATCAGTTACTTCAACGAATACAGCTACTAAGAAAGGGCTAAAAAACACAGTGTGTTGTATTTGATCAAGTTCCCATGATTATTGTAGGTTAAAAGAGCAGATTTGAGGCATTTTTCCCTTTCAACTTCTGTGGTAAATTACTTAGACACTGAGCAATAAATATATGGATGATTAATATGTTCTTTTTCATGTTGATATTGAGCATTGATGTTTAGAACTCTGTTCCAATTGATTATTCCTTAATTTAAAATTATTCATCTTGTGAAAAATGTAACTTCAATAAACAAGTTATAAAATCACATTGCTTCATTAATTTATTTATTCTAGATGGTGTTTTAACAACTGCTTTCTATGCTTTCCTTTATAGCAGAGAAAGAAGAATGAAAAAACTGATACAAATTCTGATATATATCTGAAAAATTTTGAACAATATATTACAATAAATCTCTCTGAATTACATATAGTGCATTCCAATACCAGATTAGCTTCTATACATAAACTACTGTACTATTTGTAATTAAAAAGTGTGAAATATCTTATCTTCTATTTTATTTCATTTCATAAGAAACTTAGATAAGATATCAAATTCTGATCAAATATTGAGTGTATGAGAACATTAGAGGAGAATCAAAATAGCCAGTGTCAAAATTATAACTTCCCACTTGGCAGTAGATTAATCTTGGGTAATTAATTTATACACTGAGCTCAGTTAATAATACCTATATGAAAAAACTATATAATGATAAGAGAAAATGTGATATAGAATATTCTTTTGCTCAACTCGAAAGAGACTAATTGACTTCTCTTTTTCAGACATCACAGTAGTCAAATACCGGTGAAATTTACTGCTAATGATTTAGCCCAACAAAGTATGAATATAGCAGTAGATTTATTTGTAATGAAAAGGACATAATATTGAAAAAATCATCACTTAGGTTCTAACCAATTCTTTATATTTTTACTCTGTGAGTATTTTTTAAAAATTATTTTTAGAGTGTTACTGGGGATTGGTCCAGAATCTTTGCACTGAGCTACACTCCAGCCCTCATTTTTGTTGTTTGTTTAAATTTTTTATTTTCAGACAAGTTCTCGCTAAATTGCCCAGAATGGACTTGGACTTTCAATGCCCCTACTTCAGCTGTCCAATATGCTGAGATAACAGGAATATCCCACCAGCACTGCTCAACTGTGTGAATTTGTAAACTCTAAGTTTCTATTCTTATTACACAAGAAAATTATACTGTACCTGGTGACCTGTGAAATTTCTTTGATATTTATAATCAATTCATTGCTTTTACAGATTATAATATATGGATACCTATATAGAAAGTGATTAAAATCTCAATTTCATGTTGATTTACAGGCTTTGCTTTTTATGGGACCAGCTGTAAGGTTTGTAGCTCAAGATATATCAATCCCTTGTTTTGCTAATTGTGATTGGAAAAAGTAAGATAACTTTACTCAAAGTTACCAACTCCTGTTGAGGTTGAGCATTTTAAAATTGATATCTGGAACCTTTACATAAGTAGTGTACTGATAAAGTATGTCATATTATGTTCCATTAAAAGGAAAGAAAGGGAGAAGGAAGGAAGGAGAGAAAGAGAAGAAAAGGAGAAGAGTGGAAAGAAGGCGAATATGTGCATGTCAAAATGAATAACAAAGGCACAAGGTTTCAATGTAGGTAATGCAGAGAGTAACCCCGAGTAATAAAAGCATCCTCAAAGAATGAGTCAAGGAGACCTCTGAATGTACATTGAGAAATTACCTCACAAACCAGGCAATGAGCCAGTAAAACATAATTCAGTCTGATAAAAGAAAGGAGGCTGAAAAATAGCAGATTAGCCATAGAATCAAGAAGGGAAGGGAATTCTGCCCTTTAGTTTTATCTTCTTTCTCATTTTGAGGAGGGTAATATGAAGATTAATTTTCTAAATATTTCATATTCAAAATTTTGTCAGTGCACCCACACAATTGTTTCTGAGTTGGGTCAGACCCATATGCATAGAAAGGATTTGCAAGTGTTTATACACTTCACAGAAGTATTATTTTCTTCGGGTTCTCAAGCTACCTCCTCTCAACCTCAGCCCGCAGGCATTTTTACTTTTCTGCTTGTATGACATATTTGTTTCCCCAGAAATGAAATCACAGTATCTTTAAAACTAAATTGACATGTTCTAATAAAGTTTGGATTAGACAATCTATCATTTATACCAATATCTACACCAATTTTATTCTAAATTATGTTCATAAAGATGAGCATTGATAAGGTCTTTGGTTTGTTTTAAATCATTTTGAAAAAAAATGTACAACAGTCCCTAAACAAATTTAATTGCAAATTTAACTCAAGGATCTAATAGAAGCTTTCTTTCAGTGAAATTTCAT
This sequence comes from Heterocephalus glaber, assembly GCF_053883595.1. Taxonomy (NCBI): domain Eukaryota; kingdom Metazoa; phylum Chordata; class Mammalia; order Rodentia; family Bathyergidae; genus Heterocephalus; species Heterocephalus glaber. The sequence goes on along the minus strand of NW_028258406.1, from coordinate 5,232,295 downwards.
TGAATCCAATAAAAAGAACCAACAAAAACATTTTTTGTCTCTTTAGTGATATGGTAGCCTGAATTAAATTATTTACTCACTCTATAAGATTTTGGAAACACAGACTAAAAGCACTTAGAAAAAATATCTTGGAAATGAGTAGGCAGGTAGCTATATCATGTCTATGTGAAATGAAGATTATAGGGCTCTGAGAACCACTCAGGTATCATCTAAAATAATTTTCTGAGTTTATGACTTTTCTTTCTCTACCCACAGGAATAGAGATAGTAATAATTATCTCCAATTTCCCTTACTTTGAAAATGTATTTTCTTGTCACCCTCTCCTAATTGACTATGAATATACCTAGCATATTCATTTTCATAAATATAACAGATGAACTTTTGTCAGCGTGTTTTTCATGTGCTTTTTCATGTCACTATTTTCCTTTTCTGAACATTCTAAGTGCCAAAAAATTCTTATCTACTGAATTTGTATAAGGACCAATTGCAGATTTTTATTCAGATCTAAGTATAGATCAGAACTAAAGATAAGAAGCTGAGAGCAATATAAACCTTAGTAAAGGACTATGGTAATAAATTTTTATCATGTATATCTTAACAGTACCTGTCTTAGTCTGTTTTGGCTGCTATAACAAAATATCTCAGAATGGGTGGCTTATAGATAATAGAAATTTGTTTCTCTCCATTCTTGGGCCTGGGAAATACAAAATCAAGATACTGGAAGACTTGATCCCTGGAGGAGGCTTGTGCTCTGCTTCACGGATGGCTGGTTTCCTACTGTGTCTTTACCTAGTAGAAGGGGTGAGAGAGCTCTCCAGGGACTGTTTCATCAGAGCACTACACTCCTCCACCATTATGTCGTACACCAAGGGCTCCACCTCTTCATAGCATCACATGAGGGTTACAATCTGAATGTTAAAATTTTGAGGTGAACTAACTCTTTAGTCTATATCAATACTCAGCAATAATGTTTGTGTGAAGACTGTGCTAAATAAATAATGTTGGATAAGTGCATGAAGAAATGACACACTTAATAAATAGTTCAAATTACAAAGAGTCACTTTGTATGGTGAAACAAGGATTACGTATAAGTATGGATATGTTAAATACTAATTTTCCATGATTTTTCAGGTGTTTTATAGGGAAACTTGAATATTAATTTTTTAAAAATCATAAAATTCAGCAGTTGATAGAAAAAAATAGCTGGTTTTATTAACTGAAGCATTTATAAAAAGAGAAAATGCATTGTGTTAGTAAAGGAGCAATATAAGTATGCTTTGTCTGAGTGCAGACATATTAATAATTATCTTCAATTTCACTTACTTAGAAAACATATTTTCTTGTCACTCTTTCCTGATTGAGTGTGAATGCACCTGGTTTGTTATTTTTCATAAATAGAAGAACTTTTTCAATATATTTTAATTTTTTATGTAATTGCTATCTGATCTTAGTTTCTCTCTCTAATATATACATATAATGTATTCTATTATATATTATGATTACTATATCTGGTATGTGCTAAACATTACGGCCAAAACACTCTTACGTACACATAGTACAGTACCCATGTACCAAATGGTGAACAATGTAAAGAAGGACTGAAACAAATGTCTTGGTATGTTTTATTTTAAAGGTGCTTGTTTTTTTTTTAATCAAAAACATAATGTTATCAAGAATCTTGCAAACTTATTTAAAGATATTAGTGAGGTTAGATTAAGATATAATACTTGAAATGGCTTAGAATTTGCTCTTGGCAATCACATCAGAATAATTGAAATTTTAAAGAGTTGGAAAATGAATGATATTTTAGAAAGGCAGTATTTAAGTCATCTTTCACAGATTGCCAAGGAAAAAAAACCAGAGCTGGGTGTGGTGGCACTCCTGGAATCAGCACTTGAGAGGCTCAGGTAGGAGGATTGATGCAAGTTCTAGGCCAGCCTGGGTTACACAGTGAGTTCAAGGCCACCCAGAACTACATAGTGAGGCCCTGTCTCCAAAAAACTACAGCCAAAAAATTAAAAAGAATAAAAGTAGAGAAAGGTAATGTATAGGAGATACTTGCAAATAATCCTTTAATTCTGGGTTATTATTGTGAAAAATTCAGTACCTTTGGTTATTGAAAATCATGCAAAAGAAAGGCAAACAAGACTGCTAAATGACAGCTGGGAAAGACAAGAAGGGCCAGGGTTCCAATATCCCCTTCAAAAACTTTCCTCCAGTGACCTAAGTTCCCCCTACTGTGGTAGGCATCACCTTTTAAACATTCAGCTGCCTTTTAAGTGTGTCACAGGCTGGGACTGTGCTTTTAATACATGGGCCTTTGAGGGAAACTCAAGATCCAAACTATAGCAAAAAGTGACAGGGACATTCTTTATATAACCAGACTGTAAGGAGAGCCTTTTCAGAATGGTCTCTGATTTAATTTTCCTGGAGACTATCTTAGAAAAAGAACTTTCAACTCACAAAAAGATTGTCAATGTGAATATTTTCTTTTCTTTTTTTCTTAATCTCATTTTTCATGTATGAGCTTTTTTCCTGTTATTTTTTGTTGTTTTTTTTTTCTTTTTCAGACAGACTTTTAAGAGTAAGTGTCTCATGTGAAAAATCTCTATGAGATATGACATTTTTAGTAAATGGCAACAGAACCAGGACATACACCTTCTCATAAGAACATCATTTCACACATAACGAGAATGGTGATTGGGGACCTCTGCTTTCTAGTTGGAGACCACGAGGAGGATCACATGTTTGTCATTACTGAGTTAGTTGCTTTTCTGGAAATAGCTTGCTGCAGTGACCCTAGAAATCATCTCGCTTGCCAAAAGCAAAGAAAGTTAAGCTCACTGCTGAAGACCCAGGAGACAACCTGAACAACACTACCCACTAACCTGACCATCAGTGTATTAGCTTATACTAGTTGATAGAGTAAAACTCAAAAAAACTCTGATGGAAACATTTTTTGTATGTATGTCTTTTGATGTTGATAACATATTCAGAAAAAAATCTGACTTTCAAAAATCACCAACACAACAATATTGTTTTGTTGTTTTAAGACACCAACAATGATACACATTTATGAGGCATCCTAATATTAGCCTGTATAATTAATATGTCTGTAGAAAATAAATTTATATTATGATAGAAAATTTTATCTTAATTTTCAGCAATTTAATAGCATTTATTCAGTGCTTGTTTAAAGGCATAACAAGAAAGAGAGACAAAATCATGGATCATAATTTAAAGAAACTTAAAATGCACTGAGGTAAAAAACACATCCATGTACACACATGAACGTAGTGAAAATACACAATACAGTGCTGATTGTGAGAGTGTATTTATTCTTTAAATTGAAGCACCAGTGCTAGAAAAATCTTTTAAAAACCACCTGTGTAAATACAATGGTGAATACTAAACAACCTTGCAAAGTAACTTGGAAAGTCTAAGGATGCTAGCCTTTTAATATTTTACCAACCATTTAAATAATGAAATTTTGATTACCATTGACAGATGAGCTCATAATTTTGAAAAATGGATCATTCATCCAATAGATTTATAAGATTTTGATACCGTATGACGCGTACCATAACAAGTCACACTATAATGTTAATGCTAATCTATATGTTTTGGAAAAATACACTAGTCATTGATTTATATATTGTGTCAATAGGAGTTACATATTTTAATTACTATACAGTTTACAATATCAGGCATAACAACATACTCTAGGTTCTGCTACTTTATTTTAAAAGCAATTTTCAATTTTCAGCTACCTTCTAAATCAATGTTTCTGTAAATTGTTTGGTTTACATCAATTTTCAAAGGCATTTGCTGCCTTATTTTTAATGGCTTTATCAAAAAAATTAAATAACGATTATTATTTTTATGTCTTCTCTCACTTCTTCTCCCCTCCAGTCATTTAGCTACTTCATTTTATGATTGACTAGATACAATTTCTTCAATGGTACTATCTTTATTAAATTTAATTTTCACCTCTTATAAAACCTTTTTCACTTATTACAACCATAGCCTCTTGACATTTACCCTTTTCATCAGAATCTTCATTATTTGTTACAGGTTGGTCTGTCATTTCCTTTTCCTTCCTCTCTCAACTGCTAATGAGAGAACAGTATTATACAGACTGCATTTCTTCCCCTCTTTACCAAATTGTGAAGAGGAGCTAACATTCACTTTCAGCGACAGAAAAGAGCATAAACAAAGAAAATGGGAGAGTATATCGCTGATGTCTTTCTAGCAGGATTATAAAATCTTTGCTAGGAGAGAAGCTAGCTGCTGCCATTGCATTTTTCACCGAATAGTTGAATCAGATGGTTTCTTTCCTAAGTGGAGAATACTATTGGGATCCTAATACCACCAGTACAAAAGGTCACACATGTTGTACATACCTACAATCTCTATAAGCTACTTCAGTGCAGTCACGATCTCTCACCAAGAATCAGACATTAGATTTTTATCCTGCCTCTGTAAGTGAAAAGCTACATAAATCAGCTCAATTAGTTCAACTGTGCTTTGATATAACCAATGGCCATAAATAGTAATAATACTTACTTCAACTAGTTGCTGAAGCATTTTATTTACCCTTTAAAATTGTACCCAATGTTATCATCAGTGTACACTAAAAATTATAATATTTTGAGTTTGTTCAAAGAGCAAACAAAAATATTCTATGCTTGACAATTAAAATTCTTGAAAATATTGTTATAATCATATTGTCATCAAGCTTCATAACAGATAATCACTGAAGTAAACAGAATGGAAATTCCCCATGCAAATTATTTTTGTGTCAAAAATAAACAAGTGAATATTCAAGGCGATTAGCTGGCATGTTATCTATTACCAGGAAATATTTTAGATTTTAAAAAGATGTATTGTTGATATGGATAGAGGTTTACATTTTAACGATAATGTCACACACTGGACAATAGATGCCATGGAGTAAGAACAACAAGCTTACTTCTTGTTACTCCTGGGTACTTGGAGACACTTGAAATTTGATGGAAGGAAAGAGCATAAATATAGTCAACTGAAGACATTGTGGTATATTCACAGTCCATGAAGGTCTAGAATCATTGCTTCTTACCTGCCTGAAATCTTAACTATTTTAAGGGTAAAGAGAAACCATGTTAATTATCTTAATTCTGTGTGGTATAAGGTTAAAAAGTTAAGAGTATATAACACTGCATTTTCCCTTTCAATAAAATGATCTTGTTAAATTCTAAAATAAATTTTATTATAAAAGTCTTTACTAGGAAAAGTATGATTAGCCTTAGTATTCAGATACTATGTCATTTTTTAATCATCCACTTGTACCCCATTTTAGATGGCTGAGCATACATCTTGTGACTCCACATTCAAACCATATATTTTTCCAATACATTCTGCTAATTCAACTAATACTATAAATTATCAGAATTAATTCTTTATTCTCTTTTTGCCAATATAGTTTTTAAGATTTACGCTGGTTCATCAAGGGTTCATACATTCTTGTTCCATAAAATTGTTTTCGTCATTGGAGAACTCAGAGTTCTCCATTTTTTTCAAAACAGTTACCATTAAATAAGCACAAGGTGAATTAGTCTTTTATCACATATCTAAAAGTAGTGAAATGAGGATTCTCCAAAATTAACCTTGGAAGATCATTTGTGGAGATCATTTGTATTTGACTAGAGTAAACTATGGGTGGAGATTCTTTTCTCATCAAGAAAAGCAACACCCAAGCTTGGCAAAATTCCATGGTCTACAAGGTATTCAGCTTCTGTAGATAGGAGGGAATGAGCTTCATTGTAAAGCTGTTAGTGTAAAAGTGGTGTGCATAGTTATAAAGTATAAGTGAGCTTTGTTATAAAGTAGAGAAATGAGAAACATATTTAGATATGACTGACTAGGGAAAGACTAATTTACAGAGGGTGTATTCTGTACTCCTTCAGGATATCTACAATATATGTACATTTAAATATTTAATTTCTCATTTTATTTTCAATGATATGAACTCTCATCAGGAAAAAAATGCATGAGATATCCTAAAAGTCATTTAAAATTTGTATCTCTGTTCTCAAAATATAAAAATGCTTCATTTCTCTTCATCTTGTATCTAGGTGAGAATGGACCTGAAAATTTCTGAAGTTTTGCAGGAGTTTGTCTTTAAGTGGGATGGAAAATTGGAGAAAGGAGCTAAACTGTTGGGTGGACATGTTACTTGGTATTTGTGAAAAAAATTGAAGTGTTTCTAGTATGCAAATAATCCACCTGTGCTGAAATAAAAATATTGGTATCAAATATTCTGGCTTCAACACAATTTGTAAATCTATCATTTGTTTTTATTAATTATTGAGTTTGGTGATAAGAGACAAAAATCAGTGTTCTTTTCCTCAAGGAGTTCTTTGTGTTTTCACAAATATAGTTCTGAAACCAAGTAGGAATGGGTGCCATGGACTGAGAGGTTATTGCAGAAGCTCATAAAAGTTGAAGGTGTGATGGAATACCTTCTGTAAGAGGTAACATTGGAGCTGAATACAAAAGGATTTGTAAGAAACACTTAAGTGTGGTGGAGATAATAGAAATTCCAGGAAAAATATATAAAAATACGGAAATACTTGATTGAATATATTGTATTTGCACTTGCATAACAATAAGTAGCTCAGCCTAGGTGTAGTTAACATGCACATGAGTAAAATAATGAAAGACATGACTAGAAAGTTAGACTACAGTGGGAGGTGAAAGGCTTGTATGAATTGAAGACTGTGGAAATATTACTGAAGACCTAATGGATCAAATTTTTATGAGAATGTCTTAGGAGTGGCAACCTTGTCTTTTATATTTCAGGGAGGTACTGCAAAGGTGTTCTTTGGAAAATGAACTTGAATAGTAAACATTCTTTATTAAGAATTTATTTTTATTTTTTTTTAATTTTAGGAGTTTGTTTAGATTATTTGAGGTTGATTTAGCCTCTTTCTCTTATGGCTATTCTTTGCATGAAATTTTTTCCACTATTTTATTTTAACTTATATGTCTTTACTTGCATTGTTGATTTCTAATAGGATGTCTTTTCCACGCTTTTCATTGTAATTATTAGCACATACTAATTGCACAAACTGCTGCAATTCGGTGTGTCCATCCACTCTTTTACTCTATCTTCTCTTTCTAGTCCCAATGGGTACCTTCCTAGGCTCTCATAGCCCCTCTTTTGCTTTCTTGTTAGGTCTTTTTTGTTTTATTTTGTTTTTGTTTCCAAATATGAGAGGAAACATGCAATCCTTTTTCAATGCCTGGCCTACTTCACTTAACATGATCTTCCAGTTCTAGTCATTTTTCTGAAAGTGATAGGTTTTGTTTTTACTTTATGGCTCAACAGTCTATATTGTGTATACATACCACTTTTTAAAACCCACTCACCTGTGGACAGGTACCTATCTCTCACTGTTATGGCTTGTGTTTAGATGCCCCCCCAAAAGCCTCATGTGGTCTTATGTGGGGCTTTTTCAGAGGTGGTTGATTCTAGAGTATGTGATTGAATCATGGTGCAATGCTAGGTCCAAGGGCATTAGGATTAAGGGTGTGAGTGCTACCTGTCCTGCATAATCTGAATAAAATAAAAGAGGCAGAAGGACACCTTGTTGCTTTGCTGCCTCTGTCCACCATGAACTGTTGCCCCTCTGCCACCCTGACTTGGAGCCAACCAATTATGGACTGAAACCTTTACAAACTGTGAACTAAATAAACCTTTCCCCCTTTAACTTTGGTTGTTGGGATTTTTGTCTCAGAAAGGAGAAAAAAGTAATTAAGACACTCACCATGTTTTTCAAACCAATCTGAAAAAAAAATCCCTTGTATTTGAACTTTTATATTTAGTAATATAATTGGATGCTAATATACCATCATGCTACCTTTTTATTTTAGTCCCAGGTATCCTTAATTCCTTGTTTCCTTTGTCCTACACTTTTTTATTAAATACATCAAGATATTTTGTATTTTGTTTTATCTCTTATACAGACTCAATTTACTTTTTTATTTATTTTGTAAAATTATCTAGAATTACACTTTTAAGTTAAACTATTTTAATTTTAAGTAACATTGATCTGTTTCACATTTAGTATTCTATTTCATCTATAATTTTTAGCATGAAAGTATATGAGTTTATTTTCTTTCCTCCTGTCACTTGTAATATTAGTCATAAATTTATTCAGTATGTATCATGAACCCTATAATATATTGTTAATAGATCTTTCTTTAAATTACTAAATATTTTAGAGTAAATATTAAAAATGAGGAAATTACTTTATGTTTGTCTACGTGTTGATATCTTTGAACCACTGCTTAGTTATATAGACATCAGTTTCCATTTCAAATTACTTTCTATTTTCTTAATCTGTTTAATCTGCTGTTTATATATAAATTAAAACTTTTTGTCATAATTATAATTTTCAGTTCTTATAATTCTACTTGGGAATTTCTAATGGTTTTAAATTTCACCTTGATCAAGTTCACAGTTTCACCAATTCTTGAAGATATTTATAAACTATCTTAAATTTTGTCAGTTCCTACACCATCATTTCTGTCATTTCTGTGTTTTGGATCTATTGAATGATTTTATCTTCTGGATATGTAGTACACAATTTTTTATTGCATATCTAAAAATGTCCTGTACACTGGACATTGTTGGTACTGTTAAGTATGTATCCAGATTTTGATTTCTTTTGTAAAAATAACACCAAGTTTTTTTGAGGCAGGCGCTTAATTTATTTGATGAGCCTGAGCCTTCTGAAGTTTATTTTTTTAAGCTTTGTTGGGATAAGTATAAAGTACCTTTTCTTCTAGGACTAATTTAGCTCTACATATAGTTTTTAGCCTTTCTGGAATCTCTAATCAATGTCACTTGCATTCAACAGATTCTCTACACACTGGTTGTTTATAGTGTCAGTTCTCCCAATTGTGTGAGATCTAAGAGTTTCATCAACTTTGGATAGATAATAAATATTTATAAAGATATCGTATGATACATTTGTGTTTTGGGGGGGGATTCTGACTTGTGCTGCTTATATTTTTTCAATATGTGGAAACAGTTGTTTTGTTTATTTTCTTCAATTTTCTTTTTTTTTCCAGAAACTCTAGCTTAATTTTGCTAATTCATAATGGCCAGAAGTAGATAACATGATCAATATATTTTGGGTACCTCTATAACCAATTTTTGGAGGGGTAGAGTTTGGCCTTCAATTATTTCACTTTTTTATTTTTTTCATAACTAGAAGAATATTTTCATGTATTCTGAGGTCCTAAATATGAACTGTTGGTATTTATTTCTGAAAATAAACTGAGTTAAAGAAATGGATTTATATGTTGTAGATAGATGATTTCAAGATATACTCATTTTTAGTAATAAGAAAGTGTTATTTTTCAAACTTACATTTGAAACCTCTGCCAATATTTCTAGCAAGTAAGTTCCTTTTGCTTTACTATCACTGGTGCATTTCTGTCCTTTTCCAATATGTATTCTTTGTTCTCTGTCTACTTCCCTCAGTGTTCTGCCTGTTCAGCATTTTGCTCAATTATCACTTTAGTAAGAACAGCACTAATGCATTGAATAAGTAATAATATATTCCACATTGGGTTCTAACTGAAATTAGATTCCCCTGTTGGGCAGAAAATAAATGTCAGGACACCTCCCCTGTGACTTTTAGCAAATATTATCCATGATATAAATGTTCCAATTGTACTATTAAAAAATGTTGACACTTGCTCTTGTGTAGGCTGCATCTCCTTTGTAGTCTTCTACTCTGCTTCTAAATCATGTTATTCTATAAAAAGGCATAATAGTCATGAATCTGGAATTAAATCCATTCTTTCCTTTCCATTTTGTGAAATTTGGAGTTGATAACTTCTGGATATCTACAAATAATATGTATGTATCTATAGTTACTTTTCTGTATTTACCATTTAAAAAATTATTTCTATCATTTCAAGTTACATTGAAAAACAAACTGTGAATCACATTTTATTTCCTTTTATAACTCTAGCAATATAACAATTTTCTCTTCCACTTATATTTATTCAATAGTTTCTTAGTTGCAATAATAAGCTAAGAATTAAATATACTGGGATCATATAACCTTATCAACATTTAATAGCTGTACAATTCTAGGTAAATTACACAATTCTTACATCTCTTAGAACTCTTATCTTTAGAAAAGTTTATATGATTGTTCTGAAAATTAAAAAGAACATGCATGCTTAGACAGTTTAACACTTACAGTAGTCTCCATTACGTGGGAAACTTTTTAATAAATACCATACAGAATATAAAAATGTTTGTATTATTATCCTTGGTAAAAACCAAATGCTTAGAACTGACTGGGCTTCAAGAGGGAAAAAGTTATCTTCTCAAGAAAAGCTTTTTGGCCATATTTGTAATTGTTTAACATTTGGTTACATACCAGGCAACTTTGAAAGTACTAACAGACATTTATAATTAGCAGGTCAATATTTAACAACTTTAGGAACAGATCATTAGATGAATTTTTATTTTCTTGATATGCAGATAATTACATATTTATACATTGCTTGTCTCTTTGTTCAAAATACAAAGTCTATAAATAATACCTGAATTGTTTGCTTTGTATCATCTGTGCCTCGCACGGTCCATGGAACATATTAAACCCCTCAGATATACTAGTAGGTAAAATGCAACATATTTACACACACACTTACGCATGTATTTTTTTACTAATTCATTTAATTTTTGTTGTAAAATTGATATATTAATGATTTATGAAGTTTCTTCACAATAAGGTATAGAGATACTCTTATCTATAAATTTAGTCTAAATTGTTAACACTTCTAAAGTTTGAGAAAACATAGACTACAATAATAAAGATATTGTATTAAACTATTTAATGATAGGGACATTTCACTGGAGAATTTTGTCATTGTGCAAATATTATACAGTTGACTTTCACAATTCCAGATGGTGTAAGTCAGTCAATACGGCTTGCTTCTTGATACAATCAAGAGACACATAAACAAGAGATGTTTGAGGCTGCTGACAATGTAACATGACATAGTGTTTTACAGTAAACTTATTTTTATGAGTGGGAGCATGCTCCAAAATAATAAAAGTATGTAAATACATAAACCAGGTAATTTATTATTGTTATCAACTATTCTATATTGTATATATTCAGTGTACTACACTATTATGTGACTGGCAGCTCACCAGGTTTGTTTGCGCAAACACATAAGTAATGCTTGGCACTGTGACATTTCAATTGTTTACAAAGTCAGGAGGACATAGGAACATTTTCAGCTCTGTTACAATTTTAAGGGACTATAATTGTAAACAAATAAAAAATCTCATGTTGCACATGTCTTAGAATCATTTTGTTGTTACTGCTTTTATTTTTTTAATTTCAGGATTATGTTCCTCACTAATTTGAGAAGGAAAGGGGCGGGGAGAGAAAGAGAGAGAGAGGAGAGGGAGAGCACCAGCCTAAGAGGAAATAAGCTCACTGTATTTTCAAGATGCTAATTTTGAGAATCTTGGAGAAAGTGAATATCAGTTATACCCAAGCTCTTTTCCTATGAAGTACAGATTAATTTGTCAATATAGCTGAGACTACCAAACAAATATATACATAATAAAATCCTCAGTTACAGGTATTTGAAGATTAACTAAGTACATGATAATATAATACTGAAACAAGTCTGTATGTGTTACATAGTCTCATATAGACTTTATATTTTGAGAGTTTTTAAAAAGTAATTTTTAAATGCCTCAAAAATAGAATTTTTGAATATTCTACACTATTTTCTAAGGAAACTAAAGAGTAAAAACAAATAGGAAAATAGGACTTAATTTTACAGATAATTGGAAAATATTTTTCTTTGATTGCCACAGACTTGCAGACCTTCTTCTGACTTTCTCCATGGGTAGACTTGAGCTATTGGCATAAAAATAGGGCCCTCAGGAAGCTCAAGGCAACTGATTCCACTCATAACTGTTTAGAGTACATGCCAAATTCATTTATTAACTGTCCTATGTTTCACTTTCCTGACCTAATACTGCACTAAGTTCAATATTGCAGTAGGGACAATATCCAACAAAGCAACCCTTTAAGATAGAATTGCATACCTGCAAGACAATAAAATTTAAAAGGAGTTAGTCATAGTTTGAAATAATGTGAACACATAGACCAATATATTGATTAAACATCTTTCAAGAAAGCATTGCTGAACATTATATCATTTGCCAAAAACTGTAAATATACCTTCAGTTAAGGTTTTAAATTTTTTCCTAAGAAAATATAAAATTAATTTGATACCAAAATCAGAAACCCTAGCTAAAAAGCAAATCCTGATGTTGATGTAGTAATAATCATGATTGCACATGTATTCAAATATTTGACCCATCTCCATTTTCTCTAATTTATTATTATATACTAGTTCAACTGATGTTAATTGTAAATAAAAAATACATATTGCAGATTTCATTCACTTTGAAAAGGCAATCTCTGTTATATTTTTCTCTCTAAGGTATCAAATTCTTAAGCAGATAATGAAATAAGCAGTTGTTTAGTTCAATTCTATCAATCTATACGACAGTTTATGTAATTTCTTTTTGACTTCTTATTTGGTTGCAGAATATGTAACTTTTTTAATCTGAAAACTCCTGTCTTTATACTGCCCTTTATTTAATATGAATGAAGTTATTTTTATTCCATCCATGTTTTCCCTCGTTTTCACTTACGGCTGATCTTTTTCTAATAAGCAATCATTTGTCTTATCTATAAAAACTAATATCTAATTATAAAATGTAGATGACTTTTTGTCTTCTGTTGAATAAATATTTTCTTTAAAATAGTTTTAAATACATTTTTTCACATTTTTCTCAAAACTTATAGATTCTGATTTTTGTTAAATAGAAAACATGCAATTATTTTTAATATAGTATCTTTAAATCTATTTTCCCTTGAGTTGTTTTTCTCATTCATAGAAAAAGATTATTATTGATAATAGCAGTAGTTTTATTCTATATTTATAAAAATGCCATTTATTTTTCAGAGATGTTCAATCATAAAATATATTGATTAATAACCTCTCTGCTACTCTACTTCAGAAAACTAGAGTTAAGTAGTCAAATAAATACATGGATTACATAGAGAGTACAATTACAACTATTGTAATAAATATAATTGCAATATTTAGTCATATATTTTGTTACAAAATACAGGAATTAATCAGTAGTTTTAAATTCCTTTTCATTAATTCACAGAGATTCCTACCATTCAAAATCCCAATTCTCATTATTTTTAATACTTTGTATTTATTATATCATCTCTTTAGTCTTGAAATTGGGAAAAGAAATCAATTCATTTACCTAGTATTAAAAAACTGCACATAAAAGAAAGTTGTTAAATTGTTCTCTCAGTAATTTCATTTTATCTTTTTTTCAGCTTTTTTTAGATTTCACCCTGGCTATGTTATTTGAAATACAATACTTTATTAAATAGGAAAATGTGATCAGATAAATATATGGGCATATTATATATATCAAAACTACCAAAGCAATACTTTCAAAATATGTTTCATGAAATACTGGATCTTCAGGATATTTAACATATGTCATTTGTACTCAGATTGGCATAATTTTTATTACTGTAGAAATTCTCTAAGTCAGATATATGTATTCTCAAAGTCAGGGCTAATTTGTTCCTTCCTTCATCAATAATTTTATCATTTTATTTTTCCTAAATGTCCTTTTGAAAAAATATTCTATAGAATTCTCTTAAGTAAAAGCTAAGTAAAGAATTTTTCTTTCTTTATCCTATGCTTCAGAGAAAATATATAATTTCAGTAAGTAGCTAAAATGTATTACTATCTACTCTTGTGCTTCAGTGCAGATGCTTTGTTTAGTTTCTGTCATCAAATTTCTTATTTTCTAATATGTTCAACTTGTCAGTCATCTCAAATAATTGTAGATGCAAATATTATATTAATTCTCTTTTTTGACATATAAGATAAACATTTTATCTTTAGTTTTGATCACAACATACTGATAGGCACACTTATTTTACTTATCACACTAAACAGAATTTATTAGTCATCTTGTCTTTCCTCTATACTAGAACTGTGAGCATTTTAATATCAAGATTTGAATCTTATTGTCAATGTGTATATCCTAACAGCCTGAAGGACTAAAATAAAAGTTTAAGTATGTTTTTCTGTGTATTTTCCAATTAATTGACCCAATTGTTTCTTTTGCCTGTTTTAAGAATTGCTGGATTTTATCACCAATAATGCAGTGGATTGTGTTCCAGGGTCAAGTTCTGTATTTGAAGATGTATTCTGATTTCATGCCGACTTTGACTCTACACCTCAAACTGTTTACCAGCAGGTGTTTCTAATTCACTGTTGGTTACTTTCTCCAGTAGTTTTTCCTCTTTCAACTTTAAATGTGCATGGAAAGAGAATGAAAAATGTGATGATTACAGTGTAACAAATTAAGTCCTACAATGGCTTACTTAGAATAGTAAATTATTCCATTCTTCCTTTATAATATTCCCATCACATCTAGTGAAAAATGTACAAAACAAATGATGCATCAAAGATCTTTACTTAATTCTATATCTTGCTTTAGCAGAAGATACTATAGTTGAAAACAAAAATATGCTAAAAAATTTAAATGTGAGGTGAACACTATAAAGTGATAGGGTATGGAGGTAAAATGCCTTAAAGTTTAGAAATGTTTTCAAACTATATGAGCAATAACTTATTTCATAATATGTCTAAACTTTGGGCAATCTAAAATTTGAGCCATTTTTCATCCTTCTCAGGAGACTCTCTTTCATCCATGCAGATACTTTGTCTTCTTGTTTAAATTCCTCAGATAAAAATATGTAGAACTGTCACAGAAAAAACACTGAAATATGTTTAACAAGGTATTTTAAAAACAGATTTTTAACAATATGTGTGCTTTATTACCATTGAATAACAAGAGCTAATGTATGAGTTAATAAATATTTAAAACCCTGAGCACTATAGGTCTAAAATTAATGTTTATATGAATAGTTTTTGAATTTTAATTGGGGACAAGATCATAATACTACTGTTACTATTATAAAATTTAGTGAAATTATATAACTTTCTTCAATCTGTTTTTTTCTTTACAGATCACTTATTCATTGAAAAATGTAGTATTAATCAGTTAGAGTCATACCAAAGTATCTTAGAATCTCTGTCACCCTCATTCATTCACTTGTTTTAGAGCATTTAATGTTTTCATCTCCATAATGTTAAATTTAGATGTTTCTCTTGTTCTTCTAGTTTAAACTATGATATTTCAATTTATCAAATTGGCAACATTGGGAAAAAAATCACAATGTCACTTTTCTATTTTTGAATCAGAATAAATTGACCTAAATCATCCTCCATACTTACATGATCAATTGTTCCACAAAGGCCTTGAGATGTACTGAACTACAATTTAGCTTGACGTGCAGACAGGCTGTAACCTAACCTACAAGCAAAGACCCATAGCTAAGCAACACTTTCAGCCAATTTTAAGCTTAAGGTTATGGAATTACACTTGTGTAAATCAAAGGAAGGTTGCACCAATCAGGTAAGCTCTGTATAGGATTTCATGTCTTTCTGGTTGTAAAAGTAGCTCACTGCATTACAGCAGGGGACATTCTGAACTACAGTATATTTGGTCTGGAATGCTGGTTGGCTTTAGAACTTTTTTTGTTCTTTTGTAAACTTGTGAACTTATCTATGATACAAGTCTCCAGAGACAAAAGTAGGTTACAAACAAACATACTTACATATACTTATAAGTGCTTAATCATAAAACTACTAATTTTGTGCTTTATGTGTATTAGGCAGGTGTGCTAGATGTAATGGGAGCATAGTGTGATAGAAACTAAGGTAGAAATAAAAGCTAAATCATAATCCTTCATAGTGAAAAGTTATAATTAATGTGT
The DNA here is from genome assembly GCF_053883595.1 of Heterocephalus glaber. NCBI lineage: Eukaryota > Metazoa > Chordata > Mammalia > Rodentia > Bathyergidae > Heterocephalus > Heterocephalus glaber. The sequence goes on along the minus strand of NW_028258406.1, from coordinate 5,216,309 downwards.
CAAATAAAAAATTAAGAAATAGAAAAATATACTAATTGATGAGTCTCAGTTTTTTATCATTACTATGAAAGCATTAATAAAAGCTCCCAAATACTGCTAATAAGAATATAAATTGGTACAGAATATCAGGAAAGAAAACTGACACACAATATCTACATTTGAGACTTTTGACTTTTTAGTAGAAATAGAGGTCATGAATGCTAATTTTTTGGAATAAAAGAACAGGATGATTCAAAAAATAACTCAAGGACAAGGAGGTGGGTTAAGAGAAGAAAAGAGTAATATTATGGAATATGAAAATTAGATAAAATATTAAGAACAAAAAATCTTTTCAATGTTCTCAGTTACTGGTTAATCTAGATATCTACAAAAGGGGAATTTCAAATGAGCATAATGTTTGGAAACGTAAGAAGCTATTATAACCATTCTCACTTAAATAGTCTAAAACTGTCCTACTCACTCAAGTACTCTGTAATTTTATCCTCCAGAAAAGATAAAACAGAAGTATCTGAACTGCATATATTAGACAGAGCCAATGGGGAAGAAAATACATACTTAGCGAATGCTGAAACTACCAGTATGTTTCATGTAGTTGAATCACCTCCCATGACATTGGAACATATAAAAGTCATACTTTTGTTCTATAAAAAGTTACAAAAGCATCAAACTGTCATCAAACCAAAACCATAGGCTGCAGAAAACTACGTGAAAGATACAGTTAAAAAACAACAACATGGAAAATAATTAGAGGGAACAGACATATTTATGTCAAAGAAAAACATATTATATATACATATATAGCTTCAGAGAGAAATAATAGCGGGTTCTATCACCTTGAAAAAAGAATAAAATACAATTTTTAAAAGAACAAATATAGAAGCTTCAGAATTTAAAAATATGATGAAAAAGTAAATATTTTAATAAAGTGTTTGGAAAATAGGTTTGAGTAAATATCCCAGAAATTGGAATTAAGAACAGAAAGAATATAGGAGCTTAAAATTGAGAAAATGCAAAGAACTAACCAAAATGTTTAAAATCTCCTGAGACTTCCAGAAAGCAAGAACATAGTAAAAGGAAAGAAAAGAATTATCAATTAAACAAAAACAAGAACATTTCCAAGAAATGATGTATGTGAGTTACAAAGGGCACATAGTACTTTGTGTACAAGGGAAAAATATATTTATATATGTTATTTCGATGTTCAGAAAGTCAGAGATTAAGTAAAATTGTATAAGCTTCTAGAGATAAAAGTAGGTTGCATCCAAACATATCCACATACATTATAAGTACTCAATAATGAAATTACTAATATTATATTTTACATCTATGAGGAATGTGAACTAGATTCAATGGGATCATGGTGTGGTAGAAACTAAGAGAGAAATAACAGCTAAATAACTGTCCACCATAATAGAAAGTTGTAGGCAGTGTGTCAAATGGAAAAAAATTTAGAAGTAGAAAAAAATATTAACTAGGACATAATGCTTAACAAAACACAAAAAACAATGAAGTAGCTAAGAGAATTGACAAGTGTGAAAGACAGGAGTGGGAAAGGAAATTGTACTTTCTAGTATTAAGTGATGCTCTGTGTGAATAAATAATTTCTATTTAAAAAATAATAGACAATAAAATATACATACATTATTGATTTATTAGTGAAAGCCAAAGTTATAACTATTTCTGCTTACTACATCAATATGTATAATAGCACAATTAGGAAATAATAAAAAAAGTACAAAAGGAAGGAAAAATTCTATGAAACATTCCTCATCTGTAGGGACATTATGTACTCAAATATTTTGAAGAGTTTTAGCAATTTAAAATTCATGTAAGTTAGTAACAAAGGAAACAGAGCAAAATACAAAGTTCTATATTCAACATAGATTCAACTGGTAAATAACTAGAAAGACACACATTAAGATATGATTACGTTTGGAAAGTAGAATTACATTTTTATATCTTTTTCTCTAAATTCTCTGTAGTTTAAAAGTGCTGTATGGTGAGCAAGTTTTCTTTCTTCAGAAAGTACCAAAATGTTAAAAAACCTCTGAAACTAGGAATGTAGATTTTTCTATTGAGTTTGTTTAATGTTCACTAAATTTTCAAATTTGATCAAAACCAGCAATGATAATTTGAACTCATGAACCTAATGTAAATGGTAATATGCTTATTTTTTTTCCTATTTAGCTTAAACGAAAAAGTTTCCCAGGTTAATAGATAGTTTATAGCTTTCCTTGGGGATAGAACTCGGGGTGAAGGGTTATGCCTTGTCAATAAGAACCTTTCTTACATACAATAATATTATCTTCATTGATATCAGAAAATGGACAGACATCCCCTGCTCCTGGGTAGGAAGGATTAATATAATGAAAATGGCAATACTTCCAAAACTGCTATATAGACTCAATGCAATTCCAATTGAGATCCCAGCAGCATACTTCATGGACCTTGAGAAAACAATCCAAAAATTCATTTGGAACAAGAAGAGACCCAGAATAGCAAAAGCAATTCTAGGTAACAGAGACATGGCAGGAGGTATCACAGTCCCCAACCTGCAACTATACTACAAAGCTACTGTGATAAAAACCCCATGGTACTGGCAAAGAAACAGACCTGAAGACCAGAGGAACAGATTAGAAGATGCAAAAACAACTCCAGACACACTCAGCCATCTCATCTTCGATAAAAGAGCCAAACACCCTCACTGGAGGAAAGATAGCCTCTTTAATAAATGGTGCTGGAAAAATTGGGCTTCAACTTGCCAAAGATTAAAACTAGACCTATATCTCTCACCATGCACTAAACTAAAATCAAAATGGATTAAAGATCTAAATACTAAAATAGAAACTCTGAACCAGTTGGAACAGAGGTTAGGTAGAACCCTTGAAGACATCGGTGTAGGAAAAGATTTTATGAACAAAACCTCAGTTGCCCGTGAACTAGCACAAACAATCAAAAAGTGGGATCTCTTCTTTTTAAAAGGCTTCTGCAGAGCAAGAGAAACCACCAGCAGTGTGAAGAGACAACTCACAATGTGGGAAAAAATCTTCACCTGCTCTTCCTCAGACAAAGGTCTACTATCTCGAATGTATAAAAAACTTAAAAAGATCAGACTTCCCAAATTTAAAGACCCAATCCGAAAATGGGCATCTGAAATGAACTGACATTTTTCAGACAAACAAGTAGAAATAGCAAATAAATACATGAAAAACTTTTCAACATCACTGGTCATTCGAGAGATGCAAATGAAAACAATGCTGAGATTCCACTTCACCCCAGAAAGAATGGCTGCTATCATGAAATCAACCAATAACAAATGCTGGTGGGGCTGTGGGGAAAGAGGAACCCTGCTCCACTGCTGGTGGGAGTGTAGACTGGTGCAAGCACTGTGGAAATCAGTATGGAGATACCTCCAAGAACTAAGTCTGGAAGTCCCATTTGACCCCGCTATTTCACTGCTAGGGATCTTCCCCAAAGAATTAAAAGAATCATACCACAGTGATATATGTGCACCCATGTTCATAGCAGCACAGTTTGTAATAGCTAAAACTTGGAAACAGCCCAAATGCCCATCAACTGGAGACTGGATAAAGAAAATGTGGTTTTTTTATAAAATGGAGTACTACTCAGCCATAAAAAATGGGAAATTAGAGACATTTATACCTAAGTGGATGCACGTTGAGGTGATACTCTTAAGTGAAATAAATGAGACAGGCATGTATAAATACCGAATAGTTTCTCTGGTGTGAGAAACTGAAAGTGTAGATAAGGACTAAATGTATAATAGGTAATGTGAAATAGGAAGAAAGGGGGCAAAGGGGAAGGAAGTGGGAGGGCTAGGGGAAAGGATAGAAGGGAATGGGATTAATGTGAGAAAACGGAAAAATAGGAGCAAAATCTTTTTAAATAGGGAGGAATGGAAGGGTTGAAGGGAGGGCTGGGCAAGGGTGAAAAACAAGAACCAAGAGAGACTATGTAAAGGTGCAAATTTCCAATGATGAATGTCATTATATTGTATACCTAAAATGTACCAATGATTAGAATGAATAATTGATAATGCAAAATAGGAAGAAAAGGTCCAAAGGGGCAGGGGTAGTGGGAGGGGCAGGGGAAAGGAAAGAAGGGAAAGGAAAAAATGATGAGAAATGGAAAAAATGGAAATAAAGTCTGTGTAAATAGGGAAGGGTGGAGGGGGTGAAGGGAGGGCTAGGAATGGGGAAAAAATAAGAACCAAGACGCATTGTGTAAAGGTACAATTCCCAATGAGAAATGTAATTGTGTTGTATACCTACAATGTACCAATAAACGAATTTAATAAAAAAAATCATCTTCATAGACTGCTATATAGTCAGAAAGAAGTTGTATATTTCATTATGATTTCAGATAGTAATTTATAACTTTCACAATTTTTTCAATACTCAAAAAGGTGAAGATATAATTTTCTGAAAATATATTTTCCACTTATAAAACTGATTTGAACAATAAGAATGCTTATATTTGTGTTTTTGCTAAGCCAAAGTTGTAATAGGGACGCACAAAAGAAACGTAAATAATTTACAGCTACAGGATACCACAGTTTCAAGAAGAAAATTGAAAAACCAACCAATCTGTAATCTCTGCCCTGTATGAGTTTTGTTATTGAGTTACTTCCCTGATGTTTTAACTGAATTGATTAAATGAGGTCATATAGGCATTGTTCTAACATTGGCAGTTTGAATTGACTATGACATTATTTAGTAAAGATATGTCTTCAGGCACTAAAAATTCCTAGCTTCTTATAATTCTTTATGTACCAAGAAAATATATATAATCAATAAGTCCATTCTTAAGGTTGTAAAATATGCCCTGCTCTGTGATAAGCACAACAGGGACTCCAACAAACGGTTTTAGGTAGCCTTCTAGGTGGAGCCCTGGTGTTTGAACTATTTGTAGCACAGGGCTATCTATACTATATAACTGTAGTCATTTGTGAGAGAGGACATATAAATACTGTGCCAGGGAAAATACAAGTAGTCAGGGAAGGTCATATATCTAGAACTGAGCTTTTCATCAGAGACCAGTTCCTTCTGAATCTTCAACAGGATTATACAAGGATAATTATGTTTCTACTATATAATGTGCTTTCATATCTATGTATGTCTGAAAAGAATGTAGATTTCATGCCTAGATGAGCTATTTTTTAAATAAACAAAGACAAAATATAAGGCTCAAACACATAAATTGACAATGATAAGGTTACTGACCAAAATAAATTTATAATCTACCAATATATGGAAGTGACACAAATCTTCCATGTATTTCATTGGCTTGAGAAACTCACAATAAAATCTGTAGCCTTATGGTACATCACAATGATGGCTTAAATGTATATTTCCATTTGCTGTGTGACTTAATTTATTTCAGAATCATTTATCCAATGTGCCTTTAATCTAGGGAATAATTGGCAGAAAACTTATTAAATTAGTAACAATTCTTTTACTTAGCTGAATCTGTTATTGTCACATGGAATATTGTTGATACAGCCTTTGATTATAAACTTTCTTTATGTGTTTCTCATTTAGCTTAACTCAGTAAGAGAGTAGAAGATCAAAATGCCCTTTTTATGTAAGAGTACCATGCTATCAACACAACTGGCATTGAACCCAAAAGAAGAAAAAAAAATTTTGACCCTGGGACTGACTTGTTCATTGGAAACAAATTACTTTGTTACCCAAAGATTATCTTAATATGCACTGTGATTTCTTTTTTGCTTTGCTGCCACTACTTAGAGATAAAAGCATACTTCAAGTATACAGGGAAAATAATCTGCTATGCTGCCCTTTCTCAAAGTTCACTGACAGAAACAAGAGATGATGAGCCTTTGTTAAAGCATCCATATAGTCATAATAATTTCATACCATCAATGTTTTGGGTTTTTTGTTTGTTTGTTTGTTGTTTTTGATACCAAGGATCGAACTCTGGTCCTAGAACTTGCCGGCAGGTAGCATAACCACTAAGCTAAATCCCCGGCCCATAGTGTCAATTTTTATATAAGAGGAGATATTACAACAGCAAAAGTTGCCTCTACACCTAGAAAACAAGAAAAGAGATACTTTATTTCAAAAGCTGAGTAGAAGTCAGTATTATAAGTAGAATTTTAAAGTGGGTAATATTTTCTAAAATAATGTTTAGTAATACTATCAGAAATTCCTATTATAGAGTTATGCTTTGAATATGTTAATATTCTTCCAGTATGTATTTATTGAATGTCTGCTGCATGTGAATTACTGTACTGAATCCTTTTAGAAAATTATTTTTAAGCAGCTCCCATTCAAACTTCCTGTCATTGGGATATCTTTAAGTTTTATTATCCTAGAAAGTACTGATATGTCATTACCTGAGAGCAAGGATTAACAAAGGATTTAGTTTACAGATATCAGTTAAGGTAATCAGCACATGCTCACCATTAACACGTTGAATTTAAAAGCATGGAGTATGATCAAAATATACAGTAATGCTTGCATTTAAATTTTTGCAGTAAAAGATTGTCATTAGTATTTTTTGACCCATTTTAGAAATTTTTACCCTAGGTCTTCTTTGGTTATTCAAGCTTATTAATATTTTTACTCATACCTTGAGATTCTCGTCTCTTGTGCTTTACCATCCAATTAAAGTTCTAAAATGAGTTTCAACTTACAGAGACTAACTATAAGAAAGATCTTATAACCATGTTCTTGGGGTTACTAATATAAAAATTATTTTTTTTTGTTTTAAATACCAACTTTTAAAATGTGGTTTGCAGTGAAAATTTCTGATAATTATTTTGAAGTCACACTTAGTAATGGAGTGTTTAGTAGTCGAGTTAGAGTAATTATCAGATGATATTCCCCATAGGCATTTTCCAGATGTACTACTGAAAAAAAAAAAAAAAACTGTAGATGCCAAAGGTGTGGCCAAATGGACCATGAGTTACTAACACACATCATCTTTGATTGGTTTAAAAAGACATGGATAAATTATATGTATACTTTTAGATATGAATTAATGTATGAAATGTGAGAGTGTTTGCATTCATAACAATTATTGTGAACATAAATAATTTCTTCAACATCCAAAAAACCAAGAAGTGAATTCAAGAACTGTCACAGCAAAAAGCAATTTAAGAGATCATTATACAAAAAAAATTTAAAAAGAGATCATTATGACTAAATGTGGTATGGCGTCCTGGTTAGAATAGTGGAGCCAAAAGTGATATTCGGTAAAAACTAAAAAAAAAAAAAATGAGTGAAGTATGAAACATTTTAGTTCATAATTGACCAACATTGTTTCAAAAATATAACAAATATTCCCTACTAATAATGGAGAAACATGAGTGCACTCTCTGGAAACTCTCTGCAATATAATATGTATAATTTCTATAAATCTGAAGTTATTCTAAAATCTGAACTTTAGTTTAAAAAATAAACAGAGTAATCTCATTTTTACCACTTAACATTTTTGTTTTCTTAGTCATATATGAGACTATTAAAACCTTCCAGTTTAATAATCCTTCAACAATACAAAATAAATGTGAATATTGGCACATGAAATTTATACAGGACTTCTGCTTTTGGAAACTACCTAATCATTAATTGTTTTCGTTAGCATTGGTAAGTGAGTATTTATATTCAGGTTATTTTAACATGGAGAAATTAAGAAAGGTAACTCTCTATTAGACAATCTTAGGCTATAATAAAATTATTTAGCATGTTGCAAGATATAATTTACTAAATGGACCATGACTACTCAAAGTAATTCCTTTATGTATTTCTTATGATTTTTTAAAGATATGTAATGATAAAAGTGAGTGATTTACACTATCAAGAGAGTAAGTTCCATTATCTGTATCAACTGTAAAATGGATTTAACTAATCAAAGTAAAAGTGAAATAAAAATGAAAGCATACCACATCACATTTCCCAGTGCCTTGTTTACTGAAGCCTTCACTGCTGGTGGCAAACTGCAAAGCAGTTAAGGACCATAGATGCTCAGATCCAATATGGCTGTCAATACCAATGGAGACACATGTTCACAAAGCAGGAAGCAATGTTAACAAAATGAAAATGAAAATCTACATTTCTGATGTCAAAATCTCTTTTCAATTTATTTCCCTAATTTCTGAATTTCAATTGGTCCCTGCCGGCCTACTGGCAGAATTCCTTTGTATTCCATAATATAAAGAGGGTCTCTTGTCCCAAATGTGATCAAGTGTGTTTTATTAAACACAGAAGCTAAACATAACTGAACAATATAGCTTGTATTCAAACTGCTTCAATGCAAAAATAGAACCTCCATTTTGTGGACTTTGAGGAACTTCTACTTTGTGACTCGGAGGAAAGCCACTTTGTGACTAAAGTATTAAGGTCATCTCCTTGGGAAAGATAGTGTACCAGAGGAGAATCAAGGAGTCTCTGAGGGTCACACATGCACACAGATATGAAGGTAAAGTATATAAATATGTATATAAATAACTACACTGTGAATTTATAAATAAATGATAGGATCTTAGACTAATATCTTCAGAATGACCTTACTGACACTTCTAAAAATAGTCATATTAACCCTCCTCATCTGCCTTACAGAAAATAGCTAAAAACAGTTTCAAGCCAGGAACTGTTTTAGTGGTCATGATTTTCCTTAGACATATTGGTGTGTTTGCCTCTGGCCAGATCTGAACATAAATACTTCACACTAGAGATTTTTCCTGGGCAGAGGGTGTAGAGTGCTGCTGACACTTTTTATACATATGCATTGGTATATGCTATTTGAAGTTATAAAATCCCTAATCCCAAATAATTCATATACTTTGGCTGATAAATTTTTTATCCTTGTTAAAATATTTAAGAATGGTAGTATGTTAATGATTCTATTTTTATGTCATTCCATGCACTAACTATTCACTTGAACTTTATTTTTGCTTAACAGCACTCTCAGTGGTTGTGTCAGAGTATATATATAGAAGAGCCATCATGCTTTTTGTTTTTTTCTAATTATGTTACCATTCTTAGCACAAAATTTTTGCCTGGTTTTCTAGGTTTTCTCATCTTGGTAATAACTGCTATTATATGTCATGTCATCTCTTTAAAGTTATACCTTAATAGTGACTTTTGTAAGTTTGTTTCACAGATGTTTTGTTCTTTGAGATAAACCTATGACGTTATTTTAGGTTCCTCATCTCAATAAAGTGTGCTAGTGTTTGTAATGTAGCATTCATATTTGTAGAAAATGAACTTGAATTTGTCACAACTACCAATTCATATAACAACAACATCTAAATTAAACTGCTGGTATTAGTCAATTCAAAATTCATATCTGCTTAAAATGTCTTCATCTACAAACATAAACTTTAAAAGGGGCCAAGTAATCCTTTTAAGTTATTAATTGAATTAAAATCTTAGATATAATCCAGCTAGAAAAGATGGGCATAAGGTAAGTTTAAAGAGTGAAATAATCATAAAATAATTTATATTAGATCATATATATGAATAGTAGGATATATGAGTATGTATGTATCTTTGTTAACATTTCACATCTTCTTTAACAGTTCATCCAATCATGAAATGTTAAGTTTATAGAACTAATATGTAAGTTGATTCAACTACTCATTGAATGTTTGCATTTCTACAATCTCTTCGCAAATAATACTCAAAGTTATGCTCAATTTGGGTCTTGAGGATTCTTATTCAACACATTTGTTTCTAAACACAATCAAATGACTTTTTTTTTTTTTTTTTGGTACCAGGGATCAAACTTGGGACCTTGTGCTTGCAAGGCAGGCTGCAGAAACACTGAGCTAAATCCCTGGCCCTCGAATGACATATTCTTGACAAACTGCATAGTGCATTTGTCTGCAGGTCCACACTTCTTTATCTGAAGTCTTTGAGGCCTTTTGTTCCTTCAAATTCTGAAATATTAGGTTTCTTGAAACTCAGTGTACAAAACATATCCAGCCAGATGTGGGGTAGTTATATCAGAGTCAAATATATGCATCACATGTACATATTCATATTGAGTACTTTAAAGAACATGAATGTCCTCATGTCATCTCAGACAAGTTCTGCTGCCAAACAAGTCCAGGTCTACTTAGGTTTTATGATTCAATGATTTACAAAAAGTTCCTGTTTTCTGAGATTTATGGATTTCAAAATTATGAAATTGTGATCATTATTTGTTATTTCTCTCTTCGTATTATGTGATAAAATTATGGAAAAAGATTTTTGAAGAAATTTTGTTAATATTTATTTGCTAAGCATTTCTGGATGCCAAAGGTTATAGGTTTTTTGAAATGCTAATAGACAGGTGATTATTAACATTCAATCAGATTATCTCTATTCAAGCTAATGCCACAAAGCTAGACAAAGACTAGAGGAACAAGATAGTACAAATCCAAAAGTAAATGACAGTAAACTTACTACATTTCACTCCATTAGTAAAACTGTCCTTGACTCTACCTCCCATTTTAAATATGGCATTTTATATATTATGTTCATTAAAACATAATATATATAATACATAGAATTAAAATGCAAAATAAAAATTTTAAAGGACAGTAAAAGCTGAAATCTATATAAATATTTAGCCCTTCTTAACATCCACTGGATCATTTTGAGTACTCTTGTAATTTACATGCCTTTGAAACTTGTTTAAAAAATGTAATCCATACTTTATATCCTTTATGCCATGTCCCAAACCTAAAATACCTTCCTTGGGTGAGAGATAGGATGCAGAATGATATTTCTCTAATTGTGAATATATGCCATTGGTGATACAGATGGTGATTTTAGTTAACATGTAAGTCATGTATTTCATTTAATAATTATTTAGCAATTGAAGGTTTTAATAAAAATTTTATTTAAAACCTTTCATTTCTCATTTTAATGTTTGTGAAAAATAATGACAAATAGCACATTAAACTTGATTTCTGACATTTTTCTTATGTTAAAGATGTTTTATAAATCTAATCAATTTGGAGAAAAGTATTATTTTGTATTTAAATAATACAAACATTTGGTGATTATAAGAATGATTTAAATTATGGTATATGAATGACAGAAATTTGGGAAACAAATCATCTGGCTAAGAATGTAGACTCTAAGGAATTCTCCTAGGCTTGATGATTGCCTTACATTAAATATGGAGAGTAGCTAGTACAGTACCTGATACAACATGAAAGTCCAATTAATGCTAGTGTTAAATGAAAAGCAAGTAATCATCTGTTAAGCAAAATATATTTTCAGAACCCACCAGCATAAGGTCAAATGCAAGGACAAATAATATGTAAAGAGCTTTAGTGCAAAGTATCAACTACCCCTGTACTTGGCTTTGTCTCTAGCCACTCAGCAAATAGAAACATCATGTTCTGCCTACATTTTTTTTTCCTTTTTATAACAAGTATATACTTTCAATACATAACATTTGTGTTCGTTTTGGGTAATTGGTATATATGTAAATGGTATCTTGATGATTTCCAGTCCCACCCTCTCCTGCCTTCCCCCACCCTTCTGTCTACATATTCAAAAGCAAGAACAGTTTCCCATTCAGTGAGTTACAATTATTAGGTAGTTCAATGGTAACTAAAGTACATGAATATACTGTACATGTGAATCATAACTTATGAACAACAACTAAAGCAAGAACTAACCACTTATAGAAATTTTATTTGTTTTATTTTATTATATTTCATTGAAGTTATTATTGGGGAGTATCTAGCTTTATATTTGAACTTGTCATCTAAAAAATACACGTAATTTAAACATCAAACAAACCATGCTAAAAAAAAATCAGAAAGTGCCAATTCCTAAAGTAACCTTCACACATTTCATAATTAGATAGTCCCATTGTTATGAAGAACAAAGAAAGGAAATGAGCATTTTGGAACTTCATAGCATGAGGATTTTCTGGGACAGAAAACAAAGAATTTGGTAAGTATATGCTTTCAAATCAAATGTCTAAAACCTAACCCCCATTGGGTAATGTGCAATTCCCCCCTAAAAAACTCAAGAGTTGCTTGAGAAATGAGAACAAGCTTTTTCCAAAAGTTATTTTCCAATCTTTTAAGATAAAATAGCTTTCCTTAGTATTTTAAACACATTCCTCAAGAATTAATCAGAATATTTAAAGAACATGATAGTTCCTTTATATCTCACTAAAAATGCTGAATTGAGATTGACATAAATTTCCATTAGGAATTAACCTTAAAAGACATGTAATAACCCCCTTTCCTTTGCAAATTCACTCATTTTCTGTGAATCTAAGTCAAGCTTCACTGGCTTGTGATAGGTTTTTCTCTAGTTATGTATCCCTACTCTGGTGAATTCTGTTAGCTCTGGGATCCCACATACAGATAGAGTGGTCAAACTGTTGTTATCAACTACATGTTTGATTCAGGGCATACTGTGTACTTTTCCTCTTTATTTCTTCCTTGTTTGCTTGCTTTTCGAGATTGCTTTGCGAAGAGTATGAACTCATTTGAAACTTCTGATAAAGACCGAGTGGATGTGTTGCCTTTCTCTTCCTCCTTCAAATGTCACGCATTCTCCATTGTCAACTGAGTATGACAGTGAAGGTTACAATCATCATTTCCTTGGTTCCTTTTAAAGAATATCACTGTATAACATCTTGAATTTTCAAGACTTCATCCTCTAAATTCTAATCTTCATTAGACTCTATTGCACTTTTTATGTCCCTATTTATTCACTCTCCGTTTACTTAAAATACTTTCTTTATGTCCTCTGAAATTTAAAATCAAACATGATCAGATTAAAACCTGACTCTCTAATATTAAACACTACTTCTCTGGGATGTCACCTTATAACTTGGAATCCAGAAGGACAGTGTGTTTAATGTTTCTCACAGCCAGTAGACATATCTTTATCAGGGCCATAGCACCTGCTGTTCCTTCAACCTGGAATGCTCCTGAGTCCTCCACCCTGCCACACTACATGACTATGTCCTCTCCTCTAAATCATACTTTCTCAGTGAGATTTTCTTAGGCCCATGCCTAAAACAAAAACATACTTCAAGTTTCTCCCTTGATTATTTTTTCATCTTAAAAAATGTGATTCAGGTCAAGCAATAATGACAGACTCATAGTACCTAATCAATGTTATGCTGCGGATTTTACACATACTGAATAGCTACCTGGTCAGTGACTACTACTTGCCTAGTGACTACTATAAGCCAGACTCTGTGGTGTTTACCAGATACAGAATGGCAAATGAAATAGAGCCCTTAACTTCCCTACAGTTTGGAAACTAAAAAAGTGTCAAATTCCTTTTATGTTTCAGACATTTTACACTCATTAATCTGCAAAACAACCCTTAAAAATCTGCTTTCTTCAGCATTAGCCACTGTCTTTCCTACATTGTACAATAGGGATTAATCTAAATGTAAACCTGACTTCTAACTTTTGATTTAAAACACTTGGGTTCCTATTCTTGAAATGTTTTCTCTGTTTTTTTACCTGACAAACTTCAACTCATTCAACATTTAATATATAGTATGGATTTGCTTCAAGACTGATGAGTTTCCTTTCTTAGGGGTTTTTTTGCATGCTTTTTATTTGTGCTCTCGATTTTCTTTGTTTTTTAAAAATTTTAAACACATAATGTATTTTCTCCACATGTATATATTTTGGTGTGTTTGCTTAAATAATGTTAAAATAAAAGTTATTTGTTGTTTTGCAAGAATCTTATTCTTCATTATCAAACGTTTAAGCAAAAGTTGTTCATATGTACTTAAAATGAATTTCTCCCATGACTGCTCATCTTATTATTTATCACAAAATCATTGCTTGAGATTCTATAGCATCTATGAGCTGATGCTTATCTTTTTATTATCCCATCAAATAACACAAATGTATAAATGTTTCATAAACAAATTAGTACATTACAGTCTTCTATGAACATATGAGGGCCAAGCTTCTAATATATGGACCCTTGAGGGGTCACCCAAACTGCCTCCAAGCCATAGTAACACTCATGTTGTCATCACAACTACAAGCCTTTTGGGAAGGGCATAGTTCAGATGATAATTAGAAAAATAGATGTACATTAAAAATTAAAATAGTTAATAAAAGGGAAAAAATATTTAAAACTGCAGAAACTTTGAATGAAAAGACATCTGAAATAATCTAACTGCAGAGTTATTATGAACTTCATAGTGTAGGGGGAAAAAAAAGACTCAAATAGATCTTTTACTATTTGAACAACCATTCAATTTCTGAAACATGAAAATGGTATGGAAATTCACACGGGTGTCATGAAACATCATGTGCTTTAAAACTGTGCCTTCATCACCACTCTTGCCACTTTTGTGAGTCAGTCTAGCATTATAAAACTTCCACAAGCCTGGGATAAATAGGTGTTTACCTATTCTACCTTATCTACTTTATCTTTGAAATCTCCCATCTGACCAATTATTCATGATGGAGTGTATTTCTCTACTGCCAACATTTCTATTCTGTAAGCATTTCCTGTTAGACCAATTTTTCATTCTTCCTGTTTTCTCTTGATAAGTTTTACCTTTATTTCTTAATTTTCTTTAAATTGTACATTAAAAATTAAATTGTACCAGATGTTAGAAGTTCACAAAGACCTATGGAGTATTCTTGTGTTGCCTAAAATACTAATGTCCAGGCTTCTAGCTCCAGTGATGTCTATATAAAAGTAACTGCCCTTGATGCCTATATTTCTTGCATGTATTTGTCCTCAATAGGCCCTTGCCTGCCTATAGATTTACTTACAATGAGATTTTGTGACTCTCTTGAGTCTCTAACAGCTAGTACTTATGGTGAATAAGAGCACCAGAAGGGAAAAACACAAATTTAAGAATAATCTCTTATAAATTACTAATATCATAGTCTTACTGAAATCTTTGTGACTGCAGTTTATCGCAAGGGAGGAAAAAATCTATACATGATGCAGCCCAATTCAAGCCATGAAAGTATCCAAGATATGCTTTCCAGATTGATTATATGAAATATTATTTCTTTTCTTCTCCCATGCATAGATTTCTAGAATCGATAAAAAACCACGAAGTGAATGCATCATTCCCTCCAGTCTTCTTATCAAGGCTTCATGTCAACACCTCCTGAAAAGAACATCAACATTTAAATGTGGATTTATACTTCACTCAATGTCGTCAAGTTTTCTTTCCCATTAGGACATTTCCTTCATTTTCATATAACTAGTAATAGGAATTCAGACATGAAACTAATGAAAAGAGGCTGTTTCTGAGCCAGCCCTTTTTAAATGAATATCATATTATTAGTACATAAATTGTATTTAATATGGTAACAATAATTTATTTTAGATATTATTCAAGAAGTTGTAGGGCCAGGGATTTAGCTCAGTGGTTTTGCCGCCTGCTGTGCAGCGGCAAGGACCCGAGTTCGATCCCCGGTACCAAAAAAAAAAGAAGTTGTAAAATTTCTTTTAACAAAGAAAATATATCTGTGCCCCTGGGGAGAAGCAAGGCTATTAATAGCAGAGATTTTATTAGCTTCCCAGGTATTTCTTCAACTTGAAGCATTTGAAAATACTAACACCCTCTCACTTTATTCATGTCTCTAGGGACTAGGGTCATCTTAGATTTTAGTCTAGTACTACTTTACATGTCATTCTCTCTTTTATAAACCATGCCCCAAATTTGAATAACTGGGATATATTGAAAATCAATTCCTCACGGATCTGCAAAATTTTCCCTTTTTTCTGTTTTCACATAAAAACAAATACATCTTTCACATATTTCAATGTATTTCAGAATATCCTCAGCTTCAAAATTCTCTATAAATGCTTTTATTATCATTTTTTCTATCATATTCACAGTCACTTCCTACATCTTGAGCTTTCACTTATATTTTATGGAAAAATAACAGGCTATCTCAAATGCATCAGCTCCACATGCCTTTCTGGTTTCTTTAATTCTTGCTTCTATTTTTCCCCAATTTCTTTCTGCATTTCTTTTAAAGCTTAACTTTCCTGGAGGCTTTAATTGGTCCATTTTTAATTCCTTTTGACATCATGTAATTATTGGTTTCCCTTCTAGGGAAAAAACACCAGAGTCTTGTTGTTAAATATAATATATTTTATTGTAGAACCTCTATGAGCATTTCAAATTGACCTTTTGTGTTATATGTATGGAGTCAGTACTGCACAATATGTTCCCATGTAGTATTCTAATATTTTAAACAGATCTTCTGCACTCATTGCAGACAATCTCTTGCTTAACTTATGTACCTCCTTAAAGTTCCTGCTATCTTTATTACAATGACCTTGAGGCTATATTCACTTCTGGCCAATTAAGCTGTAAATCAGAATTTATCACTAATAGCAGTGCAATTATAGGCTACAGTGAAATTGTTCACCAAAGAGAATATCTGTATACATTTAGGTTTTGTTTATTTGCCAAAGAACAGACAAAAATAGAGCAACTCCAGCTGATTCTACTACCTTAACACTGAAAAAAAGTCTATCTAGCATATATACTTCATTCTTCTAAAAATATGTGCTATATTCTATATTCTTTTTCACATACCTTTAGTAAGATTGGTTTGAATATTAAATTTTATTAGGCATAAAATGTAAATTATAGGCATATATAGTTAATCTTGTAAAATGCCAAACTTTGCAGCCAATGGAGTTTAAAATTGTTGCATCTTCATTAATTGTATTGACATTGTCAAAAGCACAAATTTTAATGGCTAATTGCTTTTCCACTCACAGGACTAAATAGGCAAGCTGTGTTGAATTTGGTCAGGAGATGTTCTCATTTACTTTTGCAATTTTTGAGAGTTCTAATCAACACAGGCATCAAATGTTCCCTCTCTGTAAGGAGGCCATAAATCTGAGCAAAGAGAACAATTATGAAGAAGTTGAACACATCTTCCATTACATATATTTCAGATAAAGAGAAAAGAACTTGTGAGTATGAAGAAGTTGTAGAAGAAGCTAAAGTACCAAACATGAAAGAAAAGTCTTCTGACAACTTTGAAACAAGTGTAATCTGTGATTCTCTGCAATATTGCTTGATACCAGGGTGGATTTTGTGCATCCTTTTGGTCATTTAAATATATGACTGAAGAACATTTTCATGAATTTATTTTTGCTTTATAGATCACTTTATGATGTAGAGGAATTTCTGGGTCTCTGTATGGAAAAATATTTGCCTATGTACTTAACCATGTATTATTATACATGCACTAAATTTGGACTGATATTGGGAGTTGACCATCACCAGTTTATGGTTAAATATTCATGACAGAAAGCATTCAAGTATAAAATATTTGAAAATTAAGTAAAATTTTTAAAGTTTTTGTTACACAAATTAATTTAAAGTACTTTTACAAATTAGGTATATAAACAAAAGCTGTCAAGTAACTCATTACATAACATGCAATTTATTCACTTGCAGAACGACACTGAGCTCAATATCTTTGATGTGTAGACAAAGTTATAATTGAAATATTATGAAATAGTGTATACTAATAGCCTAGTAATAATAGATCCTTTAGTTAAAAAATTAATCATATTATTTCTTCAAAAATTACCTTTAAAAAGATAGACTGAAGGTAGGTTATGATTTTAGTAATTATTAATGTGTACCTGGGAGACACTAAAAGTGTAATCAATTCTTTGCTTTTTTAGACTCCTCTTATCTTTAAATCATGAGATATACTTAGATACTTAGAAACTTAGACTCTTGGGTATTGTCCACTTAAAATATATTATATTTATGTATTTTATTTCAAACCAAATTGTAATGCTTTTTCCTAGTTAATGCCTAAGTAAAAATGCTGTTCCAATTTAAAATCTCTAGTTAGTCTAGAACATAGAATATAAACTATTTTACTTATTCCAAAATTACTCAAAATAGACATTTATTAAGTATTGGAGCGGATACAATATCAAATCAAAAAACATATCTTTTAGAAGAGGAAAACAAAACAGTTTACCTATACCTGGAATGCAATGTAAACAGTATCTTCATGGATTGTGCAAATTCTCAAAGGAGGATATTGAGAAGATATATCACAGTGTAGAAAACAATAGAGTAAGGAAGGAAACTAGGATATTGTTTTTAAATTGGGCTTTCTTTTTACAGAGACTTTAATCTGTCGAAGTGAGTCCTCTAAAGTACAGCATTTATCTTTTACTCATTTATCAATTCATTTGTATTATATTTATTGAAAATATGTTATGTATTAAGACATTTTAAAAGAAGAGGGAAGAACAAAAGTAAGATGGTCTTTTTCCTCAAAAACTTTAGATCTTAAATTTAAAAAAGAAAGTCAGTAAGCAAACAAAACTACACCAAGGATAAAGAATGAGGAGTCCAGGAGAGTTAAGGTGGAAGTGAGTGAGACACTCAGCAATGACTCAGCCAGGGTCACCTTATAGATACTAAGAATGAACACAGCCAATCATACTTGGGAAAATTTTTCCAATAAGATCATTGATGATCAACTTCTTCACTCATATCTCAGCCATCTCAGTTACATGTTATTTCCAAAGTTAAGCATTTCTAACAATGCTAGTCATAATCACTCGTTTGTTTCCTAGTGTATTTTATTGAGAATAAAGTAGTAGTGCTACAGCTATCATGAGAACTTGCGTTTGATACAGCATATGTTTGTATTCATCAGGATGCCAGAGTAACAAGAAATCCAGAAATTTCAATGACTTAATAATATATAGTTGGTTTCTTAAATATGCAAAGTCCAAAGAACGTCAAATCAGCCTTCCTCCATATAAGGATCTAAATCACCAAAACAGGGACCTCCACAGACAGGTGAAGAGAATCTGAGAAACAGTGGAAAGTAGACAATATGAAAAGAGTTCTGCTCACTGACACCAACACAGCCTGGGCAGAATTCCTGTCATATGATTCAACCTCCCTGATAGTTCGTTGCAGTGTCAACTTCGAAATGCCTAGTAGTTTAGTTTGGCACAATTCTGAGTGTGTCTAGCTGATTGACTTACTGAAGAGGGAAGACCCACCCTGGATGTATGTGGCACCAACCAATAGGCTTGTAGCGTGGATGGATGAAAAGAGTGGAAAAAAGGAAATCTACTCTTTTGCTTCTTCAGTGGAGCTCCAGTCTTTGCCATTGAATTTCAGTCTTCAGATTTTACCTTTTGTTCAACCTTCCAGTGCAGATCCTCCAGCTTTCTGACACGGACTCGCACCAGATCCTCCAGTGAGTTGTAGGGCTTTGAAGTGTGACTGGATCCTCTGGCTCTGCAGCTCACAGAAAGTCCTTTTGGATTCTTCCATCCCTACTGTGAAGGTGATCATTTTGAACCTAATTTGTAAATTACTCAGATAGATAGATAGGTGGGTAGATAGATAGATAGATAGATAGACTTACAGACATCCCGTTACCCACTGAGATATACGTTGTGTTGTCTAAATACTGTAACAATCTAGTTGTAAAATGGAAAAATACCTTTCCAACATTTGTTTTAATGGACAAAATAACTATAAATCTGACACATTTAAATTCAGTTTTATCTCTCTTATTGTACAAAATATTTTATTTTAGAAAATGTTTCTTTTTAACACCAACTACTTCTAATAATTGTTCAGGTGGACTAGAATAAAGCCTACTTCTATGTGCATTAACTGTCATAACTGCAAGGCAATTTAAAATATGTTATTAATACCATCCAATATATAAAATTTATCAGATATATACAAGGACTCACAGTCTTTTTAAAACCCCTTAAATTTCTATCTGGGTCTGTCTTTTATCTTGGAAATATTCACAAATCTCTAACAGAAGAGTGAAATCTTTTCAGGTATTTAGAGTTATGAGAGGCTGAGAATACTAAACACACAGTTAACTCTCAATAAATATTTGTTGAATGAGCAAACCGGGTCAGCTAGCTGAGATTTCATGCCAAGCTGAGGAATTTGGATTTTATCCCACAAGGACAACCATAGGAAGTTTCTGCACAGAGAAATAACATGATGAAAATAGTAATTTAGAAATGTTACTATGTCATTGGATACAAGAATAATGAGACAGGAAGGAGACGAGGCTGGAGAGGAAAACTAATCAAGAAGCTATTGCAGTGATTCAGTATGTGAGTCTGCACTTACATAGTGGTGGTTTAAAGAAAACTAAGGAACAACCAGTGGGGACTTTTAAAATACAAAATGGTGAATTTTATTAAAGAACAAATTATTAACCATGTAAGGAAAAGGAGAGAAATATCAAAGATTATTGCAAAGTACTGAATTCAGGGCCTAGGAATAGAGCAACACTGTTGACGGAAAAAGGACCATTGAAATGTAGTGATTTGCAGGGCTTGCAGTACTTGCATGTCTATGTGGGGCAGCTGTGTTATCATTTTCCAGTAACTCTCCTACCTATCAGATGTGAGGAAGGATGCATGCACATTAGTGCGTCACAGTTACATTTATTTTATTCTAAACATTCTAATTTAAAGAATATTGAATGTTATTTTAGGGCATTAGAATAATAGGTTTCATCTTAATTTAGGCTAGAAGTCTGTAATACACCACAATATTCACAAAACAGCTTCATTCAAGAAAAACATTATCATTTTCATTCATAAATAATTAGTAATTAAATTAGAAGATAAATATTTTCAGTAAGTATAATATAAAATATGCCTTGCAGATTTGGTTTTAATTAGACTTAGCACAACCACTTTGTGAGCTATTTTCTATCTGAAAAGTTGAGGTTATTCATAATTCCTCAGTATTACTTTATTTATATAGATAACATTTAATCTGACATTTTTCATATTTTCACCAATTAAATAATTTTGTTTATTAAATTGTCTTGTTTAGAACTTATTTCAATGCAGAAACTAGTTCATCCGATAAAATATATCATTACCATTTTAGTCAGTTAAGGGAATTCTCACTCAAACTAGAGAGACTGAATGTCTAAGTAGTTCTTTGTTGCTCAGTTATCTATTAGAAATGTCCATGGGACTTCACGTTGTCCATTCCTCCTTCTTAGTAGAATATGTGGAAGGAGTTAAGAAAGGTGTGAGAAGAATTATAAAGAACACATTTCTAACATTCAGATTTATCCTGCATTGGGCTGGCCCTTCTGGGGTTTGTGCAAAAATATCTTTATTTCAAGTAAAATATAATTGAAATCCTATAATTATGTCTGAGGACTTATTGAACATCTAGCTTCTCAGCATTTTCCAATTGGTGAGAATAAGTACTGTCTTAATAAAGAAGGTGAAACCTTTTATCAGTTTATGTGTTCTTTTCCCTGAAGACCAGAAACAGTGAAAGGATAAAGGTATAAACATTTGCTGGTCCCCAATAACCAAAACTGACTATAATTCTATTGTCTACATTTTACAGATAAAGAAACTCCAATTTTTCAGTGAAATTCATGCAAGTTTTATAATTCATCAATTTTAAATGAGTTTTTTAAGATACACTTTTCTTTCCTGTGTAACAAAGGAAAGAAAATATGGCTATGATGCTATTTAAAGAAACACTCCAACTTTGGATATAGGAAAACATTAACACATGTTGGAGAGATTCCAGCAAGGTGGAGACCCTCCTTCCCCCAGAGCAGAACCAAGTTAACAAATAATATGGACTGAAAAACCTTTGTGAGAACTCTAGAGATCAACTGCGCAGCTAGCTGTAGGACTTAGACCAGTGTATATCAATACTAGATTCCAATGAAAAAGAAAGGAAATTCTGTTTAGTATGTCTGCTCATGCCCCTCCCTCTATGTAACATATCCAGAGAAAGTGGAAAGAAACCCTCTAGACTCAGCTTGGGGATGGAATCAAAAGAGTGCTTCATGTGGCCAAGTAGCCCGATGAAAGAGAGGTCATGTAGTTGGTTTATCTGAGAGCTGCTTAAGCAACTAGTTATCATCTTGTCTGACTCAGAGAGCTGACAGAATGAGCTCTAATATTTAGGCTCCTAAAAATAATGGCAAGCATCATGAGAGGGCTGCAGTTCCATAAGCTGATGTCAGAAGTATCAGGAGATCAGAAAACATTTGAAGTAATACTAGAATTTCCTGCAGGGTGACTGGTAAATGTACTACCTTATATTCAAAGCCAGTACACAAAGACTAGGAGAGGTGGATGTTTTACAAATCCTCAAATTTAAGCAAGAAATGCAAGTGCTGTAAATAGAGAAACAGATCTAATCAAGAAAACAAGACAAACCTGCAGAAATAGAAATATCCATCCTAAAATTCAAATGGAAGCTCAAAGGGCCCCATATCAAAATGAGTTTTAAATAGAAAGATTTTTAAAACAGAAGAATCATTTTTTAAAAATGATTTTTGAAAAGAAAATGTTTCAAAACATTTTACAAAGTAACACTAATCACAACAATGTGGTACCTGCATAAAAAGACATGCAGAACAATGTAATAGACTAGAGATCACAGAAATAAACCTTTGTATAGCTCATCTAAATGATCTTCAAAAAGGGTGCCAAGGGTACTCAATGAGAAAAAGATAGGGTATTCAACAAACAGTACCAGAAGAAAGGATGTGTTCATGAAAAAGAATGAAATTGGACACTTGTGATGGTTAATTTCATGTATCAACATCATTGGATCATGAAGTGGCCAGATTAAACATTATTTCTGGGTGTGTCTGTGATGGTGTTTCTATATGATACTCAGTTTTGAAAAAGTGAATTCAGTAAAGTACCTTCTCCTTACTAATATAGGTAGGCATCATTAAGTCCACTGAAGGCCTGAATAGAACACCAACAATAACCACAAAAGCAGAGAAAGACAAGATTTACCCTCTTTTTGCCTATCTGGTTGACATGAGAAATTAGCCTTTTATACTACCAGCTTTCTTAGATTTCCAGTTTTCAGATGACAGATATTGGGAATTTTCATCTTCCATAATTGCACATATCAATTATTTTTTACAAACCTCCCAATACAGTGCTACCTTGGTTCATGAACTTAATTCATTCCATGATTCTGGAAATGATGGTCATGTTTGTGTTCCTGCAGAAAAAATGGCTGATGTTGTGTTTGTCACCTGATGAAGAATTCACAAACAAAAACAGAATTTTGCCAAAATTTTGAACCAAATTGTACACAAATAAAACCATTGGTGGATCGAGGTACTACTATACTATATAAAAGTGAATTAAAAATGGATTAAGGATCTAAACGTAAGAGCTAAAATTATAAAACTCTTAGAAAATCATATAGCAGGAAAACTTCATGATGTTGAACTTGCCAATAATTTCTTGAATACGACCCCTAAACCACAGATAATAAAAGCAGTTATAGACAAATGAGACTAACTTAATTTAATTTGTTGTGTACATCAGAGGAATTAGTCAGCAGAATGAAAAAGAAACCTATAGAATAGGAAAAAAGATTTGCAAATCATATATCAGATAAAGAATTAATATTCAGAGTACATAAAAAACCTGTACCACAAGTACTATGATATTCCATTTATGTAAAGCATACAATAATCAAATTTATGAAAATAGAAATTAGAATAGTTATGAACTACTGGGGACAGAGAGACAAAAAGAATTGTTATCTAATGGGTATAGAATTTCAGATTCAGAGATGAAAAAGTTGTGGAGCTCTGATCTGTTTCACAGCAGTGTAGATATGCTTAACATTACTGAACTCTACTTTTAAAATGGGGAAGACAGAGTGCTAGGGGTATAGCTCAGTACTAGAGAGCTTGCCTAACAAAGGTCTAGAACCTGGGTCTAGTCCCTAGTACCACCGAAAAGTGGTAAAGATATAAATTTAGTGTTATACTACTTTTTCTATAATTAAAAAATAAAGTTTAAAAATCTGAGCATTTGTGCCTCTTATTGAATTATATATATGTAGAA
This sequence comes from Heterocephalus glaber, assembly GCF_053883595.1. NCBI lineage: Eukaryota > Metazoa > Chordata > Mammalia > Rodentia > Bathyergidae > Heterocephalus > Heterocephalus glaber. The sequence goes on along the minus strand of NW_028258406.1, from coordinate 5,192,442 downwards.
TTGGTAAATCAAGGATTCAGAGACATAGTTAAGTTTAAAAACTGATATTTATAAAGTAGAACCTCTCATTTCAAAGACAAAGGACAAAAATATTTATATAATTACCGTAAGTCTGCATGTAATAATGCATCACAAATATCTTGTATGTTTTTGAATCTTAAGTAGGCTCCTAGCAATATTGATTGTTGATTCCTGATTGTTGGCTAATATTTCATATACATATTACTAGACTTAAACAGATCTCAAGATGAATTAAGTGTGATCAAAATACATGATGGATGCTTAAATTAAAGCAATATTTACTGGAATAAAAGACATGTTGCTATTTATCCCCTTTAAAATACTGTATTTCACTTCAAACATACCAGTTACTCTTGCCACTTTCTGAAGCAGTTCTGGAAGTCTACTTGTATGAATGTCTTTAATAGATGTGATCAAAAATATGATGAGTGCTGCTGCCAACTGCCATTCAAGGGCCTCATCCAACTTATTCACCAGGTCTGGCACCACACAACTTCTGGCTCCTTTCCAAAATCAAAATGACCATGAAAGGAAATATGTTGAATTAAGGACATCAGGCCAGCCATAATAGTGCAACTAAAGACACTGACTAAAAAGGACTTCCCTAACTGATAAGATAAGTATATTTGATACCAGGGAACCTTTCTGAGGGCAGCTAGTGACAATATGTCTTTTATTATAATAAATTTTAAAATTTAAACATTCACCATATCATTCAATCTCACATCATATAAGCAAGTAAAGACAGAGAAGAGAAGAAAGCAAAGAAACAGAGGCGTAAGAGATTATTTCTTTAAAGAGCTCCTTAACTGGAAATATGTATGTTCAAATCATAAAAGTAAATAATCTAGTCCAGTAGTCACATTAGAATGTGTCTTATGGTTGTGTATTTCACTGTTCTTTTGAATATTAACTAAAAAGAACTGTTGAAATATAGGCTCCTAGATTCTCTTCAGTTTGATTATATTAGATTCGTTAAAGAGAACGGTCTTGAATCTGATTTCCTAAAAATACAAAGGATGAGTCTTATACACACCTTTGATAGTTATTGTAGATTTTCTAAATTTAACTCATTCTTATTCTTACACAATTTTTAAATATCTTGAAAATATTTATGTATGTTGTATTAGTTTCCTATGGTTACTGCAACAAATGGCCACAAACTTGGTACCTTAAGGCAATGCAAACTTATTTTCCTACAGTTCCAGAAATCTGGGATCAATTTCACCGAGGCTGAAACTACAGAGTCAGAATTTATTTCTTTGCATTTTTCAGATTCTACACCTACATTCTTTGATTCATGTCTCTTTCCTCTGTCTTCAAAGCCCACAGAACAGTATTCCAAATCTTTCTTTCACCTTTTTGTGAAAGTCTCTCTACGGTAATAAGAATCTCCCTCTTCTTTCCTCTACAAGGATAACTGGGCCTGCATTTTGTGACATCAGGAAAATCCTCCAGTATAATCTCCTGATCTCAATATTCTTAATCACACTGTAAATGTTTTTTATCATATAATGCAAGATTCACAGGATTGAGGGATTAAGAACTGCATACATTTGGGTGCCATTATTCAGCATATCACACACACACACACACACACACACACACACACACACAGAGAGCAAAAATGACATTAGATGACTTTGGAGTGATTCAAGACAGAAATATATATCTTGAGATTAACCTCCCTAACAAATTCTAATATATTTACAGTGCTTTGAAAACATGTATTTTGCATTAGAATAAAATAGGCTTTTGTTTTGTTTTATTTTAAAATCTAGTTTACATAAGAGCAAGCAAAATATTTAACAGTAACAAAATACCCTTTGTCCCAAAACTTTACAAACTTTGCTTCCTTTTCTAAATTTCTGCATACTGTGTGTTCTAGAAATAGCAACAGGCATAACATGAATACCTAATGTCAGAAGTTGTTAGAGTATGTGGACAATTGATGAGGATATCATAGATCAATACCTATTTGAACGCCTATTTCTTTACCCTATAACTTTACCTTTCTTTATAGTAAATTACACTCAGAAAAATTATTATATTAGTTGTCTACCATCAGCCCTTGTTTACACTTTATTTGGTAACTAGAAATCATAGGATTATTTATGTAACTCCTGTTGAATTTTGAAGTTACCTGAAGGTGAGAATTAAATTCACTCTTTTGTAATTCCAGTTAAAACGATTATGAAAACATATCATAACTTCTATGAAGCTTGGAGACTTATTTGATTCCTTTACAGTGTTCTCAATTTTTTTTTTGTTTAATTAAACAAGTACAGGAAGGCCATGTAGAGGGCACACCAAAAGGGACCATAGGCAGCTGGAATCATTCACAGCAGCACTAGTACTATTCTTAAGATAGTGTGTTAGATTTCTGTTTCGGCAAATGTCCAGTCCATTGCTTTTGCATTTCTGTCTTCAGGGGGTATCTGCTTCTCCTTGAGCTCCCACGAAGCTTCACTGCAACACAGCAAACCACTCCAGGGCTCAACTGTCTCCACTAACAGCATTTTCTTCCACAATGTGCCTCCCTGATGAGTCTCCTTGTGCTGCATTTTTACAATGTATGAAATCTACTGCAAAGAGTTGTTTATGCTCCATCTATTTTATGGTGTCATGCTTTCTTTTTGGTGTATTAAGAGCTTGAAAGTCTTCTATTAGTTGTTTTCTCCTTTAATTAGCTGCCTGCCACTCTTGTGTCTTTGAGCTATGTAATCTCCAATAGGTAGCAAGCTAAATTATCTGACATTTTTCTGTGTCAATTTATTTTAAAAGTGTCTAAGCAGTTTTTAGAAGACATATATTTTCATTAAGATAATATACCAATAAAGACTAAAGTTTCTTTCAACTCCACATAAAATACAAGTATGTGCACAAATGCACTTTTAAAAAGTGACGGACAATAACAAGCATATTTAACACCAAACAGAAATTGAGTTAGAATTAAATATGATAAAGTGTTGGTATAAAAGACTTGTAATAAACATGGAAGATATGATATTGGGATTTATTATTTGTAGAAGTAGAGTAATAATACCAAGCACATATATATCATTTACAAAGTATCAATATTTTTCTGTCAAATAGAGGGTGTCAATAAAAATTAGCTATATCATATACAAATGTTCATAGCTATTTACTTAATTCAACATAAACCTTCTTATACTATTATTTGTCAGATCTGTGCCTATTATGTGACTATACTGTGACTATACTGTGATCATGTATTATACTAATTCCAATTAACTCATTGCCTAGGAATTAACAAGAAACTCCTATCAAGCACATAGAACCTATTGTAAGGGAAGAAATTGAAACAATCACTATGTATGTCTTAAATGCAGGGATCATGTTTTCTATAATGAATAAATCCCTCTTCCCAGTACCACTGTTTGCAGCATTTTAAAGCATTTTTTTTCTGTTTCCTGGCCTCTCTGACACATCCAAATACTGTTGCTCAACAAAATTTCAGTATAATTTCAACTTTTCAGGAAGCACTCATAGTACATAAATGAGATTCTTCATAACACAAGTTATTTAAAGCACTCAAACATTTCAAAATCTTGTGCAAGTTTACATTTATCAAAGACAACAATTAAAATGTCTGTGTAGAGAGATCAGTCCTGTGGAGTGAATAATTCTGCCGTTCTCCTGTTCAAATTAATCTACATTCTACAGGCTGCTGCAGGCAATGTTCCACTGACTCCCAAATACTTGTATACACAGTATGATTTTAAATTATGCCCATCAATTGTACCCCATCTATTTCTACCCTTAAAAAGCACAATAGGTGACTTCTATTGATCTTTGCTAAAGAATAAAGTAATGATCTAAAGAGGTTCTTGACAGCACAGTTGTAAACTATAGGCCCCTTCATCATATGTCTTATAAATTTTGGAATCTAAGGAAATAAAGATATTTTCTTGTGTGTCTATAAATCTAAGAGCACTGATGTCAGATTGAAAGGGTCCTTACATAATTAGGCCTTTATAAAGAGCAATATAACATATCCACAGCATTGAGTGCATTTTATAATAGCACCTAAATGCTCAATTCTCTTCAACCAATGTTTTATGATCACTTAAACAACCCAAATGTTATAATGCAGTTAAGGAAACAGGTGAAGTTCCATTCACATGCTTCATATTATACATGATCTTTGTTGCCAGGTTTAACAAGACTTGGCTTATCAAATTTCATGAAAATTATTTCAAAATTCTGGTCAAATGACTCAGATAACCCTAACACTTCGAAGAATTTTAGCAAATCTTAGACTAAAGGTGACAGAGGCAGCAATGCAAGGTTTAAGGAGTTGGTTAAGTATCCAGACCTGCCATTGCTCACTCTGTGTCATGTGCAGGTCATTGAACTTTTCTGTGCCTCTGTAAAAATTGAGATAATCAGGTTTTATAGCATTATAGTGAGAGTTGCTAATTTACAACTTCTGAAAGGCTTAGAGTAGAGCACCACACATAGAAAGCACTCAATACATGGCAGGTCATACTATTACAACTACAGATAAAATAGGTCTACAGTTTAGATCTGCACAATGTGTCACAAATTCCTATGTCACACTCATGTAATAGCAAATGTGAAAATGTCATTAACATCATCAGAAACATGTTTATTCTATTACATCCATGCTTTTCATATGACCTACCAAAACAACAGCATAAAATAGTCACTCTACCTGCTACTAATAGTCTATTCCACACACTAAAGTTAAGAAATTTTTTAACATGATGCTTGTGTTGTATTGCTATATTAGTCTATTCCCTTATTATAATACCATCTTTGAATTTCATTCTTTCTTTCTCTGGAGTAAAAGTATTGAAAAGGAGGACAAGAACAGCTTAATTCAAGATAATTGCTAAATATTTTTGTTACCCTTACTCAGATAAGAGATTTTCATTACTAATTCATAAAACAACACAGTCTGATTTGTATAATTGCTTTGGGAAATATTTGATGTACATACATTTCAATATAAACTCCAAAGTACCAATAAGTTGTTGTTCCTTAAGTCATCAAATAGAAACAATAAAAGAAGGTGAAAAATTTTCCTTTTGTTATTTTCCTTACAGTCATAGCACAGAGTATGGTTCAACTACAGCAATATTTTCCGAAAGATAATACCTTTGTTCTTTGAGGGAGAAAACAAAAAATAATTACATGATTTACAGAAACTGTAGAATTCTTACTTCTTAAGGGAAAGAAAGAGAAAAGAAGGAAGGAAGAAAAGGAAGGAAGGAAGGAAGGAAGGAAGGAAGGAAGGAAGGAAGGAAGGAAGGAAAGAGAGGGAGGAAAAAGAAAATAATCTACCTTATAAAGAATGTTTGAGGAATAAAAATCCTGACAGGAGTGCTGAAGCCTATTTTAGTAGTGAATTTAGAACACACTCTCAGCTTTTATTCAGACATAATGTATTTTCATTTTTCAGTGTTAGGTTAAATATTATATCAAGTAATGCCTTTACCAATTCAGTTATGAATTCTACAGTCTATAAACTTCCTTTGTATGTTTTAGTAACTCTAAATCTGCTCTATTTCTTCTAAGAATTATTCTCTGATCTTCTTGTTTTCTACTAAAGTAGGCTATTTCTTCTTACTGAGGTTCCATTTTGAAATGTTTATTAGGTGTTGACTGTCTATCAGTATCCACAGTCCCATGTTCCCTGTTCCCCTTCGTGCCTTTCAACTTTCATTTTCCTCAATGCAAATACTTCCATATTTTCACTTTCATCTTATTCTTTAAGGACTCAAAGTATGACAAAAATCATTTTCAGAAAGAGCTGGGTCAGTAATACAAGGCATTTTTTTTATAAGTTTCTCTACCATGCATAACAGAGCAAAACAGGAAACAAGTGGAAGCAAACTAGAGTTGTGTGAAATTGCTCATTTATTCTTTTCAAATAGTTTTCAGTTTTTCATGAAACTGCTGAAAAATTCACAAATTGTATTCCAATGAGATGAATATTTTGTTTTCCAAGTTTTCAACAAAACTTTCGTCTTCAGGTACACATTTTATATGCATAAGACATCCTGTTCCCGTGTGTGCTGGTAGTACTTGCTTGTTCCCAGGCATAAGAATGGAAGTGAGATATTAAATATGCACAAACTGCTTCACTGGATAAGGAGAAATGCAAATAGTGCTGTGTGTCATGAATCCACAGTGATATATGGGTGGACCTGTTCTTTTTGCATTTTTACAATTCCAAAATGAAGAGACTAATCTTTAGAGATCTTCCTAATAGAGAATTTTGATTTTGGTTTGCTTTTTCTGCCTTCTTGGCTAATTTTATTGTAAGAAAGTAACTCATACATCAGTATCTTCATTTTTATTCATAATAAGAAAATAATAATAATATATAACCTAGATGCTTTGCTTTTCCCAGCATTTTTGTTTCCATGTATAAAATTTTCTTTTGATCATAATGTAATAATTCATTCACCTCCTGACTCAAATTGTAATTTTCTGAATGAACGACTTTAAATCCCATAGTCTTTTAATGGATCAGTAATATGACTGTAAGTTTGGGTATCTGCTAGTTTGAAATACCATGTAAAGGGTATCTTAAAATCACTTTTGCTCTATGTGCTTTAAATGATATTAAACGATTGCTTAATTTGGATGAGTTAAATTCTTTCATCCTATAACTCTGACAGACATTTGTAAGACAGTAGCTCAACATGAAATGCTGTTTAACGTCTCTACAAGTGTGGTTGACCTGGAAAGCAAAATTCCCTTCTCTTCTTCATTTTCTCTCTCCTTTCTCCCTTCTTTCCTTCTTACCTTCCTACTTCTCCTCCTTCCTTTCTTCTTGCCTGACTTTCTTTTGTATGTGCGTTTTCTAATGTCTCAAACTTTGTTAATACCTGATCTTCTACCTTCACATAAGGCCATGGAAAACCTAGATGAGAAGGTATGCAGGCACGCAGCAGTAGGAAATGGCAAGGTCTGAGGAAACCTGGACTCACTGTGCTCAACCTAAGAACTGTTATTTCTAAAACACTGCATAATCCTTTAAGAGCTAGATGCAGTCTGCTTTAGTCCTATTATAGAATGGCACCAAAACTTTGAAACTTCTTTAAAATTCTTTGTCTTGATTTTCTAAAATTGCCCTCTACCAATAGATTAATTTATATTCTTGATGGTCTCTCAAGATTTCATTTATTGAAGATAACGTGATAGGAGAACACCCCACAAGCACTCATATTTATTGTCCTCCCAGTATACATAAGATTTCTTTCTGAGTATATGCAAAAGTATTCTTCCTCCTCCTCCTCTTTCTCATCCTCCTCCTTTTCCTTCTTTATACTACCCATACTATTTTTGTTCTTGAGAGCCACATGTGTCCTTTTATTTTACTCAGATTTTAGAAATACTTTCTGGGTATGAAAATAATATACTGAATGTTTTAAGTTAATCTTCTATTTTTAACTTCACAATTATCTCAAAATATATACTGTCATGTACCTGCACCAGAAAAACACTTTTTCTCTCCCTTACATACAGTACATTTCTAGTCACCACAATGTGTGTGGATTTCTCCACACCAATAGCCAGTTTCCCAGCAGACACCAAGTAACTCTTTTAAAATTCAATTCAATTCAATTTGACATTACCTACCTGGACCGTCAGATCTCACAGGCGAAGTGTTTGGTCCTATTTATGAGACTGTGCTATTGCAGACTCCAATCACAAGCGCTAGCCTGCCACCTATATTTCTGGCCAACAGCTACAAATCAAAGTTTCCATGATTCTCTCCTCAAGTTCAATTAATTTGCTGTATAGCTCATCAAACTAAAAGAAACACTTTGCTTGAATTTACCCATTTACTTTAAAGGTTATTACAATGGACGCAGGTGAACAGTCACACCAAAGGGATTCATAAGACAGAATATGTGGGAAGGGACAAAACTTCCATTCCCTCTCCCAGTACATTGTCCCATGAGCACCTCCAATGTATCTACCAAACCAGAACCCCAAGCTCAGGGATTTCCATACAGGGTTCCTCATGCAGACATGATGGATTCTTAACTCAACTGTCAGTCTCTTTCTTTTCCCTAGAGGAGGATGTGGTCTCTTTGATGACCAGCACCTGTCTTAAACTCACCAACAGTCATATCATTGTAATAATAAAGATTCTAGCCCCCCCCCCCAAATTTAAAGGATTCAGAGCTTTGTATCAGATGTTCAAAGGTTTGAGAACCTCTGTTTTAGGACCAAAATATGTTATTTCTTATTATCTCACAGTACCTGTGCTTTATAATAAATGCTAAGGTTTTATGGGGTCATACATTTCCCTCCTCAGGAAGTTTAAAAACCAAATAAGTAAGGAGATAATTATGGTCAGTGGCAAATACTGAGTATTGTGATAGGCACAGAACCCAGGTTTGGAAAATCAGAATAACCACTAAGGGCATCATAATGCTTAATGAGTAGGAGTTAGCCAGTCACAGGGAAGAATACAGGTACTAGAATGCTTCTGATTGAGGAAGCCTCTACAAAGACTCCACAAAGAGAAGCGAAATATGCAAAATCAGAGTGCAGATAGTTCACTGTGGCTAGAGATTACAGTTGGTAATGGTACAGGTGGTGTCAAAAGAGAGATGTACTAAGGGACCTGTTCATCAAAAGGCCCAGAGACCAGAGTGGAAATTATCCATCTTATTTTGATAATATGGGGCAGGGAATTGTTTAAATATATAAATATAGAATATTTTAATAAGGGACATGCATGTGTGTGTGTGTGTGTGTGTGTGTGTACGTGTGTGTGTGTTCTAATTACCAAGGAGTAATCAAGGCAGGAAACAGTGATACCCTGAATCCAACTAATCTCTTCAGTGAAAATCTCTAATCCATTTTCACCCCCATGTAGGAATATTTTCATTTAAAAGTATTTATTCCTCCTTTCATCTGCACTAACAGGTTTGACTTAGTTTTTGGAAAAATTGTTGGCTTCTTCTTAACAGTTATAAGTCTAGGGAAGTAATTTAACCTCTTTTATTTCATTCATTTGTTTTACAAAGTATTATTAATGTCTTACTTCCCTAATGTACATTATTACACAACATAAAATAGAATGTCTATTTGGCCCACATGGTATTTTTATTGTGTTATACCACAAGAATTCTTCAGGTAAATCTGAGACATGGCATAAACCATGCCAAAGATAACTCATCTTCCATGGAATATGATTATATATTACATATATATTATTGAGACTGACTGATATAAAAACATTGCACTTGTTTTCAATTCCTTCAGTAGTCATTGGAAAAAAAATAAAAGTTTTATAAAACTTTTATATGAGTCTGTTGGGGGTATAAGAGTGACAGTTTCAGAGTTGGAGGTAGAGGAAGAACAAGGACAAAATTGAAAAAAAATGCATTATTGCTTACAATGCAGATGCTGGAAAGTATCGTGTAAGATGTATTACAATGGGAAATAATATAGCTAGATAAATGTCAGTGTGCTTCTCACAGAGTAGAAATAGTGGCTCTTGAACAATTTTTATACTGTTCTTCCATATACTGGTTACCACAAGTTCTTCCTCTAGCAGTCATATGCATACATGTTTCCCACATCACATCTCTGTAGAGCTTCTTTTGGGGTAGATTCAGCAAAGTCCATTCTGCCTTGGTAAAATTCACAGCTACATCTTCAAAGGTCACAGTCTCCTGACAAAGGAGGATTCTATTCTCTGGCCAGCAAGTCTCATTTGACAGCTCATCCAACCCAAAATCTTCTTCCCTAATGCAAGCTTCCTCCATGTTTTGTTGACATTGCGTGGCTTGTTGGTCCCCCAGGATCCTTTGAATGCAGCTCGCAGGCAGTAGAAATTACAGAAGAAGTCAGTCTAGTTAGCTGAGGACTCTGGGTGACTCACTCATTGTGTACACTTTGGCGCCATGATACAGGAAGCTGCTCTTAATGGTATCCTTTAGGAATATGGGATCTGAGGGTTGATCTGATCATGTTCGTAAATGTTCCTAGTCGGGAGATAATAAATAATAGGATTATCTTAACAAAAATTAAGGACATAACTTTAATTCTTCCTGTTTTGAATCTCAGTAATTTTATCTGTCATACTGATAAATTTTGAACTCTTAATAGGCAGGCTATGTAAAATTGTAGCATCCCATGTCATAACCACTTCTTGGGAGACAGCAGAAGTTCCCAGCTGTTATTTGGTGAGCTAGTGATGTCAGAGTGAAAACTGGGAAGGGCAAGTGTGCAAGAGGTTGGCAAACCATTTGGGGCCTTCTTTAGCACTTGATAGCTGTCTCTAATAAACCTATATATTGACATTCTCAACTCTTATCGGGAAATCATGACCAGATTCATAAATCTTCTGTGTCTGCTAAAGTATATCTTACTTTCAGATATTTCCATGTTATGGTCTATCAATTAAATGTATTTTTTATGTAATACTGCCTCAACTAATTCAACTTTCTCAGACCATCAAACAGAAATATGAAGCCCCATTTCTTTAAAGTGTTGGAAGAAAGCACCAGTTATCATGCAGAATAGCCTTTTAGTTAAAGTGGTACCTAAAGCAGACTAATGAATTGAAACCTGTTTCATAGGAATTTTATTCTACCCCATTTATTTAATGCAGTATCCAAAATATTGTGCACTCTTTGACTGCCTGGTGAGAGAATAAGTTAGATATACATTTATTCACAGCTCAGAATCACTGTTCATTAATAACCTCTCTCATTGTGATATGCAAACATTTTGCATGCCTGATCAATCAACCAAACTGCTTTTATGAAGTGTCCTTCATGTGTGCATCTCACTGTGCTATGCAGACTTATTACAAATGAAGACACACTAAATATTTAAAAGATCAAATTAAACAATAAGTTTTTTAGTTAAATCTTACAAATCAACATTAAGTGTAAAGCTCTCATGCATAAAAGAATAGACTCCCAAGCTGAAAAGAAGGTTGTGAAAGGATTTGTCATCTATTAGAGTCCGACCGAAAGGTGGCAGGTAGAGGTCACTGACTGTAAATTGGGGCAGAAACTTTTCTGAAATTGGAAAATCATTACATGACAAGTCTCCACAGAGTGAGTATAGAAAGGAAATTGTATAATTAATAACACATACACAGAGACTTTTCAGTAATCCTAAGGTCAAAAATGTGACTTTAGAGCAAAGGAAATCATGAGGTTACCAGCATAGATTACATTTTAAACATTTATCCTGGAGAACCAATCAGTAGCAGCCCAATTTTTTCTGAACTAAATTCAAGGAAATTTGAAGACATCCATGCTTGAATATCACATAGACAATTATGCAAAGCATCAAGCCGCTTCATAGGTCCACAGGGACTGAAAAGAATATCTGAGTATTGTCTGCATACATATGACACTGCAGGCCACAGCGTTCAACAATGTTATTCACTAAAAATATCTAAATATAAAGCTAAATAGGATTTCAAACAAGCCCCAGGGGAATCTGAAAATAACTTGGCAAAGCATAAACCATTCCCTGAAGGAACAAATTGTAAGGAGAATATAGGGATAAAGAAACTATCCACAGCAAACCATGTTAATTCTAAAATTTCAAAAACAGAGTCTTGTCAAAGAAAGACATGATCAGCAATATTCAGAGAAGACAAATAGCCTTCGAGGAGTAGAAAAAAATAGATATTGAACTAGTAAAACGTTCATGGACATCATGTTCTAATCTATGACTCAGAGATAGTAGCATGCATGTATAATGTGAGATGCTAAAATTATTTCCCAGAAAAAAGTTCAAGATACCCCTTCCTCCAATGATTTATAATTTTTTATTTTTTGGTAATGAAGAAAAAAATGTTACGTATGACATTCAGTGTTCTAGGATCATTAAATTACTTTTCCTTTTTGACCTTGAGACGTTCATTTCATGTTGCATATAGGGGAAAAATATATATATTGGTCAGGGGATTTAGCTTAGTGGTTCTGCCACCTGCCTTGCAGGTGCAAGGTCCCAAGTTTGATCCCTGGTACCAAATAAAACAAAACAAACAAACAAAATATATATACTATATATATATATATATATATATATATAGTATATATAGATACAAATTTAACCAGATTGAAGAAAAACAGGTCCAATTAAATAGACAAGGAAGAATTTCTTCAAGACTATTTCAACAGAGGAAAAATTTAACTTGAAACTTCAGTGAAACTAGGGAAAAGGAAAGGATTTTTAAATGTTGCATGAGCTAATGGAAAAACAGTGGGGAAAGTTAGGTAGGAGTGAGCTTGACCTAAGATTAAACCATTTGGTTTTGTTAATTACTACTTGTCACTTACTCCTTATAAAAGCTAGGCTTCTACCCTTCCAGGGAACCTGGATGATAGCTATCTCCCTTGATGTTTCTGTTTCAAAGGGATGGCTCCCAGGTCCCTGAGAAAGACATTCTTAGACTGTAAAACTGGCAAAAATCTGGAAAAAGATTTAAATCCCCAAGGAACAGAGAAAATTGCATGTTTTCTAAAGTAAATGATCTAAGAAAAGAGAGGTCAGGGATCTACAGTGAAGAAGAAAGCTGGCTAAAGTCTAGTCAAGCTGTCTAGAGTAAGGCCATCATGTTTAACTATATGTATCTCTCAGATGCGGGACTGCTCCAAAAGATTCTCTCCTATACTCAAGGTAAATGGAAATATACCAAATAGATCTTGATTAAAAGAATAAATTTATCAATTATCAAATTATCATAGGAAATTAATAAAACAAATATTACATTCTAGAATAATAGAAAAGTATGACTATAAAGTGAATTGCTCATTATAATAAACAAAGTCATATTTAACACTGTCATGTGATAATGATCAAAAATTGGTCTCATGTTTCTTACATTATATGAAACCATAAGATACTGTTAGATATACTTTCACAATTGTTTTACTAAGATAATGAATCTCCTCTAGTCAACAGTCATGGGTAAAGAAATTTACAATTTTAGATCTTTATAACCTTTTACTGTTTAGAACAGTGAATATAGTCCTGCATAGATATGTCAGTATTGAAGAAGAGAAGCTAATTCTTGACCAAAATTAGTTTTAAATGAACACTGCCATACCCAGTAGGCAAAATAAAAGCCACCAGATTGATTTTCTTTGCCCTGGATTATTTGTAATAAAATATTCATATCTATATGCTCTGAGGAGTTTGGCAGAACACACCTCAATTAACATACCTCAGTGCTTCTATTTGATGACTAGCAGATTAGAAATTTAAACAACTTAATGGAAAGTAGTCTTTCATGATAAACAAACTCTGTTGCTGTGGGCAAGCTCAGATATGTTTTAGTTGTTTTCCTAGAAGCTGATGTTGCCTATAAGCACCCACCTGGCTGCTCAGGCTCTCTCTGGCAGAAAAATCCATGCACCTTCCTGGAGAAGTTTTTAATAGCTTTGTGTAATTTCTCTTGAGAGAACAACTAAAACTTGTTTGAAGCTCTTTTCTAAAGCCACTGCAGGTAGTTAACAGTTTGGTTAAAAATAATTAAGCCAATTTGTTAATATGAAATTTAAACTCCCTCAGATAGAACACTATGTTCACAGGATAAAAGATTGCCTAAGTGGAAGGTTCTCAAGGGAGGATTGGAGCCAGACCCAGCATGAGATGCTTTATTTTCTACTATAAATCTTCACACTTCTACAAAATTATTGGAAGCCAGTACCTCTGTGGGTAGTTTTGCTTCTTCTTTTTGCTGTCACTAGTCCCTACTGGGAGTACCTCTAGTCGCTCCTAAGCAGATACCCTACAGCTAGCTCCAAGCATTAACAGAATGCAGAGTGAATTGAATACAGTATGACAGATGACTCCAGAAGGAACAGCCAAGGTAGAAAAGAAGACAATAACTGAGATACACTGCACTTGTCACTAATAAAGATAGAACTGAAACTAATGCCCCCAAACAGGGAAAAAAACATGCTTTTACATTAGTCCCACTTGAACTTCTGAATCATCTGAAGTATATTGTTTAGCCTTCTTTAGTTTTAAGTGCAGGTCAGTAGATGGCATTCTGTCTTCAAAAAGTACCTTCACTAAAAATGACCCAGTATTTCTTCTTGTTATAGCTAAAAGTCTAGTTCAGCCTCTTGTATTGATAAATATACATGCAAATACATTTATATGCACTGTATTTATTCATTGATTTTTCCATTCAGTATATATTTATTAACTACTTCTCCTTTGACAGGCATACTTCATTATGGACGCTAAAAACTCAAACCCATATCCTCTTGTTCGTCCAGCCACTGACTTAAAAAATTGTAAGCTAATTTTCTCAAGATGATTTTTAACATATTTTTATTAGTCCATGTTTAGAGCGCATGTTTGCATTCTTTTTGTGGAGTTGGCATATGCACATGATGCATCTTTATTCCTTTTCTCATCTCCTTTCCTTCCCTCCCTTTCTCCTTTTCCCTCCATCTCTTGACCACCTTCTAATTTAAGAAAAATCTATCTCCTTTCTTCCTATTATCTATCTTGTATATATTTTGCTCTTTATTTTTAATTTGTACATTTGATTTATTTTACTTAATGTACTGTCTCAAGGTACATCTATTTTTCTACAAATGACTCCATTAAAAATACTCCATTATGTTTAAAAACCACATTAAATACCACATTTTCTTCATCCAGTCATCTGTTGATGGATATATAGGCCACTTCCAAGATTTAGCTGCTATGAATTATGCTGCCTTAAATATGGGCATGCCTGTATCACTACTGATGTCTTTAACTTTGGGAAAATGCCTAGGAGGAGAATAGCTGGGTCATATGGAATTCTTAGACTTAGCCTTTTGAAGAATCAAAGTTATTGTTTTAAAACTCTTGAAGTGTGGCAAAAATATTCCATACTAAGAAATTTGTTTTTTTAGTTTCACATCTTCAATTAAAATTTTCTGAATTCATAGGTAGATTTTCATTGCCATTGGGCATATCACAGGTCCATAAGTAGGCAACAGGGATCCTCACATAAGCATATCCAAGATTGAGAGGTCAGCATTTTTCAGCAGGACTGTGTTCCTCCACCTGTCTCTAGCTGCACTCGTACATGAATGGTATACAGCCATCCAAGATGTATCTATAGAATAAAAACAATGATTTTCATGTAAAAATTTTCATATTAAACACAAATTATAGATATATAGTCTATAAAATATTTAAACTAATATGTAGATATTATATCCAATGGCTACAAAGAAATTAAATTACTACTATTTAAAAGTATTTCTAATCGGGTATAGTCATAGCCAAAACCATCATTTTCCCAGTTTTAGAAGAAAATAATACTGCACTGTTACTAATTTATTAATTCAGAATGCATGAATTTATACTTTACATTTATATAATTTATATTTTATATTTTTGCCTGAGACCCATAAACTGAGTACCTACTCTCTTAATTTTGACACTGTAGCAAGTTCAGAAGATAAGTTTAAAAAAGGAGAAGATAAATTGGTCAAGGGACATTTCCTTTTTAAATTAATAATTTATCTGAAAAAACAGCAAAGCTGGCTAGATCAGAAAAACATCTACAATCTAGGTTTTAGTATTTCAAATTATATTATTTCTTCTTAACCTCTCCCTAATGCTTCAAATTAATAGTTATTATTTCTTTACCATTAATTATAAGAACTCTAAAAAATATAGAAAAACATTTATTGAACACATACTGGGTGCAAACTATTCCAAAGGTTATGTAGAAGAAATAGCAAAAGTTCTGATTAAATACACATTCTTTTTGGTGGTGCTGGGCATCAAACCCATGGCTTCATGCCTGCTCACCAAGTGCTGTATTTCCAGCCCTATTTTCTCCCCTCTTTAGATTTGTGTCCATCACAGAATAACCTCATCAAATGTATTTTTTATAGATAAAAAATTGAAAAATGGAAAATATAAAGTTAAGAAATTTAGTAATCTTGGTAAGCAAAATATATGTCAAGTGGAAATGTGATGAAATATTATGAAGGCAGTGGATGAATTAGAGCTGCAGATGAAATGTGTCTCTGTGAAGATAAAATAGTCAAGGCAAGCTAAATTGCACTACAGCAACTAACCAGCAAGACTCTGATATATGAATTTTCAGAATGAAGGGGTCCCTGGCTTCTGTTACTGCGCTTTATAATGACCTTAAAGAGGTCATTAAACCAATATAAAGTACAATCACATCACCCCAACGCCCTTTAAAATCTCAGGAAGGTTGGTGTATACTTATTTTCAGATGTGTGAGCTCGTGACACATAAGAATAGCTCATGCAGATTTTCTAAGTTTCAATGCTTGAAAAATGACATTGTGTGGACAATGGAGTATTCCCCATTTGTTATTCAGATATTTCTACACTCTGAGCTCGTGATCATAGAGGGCCTAAGGCTGTGGGATATGTATGAACAATTTCATATCAGTTAGAAAGAAATATTACTTTACTACACTAGATATTTCCATGTTAACTTTTTATATTGTAAAGTTAAAATTAGTTTGGCTGATGGCTAAATTGAAATCAAAGTTACCTGCAAATTTCACTTACAAAATTCATCTTTGTTTAAAAGCACAAAGCAACTTTAAAAAATTTCTTGTCCATTTAAATATTTTTAATCTCTTTGATAAACTAGATAGCAGTTGAACTCTTCATTCTCTGGATATAGTCAAAATAAATAAAAATATATACCTCATCAGTGTCAATTGTATTAAAAATATTTGCCATGTCTCTTAACATGTGGACACTGTTCATTTTTTTATAGATTTATTTTTAACCCCTTAAAATTAAATTAAAATTTGATGGCAATGTTGTCACCAAATGTCAGTTTTCTACTAAACCTGTCATTAGCTTTGCAACAATAAGAGAAATGTCAGCCTGAAAAATATTGAAAATCCAGTCTGGAGATTGCTTAGAATCTGCTTTTTCAATGTGTACTTTCAAGTTTGCCTCAAAAATAAAATGCCAAGAAGGTTAAAAATAATCAGTGTATTCTTCCATTTTGTTTTCTGAAAAAGAATATGAGAAATAATTGATTTAAATATTTGGATGTATATCAGCCAAGTCCTTACCTTTTAACCATTTTTAAAAGTAGCCAAGTCACCACAAACTTCTCTCATAAACTCCAAAAATATAACTACTATGCATTTATTTTTACTCTTTTTGCATCAGTTGAAGCCATCAATTTCTTCGGCACTATGTTGTAACTAACTCCCTCACCAGTTTGTCTTAATCTCAAAAGAAAATAAATAGTAAATGTTGCTTAAAACTCATTTTCTTTATAATTATCTCATTCATTGATTCTTTCTTTATTGAACCAGTAATTATTTTGTAATTAATTCAATTATGCAAGGTAGGCATAGAGGGGAGGGAAAAACATGCAAAATAAATGAGGAAAGTCCCTTTCTTTGACAAACTCATAATGGGAGAGGGGGCAAATTATAGTGTAATAAGCAGCAAATGCCATAAAAGGCATGTTCACAGAGCACTCTAGGAACTGACAGCCAAAGGATGTCAAGAGTATTTTTTCTGGAAGGGAGCACATTAGCTTGTTTGGGGAGATAAATAGAGGTTTTCTACAGAGAGAAAATGTGTGTGAGGAGAGGTGAGGATGTAGTTGGGAAGCAAAAGTAAAACACTGAAGAATATGCTATATTAGGTAAAACTTAAAATTTGAGTATGCTTGAAGCATACACAATTTGAATGGTATTAGGTGATATGACTGTTTTGTATAAGAATATTTTGTATGGGAGTTATAATTGCCTTTATATTCTGAAACCACGGCTCTCTGGTCCTATTAAGGGCTCACTGAACTGCTTCAGTAGAAATTTTTCCCTCATTAAATGTGTTGTAGTCACACATTTCTTGCAACTACATATCAAGTTCACCAGGCTTCTTCCCAACTCTGGAAATCTGAACTGGCCTTTGCTTTTTCTTGGAGGCCTGTTGCTCAGGCTTTTCAGGTATTTGGCTCCTTCTCATAGTTGAGTCTCAACTTTCTTGCCACTTCAGTGACTCTCATGTAACTATATTTTATTTTCTTCATAAAAATCATCATTTTGAAGTTATTTGTATGTTTACCTGTTTATTACATGTTTTAGTTATCTATCTGCTTAAATATATAAAAATTCAAAGTGCCTAGAGTCAATAAATGAGTCTATTATTCGACACAGACACTGTCACATATAAAGCAGGGGTAAGCATATAGTAGGAATTATATAAATATGTCTAAGTGGAAGGATGATGCAAAAGATATAACATATGGAGTACATATATACCTAGAAGAGTTAATCAAATGATAAGTGTATTTGTATGTCAACATCAATGTCAATTCTCACCCAAAGGCTGTTTAAGATTATATATCATCAAGTAGTGTACAGTAAAGAAAATGGATAGATGTTCAGAGAAAAGAAAAGAAAGCTCTATATTTGGCAAAAGTTATTAAATGATACAAAAAAGCATGTATATTAATGATTATGTGCTTCCACTTACGTCCTGGATCGGTTGGGTTTATATTTACTTTACTTATATCACAGAATTTGTGATATTTGAATGAGAAATGAGCATAAATATATCATAAAATGTAAGGGATTTCATTTTCTTTCTCTATTGTAATAAAAGAAATAAAGTATAGATTTTTCTGTAGTAGGAAGGAAAACAATTTAAGATACCAATTAAATAGACTACCATTGGCTTATTTTCCATTACCATCTGGTTCCTCTCAGTAGATGAATGTAGTCAAGAAAACAGTAAGTTACAGAATTATCAGAAATAGAATTTTTGTTGATCTTCAGAAAAATGATTGTGTCATGATGAAAATAGTGTTCTTTTTTTTTTTAGTGTTATTTTTAAAATGTAACACATAATTGTGCATAGCCAGAGTAAATTAGCCAGTAAATGGGCTGGCATTAGTAATTACAGTGACATGCATGCAATTTCAAGTATTGACTAATAAGATGATTGATAATTTTCAGATAATTAAATTTAAAATTATGAAGAACTTTAAATGAATGTGACTAGTGGATTTTTAATGTTTAATTAAGTATGTGCTAAACTCAGCAATAATTTATTTCATTAGTAAAATTTTGTGAATGACATACAAACTAAAACAATTGAACAAGAATAATTGTATAGAAGGTTTTAAATGTCATTATTTTTTAAAATAATGGCTTTTGTATATGAATGTTATACCCTTGATTTTCACTTTGCTTGTAATTTTATGCTTCCATTAAGCTACAGAATTAATTAAGCTTTTAATTGTACCATAGAATTATGAAGTGCTTTCTGCAGCTCTATCAATATGAATTTCAAAACAAATTACAAAATTGCCTGGAATAAAAAAAAGACATAAGAGAAAAAGGAAGAAGGTGACAATCAAATGGTTCCTAAGATGATATGACTAATAAATGTAATATAGTATCCTGGTTGGGGTCTTAAAACTAAAAAAAGACAGAAGGACCTTTTCCTCCTATTTCACAATATCAATTATACATTTTGATCCTTATTTACACTTTTAGTTTTTCACACCAGAGAAACTATTTGGTATTTATACATGTGTGTCCTATTGAGGGGTAGGGGAAAGGAAAGAAGGTAAAATAAAAAATATGGGAAAAGGAAAAAAGTGGAAACAAACTCTTTGTAAATAGGAAAGGTTGGAGAAGGTGAAGGGAGGGCAGGGGAATGGGGAATAAATAAGATACATCATGTAAAGGTACAAGATCCCAATGATGAATGTAACTGTACTGTATACTTAAAATGTACCAAAAAACTTAATGGAGAAAAAAATTAATAAATAAAAATCTGCTGCAGGAGGAAAAAAAACAGGACAGAAGGGAACAAGAGAGAAAATTTGAATGAATTATGGATTTGATTAATATTAATGTATCAATATTGGCTAAATAATTGTAAAAAAGTATCACACTAATGGAAGAAACTGTAGGGCATTAATGAATTCTATACCATCTTTGCAATAATTTTGTAAATTTAAAGCTGTTAGCCAAGCATGATGATTCATGCCTATAATCCCAGCACTATGAGAGGCTAAGGCAGGAAGATCATAAATTCAAGTCCATCCTGGGCAATTTAGTGACCTAGCAACATCTTGTCTCAAAATAAAAAAAATTTTTAAAGGGGCTGGACATACAGCTCAATGAGAAGGTCCTGCATCTATCCAGTAGGAGGGGATTAAAATTGTTCTAAAATGAAGAGGTTATACAAATCTATAAAATTAGAAAACACTTTTGAATTTAAAAGGCATCATTATGCTGTCCATTTAAAGATTAAAATTAGAAAATAGAACATTGTGGTCACTTTGCCAATGAGTAGCATGTGCATACTTAAGAATTTTTAAATCAAGTATTAAACTTTCAGCCTGAAAGAGCTCTTGATAATGAGACATAAACGCAGACATTATTCATCAGACATATAGCCACATGGCCTCTTGACTGTGTCTGTGAGGTATACACCAAATGATTTCTCCAACCCCTGCCTCACCTGATTAAGTGTGAAAACTTGATCAAGGCAGATTGATCCATGTCCTGGCCAATAAACTGGAATTGTGACCTAATTGAAACAACTCTCCATGCAAAACCTAACTATAAAATAACATGATATGTACTAGGTTTTAATAGTAGCAAAAATAATGCACACTATTTTGCTATGATAGGAAAGAACCTGGGGTAACATTATTGGATATACATGAAAAGAGTAATCAAGAGAACTTAAGTAAAAGAAAGAGAAAAATGAAATAGACTCAAGAATCAAGCATAGGCATCCACAGAGATGGGAAATAGAAAATAAAGAGTAAGGGGAATAATAAGGTGAATCTGCCTTGAGAGAATTACACCCTATGAAAACAGCTCTTCAGTTTTCTCCTTTGGTCTCAGTAAGGCCTGGGTATATTTTGATCTATGTCCTTATAATAAATGTTTCTTTAGTAGAGGAAGTAGAAATGAGCTCTTATGTCTACAGCCATGAGAACCCCTTCTAGCACATACTCCAAGGTAATACTGGCCACTCTAGACTTCTATTGGATCTACTCCCTAGCTACCAGACTTCTTAATTTACAATGACACTAGCTGTTTCTTGGTTCTCATAGAAACAAGGTGCCATCATAACCAATATTTCTTCGAAGTGTTCAAGACAAGACTTAAGTTTAAATTTGTGACATTGCAATAATTCAAAAAAAGACATTCAAAAATTGCATTACCATTTAAATTATTTTAAATAATTCTGTTGGAAAACAACTTCCTTGTTGCTAACTATATTGTTGACAAAGATAAAATTACAGTGCTATAAGTCTCAACAGTCTTATCATCAGTGTAATGGTATTATGATTACTTGCCAATAAATGCATACAATTGTTGAGATTTTAAAGATTATCAATAAGAAAATAGAGAAATGTATACAAGATAAATTAGCAGATATCAATATAACCACGGTAACTTTGAATGCATTAATATATTACACAAATAATCTAATTCAGCTATGTAGTCTTTATAAGAGACAAAATAGAACAATAAAGATACAACTAGAGTGAAAAGAAAAGATTTCTTGCAGCAAATAATATTAGTGGGAACTACTTCCCATGTACACTCTCAGTTTTCCTTAGCAATTGAACACAGATTTTCTTCAAATGGAAATTTGTCAAACTTAGCACTGCATTTTTCAGGCTCTCTTGAAGTAGGTGTAGCCAATGAAGCATAAAGCGTGGCTTCAAGGAAATCTCTTTAATAGAAGTTCACTCAAATGGAAGGAAGACCCATTTTGCACTTCCTGCAATTTTCCTTCACTTATGCCTGGAATGTGGGTATGAGGTGAAGGTGAATATTAAAGCATCATGCCAAAAATGACATAAGAAGAAGAGATAAAGAGCATGGTTCTTGGTAACTGCAGACTGCCATTTCAGCCCTGGACTGCCTATCTCCAGACTTCTTTGATGAGGAAGAAAAAAAATCAAAACAACTTTGAAGTTCACTATGTGTTTTCAGATGCATATAGTTTTACTGAGTCCTAAGTAGTACAACACAGAAATAAGTCATAAGAATGCTGGTATGACTAATTATGATCAGCTTATTCCAGCTATCAATTATAGCCCAATAAATCATTGCATATACAGTGGCTTATGCTATTTTCTTAGATGCTGTGGATCACTAATTCAAACAGCACATCGCTTCTCAACCTTTTGGCTAAGATCAAGTGTACTAATTCAAACAGCACATAGAGATATGCTAACTCTGATTCTCAATGTTGATGGTACTAGCTAGAAAGATTCAAAGACCGGGGATGATCCAATACCATGGAGTAAAAATCATCTGGAAACATCTTTATTCACGAGCTTTGCTTTTGATTCCATTATCAGCTTAAACCTTGGCTTCTCTGTCGGTTATAAAACCTATATATAGCCTGTCTGTGTAGCGTCTTCATGTTTTTCAGATTGGACTTCCTCAAAGCCTGGTGGATCAGTAGAAGTATCATTGTCATTTACAATCTAGTCTTGGAAGGCACATAATGTTACCTCCGCCTGAACTACAATATTCCAGAGAACAGGATAAAGATGGATATCTCAAAGCAAGGAGAGTCAAAATCACGTGTAAAGACAGCCTGGAAGATGGGTGATGCTGTTAGGATATTATTTCCAAACAACAATGTTCCACAGATAGGAGGACACAGATAGTGTTACCATCTAGTCAGGAAATATCTGAATCACCAGAGAGACAGAATAATTCATGTCAGTATATCTCAACAATATATTTTAACATATATGAAGGAAAATTGGCAAAACCACATGGAAAAGTTGACAAGTCTACCATTATAATGAAAAATTTGAACAAATATCTCTCTATAAAATATAGGTCAGATAGAAAAATAAGTTAGTGAGAATAATACAAATTTGAGTAACACATCAAATAAACTTCTTTTAAAAAGTAAATCCATATAGAACACTATATAATTCAAAGATATAAACAGTCTTTTCAAAGATTTTTAAAAACTGAATATGTACAGGTCATAAGGAAATCTCAACAAGTGTAAATTAATCTCTAAAATACAGATAATGTACTGTAATCACAAAATAATTAAACCTGAATTACATAACAAAAAGGAATAACAAAATAAAATTATCAGGTTATTAATTGAAAATAACAGATAATTCAAAAGAATTCATAGGTCAAGGAATATATTCTGTAGGATTTTTTAAAAATTAGACTTAAAAATAACAAAGCAATATATATCAAAGTTTTGTGACTCAGCTAAAATAATATTTAAAGGAAAATTTATACACCAAATATTTTATTACCACAGAAGAAAGACTAAAACTTAAAGAGTTAAGGGCTGGGGATTTAGCTCAGTGGTTCCACCACCTGTCTCACAAGCTCCAGGTCCCAAGTTCGATCCCCAGTACAAAAAAACAAAAACAAAAAACACTTAAAGAGTTAAGTCATCTAGTAGATGTTAAGCAACTAACACTAAAAATCAACAGAAAAAAAAGTCATGATAAAGAAATAATTAGTAAATTAGACTTTAATAATACACTATAGTGGAACAGATGTAATAAGTCATTTGGATTGTGAAAAGTCCAATGAAATTGCAAATTGCTTCAAGAGAAATGAAAAAAGAGAGTTGCAAAGATGTTAATGCAATTATGTACATGCACATGTGTGTATGTGTGAAAAAGAAAAAAGGAACAGAAGAAACCTTGAAGGAAGAGAAAGAAAAAGAAATGAAAAAAGACCTATAATGTAGTAGGCATCAAAGAATAGATAATAATTTTGTAGCAAAAATAGAGAGATAGTTTAACAAAATGCATCTATCCCAATAATATATGTGTAATATATATGAAGAAATGTAAATCTGAATAATTCTATAACCTATTAAGAAGTGATTGTTAAAACCATTCTATGAAAATCACCATTTGATATGAAATGTTATTGAAAAACATGAAAGAATATCATAATCATGATAAAGTTCTAATAAAATTTCAAACAATATTTTCATTGTTTTAAAACTTTTTTTTGCTTTTTTTGAGAAATGTTGGTTTGTTGGCTTACAATATTAAGGGGAATAAAAAGAACCAAGAGTAGCTAAATTCCTCTTGAAGAGGGTAAAAGTAGGACAAACTTACATTAATAACTAGCAAGATTTACACAAGTTAGAGAAATAAAATCAGAGTGGCTGTGGACATACAAAGAACACATAGACAATAGAGCAGAGAAAATATAGCTTTCCTAGACACTGTTGTCAAAGGATGGGCTACCCAAATGGTGTTGAAACTGGTTATCACACATGAGAGGAATCTGGATGCCTATCCCATATTATTCACAAAATTTAATTTCCAAATATATTGTAGGAATATAAAGCTCAATAAAGAGCTTCTATTAGCCAAAATATTATCAAAAAGGATATCAGAAAGTGCACAAAATCTAATACTGTTTTTGCAAAATATGTGCAATGGATTAGTATCACAATTAAAAAAAAGCTTCCTACAGTAAGTAGAAAAAAAGGCAAGGATCTTAAAGTAGCTTTCACAGACAAATAAATGTCCAGCATTTCTGTCTTCCCTTTTTACTGGTAGGCGTTTGCTATGTATAATAAATGCATTCACCACGGCAAATTGTACCCCTACATGTGACAAGTTTCTTCCCCTTGTCCACCCCTCCCACCCATTTCCCCCAATTGCCAGGTCCCCTTTTCCATCTCCACAAAGCCTTTCCCCCTGTTTACTGTCATTTGTTTTATTTTGCTCCTAAATTATTTATAGCTTGAGGTTCTCATATAAGAGAAACCAAGAGATGTTCAACATCATATGTCTGACTTATTTCACTTAGCATTGGAGTCTCAAGGTACATCCATTTTCCTATGAATGACATATTTATCTTTCTTTATGACTGAGTAGTAAGTACTCCATTGTGTATATGTACATTTTCTTTTTCTATTCATTTGTTGTTGGACCTGACAGCAGCTTACAAGATTTAACTATCATAAGTTGTGCTGTTATAAACATGAGTATGCACACATCACTGTATTGTGATATTTTTAAATCTTTCAGACAGATATCAAGAGCCAGGTGTGGTAGTGCATGCCTGTAATCCCAGAACTCAAGAAGCTGAGGCAGGAACATGGCTGTGATTTTGAGGCCAGCCTGAGATACGTAATGAGCTCAAGCGCCACCCAAACTACAAAGCAAGACCATATCTCAAAGCAAGACCATATCTCTCTGCAAATGAAAACAATGCTGAGATTCCACTTCACTCCAGAAGGAATGGCTGCTATCATGAAATCAACCAATAACAAATGCTGGCGGGGCTGTGGGGAAAGAGGAACACTGCTCCACTGCTGGTGGGAGTGTAGACTGGTGCAAGCACTGTGGAAATCAGTATGGAGATACCTCAAAGAACTAGGACTGGAAATCCCATTTGACCCCACTATTCCACTGCTGAGGATCTTCCCCAAAGAATTAAAAGAATCATACCACAGTGATATATGTGCACCCATGTTCATAGCAGCGCAGTTTGTAATAGCTAAAACTTGGAAACAGCCCAAATGCCCATCAACTGGAGACTGGATAAAGAAAATGTGTTTTTTTTTTATAAAATGGAGTACTACTCAGCCATAAAAAATGAGAAATTAGAGACATTTATAGCTAAGTGGATGCACATTGAGGCAATACTCTTAAGTGAAATAAATAGGACACGTGTAAATACTGAATAGTTTCTCTGGTGTGAGAAACTGAAAGTGTAAATAAGGACTAAATGTATAATAGGTAATGTGAAATAGGAAGAAAAGGGGCAAAGGGGAAGGAAGTGGGAGGGATAGGGGAAAGGAAAGAAGGGAAATGAAAAAATGACGAGAAATGGAAAAACTGGAAATAAAGTCTTTGTAAATAGGGAAGGGTGGCGGGCATGAAGGGAGGGCTAAGAATGGGGAAAAAGTAAGAACCAAGACGCATTGTGTAAAGGTACAATTCCCAATGAGAAATGTAATTGTGTTGTATACCTACAATGTACCAATAAAAGAATTTAATACCAAAAAAAAAGAGATCTTAAGAAATGAAAACGTTTGACACATTCAAAAAAAAAAAAAAAAAAAAAAAAGACCATATCTCTCAGAGAGAGAGAAGAAAGGGAAAACAGAGGGGAAGGGAGAGAAGGGGAGGGAAAAACATACCCAGAAGAACTATAGATGGGTCAAATGGAATTTCTTTTTTTTTTTTTTTTGATGACTCCCCACACTGATACTGATAGTGGCTGTACTGATTTACATTTCCAACAACAAACTAGAAGTGTTTCTTTTTCTGCACAACCTCAGCAGTATTTGTTGTTTCTCAGATTTGTGAAGATATCCATTCTTTCTAGAGTAAGATGAAATCCTAGCATTGTTTTGATTCACATTTCTGTAATGGCCAAAGATAATCAACATTTTTTTCATGTACCTACTGGCCATCTGTACTTCTTAAGAGAAATATCTATTCATTTCAATTTTCCATTGTTTTGATTGGGACTTTTATTTGGGGGGGACTATTTTTTTGAGTTTTTATATATTCTAGTTATTATTTCCATGCCTAAGGAGTAGATAGCAAAATATTTCTCCCATTCTGTAGGTTGTCTCTTCACTTTGTTGGCTGTTTTCTTGGATGTGCAGAAGCTTTATTATTCGATATAATCCATTTGTTGATTGTTAGTGTTATTTCTTATACATTGGGTTCAGTTCAGAAAGTCCTTTCCTGTGCCTATATCTTCAAGAGTTTTATCAATTTTTTTCTCCAGCAGAATCAGTGCTTCTATTTTTATATATAGGTACTTGATCCATTTTGATTTGATTTTACTGAACCGTGAGAGATATGGATCAAGATTCTTCTTCTGCATGTGGTAAACATTATTCTCAGCACCATTTTTTACACATGTTATCTTTAATTCAGAGTAGGTTTCTGTTCAATTTGTCAAAAAACAAGATGGCTGAAGGAAAATAGAATTGTTTCTACATCCTCAGTTCTTTTCCAATGATCAACATGTCTTTTTTGTGTGCCAGTACCTGGCTGTATTTAATACTATGCTGTTTGTAACATAACTTAAAATCTGGGATTGTAATGTCTCCTGTTCTTGTTGGCAGAATTGCTTAGACATTCTGGATCTCTTCTTATTCCATATACATTTTATGATTTTTTTTTTAGATCTTTGAGAATGAGGTTAGTATTTTTACTGAGATTGCATTAAATCTATACATCGTTTTGACAATATTGGTTCTGCTTATCCCGGATCTGGGGGTATTTTTTTCCATTTTCTCATGTCCTTGTCAATGTCTTTTAGCAGACTATGATAGTTTTTGTTGTAAAGGTCTTTCACTTTCTTCATTAGGTTAATTCTTAGATATTTAATTTTTGAAGCTATTGTAAATGGAACTGTTTTTCTGACTTTTTTTTTTCTTGTTGGGTTCATTTTTGGTGTACAGGAACACTATTAATTTTTGTGTATTGATTTTGTATCCTGCTACTTTGTTGAATTTGTTTATTAGTGCTGGGATTATTTTTGTGAAGATTTTTGAGTATTCTATGTAAAGGATCATGTTATTTGCAAACATGGATAGCTTGACTTCTCTTGTTCTGGTAAGTATCCCTTCTATTTCTTTCTCTTGTATAATTGCTCTGGCTAGACTTTTAAGTACTGTACTGAACAGGAGTGGAAAGAGTGGTAAATATGGTTTTCTTTCCTGATTTTAGAGGACATGTTTCAGTTTTTACTGTGAGGTTGCTAATAAATTTTAATTGTTTGAAAAAAGGATCAAATTTATTTGTAAACAAAAAATTCAAATTAAAACCACAATGAGCTCTAATTATGCCCTAATATGGGCAATTTTTTAAAAATCTACATATCTCATTTTAGTGAAGATGCTGAACAGGAAATCTCAACTAGGAATTTTCATATAATACTGGTAAGAGTGTAAATGTGTGCAATCTGTTTTGGAAACAACTGAGTATTACAACACTTGAAGTGGATGGTCTCCATCCCCTAAAAAAGTAGCACTACTTGTATGTATGAATGAGGAAAATGTACAGGGATTTTTTTATAATAATGATGTTAAAAATGGAAAGATGAACTGCAACCATAACATGACTCAATCTCAGAAGCCAAAATCATTTTAAAAAGCAAGTAATTGCAAAAATATACAGCACTACTTGATTTATATCCAGAAAAAAACATGGAAAAACAATAAGTTGGTTAGAAATAAACATGTATGTGGTAAAATCATTAAAAAATTTAAGGAATAATAAATTTAATATTCATATTGGTGGATATCTGTCTACAAGAAAGCAGAATATATTAAGAAAGGGCCTTAAGTAGGTTCCAAAGTTATTGGTAGTAGATATCTAGATATTTATTTTTTACTGATCTTTAGGTTAATAAAATATTTGATTGTAAAAATATATTAGCTCAGACATCAATAATTTTATTAAAATAATAGCCTCTATTTTCATACTAGAAATTACCCCCTTAATGAAATGCTACAGTAAGTACAAATCTACATGTTTCCTAGATTAAACCATCTTACTCAACTTTAGATAGATTTCCAAAGCATATAAAGCTAATAATAGTTGAAATCAAAGCAAATATGTGTTTTTCTATGGCTTTTTGATAAATTTATATTCTTCTGAATTGAAAAGGGTTGTACAAAAATTATCTAAGGTAAATGGATCATTTACATATATACATTTAAAAATAGTAACTAGAGTTCATAATATTTAAAATACAGTGTAAATTACACAAATAAAAATAGTTTATAATTGTAAAACGTATAAAATAAGGTAAACATATGCTTTCAATTAACGTTCTTTTTTTTTTTTTTTTTTTTTTTTTGGTACTGGAGATTGAACTTGTGTCCTTGCACTTGCAAGGCAGGTGGCAGAACCACTGAGCTAAATCCCCAGCCCTTAAATCAACTTTCATTAAGTACAAATATTTGTAATACTGTATCTATGTGATACTGATTTGTTTAGAACATCCCATCTATGAGATGGTTACATTCTTTATATCCTGAGACTAAGAAGTGTAATATACCTGCACAATAGGATACAAAATTATCTTTTTCTTCAGAGAACATAGTTTTATGTTAATTTAAAAAAAAACACTATGGTATTAACTTTTCTTTCATTTGTGTTGATCTGTTTTCTTTTCATCTAGAGAATAGTGGATATAGTTATTTCCATTGATGGAAATAACAGAGAGATAAAAGTGAGATGGACAAGGAAGTAGTATTAGCTGTTCTGGGCATAGAAGACTAGGAAGAAATAAAGACTGGAACCTGTAAACTATAGACTACCAGCTAAGCAAGTCAGAGGTGCTGAGTGACTGACAGGGCTGACATAGCCAGGTCAGAGTGCTCTCCTAGGCTCTTCCAAACTATAATAAGGAATTAAAAAGGACAGGACCATGTGACACTGTAAAGTGGGTTGGGGGCTAAAGAAGTACCTCAGTGAATCAGTGAATAGGGTGTGAATCCTTCTTTTTCCTTCTTGCACCTAGTCATCTGAGAAATAGTAACCCAAATGCTTTTCAAATGAAAATAGGTAGAACCTGAATTAAAATTTAAAAAGCATAATTCTTATCCTCTATTGAAACTTTGAAAGATTGAAAACTATGGAATATTTATGATGATATTCTGTTTATTAGTGTGAATACTAAACATAAGGAGTTTAGAGCAGTATGCCAAACCAATCTATCTTTAATATAATACTATATAATATTCTAGAGTACAACAATTTCAAGACCACCAAACTATATCCAATCAGAGCTTTGGAAGACATTGTCACACATTTGAGAATTTCTGTGGAAAAGAAACCTATTTACCCATTTAAAACCAGCATTCACTGAATTAACTTGGCAAGTTTTTCTTTTCTATGATAATTACTATCATGATATTGAAGTAATGTTTTACATAATCTACTTAAGGGACATTTGAAGTATAGCTAGAAGTACATAACAGACTCCAGGCAGAGTAGTATGTGCAAGTAAAATTTTCAGAATTAGACTTCCTTTGAATCTGCAACTCCTAGAAACATAAGATTGATGAAAAAAAAACTATGTTTTAATGAGAGTTGAATATTTAATGGTCTGGGAAAGTTTAAACTTTCTGAAATGAAACAGGGATTTATACTTACACATCACATGTCTAGTGCTTTAAATATTTGTTGAAATTAGGTTGATTACGATGTGTGCACTGTCTTAGTTACTTTTCTCACATTGCTGAGACAAAACATCTGACACCCAAGGTTAAAGGGGGAGAGGTTTATTTAATTGACAGTTTGTAGAAGTTTCAGTTTGCAATCAGCTGGGTCCAAGGCAGGGCGGCATGGTAGACAGGTATCTCAAAGGAGAAACAGCTCATGGCAGACAGAAGGTAGCAAAGAAAGCAAGGGACATCAGCAGCTTTTTTCTGCCCCTTTTATGCTCTAGCTAGGGTAATGGGTTTAGGTGGTGCCAACCAATCACTGAGCTGATTTAGTAATCATACACCCTAATCCCAGCACCAGACACTGTAGATTCAGCTACCTCTGAAAAAGCCACACCTATGACTGCATGAGGCTCTGGGAGGCCATCTAGACACAAGCCATAGCATGTTTGTATGTACATACATATCTATATAAGTTTATACAATGTGTATGTGTATGTATACCATGTTTTACTTGGTGTTCCATACGTAATTGATGAACAAGAATCAGTTCCTGTCATCACCGACTCCTTCGCATTATACCAGGGAGATAAATTTAAGGAATCGCAAAAATTGAAAACTTTACAACTTAATACAATTATTAAAAGTCTCTATGATATGATAAAGCCAAATTAGAGATAAATTAATTCCCTCCACTCCACTGAAAGGTTAGGGTTTAGCAGACCCCTCACTTTCAGAGTTGTGAAAGAGGAGAAAAATTCCACAAAGAATACAAAAAAATTACAAATTACAGCTTCATTATACCTGAATTAGGATAGGATGTGTGTGTGTGTGTGTGTGTTTGTGTGTGTGTGTGTGTGTATTTTGGCAGTGAATAGGAAATAAGCATAAGATTGATACAGAGGATAAGAAAGTTGAGGACTTCTCTTAGGTAAATAGCTTTTAAGGAGATTCTACCTGAGAAGAATTATTTTTTCTGAGATGTAAAGGAAAAGAAAAACCTACAAGTGCATTCATGTGTTTGGTAGTGGTACAATGTTGGCAAAGCTTCCTCCAGGTGGAGCAAAACACGCAAAGTTGGGGAAAACTTGGCATATGTGAAAAAGTGTGACTAAAGCATAAATTTAAGTATAATGGCAAGTCATTGAGAGGTTTTAAGCAATCCAGTAGCATAATACAAACTATATTTGTGTTATAGATAGATGATGGATTGATGGCAGTTAATATTAAGTGAGAACACTAGTTCACTGGCTGTCCTAGCAACTCAGGTAAGAAACCATGATGTCCTTAACTGAGATGAGGTGACCAAGTGCCAGGTAAATAAAGAAAGAATGTGTATACCATAGAGGTGATGTTGTATGAGTAAGAAGTTGTGAAGTCATGTGTAGCAAGGGTAAAGAATATATTGCTAGAAAAAATGAAGTAGGGAATCTTCAATAACATTAGTTTAATTGAAAAAAAGTAATTGCACATTCTGTTGCTCTCCATCAATCTTTGCCTGTTGAAGTGAAGTAATGGAAACTGGATCAAAGGCTCACCCAGGTTTGGAACTTGCTAAGGATGCATGTAGAAAGACACTAGTGAAAAAAGATTTGAGAAAATTACTGAGAGGACATTTGAAATAATATATTTCAGAATCTAGGTGAACAATAAAGGAGAAAAAGCCAGAGGGTGATGATAGAAAAGACAGCAATGAATAAGAAAGGAAATTTCCATTCAGACATTCATGAAGATTTGAAAGAATAAAATCTGTCTATTTGAGAGAATTACAAAAAAGCAGAATATCCAATTTTAAGGAAAAAATATGTGCACTAAGGTAAGAAAAAGATGAGTTTATGGCCAAGTAATCTACAGCCATTGATCTGGTGTTCCTGAGGTAGGAGAATAATGCAGATTGCAGATTGGCTGTTGGATGTACAGAGGAACATGGCAATGATTACCGCTGTAAGAAGAGATGACCAAAAAGGGAATATAAAAATAATTCTTATAATTACCAACATAAGTGTGGACAAGCAGACCTACTGCTGTGTTCACAAATGCTTAGGTCTGATTATAAAATGGCATTTCTCTGATGTTTATTTGTGCTTATGGGATGTTGCCAGCTTCCTGAGAGGGCTCCATGTGGGATAATAGTGGTTCTAAGTAGCAGTTCCCTGTGGCTAGGCATAAGGTCATGGTGAGCTTGCTTGCAGCTCCCAAGCATCTGTTCATGAAGGTTTGGAACAGCAAGTTTTTGAGACTTTTCAGGGTTTGCATTCTGAAAATTAAAACTATATTGTTTTGCTTTGACCCTTCTATAAAAAAAAATCTGTCTATGAAATAATTTGAATATTTCATTTACCTGCTTAAAGTAACTCAAAGAATAGTCAAGCGTTGAGTCTTAAATTTGGCTTACATCATAATCACCTTTAAGAAAATATAAATCTGAAGTTCTACCCAATAATTTTGCAGTATAATTTTTACATTAATATATTAACTTATTTTAATTAGATTTACCTGCAAGGAATTAATATACTTATTAAGACTTTCCTGTAGTGCTTAAGCAGCCAAGTCTACTCTGGTCAATATATGAGAATTTCACGCTAGATAAAATCATAAAATCTTCCATAGTCTAGCCCATGGCTATTTCATTAACTTGACTTTAAAGCATATCAGTATATTTCAGTTTCATCACAGAGTTGTTGGATCCTTGTTATCTATGGGGTAGTTAGTAGTTTGGCATCCCTATGGAGAAACGAAGTTGCCCTGACCTATGTTCACAGAGTACAAGAAAAAATGCAAGCCTTTACCTTAACACTCTCTAGTTGCATTGTATGATCTATGTTTCTATTTTCCCCTGCTAGGTTTTACATTTCTCAAAGAAAAGGAGATGATTGCTCTGACCTTTGTACCTTCAACATTTAGAGCATTCCCCAAAACACATATTGTTTCTTTGATTCTTAAATAAACTAAATTGAAAAGCCTTGTAGTTAATAGGAAAGAAATACAATTAAAGTGCAACTGGTAAATATGCACTGGAAATAGAAATGAAATATTATCAGCAACAAGAATTCTCCACATAGGTTTGAATATGAGGTTGAAGATAAGAAAAGACTTCACAAAGGATGTGAAAGAAAAAGAATCAATGTTTGAACATTCTTAAACTCAATTTTAAAAACTTTCATGTAAGAGTGGAGAAATGTGTCAATCAAAGATAAGTGTCTATTTAAGATTGGAAAAATTATACAAATGAAATACTGTCATAGGACAAACTGCTGCTAGTGATAGGATTATCAAATTCTGGGATGCTTGGGACACATTCTAGAGATTCTTTCTAGGTTCTTCGTGTTCTTAACGAATTGGACAAAACAAGCACAAAAGGTAGCAAGGTTTATCATTTATTAAAGGTAGGAAAAGAAACATTCCCTGCAGAGTGAGTGTGGGCCAATTAAAACTAGGAAAAGAAGTACACTATGCAGGGTGAGAGCAGACCAGTGTAAAGGGAAAATAGAGTGGTAAAGAGCTTGATGGTGGCCATATTTTGTATCCTCCACTCCTCAGGCTGACCTCTGATCTAGGCTGTCCTATCAAAACCTTACTTGAGAAAAACTGAATATATCATTCTCTGATTGGTGCCAGGTGCAAGGCTTTGGGAACTTTTTTTTTGCCTATTTCTTGGATTTCCATTATTAACAAGTCATGCCCACTTCCACAGCAGCTTTGCCACACAATAATCCCCTGCCTCATTTCCCCCTGAAAAACATAAATCCTCATAATTCTTTATGGAGAGCTAAGGGTGTGGAGGTCTCTAACTTTACATACCTATGTCTGACTGAAAGGATATATAGACCCTACCTACTAGGGTTTATGTGTTCTCCAACTACTTGGAATGTTGCAGCTCACTGGCTGGTTTGAAAAGAAACCTGTCAGAAGATAATAAGAAAGGAGTTAGCATCTATATATGAAGAACTACTGAGTTTCCTGTTTGACGAGATAAAGTTTGGTGAATTTGTCAGGAGACTAGCAGGTCAGATCTCTATCCTTCCTCTGTATCCAGAGCAGTACTAGAGTCTTGTTTTTAGAAGAGGAGACTCAGGTCTTCCAGAGGTTCACAAGAATAGCTTTCTTCCTAGTCTTGTGAAAATGCCAATGACCATTTTCCATGTAGAGTTTTTATAACTTTCCACTGCATCTCCTGAATGAGGACCAGTTTAATGTTTCCTCAGGGACCAGGAATAAGATAGGGTCTTGAGGGGATATAAGTCTGCTCTTCTGTTCTCTTTATCAGGTTTCTGACTTGCTAAAGAGACTTTAGGTGTGTATCTTTGTTGTCCCTTGCAATGAATAATAGCAATTTGCTTGGGATGATAAACTGCCTCCAATTTTACTAGTAAATTTCCTCTCAGTAAGGGAATATGACACTGTGAGACAATGAAAAATTCATGTTGAATATTTGACCTTCAAATTGACTTGTGAAGGCACGAGTAGAGAAACTCTAAGGCCATCTTCAACCCCATTTATGACTATAGATCTAGAGGAGAATTTTTCAGAGAAGGGACTTAAAACCAGAGCCAGAGGAACTGAATTTGCTTACTCATGACATCCAGGGTTCCCCAGTGTATTTTCCAGGAGACAGAGATGCCTATGGACAGAGGAATTGCAAGTTTCTCAGAGCCCCTACTGTCTTTTCATCAAAGTAGGATGTGAGGATTTCAGCTGGCCTAACCCCTGTCTGGAAGTGGGGACAGTCAACCCTTCAGTGTCATGAGTCAGATACATCAGCCGCCTGACACATGGAGCAAGACCAAGGCAATGGATTGGTACAGTTACATACCATTGGCCCTGGGTTTTCCCTCAGATGCCTTGGATATGCTTAAAGCTTTGCCAATTGCAATAACCATAATTTTCAATGTTGGTCTTTTTTTTTCAGCCTCTCTTCTTTTATCCTTATGTGCATTCCAACTGTTGAATACAGAAAAAAAATTGTCCAACAATTGGGTCATATTTGAAAATACTAGGTCTATCTGGGATGCTAACCTCTGTGGGAAACCCATGGGAGAGGCCCATATTGCCCTGAGGGACAGGTAGGCATCTAAAGATAGGATATCAATTTTCTTTCTTTGGAGTTCTCTTGAAGTACCCTAGTTCCTGGGCCTTTTCAGAAATAACAAGCCATAAAAGCCTAAACATAAAGTATTCCAAACCACTTCGCTGCTTTCTACAAAAAGTTCTAGCTAAATAGTAGTCATATTGTAATTTAGACTGTCATTCTGTACCCTTCTCTTGCCATTTCTTAATTCATTCCAATTTTTAGGGACACAGACTAATGTCAAAGTGGCTGGGATCTGAAGAGTACTTTCCACTGTTCACCACGAGACCTACGGAGAGAGAAGACTAGGTCTGGAGACTGCAGATGGAATCCCAAGCAGAAGAATACAGACCCATTTGAGTTCCCAGGGTGTCCCTTGTGAGACTCAAGTACTAGTAAACAGATATTTCTAGCTGAAACAGCATCAGTGCTTTCTTATTTATTTTTCCTTAGAACTCTCAGTACCCTGTGACTCACTGACTCTTTAGGCTCCAACCAACTATCTGAGCAGGCTGGAGTCTCCCCGGAGACTTGTACTAGCAACTGGAGCAATAGTACAATATCAAGAGATGAGTTGAGGCCCCTGAGGGCTTCCTCAGATGGTGACTTCTTAAGAGATCCTAGCAGAGCCCACCCCGGGGGCTCCCTAAGCAGCCTGAAAAATTCCTAAAAGATTGGTGGCTCCCTTAGCCAACTGAAATCATGAGACCACGGCCCACTGACTCCCTAGAGAGAAAGCTGGAGCAGGGGCTCCACTACCTACCTGAGTGTGTGTGGGGGGGGGGGGGATGGGGGCCTCCAACAGCTACTGGAGAAACAAATCTTCTACATTTATCTAAATAATAAAAACTTTGGTAATTTTTTTAAGGCAGTAGAGATAGAAACCTCTTTTCCAGGATTTAAGAAAAAAAATTCTAAGCACATAGATAGCTCTGTTTTGCATGCTCACAACTGCTTGAGATGACCTTTACTGACTGTTCCCTTTGTTTTGTTTTATTTTGCTCAGGCCCTCAGACACATGTTTCTAAATTACTTGAATTTCTATTGAAAAAAAAAAAAAGGAAAGGGATATAACCTGATTCAGAAGAGAAGTGGTGAGGTGGCTCATATGTTTCCTAAGAGCAGGGGCTTTAGCTCTCTTATAAGGATGGGAATTCCTGGTGACCATGAAATTGGTTTAAAAAAATAAATTTTTAAAAAAGGAAAAATAGTTAACAAGCATGGCAGAACTACATGACAGATCCATGCAATCAACCAACCAAAATGGCCAAGAAACATGGTGAAATCTATGTAACTAAGTCACAAATCTATGTAACTAACACACATGATGAATGAAAGTGCTGCCAAACATGGAGCAAAGGTAGATTGGGATGAAACAAGGCCCTGAGAAAATGATGTTCTAAAAATACCCAGAGATAAAAAGCCACTAGGGAAAATTTGCTGATGAGAATTTGAGCACAAGCAGGCTACCAAAAGTGTGAGAAAGCTGAGCAAATTACTGTGGAAAACAAAAACATGTTGGCAAAAATAAGCATACTAAACTATAGGTAATACACATAGAACCTGCATGATTTGCAAAACCCTCTTGAGCCCAGAAGAGCCTAGAATGATTCCCTTCACAGTTAAACCTGAGGCAGATACCTTGGGAGCTCCAAGCAAA
Organism: Heterocephalus glaber; assembly: GCF_053883595.1. NCBI lineage: Eukaryota > Metazoa > Chordata > Mammalia > Rodentia > Bathyergidae > Heterocephalus > Heterocephalus glaber. The sequence goes on along the minus strand of NW_028258406.1, from coordinate 5,155,529 downwards.
TTTTACTCACACTCAGTGACTGAAACTGAATGAGAAGAAAGATAATGGGAAATGAACTTCAGGTTAACTGGTGGGTCTCACTTACCATCTGGGAAAAACACAGAGGATATGTGTTGCCCTCCACCATCCCACATGGTGGGACACAGTAGAAACTCTTCCTGAAGCTATAGGAAAACTTCCTGAGTTCTCCTACTTTCCTGAATTTTTACCACTTTCTATCTCCTTGCCTCTTTCCAATAACTGAAAAAAAGGATTTGAGCCCTCCAACGGATAAAAGCCTGTCCTGGGAGAGAAAGGACAAGAAAGGAATTGAAGCTTTCCTAGGGGAGAGGAAGAGAGGAAAAGACAAAAAAGGAAATCCTCAGCTGTGGATTTTAGAAAGAAACGAGTGCTCAAAGAACTTTTCTTGCTCCGGGGTGGCTCGCCAAAATGTTACCAGGTTTTGAAGTTCTGGGAACTCTTGCTAGAGATGGTTCTTAAATTCTTCTTGTCTGGAACAAAGAATTGAATAAAACAAACACAAAGAGTAGTGAGGTTTTATATTTATTAAAGGTAGGAAAAGAAATATGCTCTACAGAGTGAATATGAGCCAATTAAAATTACAAAAAGAAGTACACTGTACAGGGTAAGTGGGGACCCCTGTGAAACAGAGAACACAATGGCCAAGGGCTTAATGGCAGGCATCTTTTGTACCCTCCATTCCTCAGGCTGATGTCAGATCTAGGCCATCCTATCAACAACCTGTTTCAGACAATTTTTGGCTGAATCTGTGATCTCTGCCTTTAAATGAAAGAAGTATAGAAATTTAAGAACATTGAAATGTATCTATGTATTTGGCACTGACAATAGCCCAGATTATGAATTTGCACCTTGCTGTGACTGGCTGCAGGACCCTATGCCCAGCAGTACTTTATTGTTTCTAAGGAACTGATTCTTGCCCAGCCCTGAGGAAGTGTTTCCTGTGAAAAATGTGAACACAAGCAGAGTCAGAGCACCACCCTTTAGCTGGTGTGCTTATGGATGTCAGTACTCACTGGTTCAAATTATACAACTTCAGATACAGACAGAAGGGGATATAAATTGTCATATGTAATTAGTAGTGGGAAATATGTTCAATAATTATTTTGTGTATAACTTTGGGAAAAGTTTATAAATTATTTAGAAGAGCTTTGGTAATTTTATTTTTTAAGGCAGAAGCATCCATATTAAGCTATAAGTTGGAGTGGATAATTAAAAAATTATCATATTGATATAAAATGAAACAATTTAAAGCTTATAGTGACTTGATTTTAGCTGCATGATCAAACAAAAAAGAAATCCATCTGTATAATTAAAAATTTTCTTATATTGTTTGAATAAAACCCCAAAACAACCTGTTTCAGTTCTCACTAGGAGATCTGAAAAGAGTATTCTTTGATTGGTGCCATGTGCTGGGTTTTGAGAACTGTTTTTCTGCCCATTTCCTGGACCTGTTATTGACAGGTCACCCGCTTCATTAGCTTCACTACACCCTAATATCCTGCCTCAATAGCTCAGAAACTCTGATTAAGCTCTGACACTAGCTTTAGGGTACATTTTAACCTGCTTATCCTCTCTTATTTTACTCTGAAAATGAGACTCTACCCTATGCCTGGTCCTTTGAAGACATTTACTTTGGAAACATGAAACCTCTTGGTTGTAAAATGATGAGATTTGTTTTGTTTTGTTTTTTAGAGGCATGGAAAGTTAGACAGAGATTTTAGGATGCACTCAACAGTGGATTAGACACTCAGAGAAATGAGATGCACTCAGATCTGGGGTTATTTATGTGATTTTAGTGGTGGAAATCTGTGGAAATGTTGGTCTTGGTTGGGGGGACAGGGCGGCCCATCCACAGTAAGATAATGATCCTTTCATAGGAGAAATTCTAATTTACAGGTGAAAAGGTGGTCTACGCACAGTTGAAAGACAACCATTTGCAAGTAAAAAGGAAACAGCTGAACCCATTTGTAGGTGAAAGAGAACTGTACAGGTTTATTGCACTCTTAGAGAAGAGAAAAAAAAATAAATGAGGCTTGTATCCTGAAGCTACAATTTTCATATTTAAAATTATGATTTTCCTTGTCTTTCTTCTGACTAATTTTTACTTCTTTTATCCTATTTTATCCACCCTCCCAGACTTCAATTCCTTAATCTTAAAGGCCAGAAGGTTTGTCTTCATTGATCTGCTCAGGAAGTAGGCTGAAGAGGCATGCTGATCCTGACTAGCCTGGGACCAAAATTTTTATTGTGACTGATCTAAAGGAGACATAGGAATATGATTCCATTTTTCAAAGAAACATCATCTTTCAATAGTCAAAGTCATGATCTCAGTGTCCTTCTATCTCCTGCCACTGGCTCACCAAGAGAAAATCTCATCAGAGTGGGTCTGAGACCTTCCTGAAACTCAGATAAGGTATTTTCACCCTTAAATGTAGAATATTTGGAAGTTTGCTGACTTCTGTCATGGAAAAAGAATTTTCAGGACATGTCAGTAAGAGACATAGGAAAAATTTATTTGGAAGAAATTTTATGACATACTTAAGAGTAGAGTGCCAGTGCTCCAAAAAATGAGCCCAATGATGAGATTTGAAAACCAGAAATGAGTTGAGTCCTGATTCTTCCATTTGTTAGATTTGCAGGAAATGAAGTCCCAAAATGAGTAGTGAATTTTTCCTAAGATTCAGTATCTGTACAATAAAAATGACTACTGCTTTGCCACCACAGTTTTGTAATGAGGATATGAGAAAATGTGTGGGAATGTGATTAACAAACTGAAAAATGTTTCACAAATGTAAATAACTCATATTTTACTTCTTCTCTCATACTGTAGCTTTTTCTTACATCTTTGTTAATCTTTACAATTTTTTACAATGCTTGCTTTTGATTTTAAATCATTTTTAAATTAATATCAAATTATTTATTCATATATTTAGCTATTCAAATAAGTTTTAATACACATGTTCTAAAGCACACCTAATATATGCAATAGATTTTTTGGTATTGGAATTCATAACCAAATAAATTTGTATCTATAATACATATTGAGTAATACTTTGTTCAGTTTTTTTGTATATTTTGATAATTTGGTGTATTCACACCTTTCTTAAGTTTCCATTTTCTCTCTCAAGGAAAAAAAATTTTAAATTTATTCTCCTCTGAACTTGAAATTTTAAGAAAATAGTATATGTCAAGTTGGTAAGACAGTAACATTAATCATTACCATAATAATTCTTATTATACATGGTAAAATAATGATTATTTTAAAGAATTAATTTGTACCTTTTATATAATATTTTGGGGGTTTAATATTTGCTTGGTTATTGGTTATATACTAAACAAAAAGTGTACAGCAGTAATGTGAGTGAAAAAGTTCACAATCTGCAGGAACCATACAATCCATTAGAAAAAATATAATTTAATAAAGAAATAGAATAAAAATGAGGTGGGTTTGCATGGTGGTAAAAAAAAGCCCACATAGTCGAAGTACCTGACATTTGAAACTTAGATTGAAGCAAATCATTCTAAAACAAAGGCAGAATATAAAGGCTTAAGAACCTGATTATTATTACAAAATCAGTCCTGTGTCTCATGACATATCACTTGTTTTTTGAATGCTAGTTCCTAGTCTATTCATAGGTAGGTTAAACTTGCTTTATTTGTGCAAATTAGGCCTATCCTTCTGTTCATTAAAGGAATGACACAGTACTGGATTTCAATGAATATAGTAGGAAAGAAGATGATGTAAATAAAGGCAAAACAAAATAAAACCTATATTCTTACTTTAAAACAAACTGCCATGTCATCTCCATTACATTAATCTAGGTCCCAGGATTTAGCTCAGTGGTTTCACCACCTGCTGCGCAAGGGTAAGAACCCAAGTTCAATCCCTGGTACAAAAAAAAAAAAAGATAATCCATTACATTAATCTCATGTAAATAATGAATTGCATTTTGTAAGATATAGGAGGGTAAGATAGTCATTTCTTTATGTTAATGAGTAAGCAATTTGGGGAGCTAAACACAACAATCAAGTGTTTATATGATATAATATCTAACACACACTTCTGCTAACAATGGATTATCCTCCAAGTCTAAGAGAGGTCTGCTTCAGAGAGCCCTGTGGTTCTGACAGATTGACAATTGTGCCTACCAAGCAGCTTAAATCTGAGCATGCAGGTATCCACAACTGAGCCAAAGTCAAACTTTGAAAGACAATTTGACAGCTCAATAAAACACTAGAGAACTTCTTTGTAGAGGTTATGAGAATGATTAGCACTTACAAAGTAACACATTGTTAAGACCATTTTGTCAATCTTGTTTTTTTATAATTTGAAACATTATTTATTAGAAAAAAAAATTAAAGTTCTCAGTGGTTCTCCTAAGAACTGATATAGAAATGTTTGGCAAGAAGTGATTTGCCTTTGTTTTACTCTTAATCACAAGCATAAAGTATCTTTCCTGTTCAACATTAGGGAAGCTACCTAACAGATCTCTTTCTGTTAAATTTAATGTTATATGAAGAAACATGATTTATACATAGTAAGTTATTAATGAGTACATACTGAACAAATAATAGGTATTCACAGAGCTACCTGAAATAATAAAATAAAACAGAATCTAATGGTAGAACCGCATAATGTGGAAAGAATAATGTTGCAAAATTGGTTAGAGCACAAAATTTGAATAAAGCTTACTTTATTCTCACAAGATTTTTAAAACCAGTTTCATCATACTGTGCTTGCTTCAGTACTGAAAAATAGAAAGACTGTTTTTTTCTCAGTACTGTGCAGAAATGACAATGAGCACTTGCTACAAACTACAAAGGATTCAAAGATATATTACTAAGACAGTGTCAAGCCAACTGCTGTCTCTATCCACAAAAGGTATATGACTAAATTTGAAATGGAGTTTTGATATAAGGGACATATCTTTCTCAAATAATTACTGTATTAAAACCAATGTCATTTTGGTAGAGGGCAGAGAGATGAAATATTTAGCTGACGACAGTCTTATCACATTACATTTCTTTTGCTGTTGCATATTTCTCTCTTTGTTCTTTGCCTTGATAAAGCTGAATAGCAGAATGTTAACATAAGCCTTAAAAGTTCAATTTCCACTTCTTATACTGTGCTTAACTAAAAATGACATTATTAGCAATGTCCTGCTTCATTATTAATCATTATATTTTCATTGAATTCATCCTCAAAAATCCCATTTATTATGTGCATCACATTTCAAGGACTTTACATCTTTTTTACTTTCTCATCTTTACTTTTATAATGTTTTATGGTGATTTTTTTTTCTGTTCAAGAATTTTGAAGGAATCATAATAAACAGGTAATCCATACAATATAAGTACACCTTCTAGCAATTTCGATTGCCCACATTTTTGTTGCACAACTTAAAACTATAAGGCTAAATGGCTGAATTGGATTACAATCAGGATTGCTGCTGGAAAATCATAGTCCATCACCATCACCAGTGGTAAGAGAAAGGCAACTGGCACTTAGAAATGTATTTTTTAATGATACATAGAAAAATCATAAAATGTAATAGATACTGAACTTCCCAACTTGGGAAAAGTTACAATCATTTCTAATTTTCTTTTATATGACCATCTGAAATCAACCAAATAGAAATTTCTAAATGTCAATGTATAAAGTATTTAATAAACAAAAGACACAGCCAGAAAGTCTTCAGTATTCTGGAAATATTCCCTACACCATGAAGTTGACAAGGCAGAATGCCATTGTAGCATTAATTGCAGCTTTCAGAATGGAAGCATATTTCTCTGTAATTAAGACTTTCTGAGTCTAAAGAAATATGATCTACATAAGTTTTTCTGCTTTTATGGTAAATGCTACATAATAATGAAGTCAAGTGATTTAAATGGTTGGGACTGGGCAGTCATAGCTTTGTATAAACTTCCAACACTTTCACATTGTTTGTCTCAAAGTGTTTCTACAGTAGCAGCCTTACTTTTCCTTATATCCAAAGAGTGACCTGGAATTCCTGCCTGAGCATCAGGGCCAGTAATAAGGGTACGACTCTCTAAAGTGTATGCAGGGAAGGACAGCCAAAGCCTCGCCCTGTGTTCTGGTTGTTGGATGTTGCCCTCGTTCAGAAAAGAAAAGCTATATTTGAAGAAAAAAGGCTTAAGGATAGATTTAAAGGTACAGGCAGTTGTTCTCACCAAAGCGCTAAGAAAGACTTTCTCAAATAGTTGTGGGCAGGAACCAGAAATGATTTTATCCAGTCAATGCAGCAGCAGTGTCTAGAAGCTATGAAGGAGCCAGCACATTCACAAACTGGAAAAAAAAAAATATTCTCCAACTAATAAGTACACTGTGAAGAAGGGGTGTTACAGAGCATCACACTTTGTGTTTGTATAAATCCTGTACGTGTGTGTAGCTTGGAAGAACAGGAACTGAAAAAGACTGAAGTGGATAGCATCCTTGGCTTTCCAAAGTCAGGGAAATGTCAGAAGGGCTTTTCTCATCTATGATGAGTTTTCCTTTGCTCTGGCTGACCAGACCAATGCACCAATGAAGTAAATGGATATTTTCATTGTCTGAATCAAATGTAGCTTGTAGCAGCGGCAGCTCAGAATACTTACTATATGCCTGCTTACATCTATTATAAATAGATTTCTTCCACATTCCCTGAATCAAAAGCTGCATGATCCAGTATCCTTGTTAACAAAATCTCTTATCCCAGGATTTACACACACTTCTTTAAATTATGTCTGATAAACGGTTCTTGATTGATCAGCACACCCTCACACCTGTTATAAAAAATTACACTTTTAAATTTGACTCCTGGCCTTGAAAGAGCAAATAGTCTCAGCCTACAGCTGTCAGTTACTTAACAAGTCACCATCTCTATAAAACAGGGCAGTTTTTTAAAGCAAAGATTAAAATATTCCTATAACACTTCAGCACGAGCTGAACTTTGAGTAGTAAGTAGCCCAAGACTCTACTTAACATTTTTATTAATTCTGCATTATCTTTTAAATAGCCTGACAAATAATGATTTGAACACCCACAATGCACCTATTCACAGTAGTTCTCTACATCAGTTGTCTCCAATCCAGTGGCTGAAATCAACTTATTATGTGTAATGGTCCTGTACAAGGACTTTACCTATTTGGATTGAATGCCTTAGGTGTTAGATATAAATCATTGTTCAAAATCCCAGATATGAATGAAATGCCATTTTGCCAGTTTTCTGTATTCTTCTCCTTTTTTTCAGGCTACAAAAGATTAAACCAAGGAAACACTGAGCTATGTCCACAGCTCCATTTTGTTCTTTTATTTTGAGACAGGGTCCTACTAAGTTGCCCAGGCTGGCCTTGAAATTTTGTTGTTGTTGTTTTTGGTACCAGGGATTGAACTCCGGACCTTTCACCTGCAAGGCAGGGGACAGAACCACTGAGCTAAATACCGGGCCGAAATTGTAATCCTCCTGCTTCTGTCTCCCAAGTAGCTGGAAATACAGCTGTATGGCACCATGTCCTCCCTCCACCCAATCAATCTAAATTTGACTTTAGAGTATTATTGTGGCTTTCCACCCCTTTTCCCTGGGGATCTGTGAGAAAAAAAATAGAGGACTGAATGGTGCCTGGAAGGGGATGGAAAGGCTTTGATTCTTTGTCTATCAGGGATATCAGCCCTACCATTCTTTAGAAGCACGATGGTACAGCTTTGTTAGTTGGAACAGAGAGTTTATTTCCTGAGCTGGAAAACTTTTACTAGATAACTTTCTAAGGGTTTTGGACCATATCACCTTCAGAGGCTGGACAATTTCACCCTGATAGGTCATCACAAGCCAACTAGTCTTGGTCTCATTTATTTCTGCCTCACATCCCTCATCCTATAAAATCACATCACAAACCTCAGTCTTCCAGAGAAACAAGACTAGAAAAGAAAATTTGTTTAAGTAGACTGGGTATTTCATCCAGCATATACAGCTCTTCATTTAAGCTGAGAAACAGCAACACCAGAAAGTCAATGGGTGGGGTAGGAAGTGGGAGCCACTGGGAGTGTCTGCTATAGTATTATAGAGCAAGAATACATTTATGTATCCATAAACTACCATTTCCTCTTGCTTCTTGAGTCTTTTCTATTCCTGCCTTTAACAATGTACAATGTCTTCATGAATTTGGGGCCACACTGTATCTTAAATGATTTACTTCAAATAACTTTTCTACTTTGTATATGAAAGATCTGAACCTCAGAAAGTTTATTTCTTTTTAAAGGACACTTCATGATTCATGAAGAGGTGTGTATAATTATCACAATCAAAGGCAATTTCTGCATGTATTTTATTTTCAATATACCCATGTTATATATCTTTCTCACTATTTCTGCCATATGTTGCATTATCAAAATTGTTTTATTCAGTAAGCTTACTGCACCCATTTCTTACTATTAATCAATACATTTATGAAATGAAATGCATATCAAGAAAACACGAATACTGATACTTTCTACCACTTATTTGTAGTTACTCTCTTCTGATCTTCTTTGGAATAGAAATTCTACTCATATATCATGAGTTATAATATATTTTCTCTAGATTCCTCAGTACAACAGCTTTTCTAGTGTAGCATTATGCACATATTAAGTTTGGAATATTATTTTGTAAATAAAAATTAACATTGAATTAATCATTAAAATTTATTGCTGATATTTTCAAATTTTTTCACATTGTTTACTCAAAGTATGACACTGCAATCTATTAAAGTCAAACTACATCTCTACCAGAAGTGTGGAATCTCATATCCTAGGACTTTTCATGTCTTAATTAATTTGAAAAATGACGGGGTAAATGTGTGGGCATAAGTATGAACAGCTATCTACTTATGATTTGCTAAGCAACACAGAGTACAAAATAATATATGACATCAAACCTGGAATCTTGATGTGGGTTTGAAACTTTTACACACCATTTATTGGTTTGTTACACACCATTTATTACTAAGCTTCAGCTTGTCTTTAAAATAATGATAATAATAATAATTATAATAATAACATTTCCTAACTCATGGAGTTCTTGTTAAGATTAATGATAAGAAGGTATATTAAGCCTTTGTTATGGTATATAGTAAATATTAAACATTTAATGAACATTAGCTAAGATTGGTCTTCTTGAAAAGCGATTTTTAAGGTGTTATCTGTATTAAACAATATAGTTACATCACAATTCATTACATTTTACATTTTTATAAAATTATATTTCTCTTAATATGGATGATAATCTCTTATATTCTTTTTATTCCATTTTATTTTGTATCTGTCTATATTATTTCATTTTCTAAATACTGAGCTAAACCCATTAAATCAATTTTAAAATCCACAAAAAAATTCTCTGACATGAAGAATAAAATAATAGCATTAAAAATGAATACTCATGATAGAAAAATAACATTTTCATATTTAAATATATAATATAGTCAAGTCGAGATTGTGATAATTTGAATTCTTAGAAACTTCATGGTTTGCCTGTACACATGAAAAAAATGTAGTGTTTTGAAGAAAGTTTTCAGTATGTGGAAGAAGATATAAGAATGTTATTATTTTGGGGGAACGGTACTCATGGATTTTGTGGAGAGAGAACTATTTCAAAAATTTAAAGAAAAACAAAAAGTGAGAGAAAGAATATTTTTCTATACAAAAGTGAACAATACATGGCTGAGAAAGACAGAACATAGTAATTGAAATAGGATGGCCTTAGAAAATCCAGGATAACTGTTCTCCAAAATGACCTTAAAATTTGTTCATATGTAAAGTGAATTCCTGATTTTTGCTTTAGAACACAATGCCAGTGTCTAGTACATTAACATTCTGGACACTGAAAATGTGCTAATATAGAGTCATATAAATGTACAGGTCAAGGAGTTCATTTGACATTTCTCTGGGCATTAGCACAAAGGTACTTGCTTCTTTCAATATAGTCTGTAATTCATTTAAGTATTACATTTTCAGCTCTCAATTAGGTTTTCAAATCTTAGTAATCTGATGAATTTTCTTACCATCATGTCTTGCTTTGAATAATTTAGTCCCTGACTCTCCTCTTTGATTTTATGTGATGTTATCATGACCTATTCACTGATTCTTAATATGCTTTTTGTATTTATGTATATATGAATCTTTCACACATTTAGAATTTTAAGTGTAGATATCACATGAAATAGAAGTATTCTCAAGTGCTTTATACAAAAAATAACTATTCATGGGATTACATGAAAGGTATGAATTATCATTCTAATTTATTTATGAATAACATAACCTCAAAGTTTCTTTATGTCCTTGTCTGGAAAAGCATGTTTAAAACCTTCATGTCCTTGGTGATCATTGATTTTCATTTCAAAATAAAATTTAGATGAAAACTTATATCATTAAGTTTCAATTCCCTCAGTGGAAAGAACTTTAAAGAAAAAAATTCTTGATAGAAAAAATTTTACCACCCTTTACTTTCCACATATATACTTTGCTAAAAAGACTAGTGATAGAAGTTTGCTTTTATAAAAATTGATAGAGGTTATAGTACAAATGAAGTGAATACCAGACATTTGATATACAGTAAAGCCTTGTAAAAAGGTCTTCTCAGAAATTATAATGCATATAACTATGACTTACTTGATTCTCTTAGACCTCTAAAAAAGAAAACTAGAGGCTGAGATTGTTACCTGGAGAAACAGATTTCTTCAGAGTATCAGAAAATTACAATAAATTTTTATAAAGTAATATCAATGAGCATATTCTAATTCACCTGATTGCCTAACTCAGATGGCCCTCAACTTATGATTATTATGACTAGCTTGATTATTTTAACTTTTGAAGGTACAAAAATCATATACATTCAATAGAAATCATATTTCAAATTTTGAACTTTTCTCTTTCCTCAGACTAGAGGTATGGGTAAGTTATTGTCTTCTGATGTGGACAGCAGCAGCAAGCTCATGCTCCCAGTCATTCATACCATCAAGAAGATAAACAGCTGATACTCTGACTTTGTACAACATTGCCACTATTTTTTCATACATGTATTCTATAAGTTAAATGAACTATTCAATACTTTATTATAAAATAGACTTTTTGCATTAGACTCTTTTGCCGAAGTATAGAGCATGTTCAGTAAGATTATTAAATGTATTTCTAACAAAAGATTTTCAATTTAAAATTGGTTTATCTGTCCATAAGCCCATATAAGTCAAGGAACATCTATACAGAAAAGGAACTCTTTCCACCCCCCCCCCACCTGCCCTTAGTCACATGAAATCACAACATGCTCCAATTCCTCTACCAGGTGTGGTTTGCCAAGCAGCTCTCTAACCACTTCCTTACAATTGTTGAGTCACATAAACTTGTAGAGATTTAGAAGTCACCATGCATTGTTTAGAGATGTCTATAATTATAATTCAGATAAGTGAATAGGTCAAATGAGCTTCTTATAACTTTACCTAAACAGAAGCCTAGAATAAACAATGTTTTATAGCAATCTAAGTTTTTATCATGGAGAAGGCTGAGTTGTAGAGTTTCTAACTTCTATCAGATTTAACTCTAAATCATATTATATTGAGCAGAAAATAAATTCATAGAGATATATAAAAGTGTTGATTGGAAGGGTCATAGCTATGTGAGACAGAAAATTGAATTTCATTTCAGATTAAAAATAACAACAGGATTAAAACACCCCTCTCATTACACTCTTGCAGTCATCTAGGGAATGTTTTTTTATTGAATGTGAACTATGCGAAATCAATGTTTCATTCACTGAAGATGCAGCAGTAAACAAATGAAAAGTATCTAAAAAGGAAGGCAGGAAACAGTCAAAATAAATAAAATGCATGTTATATGAGATGTTGATGAGTACCAAGATAGAAAAACAGCATGCATACAAGGGAAATTTGAAGTGCTGCGAGAAGGAGACCCAGTTGAAATTTTTAGATAGGGAGAGTTTTACTCAGGGAATATTATTTGAATAAATGCTTATGGAAATGGGAACATCAGGTATGGAGATAGCAAAGACCCCAAGAGAAGCCGGCCTGATATATTCAAACAATGGACTAATGAAGGAATGTGCAGTAAAATGCAAGAAAAGAATGCTATTAAATGTATGGGTCATTGCAGAAATATGGCTTTAATTTTGATTAGCAAAATGGTAACAGGATCAACTCACATGTTAATAAAATCACTCTGGCCACTCTGTTGAGAATAGACTATATGCTGGCAAAGGCAAGGGGAGTTAATCTAATTATCAGGCCTCACATGATAATTGATTAGATAAGAATGTTGGTCTAGCATTCAGTGGAAAGTGATTGAAGATAGAAGCCACTGGATGTGTTGATAGCTAGGTATAGAGTTTTAAAATAAGGCTGACACCTGGTATTTGTAGCTGGACAGTAAGACTGTGGAGCTTAAAATTATTGAAATGAGGACTATGATAAGATAAAGCATATGAGAGGTTTGTTGTACCTTCCATATTATTTTTCTTTGATTGATGGTTTCAGGAGCAATAAAAAGCATAACAATTAGAAACAAATGAAAAATTAGAAAAGTAAAAGAAAATTAGAGTGTAATGACTTGGAAGCAAAAAAAAAAAAAAGAAGAAGAAGAATGATTTGTCATTTAATGCTGCTGTTATGCCAATTAAAATGGGTCCAAGGATTGACCATTAGACTTATAACTGTGAAAATGATTGGTGACCTTGACATGGAATAGTTTGGATGAAAGACTTTTTGATGTAGGTTCAAGATGGGATGGGTGAGGACTAATTGGAAATAGAAGCATAGAAAATTAATTAAAGGAGAAAGGTAATATGGACAACATAAAGAATAATGATGATAGTAGCTCAGGTTTACCTAGCATTTTGTTTCATTGAATCCTTGCAAAAATCCATGATCGGCATATATTTTGGACAATAAAACTGAAAGACAGCAAAGGTGGGAAACTCATCCAAGCACAGAGACTTGATCTTTTTTAGTTCTGTGTTATGCTGGAAATCAAATAGTAGAACTGAATTATTTAGAATATTTTTGCCTATTTGTTGAACTTAATGCGAGAATATGTATCAACAAGTTTTATATAGCAGGAGTCCAATGTTATATGGTTTTAGGCTAGTTAATTCCACAACACAATAAAATTAGAAGTCTTGTTCTGGTTCTTTACCAAATGTTATAGAAGCTTCAAGAATCACTTCATCATACATAGCATTTAAAAGTTGGAAGGAATGGCAAACATATTTTCTTAGCAAGTATTTTATAAAGGAAGAAAACATTCCTGGAATCATCACCTTTTGTGTCTTGTGGTCTAAGAAAATATTTTTCAGAATACTTGCTGGAAGGGAGACTTGGGAAATGAACACCTAAACAATCCAACCTTTGAATGAGAGTTGAGCTACAAAAGCAGGCAGAAGGGAGTGGAGAAAATCTGCAAGGTTAATAAGCACAGAGCTACTAGAGAAAATACTCAGCACAGAGAGAAGCAGAGAGTCATGATACATTAAGCAACTGTATGTATTGAGTAAAATAACAGCCAGAATTTTGAAAAAGTATTAATATTACCAAGAAAAGTCTCTTAGCTGAATTTAGAGTATTTTTGGTCACCACATAGGTGGTCTCAGCTCTCCCGGATCTTAGTATGGAAAAAGCTTTGGAAGTCTGTTCATGCATGCAACACCTACATTGTTCTACTAATTTGCAGTTCAGTATGATTCTACAAAAGTCAGTTGTGTGGTAAGTCATTTATAGGAAAAGGCCAGTGTGCTCTAAAGTTATCACACTATGTGGTTTGTTCTTTTATATTTCTCAGGTTTTCAACTCCATCTCACTCAAATAGCACACAACTTGTCTTATTATCTTAGACCCTGTGAATATGTTTTCCCTATATCCCATCAGAGATATTGGATTTCAATTTCTTGATTTGTACATTGGATTAAACTACGTCTACCATGTCTATTTCGTATTAAATATTCTGCTAATTATGTAAGTGGGAAAACAAGATAACTAAATGAAAAACCAGAAAATTAACAGTAGCATGCAAGCAAATGTGCTCAGTATTAGTTTAACTTGTACTGAAACAAGCTTTAGCCAACTTCTTATTATCTTCCAACATTCTTTTTTTAGCAAAATTTTTTAAAAGAGGAGAGTAGACATCCTTAAAATCTTATTGGAAGAAGTGGTTGATGGAAAAGTTATTTAAAAGATAGATCTTGAATTAAGTATAAATAAAATCTATGCTTTATCATTTAAAGGATTTAATATTAAAATATGCATAGTACCCCAAATTATCTACTGAGTAAATTCAAGACGTGCCAAAATCCCAATGATATTTTTGCCGAAATAGATAAAAAGCCTAAAATTCATATTAAATATCAAGACACTAAATAACAAAGAAAATCTTGGAAAGAAAAAGTGAAAGCCTCACAGTTACACCGCTGCAGTAATCAAAACAATATTATACTGATGCATGAGCAAAATACTCCAGAAAGAATCCTTCAAGTGTGTAGTCAAATAATCTTTGATAAAGATGTAAAGATTACACAACAGGGAAATGATAGACTCCAACAGTGTTGTACAAGTTAGCTATTCACATCCAAAAGAAAGATATTGAACCCATTTAGCCCTATATAACAATGACTCTAACTGGATTAAGAGCTGAAGGATAAGACCTAAAAATACATGACTGTATCTTAGTCCTTTATTCAGTTGCTAATAATACCACAGACTTAATAATTTGCTTCAAAAAGAGGTTTATTTTGGCTCACATTTCTAAAGGTGCAAGGTCAAGGCACTGCGTCTGATAATAGGTTTTTTGCTCAAAGCCCCACTGCAGCTGAGGGTATCACATGGTGACAGACAAAGTGTACATGTATATATGTATACGTATACATATACATCTACCTGTATTTCTTTCAACTATCTTTTCTTTTAAAGTCACCAGTATTCAATTAAAGGGTTTCCACTTTGATAACCTTATTTAATCTTTTTTTTCCAGTTTTTTGGGGGTTTTTTTTTGGTACCAGGGACCTAACTCGGGACCTTGCGCTTGCGAGGCAGGCAACAGAACCACTGAGCTAAATCCCCAGTCCTTATTTAATCTTAATCAGCTCAAATAGCCCTCTCTAATCACCACATTTAGACAGTCCCCACCCTCTTAAATCCTCATAATGGGGATTAAATTCCAGTATCAGTTTAAGAGGAGACACATCATATCCAAGCCACAGCAAATCCTTAGAAGAAAACATAGGAAAAAAAGTTTTCATGACATTTGATTTGGCAGTGATTTCTTGAATGTGACAACAAAAGCACATGTCATAAAATTAAAATAGCCAAATGGTATCAGATCAATAAAACACTGTTCCAGAGACAAGAAAAGAATCATCAGAATGAAAATGGAACCAAGGAAATGAGTGAGTGTACTTGTAAGTCATACCTCTTACATGGAGATGATACGGACAGACAGAAACAATGAAAGAAAGGTCCTTATTAAAAATGGACAAAAGTCTTGAATAGACATTTCTCCAAAGAAGATACACAATTACCCAACAAATATATGAAAAAATGTTCAACATCACTAATTATTATGGGATCAAAACCACAGTGAGATATCACCCATTAAAATTGCCACCAATACTTTTTCTTTTCTTTTCTTTTCTTTTCTTTTTTTTTTTTTTTGGTACTGGGGATCTAACTCAGGACCTTGCACTTGGGAGGCAGGTGGTGGAGCCACTGAGCTAAATCCCTGACCCAGCCACCAATATTTTAAAAAGAAAAAAATATAACAATTGTGAGTGAAGATGTGAGAAATTTGAAATCTTTGTGTACTCTTGGTAAGAATTGCAAAAATAGTACTACTGCTATGAAAATAGTATAGAAATACTTCAAAAAAGTAAATATAAAACTACTAGATGATCTAGTAATTTCTTTTCTGGGAATATATAAAAATATATATGTCAAAAGATAACTATGTTAGGATCACTGAAGCCATTATTCATAATAGGTAAGAAGTAGAAGCAATCTAAATCTCTATTAATGGATGAATTAATAAAGAAAATGTGTTATACATATAAATATAATGGAATATTATGAACTTTTACAAAGAAGGAAATCCTGTCATATGTTACATGAATAGATCTTGAGAACATTATGCTAAATGAAACGAGCTAATCACAAAAAGAGAAACATTGCATGACTGCACTTTTGCAAGATACATAGTCAGACTCTTTGAAACAGAGCCAGAGTAGTTGCTGCCTATGCCTCAGTGGGTATAGAGTTTTAGTTCTGCAAGATGAAAAAGTTCAAATATCTCTTTTGCAAAAATATGTATATAGTTAACACTACTGTACTTTATACTTAAAAACGATAGTAAATTTTATATTATGTGCTCCTTACCACAATAAAAAGGAAAGACAAAATTCAACCAGAAGTGTTTTTTTATCAGATTAATTTATTATGATATTAAATTGCTCAAATATAATAAAAATTTTCATATTGAACATTTAACAAGCAACGAATGAGCCTGACATGAATTTATTTTTTTGTACAGGGGATTGAGCTAGGACCTTGAACTTAGGAGGCAGGTGCTGGTGCCACTGAGCTAAATCCCCAGCCCATGAATTATTTTTTATTCTATCCTACCAGTGAAGAAATCAGGATTTAGAGAATTAAATCTTTTGCTAAAGTTACAGAACTCATAAGTGCTTACATTATTTTTCAAATTAGGAACATATGACTCCAAATATGATAAACATTTTGCAGGGCGAATTTTTAGTGTATTGAAGTTTACTAATTTTGCCAAGCTACAATATACAATATATATGCAGCTAACAGAACAAATACAACACTTTATAACAGTAGTATGTCCCACAATTCTGCCTCTAATTATATTCATCTCATTTGATCCTTTTTCAAAGATTGTTCATATGGCATAGGTTGAATCAGGAGAGATGAATTACTGTTTCATTTCGTTGGTGAATAAACTAGTGTTAGGAGAAGTTGAAGTAAGACAGTTTACCAAGGTAAATCTTTACTTAGCAGTAGAATCAAAGATAAAACCCAGATCTTCTTCATCTTTGGTGTTCTCCCAAAGTGAGATGCCATCTACCATGAACAATTTCACACATTAATTAAAAGAAATTATGGGCCAGGGATTTAGCTCAGTGGTTCCAGCACCTGCCTTGCAAGCACAAGGTCCCATGTTTGATCCCCGGTACCAAAAAAAAAAAAAAAAATAGAGATTCCTTAATCATTTACATGAATATTAAAGTGAAACACAAACTTTCAAACAAATTTCTCACAATGAGCTGCTTATGACTATTATTTTTCTCCTTGGAAAAATTCTCTTCAATTCATCTTCTCCTCAGTTCATTATACGCCAACTTTCCTTATGCTATCCTATGTTTAATTGCTATATTTATATTCCCATGTTGTTTAGAATCTCTCTCTCTCTCTCATTATTGGTGTCTCAGTGCAAAAATAACATCATGCTCTGCAGCCCTCTCTTTGCTTACTGCCTTAGCTTTTCTTAATGATTTATTGTTCCCAGACAGCTCCCATTTTTTTGGCCTTCCAACATAGTAGATGTGCTTCCTCAGCTCTTTATGTGGTTCTCAGACAATATTGTGTATACTGCAAGCCAACTAAGGAAGGCTTTAGCTACTTAGCCTCTTCTAATTATTCTGACTTGCACTGGTTTTAAGCCAATTAAACAGAAGCAAGCAAAGGATCAACTCCAGCTTGTACTATTTTTTTTTAAGATTGATCTTTTTTACCTATTTGTGTCTTACAAGCACAGTGTTCACTTTAGTCTTTTCATATATGAGTAATTCAATATTTAACAACCATTTTGTTATATAAATCCATCTTTTTGTCTACAGGTTCTATTCTATTAGTTCTTTTAAAAAGATATTTAAAAATATATGTGTAGATCTTACTGGAGATATATGCATGGTTTTTCCCTCTAGATTGTATTTTTAAAATAAATATTTATAGGGCATAATATACAATGAACATAATGTATAGATTATGAAGGTCCGCTACTACAAAACTTCCTTCCAAATATCTATAAAAGTCAGCTGTGTCTTACTTGTTAAAATTAAAATAAATGTTTTCAAAAAGAAATTTGGAGGAGGAAATGAATGATGAGATTGGAACATATTTGAGGAAATAATATTTCAGCTAGTATTTTTCCAAAATTTCCAAAATCTCCTGGTGGGTACCAATGAGAAAAGAGAAAACATGCTTCTGTTTTTTCAATACTTTTATTAATGATTAGCTATTCTTCTCTAGCTCTTTCTTGTCAATAAATAGATTAGAAAAAGCTCAAAGAACCTCATATATTAAAAAAACCCTCATATATGGATATTATCATAAGCATAGTAGTGCCTCAATAACTGATAAGAAGTCAAATGTATCATTTAAAGATTATATGCACTTTTAATTTCTCAAAAATATTATTTTCCTATTGAGTTTCAAAATTAACTAAGTGAAAATGTGCTTTGAAATCTATCCGCATAAAAAAAGAAATGAGAAATTCCTTCTCTTATTCATCTAAGAACCCCTAATATAAATACTACTAATAATTTGTTTTACATTGGGTCAAATTTTTGCCATCTTTACAATAGTATTATATTAACAGATGCTCCTCTAAGATAGTCTTCAAATTTATTGCAGATTAAATTTTGGGAAAATGGATTATAGTTTGAACCAATGTTACTAACAAGTCATTCCCCCATTGGAACAAAATTGCTATTAAGCTACACTTGTAACCCCAGGAAGGCCTGATGTTCGTTTAAATGGCCACAAATAGCTCATTGAATCAACTATATACCAATAAAAGAATTTAAGCAAAAAAAAAAAAAAAAAAATATATATATATATATATATATATATATATATATCTCGACCTAATCTGAGGCTTTTAAAAAGATATATAATTGAGAAAGGAGAACAGCCTAGTAGCCTATTGCATAAAATTGCACCTATCTCATGAAGTACAACAGAATATATTACCAAAAAATGGAAAATTAATAGATTATATAGTGAGGCAAGTGAGAAGTATTGCCAAAGTGTACAGATCTCATACTTTTAAACTTGTATCCAGTACCACAGTTCCCTGAAAGTCAGAAGATCAAGCAGTAACCAAAACCCCCTACTCCCCAATGTTCTCTGGTTCCTAGAAATGATGCCTGAGTTAAGAGACAATAGATTCTTCCTTTGAGAGTCTTCTTGTTAGCAAATGTGAATTCTCATCCACCTGATCACCATGCAGTACCTCCAGAACTCATCGATCTTGTACTCTTGTCCAGTTTAATCTGTTTTCCCTCTCCTAACCATGCTTCCCAGTACTTTTCCTCCTCCTTGACTTTTACACTTAGATCTCTGGTTTCCTTAAAACTTTTATTTAACACTTTGCCTTAAACAAAAATGTTCTCCTGTAAGACCCCACTAGCCTTCTGAGTCACTAACAAATAGAAGCAATCCATAGTAAAACAGTCCATGGTTACCTGCTCATTGAAACCTCTTTTCTTTTCCTCCTAGCTACACAGTATTAGCATATGAGCTAGCAGCCCTTGGAGTAAAGTATGACCCGGGGACTTTATTTTGGCCAGTGCAGTCAGAAAAGGGGTGAATACTCTCACCTGTCCATAAAATCTCCTTATGCACAAGTTTCTAAAAGATCTTTCCTTTTACTGATGGATTCATTGGATACCACCCTAGGAAAGACTCAGCAATCACTAAGATGACTGTAGACATGATAAAAAAAAAAAAATCACTAAATCATCATTTGGAGTAGAGACAGGAGAGCTGAGAATGGGAAATATTATATGAGTACAAAATAAATAACTTTTTCACAATAAGTTTTTAAATTTTAAGCCAATAAATTATGAAGTTTTATTGTAACAGCTAGTAATTCCTTAATGACCACATTGGCCATTCACCCTAACCACATCCCCCCTCCCCTGTGGCCAAAAACCACATTTTTCTTACTCTTTTTTTTTTTTAATTCTCTCATGCCTGTAGGTTTTTTTTAACCTTTTCGTCTCCAGTGTTATCTCTCCTTCTCTTCAACTTCTATTCTCAGGAGCCCTCTTAAGGTTTAGATCTAAAATGTCCCCCAAGGGACCTGTGTTTTTTGGAGGCTATGCATTTGGAAGGTGACTGAATCATGTAGATGCTATACCCACTGGTAAATTCATCCATGGATGGGTTCAGAGTTACATTGCTTCCAGTGGGAGAGGCTTTTTTGAAGGAGGGCCACTGGGGGTGTGACCTGGAAACATCTTCTCTGGCTCCTTCCTTTTCTCTCTGCTTCCTGGCCATCATGATGTGACCATCTTTCTTTCCTGGCAGGCCCTTCTGCCATGCTGTTCTGCTTTTGAGCCTGACAATCATGGATAGAAACTTCTGAAACCATGTCCCAGAATAAACTTTAAGCTGTATTTGTCATGTATTGTGTCCCAATGATAAGGAGAGTTCTAAGACAGCTCCAAACTGAAATATATCATTACCCAGAGTGCTTATCTTGTGAATATTAAATTCAAGCATCCAACACCCACATCCATGCCTCTGCTATACTTTGAATGTTAAGTGTCTCTCAACCACCACATGTAAAGGATCAGCCCCCAGAATCACAGGATTGGGAGGTGCTGTAGGCTTTTAAGTGGTAGGGCACAGTCAGCAGTCCTTAGGGCATTAGAAGCATGTCTTCAAAAGGGTATGCAAGGGGCCGGGGCTTCAGCTCAATGGTACAGCTGCCCACCTCACAAGCACAAGGTCCTGAGTTCAATCTCCAGTACTAAAACCAAAAGGGTATGCAAGATCCCATTCTTGCTCTCACTCTCATTTTGTTTCTCCCTTTATCTACTCATGTTTGGAGACATGATTAAGTTCTGCTCCCAGTAGGTGCTCACACTATTGTCACTCACCATGTAGCACTATGTGAGGCAGTCAAAGGATATCCCTTGCCAAACCTGTGCTATGCTAATTGGATATTGTATGGCCAAAACGGTGGCTTTCTTATGTTCATAAATAGCCTGCCACAGATGTTTCATGGTAGTAATGCAAAGCTGACTAATACAGGTTGCTTATAGCTAATTTGTTCAATTATTCTTGCTTACTTTGCATTTCATCTCATACTATGTTTATTTCTTAACTCCTCAGCTTCCTCTTTCCACTTCCTTAGCTGCTGTCTCTGTCTCAATTAGATTACCAGGGCCAGCACTTCCATCATTCTCTTCTCAGTATTGGCAACTTCATTTGCCAATAGAGCCTACTCAGAAGATTAGTGGCACAAACTTGCATTGATTGGTACCTTTATCAATTTATGGTCTCTGATGCCGATGAAGCTCTCCATGTGCCTGGAAATAATTCTGTATTTTCCTAACCAATTCTTTCCCCTATTCTCTGCAGCACTTACTTGACACCACCTACATTTCCACAAACCTATGCCTCTCTTCTAGACAGTGGCTTAAGTTCTCACTTCACAAAAAGGAGGGAAAGCTAATATTTTAATAACTTTTGGCTCTGATACCTGAATTTAACCCACACCTTATCACAATGGAAAATATTTCTGTTATGATATTAAACATTTTATATGTGGTTGAGAATGTTTAATGTTGCTAGGTAAAATACAGGATTGACAGTTAAATTTGAATTTATATATCCACAAAATTATTCATTTATCTAAATTTTAAATTTTTTCTAAGAATTCTGGTTTATTTTTGTCTATTAAATATGGCAATTCAATGTATTCTGTTTCTGTCTTCTGTCCAACTGCACGCTAAATATTTCATTTTCTTTTGATTCTTAAGTATGCCTTTTGTACTGGTTCTTTCCCATAAACATTTAGCCTATTAAGTTTTCCCCCAGACTAAATCATTTTTCTTTGTCCCATATTCCTTTCCATTGGCTTCCTGTCATTCTTCTGCCCTTAATAGCCTATTAAAACTTGTATATGTACACTGTCTCCACTTTTTCACTTTATATTCAATACATGCTATCTTCACCAATCTACTATATTCTATCTCATCAAAGTTATTAATTTTTCCAAACTTTATGTGCCATTAATTTTGACCTTATGTGACTGTAAATAACATTTGAAACTCCTGAGCTACTTGTTTTTTGAACTACTTTCTTCTCTGCACATTCATGACATTGGTGTCTTCTCTCCTTCCTTATGTTTCTCTGGCATTTTTAGGTTCATTTTCAGGTTCCTCTCTTTTGCCCCAGCTTAGAAGCCCAGTGCTTCTCCGGCCCCTGTCTTATGTGTTCTCCTCTTTTTGAAAAGAATCCATTCTGAAGGATTTAATCATTATCTGTAATATATCTGGGGCCCAGATCCTTCTCTTGACAATCATATCTGTATTTCCTATTGTCTTCCAAACATTTCTACGTAAGTACTTAGTACTTCAAGAGCATCAAATTCAATGTGACTTAACTGAATTATCCTAACACCAAAAAGTACCCAGTTCCTTGCTCTATATTGCATTATAGGGTAGCAAGGAATTGAGTCTTGTCTCTAAAACAAAGTCCTTCAAATCTTTAGTTTATCATCAACCATTAAACAGGTTTTTCTTACACATATTTTAAATTAAGAACCTTAACTTTATCCACTGTCTCCAGTGTAAGACTTGTACCTTTATTCGGGTCTAGATATCACCTTACATTCCATACATAATTTCTGCAGTGGGAGAAAGATCGGCATTTGCTTGACTTCTCTGCTCAATTCTTTCCATCTACACCTTAATAAGTATGATAGAAAAAGGTAGATTTTAGATTTTCCAGGTCCTATTTTTACTAATTTAGTTGTTACGAGAGCCCCTTTCTCTTTATCGTCTCTCCTGCCACCCACTTCTCGCCAAGATTTAGAACCAAGCTCCCCTTTGGTCCAGAATGGAACACCGTAGATTTATTTTCTTCCCACTTTTCTCCAGAAGGTGGAAGATTATTGCCAAGCTCTTTTCTAGTAGTGACAGTAGCAGCCTCGGTCTCTTGCCAAACTTCATCACTTGGAAGATTCTTCCTTATAATTCTTTCAGTATGCAGCCTTTTTGGTGGTCTGTTAACTAAAAATATTATGAGGACTTTTTTAAGGCTGGAGCTCCTGGCTCCACATCTGCAGGAATTACTGCTATTTCTCAGTCCCAAATATCTGCCAGCTAGTAAGTTTCTTTGTGTTTTCCTTTGGTATAGTTCCATAGTTCTCTGCTTTTCATTCCTTTGTCTTAAAAGTATAGTTTCATCTGGAGATTTCACTCAAACATAAAAATATAGGCAGAGAAATCAGCTGACACAGTCTCTAGAAGCTTTGTACACATGGTCTAGGAAAATACCACACAACTGTTTAGGATGTTACTAACCTACTTACAAAAGTACTGAAAAATATCTTCAGGCCTATGCAAAAGACATGACGTAGTGCTTTTCCATACAACTGACACTACCTACCTTAGAGATATTGTGAACATTTCCACAGCTATAAAATGTATATAAGTGGCCAAAATAAACAGAGAAAAACTCTGACATCAATAACCAAATACAATATGTAGGCTGTTCATTTCTAGGTACACAATCCAGAAAATTCTTGGCTCAAAACTGTAAAGGAAATGTCTGCTTAACCAACACCAGGTATTTAGGAATTTTCCCCCATATCTTGGGGAAAAGGTTAAAATCATCGAATCATAAAACTTAGCTCTAGCTCCCAAGTAAGCTACCAGAGGTAGTCTCAGAGAATCAACATCATATTGTTAAACTGGAAGATATAAAGCTTATAAGGTGTCTATGAGTATTTGTCTAAATGTATGAACAGTTTTATTTACTGCTTCCATTAAAAAAAAGAGACCTGTCTTTGAAACTACGTCAGATGATATAATGGAGTAATGACTGGTTGTTGGCATTGTCAGTCTTTGGCTCCAAGGGAAAACATTAGCCATGTCCAAACAATAGATGATCCACTAGCTGTTAGCTTTCTGGCGTCCTAAATTTCTGCTTCATGACTTATTGAAAAATAACTAAAGCTTAGGCCAATCACAGAGAGGGCAGTTATTTTTTATTTTGTCAAGTGTTTAACAGAGAAACATACTAGGAATAATGAGTCAAATGATTCTTTGCCACAAATATATTGCTCAGATACTCACTGCGCAGTTCCAAAACAAAATTTCTAAGCATTATATAATCTTTATTGGCTCTAAATGTGCTTTTGTGTATGGTAATGCTTTCTTCTGCTTCCCATATTGGTAGCAAAAATATTCTTTTCATTTTGGGCAAATGAAAGGTATTCCATAAAACATTAGAATATGTTTCCTCCTATAGTTCTATAAGCACACCTTTCATTATGGGTATTACTTGTGAATATATTTTGAAAAATAACAACCACTTTCATATTCATCTTATTGAACATCATAATATTTATAACCAGTTTCTCAATCTCAACACTACAGGACATGCTTAGAAAGAGAAGCTGCTCTGTGCAGCATGTTAAAGAGTACTCTTGGCTTCTACCCACTCCGTTCAAGTTATGATAATGAAAAATGTACATAGGTATTGTCAAATCTCCTCTTAACTGAATGGAAGCCAAGAAAATTGATCCACATTGAGAACTACTACTGTACACAATATGCTATAAATATGAAACACCTGTTAATT
This sequence comes from Heterocephalus glaber, assembly GCF_053883595.1. NCBI lineage: Eukaryota > Metazoa > Chordata > Mammalia > Rodentia > Bathyergidae > Heterocephalus > Heterocephalus glaber. Next base: position 5,130,863 of record NW_028258406.1, on the reverse strand, counting down.
CCAAGGCAGACCAGTTATTCCACACCTCAGAAGATCCATGCTTTTACATGAAGGGCTTGCTTCTCACTCTCCAACATTATCTGCTCCTCTAAATTGATCCAATAGGCACATTACTAATATTCCATTAGCTAAAAATTATCACTAAGTACTTTAGTTGCATGAGGCAGGACTACTGTCATAGTTTTAGAGTAATCACAGGCTGTTATCTCCTTAGACATTCCAATGGATTACCCCATAGAAAGTTTTCCATTGACTGAGAGTTGGGTCAGTGGCACGCATATTCCCTTGTTCATTCCCAAGGAACAATAAATACTGATTATAGTCACCAAGATGTACTATCCAGTATTACAACAAACTTGACATTGACAGGGAGCATGAGTATGATAATTATCTTAGTCCATATGTAAAATGGTATTCTCTTCAAAGAGTGCCTTTAAAAATGTCTGAAATATGCTGCTTCAGTACTAGTTTAGTAAGCAATATATCTTAGCTGGCTATCAAATTGTAACTACTGTACATTCTGAGGTTATTTTTTCTTTCCTTCTTCCTGCTACCATTTTAGTTCGCAATCCTTCCAAACTGACGTCAATATTTTTGGGAGTTAGAAAATTACATTCAGATGTATCCTGTAGTTTCTGAAAAATTCAGAATGACTGCTTAGTGAAATCATTTTTCATTCCTGCTCAATCAATTACTCCACAGGCTGTATATCTAGGATTATATCCAGAGCAATAGCAAGTAAGGAGTCTCCGAATTGTCTTTTCACTGTGGTCTGAAACTTTAAGTAGTCATTTCTCATGTTCTTATAGTTTACTTCCAGAAGTGCTTATTTCAATCACAACACACCTCTCAAATCTTTATTCCCGACTACAGTTTCATCAATTTACCTGACAAGTGCCAAGGTTTCTGGAGATGCTGAAGAAAGATTTTCCAATCGGAAAATAATTGATAACAACGACAGCAACAGCAATAATAAAGGTTTAACCCATACTAATGAAATTGATCTTCTTATCTTCCATAGATGTAGATATCTCTTTAAATTTGACACTGAAAACTGCTCTCTCCCTGCCAGGCCAACAAAAACAACTGATTCTGACTGTCTGTTTAGTGACTGGAAGTCTACTTCTCATAATCTTTCAAGATTCCCTGGATGCCACAATGACTAGAAGCATACTTGAGAATGTAATATGTAGTTGATCAATGAACAACACAGGTTTGAACTGTATGGGTCCACCTACTCATGGATTTTTATTTTTTAAAATTTCTGACAATTAGAAAAAAATGCAAACTGTGTAGTTTAGAATAATTGAAAGAATTAAGGACAAGTAAGCTATGGTCATGAATCCATAGTTTATTTTTATCATTTTATAATCATAAAATATTGACAAATCTAGTGTGAAAAGTTAAAATTCATCAAAACCCATATACAAACAGCATACATAGCACGATTTACCGTGGAGAAATAAAATAAACTTAAAGATGTGATATTAAGCCATAATTGTGTAAACTTATCTGTAGTCTATAGTACACTGGTGTAATAATTTTGTAGGTAGCTCTAGTTGCTCAACTGTTGCCAGTATCTGTTTAAAATGCTGAGCAGCCCTAATCAGCTCTATGTGAGCAATTTTTCTCACCAGAACATTGCAAATAACAGTAAAAAGTGATCTGTAATTGTTCTCACATATATTTCAGCATATATAATACATATAATACACAAAATATGTGTCAGTAGCCGGTTTGTTATTTGTAAGGCTTGCAGCCAACAGCAGACTCTCAATAGTTAAGTTTGGAGGAATCAATAATGATATACAGAGTTTCACTGATTGTGAGAGCAGGCCCCAGAGACCCCTAAAGCAAGAGAGAATCACAGCTCCTTCCCCCTGGTGATGCTGACACTAATCCCAGTGCCACAGACTGTGGCACCAAAGGCTGGCTTGAGCAGGGCTGACAAGAAAATTATCCCAAGGAAGATTTGGAGAAGAGCAAAAGCATTCAATGTAAGAAATGAATATCATTTAATTTAATTAACTAGAATGACACCATGAAAGATGAATTTGTACACTAGCCTGACATAAGGATGAATAATCCAGGAAAGTGCCTTTGCAGATGAAGACTGTAGAGTATGATGCTGCTGAAGGACAAAAGGGTGTGGAGTAGTGAATCTTTCAAACCGTGGTAGAGTTCTAATTCAAGACTGTAAATATGCAGCCAACTGTAACCAGTATAGATCCTAACTAGGCCACACATTTCTTTACATGGTTACTAAGAGAATGATGAGAATGGGGAAAAGAAAGAGGCGTAAAGGAGTGTTGAGAATGCCAGGCCCAACAACTCAACCCCTGTGACAGGCAAAGGTTTCCAGGTCAAACCTATGGCTGGAAACCATATAACCATTGACCACAGTGTTCCAAACCTCCCATGTGAGTAACGGACAACAAGGGTGCGAGAGAGCAGGTCGACCAATGAAGCAGCATAAATTGTGATTTTCAGGGCTCCTACTCCCTAAAGACAGCCTATGCAGGAAAGGAATGAAGAGAAAGGAAAATGAAGAAAATGGGACCAAAGGTCAGCAGCTAAATCAATGGCCACACCACTGTGACTTCAATTACTTAGTTACCTAGTTACTGATGCAAAAATCCCTGTACCACAGAATGACAGACAATGCACCAGCTGTGAGTTTGGTCAGGAGGCTGAGAAGGATAGGGTTGAGTAAATGTCAATTTATCATCTCTAGCATCTTCAGTTTATCCAGCAAGAAGAAATATAAATGAAACTTTAACCATAATACATGAACAAAACAATTAGAAGTGAAGAGCTTCCTTAACTACTTGGTTTTTCTCCATTTATTAGATAACTAGAACTATCTGCACATATATGCAACATGGAATTTTCATTCAGTTTATCTAAGGCAATAATGACCACATTTTTTTAAAAAACTTAGTTTTTCTCAATACAGCCTTTAAAGTTTTTCCATCATTTCATATCTGGTCAAGTTAAGACTTTTAAGAACTTCATTTTTTGTATGTAACTAAAGTTTATAACTTAATTTTTCAGAACAGTAAAAAAAGTTTTCCTTTATAAAAATCTTAAATTTTTGAGATATGTGTAGATTTTTTTATTGCAAAGGGCAAGGCATAGGAAATTTGTCAGCCCTTCTTCCTAAATTGTTCAATGATCAGGTGCAATGGTTAGCAGATCCTTAAATCACTGACCACTGATAAAGCAACCCCATTAAACATTCCTTCCAGTGCTAGGGTCCCTACAGCTACATTCATGTTCACCCTGTTCTTATTTTTATACTAAAAATCCACTGATGGACTAAGAGTTTTTTATTTTTTTTGCTTCTAGTTTTATTTTGTTTTTTATTTTTATTAACACATGTTTGTAATGTATGGTTACACTTACTGTGGGGAGTTGATATGTGTGCATAACACATTTTAAGATTTTTACATCCCTTTCCTTTTTCCTCTTTCCTCGTATAAGTTTCCATGCTATCTTTCCTTCCATTTCTGTAACTTTGGGAAATCAGGTAAGACAAGATCATACAAATTTAATTCCAAAGCTCCAATCCCACATCTAGTTCTAATTGCACACTGATTTGCCAAGTCATCTGCCTTCTGTTTGATGACATGCATGAATTCACTGTCTAGGTATAGGGAACTTAGCTAAAAATGGCTACACTCTCATCCAAATTGGAATAGGGTTTGATGAGTTCACTTATTTCAAGTAAGCTTTCACAGGTCTGAAAACCATGGCAAAGAACATGTACCATGTGAGCTGTAGCTGAAGTATTACAGTGACTAGAACCCACTGCTTGACATCTCTACAATACAGTATAAAAGTAACCCACTAATCTTTAACATGAGACTGTATCATGGATTATCAAAACCCAGAGTCCATTCTGAAATCCATTACTGGTGTAGACTCCAAAAGTGTTTAATATGTTTTATCGCATTGTCACTTGTCCTTGCTCCTGGCTTGCAAAGTGCAGATGAGATGTTATTTTCTCCCACAAGACAGCTTTTCAACCACAAGACAATGCTGAGATCTCAAGGAGTGCATCCACTTCCACAGACTACATGCCCTCTCTCTCTCATTGCCTTTTCCCCTGCAGTTTTTGTTAATCTAGAAGGCTTCTCATTTGGCAATTTAGGACAAAACCACCATCTTCTCTCACCAATGGTTATGGTAGCTCTCTTATCAGCTTCAGTGTTTCTTTAATATTTATTCTCCACACAAAGAACAGGTATTATTTATACACACACACACACACACACACTAGATTATGCTCTTCTTAAAACTATCTCTTCTTCCTGATACACTTAGAATTAATCAAAAATCTTTATCAAACCTGAAAACCCAGGCAGTCATCCAGTCATCATAGTTTGTGATCTGGTTTCACTCTGCCATTCTCTTTTTCAAGTTACTGTGCTGGTAATGTCTATGTTTTTCCTGAAACACACACCCAGCTCAAACTTTGTGCCTCTCCACTTCTCTTTGAGGTTCATACAAATAGCTCCTCAACAGTTAGGTCTTATTCAAAATCTCCCAGAAAGGCATCTTGCCAGCTCTGGTTTGTCAGACACTCAAATTTCCCAGTATCCCCCTTGCCACATATTCTAATTTCTTTAGAAAAATGATCACTTTATAAATTGCTTTAATATCTATTAACTTTAAAGAATAAATATTGCATAGTTCATTACTTATCTCTAGCAACAGAATAATATCTAGCATTTATTAAATAGATATTCAATAAGTACCTAATTATATTTATTAAATATTTATTGTATAGAATTTGTACTTCCTGCTTTTAGTCTCTGTCTTGTCTTCTTCAATTAAACTTAAATTATTGATTATGCCAAACTCTTTTATATTCGGTGAGTGTGTTTTCTAAATGGAATTTGAAAATATTTCAGTTAACAGAGAACAGAAGATAAACAGAAAAAAGGAAGGAATGGAGGGAGGAAGGAAGAAAATAAAGATTGAAGGATACAGGGAAGAAAGAAAAAAGAGAAAGAGGGAAAGATGAACAAAGGGAACAAATTATCCTTAGTTTACAGGCTAACTGAGCTATTTATACAAGAAGATGGTAAGCGTCTTAGACTATTTCTAATGCTTTACAATACAAAGGGAATCTTAGTCTCTATATTCTGACTTCAATTGCACCAGAAAATATTTCTTTGAATTTTGTTTCTTGCTCATTTCTGGATCTACATAAAGGAGGTGGAGATTATTCCGTGCACCTAGACCCCAACATCCAGATAGATGTCAACTGAAAGGTAGAGAAAAGGGAAAGTTACTATTCTTTCAAAAGCTAAGATGTTAAAGTAACTGGTGGACAAAACTGGGAAATATTGAGATGTGGGAAAGAGTGTTGATAGAGCAGAAAGGTCTTGGTGAACGATGTATATGAGCCCCGACCTCAGAATCGAGGATGGATTCTGAGTGTTTGTCTAAAAAACTAGATCAATAGTGGAATTCTTTGCAGATAGGAAGTTGGAGAAGAACTAGGTTAGGGGAGAGGTTTAAAAGGCATTATTCCACATTTCTCAGGTCTGCTAAGATACTAAATGGAAATTTTAAATAGGTGCTTCAAAGTGTGACATTAGATTAGGGTAGACAGAAAGAAGGAAAAATTAATCAATAAGATACAGAACATTTCATTAGCAAAGGGCATGTGAGATCATCTATGACTATGATTCCAACTCATCACACCCACTGCCTTCCTATGGTAACACATTTTTAAGATCCATTTTATTACCATAAAAGAAAACTCACATATAAAATAGCCCATTATACATATAGTTGTAAAGTACCTACAGTGTGCTAATAAATATAAAGAAGAAATAAAAAGAACATAATTTATGATATCATTTAACCTGAATTTCAATACCAAGTGATCAAGAGAAGCTTATATATACTTTATCATTTAAAAGTTCATAATAGAATATGTAATTTAAAAATGTCATCACCTTTTGTTTCTACTTAACATCTTGAAATAAGACCTAACAAGTTAAGTGCATTTGAATTTTTACTAATCCATTCCAGTGTATGTGAATCATTAAAACAACTAGATACACAGGGGTATTGCACTGGTCTTAAAATCTAAAAGTAGCATTATCATTTATGCTATAATTCTGTCTTTATGAAGCTTGAAAAGTCACTTTAATATCTTTCTTCAATGTACACAATAAGCATAATCCGAAATTACCAATATATACAAAACTTCTATAAAAATTTTTGTTTTTATTTTAAATGAATTTATATTCTAGTCTTAGATAATTCTAAACAAGTTTTTAACTAGCATGACCATTAAGTGGTATATTCTAAATTCATTTGGTTTTAGGGGATTTCTTCATAACTTGTTACTCTAGGAAGGCTGGAATTCCAGCCAGTAGCACCTTTCCCAGTCACTGGGTCACTGGGAATGTCATTGAACACTGCTTTCAGAAGCCAACTTCCTTAAGTGACCCACCACATGCTCCAATCATTTCCTTTGGAAATCACTAACCTGAGGGTAAATTTTATAGAAATAACAGGGATAAGAGAAAAAGTGGAGGGGAAATGTGAGATGAGAAAAGGAAAGAAGAGAAGGAAAGGAAGACCAAGGACTGAACCCTGAGCCCTGTATCAAAAACTGAGAAAGAAAAGATGGTAGTAAGTCAGAGCACAGTGAAAAACATGAGTAAAAGAAAGAATAGAGGGAATTTAGCTCAGTGGTTCTGGCGCCTGCCTCACAAGCGCAAGGTCCCAAGTTTGATACAAAAAAAAGGTACAAAAAAAAATAATAATAAAGAATAGAGACAAAAACAAGACCAATTGCTGTCAACAGGCTGCGTAATGTGACTATTAGAAATTTAGAGAAGCTGAGAAACCTGAAGTCATGGGTGATTTTGAGAACAGCTGATAGGCTGAGTGGGTAAAAATGAAAGATTATTAGGGTCCAGTCATGAGAGACAAAAGCAAGAACATGAAAGCAGTAATTATAAATAGCTATTTTGATGAATTTTATTAAAAAGAATAATTAGTAAAATCAAAGTGATGCATTTTGTTTTAAAACAAGTGGTATTGCAACATATTGTTCTGCTCATATAAATGATCTTAGAAAAAGTTTGAGTAATTTGAAAATAGAGCAATAAACAATGGGAATAAAGACTTTGCTGTAGGTGATATGAGAAGAACTTGAATCCTGTTTCAAAGGAAGTGATGGGCCATAGGTAGAAGAGGGGAGAAGGACTTGGAGACTCCTAATGTCATAATGCATACTCCTGAGAATAAAAAAATAGATTATGCATTAACGTCCTATTGCAGCCCTGATAAGTTACCACAAACCTAAAGCCTCAAAACAATACTAAACTATTATCTTTTAGCTCAAGAAATCAGATGACTAAAGCTAAGATATTGTTAGAAGTGGCTTCTTTCTGAATACTTGCAAAGGAAAAAGGAAAAAAGAACTTTCCTTGCTTTCTATTTCTAGAGGTCACACATTCCATGGCTCAGGGGTCCTTCACATCATTCCAGTCCTCTGCTCACTAAAAACTCCCCTTTCATTGCATATCTGACTGTATGACTCTGACTTCTTTCATAAGGATCCTATGAGTTCATGGGCTTCACATGGATAATTCAATATAATACCTTCATGGCAAGTTTCTGATCTTCATCACAACTACAATTTCATCTTTATAATATACAATAATATTCACAGGCTCTGTAAATTAGGACATGAATGTGCTTGGGAGAGGGAGGAGGACATTTTTCAGCTCACCACATAGTTTTTGATAGTACCTGTTTTTCTCAATTTAAAAGGAAATCAAATAAAAGTGAGAATAAGAAAGAGCTTATAGGAGGATTAAAATACAGAAGACATGACTTGAAATATCAATTTCCAGAATGGAAAAGGGAGCTGATGCAGCAAATCAAGGGGAAATATTTGGTACAAGGGCCTCCACAATTTATGATCATTAAAATAGTGACATTACCACAGTAGTGCATGCTTCAAGCTTATTATTCTTATCAAATACAGATAGCATACATCTGAGTTTAACAAGATAGGGTTTAGCCAGAATTTGTATAGCAGAAGGAAAGAAAAGCTAAGCTTGATCTACCATGTAAAATTGCAACACTGAAGGTGTTAAAAATTGGGCTAACAAGTTCAGTGTGTGACCAGGAAAGGCAACTATTCTACCTCTGGACTTTGTACAATCGAAGGCATTCCATTATGTACCATGCCACTATTACTATTTAAAAAGAAACAAACAAAACACAACTGTAGAAAAGCAGTATGTTTAGGAGAAACCTATATTTGAACTACAAAAGAAGGTAAATGGAATGTTCAGAGAAGAATAGTGTAGTTAAGTGTAATGAGCTGACTTTTGTTCTCCAACAATATGTGTATGTTGAAGTCCTGCCTCTTAGTCCTCACATGTGATTCTCTTTGGAAGCCAGTCTTTTTAAAGGGGTAATCAATTTAAAATGAAGGCAGCATAGTAGACCCCAATCCAAAAGGATTGATGTCCCTGTAAGAAGAAATGTGAACATAGTTGCAGAGAAAAGACCATGTCAAGACACAGGAGGAATATAGCTATCTACTAGCTAAGGGGAAAGGCCTCGGAAGAAACCGATCCCACAGTCACATGGAATCAGACTTCTAGGATGTAGAATTGAAAACAAGCAAACACGTTTTTAATGTTAAGATATGTAGTTTGTGGTATTTTGTCATAGTGGACCTAGGAAACTAATAATATATGAGATCCAAAGAGCACATGGTTAGAGTATGATGAGTTAAGATAGGAAGTGATCAGATTTTGAGATAAAGGACGCACATAAAACAAGATAAGGCTCTAGTGATATTGAATGACCTGGAAAACTTGGACTTTTCATCTTGACTAAAGAAAATAGAGCTATAGAAATATCTAAGTATCCAAATCTAAGTATTATCTGCATCTTGGAATTAATCCTTTGGATTGTTAGTAATGAAGAGGGGGAATGTGTTAAGGGAATTGATAGTGTTCTCACCGTATGGCTATTAATTCAGAACACATTGCTAAAGGATTTCTGGTGCAAAATTAAACTAATAGCTTTTTAATTTGATGACCTAGCCAGAGAAAGAAGTGGTGTCAACAACACTGTTTAAAGAATTTAGGAACGATCAAATCTGATAAGAAAAAACAAATCAAAGCAAGAGAGCACCTGGCACACTGTGCCATGTGCATAATGGACTCCTAATAAATGCTTGCTGAAGGGAACAACACCAAAACAGTGCCACCAGGAAATATCCAGGTTGAATAATGAAGAAGTACTAGCAGTGGAAAATAACAGAGAGGTTAATTTAGCCATTCAATTCACAAAGACCTGCACAGCATAGAATACACAAACCCTAACAAAAACAATACATGTAAAGGTACCAAAGTCACTGGAAATCACAAACCCACTTTTAAGAAGGCAAGACCTAGCTTTATAATTGTGAGCCCCTTTTTCTGCAGTTTTCTGAAGGAATTTCTTTTTAACTTTCAACAGCTGAATGTATTGGCCAATACTTGGCAACTCAAATCTTAATAAACAACAAAGAGCAACCAATCAATAAACTGTGAAATGACAAATATTAGCAATTAGTGTTGACTATAAACTGTAGCCACATCAAAAGGGTAATACTCTCCTGAGCATTGCTGCTGTACTTTAAGTGCTGGTAGCATGTCCAAGCTTTGATATTATACTCCAAATACAATAAGCTTCAGTGTAAAGAACCCAAGTATTAATTACTGCTTACTATCCTGACCAGTATATAACATCATTAGCTTTTTTAACATAACTCTTTAAGCACTAGGAAAAGTGGTAACATTTTCTTTTGTGTTTACTGAAGTTCAGTTAGTTACCTGAATGTGTTATATCTCTGCATTGTTGACTATGCATGTATAAAGTATACCTATGCTATTTGTCATTTAAAATAAGGGTCCACCTTTTATTTTTATTTTTTTTGTATTAAATTCTTTTATTGGTACATTGTAGGTATACAACACAATTACATTTCTCATTGGAAATTGTACTTTTATATAATGCATCTTGGTTCTTATTTTTTCCCCATTCCTAGCCCTCCCTTCACGCCCGCCACCCTTCCCTATTTACAAAGACTTTATTTCCAGTTTTAACATTTCTCATCATTTTTTCATTTCCCTTCTTTCCTTTCCCTTGCCCCTCCCACTACCCCTACCCCTTTGGACCTTTTCTTCCTATTTTACATTATCGATTATTCATTCTAATCATTGGTACATTTTAGGTATACAATACAATGACATTCATCATTGGAAATTTGCACCTTTACATAGTCTCTCTTGGTTCTTATTTTTCACCCTTGCCCAGCCCTCCCTTCAACCCCTCCAGTCCTCCCTATTTACAAAGATTTTGCCCCTATTTTTCCATTTCCTCATATTAATCTCATTCCCTTCTATTCTTTCCCCTAGCCCTCCCACTTCCTGCCCCTTTGCCCATTTTCTTCCTATTTCACATTATCTATTATACCTTTTAGTCCTTATTTACACTTTCAGTTTCTCACACAAGAGAAACTATTCAGTATTTACACATGTGTCCTATTTATTTCACTTAAGAGTATTGCCTCAATGTGCATCCACTTAGCTATAAATGTCTCTAATTTCTCATTTTTTATGGCTGAGTAGTACTCCGTTTTATTAAAAAACCACATTTTCTTTATCCAGTCTCCAGTTGATGGGCATTTGGGCTGTTTCCAAGTTTTAGCTATTACAAACTGTGCTGCTATGAACATGGGTGCACATATATCACTGTGGTATGATTCTTTTAATTCTTTAGGGAAGATCCCCAGCAGTGGAATAGCCTGGTCAAATGGGACTTCCAATCCTAGTTCTCTGAGGTATCTCCATACTGATTTCCACAGTGCTTGCACCAGTCTACACTCCCACCAGCAGTGGAACAGGGTTCCTCTTTCCCCACAGCCCCGCCAGCATTTGTTATTGGTTGATTTCATGATAGCAGCCATTCTTTCTGGAGTGAAGTGGAATCTCAGTGTTGTTTTCATTTGCACCTCTCGAATGACCAGTGATGTTGAACATTTTTTCATGTATTTATTTGCTATTTCTACTTCTTAGTCTGAGAAATGTGTGTTCATTTCAGATGCCCATTTTCAGATTGGGTCTTTAAATTTGGGAGGTCTGATCTTTTTAAGTTCTTTGTAGATTTGAGATAGTAGACCTTTGTCTGAGGAAGAGAAGGTGAAGATTTTTTCCCACATTGTGGGTTGTCTCTTCACACTGTTGGTGGTTTCTCTTGCTGTGCAGAAGCTTTTTAATAAGAAGAGATCCCATTTGTTGATTGTTTGTGCTAGTTCACAGGCAACTGAGGTTTTGTTCATAAAATCTTTTCCTACACAATGTCTTCAAGGGTTCTACCTAACCTCTGTTCCAACTGGTTCAGAGTTTCTATTTTAATATTTAGATCTTTAATCCATTTTGATTTTAGTTTAGTGCATGGTGAGAGATATAGGTCTAGTTTTAATCTTTGGCAAGTTGAAGCCCAATTTTTCCAGCACCATTTATTAAAGAGGCTATCTTTCCTCCAGTGAGGGTGTTTGGCTCCTTTATCAAAGATGAGATGGCTGAGTGTGTCTGGAGTTGTTTTTGCATCTTCTAATCTGTTCCTCTGGTCTTCAGGTCTGTTTCTTTGCCAGTACCATGGGGTTTTTATCACAGTAGCTTTGTAGTAGAGTTGCAGGTTGGGGATTGTGATACCCCCTGCCATGTCTCTGTTACCTAGAATTGCTTTTGCTATTCTGGGTCTCTTCTTGTTCCAAATGAATTTTTGGATTGTTTTCTCGAGGTCTATGAAGTATGCTGCTGGGATCTCAATTGGAATTGCATTCAATCTATATAGCAGTTTTGGAAGTATGGCCATTTTCACTATATTAATCCTTCCAACCCAGGAGCAGGGGATGTCTGTTCATTTTCTGATATCATCTTCAATCTCTCTTTTCAGAGTGCCATAGTTTTCAGAGAAGAGCTCTTTGATTTCTTTCGTTAGGTTGATTCCTAGGTATTTCAGTATTTTGGATACTATTGTGAAAGGAATTATTTGCCCTATTTCTCTCTCAGCGAGTCTGTCATTTGTGTAGAGGAAAGCTATTGATTTTTGTGTGTTGACCTTGTAACCAGCTACTTGACTGAATTTGGTTATTAAGTCTAGAAGACTTTGGGTTGAGTTCTTGGGGTCTTCTATATAGAGTATCATGTCATCTGCAAATAATGACAATTTGACTTCTTCACTACCTATCTTTATTCCTTTATTTCTTTCTCTTGTCTAATTGCTGTGGCTAATGTTTCCAGCACTATATTGAGCAACCGTGGTGATAGTGGACAACCTTGTCTTGTTCTTGATTTGAGTGTGAAGGATTTCAGTTTTTGACCATTTAGTATGCTATTGGCTGTTGGTTTTTCATAGATGGCTTCTATCAGTTTGAGGTAGAGACCATCTATTCCAATTTTTTGTAGGGTTTTTATCATAAATGCATGTTGGATTTTGTCAAATGCTTTTTCTGCATCTATGGAGATAATCATATGGTTTTTGTCCTTGGCTCTATTGATATACTGTATTACATTAATTGATTTTCGTATATTGAACAATCTCTGCATCCCTGGGATGAATTCCACTTGATCAGGGTGTATGATCTTCTTGATGATCTTCTGCATTCTGTTTGCCAGTATCTTATTAAGGATTTTTGCATCTATGTTCATTAGTGAGATTGGCCTATAGTTCTCTTTTTCACTTGGGTCTTTCTCTGCTTTGGGGATCAAAGTGATGCTTGCTTCCAGGAATGAATTTGGGAGTATTGCTTCCCTTTCAATTTCACTGAAGAGTTTAAACAGTAGTGGCAGCAGTTCCTCTCTAAATGTCTTGTAGGATTCAGCAGTGAAGCCATCAGGACCTGGGCTTTTCTTATTTGATAAGTTTTTAATTACATTTTCCATTTCATTGGTTGATATTGGGTTGTTCAGAATTTTTAGGTCTCCTTTGTTCAACTTTGGTAATTCATATGTATTTAGGAATCTGTCCATTTCTTCTGTGTTGTCCATCTTATTGGCATATAGGTTCTGGAAGTAGGTATTGATGATCCTCTGGATTTCTTCTGGGTCTGTTGTCATTTCACCCTTTTCATTCCTAATTGCATGGATTTGGGCCTTTTCTTTCCTTTTTCTGATAAGGTTGGCCAAAGGTTTGTCAATTTTGTTGATTCTTTTGAAGAACCAACTCTTGGCTTCATTGATTTTTTGTATCATTCTCTTAGTCTCCATGGCATTGATTTCTTCTCTGATCCTTATAATTTCCTCCCTTGTATGAGCTTTGGGGTTGTCCTGCTCTTCTTTTTCTAGAAGCTTGAGGTTCAGCATCAGGTTGTTTAATTGGGCTCATTCTGTTTTCCTAATATGCATATTCACTGCTATGAATTTCCCTCATAAGACGGCTTTCATTGTGTCCCATAGATTCCGATATGTTGTATTGTCATTGTCATTTAATTGAAGGAACTGTCTGATTTCTTCTTTAATTTCCTCTGTGACCCATTGGTTATTCAGAAGTGTGTTGTTCAATTTCCACGTGTTTATGAAATTTTTTGAGTTTCTTTTGCTATGCATCTCCAATTTCATTGCACTATGGTCTGATAATATACAAGGGACAACTTCAATTTCTTTGCACTTACTTAAACATGTTCTATGTGTGAGTATGTGGTCTATTTTGGAGAATGACCCATGTGCAGCTGAGAAGAATGTGTATTCTGATTTTGTGGGGTGGAAGACTCTGTAAACATCTGTTAAGTTCATTTGTTCAAGAGTTCGATTGAGTTCTAGTATTTCATTACTTAATTTTTGTCTAGTTGATCTATCTATTTGTGACAGTGGGGTGTTAAGGTCCCCCACTATAATTGTATTAGTGCATATATGACTTTTCATGTCCATTAGTATTTGTTTTATATAGTTGGGTGCACTAGTGATTGATGCATAGATATTTATGATTGTCAGCTCTTCCTCTTGGATTCTTCCCTTTACAAGGATGTAGTGTCCTTCTTCATCTCTCTTAATCAGTGTTGGTTTGGAATCTTACTTGATCTGCCAAGAGGATAGCTACTCCTGCTTTTTTTCAGGTTCCTGTCGCATGCAGTATTGTTTTCCACCCTTTAACTTTCAGTCTATGAGTTTCCTTTTGAATGAAGTGTGTTTCTTGTATGCAGCATATTGTTGGATTTTGCTTCTTGACCCATTCTGCCAGTCTATTTCTTTTGATTGGTGAATTGAGACCATTAACATTGATGGCTATAACTGAAACGTATTGACTTGTCATTGCCATGACTTTTTCTTTTTGTTGGGTTCTCCCCCTTTACATTTAATTTCTTGTCATGCCAGATGGGTTCATTCTGCTTTGCTTCCTGGGGTTGTGATCCTCAATGTCTGTTCCTAGGGTATTGTGTAAAATTCTTTGGAGTGCTGGTTTGGTATTCAGGAAGTTCCTAAGGTGCTCTTTGTCATGAAAGTATCTTATTTCTCCATCAATTTTGAAAGATAGTTTTGCAGGGTACATTAATCTGGGTTGCAGGTTGTTTTCTTTTAGGGCTTGGAATATGTCACTCCAAACTCTTCTTGCCTTGATGGTTTGTGTTGAGAAGTCTGCTGTGATTCTGATGGGCTCTTCTTTGTGTATGTGATTTGTTTCTTTTCTCTGACTGCTTGGAGAACTTTGTTCTTCTGTTGTGTTTCTGGAATCTTAATAATTATATGCCTATGCATAGATTTCTTTTGCTCAAGGCTATTTGGAGTCCTCTATGCCTCACTTATGTGTATGTCAAGCTCTTTTCCTTTGTTTGGGAAATTTTCTGCCATTATTTCTGTGAAGAGATTTTTTATGTCATCTGCACTCACTCCTGTTTCTTCATTGAGCCCAATCTGTCTTATGTTATTCTTTTTTGCATCATCTAGCAGCTGCTGGATTGATTTCTCATGTTCCCTTATAATTTTGAAGCAGTTTTTCTTTTCCTGGTCACTAATTGCAATCTTATCTTCTATATCTGGAATTCTGTCCTCACACTGGCTCATTCTGCTGTGTAGACTTTCAATGGAGTTTTTCATGTCCTGGAAATCTATTTTCATCTGTTTTATGGATTCCATTTGTTTCTTATGTTGGGATTCCATCATGTTCCTGAGCTCCTCTCTAGATTTATTAATCATGTCTTGCACTAGGGGCGCAATTTCTCCTGTTATCTGAGAAATTATTTCTGATTTCATTTTTTCCAGATCCCCTTTTGTTGCCAGTTCAGTGGGTCCAGGTGGTTGAGTATCAGAGTGTTCCATCTCATTTTCCTTTGGGGTTGCTGTAGGTGATCTGGAAGTCTGGTTTTGAGACTTATTTACATGTTTTCTCATTTCAACTGGGGCAGGGGGCTGTTAGCGCCTGCAAGGATTACCTCCTCTGAGCTGGGTGAGGTGGGACAGGGGCCGGGAGGAGCGGTAGGGTTGGTGACCCAAAAGCCCTTTCCTGTGGGCTGGGAGCAGCTGGAGGGATGGTGGCCTGGAAACCCCTTCCTCTGGACCAGGAGCAGTGGGATGGTGGCTCAGAAGGCCCTCCCTCTGGGCCAGCGGGGAGCAGTGGGAGGGATGGTTGCCTGGAAGCCCCTTCCTCTGGGCCAGGAGCGGTGGGACAGAAGGTGGCCCAAAAGCCCTTTCCTCTGGGCTGAGATCAGCGGGAGTGATGGTAACCGGGAAGCCCCTTCTTCTGGACCAGGAGCAGTAGGATGACGGCTGAGAAGCCCCTACCTCTGGGCCGGAAACAGTGGGACTCAGTACCTTGGTCTGGTGGTCTGTTGTCCTCTGCTTCTTTGTAGTGTGGAATCAGGTGGCTGCCTGTCTGCAGCGGGGTGATTCGGGGTCTTCCGCGTGACTCAGGACCTCGGTAGGGCATGCACAGACCTGCCTGTCTGCAGCAGGCTGATTTGCCGTGTGTTCTGTGTGACTGGGGACCTCGGTAGGGTGTGGGCAGACCTGCCTGTCTGCAGCGAGGTGATTTGGCGTCTGCAGCAAGGTGAATCGGAATCTTCCGAGCGACTCAGAGGGTCCACCTTTTTTATTCTTTTTCTTCCTTTGCATTAATGAAGTACCATATAAAAAGAAGTTATTTCCTCTTTAAGTTTGTCAATTGGATTCATCAAAGTAAAGATGAAGTTGTCCTCAAAATTTCTAGATTTTTATGACTAAATGGTCAACAAATGGGAGAAATTTTACTGACTCATTACTGCGGCAAAATAAAAAAGCTACCCAGTTTTAGTTGATGAGAGCAAATGAAGTTAATATTGTCAGAATATAACCTATTAATACCAAACAAAAAGTGCTCAGTTGTCTAAATCTAAAGTTAGGAGCCAGGAGTAATAAATATAAAATAAGAGGATAAATAAAACTTTCATTTTCAGAGAAAGTTTTTAGAATAATGATGAAAAGGATGACTTTTAGAATTATACACACTTCTATCACTTTATAGCTTTGTAACTTTTATCTACTAAATTTCTTCATCTCTAAAATGCGGGCAGTAATAATTTCTTTGTATAGTTTTGTGAGGATTAAATGGGTCAGCATATAAGAAACACTTAGAAAAAATCTTTAGATATTAAGCTACCCAACAAGTAATAAAAATTTCATTTTTGATTGTCATCATTATTGTTAATAATTTTACTAATATTTATTAAGTTTACATGATGTAAAAAATGATTATAATAGAAAATAAGTTATGTATCTTCAGAGAAACAATCAATTTTTAAAGTTCAGGTCAAAATTTTATCTCTTCCCCTTCCACCATTTTCAAACTTCTAGTCTAAGCACCTGAATGGAAAAATTATATTCCTCAGCAATTTAAATCATGCCATTATTCCTTTGCTCATTTTTTATCACAGATTTAAGCTCTCCGGTGCTATGAAACCTGCAGACACAGAAGTTCATGATTTATGTATGTATTTGATAGCCTCACCCCTGATATCCTAGCCAGAGATCTAGACTCTTAAACTGCCCACTTAGCTCTGTTAACTGATTTTAATCTTGCATATTAGAGAAGCCATTCAAATGTTCTTAAGCATTATTATCTTGGCACTTTAATTGAAATATATCTTTACAGTTTAAAAAAATGGAACATAACAGTGAATAAAAGCAGCCCTTTATTCACAGGATGTATGCTAATGTTGACCCAACTGCTCTTGGCTTCTCAAAGGACTCTTGTGATTTCCTGGAATTTCCTGAACTCAGCACTTTGATGACCATGACTATTTTAACTTCATTGCTCTCCCAAATGCAAAGGAGCTTTTGACATTTGGATTTTGTGTTCTTCTAATGGAAACTGCAATTAAAATTCCTACATCAATGATCTAACTTTCTAAGGCCATTTCAAAGGGTGAATTCAATATTCAAATGGCATGATGCCTATTGATCTGTGTTCTACCATTTGTGTGACTGAAGAACTACTCATTAGAAATATTTCTGACAGTATTGATGAAAAAATAGTGAACAGAACTAATTCTACTCAAGTATTCTGCCTTCATATAGTAAGAACATAACTTAAATCCATATAATTCATTAGGTAGCATGAGATACGTGTAGAGGGAAAAAAAATCCCAAACTCCAAGTCCTGACCAACATTGCTTATTTGAGAGAATAAGTATCTAAATTGCTGGTAGGCAGTTCAAAATCAGATGTCTTCCTACATGAGCCTCATGAGCTATGGTGGCTTAAATAACTAGATGCCCACTGCAGTTTATAGGCTAGAAGTGACAATTACTTTTTATAAGCCCCATGGACATTCTACATTAGTTCTCTATGTTGCTGCCATAAATATCCTCCATTTCAATTTGATTTTCACAAAATAGAAAACAAAGCACTCCAGAGCAACTTAGAAATGTTTGTTTCATGCAGGATTGCTTGGGACTATATATACACCAAAAATGTAGATCAGAGAATTATTATAATTATCTGGATAAGTATGTCATTAAACATTTCATCTTTGCCAAAACATCTATTTACATAATTTCCATCTTTTTTTTCCCTAAGGTACTCACTACATACTGAACAAAACAAAACAAAACAAAACAAAACAAAATGAACGAAAGTTATCTTCAATCACTGAAGGACAAAATCAAAGCTTTCACTCTACTAAATTTCCTTCCTAGATTTGTTATCTTTTTATCGATCAAAGTACAAATCATTTTTAATTAGTTTTATATGTGTATTTCTGTGATCAAAGAAGAGTATATAAGTAATCATACTCATTTGGCAGTTATTTGCTCTTTTCCTTGAACATTTTTATTCCAAGTGACAGGAAACTGGTAGATATCTGCAGGTCCCAAGTCCTTGAATTTAATTCAAGTGTATGGAAAGAAATGGTAAAGTTTCCCTCCATATTTAGATGTAGGAAGTAACTATATAAAAGAAGACGAGAAACTTAGACACATACTCCTGACAGCTCATCTTTGCCCCTAAGTACTGAGTGGCAAGGAAGAAGTGAACTCTGGTAAGCACTTTCTAGCTCTTCTAGCTAAGAAGCTGCATAAGATAGTGAAGATACATCAACAAGCAATAAAAATCGATATTTTACTGTTGGTAAAATCAGTGCATTTGTGAAATGTAAAAATAATATAATCTATATAACTAAGTCTTCACATGGTTGATTGTAATAATATGGTTTTTATCATTACTTCTATTTTTCAGATGGAAACACTGAAATTCAGAAAGCTCTGTGATTAATCTAAAATAACCTATAAAGTCAGTGGCAGAAATAACAGATATTTTCAGATCTACTGCAGGACAATTTGATTATGTACATGAGTGGGAAATAGCCTTGTTGCTCTACATAAAGAAGAGAATTAGAAGAAAAAAAGGTAATCAAATGTACATAGAATATGCAATTTTACAGAAGACTTGTGTGTGTGTGTGTTTGTGTGTGTCTATGTGTGTGTATGGAGAGAGAGAGAAAAGCAATTAGACTTAATAATTAGGTGTCTAGTTCTGAAAGACCAGAGAGGACAAATAAGCCATCAAGACAATAAAATCACCAGCAAAAGGAGCTCTTCCTATGTTGAATGGTAATTGGTATAAATCAATGAATACAATTCTTTTTGATAACTGCATGTTTTATGAAAAGATTGTTTTTATCTAGGTGATAATAATGGATGTTTTTCAATGTACATTTTGATTTCTTCATTATATAAATAAAAAACAGATAATATTAAAAAGTTCTTATTTATGTAGGCAATAAACTTAGTTTTTTTACTTATCATCTATTTGAGTAAATTATCGAAATATAACTTTCTATAATTATTTAAAATAATATGAGGTTCTCATACATTTATTGTATGTGAATATAGACATTAGTTAAGATTTTCACTTTAATTCCCTTGTTATGAAAAACTTTATACATACTTTTATCCTAATATGAATAGGTTAGGAAAAACTATTTGAGATTTTTAAAAAATTCTTTTATTCATTGATTTATTCCTTCACTCATACATCCAACAAAAATTCCTAAGGCCTTAGCATATGACCAAGCCTGTGTCAATGACTAGAAATGTCAGAATCTACCACATATGTTCCTTATGCAAAGTGATGAGTGGAGAAGACAAGACAGGGAGCTGAAGGTGCCTGTAGAGTGGTCAGGGTGCCTGGGCAAAGTACCGAGTGCAAAGGAAGTACAGGAGAGGACCATGAGGTCCAGTGGAAGAGGTTACACAAGGTCCCCGGATATGACGTCTCGCTTCTGACTCTTTGGGGGAGAGAAGGATATTACCAAAGAAAAAAGGGTGTGAAGGTGGTGAGGAGGGCAAAGGCAGCACTCTAGGCCTTACTAGGTATTCTTAGGGGCATACTCAAGATGTGTTGAGTGGGAGGATTGGAAGATTTGAGTGTAGTACACTTTGAAATATAAGATATTTAAGGAAAGATTAAATGAGGTCAAAGTGCAATAGGCTGATCTCAAAGAGACATTTAAATCGAAATAAGGGATTTTTTTTTTTGCATAAGCGCATTTGTAAATATAAGACTGCTCAACACCTTCCTTTTTTGCCCTAAAAAGGATTTATGTTAATAAATTGTAGTTCAGTTTTCATTTCAAAGCATCTCAAAACATTCTCAAAACTGAAAACCACAAATATGAAGAGACTATCTGATTGAAGAATATTCTCCTGTCACTCTCCCTTCTCCACTCCTTCCTACCATGAACTAGTTCCCTACACAATCATCTTTCTCACTTTTTTTCAGGAAGAGCAGTTTTATCTTTATACAAAGATGATGTTAAATGTATATCATAAAGAATAGGGATTGATAATCCTTGTAATTTTATCTATGCTAATTTAACTTCCAATGCTATTCATATTTCTTATATATTGAAGATTTGTCACAACAAAAATTATATAATACAGACGGAACAGTGAAAGTATAATGGCAAGTAGTCCTCCTTCCCAACAAGGTAGTTTACATTCCATTGTTAGTAGAAAATTTCTCCGTTGTTTGTCTGAATAATGTGTGAGGTAAAGCATTTGACAGATTAATTATATATTGCTTTTAAAACTATTTCCCAGCATTTTATTTGAAATTGGTCATATTTTAATTTCTTTGATTCTCTTGCTTCTCTTTTATCATGAAGCCATAAAACACTTCTTTTAAAAGATTCTACATGGGAAAGAAATGGTCTCATCAGATCCCTCTCTCTGTTTCCAGAAATCTTCACATATCCTATTTTGTATCTTTCTCAAGCAAAGAGGAGTTACCAATATGATTGAATGCTTGAGATATTGTTTGAGGGCATGTTTCATTAAATGTCTTTCAAGTCATGAGCTACTTGCAGATTTCAGGTTATTAAACATCAAGGCAACTGACCACACTCTTCAAGCTGTTTTTCTAGTATTTATGAAGCACTTTCCTGGATCTGTCATCACCATAAAGAAAGAAATCCATTTATTTATCAATATGTATTTGGTATGTACTTTGACTTTATATATTTTCCATCCACATCTCCTTGGCATAATCCAGAGTCATATCTTCAAAATCTACTTGACACAACTTCTGTATCTGTGAGGGTAATAATCACATGAAGACCACAAGGTCTGATGTTCCAAAAAGATTCACTATCTGGGTCATAACTGCCTTCTTCTTTCATTGTTTATACTTCATCTAAGTCATCACAATGTACTCTTGAGTCTACCTAAAAAATACACCTTGGATTTATGTCCTTCGATTCTGCAGTTGTCACCTTATTCCAAGCTTACATCTATTCTTTTCTCAATTACCGCATTTGCAACCTAAGTTTCTTCTTAATTCACACTATCTAATCTTCACACAGCAATAAATAAAATTGCAATACAGAAGTAAATAAGACAAGTATGGCCTCTGCTTACAGAACTTTAATACAAATTAGAAAGCTGTTTTTAACAAAATATTTCTCATTACAAATAAAGAATTAGGGATTACTATAAGTGCTATTAATGTAACTAATTAATTGCTATAGTACAGCAGAAAGAAGTAAAATGTTGAAGTCTGCTTTAGACATTGTGTTTAGAAAACTTCTCTGCAAGAATACTAAATTTACACTGAAAGTAGAAAAATATGAGAACTGGAACAGTCTATGAAGGATCTCGAACAAAGTAGAAATGGATCAAAGGCAGCAAAAGCATGGACAAAATTTTGAAAGAAAAATAATTTGCATATGTTAATAAAAGGAATCCAAGAAGAGATACATCTTAACAATTACTTTTTTTTTTTTTGGTACCGGGGATCAAACTCTGGTCCTTGCACTTGCGGTAACAATTACTTTTTTCTAAAAGCAAGGGAACTCAGTTGTAAGATTTGAGGCAAGGATGTGATGTCATCTTACCAAAGATCACTATGTCTATTTTCTGGAAAATGAATTATAAAGGGCAACTGTGGACAAGAAATTTGTAGTATTACAAACTGTGCAGCTATAAACACGGGTGTATGGTTGCACAGTTTGTAACAGCAAAAGCTTGGAAAAAGCTCAACTGCCCATCAACTGGAGACTGGATAAAGAAGATTTTTTTGAAAATAAAATGGAGTACTACTCAGCCATAAAGAATGAGAACCAGAGACATTTATAGCTAAGTGGACTCACAATGAGGCCATACTCTTGAGTGAAATAGGGCCAGGGATTTAGCTGAGTGATTCTGGCGCCTGCTTCACAAGCGAAAGGTCCCAAGTTCGATCCCCGGTACCATAAATAAAGAAAGAAAGAAAGAAAACACACGTGTAAATGCTGAATAGTTTCTCTGGTGTGTAAACTAAAAGTGTAAATAAGGATCAAAATGTATAATTGATACTGTGAAATAGGAAGAAAAGGTCTAAAGGAGTAGGGGAAATGACAGGGGTAGGGGAAAGGAAAGAAGGAAAAAGAAAAAATATAAGAAAAGGAGAAAAATAGTCTTTGTAAATAGGTAAATGTGGAGGGGGTGAAGGGAGGGCAAGTGAATGGGGAGAAAATGAAAACCAAGCTACGTCATGTAAAGGTACAAGATCCCAATGATGAATGTAACTGTATTGTATATCTAATATGTACCAATAAACTTAATGGAAAAAAAAAAAGGAAAAAGAAATTTGAAGTAGCCCTGATAAACAACATGATAGCTTTTACTAGAATGTTAGTCAGAGAAATTGTGGGCAAATTAAAGATTTAATTTAGCCGTAGAATAAATAGGAATTATTGCTGAAGTAATTCTTGCATGAAGTGGCAACTCTTCTTGATAGACTGATAGAAGAAGAGGTTTGAAAAGTCATTATGGAAAGCAGAAATATGGAGTTCACATTTGGATCTATTAAGTTTCATTTGCTATAAAATGGTCAAATGGAGATGTCAATAAGCAATTGGGAACATATCACTAAATTTTAAGGATCATACATGTGCTGAAGATAAAAATGTGTGAATTATCTCAATATTAATGTCATCATGACATGGATTTGAATATAATCTCTAGGTAAAATAGGCAGAGAAAGGCAAAGGAGGATCCAAGATTGAGCTTTGGACTATATTAAAATATTAAAGTTGAGCAAAGAACAAAACCAATAAAGAAAATGAAGAATGATCAATTGTAAGAAGGGGAGGAATTAATGAAAATAGAAACTAAAAGGAGTCATCAAATCTACCACATGTTATTTAGATGACAGAAAAAATATATTTATTAATTTTTGCAACATGCAAGGTCCTCAGTGATTTTGAAAATAGGCATTCATGTAGAGTCTGGACAGAGAGGGGTGACACATAACTTATGGCTAAAGAACTGTGTGTCTTCTTTAGAGAACTGAGACTATTGAGAGTAATCCTGGAAATGGAAAAATACTTGAAAATCATAATGTGTCAGTGAAAGGTGTTTTAAAGAACATAGGCTCTAAAGCTTATTTTATATTGATGGAACTTTCTTATAAGAAGGCAGAGGTTTATGATATATTACAGTGAAGCCATAGCTGTAGGCATGAATTCTTCCAAATGATGGAAATGGGTGAAACTCAAAACACACATGAAGAATCAGATGTTAATAGAAGGATGACCCATTCCTTCATTTTTACATAAAAGAAAAGAAGATAATGGAATTTTAGGAACATGTAGTTTTATAGATAGTGTAGAAGAAAGGGAATTAGGAATTTCTTAAGTGAGGTATTAGTAAACTGAAAGAAAGTAGGGAAGATGAAAGAAAAATTTAACCATACATGATTGGGAATGAAATAGTTAAGCAGAAATATCAAGCTATTAAATTACAGCAGAATCAGTGTTCATGGATCACAAGTATGGCTGGCAATGTGGTTGTAAAATTGACTTTTCGGACTCCGGACAGACAAATACTGGGGTTCATCCAGGGTTTTTGTTTGGCTTCACACTATGACTTACAGAGAGAGAGTTAACCATTTAGAACATAAACCTTTAAATCTAAGATAGAGGATAGGGAAATAAGAAAGCAAATCCAATAGGTTTTCAATTGTAGGACAAAAGAATGGGATGTCTCGATGGGGTTAACAGAATATACCTGTGGGAACAGTTGGCTAAGTGAGTTAGAAAGTGAGGAGGAAAAATCAGAGTAAAGGAAGTAATTTCTAATGATGGTTATGTGTTATCTTGGTCTTAAATCTTCCCTACTTCCTCTGTTAATGCTACTGTAATTCACTTATTATTTCCTTTTTCCCTCAACTGCTTTGGACACTTTATCCTATTCACTGTATGCATTTTTAAAGCAATTTAAAATAGCTTTCTGGAACAATGCAAGGTTTTAATTAATTTTCATATTTCAATATACATTTTTTATAACATGATTTCAAGATCTATTGCTCTCACTCTCTTTTTTCTGTGGATTCCATTTATTTTCGATATCCTTAATAAATGAAATACCTAGAACTAAGGATAATGACCTAGAAATAAGTTGAACATGTCAAGGTCACCAGTTGATGTGTACCAAGACAGGTACACATCTCTCTTAACTTCGGTCTCAGCACATATAACTCTTGACCTGCACAGTGGATTAATAATAATTGTAAATATTTACTGACTGATAACTTTGTTCAACACAAAGTGCATAATCATGTACATGGCTCATTTCACTTATATCTTACAAATGAATATATAAGGTCAACATTAACCCATTTTAGAGGTTGAAAAACTACAGTTTAAGAAAATTAACTTTTCCAAAGTTAAGCAGTTAAGAAGTAGTAAAGACCATGTAAAAATTTTAAGTGTTGTGAACTGTCAGTTCCATATACTTTTCCATATACTTTACCTGCCTTGTATTAGTGGGTTCAAATTTTATTTTCTTATTTTAATGATCATTCTTATACTCACATTGAATTTATAATGATGTAAAATTCCTTGGTAACCTTCACATTCAGTCAGTCTATTAACATTATTTTGCACACAGCGCCAGAGATAAATAGGTACCTAATAAATATTTGATTCATTGAAGTTATGCTAGGATGGATGAACCTGGTTCTAATATCTTCATTCTAATAATTAATTAAAACATTGGTGAGTATAAGACTGGAGACACAGCTTTGTAGAATCTTTTATCATTGTCCTTGCATAAATATTTGACAATGACTATTTTAAGTCCATATAATATGCCATCTCCAGTACACATACATCCTTCATCTTCATCTTCTCTACAAAGATAGTATGAAAAACTGTCAAAAATGACAATAAGGCTAGATTTTTTCTTTATAATGTTCACTTGCTCTATGTAGGAAACATAGACACATCAAAAATGAAACTACTTTGACGTGACTTATTTTAGTGAACCCATCGTGGTTTCTAGGATCATTGCTTACTCTTTTGAGAATAATATATAGGCCATCTTTTTTTCCATTAAGTTTATTGGTACATTTTAGGTATACATTATGATCACATTCATCACTGGGAATTTGTATGTGTACATGATACATCTTGGTTCTTGTTTTTTTCCCATTCCTCTTCCCTCCCCTCCACTCCTTCACCCCTCCCTATTTACAAAACTTTTGTTTCTGTTTTTTCCTTCTTTTCTCATATTTTTTCCTTCCCCTTCTGCCCCCCTTCACTTCCCCTTCCCTTTCAGACCTTTTCTTCCTATTTCACATTATCTATTATAAATTTTGGTCCTCATTTACACTTTCAGTTTCTCACACCAGAGAAACTATTCAGTATTTACACATGTGTATCCTATTAATTTCACTTAAGAGTATGGCCTCAATGTGCGTCCATTTAGCTATAAGTGTCTCTAGTTTATCATTCTTCATGGCTGAGTTGTACTTCATTTTATATATTAAAAAAACCCCTTATCTTCTTTATCCAGTCACTATTTGGTGGGCTTTTGGGCTGTTTCCAAAATTTAGTTATTATAAACTGTACCACTATAAACATGGTTGCATATATATCACTGTGGTATGATGCCACTTCTTTTGGGAAGATACTCAGCAGGGAAATAGCTGGATCAAAAGAGACCTCTAATTCTAGTTCTTTGAGGAATCTCACACTGATTTCCACAATGGTTGCATATATAGGCCATCTTCATATACTTTATGTCCACGTATTTGTTTCTAAATGTCCAGAAATCACATTATTCCCTTTTTGCTCTCCCTAAATTTTATTAGTAATATCTATGTAATATATTTGGACTCTGTTTAATTTTCATTATTTTTGAAATACACTAAAAATTCTCTTACCACTAATGGAATTCAGTTTAACTTTTTACTGCTTGTTTTCATACAATATGATAATTCTCCCCATAAATGCCTTAAGATTGATAATTGGGAACAAATGAAGTACTGATACTGTCTGAATTCCCTTAGTGTTTTTGCAGAATATGGTTTGTGGACATTATTCTATCACTGTGGTATTTTCATTTAGACATCCAGTATACAAGGTCAATAGAGTCATTCTTTGAAGTCTTGGAAAAGAGAAGTAGAAGAAAATCTTTTAAAAGTTAATCTTTAAAATGAACTTATAATCATGTGCACATAATTAATTTCAAACAATTTATTTCAGGTGAGAAAAATATTATTGTAACATGATGAAATGTAGCAGCATATATTAAGAAAGAATATACTACAGCAGTGGGGAAGGGGCTGGGATGGAGTTGATCTCCAAAGGAACAAAGAAAAAGGTGGCTAACAAAAGGAAGTATAGCCTGAAACTCCCTGTGTTCTGTCCAATAGGGATTTCTTTTCTTTTTAAAAATGTTTTATTAATTAAAAATGGATATTATGTATATTTATAGTATACAAAATAATATTTTAAAATAGGTAAAGATAAAATAACTAAATCAAGCTAATTAACATGTATTCCTATATATTTCTATCATTTGTGCATGTGTGGTGAGAACACTTAAAATCAACTCCTAGCCATTTTAAATTATGTGATACATGTCAATAACTGTAATCACCATGTTGTTCCATATAGTCACCATGTATGTCTTTTGAACTTATTTTCCCTCTCTAACTTAAATTATGTAGCAATGTTTCCTCTCATCCTCCCATCTTTACGCTCTGGTAACCATTATTCTATCTCCATTTCTTTAAGACTAATTCTTTTTTACACTTCACATATGAGATCATGCCGTATTTGCTTAGTTTTGTGCCTGGTTTATTTTGTTTATCATAATATCCTCCCGGTTCATCCATGTTATCAAAAATGACAGACCTTTCTTCTTTTGTAAGGCTGAACAGTACTCCAGTGTGTATCAATTCCACATTCTTCTTTCATATACATCAGGTAATGAAATAATATCCAAATATAAAAATGAAAAATGCACATCACTAATCATTAGGGAAATGCAAATTAAAAGTATGGAGATATCAGTTCATACCTGTACTAATGGTTATTACCAATAAAAACAGAAAAAGTTAGCTCTGCACTTCACCTCCTAGCCACCCCCCCACCCCCCAGCATTCCCTTGTCACCTAGGCACTGGGCTGTGCACTGTGGAATTGAGTGGTGAAAAATACCATTAACAATCATAAAATAATGTTTACAACTTTGTGATACCTAGCTGTTCATGGTGGCATGTAGCCCATGGGTTGTGAGTTGGACACACCGGTATTAGAGTATCATTTTAGAATCAGTATACTGGTTACCACATGGAAACTGAATTTGAGAATAAAACCAGTAAACTGAAAGAGTAGGACATTACTGGAATACAAGTAAGAAATAAAGACAAATTGAAATAAAAGAGTAGAAGTAGTAATGACGATGTTCGATGAAATTCAGAGGAGTTAGGAGTTGACAGGATTTCATGACTAATGCAATGAGAAATGAGTCAAGGATAATTATATTTTTGATCATAACTTGGGTAGCTGTATGTTAGGGTTTTCTGCTGCATAAAAGTAACATAGAAAGAAATGAGAATTGTTTCAGTATCCTTCTGAATTATCCCTTTAAATTTTTTTTTGTCCTTCATTTGTACAGCACCTTTAGGATTTTCAAACTACTTTAAAATACAATATCAAACTCAGTAATTGAATTCATATTTTTCACTCTAGATGTCTTTTGAAAAATCATAACATTATATTCCATTTCATAGAAATGTTTCATATATTTTATCCTATGTAAATTCCATTTTAACATCTCGTATTTTAAAATTCCAAATGTGAAGAGCTATATATGCCTGTCTATCTGCTACCAATATGCCCAACCAAATTCACAAGTTGATGAAAAACCTTGATCAAGGAGCCAGGGATGTAGCTCAGTGGTGCTACACCTGCTTGGAAAGTACAAGGTCCTGAGTTCGATTCCCAGTACCAGAAAACAAAACAAAACAAAACAGAAACCTTGGATCAAGATCACATACATTTAAACCTTTACTAAATATTATTTTCAATTTTCATATAAATTCTGTCATCTCCAGGATTAGTAAAAATATGAGTATGTGGTATCTTTCAAACAACCACAATAACTAGTTTGGGGAACAAATTGCAAATATTTTGACTCCCAATTAAATTTTCTTAGTTTAAACTCACATACTCTTTAAGTTTGATCACATCACTGGTAGTATTATCTTCAGTTGTATTTCCTAATTCTTTATTTACCACATTGTGTAACTGGAGCTCGTCCTCCACCATCACTCCTCAAAGATGTCTCCCTTGACCTTCCTGATCCTGATCTGATGACCTTCCCTATGCATATGATAGCGGAGATCCAGTTACCACGGCTTTGTAGCCATGATTAGAGATGGAGTTTTACATTTCCTCTCATGGTTCTTTAATTTCTGTTCCTTCCACCGATACGAATTTACTCTAAGCTCTTTATTTCTTCGAACTGTATTATTTTTCATTGTTTATGTCAGAATAATTTAACACTTAAAGACATTCATTAAAAGTATATTAAACAAATTTTTGCTTTTTGGGGGGTAAATCATTGTAATCTTAGCTAAAGCTTTGTTGCTTCATTTACTTTTAATTGATGATTATATTGTTTCATTATTCAGCTCTTAGCTGTCTTTATTGGACAATAGACTCTTATTCAAACAGCACTTGTAAATACTGTTTTAAAGCTTATGGAAACTGGACCAAAAATGACCTTTGAAGGCTCTCAGCTCTTGGGAACATTTTATATCAGAAGAAGGTGATGCAGTAACCTCCAGGACTCCACACTCAGCAATGCGCTGCAAAATGTCTTAAACTATTGACTGGAGCAATTCCATATTTTAACGTCTTCTTCCCTTCAGGAACCTCCAAGACAAGAGGTCAATTTGGCCCCATTTTATTCTTAGGAAAGGAATTTAGTGTTTTTGACAGGTGTCAGATTACAAATCCTTAGAGACAAACGTTGCCTGTTTGCCGTCATAGCGTTTGTAACAGACAGCTGCATGTAATTTTCCTTCCTCTTCCCCTGTTTCCTATTTTACCAGACCACAGATCTGACCCACAGAAAGCAGCTCCAGAGGCAGAAAAGTAATCTAGTCTCCTGGCTGTTGAATAACTAACTCTTTAGCACACTTCCTCTACAGAGATATCAGAAAACAGGATTTACAAGTGTTTCTGGTGTGAGGTTTGCGTCATGTTATACTTCCTTCCTCATGAAGTAGATGGAAATGTTCAACACACTACACAAAAGCTACTGAGCAGGGATACAATAGGAACTCAACCATTTTTTGGCTGTTCTCATCAATGTCAATGGTGGCTTTAAAATCATATTAGTAGTGGGTTAGGGAGAGATGGAAAGGTTGACCAGTGGGTACTAAGTTAAGAGATAAAAGCAAGAAATTCTAGTGTGTTATTGCAGAGTAGGGTAACTATATAAATAGCAAAAATACACTTTCACCATAAAAATTATAAATGTTTGAAAAGCTAAGTATTTTTAACCTGATTTAAACATTGTGCTGGGTAGACATGTATTTAAATATATATACCCATTAATATGAATAATTTTATTTTATGTCAAATAAAAATACATTTTTCAAAAGTGTAAAAATCATATTAGATTTATTTTAAAGGTCTCAAAACTCTTTAATAGAATTTTGTTTCTTTTTCCTACTTAAAATGTTCTGATTTTTAAGAATGAACGACTGAAGTTTGCCACAAATGTAAAATGCAGCATTACATAAAAATGTTACTTTTCTCCTGAAGCACTTTTCATGCGTTGATGTCTTTAGTCAGTTTTTGGAATTTTCAGGCGAAGCTCCAAAAAAATCTCTTTGTCAAATGTTAAATGTCAAAAACAACAACAACAAAAAACTTCCCATGATACAGTCTTATGTCATGTATCAAATGTGACTTCCCAAGACTGATTGGAGATGTGTGCAAGGGATTGAGTGGCCCATTATCATGACAGCATAACCACATTTAAAGACTTTGAGACCATCTTTTCATCACAAAAGGGAATCAGTCTTCTGATTTAGCCTAGAAAACATTCTAGTGTTGGGAGGAAGGTAATTGCTGGTGCGGGTGCACATTCAGCACAAGCATAATGTCAGTATTTCAGGATGATGCCCGGTAGAGCTCACACCTTCCATGATGAGTTGTTATTTCTACCATCACCCACATCTCTGCAGCAGATAACTTTTTCTGAAACTTCATCACAGTAGACAAACACCCTTTTGTCATGCAGAGCTTCATTTTGTGCATCAGTCTACTTTGACAGGTTATAACACGGAATGAAATAAAATGTTCCACCATGCCTCACCTTAGAAGCTGAGTATTTATGTGAATCCCTTTCCAATGTCAATACTATCAATTTTATTGTCATTCCAAAAGGGCAGATCAGATGAATTGTTGGCAAGGTAGAATACAGTGCTTTAATCAATGGGAGTTTGAGAAGCATTGTAGATGATTTCATATCTTTTGTTGCAAACACTGAAAAAGGTTGGATTGCAGAATACAGTCACCATGCCAGCCCAAAACATGCACAAACACATCTAACTTTCAATTATAGACTACTATTACACTACTATAGTATACTACTATTATATTATTTTAATTATAGACTACTATTAATTTCATTAATATAGTTATCAATATCTTTATTCATTTTTCTCTCATATTCACAGAGAATATGGAAAGGTAAATGCTGTATATTAAAAATCCCACTAAAATGTATATAAAAGAAAGGGTATCATCACAGAGATTTTATTGTCCACTTTTTAGATACTAGTTTTATATTCATCATCAACATTAACAATAATTAAAATAGTTCACTAAGATTTGCTGGTATCCATGTTTTGTTGTTGTTGTTGTTTCTTCTTTTTTTTTTTGGTACCAGGGATCGAACTCGGGTCCTTGCGCTTGCACAGCAGGCGGCAAAATCACTGAACTAAATCTCCGGCCCATATATCAATGTTTTAACAATAACGTTGGGTCACAGAACCTCAGTGGTAGGCTCATACTGTGTGCTGATCTCATATTTTTCCAAGAACATAGGATTTGTTTAGTTTCATCAAAACTCTTATCTATTAAAGGATATTTTTGTTATCTTAATGACTTCAGTCTTTAACTTATTTTTCTTTGTATTCCATCACTTTTGTAGATCAGTGGTATTGGTCAGTGGCATTGGACTTGTTAGAATTCTTGTGTCCTATGAATATGGTATTAATCTACATTGCTTCTTTTTCCATGTTAGTCTGAGCTGACAGACTTTTCCCACAATGCTTAATGTGTGGCTGAGGACATATTTGGAAAGTTCATCTACAGAATATAATATGAAAGCTTCTCTGATGTTAAAATTACCCACTATTATTTAGTGGTACTATGCTTATAACCACATTCTCCGTAATATCTACATTTTCTATCAGAAAATTAAAAATTAAAAAATAATTTCCATAGCTTGTTTTAATTATAAATGATAGAATCAAAGTATCCTTTGCAAAATACTCTGATTATTATCCTTTGTATTAGTCTGGAAAAATCTCAAAACATGTGAATGCACAAACAATAAAATATTTATTGAGCTCTGTTCTATACCTTAGACTTGGCACTAGGTGCTGGAAATACAGAGGTCAGTAAGACCTTATCTCAAAGCTCACAGTCCAATGAGATACATTCAGTTGTTTCATTCATTCTGCCAAGTGCCCTCTCTACCCTCTTTTTCCTCCCTTACAGTAAATGCTGACATAATTTGTACAAGGGAATTGATGAACAAAAGTGAAAGATACAAATGCAAAAAAATATTCTGAAGAATATTTTCTTAGGCTGGCTCTTTTCCAAATGACAACTAATAATTAGGTAAGTAAATGAGACCATACTGAAACAACTGACTTTCTCTGATTAGAATACAGTGCAGCATAATGACATATTGCAGAGGGAACAACCTTTTCCTCTTCATGCTCACTACTCTCGTGTTGAGTTATCATTCAGTATTGGGTAGAGAAGCAGCTAAATGTACAAAGTTTAGGGTCAAGTGAAAATTACCCGAAGCTTTATGGGTAATTAGGTTGGGTTATTTTAGGCAAGGGAGTGTTCATTAGTTACAATGCAAACTCTGTGTGGTTACTAGACTTTCACATCCCGGCATGGTTCCTAGTTCAGCCCATAATTACCTATTCACCAGATGATCAGTTTTGCAGCCAGGTGAAGAAGGAATCCTCAGGAAACACTGTTTTGTCACCCTGGAAATGTGGTGACTAGCAGAGCAAGTGGGCTTAGCAAAGCTTCATTATTTCTGCAGAGACAAAAGACACTCTTTGGAATTTCCCTAGCCCTTGAAAGAGCCTTATGAGTCATTGGAGTATGTGTCTCCTACATGTGATTTGAAGGAGTTCATAAAAGGTCATCCTATTACTGTAACAGATTAATTTAATCAAATGTCTTTCATATAAAGTGTCACAAAGTTATATCCAAATTCTGCCAGAAAATTAGTAGTTGAAACCTTTGTCAGTTAATATTTCAGGTAATCGTTTAAATAGACTGACTATGTGTCCAGGTATCCTAGGACAGTCGTGGGTTATACCCCCTATGTCATGGCATGACTATTTATTGCACTGCCATTTACTAAAAGTCTGGACTAAATGATGAAAACTATATGGCCTCTAATCCTAAAGTCTGTAAGGATTACTTCTTTCAAATAAGAGAAATTAGCTAAATTTTTGGCAAGAGCATCTGATTGGTTGAACTAAGATTATATAATCAATCTGTAGTTATCAGAGATCAGAAAGAATAAGAAGATGGCTTTCAGTCACAGTGTTGCCTCCAATAAGACGATTTGTGAGCAGAGTAACCAAGCCAGAAAAAGGGTTCAGAGCTTGATAGCTTAAAAAATTAAAGGAAAAATTCTCTTTCTTCTGGCTAATGTCTGATGTATTGAACTATAACTGCATGAAGACAATGTGTCTCTTAAGAACATAAAGAAACATTAGTAAAATAATCCTAACTCAGTAAATTTCTCTTTCTTCATAGTGTTGCCTAGAAACACCCTTTTAGAATTTGGATTAAGACAGTAAGCTCTGCAAATGCTTAGATGCTCTGAATTTGGTAAACTATTGCTGAACCATTCAGATCTATAAAGCCATAGAATAAATTCAGAATAAATACTTCGGAAAATTTCATGTTTATTTCTCCACTAAAAACTCATTTCTCAATATATAAGGGTTATTCTAATATTATTGCTGTTATATTAGTTTAGTAAGGATATATGGTAACTTGGAAAAATAGGAAGAAATCTATGGTTTGAAATTTTTAACAATATTTACCTTTAAATGTTGATATATGACTGCGAAGCTGCAGCTTAATTTTTAAAATATTTTCATAAATTAATGACCTCTTTATTGGAGATAATAGAAATATTGAGAGAAGGATCAGAGAGCACCTTTTTTTTGAAAGGAAAAGAAGCTCAGTTCATTAAAAAACTAAAAAACTTATTTCATGGTACACCAAATGTATACCAAAGATAACAATTAGCTGCAACTAAAACTCAAAATAATCATTTACCTTCTCACAAAGAAATGCAGGTAAAATAGTAACAAATAAAAGTAACAATTGATAAGGAGACACATTTCTCTCATAATAATAATAAGGGTCCTTCAACAAACGCACATTCATGAAATATACCTAGAGAATAAAGAATAAAGGTAGTATTAGCCCTTAGTGATACAAATAGTGATTTAAAAATTTAACTACCTTAATTCTTTTCTGGTTTTGTTTTGTGTTTTAAGACAGGGTATCTCTATGTAGTTCAGGCTGGGGTTGAACTCACTACATAGCCCAGGCTGGCCTCAAATTCTAGGCAATCCTCTTGCCTCAGTCTCCCAAGTGCTGGGATTACAAGCATGTGCCACCATACCCAGTAACTGCCTTAATTCTGTTCACTAGTATTTCTGTGAGGTTCTTTTTGTACTGATAGCTTAAGAGTTAAAATTCTGCTCATCTTAGCATCTAGATTTGTAGTACAACTCAATATATCTCATATTAATATTGCATTCTGCTCTACCATTAAAGATGGGTTAACTCTAATTTTGAAAGCCCAAAATTAAAAGTGCCAAAACTAAAGGTGCCAGTGTGAACTCATACATGGGTCCACATACTGCTGAATGCATCTTTCATAAAAGCATTTTTTCTGCCAGGCCCATTATAATTATATTTAAACATTCTGTGTCCTCTCTAAATGTTCTTTGTTTACTTCTATATTCTTGATTGATGATGAAAACCAATATCAAAGACATGTTAAGAATTATTTCCGTACAGATTTTGCACAGCAAAATAAGTGCCTAATCACAGTGAGACTACTTGCAAGTGATCCATCCAAATAGAAGGAAAACATAACAGAGTCTGACCAAATAGAAGGAAAACAGTCTGACTATCCTGCCATTAAGATCCTCCAGAACATGAGTGATTGCTAATTGCACACATAGGACAAAAAAGAAAGAAAAGTGCCAATAGAAAGACAGATTCCATTTAAACTGAGAATTGATGGATTTCATGTAAATAAAATATACACTTTCCCCTTTGTTAAAATCTTCACATGACCAAAAAAAAAAGGTAAAACAATACCAATATTATATAAGATTTTAGCCAGAACAGAACCTGAATATAGTTAGTATATTATATTCTACGTTACACATCATTACATTACAGAAGGCATATTTCTACCCAATACTTAGATAAAGTAATCTTATGATTTCAGTTTAGAGCATAAAATTTAATTTAGATATGAGGTTAAATCTCACTAGAGTTATACCACTTATTTCTATGGATTAAGAGATCACTAACAAAATGAAACAAATTACTTGAAATGAAGCTAAGAACAAATTCTCCCTAAGTAGTTGAATAATTTTTGATGTTCATTATATAATCAAAATGTCTATAACTTCAAAGCACACAGACTAAAATGTGTATAGAAATTATGGGTATGGAATGAAACAGGATAATTCATATATGTCTTGTACTTACCAAAGACCTTTATAAAATCCTTTTTAGCTATATAAATGAAATGCTTCGATTTCTACAGAATTTCACGACCTTTTCCCAATGAAAATACTAAAGCACAAAATTGCATAATTTTTATGATGATATACCAGAGATATTAAAAAATGTCTAGTGTTTATTGTATATGTCACCAGTAAAATTTTCAAAAGGTAAACTTAGAATTTAAGAGTCCTCTTCCCTATTTTCATAAACAAATTGTTAGAACATTCCATTCATTAGATACTATATTACTTATAGAATTATACTATGTGAGGCTGATTATTTAGTGAGCGATAACAATCCAAACTGAAACAATTTAACAGTGAATCGAAAGTTTTAACCAAATATCTTTTCAATTAAAATATTCCATTCCAAAGCCCAACATTCATTTTAAGGCTCTTTTAACTCTGAAATTCCAAATAGATTAATACTTGCTCCTACTACAAACACTTTATCCTTTTTATTTCTTCATTAATGCATATTTTAAATTCTAAATCCCATAATTATATAATTCTCAAGCATGATAAAATATAGTCAGAGTTCATAGATTCCTAAGATTCCACTAATAAATAAAAAATAATTAATGGGTACCAAACTATGGAATCAGAGAATTAGGTAATGATTATATTTATGAGTCACATTGAGCTCATAAAATGTGACTATATGGATAATTGTGTATATGTATTTGTATTTTAAAAATCACTTCAAATTGAATTTCACAGAAAACATGTGATGTGTATTTTAAGAAAAACATTGTGTGCCAGAAGTACCATTCTACATTTGTAAAAATCCCAATAATGTGTTAGAACCACAAATAATTTTCTCTAGTAGGTTTAGCATCATGCTATTAAAAAAAGATACAATCCTTTTTTTCTCTTTTATTGTTTGTTTTCTGATTATTTTTTGTGCAGCAATGTACCCCTCCCTTATATGTACACTGCTTCTAAAATAGTCAAGACTTCCCTCTTGTGGCTGGTTGATGTCAATATGTGCTTTATCTTTTAAGTGAACAATTTCTTAAATTGTTTCAGCAAAGAAACTACAAAAAAATTGCATAGTTTAATATTGTGAAATTAAAGGTGAATAACATCTGAGATAAATATGCAGATCAAATTTTCTGAAAAACTTTTGATTTTAAAATTTCTAGTTAAAGTGCCAGTATTCTTTCTGACATTAGACATAAGGCCTTTGCCTGCCTGAGTATTAGTATCCTGCCTTTGCACTTGGCTTACATGTCTAGTGATCAAACTCTATTAGACACTTAAATCACATCTACAATCAAATGTTTACTATATCATTTCAAACTATTTTTCAGCCTTATTTTAAGTGGAAAAAATTGAGAACAGTGTGCTTTAAATTACTATTGTTTCAAGAAAATGAGTACCTGATTTTTCCTAAAATTTAGGATTTACAAATAGGAATGGGAGCTGAGCATAAAAACTTTAAATTTTAAGTCACAGACATAGTTGAGCTAGAATAAAAACTTTACTTATATAAAACAAGGTGACTAAATTTAGAAAAATACTAAAGAGAAATGAAGAGAAATTGAGAACTTGTACTGTGATTCCATCTATCATTCACATATCAGTTATAAAATCCCATGGATATATTATAAACTTCCATCTTGTAGGTGAAGAAATTGCTATTTTGAAAGTTTTTATGAATGAGTCTCAGCCTGGTATGTTAGATTTTTCATAATTAATTGTTATATTAATTCTGTTAAATAATTTTCTCATTTTTATGTGCATGGTTTTCTACTTCATCATAATTATCATGTAAAAATTGTAATGTTGAGAATAAAAGGCTCCAGAATTTCATAAAAATTATGGTCAAGTTAGGAAAATCAACCACCTATGTTTTTTTCACTCAAAGGAAAAATTTTAAATATGTGTTCTTTTTTGGCAATAGGCTTTGCCCTCTTCTAGCTGAGATTATAACCTCCTGACCACTGAGAAAATACCTCTACCAAGAGTGAAGCAAAAAAATAGCCAAAGTACAAGACTTATTTGATATAAGATTCAAAAGTAGTCTGCTGTATACGAAAAATATGAAATATTAATTTTACATAAATTAAAATGGGAAACATCTAGAGATAATATATTTTAACATTTTCACAAAACTGAAGTTTACAAATGTACAAAATGCATAGAAAACATGTTCGAATTAGTAGCAAGCTTGTCCACACTTGTAGTTTCAGTAGAGGCTAGAAAGCTAGTTGTTGCACCTCTTTTATGATAAAGATTTAAGAGAAATTATTTTAGTACCGGAATATTTTTGAGGCAAAAACTACAACATTTTCCATCACATGTGATAAATTTCAAAACAAAATTCACATACATTAGAAGATAGCTCCCTTTGAAAACTGTGAAGAATAAAAGGTCATATTTGAAAATGTTTTAATATAAAATGGCATTGTTCTTCTGAGACTATATTTATAGGAACTAGTATGTCCAAAAATGCTGTATAATCACCTGGAAAGTTGTAATAGATCATCAGTAATTGTTCTTAAATTTATTTATTTCTTTATTTTGCAGCAATCTGTTTCCGGGAATCTATAATTAAGCCACTTTAGACATAAATAAACATGTAAGAGGGGCTGAGAGCTGCAATCATTTCAAATGTTATTCTCACCAGTATTTTAATAAATAGGAAGTGATCTGAAAAATATTCACTGAGTAATGCTGACAGATTCAAAGTTAACCCTGGACATCTGAACTTCCTTTACACTGTTAGAAAAAATTTATCTTAGAGATTTTGTTCTTCAGAGCTCAGCATGCTTTATCATTTTCAAATTATTTGAGTTACCTTTAATTCCATTAGAAATAAAGCATGAAACAGTAAAAGCCGCTATGTCCAAGAAATTCCATCTTTCATAATTCAGTGACATGAAGAATCTTTCAGAGAAATAGCGAGAGCTGTCAAATGCTGCTAAGCCAGTGGACCATATTAGATTTATACTATGGTGTACACTTCTATTGAAAGAAGTGCTATATTAGTCTATACACAATAGGCTTGAATACAAATTGAAGATAAATTGGCCATAGATTTGTCATGAAGTATGCATTCAGAAAGTTATTTATCCATTTCAATCATTACAAAGTACCAAATGCCTCTTACTAAATTACCTTGGGTTAAAAACAGACCAAAGTTATTATATAATAATAAAGAAATATTTATAAAACATGCTTTTCCCACAAGTACTTAATTAGATATTAGACCATGAATACTTGAATTCTTTATATTACAACTGTGACAAATTAATGATTTAAAATTCCAATGAAGTAATTCTGTTGTGAGAAAATAAGAATTTTTTTGGTTTTTATTTTTGTCATACTTGGCAACCATATCTCAAGCATCATCTTCTTTCTTCCTCCTTTAATCTTGACCACTTAGATTATCTACTGACTCATATTTTTAGTAATTAAGCCTCTGATACCTAACAGAAATATTGAATTTGTCCTACCATCAGCAGTTCAGGCCATTTTTTGAAAGAAGTAGAAATAGTCTTAAACAATACTATATACAAAAATGAAAAACTGTTAGTGTAAGTTAAGAAACCAAAGAACCAGAAAAACAAAATAAGTCAGCTTTCATGTGATTTGTCAAATTTAGGGAAATATTGCTAGTACAGGAAATTAATATGTTTTTAAATATATCTAAGTTTATTTTTTCACAAGAGCTTTTTAAGTTCAGACTTGCTATTTCTGTTTTAAAGAAATTAAGTATATAAATTGTGGTAAACATTGATCTCAACCTTTTGACTAAGATCAAGTGTGAATTGTGGTAAACTTAGGCACAGAAAAAGGCAATGAAATAAAATTCTAGACTGATAGATTTACATTTGATAAAACTCATAAGCAAACAAGTTATTGAGCAAATAGATATCATTTTTTAAGAATCTGTAATAACACTATGCCAATAGATACTCTTTAAACTGACATCACAGAAATGGAAAATGCATAATCTAGGGAAAGAAAATTTTTCAAAAGATAGATTTGGAAGGATTGTGTTGTGAAACAGACTTGTTCTTTTTTTTCCACACCAAATGACTGAAAATGTTCATTAGGAATCAGTCAAAAAGGAGATCACAGGGGCTGGGGATTTAGCTCAGTGGTTCTGCCACCTGCCTCGCAAGTGCAAGGTCCTGAGTTTGATCCTTGGTACCAAAAAAAAAAAGGAGATCACATAGGCTCCACTATCTAATAGTCTGTTTCTTAGGAATCTGATTTTCCCAGCACTGGACATATTCAGAGCCTAGTCATCTGGGGAAGAGCAGAAATTTTTCAAACTAGATTTCTGGAGTCTAGTTTGGAGTGTAATTCCAATTCTATCATTGGGATTGTTGACCTTGAGTACCAGGGACAACAAAAATACCTACCTCATTAAGTAGCTGAAGATTAAATAAGACATCAAAGCCACTTAGCACAGTAGACTCTCATATATGAGACAAGAATATTAACAATAAAATTTTAAGTATTATGATTTCACCCACAAATTAGCTCCTTTCTACTTAAAAGGCATTTACAGATTAAGTGCTAGGCATTAATCAAGAAGGTACCATCTAAATTATAAAGAAAAATAAAAGATTCTGTTTTTGAGGTGCTTAATTTTCTCAAACTAAATTAAATGCCAAATCATTTCAATAGGGCTTGATATGTACTAAACCAGGAACTATACGGGGGCAGGTTCTGGGCTCACTTGAATTTCTAAGCAAGCTTGGTCTGCTCCTTCCAGGATGCTTCTGAACAGATCCACGGCTCATAGATGCTTTCTTTGTGCTCTAATTCTGAGTGGGCTTGATATTTCCAAATTATTTAGGTTGACAATTTCTACAGATGTGTAATATTATTTACTTCATATGAGTTTCACTGTTAGTACCTTGTGCTAAGTATTGGCTTCCAAATTTCAACATAGAAAGCTGTAGAAATGCTGCCAAAGTGTAGACTGGAACAGTCATCTGAAACCTATATTTATCTACCAAGCATGTCAATTTTAAAATTATAACGACTTTTGATTAGGGTGGGTTTGAGGCAGGGATACAGGCTATAAGGATCAAAATTCCCACAAGTTAACATTTGATTGCTGGGTTTATGACATACAACATAACAATAATTTTAGTATTTCGGTATAATTTTATTAAAACCTGAGATTTAAAAATTATAATTTTGTGGGCCAGGGATTTAGCTCAGTGGTTCTGCCACCTGCTCCTGCAAGCTCTAGGACCAGGGTTCGATCCCCAGTACCTAAATAAATAAATAAATATTATAATTTTGTAAAGACTTTCTCTCAGTATAGTACACTATTTGTCATTAACATGGTAAACCATTCCCTCTGCTTGGCGAACCCTCTCCACATCTTTGTCATTCAATATCTTTTGTATTCTTCAAATACTCAGCTGTATACCACATCCTCTGATTTTTCTATCTTAATGGTCTCATGAACATCACACAAGTGCCATTTTTATACTCTATCACAATTTTTATTTCTTTTTTTTCTTTCTGGTACCAGGGATCAAACTCAGACCTTGCACTTGTGAGCCAGGTGCAGTACCACTGAGCTAAATCCCCTACACAATTTTTATTTCTAATATAGTTTTTATAGTTTTATATTTTTCTGAAGCTTGCTAATCTACATATCATTCACAACACATAAATTGTACTTCTCCCTAAGTAGGTGCTTCATAATTGTTTGCTAAATAATAAAATTGAATATTCCTTGCTTATCTCAGTTTAGTTGCAAAAGAAGTGATATGTGTAGGAAATATTAACAATTTTATGTAATTCTAGTTTTAAACATCCTCACAATATAATTTAAAAATCAAGTAGTGTGGTTCCTAAAAGTGACTAATTTTATATTTCCATCAATTCCTTTTTAATGCACTTGCTAAATTGCAAGTCAGTAGCCAATGTCCTATGTTTTAGTCTTGCCCTTTAATAAAAATTGTAAAATGTATGGATCACAGAAAATAAAATATCACTACAAAAATTATAGTACTAGCAAACAAAAGAATCCACCACAGCATGTGTAGATGCACCTCAGATACCTTCCCCCAAACCCTTTTCTCCTCTATATTTTATATAACATAAGAAGAAAGGTAAATTAGCCTTAAGCTAGCTAAAAAGCCAATAAATAGTTTTGTGTATTCAGCATCTTTGTGTGATCTTTGTTTTTCTGAGGTGGTACTTTGTTTTCCCAAAGGATAAGTCGTTTTAGAGAAGCTTCTCTGGATGCAAGTTAAGAATCTCATTGCAAAAATTCAATGCTTTTCAGCAGCAAGTGGGAAAACCAGGAGAAAAGTCATTTGAAGAAGAAACTCTTAATAAACATTCCTTGTGACTAAGTTATAATTCTTTCTCTTGGAAGAAAATGAGACATGACTCACTCTAATTTAAGGAAAATTATTCTGGGAAAAGAAGAATTAACTAGCTCACAAGACTAAAAGACCCATGGTTATCTAACACCAGGCATTGCTTGATCTAGGATCTCCAACACTGTCAAGACAAATATGATCCTTTTTCTCTATTTAACTTCTCCATGGAGGACCTTATTCCCATGTACTTTCCATATTCATGGGTTTCCTAGCAGCTCTTTCTTTATCATTTTAAGAATTCTATTAGGAAAAATATCTTTATTTTGAGTTCCACAGAAAATCCCAGAATTTAATTTCTTGGCTGTGTTTGAGGCATGAGTTTATCCCTTAATCGTTATTTCCAGGGGAGACGGGATATTTAAATGGGCCCAGCCTGGATCATTTACCCACAGCAAGTACTGGCAGAAAGACAGGAGGGAGTCCATTCAGCACTGCTGAAATAAGAAGAGCTTCCCAATAGAAAGTCAGATTCTAATGTAGAAGGAGGAATGGATGCTGGAATGGCAGGAAAAAAGACAGCTATCCACCACAGAGATTGCAA
Organism: Heterocephalus glaber; assembly: GCF_053883595.1. Lineage (NCBI taxonomy): Eukaryota > Metazoa > Chordata > Mammalia > Rodentia > Bathyergidae > Heterocephalus > Heterocephalus glaber. The sequence goes on along the minus strand of NW_028258406.1, from coordinate 5,088,568 downwards.
AAATAAACAAGACAGGATGTAGTGGGTCTATGCTTGTGTGTGTGTTGTGTGTTTGTGTGTGAATGCAGGAACATGTGCTCATCCACAATAAGAAAAGCCCATAGCATGCTGCTCCCCCCAACCCTGTTCCATTAGGAAGATTCCTCTTTGCTGCCAGAATAAGTAAGTAGAAGAAGATCCTCACAGGATGCCTGGCTCCTAATAATCTTATTAGCTCTCGAGAAAAAATCCTGGATAATTTCAGTCTTACTCTTCTCTCTCAGTATTTCAATATCCTACTCCAGAGCTATATATTCAAAGCAAATGATGCCCTATGCAATTTAGCATCAAAGAAACTTAAAGTAATTCCTTTTCTCTATATTCACTCCCCAAATGTTAGGCACGTGGTATGGAAATGTACAAATGTCAGATAATCAGCTCATCAGAAATGTGGTCAGGGCCTATAATATGACTGAGACAATATGAAGTTTAAAAACTTTTCACTACTACTTTCTTTCCGTCATAAAGCCAACACATTCCTATTTCCACTCCTTTCATTTCCTTGCTTCCTTCCCCATTAAAATGCAAAAACAGTTATCAATCATGTACAATTCAATGTCAGTGGCTCTGAGTTCATATTTTATGTCCCTCTGTCAATTGCTGGGGATTAAGGAGATGAAATTCTGTCCAGAGCTGGAAAGGCAATACTAAGTTTTAGTATATTTTAGTGCAGACATGATGCCTGTTAAATTACATGTCAGATGTAATCCATAGTAACTACTTTTTGTACAAAATATATACAATTATTTTATTTTGTTAAATAACAAATTATGATCAAATCAATTTTAAGCAGTACTTTTGGAAGGGAGGAAGAGTTATGTATTTCCTTAAATGAGTTGAACATTTTACATAGGCAATTAGTAAGTCAGAAACCACAAGTCATTTATTGGGCACTCAGTAAAAATGTTTTTAAATATTGTGCATAATATTAGAAAGCAAACACAGAAAATAAGTACATGGGAGGTATTTATTTTATCTGTTTTATCTACTCTTTGCCTAATATCCAGTTCAGTGTGTGACATCTAGTAGGCATTCCATATTTATTTGTTCAGTGATTCAAAGAAAGTGAATTCCAAGTGTATAAGATAGGGAGACAAAAACTGTAAGTAGAATAAAATAACTATTGCAAAAGTTCTTTACAAGAAAACAAACCAAAAAAAAGGAGAAAAACATCTTACCATGCTGAGCTGCAGCTACACCAATCTCAATTAATAATCAAGATTCTGTAATACTAGAGTGAAAATTTTTCAGAGAAAATGGAGATTGCTTCCTGAGAGCTTCTGTAATGCTAATAGAATCTTTAGACTCCATTGTAGCACTGATGAGTCACTGGTTAAAAAGCAAGTACACTTCTTTGCTCTTCATTATCAGCCCATTTCTGGCCTGATTTGCTTTAGATGATTTTAGACTCTGCTGCACCTGAACTGTGACTTTCCACATCAGAAAAGGGAGTGAAAGATGAACAAAAGATAAAAAGGGGGAAAAGAATAGTAAGAAGGGGGAAAATGAATTAAAAATTTAAAAATTCCTGTATTCTTCCCACTCTGTTTCTTAAGGTTAAAATTTTAATTCTTTTCAGGACTTCTGCCTATCCTCTACCTTCCAAAAACTATTGTATCACATCTAGAGGACATCACTTCATGGTTTGTGAAGCAAAACCTGTTTTGTTTCGTTTCTGTTGTTTTTCAATCTGTCTGTAGTCAACAGCAAGAGAATCCAGGAATCCAGCTCAGGACAATGCTCCTTTGGCATTCTTTACTGTGATCATTCATCCTGGCAACAGCTACCATTTGTTGGTTTAAACCATAAACATATCTTTTCCTTTTAAAAGTTTTAAAAGTTTTCTAAAAAACTTCAATAACTTTTCAATAATTTTAAATTATACCGGTGCCCAGGAAGACCAGAGAAAAAGTATAAGCCCAACAGCCACCAGCCATGGACGAAGTTCAGAATACCTGCGGTCAGAGTGAATTTGGAATTGTCCACAAGCATATTATATTTTCCAACTCTCCACACAAAAGGACTCTAAATTACTTCATCAGTTTAAAGATCAGCTTCACATAGAGTTTAATTATGTAAGCTTCAATTATCTGTAGTATTTATGAGTGAGATTTACACTAAACACATATAGTTGTCATTTTCAAGACTAGCATTGACTAATAAAATATAAAGTCTAAATCAATATAAATATTATTACATAAGAGGTGAAAATAGGGGCCCCATTTTTGATTTGCACTGATGTCATATTTTTTTGCACTGATGTCATATTTTTTATGGTTTCTCTCTTCAGAAAACTAAATCTTTTTCACTATATATAAAATGTTGAGAAGATCATCTGGTTGGTACAGACATATCGGTTTGTAACTCTTCAAACAATTGCTGCATTAATGTAATGAAATATTTTAAAAAATTATTTAATGCAATAAATCTGATCAGCTCAATCAACAGTTGCATTAAATTTCTAGTTTGAAAGCATTACTACATTGCCCTATTTCTGAGGGAATTCTGTTATTTTCTCCCTGTGCCATGATTATCTAGCCCACATGAATCTACACTGCCTATGTGGCATTTTGTCTGGCAACAATAGCATAGTGAAGTCCATTTTTCATTTGTTACATCTCTCAAGTACCTGTTCCATGGAGAAAGAAGCCCAATGTTTCTCTACAAAATATAAATATAAATATAAATAAGAATCATGCTAAAAAAAAAAGAATCATGCTAAGTTTTTAATGATCAAAAGCTGAAAACAGCCTACAGTTGAAAAATCCAGCAGAAAACCATCTTTTCCTTTAATGCAGCAGATTTTATGAATTAAAGCTTCTTTTCCTGGTCTTCTGTACATTAACATTTTTGATTGCTGGTTAGTAAACACAAGCATCCTAATGGATTCTTCTAAAATGATCTTTAATGGTCTTTACCAAGCTTCTTTGGCTTATTTATATTCATAAAGAAGAAATCATCACATTCAGAAAACATGCTGTCTTTAAGGTAGTGAAAACCCAAGCTATAACACCATTTTGTTTAGTATTAAGTGTAGGAGAGGAAAAAAACTGATATTCACTTTATTATATTTTTCTCTTCACATTTTCAAAGGTGCAATAAAATTCCATTGTACATTTTGCAAAAGAAAATTAGTCTATACAGGAAGAGGCAGTGTGAAATGTTCTTTGATACTTCGGCTTGCTTCAGCCCAAAAGAAATCATCATGCTGTGATTCATTGGTTGCCTTCCCAGGTCACAGAGCATGGAGTTCATGGCAAGTTTTTAGTAAGGTAGATGCTAATAATTTTAATATGGAAAGTAAATATTGTAATTTGTATTGTGAGGCTTTTTATTTCTTTTTATTTTGAGTTATTCTTAATGAAAGTTTGGGTCACTTTCAGCATTTAAAATATAAATGCTAAACTCATAAATGAATACAGCCCACAGAATTGAATATAGTCAATGCTAGCTCACAATGTTATGTACAAATTCTGTAATTACATGTTATCAAGAAGTAGTCAAGGAGCCAGGCATGTAGCTCAGTGACGCTGCACCTGCCTTACAAGTATAAGGTCCTGGGTTCAATTCCTGGTACCCCCGACCCCCAGAAAAAGTAGTCAAGCAAAATTGAGGCAAAACATTAGCTAACACAATCAAGAATTATGAGTCATCATTGTAGTGCTGAGGTAAAAGTGCAAATTTAATCTTTAAATGTATACATAAGCAGAAAGTATATAAGAAACATGTGATTACCTCCTTACTCAAGTTGCAGCAAAAGAAAAATGGCAAATATTCTAATTGGTTGGAAAAATCCCAGAAGTTCTAATAAAACAAGTAAGATTTTCATACTGAGACACATCAGCACATACTCTCCTAACCCTAACCTTGAGTGAAGTTATCATTTAGATACACAGAAAGGATGGCCTTTATTATCTTTGAAAAAGAATTTGTAAGTTCTACAAAGCCTGTTAAGAGAAAGGAACTACATACATTACATTGATGCTTATTTTAAAGGAGGTGGATGGATTAGCTAAACCATTTCTGGCAAATATGTTCTTATTTTTCTCTAAATTTAAATGACCCTCTGCAGTTGACAATATATACCTGAGGGTTTCTGTTTTCCTTCCATTAAGTGTTCACAGACACATCATTGTACATTCCTGAGCTCCAGTATCCTCATCTACATTTAATAAAATAAGAGAGAAAGATTTGCCTAAGATAACTGCAGTGTGAATCAAAAGCAAAGCACTTTATTAACTGTTAACAAACTGTTAAGAGCAAGACACTGGATTGGCATGCCTCATGTCTTATCTAGGCTGTGTGGCTTACAAGTGGAAGAGCCACGAGGTCCTTACTTAATCTTTCTGTTCATCAGTAACGTGAGGATAATGATGTTACTTACCTCATATGGCTTTTTTCAGGATTAAATGAGTTTATTTATATTAAATGAGTAAAGAATTAAAGGTCTGACATATAGGAAGTGCTATCTAAGCATTAGGTATTATTGTAAATGTGACTTTGAGGAGATCTAAAAGAGATCTTCCTCATATATAACATCAATTCTTTATGCTACTATTTAAGCACACATTCTGATTGGTAGGAAGGGCTTGAAGGAAATGATTCATTTCAGCATGATTGAAAATGATTTCCAGAAATCTAAGAAAACAAATTCCCCAGTGTTTTATTAATCCAAATATGTCGGTGCTCCATAATAAGGCTGGTCATCGTGTTTTATTAAACGAGCGAACAAACTACATTATATCAAACACTTCTCAAAGTATATGTAAAGTATAGTTATTAACAAGAAAGATAGGGCCAGGGATTTAGTTCAGTGGTGCCACCACCTGGCTTGCAAGCACAAGGTCCCAAGTTCAATCCCTGGTACCAAAAAAAAAAAAACCAAGAAAACCAAGAAAGATAGATAGGTAAATTAGTCCTTCCTTATCCACAGGCGATATATTGCAAGATCACCAGTGAAAACTTGAAATATTGGCTAATATTTAACTTTATACATACTATAATTATTATGTACATATTTTTCTATAAGTATGTACTTATCGTAGTTAAATTGATAAATTAAACACAGTAAGAGATTAATAAATATTAATAAAATTAAATAATAACATATATGAATGTTACTGCCCTCCCCCATTATCTTTTTGTACTGTACTCATCCTTCTTCTAAGATTATACTTAAAGGAAGCATTTTGCAGCTTTTCTTTGGCATATCCTAATTTCAGCATCATTAATGTTGTATTTTGAAGCAACTATTAAGTAAAATAAATGTTACCTGAAGACAAGTACTAAGATAATGCAACCATCAGTGCAATAACTGAGGTGGTTATTGAGTGACTAATGGAAGGGTAATGTATAAAATGAGGCTACCTTGGACAAAGGAATTATTTATATCCCAAACATGGCAGAGTGCAACAAACTGAAATGTTATCATGCTACTTAGAATAGCATGAAATTTAAAACACATAACTTATTTATTTCTGGAATCTTTAAGACCACTGTTGACCATGAGTAGCTTAAATTGCAGAAAACAAAACCAGGAATAAAAGAGACTACTGAGTAGCTTTAGAGTAAATATTTAGATCCAAAATATCTCTATATCTTTCCTAATATAAGAAAGGTGGCTGGCTAGAAAAATGATACAGTTAACAGAAGTTTGACAATTCTGCATTTTGATGTCTATTTTTATTTTAATGATTTCTCAGTAGTTTGTACAGAAGGCCAAGAGAAAAATAAAAATTTATCCACAAATTAACTTCTGATGGCTCAAATAGTAATAGCCTTGCAAGAAAAAAAGAATCACCAAAGAAGAAATAGGCCAAGTGATTTTTAAGGAAGCCTGCAATCATTTTCTACTATAAAGCAGTTAAACTGAAAAGCAACAGGCTGTTTAGATTTATTTTCATACTTATTTACAATGTCATATGTATTCACAAACAAAACAAATTCATTTCACACATAAGAAATATGAAATAGGAAACGTCTGTGTATCATTTAATTCATAGATATTTGTATGTATGACCAAGATCATTTTATTTCTCTACTAATAAGAACACTGCAGCAGAAAACAAAGAATTTCTAACATAGCATATTCATATATTTGACCATGGAATACCTTATAAGAAAGACAAGCTCTCTTTGCTGTTGAGGTCATCATAAAACTCAATGACTTATGAAATTAAGAAATGACTGGATTTTGTTGCTCTAAACCATAGATCTTGTTGAATCTCAGTGATAACAAAAGGCATAAAGTAAATTTTTTTTAAAAAGGTAACCAGTCCAGACATTTTCCATAATCATATATTTACTGTGTCAACCAATATAATTATTTTGACCATAATAATCATCAAAAAATGATGAATTTTATGTGTTAAAGACTTTGCTGTAAAATATAAATGAATTGTTTATGTCATAATCTACCCTCAAGTGGTAAATCATAGAATGCATTATCAAAATAATTTGTTTTGATCATGAACAATAGCCACATATAAAGGACAGGCACATCATTTCAAGAGCCATAAATGCTAAGCTTTGAAAAAGCATCTTTTTCATTAATCCTAGGGATCATATTTCAATTGGTAACAATTTTATAATCCTTAAATCCACAAAAATCATTATGATACACTTGTGTTCACTCTTTGGCCAGGTAGAATAATGACACACGAAGGCCAGGAAAGTCAACATTTACTCAGACTGTCAGGGACTGCGTCCACGTGACCTCACACAAATCATTTCATGTCTCAAGTCCTTGTTTTACAAAAGGAGAGGAGGAGGAACTAGAAACAGAGCTAGATTCTGAAATCCGGTTCCTAAAGTAAGCTGGAGTAATAGTTTCTGAGTTTCTACCTCTCAGATTATAGTGACAGTTCAAAGGGTACTTATATTCTGAGGCACAATAGGTTATAAAATACAGGATTGAGGAAAAGAACACGAAAAATCACAAGGCCAATTTATTCCATAAATACATACACACATTTCCCCAACAACACTAAGTGTGGGAACTAACTCTAAATAGAGATATGACTATTTACGTGATATAATCATCTCAAAATGGAGCTTACTATCAAGTTTTCCTTTTAAACAATGTCTTGGATGGTGGTCCATCCAAGACAAGAGGATAAATGAGGATAACCAAGAGGATAAATGAGTCAGAAGAAAACAATCCCCATCATCAGCTGTATACACAAACACACACAAAGTAAGGCCCTCAAGCCTCAGTTATGTCCCCACTGATCTGCCAGTTTTATATATTTAAAATTCATCTTTATTTTGGTAACTAAATCAGAAAAACAGAACATAGGCTAACTTTAAGAAAGTTGAAAAGCCTTGAATCTCTATTTTTTGATAAATAAGCACATATTGGACTTTGAAAAGCTGGGATCCACTGGTCTCAGGAGCCTGTGACCAATTTTTAAAAAATATTTGCATTGAAATGTATAATTTAAATGTGGACACAACACATCAACACAAAATATGTGCTCCCCTCTAAATCCCCAGGACTCTCGAGCAAAGAGAAAGAGAACAAAAGGCAGAATACATAAATTGTTGGATTATTTATCAGGTAATATATACCAGTGGTTGTGAACCTTCTAGAGTTTTCAATAATAACAAACAGCCCACTGTGGCATGTGTGACATGGGTTAGCCACCACTGATAAACAAAATGCATTTACTGGCATGAATAGTTTATCAGTTAAGCTTTATCTTTCAAGCTTGATTGAGACATATTTTATACAAATAGATTTTATTTTTTCATATATCTATTGACATTTTGTGCATAGATAAGTTGAGAGTCAGTTTCTAATAATACCCTCTCTACTGCAAACAAGTCTTCTTACACACACACTGCAACAATTAGCACTGTGTTCCCTCCCTACTCATATCCTTCAAGCTGGATATATTCATTAAATGCCAACGATATTTTGAAGGCCAAAATTATTTATGGAATTAATAATCTGAAAAATCAGTCTCAGCCAGGCTTAAATTGGCCTGTTGTCTCATTTGTTAATGTCACTTATTATTCATGAAGTTCATTGAATTCACATAGAGAGAGGCAGCATCACTAGTTTTACAAATATCAATGTTACTTAATTTTTTCAGTCCCTGGACTAAAATAGATAGGTTTAAAAAATAATAACAGATAAAAATATTTTCTGAGCTGATACAAAGCTCTCATTAAAAATGTAGTACCCGCTCTAGTGTGCATTTTTTTATTGGCTTCCAAACATGTGTTTGCTTTTTCTTGTAGACACAAGCTTAGAGTCAAACACTCCATAATTGACTGCTTATGAATGTTTTCTATTGAATCATTGACCTTGGCGGTGTGTCACAGTATGAGAGAGTGATCCACAAAACTCTTGAGCTGCCACTGAAAGATCATAAGAATATTTGCCATTCATGTCTGTGCTCAGAATGGTATTTGATGAATACAAAGTCTTTAAAGATTGTTGGATACATTTACTATTCAGAGTCAAACTGACTTTTTTGCATTTTTATCCATTACTCTAAGGGAAATTTATTTTTACATTCACAGACATTTAAGAGTTGAATGTACTGTATGTGTTATTTTCCAGATATAGTAAATGCTGAAGTCTGCTTTTTTATTTTTATTTTTTTAAGAAAATGACTTTCGTCTTCAGCATTTGGATATGTTACATTCTTAGCATAAAGCAAAACATTCCAAAGGATGTACTTGTCTTTGATTTTAATACCAGTAGCAAAAGGATTTTTTGAAAGGTGATAATATATAACCATTGAACTGGGCTTCTTTTTAAAAAGAGCTATTTTCCAGTCATACTCTCCATATTTCGTCTTTGGACAATGCACATACTTCTCATATGGGATTAGAGCTAGGAAATACCTTGGAGAGTTTCTATTCCAATCACTTCTTCTGACATAGTATAGTTGAGAGTAGTCTGTAACTTCAAAATGGGCTTTTCTATACACTAGTGCTATCATTTGGATATGGTCAAAATGTGTCTCCCCCAAGGTTCATGTGCTGGAAGCTTGGTTTCCCCAAGACAATGCTGAGAAGTGATAAAACATGTAAGGGGGAAGGCCTAGTAGGAAGTAATTAGACCACCATTATTTCAAAACTTAAATTTTTTATGGAAATTTCAGTTTTCATAATATTAGATTAGTACTGAAAGAGTAAGTCATTATAAAGGATGACCGGCCTAAGTGCTTGATTTCTTTTTCCACACAGCCATTTCCCTTCAATTTCTCTGAACATTATTGCACAACCAAAGGAGGGTGCCATCAGAAGACTAAACAGATGGGGCCACTAATCTTGGACTCTTGGCTGACAAAACTGTGACCTAAAAGAACCTGTTTTCTTTTTAAAGTATTCAACATTAGGCAATTCTGTTATTACCAAAGTGAACTAGTACAGTTAGTAACTGGACTGTATGTGGAGCAAGCAAGGAGAAGTTATCAAGGGCAATTAAGTTTGAAGCATAGCTTTCAGTAATTTTAGACTGTATTGCCTAATTTTAGACTGCATAGTGACACCATCGATTCCTAATAGCACTTTTATTTCTTAGACCCCTGAACTGAGCTGCTGAAGGTAATCATTTCACAAATTTTCAATAGTTCCTGCTCTGGAACACAGATTGAGACAGGTAAGTACCCTGTTAGGGTCATCCCTAACTTTTATTATAGAGAAAAAAGGTAAATTATTATTCACCCAAAACCTAAATGAGAATTGTTTGTATGTGTGTTGAAACTCATGGATTAGATTAGTGCTTTTTATTTGTTTGTTTGTTTGTTTTTTGGTACCGGGGATCAAACTTGGGTCCTTGCACTTGCACAGCAGGCAGTGAAACCACTGAGCTAAATCCCCAGCCTAGATTAGTGCTTTTTAAACCGGGGTAGATCTAGAAAGGTAACCCCCAGCCCCAAGAGCAGCAGAAGCTCTGCTACCCTGGACTCCAAAAGCCCTGAGCTCATCCCAGATGTCTCCATGAAATACATTAGAAATTTTCTCTGTTGCCTTTACCTGGTGTGCCCCACTCAGGTTAGAGCTTGTCCTTCTGTAGCTGTACTTTTAAGATTGCCTGAGTACCCTCCGTTCTGAAAAAAAATAAGTGTATGAGGAATGGCAATGGCACATGTGAGGGAAAAGTGCCACTAATGTGGAAATGGTGGAAGATGTATTATTTTTGCCTCCAATTCAGTTAGAGTCTATATCATCATCTACAATTTACTCATCTTATGTGAGGTTACTTGTTTTTATTTCACTTTTATAAGTTATAGCTTACAACACAATATTTTGATATATAAATAGTGAAATAAACTTATCAAGCAAATTAACATATACATTACCTTACATACTTAGCTTTTTTTGTGATGAGAACACCTAAAATCTACTTTCTTAGCAATTTTCAAGGATATACTACATTGTTTTAACTGTAGCCACCATGAAATATAAGGGATCTCTTGAACTTAGTCCTACTATCTAAAATTTTTTGTCTTTTGACCAACATTTCCTCAACTCTCCACGCTACTTATTTCTTGATTTGATACTATTGGCTTTTACACTCAGCTGTTACTGAAAACCAGATGGATGAACCCCAATCAGATTCTTGATAGAAAATTATTAGTGGTGCCATTATAAATATATTAAACTGAAAGGTAGAAACCATACTAACACCTACATGAGTGCTCAAGATTTCTTTTTTGTGATTCATAAAACTAACTTTAAAATTTTTTGCCAAGCAGCCTCACTAAAGAAGTGCCATAAAAGCTTTTATTAATTTGCTCATTCACTGTTTCTTTACTGATCACATATATTGATTATTTGAGTTTGAAAGTGCTGTAGCTCTATTGATGGATGCCTACTTTGTTCATCTAGGTTTATGTTTCATGTTTCCAATATCATGAGCTCCATTAGACTTTCTTTTCATCTGTTTTGTCCATTGCCAGTAGTAGTACTCTCTCCCTTTCTGTGTTTTTCAGCCTTACACTAAGTATCTTAGTCTAAGCATTAGACAGAAAATAATAATTTCTCTTTCTGAATTGATATTCAGCTCCAACTTTTTGGTTGCACTAGGGTTTTAGCTCAGGGCTTTGTACTCAGCTACATCCCCAACTGTTTTGTATTTTTTTAATTTTGAGATAGGGTCTCACTAAATTGCTAAATTTCCCCAGCCCACTCAAACTTGTGCTCCTTCTGCTTCAGCCTCCCAGAATGCTGGAATTAGGGGTGTAATCCACCACACAGTGTTCATCTTCATTTTTTATTTCAAAAGAAGTTAGCAATGAACCTACCTTAGCAAAAATGCACATCAATCCATTTCTGTGTCTAACTTTCTCTTAAAAATAGACTACAGAAGAAGACAACTCCCAGCTATGGTCATTCATCAGGCCACTAATACATACATATTTGATGTGTCACTGAAGACTGCATCAGGTGACAGAACAAGGCAAGCAGAAAACACTGTACTTGCCAATAATTACTATACTCAAGTATATCCATAAAAATGGTACACCTTTTTTGTATCTTAGTGAGAGCAGTGAAAATCCATAAATAGTGAATGTTAATATTTTAAAGCACCCCTGTCTCCTTGTTTGTGCCAAGAACAAGTGGGGAACACTGGCAGGTCAGAGCTTACTCACTGAACTAATGGAACATGTTTTTTATTAATATTCATAATATTAAAATCAATGACCAGCTATTGAAATGTTATAGAGAATATGGAAGTATGCACAAGCCTCTCCAGAAGGATGCTAATCCAGTGATTACATCTGCTAACCTCAGAGCTGCTGCTAGACTTGGAGACTGATGTAGAGCCCATGACTCCTCACCACATGCCACTGCATGGCCCTGAGATTGTCAGTATTAATGCTGAGGCCCTACCTCCACCTCCTCTGCCTTTCATCACCTAAAGCTCTCAGCCAGAAAGTGGCAACAGAGGTGGTCAGCATTGTATATCAACAGATTATCAGGATGGTTAGTAATATTCCCTTGCTAGGAACCTTTGTAAATCCTCCCATTGGCAACCCTAATGCTCTGTTGATTTTTGTTACTTGCTGATAAGGCTTTTAATGGCCAAATCCCAGTATATTTTTAGATCTTTTGTCACTATGGGTCTCCTGTCACTCACTGAGGTTGAAATCAGCAGGTTATTAGCTTGCCCAGGGTATAATCTCAAGTCCTATGGAACAAGGGCTTGCAGCAAGCAGTCGTCCTGATTGTGGAATTTACTTTTGATTTTTATTCATTGAGCACTGTCATTTTAGCCTTTAAAACTAAAGCGAAAACATATCGGTCTGGAGCTATATTGGAAATCTCTTAAGGAAATCACTCATGCATCCTGTATTTTTGCATGCATATATATGGCATACATAAATACTATATATAAACATTTTATATAATATATATTATAAAACTGTGTGTACGTCTGTTTCTTAACACATCAAATTGTATTTCAAATATTTTTAAATTACTGGTTAATTTTCTTTCTTCCCTAGGAGAATTACTTAGACTCTGTTTCCAAATTAGATTGTCACACTTTTTAACTAAAGGATAACAGTTTGTCAAAGGAGGGAATTACATGAGCTAAATGATGAAAAAAGAAAAAATCATCATACCAAGAAATATTGTTGTTCTTTAAAATACAGAAGCAATCCCTTGGTCACCCCTGAAGTGTTTCACTGAGGGGTTCTTACAAATTGAAATAAATCCCTGTGCACTAATTTAGAACTGAGGCTCCCACTGCTTATGCTGGAGAATATAGCAAGAATAGAAGGAAGATGAAAAAGGATCTGGAAGGGTTTCCCTGGAGTAGTTTATTGGGGACAAAGCAGACACAACCACAAAGCAGTGGAAGTGTGCAAGGGGCGGTCCAATCACAGGAAACATTGTGAACTAGGACTAGCTGACAAACACAGGCAAAACTCAACCCCGTGGGAGAAAAAAAGCAGCCGTCCCGCTAAGTAGATAATGTTACACTTTTCTTAAAAACGGTCTTTAAAATAATGTTTAAGTTACATGCTAAAGAAATGTGTATTTCTTTTTCTTTTGTTTTGTTTTTGTGGGGCCTTATATGTGCTAAGCAAGTGCTTTACCACAGAGCTACAACCCCAGGCTCTAAAAAATTTAAATTACAAAAAATCAAATTGCAGGAAAGGTAGAGTGACATCACTTTATTTAAAGGTCCTGAATAGTTTGCTTTTAAAAGAAGTTTAAAAATCGTCTCACCACAGAAGAGTGGATGACATAGTGGGCAAGACATGGTACAGACAAAAAGGTCCCCGAGTTGAAATGTCATGAACAAACCCATAAAGAGAATAATGTGAGGCACGAAGAGGTTTTAAAATAAATAACTCAGTTGAATGAAGGAAGCTTTTAATAGAAAGTGAGAACATGATTTGAAGACATTGACTGTGAAATGTGGTAAGGATTATGCACTAAAATTTCCTGGAAAAATAAGCCAGACATAACCTAAAGCACATCATCTCATTCAGTTGCACATTTTCTTTTTGTTGTAAAAATATATATTCTCTTCCACTAAGTCTTAGCTGCCTCCTCCTACAAACCATGCTTCTTCCACAATAGACAGCTACCTCACCGTCAAGAATTAACACTAATCTATTCCATTAGTCTGAAGAGAGAAAAAGAATGATAACTATTGTCCTAACCCTGACATCCAGGACTGTGTGGAGAACACATTAGAAATGCAACACTGTAGTTGCAGTAGTGGGGATGGTAGGATCTACCAAACATGCTCACCAGGGATCACATTCTTGTTACTTATTTTACATCAATTTAAAAAGAATAGGCTCCCAAAGAACCCTCTAAAGACCTTGTCTCAGTCCAGAGAAGAGATGCAGGCATATTCCTGCTCTCTACAACCTGGCCTTGTCTGTCCATTAAAACAGAACCTCCTGCCCCAACTCCTGGCTGATCAAGTGGACATAACCCAAGACATTAAAAAGGGCTAAAATCGCTCTTTGCTGAAACCATGAGGCAAGCTGAGCTCTTAGGAAAATACTTCCAATCTTTCTTCAATAAAGACAAATGACTTCTCCTGAGCAGGTTGCCCTGGAGGGACAGCTGGGACTCTTCCCTGACTCCTCCCACAACAGCCACTGCTCTTCCTGGAAGAATCTGTGCGAGAAGGCTCTCCCTTTAAGAAGAAGCCAGCAGAGCCGAAATCAGTAACTGCATGGCTCTGTAAAAACAAGACACAACCCCTCCCTGTTGACTACAGGAATGATGGAGAGCAGCCATTAGTGATAATAATGACAACAACTGACATGTCCTTAGCACTGGCTATGTGCCAGGTTCTGTTTTTAAAGTTGTAAAAGTTCATTTTTAGTCCTTATTTCCCCCATGTGCAGTTAGCTCTTCCAAAGGAAACCAGTTTTATTCCCACTTTACAGAAGAAGAAGAAACTGAGGTTCAAAGAGGCTAACTACCTTATCCAGGACCCCAGAGCTGCTAAGTTGTGCAGGTAGAGGCTGAGTAAGGGGCAGGGTCTTCCTGAGCCCGAGTAACCCAGAGACCACCCAGCTTCCCTACCTCCCCACCCAGGGCCCTGCCCACCAGACAAGGGTGCAGAGAATCCTGCTTCACTGGGCAATTTGGAAAGAATCCTTTTGTCTTTGGGGTGGTAAAGCTCCCTTCATGGAGGGGAAAGAGCTCAGAAAGTCTCTGCTTAATCCGAGTGCCTGTGCATCCAGCCTTGGGGGGTGTGAGAGACTTTGGTGGAGGGGCCTCCCTGTGCTCAGGGGTTCCCAAGTCCGGAGAAACTGCTCCTCTACCTATCCTCCCCAGGTCCCACTGGGCGCACTTGGGTGGTGGGTGACCCCTTTCTGAAGAGCCATACCACTCTAGTGCAAATCCCACTCCTGTCACCTCCTGGCTGTGTGAGCATAGGCAGGTTTCTGAACTGCTTGCCTTGGTTTCTTTATTGCAAAATGAAAATATTAACACTACTAACTTGTAGGTTGTTGTGAGAAATAAATGAGTTAACACACGGTAAGTGCTTGGCACCAGAAAAAGAAAAAAGAATAATATAACATATAAATTTGAAATGTTACAGGGACAAGATATGTTCCTCCTCCATATTTGTCTCTGAAGCTCAGCAGTAGGAATATACTACTGACTAGTTTTCCCCCAAGGGACTCTGCTCACTTCCATAATTATAAAATTGCACATACTGATGATGATTTGATATTGGTGAAGCTAAAATTCATTTTTTGTATCAAGTCTCTCTCACCCTCCTTCAGTTTCTCACAAGGTATGTGATGATTATGCAGAAAAACTCCTTTTAACAGCCACATACTATTTTGTCTTTTATCTCACTTTATATTACCTCATTATTTTCTTCATTGGTATTACTAGAAGGGTAATAGTTGCAAAGAAAATACTGACAAAATGACCAGTGAGGTAAGAGATAAAATATATCATGTGAACTGTGCATTATTTTCATATTATCATTTTATATATGTGTTCCTGTAACTAGATCACTGTCTTTCTAATGACCATTTCATACTTATGTTCTATGGAATCTATACAAACAACACGATAGACATGCATTGAAATACTTGAACTCTAATTATAAGACAAAGCATCAATGTGTGAAATAACATCACAATGAAGATATTATGGAGTTCAAATGTATAACACCCAAACTGTATTCTTCAGTATTTAAGTGATACTTTAACAAGACATAAAGTCTGTACATCTGTAAAGGCATCTTGGATGAGGTGAAATTTGAATCAAGTTACTCAAGGAAATGGTATAAAAAGATTGATTAAGATGGGTATCGACCTCCTATAGAAGGTAATAGCTATTATTTTTTTTAACGTCACTAGCATAGAAATCTAGAGGTAGAAACTTACTTCAGAATAATATTGAAGTATGTTAAATTTAACCAAATTGAATATTTTGTGTCTCATCTCATTGAATAACTTTAAGTAAAAAAATTGCTTTTTAACGAGGCATTGGCATTTAATCTTATATTTAGAATCCAACATCTTAAATTTGGTTATGTCCATTGGAATGGGTTCTTTAATGGTATTATGTTTATCTTCTAGTAAAGAATGGTTTTTCAAAATATATTTCAAATGTAAAGATGAGAAGAATACTTATTTGTAGAGAAACTTGGAAAATACTATATTTACAATAGCAAACTAAGAGTTGAGTAATAAAAATTTCAAAAATGTGATCACTAAATCATTTACAGCAGTTCCAGAGGGCTATTTTAATAAGAAAGACAGAAATAGAAATTTTAGAAAAGTGATTCACTAGACTGCAACTATTGATAGAGAAAAGCTGAAGTACTGAGGAACAGATGAGTCAGAAGCAAATTTAGGAGGAGCACACCAAAAATGTTTCAAAAATTCATCATTTGAGGGGGGCTATAATCTACTCTAGCTAGAACAAGTAAAAAGAGATGATGAAAGTATATTTATATAAAATTAAACTGAAATTAACAAGAATCCTTATTAATTTTTTAAACTGCATGCCTCTTCTTTTTTAATAACATCTTTGAGATGTAATTAGCATATAATAAAATTTTCCC
Organism: Heterocephalus glaber; assembly: GCF_053883595.1. Taxonomy (NCBI): domain Eukaryota; kingdom Metazoa; phylum Chordata; class Mammalia; order Rodentia; family Bathyergidae; genus Heterocephalus; species Heterocephalus glaber. The sequence goes on along the minus strand of NW_028258406.1, from coordinate 5,072,001 downwards.
TTTTAAATTGTGTAATTTAGTATTTTTATACATGCATAGAATTACACAATCATCTCTGCTATCTAATTTTAGAACATTTTATTATCCCAAAAAGAAATCCCAGGCCCATTAACAGTCACACTCATTTTGTCTCAACTCCTAGTGCCCTCTATTTTCCATCTCTGTGGAGTTCTATATCCTGGAAATTTTATATAAATGGAATCACAAAATATACAGTTTTATGACCGGCTCTTCTTTTAGTTAGCTTGTTGTCAAGGTTTATTCATATAGTATGTATCGATATTTCATTTCTTTTTATTAAGCAAACAACATTCCATCATATGAATTCACCATATTTATTTATTCCCTCATTAATTGATGGACATTTGAGTTGTTTGCATTTTTGTCAATTAAAATGATGCCATAAACATCTTTGTACAAGTTTTTGTATGAATATGTTTTTATTACTCTTGGCTATATACCTCAGATTGGAATTCCCCTGCCTCTTGAATGATAAGAATACCAGTGTTATAACCTCATATTGAATTAAAAGCAAAAATAAAACAGTAAGAAATTTCAGATATAGTTTTTAGTACAAAGTCTTTTCCATGTTTTGCCTCTATAGTGTTCAATTAAAATTGATATTTTGAGTTATAATGTGCAGGTGTTATAAGAGACTCCGATTCTCAGAAGACATTGGATTATTTGTTCACTATATTATATTTACTACAGAAGAAAATTATGACAATTTTTCAAAAGTTTGTAACAATAAAGTTTGAAGCAAAGAATAATCAAATTAGTTCAATAAAAAACATAATCAAAATATTAAATAGGTTTTTTAAAGTGGTGACCACATTGATTATACTTTAATGACAAATGTATTTAATGATGAAATTATTCAGTTGACATTTACACAATTTAGACTGACATAATAGTACTCAAGTTATAGTCATAACTGGTGTTTGTTCTAGTATGTCAATATCTCATGCATTGTTGTAGGTGTTCTAAATCAAATTTTGTCAAGATACAGTATTTTCAAGTGATTTACAGGATCAAGCATGAAATAATTGTTATCCAGTTTGTATGACACATGAAAAGAAATTATCTAATTAAGTTTACATTCAATGTTGTTTGGTTGTTTGATTGTGGTATGAGTGACTCACTAATCAAAACTTTGTGGGCTGGGGATTTAGCTCAGTGGTTACTCCACCTGTCTCAAAAGTGCAAGAACCCGAGTTCAATCCCCGGTACCAAAAAAAGAAACTGTGAATGTCTGTGTAACACTTTTGGGGAACAATACACATTTATGTTAACTAATTTGTTTACATTCTTTATGACAAAATCTTGAACTGGTTTCTTTGTTCTGTTTTATTAGCTTGAATTCAAAACAAGCTCACTTTGTGGTGCTCTCTGTCTGCAGAAGATGCACGGCGTGTCCAGTCTTTGAGAGTTTCCACCCACAATAGCCACAGCTTCAAATTTAATTTGACTCTTAGCTTGCATGGTTCCTAAGCCTTCTTGCTTTGAAATTTCTTTACCTTTTCTGCTCTTTGCATCAATGGCTCTCCTTTGGTTTCCCATGGCAATCTCTTGGAGAGCTGTGAAAATACGGATGCCTGTCTCTCAACAAAAAGATTCATATTGCATTGACCTGAAATGTGGCATGGGCATCAGGATTTTCAAATATTACCCAGGTGGTGCTAATGCACATCTTAAGTATTAATCGCCACCATAACTAATCTCAGATGTATGCTGAATTCCTCCACCTTAGAGGACAAATCCTGGTGAAGAGTCACCCATGAATTATTATTATAGATCCATGACCTTGAAAATGGCCATTAACAAACTTAGGCAGGTAGCAGGGTAGACCCTACTACCCTAATTAGCTGTTTGACCCTCTCATGTTTTTTGAAAGCATATTTTAAAAACTTCTGCACCAGTTTATAACCTTGAGGTTTAAGGCATGTGTCCGTATATATTTTACCTCTTTTTTTTCTGAGAGAAAACGAAGCTATCAGAATTTTACCTAACAAACTTTAATCCCTACAATATCTACAACTACCCTGATTCTTTTCTGTTGGGTAGTAATGAAAAAGTGGTTCCTCCTCTAGGTAAAGGCATTACACAAACTGTGCTTTCAGTGAATCCATTCAATCCCAGCTCACTCTACCCTTCCCTATCCTATAGTATCCTCTTTTAGAATCTAGAGAAATTTACACTCTAGATTATTCCCTTTGTGTATTCACCCACTAATTCCTAACCGTTTCATATAACTATTAGACTCACTGTCAGTCTAGTGTCTCCCTACATGTTTCTTCCTGCTTTTACTAAATTGAACGAACATTTTTAAACTAGTACTTCCTGACCTTTCAACAATGTTGAATATAGGCTTTTCTTTGGAAGATTCCTTTCTTTTGGATTTTACAAAACAATAACAATCCCGTTTTCCTGATTTTCTCTTTGCCCGAGTTTATACTCCTCTACTAAATCTTTATCTAATGAAGTGACTCAAAGTCCAATCAAAAACTTCTGTTGCACTCTACTTTCTCCTTAAGCAATCACGATATGCCCACAGCTTCAATTCCCATCTATATATAGATGATCTAAAAACTATGTATCTAAACTATGATCTAAATACATTATGTATCTATTCTAATAAATGTCCTGTTTTCCCCTTTGAATATCCAAGGTTTCAATAGCTGGCGAGGGGTGGGGCATTCTGGATTGTACTTTCCTTCCAAGCTGATAGCTCCCCACAGTTTCAGAGATGTTGGTGTGGTTTGAAAGTTTCTCCAAAACAGATGAGAACATTTAATCACCTCTGTGACAGTACTAGAGATGGAACCTCTAGGGGATCATTTGATCATGAGGACTCTACTTTTGTATCTCAGGAGTGGATTTGGTATAAATATAATCTCTCTCCTGGATGTGTTATTCCCAGTTCTATGTCTTATTCCCAATTCTCGTTCATGTATGCAGTCTCTTATATTCCCCTCCTTCCGCTTACTCTCTTCTTCATCTGTGGTTCTTGCCTTTCAGCCATGCTCTAACACAGTACAAAAGTCCTTATCATAGGTTAGCTCCTTAATGTTGGCCCTTCCACCCTCCAAAACTGTGAGAAATAAATTTCTTTCCTTTTTAAATTTCCTAGGGTCCGGTACTCTTCTGTAGCAGCAGAAAATGGACTAAGGGAGAGGCTGACAGAAGACACCAGACTCCTGAATCAGAGAAAAAGCTGTATTGCTCACACAGAAGCAGTAGCCCAAGGAGCAGCATATTTGGGCCAGTTTTGTCAACTTTTCACAGGATACCAAAAAGAACCAGAGATGACATCTAAATAATGCTAAAGAGAAACTCGGGACTAAGCCCTAGTATTCTAAGGGCAAGCAGCAAACAATTCACCTGGCTCAGGAATTGCTTTACCTAGTAATCACACTTGAATTCCTTTGACTTGCTCACTTGTCTGTGTAAAAAGCATAAGCCTTATACTCTGGCACACTCAGCAAGAATGTGCATACACTCAGGGCTCCTGGCAGATAGCCTTTCCCAACATGGGTGCTTAAAATTTTCTGCAAACCTGAAACTTTGGACCTATCTGTTTCTCAAACTCGTATTTTCCACTCCTGTTGTAGGCACTTTGCAGGAACAGAATATTTTCTATACCAAGACTTTATTTTTCACTCTCATAGAATCAAGTGAATATCAAGAATATTTGTATTTGGCTGAAACAGGTGATATTCAGGTGATAAAGTAATCTCAGGAAAATAACAAAAGAAACATGTGATGGCGAAAAGGTAGGTCATATTTACAACTCCTATTGAAAAATAGTTGTGATGAAAATAGGCTATTGGTTTAAATAGAAATCCATAATCTATGCCAATAATGTTTGTATTTTATGCCCTAGTGTTATGAAAATTACCTAGTAAATTGTTCCAGAGAGCTATTGTTCTATTTCTTCCCTTATTTCACAAATTGTTCATGCATGTTCCTTATATCATTTTATAAACATATTCTGAAGGAATTGAATTTTAAAAAGGGTGGAAAAAATCCTACTATTTTCTCCTTTCTGAAGAGAATCATTCTTCTTCTGAATTTCCTCTGTGGTATCTCAAAGGTTAGCTATGCTTTACCTCAGGCTAAGCTGTGGAAATGGATCATGAGCTTTTCCAACCTACTGTGACCGTCCTACCGCCTTATATATGGACCCCTGCATGTTGCTGGGAAGCTTCACTGAGGGAAGGAAAGAGTGTTAAGTTAATATACCTACAAAGATGCTTGTCCAAGCAGCTGAAAAGAATCTCCTCTCATTATGCTTTTGAATCTATTCAGATAGAATCAACAAATCTCACTTAAAATTTGACTACTAATATCTTGCCAGGGATTTAAAGTTCTGCTTCCTGATAAGTTGTCTGTCTTTCAGAAACTTTATGTTAATCATATAGTTTTTTTTTTCACATACAAAAGTGTAAGTTATGAAAATTTCAATATATGAATCACTGAGCCTTAAGAATTTCAATATATATCGTACTAGCATAAAATTTCCTTTTAATATTTGCTACTTTTTGCACATTTAAAAATAGATCCCCTACTTTTATATTTGGACATTTCTAGCTACTGTTTTACCTTTTTCTCTAGAGTAAAATTGATATTGCCACTCCACCAGCCCATGAGCATAACATGGCTTTACTAGCATTAAAACATAATTAAGAGACTAAATTCAGTGTTTCCTAACTTTCTAATATTGGCCTTTAAAATATAAATTTATTTATGGTGCTCTGCCCCAGAAGGGAAATACCAGTGACAACCAAATCAATTTCTGGCAGTTAAGTTTCAAGTAATAGTGGGGTTTCTGTTTCGGTTCTGTGCAATTTCTCTGCTGCCAGTCAAGAATCTTCCCCGAGATGCATCTTTTGTCCAACCTATCTAGGGGCAGACTGTTGACTGACAACATGAAATATGAGTCATCAATAGAATGCCAGACTCGTGTACAAACAGCAAGGAGTTTGATTAGTAACTTCATAATACAATTCTAATATTGGAATATTTTAACATATACTTGACTAGAAAAACATATACATTCTTTTTACCTAATATTGAGCATACCTTGGCATTTTAAAAAAGAATATGGTAATGAGGAGGATCCAGGCTTTAGGAAGAAAAGTTTAATAAAGATAAAACAGTCATTTAAATTTATAAAGGAAGGATTTGTCAATGAAAACTACCATAGCTGTTAAAGATGATATAGTATTGAGGCTTTGTATTTATGAAGTCCTGGACATCTGGGCTCAAAAAACCCATATTCAGTGGTCCTGTAACTGAACTGACTTTAGAAATAAAGAGAGGAGAAGAGAGTCTGAGGTACTGAGGCTCCATTACAATAAAATCAATTGCTCTACCGTAATCGGAAGGCCAGAATGGTCCATAGCAGAGAGCACTTTTTAAATGAACATATCTTGTATTTCTACAACCCAACTGTTGAAGCTATATTTGCTATGCACATGTAGAAGAGAGTAATTAATACAATGTTAGTAGTAGTCTAATACAAATAACCCACCAAGTAGCTGCATCACTATACACCTCCCAAGTTATAATAGTTTAGTGTCCTGGAATTGTTCATGTAGTAATTCATTACATCTTTTCTCTCCCTTCCCATTTGCCTCACCTACACCATGAAGGGAGCAAGGTGGAGCTCTATTTTTAAATAATCCCTTTAGGGCCGAGGATTTAGCTCAGTGGTTCTGCCTCCTGCCTCTCAAGCGCAAGGTCCCGAGTTCGATCCCTAGTACAAAAAAAAAAAATCCCTTCTACAGAGATTCCCCCCGCCCCAGGATGTAGAGAAAGAACCAAATGATTATTTCCACACTCTCCACACATACACAATCCAAAACCATAAGAGAATACAACAAAAACAGAACTCAAAAAGTGGTGTAATTTAAAGGCACAATATATATATATATTTTTTATATTACACAAGGCTCTATATCTTGTTTTAATTTGACATTCTATAAAACTGGTTTCCAATATCACCAAAAATTTACTCCCTTTTATTATTTTTAAAATATATTTTAAAAATTTATGAAGTTAAACATAATTTTGTTCAGCATTTGCTGATAATAAATATGAGCAAAATACAATTGCATAATTTTGACTCTTTCTGGAAATGTATTTTAGTAAATGGTAAATAATAATCCTACATTTTAAGAAAATTTATTATATTATAAAATCAAATGATGTCTTTGCCAAAAGCCTATTGAACTGATAACTTAGATATAATACTTAAATGTATTTGTTGAGATTCAACATTTGCCTCAAAATACTTGCGTACATGTCTGTCTTTGCATATTCTCTCTATAGTAATCTACAATCTTTCAATTTCTCTCTCTGTGTAATTGGAAATATATCCACTGCATTCCATATAGAAGCAATGTTCATTTCATATTAATAAATCACTGATACATTTGACCACATATTTTTATCAGGCCCTTAATCTGTATTTTTTAACCATTGGAAATTAATCATGAACTTACCCACATTCTCCATTGCTGAGACACAATATGTGATACCCACAATTTAAAGAGGTTTATTTTGGCCCACAGTTTTAGTCCATGGTTGGCTGACTCCAAGAAGGGAATGACTTGGTGGAAGGCTGCCAAAAACTGCTTATAATCTGGCAGCCAGGAAGCAGAGGGAGACCTAGGAGACAGGAGAAGATACACCCTTCCAGGTCAAGCCCCCAAGTGATATGCCTCTTCAAATCGTGTCCTACATTCTAACTACACATTTAGTTACTGAATCCATGAATGGACTAATCCACTGATGAATATAGCAACCCCCATGATCCAGCGAATTGCCAAACACTTGAAACTTTGGGGAGACTTTTCAGATCTAAACCATAATAATCATGAAATACATTGAGTGTATTATATATTTATGTTTTCTACTAATTAGTAATTAACATAATTCTATGTCCCCATAATGTGTGAACAATGATTTTAGAAAATAATTCTGTGTAATATTGTGTCATATATCAATAGCAGTCACCCAAGGTCACTTAGCCACATCCTAAAGGTTTTCATAGACTTTAGTGAATCAGCTCCTCCAGTTTTTACTTCTGATCTTCTCTCGTGCATCTAGGTCATAAGCATCATGCCTCAGTTTCTTTTCCCTTAGGTGTATTCTCCCTAAAGCTTCAGTTCAGTCCTACTTGAAAGAACATTTCCAAAAAGTCTTCTCCACTAAACCTAGCTACTTTTGTGTACCAGATAAATTGAAGTTAAGCATTGCTCTGTGATAAGAAAAAGTTATCTTAAGTTACTGAGCCACATTGTAAATGAAGCAGTGATATGCATGTTTCCTAATCCAAATAATGTACCTTTTATACTATAGAGAAAATTCCATAAAATACGATGATTACATTTATTTTAAAAATTACATGTCAAGTTTTGCCATGTATCTAACCTTGTTCTCATCTCTAAGGATAAGTGGGGGGAAAAAAAACGCAAAAAACTATTTGTTTGTCAGGTCTATTTTTACTATAATCAGTGCATTCCTAAACCACCAAACAATTCATTTTTCCAGACTCTCTTATTACATGTTTACATAATATACATTTTGTGCAAAAGAAAAAAATACTCTTTGCTAACTGTAACTGTTATTTAACATTTTTCTTTAGTAAAAAAAACTACCTTCAGATTTCACTTGAACTAGCTAAGCAAATAAGAACATGTAAAAACAAACAAACTTTTTATAAAGTGATCATTATCTGCAGAAAAAGAAGCCAAGTCAAATATGTTTGGATTCCAGAGTAATAGGCTTAAGTTTTGAAACAGCAGCAACCAAAATATCAGTAAATAAAATCTCTAGATACATATCAACCTCGATTTGACAACTGTGCTATAGCAGAATGGCATTCTGAGATCTATATTATACATATTTTCAGTATTTGAAAGGAGAATGGAAGATTGTTATTAGCCTCCTAAATTGTAAATGATAGATCAGCAGTCCTGTTTCCATTTGCCTACCTTGTACATCTTCTGTTCACTGACAGCTTACTCTTTGGAATAGTTTGTTATTAATTACTCTTTGGCAACTGAGCTGTCTAATCTAAAGATTCACTTCCATCCTTTATTCCCTAGAGATGAAGTGTATCTTTTTCTTCTCAACTTTTTTTTGAGAATTATAATTTTTCTTATACTTCTTCTATTTTTTTCATTCTTTTGTGTTATATTTTACAAATGTGCAAGAATAATTTATCAAAGAAATATCATGGTTCCTCAAAAGTAAAAGATATTTTATTGATCATGATTCAATGTTTATAGTAAAGATACTAAACTAGTTCTAGCAAACCTTCCCAAAGTGGTTGGCATCTTTTATGGCTTATTGAACAGTTTTCTGGTATGAAAGGAAAATTAAGAAAAAAAACTTAAGAAATCAAGATAATTTTACTGTTTGACAGCAACATAAACACATATACACTAATTCATCCAAATAAATTTGAATTATTTGTATTAAAAACAATTATTCATCTCTAAAAATTACTTTTTAGGATATAAAATAAAGGTTATTCTATCATCCTAAGGCAGGAAAAACCAGACAGGAAGGAAAACAGAGTGGTGGCATGTCGCACTTCTGAGCTATGTGCCAGACACTTTACATTTGGGTTTTTGTTTGTTTGTTTGCTGTTTGTTGTTTGTTTGTTTTGCTTTGTTTTTTGCATATCCAAGCAGATAACATAGCACCTTCAGTTTCCTGTACTGAACCTGTGGTAGAAGTTACAGACTGCTCCTTTGGCTCAGATTATCACTTGTGCAGTACAGTTTTCCACGGTCTACGTGATCAAATCTATGCCAGCTCAGAGCAGCAGGACAGAATCATGTGCAACAGGCAAAAGTCTTGCATATTGAGAGGGGAGAAAAAGCCATCATACAAAATTGCAGAGGAAGAAGAAGAAGGGGAAGGGGAAGGAGAAGGAAAAGGAGAAGAGTCATACTGTCACTCTGAAAAATTACTGTTGGCCTCAGACTATAAAAAAAAAGGGACATGAAGAACAAGATGTAAGGTATGAAAAGTACTCTAGTCAGCAGGGTGATGAAGCAGGTGTGTGATCATCTCATTGACACCAGCTTAATAAGATGCATTCCCATAACTGAAAATTTTTCAAAAACACATGAAACTTTACTCTATAATCTCATCAACACTCCAGAATTTATCAAATTTTCCTAAATTTTTTTAGGTGTTAACTGGTGGAGACAATTTCAGAAAGTATAACTTCTACTTATAAAATATAGTACCACTGCTCAGAATTAAATAACTATAAAATCTCCAGCAGCAAATGAAGGAAAATGCATTCCATTGAATTCTGAGTTCTAAATCTTTGGATAAAAAAAATCTCAGTGTTTTCTGAAAATGAGAAGCAAGGAACACCCACAACTGAATGCTTATAGTGCATGCCACTGGACCCTGACCAAATTATGAAATTGAAGAACTAAACTAGGTTCAAGTATGTGAATATAAATATGTATGCATACACATGCCACTAAAGCCATATATAAATATGGAAAAGTAATTTCTAGTAAGTACATGGCTTCATGGCATAGGAGTCATGAACCCACAAAGCCATCAAAAAAAAAAAAGGAAAATGAAATATTTAGAAAACTTAGATATTGGTTCTCATGTGGTCTCAAGTGGTATATCAGATTACTTTGGTAAGAGAGCAGACTATTATTCTAAAAATTCTACAATTATACTTCTATGTATATGTTCCTTTTGAAATCTGTTCACCATTTGGCCCGTAGATTCAAAAATGTAATTCTAAAGGACACTTTTGAAATATTTTGTGTACTTAGTTAATTGTAAAGGCTATCCATCGTTAGTGTAAAATAATACTTAATTATATTTTACAATGAAAGTGCCAAGTGATACTCATTTGTTCCGTTTTCCAGTATACTTTGCTGCAAGCTATTTTTAAAGACTGTTATAAAAAAGACTCCTTACTGTCTGATATAGTACTATTGCCATGAATGAAGAGATTCCTTAAGTAGCTAAAACTGTCTACAGATTCAGAGTGCCTACTTAAAAAGTGTTAGACTTTGCTTTTCTTCTAGAACTACATTTTGTCTTTACTGTTGTTGCTTTTATTGTTATAATAGTGTTATGATTGTTGTTCACTGAAAAAACAAGTTCATGCAAACAAAAACACATGAAACAAAAGAAAGAACTGTAATGGGGGATGGACTTAGGCTTTTCTGTGCATTTTGCTCTTACTTCTTCCACTATTTTTATTTTTATTTATTGAAATGACTCTAGCTCGGCCAGGGGAAAACAAAGGGAATGAAAATTCATTTAAGTACTCTTTTTTATTTATGTTAACATTTCATCATGTGCTGTTTAACAATTTACTAAATGTTTATTATGCATAGTGTTGCATTCTCAAGAGAATAAATAAGTTTCTCTCAGCACTTCTTTTATGGATCCTACTTTGGTTGTGGATTTTAAAAATTCATAATAAACATTTCCTTCAGGAAGAAACCAAGAAAAGAAATGCTTTGACATCATTGATAAGTGAGCTTGTAACTAAAGAAATATAAAACAAACACATCCATAAATACACACTGGAAAGAAAGAGGAGAGTGAGACAGTAAGGGGAAAGAGGGACACAGTGAGAGAATAAGATAATTAATTCTGAGATTATATGATCTTTTAGATAAAGTAGAAAGCAGGCATATTGAATGGTTTTAGTGTTACCGTTCCCACAGTAATGTCACCAGTTACACTCATAAAATAGAAATAGAAAACCACAAGTAATAAACTAGATGATATTCAAGATCCTCTCAGCTCCAAAGTTTTATTATTCTATTCTATTAAGAAAAAAGAATAGAAAATAGATGTCAACTAAATGTCAAAAGATGAAAAATGGTAATCCCTGGTTTTCTCCAAGTACTTTCATAATACATGTCCTACATCATTTGACTCATGTGAAGATATACATGTAAACACATATACATATACACATATATGAATATATATGTATATTGAAAGCAAACTGCAATCCTTGTGTTCCCTTTTAGTTATTGAATATTATAAAAGGGAATGAGACATGTGTCAGTTATTTATCAGGCACTTTTAGAAGCTCTGCATTAGCTTATTTATATTTGTAACAAACTTCTAGGAAAATACATTATGATAGTATCCTAATTTTTTAAATGGAAAAAATCAGAAAGAGTGCCTTTAGTAACTTACCAAGGTCTCAATGCTTCTAAACAGAAAAGCCAGAATTCTCAATCGAGAAGCCAGGTTCAGATCCTATCTGAAATACCAACCTAACTTCACCTCTTCAGAAGAGATTCTGATGTGAATTTCTCATGAAATAAATACAGGTTTTACCCTATGACAAAGCAAAATGAAAAACAAGGTACTTTTTTGTCTACATAAAATACTTTCTGAAAGTAGAATCTTCAGGAAAAGGAAAGACAGAAAATAAACATAATTTATAAACCTATTCTCCAGAAATAACAGTTAATATCTTGGTGAATATTCTTATCTTTTGATTTTAATGGAGATTTACGTTAATTTATCAACACAGTGAACATTTCCCGATGTCATTCAATCTGCACTGAGACCATGCGTTTGAATATTCAGTGTGATGATTTATTTGATGATTACTTCTTTTTAAACAAATAGGCACAGTGGCATGTTTAGACTTGCACAAAGAATATCTTTAAATAATTAAATTATTTAATCTGTTTTAATTTTCTGTGCTATGTAACAAATTGCTGGGGATTTGCTGCTCAGAAATGACATGGACTTATTACCTAAACATTTCCATGGGTACTGGTCCAGACATGGAACAACTGGGTTCTCCACTGGAGGCCCCACAGGCCACAGCCCAAATGTCAGCTGGTTGCACTGTCATCTGGAGAACCCACTGGGAGAGGACGGATGGTCCTCAAGTTGTTAGTAGAATTCATCTCCTTGCTTTACAAAGGGCTGGAGTTTCTTAGAAGCCGTGGACCAGAGTTTGCCTTCAGCCACAAAAACTCATCATTTCCTTGTCAACTAGACCTCTCTCTAGGCAGATGACAAGTCACTTGCTCCAACAAAGCCATGAGAGTGAGAGCGGGAACTAGCAAGGAAAGTTTTACCTGGTGTTGTGTAGTCATAAGAATAACATTCTTTGCTTTTGTCATAAGAGTTATTTTGCTTTTTTTGGTTTGTTTGTTTGTTTTTTGTTTTTTTTTTTCATTAAGTTTATTGGTACATTTTAGGTATACAGTACAGTTACATTCATCATTGGGATCTTGTACCTTTACATGACGTACTTTGGTACTTATTTTTTCCTCATTCCCCTGCCTTCCCTTCACCCCCTCCAACCTTCCCTATTTACAAAGACTTTGTTTCTGTTTTTTTCCTTTTCTCATATTTTTTCTTTTCCCTTCTTTCCCTTCCCCTACCCCTCCCACTTCCCCTACTTCTTACGACCTTTTCTTCCTATTTCACAATATCAATTAAACATTATGATTCCTATTTACACTTTTAGTTTTTCACACCAGAGAAACTACTCGGTATTTACACATGTGTCCGATTTATTTCACTTAAGAGTATGGCCTCAATGTGCATTCACTTAGCTATAAATGTCCCTAGTTTCTCGTTCTTTATGGCTGAGTAGCTATTTTGAACTAAAGGGATTCGAGTTTTTAAAAATCCTTTTTCTGTCTAAAAGCAGAGCCTCCCATAAGAACACAATTGTAATAAACCCTTTCACCAGGAGCAACTTTAATCTTTTTAGAGAGAAGTCACCACCACATCCATATAGACATTATCTCAAACTCATTATCTCCACTCTGTTCTGCCAAGGGCCCATTTTATATTTCCAAAAGTCATTTACTTTTCTATAAACATTCTATCTTTCCCCTCTTTCTCCTACCAAGTTAGATATATCAACCCCAAATTCTGATTAGTCACCCATCTCTGAGTACTCCGATGTGTATGCAAAATACAAATGTTAGTAGAATTATAATTTTTTTCTTGTTAATCTGTTTTTGTCAGTCTGATTTACATGTTCCACTGAAGAACCCAGGAAGCTTCCTCCACTACAGCAGCAAATCACAGGTCAGTTACACTCTAGGGGAAAGCATATCATACAAAGGCATGAATAGCCAGAGTTAGGATTGTAGTCTTCCAATGTCATTTCCTCCTTCCCTGGAGCTTCCTCAGTATTATGGTTTATATTTAGATGTCTCTCAAAGCCTCATTGGGGTCATAGGTGGAGATTTTAAGAGGTGGTTGGATCTAAGGAGCGTGATGCTGGAATTAATGGTACACGATTACTAAATTAGAGGATTGATTGCTTTAGCACAGTTCTGGGTACGAATACTTAGAAGGCCCACGATGGGTGTGGGTGGCATCACCCAAAAGGCGGGTCACCTAAAAGGGATAAAAGGGAGAGATAGGCTGCTTCTGCTGGTGCCAGTGCTTGTTGCTTGTTTTCTTCTGCCTGCCCTGCCACATGATGGGCTGTTTCTCCTCTGCAATGCCCCTCTGCTATCTCACCTTACCTTGGAGTGAGCCATCTATGGACTGAACTACAAACTGTGAGCTGAAATAAAGTGTCCTCCTTTAACTTGTGGTACTGGGTATACTGTTTCAGCAATGAGAAAAGTAACTGAGACAGAATCTTTTTATATTTTATCCAGGCTACAAGTATTTGATTGGAGTCATCCACAGCCAGAGTGTTGTTTCCATTATTCACCCTCTTAATCTTAGCACCACACCCTTCATGCATCCTAAACCAGCCACCTTTGAAACTCTTCACCCTCTGACTATATGAGTCTTTGAGGGAACATCTAGCCATAACATTCTACCCCTGACCTCCAAAAACTCATGTGTATCCCTTTATGGAAAAAAAGGCATTTAGTCCATCCCTAAGAGTGGCCAAAGTTCTAACAGTTTCAGCATTGGTGAAAAGTCCATATCCAAAGTCTTCTCTGAGATTGTATGCAAAATTCTAGCTGTTAGCCCCCTGCACAAATGAAAAGAAACTTAAACACTTTCGACACACAATCCCATTACAAAAGGTACACATAGGCAAAGAGAAAGGAATGGGACCCAAGCAAGTCCAAAATCCAAGAGAGCAAACATTAGGTCCCATAGTTCCATGTCAAGCATCTGAGGCAATCTGTGGCAAAATATGAACTCCAAAGGGCTTGGGTGGCTCTGTGCCTAATGCACTGCAGGTGGTTGCAGCACCCACGGCTTCTCTCTTGGACTGACTTTGTTCACTCCTGCAGCTTTCCTCAGAAGATCCATATTTGCAGCTTCTCCAAACTTCTGGAGTCTCCACCATACTTTTGACTTCATATTCACAGCTTCACAAACTACCTTTTCAGGGGCACACTGCCTGGCGTCCTAGGCCTTCTTCTGAAATCTGGGTGGAAGCCTTCATGATGCCACAACTCTTGCATTCTTCATACAAATAACACCAGCATCATGTAAATAATGCCAAAGCCTGCAACCAACTGGAATAGAAGCCAGGCTTCCTTATCTCTTGGCTATAGCAGTTGAGTGCCTGGATCACTGAGCACTCTGAACCCAAATCAGGGGAAGGAATTCTATGAACTGCCACTATTCTGGAACATGGTCCTTTGGGGCTCTCTTCTAAAAGCAAAGTATTTAACCTTTTTCAATTTTGTGGCTACAAAGGATAGAGTTCTGGTGGTTCTAGCAACATCCTCAGGCCATCTTTTCTGTTGTCCTCTTCCTTCTCTGAATCTGAGTTCTCTGCTGCTCCATCTTTGTAATTGGTAGCTTTATTGGAGCTTTCTGGCCAAAATCAAAACATTTTAAATCATTGTGCTGCATTCTTTGCTCTTAATTTTCAACATAGATCTGGCTAAAAGCCTCCAGTAGTAGCCATGCCACTGCCTCAACAGTAGACTACCTTGAAATTTCTTCTACCAGATTAAATTATCTGTTGCCCTTAATCTCAGTCTCAGGCAAAGTCTCTGGACACAGCAAAGTGCCAACAAATTTTTTGCCAGAGCATAATATACATGATCTGGAGTCTAACAGCCAATGCAGTCCTTGTTCCTCATGGAAACCTATTAAGCCTGGTCTTTACCAGCAGCATTTCTATAAGAATTTGGCCTTCTGAGCTCTGACTAGAATCTCCCATTAAGTTCAGCTTACAGGATTCCAGGGCTGCTTCTTCAATCAGCTTCTCCAAACCTTTCCAAACTTCCTGCAGGCCAGGAAGGGTACTGAACCACATGGTCAGGTACAGTCACAGGAACAAACTCTACTCTCAGTACTAAAATCTGTCTTAATTACCTTTCTTGTTGCCGAGACAAAATATCCAACAACCACAAGTTAAAGGATGAAAGGTTTATTTCAGCTCACAGTTTCCAGAGGTTTCAGTTCATAGTTGGCTATATACAAAGCAGGATCTAATATGGCAGAAGGGGCATTGCAGACGAGAAACAGTCTATGTCAAAGCAAGGCATGGCAGGCAGAAGACAGTGAGCAGCAGCAACAGCAGCAGCAGCAGCAAACTTGCCTTTTTTCTGTCTCTTTGTATTCCATTAAAACTGTAAGCCTATTGATTGGTGCCACCCACATCCAGGGTGGGGCTTCCATTATCCACCCTCTTAATCTCTGCATCTCACCTTTCATCCACATTCACAAACACTAATCCAGCTACTTTTGAAACTTGCCGCCTGTGACCACATGAAGTTTTGGGAGTACATCTAGATACATAATACTTAATATATAGCTGCCCAAGCAAAAAGCATCTCAGTGACACATTATTGCTGCAGGTGAAGACATCAGTGTTAGCAACCTTTAGCCTAAGGCTCAAACTTCTGTTAATTTTTCATCAGGAAATCCTAGTCTTGTGGCAAGTCTCTCCAGGCAGGAAGTTCAGTGGTCCCTTCATTCCTCTGTAGTTCCGGTTGATCTCAACAATGCAAGGCAAAGTAACATCAGTCTCTCAACAGTAACACTTAATGATTCAGTAATATTGCTCAAGATATGTTCACAGAAAAATCTCAATAATTTCAAGTTATAGTAGAAGTATATGTAAAGCCAAAATTATGAGGACTATATGAAAGTCAGATATTTTCTATAGGCATTTTGTTCCATTATAAGCCTCCATGTTTGTTTAGAAATAAAAGTTATCTTTCCATTATTCAGGCTTTGCATTTAGAAACGTGGTATAGCTCTTCATTTACTTAAATATTTTATCCCTCTCAGTAAAATTTAATCATATTCTCCTGATAGATCTAAACCATTTCTGTTAGGGTGATATTTAAATAATATATGACAATTTTGCTTACTACTTTGTGTAAACAGTGCTTCCCGTGGTGTCTTCTAATGATTGTCACTAGTCTGAACAGCAATTGATCTTTGCACATGTATCTTGTATCTGCCTATTAGTAACTCCATAAAGTTTTGAGTTGTTTAAATGGATATGACACTCACAAAATATGTATTGAGGATAACAATGCTACTTTTGATCTCTACATTTAGTAACTAGCTGTTTTAAAAAATAATTTTTACTTTATAAGTGGTTAACTTTGTTTAAAGTTTTAATATTACTTTTGACCTTTACAGAATATAGATTGCTCCATTCCATTTCAATAGTGAAAATACAAAGATTTTTGTAAATGTCCCATGAGACTTTTATTCCTTCTATTTTAACTTTTTCAGCATGGTACATTTTTTGTTAATTTAAAAATTCATTGAGATGGAAGATATATAATTCAAAATTTTATTAATATACAACTACTCAAATATCTTGATTGTTAATACCAAAAATGATGCCTCTTTGGATTCCATCCCCTTATTTTTCTCTCTGCCTTTTCCCATCTTCCTCTCTACACCACTTTAATTTTGTGAGAAAATATTATTTTTAAAATAAGTATATTTAGAACAACTATTTAGACTTTAGATCATTTAGACAAATATACATTTTATAAGATTAATTATTAAAAGTGTATTAGCTTACTTATATATTTAGTAGTAGTAAGAATTAGGTCCAAGGCCTTGCATATGCATGGCAAGCACTCTACCACTGAGCTACATCTTCAGCCTTTTTTATATTTTTATTCTGAGACAGTGCCTCTCTAAGCTGCACAGGGTGAACTTGAACTCATGATCTTCCTGCCTCAGCCTCTGGAGTATCTGGGATTAAAAATATGTCCCACGACACCCACTGCCTTTTTATATTATGAGTCTCTATTTTGAGCCTTTAAGTTTGTTTGCTCTCTTGAAATCTAGAAGGTAACATGCTGTATAATTTTTTCAGCCTTTGCATAGATGAGGATTTTCTTCGCATAAAGAATGAGAGAGTAAAGCATACAATTACTTAGCCATAAATAAAAGGCTCAAGTAGCCTATTGTACAAGTGTTTGCAGAGTTACATTCAGAATACATATTGTACAGTGTATAGTACATTTATAATTGTTAAGCTTAATGTTAAGTATACATACCTAAGAATAAAAGAAGCAATGAAAAAATTTTTTAAACACTGAATGTTGTATAAAATCTATAAAGGTCTAGAAATGTCCTTGACTAGAGACTTTTAAGAGGAACAAATGAAATACTGAACTGATTTGAGTCTTCCCCTCATGTTCTTTTGAGTAAAACATCTGTAGTTTCACCTGCTAAATCTTTGCTCAGGGTGATAGGTGAAAGTAGCTTTTCTTCTTTTTGTGCTTAAGCATCTTCAGAAACTTAAAGGCCATTTGTACCCCAAAGTCGGGTCATGTACAAGTAAAGCCTCTCTTGCCACATAGCTCCACCCACTGCCCAGGTACATAATGCCGTACTTTGATTTCTGCCTGACTTTGTTCCCATAGTCTTCAGTATACAATTCTGCCTCTATGATTTAGGCCACTCTGGAACTTGTCTCTGGCAAAGACTCTTTATAGCTGTGATTCCCACTTCTCTCAACAATTACACCCTGCAAGAGGTCAAGATGAATATATCAAGGGCTTTACACAGGCTCCCTACCCACATCTTAAATCCTGTAAAGCCCTGGTGTCACACTCTAGCAGAGAACTACTACTTTGGGGTATATCCATGGCTATTTTCCATTTTCTTAGCAATGCAACAATTTAGGGAAATATCATTCCCATTCCTTTCCTTCCATTTCTAGGTCTGTTTCCATTTATTTTGCAGTTGCAAAAGGTGAAAAATCTTGGGAAAGAGTATTACATGATGATACTACTAGTCTCCGGTTTAAGTCACTTTTCATGTTCTTCAATAGCACAGTTTGTAGAAAGGTGGCACTCCTGTGGAGGCAATAAAACTCCTTTTTTTCTCAAAGATTATTTTCTTTTGTATGTTCCCACTACTCTTGCTCCTGTCCATGTTTGTAGTTAGGTGTATCCAGTACTGGTTTTCACTTTGGAGAAACTCTCCTCTATTGAAAACTCAGATCTTGGAAGTCAGAAACAATAGTAAGGATCCATGCTATGGTAGGCTTAAGTGAGTTCTGCTCTAAGAATTTGATTAATACTACTGGTATAGTATAGAACATTCAGTTCAATTTGAATTTTAATGATTGGTTTTTTTCAGTGTAAGTATGTTCCATACATTTTGGGAAACATGATTATACAAAAATCATTTTTATTTGAATTCAAATTTAAATAGTGATCCTTTATTTTTATACACTAGAACTGCCAATCTTTGATTGGACAAAGGGGTAGAGTGATAGGTTTTTCATTCTAGATTATAGTGGTAGGAAATAGAATTATAAAACCAGTAGATTATGTATCTGCATTTATATGGTATATTACTTTTAAATGATATGAGTTTGGGGGATATGGAGAAGGAAGGGAAATTTAGAAGAGAGTTGTTAAAGATCTGGAGATACAGATGCAAGCTAATACCAGAAGACATTATGAACACAACAGCTCGTGCTGATTTCACTGTAGATAACTAACTTTGTCAATGGGGAGGATTGAGAATAAAAGTATTAGTTATTATATAATCCCCAAACCATAAATCATGAAATATAATCCATGGCATCACAATTATGCCAAAATTAGCAAATAGATTTTAGTATTAAATATATTACAGGAAATGGAAACAACTTTTTCAATGTAAGACATGACATTATAACATTCTATCTCCTCTTTTTAAATTGCTTCCTGCTTTACTTTGGATGTAGTTTGTGTCCCACAAACATCCTTGTTGGAGAAACTTGGTGCCAAGTGTGACAGCATTGGGAAGTGGTAGAATCTCTGAGGGGTTGGGGGCACTAGAGAGAAGAAACTAGGTATTTGGGAGCATAGCCTTTAGAAGGGACCAATGGTGGTCTCATGGAGTGAGTTAGTTCCAGAAAGAATGGATTGTTAGAAAGAGAGCAAGCCTGACCCTTGGATCTGGCTTCCTCTAGTGCTATATAACCTCTTCTGCCTATAAACCTATCATTGTGATTTCACTAACCAGGAAGCCCTGACCACAGGTGGAACAGAGCAGACCAGCAGGTCTTGGACCTTTGTCCTCCAGATCAATAAGCTAAGAAAACTGTAGATTTTCATAGAATACTCAGTGTAAGATAATTTTTTAATAACAACAGAAGATGGACTAACATTTTTCATCTCACTACCTAGACATTTTCTTCTGTCTGAAGTTTTAGCTCACCTGCTACACAAAACCTTCTTGTGACCACCTCCCACTTCCCTCAACATACTGAGTTTTTTGAGGACAAAGACCCTTTCCCATTCATCTCTGTATTTCAAGAATTTAGCAACCATTGAAGATCAAGAAATATTTGTTGATTGAAGAAAGAAATGAAACGTGCAATAATAGTGTGTGAAAGCAGAAACCATAAGGCAGATTTTGAAATAAGGAAGGTCATGAAATAATTTCAAACATACCTAATTATAAATTTGAAATAATATTAAAAATTATTAAAATGAAAAAAATTAAGATTTAGAGATTTAAGAAGAATTAGGGCATAGGTTTTTGAGCTTCTTGCTAAAAACAGGGATGTATAAATTTAAACTTGATAATGAGCCAAAGTTTTTAAACATTTTACTGACTGACATCTAGACCAGTCTCCCTTCTTTGGAGCACATGTAGAAATTTATAAAATGAGTTTCCTCTACTTACAAATGAAATGAAGCAGTTAAATGATAATCCCACTATGTTAAATTTTTATTTTAATTTACATAATAAAATACAATGAGTGGCAATATAAAGTGTCACTAACATTTTAGAAATTTTAAATCTACAAAGAAATATATTGATACATTGCATCAAAGTACAGGAAACAACCTAACTATGCAGCTAGCATACAAGGTAAAATAATTTACAACACTTTTGTTTACATGGAAATTATTTACCTCTTTAAAACATTGTTTAAAAGGCATATTATGAATTATTTATATTATATTAAAAATTAAAATATAATACATATGAAGAAGTTACTAAGCAAAATAATGGGGAGGAAGTGGGACAAATAACATTTTAAAAATGGTTACTTAGCTTTTTCTATATCATTCATTCTTTGAAGTATTTTAAATACATTAATTCAAGCTTCATAAAACGCCATAGGATAAATACAATTAGCATCCCTTTACAAATATGGATGTAAGAAATAATGGTGTAGGTTACAAACTTACACAAAGTAAACTATCTACTTAGCAAAAGAGAAAATACTCAAACACAGGCTATCTAGATACATCAATCATAGGTACAGCTATCATTATGTGTTCAACTTACTATCTACCACTTTTTAAATTTCTATTTCATGGCATATTGTATGTGAAGTTAATTCATGTCTAATTATATTACCCATTACTTAATAAAATAATCTAATGTTTTTAAAGTGAAATTCAATAGATCAGGACTTTGAGACTTTTCATCTAAACTTGAACTTTTTTGAGATCTGCCATATGAAGAAATCTTTGATATTCTGATACTTGAATACTTATCAATGAGGCCAAGATCAATGTTGAATTCCTCTGTATGGTCAATCACATGCCCGGGCACCACCAACTTCTAATACCAGGAAAGCAATAGAAAGGCGATGAGAACAGATCAAAGACATTATATTTGAGGCAAAAGTGAAGATCAGCAAAGTGCAAAGGAAGCAGGTGTCTAAGTTAGATGGGAAGAAATACAATGAACAGTTCTCTGGATTTACCCAGGTGCCTCCTAGACTCATATAACCACTTTCTAGCAAGTGTAATGTCTGATACCTCAGACAGCAAGCTGAGCTACGGAACTCAGGATAGTAGCTACTTAGCTGGAACCAGGATTACTGCTCCAGAGAGGAGTGGAGTATGTTGCAATGCTTCCTCAAATCTCTGAAGAGCACTGCTCCATATGCCTGCACCACCATCTCTGCAAAGTGTGCTTTAAACACAGCCTGGAAATGCATCTGTTCTACTGTCATTTCCATCCTAACAACACATTGCAGTGACCTTATGTTATATCAGACCAAGTTCAAAATCTTCATATTTAAGTATAATAGAGGATATTGTATTCTAGAACCTGTGTGTTCAAATGACTGATGTCACAAATATGAGCACTTACTTGTATAATTCAATTTTCTTTCCATTTTATTATTGCACGATGTATTTTGGCATCAGTCATCAAAATTAATATCAGAAAGCTAAGTTCTTCTTTTCAAGATGAACAACCTCATAATCTCATTCTAGATAAGAATGACTTTAAAGTGTTGAATCAGGGGAGATATCTAGACACCTAGCTTTCTAGTCTTATTTACTCAGCATAATCACACTCCTACCTCTATCCTTCAGTCCTTCAAGTTTGAGTATTGTCAAGGAGAAAGCATATGTGAACAAAGGCATTAGAAGTTAAATTGTAAAACTCAGTTTATATATTCAACTCCTAGGCTAAATGCTTTCACAAAGGCCTATTGATTTACCAGAAGGAAACATCCTTCTTGGAAGTGACTGCCATACCATGTTCTCTACCTACCAAATTTTACTCACCTAATATTTTCTCAGCAAAAGTAGTATTCATGCAGTGATAAACAATTTCATCTGATTTTCTCTAGATAACAGCTGTAAATGAGGAAATAAAACTGTACTTTGTCTTTTATTAAAGAAATGACTTAACAAGTGTGATAGTATTGAGATTCTTCTTTGAGACTATTACAATTTTAAATAGTTTTCCTGCTCTTTGTATTTGATAGCTATTGTGTAATACATGGAAATAATATAGATCCAGATAAATATAGATACAGGTATCTCCAAGGGGGAACACTCTGTATTTTGTATGTTTAAACATATTTTAGGGTTGTAAACCCTTTTCAAATGGCTTATTGCTGTAGAAATTAGTTATGACCTGACAATATTTGTTCACAGTAATGCCTTATACAAACACATATAAGATTGGTTGTTCTGAATGATGTTACTACTGAATCTTTACAAAGAAAATTGCTGCAACATAATCCCTCTACCTTCTGGATTAACTATATGTCAACATTGTATACACCTGGATAATTTTTCAGTGTGTGTCAATTATGGATTTAAACAAAGTAGGCTCCTCTAGAAAGTTTCAGTGTTTATAGAATTAGCATCTTGAGTTTATTCCACTTTACAAATTGACTGCAGTATTAGTGAAAGCAATATTGCTATAAATACTCAGGATATTAATACTGTATCTTAATGATACTTGCTGATTAATGTATAACTTACACATGTACTAGAAAGAAAGGAATCAAAAAGCTTCCTAGCCTGATATACTAGAAGTCATGAGCCCTAAATAAGTCATTAATTTTTCTTGAGTCAGTTTCCTTTTGTCTAAACTATCTCACAACTCTTAAATCCCATGAGTCTCTGTATCTCTTTTAAAGTATTCTCTGAGTTTTTATGTTTTATCCAGTAATCAAAATTTTAACCTCTATTACTATTAAAATTACTGCAGTCTATACATCATTATACAAACTCTTGATAGAGATTATAGTGAACATATTCATACGTATAAAATGCAAGAAATTATAGGAGTCTGTGATCAGCATTAGAGAAAGATGGAAAAAGATTACCTGGAATTTCAAA
This sequence comes from Heterocephalus glaber, assembly GCF_053883595.1. Lineage (NCBI taxonomy): Eukaryota > Metazoa > Chordata > Mammalia > Rodentia > Bathyergidae > Heterocephalus > Heterocephalus glaber. Next base: position 5,048,989 of record NW_028258406.1, on the reverse strand, counting down.
GAAACACCCTGCTCCCCCACAGTCAACAAATACTAAAGACTTAGCAGATTACAGACAATGTAGTCAATTATTAGTTTTCATGGATAAAATATAGACTTGCTCCTAGTAATCATGTGTTTCACAGCAAGAATTTAAGTAGAGGCATACATGTTCCTGAATCTAAATGTTTAGAAATTGGGCAATTATTTAAAGTGTGTCCCATCATTCTATCTTGATGAATATAATTTCATGATGATATGAAAGACCAGATTCAAATTTAGAATTCTCAGACTTCTCAAATGTCCTTGGCCCTGGCTTCTGACTGTCTACTGCTCCATCCTCTCCCTTCTTTCTCCACCTCTTGCTCCTCATCATACCCTACGAGTTTGAGTCCTCCTGTGCGCTTGTGGGGGACACTTTAGCCAGTGTTGTTGAAATCTTTTAATGAAAACAAAAACTGCCAATCTTCAAGGAGAATGTTAGCAAATAGCTCTAAAAATACTAAAAACATTCCAGGTAAGAAAAAATAATTGCAAAACCCATTGATAAAAAGAAGCTTCCAGGATTGATTGTAGAATGCTGAATTGCTAAGTTTAGCTAGAGTTTCAAAAAGAGGAAAATATTAATGCTAACTCAAGAAAACTAAGCCTGGATCATAAAGTCAAAGGCTAGAAAGTTAGAGCTCAATTTGGTAGGCAAAGAAGAGGAATTTGAAGGTCATTGAGCAGAGGTGACATAATCAAAGCTGTGCTTTAGAAAGATTAATTTGGCAGCTGAATGCACAATGAGTAGATTAGAAGCAAGACCAGAGGCAGGAGGAAGAGTTATAGCAGTAGTTTAGGTAAGCAGTAATGAGACTGTTAACTAGGATTGGGGTAATGTACGAGAGCAAAGGGTGGTATGAGACAGTAGGGAGAAGGAATTGACAGCCCCTGATGAATCACTGGCTATGGGAAAAGCAAAGAGATAAATCAAAGAGCACTCAGAGGTCTTGGGATTCTTGACTAAATACAAATATTGGAAACCACCAGTAAGATGTCAGGAGCAAGAGGCATACACTGTGGGATGGCAATGGTGAGTATCATTGGTACATGTTGTGTTAGCAAACCACCATCCAGATGAAAAGGGTATTTAGGACTTAAAATGATAGTCTGGGCCTGGGAGAATAGTCAGGAAATTACATAAAGAAATAAAACTTATATGTTTGACCTTCTTATTTTAAATTAGCTGTACAAACCATTCATTATAAAATCTTATGGTCCAAAGTCCTTGAAAATTTTTTCTTGTTCATAAGCTAGTTCCTTGACTTGTCAGGTTGCTGAAAACATGTATGTGTTCTGAAAATATAGTTATTTACAAACATTGAGCCAGTTAATTCATTTTGCTAAGATCTACCTTATAATCTATAGCACAATGATCTGCTTTGTCAGGATTTGGTGATAAAACAGTCCAAGTTTCTTCCCAGCATAAATCATTTCCTGTATCTCAATGTTTAGTTCTGAATGTTTTGGTTTTGTCCAGATCTAGACATTGTGCTTTTGTTTAACTTAATGCTTACAAATAGTGAGTCAACCTACATTCCTCAAATCTTCTGTGATGTGCAGAAGCTCTATAAGCGCTCAGGTGACACAGTTAGTGGTTGATTATAAAAGGTTTTGCCTTTTGTTATCTTTCATGTCAGTCACTACCACACTTACATTTATCCATACACATACACATACCAACACACACAAGCTCATAATCTCAAGCAACCATACTGATGAATTAATTAAGCCAATGCTTGTCCTCTTGCTCTACTCAATAGCATTATCTAATAATTCCTTTTTGTTTGTCCCTGATGTACCCCAATATTTCAGTCAGTGGTAAAAATTTTAGAATGTTTGCCATCCATGCCAAGATTGGATAAAAACCATTTATAGTGAGAAAACCTTAGTCTTCGGACAAAGATAAGAATTAAGAAAAAAAAAAAAAACTCAAGGAAGACACCATAGACAATAAATGAAAATGTCCTTAATCTGAGTTTGTAATATGGGATACAACTAAATGCCATTAATTATTCTAGAGATCAACAAAACTGACATAAATATTCTCAAAAGGTAGTAAGAGATCCTTTTAATATATCTCTTCTCCACTCTCTATATTTTATTCATTTCTGAAAAATTCCTATGCCTTATTATATGGAGTAATTTTTTAATTTCCCACTTTTTAAGAATAACAACATTGCATTTAGAATTTTGGATTAGTAGATACTGAATTGAAATTTATTTTTTTCATTTAATATTTATATTTTATAAAAATGGCATAAAAACTCTTCCCACTACTCTTTAAGATCTCAGTAACCTGACATTCTTACACTAAGAGCCAGTGCTATATTCTAAACAGGTAAAATGTCCCAAAGTGATGAGTTGAGATAGGCCATTAAAGCCTTGTTTAAATTATAGTAGCTATAATTTATGACTAGAATGTGCTAAGCCAAAAAAGAGAAGGTAAAGTAGGCAATACACAGAGCTTAATGAATGAAGTATTTAGGCTGGTGAGAGATGCTAATGTCAGATGTCCGACACACTGGAAAGAATGACAATACATGTAAGCCAGCTAATGAATGATCAACTCATTGGCTAGAAGGGGGTTGAAGCCTTCCTGGGGGGAAGTAGATGGAGGTCAAGTTAAAGAAAATCAAGGGGAAAATTGCATCTAAGCTACACAGAGAGTGGGACAACTGAGGCACTCCAGGAAACCCTGCAATTGGAGAAGATAAGACGTCATCTCCTTGAAAGGATGATTCTTCAGGGAAATGTTCACAAAAACCTTTTAAAAACTATAAAGAGAGGGTAATAAGCAGTAACATCCTCAACCATTATAAATTTAAAATAAAATAAGTTAAAAGAATCATGAGTTCAGCTTCCTTGAACATTGATACACAATAGGCCTCAGGCATAGCACAGCAAGGTTTCTTATTAATTTAAATGGGGTAAAATGAGAAAGAGAATTCACATCAGATGATTCATGAAATAAAAATGTGGATTCGGAGCAAAGTCAACATAAGTTTACTGTCAGAGCTCAGAGCTTGCTCCACCTAGTCTCAGTAGGGTGCAACTTTAATGCTACCACTTCAGTGTCCTATTGTGTTTGAATTTTGCAAGTTTGATCTTTAACAGTGAATTTCCTCCTGATTGCAGGAAGGCAGATTGCAATGTCCTTCTGAAGCCTCTTTTCCTGGGTGAATATTTTAAAGCAGATCTGTGTTACATAGAATGTATAAACTGGGCATTTGTACCAGTTCATGGAGAAGCTTTAGCAATCACATCACACCTAGAAGAAGTACTAATAATGTCGATGGAAAGGCAGTGAGTCTGATGATTCATATGTACCTCCTAAAAGTGCTCTAATAGAATAGACAATGAAAAAGGAAGAAAAATGCAGTATGGAAAACCAGCATGGTGCCAAAAAGGTTGGGAAAATATGAGAATGCTTTGCTTTTGAGTTTATGGGTCAGTGACCTGTAGGATAAAATGATAAATCTATCAATGTCAAACTGTGAAAGCTGAAACTAGTATTTTAGGTAAATGCCTTTTTTTCACTTGATGAAAATTTTAATGATTTACATTTTTATTTGTTCATACGTGTTTCAGTAGTAAGAGTGAAAAAAGAAGGATAATTGTACAATTTATAGGGTATGTAAAGTAGACATCCATGGTTGTGGAATAATTCTCTTTTTCCCAAGTTACTGTGAGCACAACTCATAATCATTAGGTTAAATAAATGTTCCAGAATCAGGAATGATTAATAATATATGAATTCAGATAGAGTAAAGAGATAAAGTAATTTTTAAGAAAAACAATTTTTCTAGAAAAAAAAATCTGTATTTCTTAATTTTTATTAATGACAATTGAACTTAGCATAAAATTCATATAAAAATTAAAGACAAATAAAATGCTAGGTGTTATGGTTTATGTCTCGATGTCTATCCCCAAAGCCTCATGCTGTCATAGGTGGAGCTTTTTGGAGGTGGCTGGATCTGGAGTGTGTGATGCTGGCATCAAGGATGTGATGCTGGAATTGATTCATAGTGGAATGCTAGGATTACGGGTGTGAGTGCTATCTGCCCTAAGGGCAGGTAGCCTGAATGAGATATAAGGGACAGAAAGATCTGTGGTCATGCTTTGTTGATTGCTACATGCTTGCTGCTGGCTGCCTTCTGCCTGCCCTTCTTTGCCATGAACTATTTCTCCTCTGTGATTCCCTCTGCCTTGTCACCCTGCCTTGGAGCCAGAAGACTATGTACTGAAACCTCTATGATCTGTGAGCTGAAATAAACCTTTCCTCTTGTACTTTTGAGTGTTGGGTACTTTGTCTTAGCAATAAGAAAAAGTAACTAAGACAGAAGGTATCCAATTTTCTTAAAAATGAAGGTAAATAAAATGTAGAAAAATTTATAATATGGATGATATGTATTAATATTCTTAATAGAAATGAAGGATTTTTTTTAAATTTTATTTTATTGGTACATTTTAGGTATACAATATAATGACATTCATCATTAGAAATTTGCACCTCTACACAATCTCTCTTGGTTCTTATTTTTCCCCCTTCCCCTGCCCTCCCTTCAAATCTTCCATCCCTCTCTATTTATAAAGACTTTGTTTCCATTTTTTCATTTTCTCATATTAATTCCATTCCCTTCTTTCCTTTCCCCTACCCCTCACAATTCCCCTTCCTCTTTGCCCCTTTTCTTCCTATTTCACATTATCTATTATATCTTTTAGTCCTTATTTACACTTTCAGCTTCTCACACTAGAGAAACTATTCAGTATTTACACATGTGTCCTATTTATTTCACTTAAGAGTATCCCCTCAATGTGCATCCATTCAGCTACAAATGTCTCTAATTTCTCATTTGTTATTGCAGAGTAGTACTTCATTTCATAAAAAAAAAAAAAAAGCATTATCTTTATCCAGTCTCCAGTTGATGAACAATTGGGCTGCTTCCAAGTTTTAGCTATTAAAAATTGTGCTGCTATGAACATGGGTGCACATATATCACTGTGGTATGATTCTTTTAATTCTTTGGGGACTTAAATTATTATTACAACAGAAAAGAGGGAAAATGTCAAAAAGTTCCAGATATCTAATTTTCAGGAAGAAAAACAAAATTGATATCTGCTAAAATATTTTTTTTTAAGTTTCTTTAGCCTTCTACTATGTACCAAGTTGTGTTTCCTTATCACCATTACTTAAATTTATATGTGAAAGCCCTAATTCTCAATGTGCTAGTATTTGGAAATGTGGCCTATAGGAGCTAAGGATGTTTAGTTGAGATCATAATGGTGGGACCCTTATGACTGCATAAACTCCTTTATGAGGAAAACACCATAGAGTTTGCTTGCCTATTGTCTTTATGCACATGTGTGGAGGAAAGGCAATTAAGTATAGAAAAAGAAGGATTCCATCTGCAAGGTGAGAAAAGAGCCCTTACCATGAACCAAATCTGCCACTGCCTTGATCTTGGACTTCCCAGCCTCCTAAACTGAGAGAAACAAGTCTCTGCTATTTAATCCATCTAGTCCATGGCATTTTGCTATGAACAAGCGTGGGACTGCGTAACTCTGTAATCATAAAAGCTCCACTCAAGCCCCAACATAGTGACTGATTGTGAGTTAATGGTTAAAATGTGCTTGTTAGTTCTGGGACACTAGATAAAATCTGTAAAAACATAGAGTTCCTAAGTGAATTACCCATCTCCTTGTTTGTCCGAAACTGATGTTCCAGACACAGCTATCTATAGAACAATCTGCAAACATCTTTTGACTATCAACATTTTTTTTCTCTTTTCTGTAAGTTCTGCTTGCTAACTTCCCCTGCAACCCCCTATAAAAACAGCCTCGGAGTCTGAGCCAGTTGCCTCTCTAAGCTACTTTGCTTTGGGAGTGCCTTCTGGCCAGACCAATAAAGGTCTGTTTTACTTTCCAACTTGTCTGGTGTGTTCCTTCCCAGGTGTTCTTCGCTGCAGTCAGCTCCTCGAAGCATTTGGTAAGGCCCTCGGTCTTACACAAGAACATTCAAACAGCTTATTTGTAACTAAATGAAGCTGGCTATGTTGATAATATTGAGTTTATGCTAAAGAGATGGCTTAAGATAGGCTTCCTTCCTAGCCTCAGGATGGGACTGGTCACCAGAAAGACCAAGTAAGTACAAGGTTGGAAATTTCAGCCCATCAACAAAGTTCTGGGAAATGGATGGGTAAAGAGACTGGAAATTGAGCTCTATAAAAATTCTTCAACCACAACATTTGAGGAGCTTCTGGGTTGTTAATACTAAACACATAGGGGTGTCAGGATACGATGCACCCAGAAATTACTTGAAAGCTACACACACTCACACATCTCCGTTTCCCAATATAGCATTTACATCTGACTGCACATCCATACATCTCATAATGACTCTTGCAATAAATGGATAAATGTAACAGAAATGTTTGTTTTAGTTTTGTGAGCCACTCTAGCAGATTAACTAAACTCAACTCCAGGATTATGGAAATGCTAATTTCTAACAGGAAATGAGACTTAGAGAAAAAGCTGAGCTTTGGGCCTGATCAAAGACAAAGGCACCCTGATCTTGCCACTATATATTGGGTTCATAGGGAGTATCAGAGGTCTCAAAGGGCTGCGATAATCCTAAATTGACAAGGATTTTATAATCAAGGGAAGTATCAGATGACTTGGAGGGTGGCAGTAATCCTATGACCTTTAGGTCCACAGACCTTTATGCTGTTGAGGATTTTAAATCAATGAGGAGAGTAAATTGATTAGGATGATAAGATGAGCAAAACCATTCTTAAAACAGTAGGTGGGATGAGTTAAGCTGATAAGGAATTTGGCCCTCCCCAGGTGAAATCTTTCTACTCCCATCTCAAAGGACCAGGATGTCTTCAGTTGATATAATCTTGCCCTTGAGCATCACAGCATCACAGGACTATCGAGGCGTCAGGGAGCCCTATTCATAATTTAATTGTGAAATGATATTCCCCAAAATTATGTAGGATAGCTCCCAACACCCTGTAACTCTTTTACTGAAATCTAAGTAGGAAAGGGAGCATTGTAACACAATTTAAGACAGAAAATAATTTGAAATAATCTGTATAATCTATGTTAAGTGAGTAAATAGTAATTTATACCCACGGAGCATGATATATATATTTAAAGTCTCAATTTCTTTGTCTTAATAAAACAAAGATGGAATTTATTCTTTCTCTTTTTCAACATGAAAATATGAAGTAAAAATAATAGAAAGATAAATTTCAGTCTCCATGAATCTAAAAAATATCTGGAACCCCAATCACAAGGTTAAAGAGGAGTAAATGCTGAAAGAGAAGTCTCAAGGTTATGGGTATCAGACAAAGTCAGCAAAATATAATTTTCTAAAGTATGTGTTATATGCTAAGGGAGACTCACTAATTCTTTACTTACAAAATAATAGGCTAGGGCCAGGAAGAATTTGAGACCTGAGTAGGTAAGAAGTAGATGCCAGAGAGGCCCAGCAGACTAAGGAGTCATAGTGACAAGCCATATGTGGAAGAAGGAGTATGTCCATGAGGCAGAGCAAATGAGAGATTCTCTGTATTGTGATAATCCTAATAGCTTCTGGTGTCTATGGGTTGGCTAAAAATGAGAGCCAGAAGAACCTGTCTGCATATAAGCCTATCCCAAGGGAAACTTCATTATGAATGAGAAGAAACTCCTGCTCATATGAAATAAGGATATTACCTGACCTCATGTGATTTTTTTGCAATTACTGATCCAAGTATTTGGCAAAATCAAATATGTGTAAATTTTTTTAAAAAAGAAAGAGCTCAGAATCTATATAGGTACAGTAAGAGAGAAAATATTAACTGACCCAAGAAAAACAAATATCAGATGATTAACACGAGAAAGAAATTGTAATCCTAAAAAAAATAAAATTGTGATCAAGTACATCATAAATCCATATTTTAAATAACAAATTGCCTTTTAGACCATGAATATCTCAAAATACATAGAAGATTTTAGAGAAGATATAATAAAATGATGGAATAAAACAAACAAGCAACCCATGAGTTGGCAGAGACGGAAAAATAAGTAAGAGATAAAAATAAGCTATCAGGAAAATGAAGATCTTACCAAAAGCAGCCCAAAGAGAAATACAGGTTGAGATGCCCATGAGGGGAGAAAGGTGAGCTAATAAAAGTCAAAATAAATAAGGGTTCAAAAAACTGATGTCTGAAGAATGGGGAACAAATGAGATTCTTTAAATAGTTTAAATAATTATTGTTTTAATTTCAAGAAATAAAAGGTTAACTGAATATACAGACTGCAACATCTTATCATGTCCCAGAAAAAGTTGATACAGGATCACTTCCAAGCCATAAACTGATGATAATTCTGGACTTAAAAAATAAGAGAAGGGAGAAGAATAAATAAAAGTTAAATTTAAAAAACATAAAAACCTGAATAGATTTACTTTATTTTAAACATATAAGAAAGTTAGAAGTTTTTCTCTTATAAATAAATGCATTGGCTGTAATATATGTACAGCTAGATTTCACTGACTTTGAAATGAACATCTATATCCTTTATCTATGATACATTCAGTACAAGAAAAAATAAGATGGAAATATCATATGTATTATAAGACATTAATTTAAGTGCTATTCCAAAAACTGTAAAGTATTCTTCACCATTACAAAGAAAAGAGAAGACAATTCTCAATTACAAAGCAAAATAAAATATTAACAAATTAGCTAGTAGTGTATTCAAAAAATACTACACTACATTATAATATAAGGAGTTATACTAGGAAATCTATTGCTGAAATATTTTTATATTTCTCAGTTTAAGGAGTAAAAAAAAGAAAAGCCAATAAACATCAGATTTAAAAATGAATGAAAATTAAATAGTATCAGTAAAGATTTCTTAATGAAATCTAGAAGAGAAAAAAACCTGAAAGAAATAAGTAGTGGACAGAGAGGCTGACAAATGGTTAATTGATGGATAACAATGTACAGTTAAGTAAGAGAAAGTGTGGAGTATTTCTGCATAGGACAAAAACTTTTTGTAGTAGTGGTATACTGTGGATGTCAAAAAGTTTTTTAAAAGGCATTGAATATTTTCATAATGAAGAAATGATGCTTGTTTGAGGAGACAGATATCTTTAACCTGATTTAAACATTACACAATTTATACACATATCAAAGTATCATATGGCACTCTATTAACATGTCTATTTTTATATTTTACTTACAATTAAAATAAATTTAATTTAAATTTTAAATATCTACATAATGAATCAATAACTAGAAATCAAATAAAAAGTAATCCTACTAAAATTTTGAATATCATGCCATCATTCATTATTTCTTTTTTTGATTTAAAAATAATTTTATTATCAAACACAAACTCATACAGAAATTAAAACCATTCAAAGAACAACAATACAAGGAAAAAAACTGCAATAATATTCAAATACAGTAGAACTCAACCAAAACAAAACTGAAAAGCACTTAAACATTTTTCCATGTAACTTAAAAAAAAAATCTCAAGTACCATCAAGACACCAGAGGATGTGATTTGTTTCAGAAAGATCCCCAAAACCAACATTGAACAAATAGTGGTCTGGAAAAAAAACTCCAGTTAGCAGACTCCCCATAAGTCAAGCTTCTCCCTAATTTAAATCTCGATACAGTCATATGACACGCGATGGAAACACAATGTAAGAAATATGTTATTAGGCAATTTCATCCGTGTGTATCCTTAATTACACTTTCAGTTTCTCACACTAGAGAAACTATTCGGTATTGACACATATGTGTCCTATTTATTTCACTTAAGAGGATGGCCTCAACATGCATCCATTTAGCTATAAATGTCTCTAGTTTTCTTTATGGTTGAGTAGTATTCCATTTTATTAAAAAACCACATCTTCTTTATCCAGTTTCCAGTTGATGGGCACTTGGGCTGTTTCCAAGCTTTATCTATTACAAACTGTGCCGCTATAAACATGGGTGCACATATATCACTGTGGTATGATTCTTTTAATTCTTTTGGGAAGATGCCCAGCAGGGGTATTCATTATTTCAATAGTACTCTTAGAAAACACAGGAAAACTTGAAAAATATCATGGTTATTAAAAAGAAAGGGACCTGCCTTTCACTATTTACAATCAACTAAGGTTAAAAAGCTAATAAACTTGTGAAAGCACACACAGGGTCACAAATTATCCATGAACTGAAAATTACAACAGAAAAATTGGAACAGGGAGAATTTCAAAGATGCTAAAGGAGAAATATTTTCTGAACTACAGTTAGAAACTAATGTGCACTTCAAAGGTCATAGTATTGCCCAAGAATATTTATACTCAATCATCAATATCACCTAGCAACTATACAGGATTTAATATATTAAATGGATAAGTCATCTATTGTAGGTAAAACTGAAGTTAAAATAAAACAGACAAAAATGTATATACAAGATTTAATATTGAAATATGATAATTTAAATATATATGTGGAGAGAGAGGGAGGGAAGGAGAGAGAGAGAGAAAGAGAGAGAAAGAGAGAGATGTCTGGAAGCTAATGGCCACCACTTTGAGCACTTCTTGTATTTGTAGAGGACAAAAGTAGCTTTTATTAATCCCATAATGTTGCAAAAAATATAGTATTAAAATATACAAGTTTTTCTTTTCTTGAAATGTGTATACATTTTCTGGCAGACTGCATGTATGTGTGAGTATATATCCTAATTATATATGATAACTTCAATATTTACAAAAGACTTTGGTAAAACTAAAAAACAATAAACATTAAAAATTTGAAAAATAGCCACTTTATGTAATTTTCAAAAATTACAAAGATTTAAAGCTTATCCCTACATTTCACATCAAACCTGAGGCTCTGAGTTGAACTCTCAGCTGTGGTAAGCTAAGTTTACTATTTATTTGTTTATTCATTTGTTAATGTATATCTTTATTTATTGACTAAAGACGTGTTTCTGGTAGCCTTTTTGTTGGATTTTAAAACCAGTCTCATGTGGTTTTTCAAAAATTTATATATATATATATTAACATGGCATTTTCTGAAGCTTTAATATCATAACTAGATCACCAAGACATTTATTTATATGAAAAGGCAACTTGCAGAGCTATAAGGAAAGAATATTCTAATTCATACCTTAAGAATAATTACATATGTAAAAGAATTTATGCAAATGAATACATTAGAGATACGTTGAAAAGTTGAATATTAAATTATTTGTCAGGGTAATTATCTAAGGGAAAATAGAGAGATTTGAATAAAATTTAAATGTTGCAGGTCATGAACTTGTGAAATGTTTGGATCTGTTAATAAAAATATTTTCATGTATTTTGTTTTTAAAACTCAAACTCCATTTTTGAAAAGGATTATTTGAAGACACCTAAGTTAGATATCTCCAAGTACCAACATTGTTAATTAGTTTGATTAACTTAGCAAACAGAGGTGTTTGTGATTTTATTTTATTTTTGCAAAGCCAGAATAGATAGTCCAGAAATTTAGAAAGAAAGAAGTAATGCTTGATTCTAAAGATATTCCTAAAAGATGGCCACAAGTACACATACATACCTTTGCTTAAAATTTTGGGTTTCATTAATAATTATTTAAAAGTAAATGATGATTTCTTTCGTTTGGAAAAGGAAGAAACTGAGGAAACTTGAAATATAGAATGAGTATGATGACAAGCAGGAGCTCACTGCCCTGAGCACACAGAAGCCAATATTATGCCAGCTAATCTGGTCAGAAAAGAAAATTCTCTGTTGCTCTATCAACTTGCAAGGAGTCCAGGAGCTGTAACCTCAGATTTGCTTCTCCAGTGAGTAGGAGTTGGAGGAATTTATTGAAAGCGAAAGAGGAGAAGCTGTGGATTGAACTGGCAAGAAAGGACCACTTTAAGGTCCTTTTGAGCTGACTGAGAGGGTCATCTTCTCTCTTCACTGGTCATGACCACCCCCCAAGAGGAGTTAACAATTTTGGCAGTGGTTTTGAACTTGGAATATCAAAAGCTTATTAACCAGGTGAATTGGCCTAATATGAGTATCTCCAATCTGGCAAGACACTTTCAAAAGTCCTGGAATGGGCTCTGGGGGCTTTTTATGAAACTTGAGTATTGTGTTAGTTAAGAATATATGTCTGTGTGTGTGTAAGCCTGATTTCAAGAATGTCTGAAGGAAAAGAGGAAGAAATGCAATTGTAGAAACACACACACACAAAAAGAATTTCTTGTACTTGCCAAAAATATTGAGGGTATGAATAGTCAGTTAGCATTTGGCAAGTCTATACTAAAAATATCAAAAGTGTAAAGTTTAAAATGAAATATATAATTGAAACTTTCTCCATCTATTACAGAATTTTAAAAAATTAGAGGATAAAAATCAATGCAATTAAGGGAAAAAGACCTTGTGCTCATTAATTGCTTTTAATATTTTAAACTATAAAACATAATTTGGATTTGGTATTCTTAAGATAAAAATGGGAAGAAATAAGGAAGGATACTAATGAAAATAGCAATTACATAATTTAAGACATCAACAACACACTGATACCTAGTCCTTTACTGTCAATTAATACATTTTTTAAATTTTTTGATGAATATTTTGCAAACAATTTGTATTCTCTGATGAGTATTGTTCTAGTACTATTTTGTTTTTTTTAATTTTTATTTTATTGGTACATTTTAGGTATACAATATAATTACATTCATCATTGGAAATTTGCATCTTTACATAATCTCTCTTGGTTCTTATTTTTCCCCTTTCCCCTGCCCTCCCTTCCACCCCTCCATCCCTCCCTATTTACAAAGAGTTCGTTTCCACTTTTTCTTTTTCTCATATTAATTCCATTCCCTTCTTCCCTTTCCCCTACCCTTCCCACTTACCCTTCCCCTTTGCCCCTTTTCTTCCTATTTCACATTATCTATTATACCTTTTAGTCCTTATTTACACTTTCAGTTTCTCACACTAGATAAATCATTCGGTATTTACACATCTGTGTCCTATTTATTTCACTGAAGAGTATAACCCCTTTGTGCATTCATTAAGCTATAAATGTCTCTAATTTCTCATTTTTTATGGCTGAGTGGTACTCCAATTTATAAAAAAAACACATTTTCTTTATCCAGTCGCCAGTTGATGAGCATTTGGGCTCCTTCCAAGTTTTAGATATTACAAATTGTGCTGCTAAGAACATGGGTGCACATATATCACTGTGGTATGATTATTTTAATTCTTTGGGGAAGATACCCAGCAGGGTAATAGCTGAGTCAAAAGGGATTTCCAGTCCTAGTTCCTTGAGGTATCTCCAATCTGATTTCCACAGTGGTTGCACCAGTCTAAACTCCCACCAGCAGTGGAGCATTTTCCTCTTTCCCCACAGCCCTGCCAGCATTTGGTATTGGTTGATTTCACAATAGCAGCCATTCTTACTGGAGTGAGGTGGAATCTCAGCGTTGTTTTCATTTGCTTCTCTTGAATGACCAGTGATGTTGAACACTTTTTTATATGTTTATTTGCTATATCTGCTTCTTTGTCTGAGAAATGTCTGTTCTATTCAGATGCCCATTTTTGTATTGGGTCTTTAAATTTGGGAGGTCTGATTTTTTTTAGTTCTTTATAGATTCGAGATAGTAGACCTTTGTCTGAGGAAGAGCAGGTGAAGATTTTTTCCCACATTGTGGGTTGTCTCTTCACACTGTTGGTGGTTTCTCTTGCTGTGCAGAAGCTTTTTAATAAGAAGAGATCCCATTTGTTGATTGTTTGTGCTAGTTCACGGGCAACTGAGGTTTTGTTCATAAAATCCTTTCCTACACCGATGTCTTCAAGGGTTCTACCTAACCTCTGTTCCAACCAGCTCAGAGTTTCTATTTTAATATTTAGATCTTTAATCCATTTTGATTTTAGTTTAGTGCATGGTGAGAGATATAGGTCTAGTTCTAATCTTTGGCAAGTTGAAGCCCAATTTTTCCAGCACCATTTATTGAAGAGGCTATCTTTCCTCCAGTGAGGGTGTTTGGCTCCTTTATCGAAGATGAGATGGCTGAGGGTGTCTGGCGTTGTTTCTGCATCTTCTAATCTGTTCCACTGGTCCTCAAGCCTGTTTCTTTGCCAATACCATGCTGTTTTTATCACAGTAGCTTTGTAGTAGAGTTGCAGGTTGGGAATTGTGATACCCCCTGCCATGTCTCTGTTACCTAGAATTGCTTTTGCTATTTTGGGTCTCTTCTTGTTCCAAATGAATTTTTGGATTGTTTTCTTGAGGTCTATGAAGTATGCTGCTGGGATCTCAATTGGAATTGTATTAAATCTATATAGCAGTTTTGGAAGTATGGCCATTTTCACTATGTTAATCCTTCCAACCCAGGAGCAGGGGATGTCTGTCCATTTTCTGATATCATCTTCAATCTCTCTTTTCAGAGTGCCATAGTTTTCAGAGAAGAGGTCTTTGATTTCTTTGTTAGTTTGATTTCTAGGTATTTCAAGGAATAAAGGAATTGTTTGCCCTATTTCTGTCTCAGTGAGTTCATGTAGAGGAAAGCTATTGATATTTGTGTGTTGACCTTTTATCCTGCTACTCTCCTGAATTTGATTATTTTTGGTGGAGTTCTTGGGGTCTTCTATATAGAGTATCATGTCATTTACAAATAATGACAATTTCACTTCTTCATTTCCTATCTTTATTCTTTTTATTTCTTTCTCTTGTCTAATTACTGTGGCCAATATTTGCAAAACTATATTGAACAGGAATGGTGATAGTGGACATCCTTGTCTTGTTCCTGATTTTAGTGTGAAGGATTTCAGTTTTTGACCATTTAGTATGCTACTGGCTGTTGGTTTTTCATAGATGGCTTTTATTAGTTTGAGGTAGAAACCGTCTATTCTAATTTTTTGTAGGGTTTTTATCATAAATGGATTTTGTCAAATGCTGTTTCTGCATCTATTGATATGATCATGTTTTTTGTCCTTGGCTCTATTGATATCACATATTACATTGATTGATTTGTGTATATTGAACCATCCCTGCAACCCTGGGATGAATCCCACTTGGTCAAGGACTATGATCTTCTCGATGATCTTTTGCGTTCTATTTGCCAGTATTTTATTAAGCATTTTTGCATCTATGTTCATTAGTAAGATTGGCCTATAGTCTCTTTTTTGACTGGGTCTTTCTCTGTTTGGGGGATCACAGTGATGCTTGCTTCCAGGAATGAATTCAGGAGTATTGCTTCCTTTCAATTTCATTGAAGAGTTTAAACAATAGTGGCAATAGTTCCCCTCTAAATGTCTTGTAGAATTCATCAGTGAAGCCATCAGGACCTGGGCTTTTCTTAGTTGGTAAGTTTTTTGTTTTTTGTTTTGGTACAGGGGATCGAACTCAAGACCTTGCACTTGCACGGCAGGCACTGGAACCACTGAGCTAAATCCCCAGCATAGTTGGTAAGTTTTAACTACATTTTCAATTTCCTTGGTTGATATTGGGTTGTTCAGAATTTTTAGGTCTTCTTCGTTCAACTTTGGTAATTCATATGTATCTAGGAATCTGTCCATTTCTTCTGTGTTGTCCATCTTATTGGCGTATAGGTTCTGGAAGTAAGTATTGATGACCCTCTGGATTTCTGCTGGGTCAATTGTAATTTCATCCTTTTTCTTCCTAATTGCATGGATTGGGGCATTTTCTTTCCTTTTTCTGATATGGTTGGCTAAGGGTTTGTCATTTTTGTTTATTCTTTCAAAGAACCAACTCTTGACTTCATTGATTTTTTGTATTGTTCTCTTAGTCTCCATTGCATTGATTTCTGCCCTGATCTTTATAATTTCCTCCCTTGTATGAGCTTTGGGGTTTTCCTGCTCTTCTTTTTCTAGAAGCTTGAGCTTCAGCATCAGGTTGTTTAATTGGGCTCATTCTGTTTTCCTAATATGAGTATTCACTGCTATGAATTTCCCTCATAAGACTGCTTTCATTGTGTCCCATAGATTCTGATATGTTGTATAGTCATTGTCATTTAATTGAAGGAACTGTCTGATTTCTTCTTTAATTTCCTCTGTGACCCACTGGTTATTCAGAAGTGTGCTGTTCAATTTCCATTTGTTTATGAAATTCTTGCAGTTTATTTTGCTATTGATCTCCAATTTCATGGTCTGATAATATACAGGGGATAACTTGAATTCCTTTGCACTTACCTAAACATGTCCTATGAGCGAGTATGTGGTCTATTTTGGAGAACGACCCATGTGCAGCTGAAAAGAATGTGTATTCTGATTTTGTGGGGTGGAACAGTGTGTAAACATCTGTTAAGTTTATTTGTTCAAGAGTTAAATTGAGTTCTACTATTTCATTACTTATTTTTTGTCCTGTTGATCTGTCTATTTGTGACAGTGGGGTATTGAGGTCCCCTACTACTATCATGTTAGTGCTTATTTGGTTTTTCATGTCTGGTAGTATTTATATAGTTGGGCACACTAGCATCTGGTGCTTATATATTTATAATTATCATCCCCTCCTGTTGGATTGTTCCTTTTACAAGGATGTAGTGTCCTTCTTTGTGTCTCTAAATCAGTGTTGGTTTGAAATCCACTTGGTCTGTAAAGAGGATAGCTACTCCTGCTTTTTGTTGGGTTCCCATTACATGGAGTATTGTTTTCTACCCTATAACTTTCAGTCTATGAGTTTCTTTTTGAATTAAGTGTGTTTCTTGTATGCAGCATATTGTTGGATTTTGATTCTTGACCCATTCTGTCAGTCTATTTCTTTTGATTGGTGAGTTGAAACCATTAACATTGATGGTTATAACTGATGCATATTGACTTATCATTGTCATGAGTTTTTCTTTTTGTTGGATTCTCCCCCTTTATGTTTAGTTTCTTGTCACACCCAATGGATTCATTCTGCTGTGCTTCCTGGAGTTGTGATCCTTATTGTCTTTTCCTAGGATAATTTCTAAAAACTTTTGGAGTGCTGGTTTGGTATTCATGAAGTTCCTAAGGTGCTCTTTGTCATGAAAGTATCTTATTTCTCCATCCATTTTGAAAGATAGTTTTGCAGGTTACTTCAATCTGGATTGGAGGCTGTTTTCCTTTGGGGCTTGAAATACATCACTCCAACCTCTTCTTGCCTTGATGGTTTGTGTTGAGAAGTCTGCTGTGATTCTGATGGGCTTTTCTTTGTATGTGATTTGTTCCTTTTCTCTAACTGCTTGGAGAACTTTGTTCTTCTGTTGAGTTTCTGGAATCTTAACAATTATATGCCTATGTGTAGATTTTTTTTTTTTGATGAAGGCTAGTTGAAGTCCTATATGCCTCATTCATCTGTATGTCAAGTTCTTTCCCCCTGCTTGGGAAGTTTTCTGCCATTACTTCTGTGAACAGTTTTTTTATGTCACCTGCACTCTCTCCTGTTTCTTCATTGACTCCAATCAGCCTTATGTTATTCTTCTTTGCATCAACTAGCAGCTGCTGGATTGATTTCTCATGGTCCCTTACAATTTTGAAGCATTTTTTCTTTTCCTGGTCACTAATTGCAATCTTATCTTCTATATCTGAAATTCTATCCTCACATTGGCTCATTCTGCTGTGTAGACTTTCAATGGAGTTTTTCATCTCCTGGAAATCTGTTTGCATCTGTTTTATGGATTCCATTTATTTCCTATGTTGTGATTCCATCTTGTTCCTCAGCTCCTCTCTAGATTTGTCAATCATGTCTTGCACTATTAGCACAATCTCTGCTGTTTTCTGAGAAAATATTTCTGATTTCATTTTTTCCACATCTTCTTTTGTTGTGAGTTTTGGGAGTCCAGGTGGTTGAAAATTAGATAGTTCCATCTCCTTTCTCTTTGGGGTTGCTACAGGTGATCTGGAAATCTGATTTTGAGACTTATTTACGTGTCTTCTCATTTCCCTGGTGTGGGGGGCGTGTGTGCTGTTGTTGCCCACATGTCTCACCTCTTCTGTGCTGGGACTGGTGGTATGGTGGCCCAGAAGCCCCTTCCTCTGCACTGGGAGTGGTAGAACAGCAGCCAGGAGGCCCTTCCTCTGCAGTGGGAGTGGTGGAATGGTGTCCTGGAAGCCCCTTCCTCTAGGCTGGGAGAGGTTGAACAGCAGCCAGAAGGCACCTTCCTCTGGGCTGGGAGCAGTGGAACAGCAGCCATGAGGCCCCTTCCTCTAAGCTGAAAGCAGCAGAAAGGCAGCCTGGAGGCCTTTTCCTCTGCTCTGGGAGTGGTGGAATAGCGGCCCAGAAGCCCCTTCCTCTGCACTGGGAGTGGTAGAATGGCAGCCAGGTGGCCCCTTCCTCTGCACTGGGAGAGGTAGAACAGTGGCCCAGAGGCCCCTACCTCTGCGCTCACCATGCTGTTTTTGTCAGTGTTGCTTTGAAGTATAGTTTCAAGTCAGGTATGGTGATGCTTCCAGCTTTGGTCTTGTTTTGCAAAATTGCTTTGTTCACTCTGATTCTCTTCTGGTTCTATATAAATTTTAAGCCTGTTTTCTATACATGTGTAAAGTATGCTGTTGGTATTTTGACTGGGATTGCCCTGAATCTGCATTACAATTTTGGGAATATGGCCATTTTAACATTATTGGTTCTCCCTATCCAAGAGCATGAGACATCTTTCCATTTTCAATGTCCTCTTTAATCTCTTTTTTGAGAATATCATAGTTTTGTTTGTAGAGGTTTTTTACTTCCTTGGTCAGGTTAATTCCTTGGTTAGGCATTTCATTTTTCTCAAAGCCACCATGTCTGATATTGTTTTCACAAATTCCTTCTCATTGAGTTCATTGTTGGTATACATAAATGCTAAAAATTTTTGTGTATTGATCTTGTATCCTGCTATGTTGCTGAAGTTGGTTATTTATTCTAAGAGATTTTTGGTTTTCTATTTTTCAGCCTTCTATTATGGGTCTTCTATGTAGAATATCATGTCATCTATAAATAATGCTAATTTGTTTTCCTTTCCTTTATGCATCCCTTTTATTTCTTTCTCTTGTCTAATTTCTCTGGCTAATGTTTCAAGTAGTATGTTGAATAGAAGTGGTGACATTGGCCATCCTTGTCTTGTTCCTGATTTTACAGGGAATGCTTTTATTTTTCCCCATTTAATATGATGCTGGCTGTTGATTTGTTATAAATAGCTTTTACCAAATTCAAGTATGGTACTTCTATACCTATTTTCTTCAGGATTCTTATAATGAAGTGGTGTTGAATTTCATCAAAGCCTTTTCTCCATCTATTGATATGATCATGTGGTTTTTGACCTTGCTTCTGTTTGTATGATATATTACATTTATTGATTTACACAAGTTGGACTATCCTTGCATCTCTGTGATGAAACTTACTTTGTCATAATGTATGTTTTTTGATGAGGTGCTGTATTATATTTGCTAATATCTTGTTGAGGATTTTTGCATCTATGTTCATTAGTGAAATTAGTCTATAGTTTCCTTTTTTGTTGGGTTTTTATCTGGTTTTGAAATCAGGGTGATATTGGCTTCCTTGAGTGAATTTAGAAAATCTAAATTTCTTTAAAGAGCTTGAGGAGTATTGGTAATATAACACTCTTAAAAGTTTTGTAGAATTGTGAATGTATCAGGTCCTGGGCTTTTTTTAGTTGGTAGACTCTTTATTACTCTATTTCATTACTTGTTATTGGGTCATTCAGCATTTTAGTGTCTTCTTGGGTTAGCTTTTGTAATTTATATGAGCCTAAGAATCTGTTAATTTCTTCAAAATGTGCCAATTTGCTAGAATACAATTTTTCAAAGTAGTTACTATGTTCTGGATTTCAATAATTTCTGTTGTGATTTCACCTTTTTCATTTCTATTTGCATTGATGTTCTTCCCCTCTTTCTCTTGGTAAGTCTAAGAACTTATCTGTTTTGTTTTTTCTTTCAAAGAACCAGCTCTTAGATTTGTTGGGTCTTATACTGAATTTTCAGTCTCAATTTCATTGATTTCTCCTCCAATCTTTTTAATTTCCCTCCTTAATTTGAGTTTGGGACTGACTTGTTGTTTCTCCAACATCTCAAGATTTCTTACAAGATTATTTACTTCAGCTCACTGTGTTTTCCTAATATAAGTATTGTTTGAAATGGATTATCTCCTTAGGGCTGCTCTCATAGTGGACCAGTGGTTTTCGTGTGTTGTACAGGCATTGTCATTAACTTCCCAAAATTTTAAAATTCCATCCTTAATTTCTTCTGTGATCCACTAGTTATTTAGGAGTATGTTGTACCTGGAAAATTCCAGGTGCTTCTAACAAATGCATGATTCTAGTTTCATTGCACAATGATCTGGTAGTACATGTGACACGTGGATCAATGGAACAGAATAGAGGATACAGAAACATCCCCAGACACATTCATTCACTTGTACTTTGACAACAGTGTCAAAAGCATACATTGAAGGAATAATAGTCTGTTCAACAAGTGGTTCTGAGAAAATGGGATAGCTGCTGAAGACTGAAACTAGACACTCAACTCTCACCATGTCCTAAATTAAATTCAAAATAGATCAAAGATGTAAACATTAAAATAGAAACATTGAACTTACTGGAAGATTAAAAATAGGTAAAACACTTGACATCATAGGTGCAGAAAAGTATTTTCTAATCAAAACTGCAATTGCAAAAGAAATTACAGCAAGAATCAACAAATAAAATTATATCAAATAGAAAAGCTTCTGTACAGCAAAAGAAGCAATTAGTAGAGTGAAGCAACAACCTACAGAATGGGACAAATATTCACAGCCATTCTTCAGACAGAAGGATTAAAAAATATAGGCAAACTTAAATGAGAGACCAATTTAAGAAACAGACAAGTGAAATGAACAAACCATTCACAGAGGCAGAAGTACAAATGGTCAACAAATATATGAAAAAATATTCAATGTTTCTGGCTATTAGGAAAATGTAAATAGAAAAAACACTAAGATTCCATCTTACACCAGAGAGAATGGCAATCATTAAGAAATTAAAAAAAAAATTCTGGTGAGGCTATGTTGATAAAGGAACCTACCTACATTCTTGGTGAGAACGTGAACTAGTACAACCATTGTAGAAATCAGTATAGAAATTTCATAAAGAGCTGAAATCAGAAGTTGCATGACCCGGCTACCCGCCTTCTAGCCTTCACCAAAAAGCATCAGGCATACTACAGTGATACATGCATACCATGTGCTTATAGCAGTACAACTCATAGTAGCTTAACCCTGAAAGCAACCTGTATAGGTACAGGTAATCAGATAAAGAAAGTGTGGTATCTTTAGATAATGGAGTACTATTCATCTATAAAAAAAGGAAAATTTGAGATTTGCAGAAAAATAAATGCACCTGGAAAATATAATGTTGAAATAAATAAACCAAACACACAAACTTAAATGCCACTGTGGTATTCTTCATTTGAATAAGGCAAAGAACAAAGAAAGAACATAATAAAAATGTATAGAAGGAGACAAGGGGATGGATCTCTTGAAAATGGAAAGGGGCCCAAGAGACCAAGGGTGAGGGGTGAGGAGGGTGGAAGGGTAACTAAGTAGAATAAAGATATGCCATGTACAGGAACCTAATAATCTCAATGAATGTAAAGATTATATGCTATAAACATGTACCAGGATTAATAATATCAACAGGAATAAAAATGGGGAAAGGAGAATTAAAGGAGGAGTGTGGGAGGAAAAGGAAAAGAGAAGGAAATTTTAAAAAGAAACAAATTGTGTTATGTACATGTACCCACTTTCCAAAATGATTATAAACTGCATGTACTGTAAACATATAGTAGTAAAAGAAAAAAGCAAATAAATGAATTTGATGAGTAATGAGATCTGAAATATTGTAGAACAATTTTTTCAAGCACACCAGTTTCCATAATTAAATGCTGCAAAAGTATAATATCAATTTTAAATCCAAAACACTTTTCTTTGGCTAAAATAACTAGACTAAAATATGATTATATGCAAGATGATATTTTTATATAAAATAACGAGAAAAACTGTCTAGGCTAGACTACAAACAAAATTTCACGTTAGTTATAATGCAGTTCTATGAGGGGTCTTATAAATGGCCATCTAAATATTGCTCTACTGATATATTTTCATTCTCTTAGGGAAGTAAAACCTAGTTTTTAAAAGAACAGACATTTATTAGTTTTTCAGTGTTGTGTGCATATTTGTCTGTATGTACACACAGTGTCTTATTAAAACCAGAGCATTTTCCTCACTAATCTAACCATTATTTTACCTTTTAAAAATATATTTGAAGAAATATTAACATATTCTGCTTGGCAAAAAGGTAAAAAGGATATTTAAACATGGAGTGGGGAAGGCAACAAGATAATTTTTAAAGTCTCTTTCAGTTCTGAGAGTTGGTAAACTTTTGAGATTTTTGGTAAACTTATTACACATTGCTACACATCTGTTCAGCTTGTTTGGTTGTATAAATTTAGTGTTTTTCACTGACAAACCACATAAACAAGTGAAAATTTATATTTATGTTATGGTTAAAATGTTATCTAATACACCAATTGTGTTGAATCAAATTAGTATTTACAAGACAAGCATAACAGAACTAATCTATAACACCTAGAAATCTATTTTCTAACATAAAAGTATGGATATGCTTAATCTTGTGAGAAACTATTCAAATAATTTTTTCATATTATAGTTTTAGGTCTTATTAGCATTAATGCTTTGCTCTTATCATTTTATTCTGTCTATTTATTTTGAGTTTAATTTGCTTTTCACTTTCTGGTTCTTAAAGTAGAAATTTAGATAATTGATTCTAAACTTAATTAAACATTGTAAATTTCCTTGTAAGTATTGCTTTAGCAATACTGTAATACTGTGATTTTTTTATAATTCAATTAGAAATATTTTAATTTTCTTTATAATTTTTATTCATATGTTATTTATATGTATAGTTTAACCTCCAACATTTAAAGAAATTCCAAATGTACTATTACTGATTTTTGTTTCAATCTTAGAATATCTGTTTTAAAATTTTGATCTCAGAAAAATTAAGCCTTATCTTAGGCACCAAAATATGATGTGTCTTGGTGAAAGTTCCTTTTCTTCTCAGTAAACATATGCATTATAAAGTTGTTGAATGTTGTGTCCTATAAATGTAATTCAAATGAAATTGATTCAAATTTTGGTAGTATCTCTTTCATCATTACTGGTTTTTGTTTTTGTTTTTTTCTAACAATTACTCTTTGTCAGATTGGATAATGCATTTTGTTCCTTTTCAGGTTCCCTGGTCTCCTCTTCTGTGTCTCCAATTTGCATATTAGGTAATCCAGTATGTTTTTTAAAATTTTTTTCACTGTACTTCTTAGTTCTAGACTTTCTAGTTAGTTACTTTTATGTACTTTTCTTGGGAAAATATTTATTGTTTTGTTAAGTGTGATTTTTCTACATCTTGAGACAATTTTTTTTTATTTACCCATGTCCCCTTTTTTAACCTAAATCAGTAGAATCACAAGATATATTATCTCTAGAAATATACTCCCTCTCAAACTCATCATAGTACAGAGTACAAGCATATCAATAATTGAAACAGTACAATTCATAATTACTAAATCTTGGAAGTGGCCCATATGTCTATCAACAGATGAATGGATAAAGAAAATATGGTATTTGCACAACCTGGAGTACTATTCTGCCACAAAGAAGGATACAGTTGAGTCATTTGTAGGAAAATGGATGCACCTCGAACCAGTTATTAATTGTTAACAATATTCACATCTGTGTTGAAATTCTTCATCTGTATTACAGTGTATTTTTCTTTAGGTCTTTGAACATAATTATAGTAGTTATTTTAAAAATCTGTCTCTGCTAGCTTTAAAATCTTCATCAGACTAGGTCACTTCCAGTTCACTCTTTTTCTTGACATTTTCTAATTTTTCCCATATCTAGTAACTTTCCATTATACTGCACATTGAGATAATATATTGAAAAGACTTTGGATTGAATTATCATACTATAAAATGTTATTTCTTTTCCATCTTTCAGTCAACTTGAAAATATTCAAATTTCAAACTTTCCCAACATCTTGCTACAGTGGGCAGCAGATGAAATCTCTGCCCTTTTTATTTATTCATTTACTCAACATATATCCACCTTGCTCCCATTGTATTTCAGATATTTTCCTAAGTCTTAGGGAATCAAAGAGTATAAAACCATAACTTAGCTCACCATAGAAGAGAATTCATAATGTAGAACAATTATTCTAACAGTATGATAAAATTAATTTAGGAAGTATTGTGGAAACACAACGAGTATGTATACCTTATCTTTTTCTAAGTCCTGTCATATATTCTCTCTTACCTGTAAAATATCTCTCAGCATAAAAAAAATAACAACTAACTTAGCAGGAAATGTCAAAGCTTCTGGGAAAGAGATCATGACAGTTTCTTTTTGGGGGGCGGGTACCAGGGATTGAACTCGGGTCCTTGCGCTTATGCAGTAGGCGGCGAAACCACTGAGCTAAATCCCTGGCCCTCATGACAGTTACTTGAGTCAGTAATCTAGGAATACTAGCAATGAGCCTAAAGTGAAAATAGTTCAGAAATGTCCTTCTTAAAAGATAATCAATATCTCTTTCTTACTGGTCTGCAAAAAAACAACATAAATTGGATAGTAGCCTCTTAAAAACATTTTAGCAGTTTGATTAACGTTGCAACATTCCACCACTTGGATCTAACACCAACTCACAGTGCACCCTGAAAGGCATAAATCCACTCTCTACCCTTCAGTCTCTATATTCTCCTCTCTCTCTTTCATTCTCACTTTTTCTTCTTTCATTCTTTCTTTCGTTTTTTTATCAATGTATACACTTAGATGAATTCTTTCCATAATTGAGACTACAAAATTTCTGTCTAATTTTAAAGGTACATACCCTAAAAAGGTTTAAATACTTCCTAACCCAACAGTCTAATTTTTATATATTTTCATCTACAATAGAATATTTGAATATCCTCAAAAACTCAGAGATCCATAATAATTCAAGTAAAATATCCACTATCCTAGTTTTATTTTAGTCCATTTTATAGAAGTCCTCTAACCCACTTTTCGTATCACAATGTTCTGAACTCATAGTTCTACTGCCCCTGGACTTTAATCTTCTTGATCTTTAATTTTTGACTGAATTTATCCTCTTAAAATACATTTCATGGCAAGTATTGATTTCAGCCATTTTCTTATAAACTATACAAATCTTTATCCAATTATATGACATCAACGGTACATGAACAATATAATGAAAAATAACATAGCAGTAAAATATATTTCTTCTCTCCTAAGAACTCATATCAGATAACTGTCTGGGACACTGATATCACTGTATAGTTTCTTTTGTATAGGATTACAAGCCAATAAAATATTAATGAGATTAATATCTGGCATGGATTCTTATTTGGAAACCATGACTATGTGGGAATTATAAAGTGGATAAAAGAATGCCTTTTTTTTCAAATTGTTTCATCCAAAAGGAACCCTGTCATGTAATTAATCTATTTTATCTAATTGATCACTTTTTATACATGCAACATTTATGCAACCTGAGGTTTAGTCACCCACAGTGTTTGCTGAGCTTCCTTATTGCTATGACAATAGAAAGTGAATTCAATTTTCAGTATTTTAGAGAAATTGTTTTAATTGGGTTCAATTCTAAAAGTTTAAACAAACACATGAAATTTGTATTTATATAATAATTTCAAATTGCACCTCTGTATTGAGTTGATATCAAAGAATGTATTTTCAAGATTTTATAACTTAAAATTACATTCACAAAGAATTATAACTAGTACAAAAATTATTTGAATGCCAGTGATTCCCCTTTAGTGTTTTGTTTATATCTTTTATGTTGTATATCAGAGTTAAATAGTCCAGTCAAATTCATACCTGCCATTAAATTTCAAGACTTTTAAAGTCATCTTCTATAAATTCAGAGAATTCCTGTTGCTTTAAAGTCTGTAGTTTACTACGTCTAGCTATGAAGCACTAGATTCAACTTCTTCAAGCAGATGACATCAGACAACTGACTGCTTACATTGAAGCCAAGTAAGAGGGGAAGAACAATCAGCAAAGTCTCCATTACTTCTACATCTTGGAGAGAGCTGCTGGTGCTTTATTTAAATATATTACACTATCTAATTATTCCTACACTAGTGTAAACGGATTTTCTTCTCTATCTGTTGATCTTTTGTATCTTAAATTCCTCTTGGGGAGGTGCTGATGCCCCTGTCTCTCTGGATTTATCACAATGCTTGCTACTGTTGGCGATATTATAAATATGGGTTCCTTGCTAAACTGAGTTACTTTACATTCCATTTTTAAAATTTTTCTTTTTGTTAGTACATGTTTGCAGTACATAATAATTGCATTCATTGAGAGGACTTAGCATATGTCTGTAACACATCTTAATTCTTTTACTTCTCCTTGCCCTCCCCTCACTCCATATCTGGGCCCTGTCTCCACTTTTAGGTATGTATTTTCCTATTTCCAATTATGTAGCTTTTATTTTGCTCTTTAATTTGTTTATACTTTTGTTTGCACATTTAAGAGAAACCATGTGATATTTAAGCTTGTATGTCTGATTTATTTCTCTTTACATTATGGTAACAAGGTTCATCCATTATCCCATAAGTGAGTCAAATTTTTTCTTCTTTATAGCAGAATAGTACTCCATTGTGTATAAATACAACCATTCATCTATTGATTCATAGATCACTTCCAAGATTTAGCTATTATGAGCTATGCTGCGACAAACACAGGTATGCATGTATCACTGTAAAATGTTTTCTTTAACTTTTTCCGGAATATACCTAGGAATGGAATAGCTGAGTCCAATGAAATTTTTATGTTTAGTTTCCTGAGCAATCGCCAGACTGATTGTGAATGTATAGTTTACATTTCTAGCAACAAAATAGAAGGGCCTCTGTCACTTCACCAGCATTTATTATTTCATTTTTTTGATAATAGCCATTGCATCTGGATTAAGACAGAATCTCTGTGTTCTTTTAATTTGAATTGCTTAGTGGCTAGAAATATTGAGCTGGTTTTTAATGTAACTTTTTGGCCAGTTTTACTTCCTCTTCTGAGAATTATTTATTCATTTTAGTTGTCTATTTACAGATCCTGTGTTTTACTTTGAGAGGGCCTAATTTGGTTTTAGTTTTGTATATATTTTAGTTATTAGTCTTCTGTCTGAGCAGAAGCTGGCAACAGTATTTTCTCATTCTGTAAGTTGTCTCTTCACTGTTTCTTGTTTCCTTTCCTGTGCAGATCTTTTAAAATTTGATATAACCCAATTTGTTGATTTTTAAATGTTGTTTCTTGTACAATGGGGTTCTGATAAGGAAGACCTTGCCTATGAGTATATCTTCAAAAGTTTTACCCATTTTGTTTATTTTCCAGAAGGTGATGCATTTCTTTTATAACACTTAAATCTTTCTATTTTGTCTTTAGCGCATGGTGAGAGATATGATTCTTGCTTCAATCTTCTGCATGTATATAATCACTTTTCCCAACACCTTTAAATATGCTATTTTTCCTCCAGCATGTGTTTTTGGTCTCCTTTTCAAAGATTAGATCACTGAATATGCATGGGGTTGTTTATTCTCTATTCTATTCCATTGATCCATATATATGTTTTGGGGCCAGTACCATGCTCTCATTCTCTGAGAGGCTCAGCTTTAAAATATATTTGGTGCTTTTTAAAACCATATGAATCACAATTGTTAATCAATTTTGTCCTGATTTCTGCAGATGCATTAGATATCTGAATATGTGATTTTCTATAATTCTACATCATCATCATGAAAAAGATATCCTCATATCTTACTGAAACTGTAATTGTTATTATTCACTAAAGTGCGGTAAGCATAATGGCTTTTGAACATTATCAATTTTTTACAATTACTTTCCAAATATATTTTTAGTTTTCCCCCATTATTGAGTCAATGAAGAATAATAATATTTAAAAATGCAGTCCTTTGAAAATTCTTTACCAAAAAAAGCATTAAATAAAAAGACTTTAGCCAAATATACTGACAAGATTATAATAGCTCTCATAATCTAACTTACATTTACTCTATAATTACTCAAGGAAAGGTGCATAAGTATAATTTGCTGATGTCACAGAATAGCAAACAAAGAGCTATGTGATAAAACCATGAGCTAGGAGGTAAAATTAGTTACCATTACTCTTGCTCTTTTTAATGTCACTAACACTATCCAAAGCAAAAGCTGAATGCCATTGACAGTTTTATTCTTTGTACGGCATTTCTAGTAATACTTTTTCTTTTACCTTCTCTATGAAATGATTGTTCTCCTAACAGGTTAAAAGTGCATAGGAATTTCTTGCAAAGTTTACACAGGTTTATAACATAATAGAAGTTGAAATTTGACCAATGCCATTGCAATACTCCACAGCATAAGAATAAATTTGTGGAAAAAAGAAAAAATTTAGAATTAATTTACTGATGACCTCATACTTTCAGATAATTAATACATGAATTCCAATGAGACAATTACCAACGAATCTTCTTGGTCTCTAATGATTATATTATTACAGATTTTATTTCAGTTCATTATATGGAAAAAATTTTAAAATATACTGAATATCTATTTGAGGCTATTTAAATGATACGGTGTTCAAAAACATTTTTAATAAAAAACTCAATTTAGTCTTCAAATAACTCAAACATTTAAAAATATCATGAGTTATTAATTTAAACTCTTTATTCCTTCAATTATACCTATGTCATATGTCTGAATAAGATTGTGTAAGTTAAAAAAAATTTAGTTCAATGTTTAAACCATAGGAAATATTGACCAATTTTATCTCAGTTTATGTAGTTCTAAATATCTACATAGAACACTCCCAAGAACTCTGCCAAAAGACTCCAGGAATTAATAACCAAATTCAGCAGCATAGCAGGCCGTAAAATCAGCACTCAAAAGTCTATAATATTCCTGTATACCAATAATAAACTCACTAAGAGAGAAATTAGGGACACAATACATTTCAAAATAACATTAAAAAAATGCAACACTTTGGAATTAACCTAAGTGAAAGATCACTGTAGTGAAAACTACAGTACTCTGAAAAAGGAAATCAAGGAAAATATCAGCAATTGAAAAGATATCCCCTCTTCCTTGATAGGCAGAACCAAGATATTCAAAATGACCATATTCCAAACACTGTTATACAGATTTAACACAATACCAATCAAAATGCCAATAGGATTCTTCACAGAACTAAAGAAAGTAATCCTAAAATTCATATGGAACCAGAAAAGACCTAGAATAGCAATTCTGGGCAACAAAGGCAAGGCAGAGGTCATCACGATTCCAGACTTCAAGTTATACTACAAAGCTACAGTAATAAAAATGTGAAATTATAAGAAAAAAAATAACTGACTTATGGACAATGGAACAGAATAGAGGGTGGAGAAACAAATTCAAGCATGTTCACTTACCTTATCTTTGATAAAGGGGCCAAATACAGTGGTACTTTGATTCACAAACTTAATTTGTTCTACAATTTTGCAAATGATGGACATGTTTGTGTGTATGTGGGAAAGACAACCATTGTTGTGCCTGTCACCCAATGCAAAGTTTGGAAACAAAAACAAAATTTTGCCAAATCCTTCTGTTTGCAAACCAAATTGTTTGCAAATCAAAGTGTTCATGAACTGAGGTGCTACTGTGCTAGCACTGCAGGAAAGATAGCCTCTTGAACAAATGTTGGGAAAATTGGCTCTCCATATGCCAAAGATGGAACATAGACCCATATATCTTACCATGCATTAAACTAAAATAAAAAGGAACCCAAGATCTAAATATTGAAATATAAATACTTAATCTTCTATAAGACAAAATAGGTAAAACTCTTGAAGACACAGGCAAAGGCAAAGACTTTCTGAATATAACCTTGATTGCATACAAAATAATACCAAGAATCATCAAATGGGATCACATCAAATTAAATAGCTTCTTCATAACAAATGAAATAATCAATATAGTGAGGAGACAACTTTCAGAATGGAAAAAAACATTTTCCCAGCTACTCAGACAAAGGACTAACATCTAGACTACATAAGGAACTCAAAAAGATTAGATCTTCCAAAATTAAAAGAATAATCAAAAACAGTCTTCTGAAATGAATAGACACCTCTCCAGTGAAGAACCGTATAGTGCCAAGAAATAAATGAAAAAATGTTCAACATTGCTGGACATTCAAGAAATGCAAATTAAAAGAAAACTGAGGTTCTCTCTACCTCCAGAAAGAATGGCTATCTTCAAGAAGTCAAGCAATAACATGCTGAAGAAGTTGCAGAGGAAAAAGAACTTTTCTCCATCGTTGGTGGAAGTGTAAACTGGTATAACCACTATGGAAATCAGTGTGGAGATTCCTTAAGAAACTAAAAGTAGAAATTTCATTTGATCCAGCTATGTCCTTCTAGATATCTTCCCGAAAGAGTTAATGACATCATATTATAGTGATACATACATATCCATGTATAGCAGCACATTTCATAATAACTAAATCTTGGAAGCAGCCTATACGTCTGATTTAATAGAGTACTACTCTGCAATAAAGAAGGATAAACTTAAATCATTTGTCAGAAAATGTCCTAAAACATAATGTTAAGTGAAGTACATCAGTCACAAAAGTTTAAATATTGCATGGCTTCTCTTATATGAGAAACAAAATATATAAATAAACTGTAAAATAGAAGTCATACAATAGGGAAAAAAAGAGAAAAAAAATGGTACTCAAATCCAGCACGGTCAAGGGTTCTAAAAGTGTTCCTCGATTTAATACAGTTTTATAAATTTTATATATTTTTGTCCTATCAGTCTGTCTGTTAATCTGTGTTTATGATAGTTCAATGAAGACTTGTAAAATTAATAAATCAAACCAATGCTGGAAAAAAGACAAGAAAATAAAAAATTTTTTTAAAGAAATAAAGGTTGCCCAAAAGGAGAAAAATAAAAAGAATTGAGATGTATTATGTACATGTACCAATTTCCCACAATGAATGTAATCATTATGTACTGCAAACATTAACTAATAAAAATGAAAGAAAAACAAAATAAAAAAGATAAAAAGAGAGACCCCAAACAAGTAACCTAATGATGCATTTCAAGGTCATAGAAAAACAATTCAGATTTAAATTCAAACTAAGTACAAGAAGGAAACTAAAGATGAGGATAGAAACCAATAAAATGAAGAATATAAAGAATCAGTTAATCAAAGAGCTGCCTCTTCAAAAGAATAATAGAAATAGAAAATCCCTTAGCCAGCTTTACAAAAACAACAACAAAAAAGGCCTCCAAATGGACACTGCCAAAATCCAGAAGATAATTACCAACTACTCAGCAACCTGTATATCAAAAACTTGGAGAACTAAGGAGAACTGGATACCTTTGTAGATACATACAATTACCAAAACTAAAAGCAAGAAGATACAAAAAACTCTGACTAATTCAAAAACAGGCAATAATATTGAAATAGTAGTAAAAACCCTAGCAAGTAAAAGAAGGCCAGGACCTGATGAATTCACTGTTGAATTCCATAAGAAGTTCAGGAAAAATCTAACACCATTACTCCTCAAACTCTTTGAGGAAAGTGAAAGGGGAAGAGTACTCCCAAAGTCATTCTAAAAAGCTAGAATAATCCTGATTTCAAAGCAAACAAAGATTTAAGAAAGAAGACAGCTACAGGCCAATCTCTTTAATGAATATACAATATATTCAAAAATTCTCAACAAAGTACTGGCAAACAAAAAGCAACAAATTTACCAAAATGATAAAACATCATAGCCAAGTAGCCTTTATCCCATGGATGCAAAGATGGTTCCACATAAGCAAACCAATGTATATAATAGATCATATAAAGAGAAGCAAGGGCAAAAATCATGTGATCACCTCAATAGATGTGGAAAGGCTGTGACAAAATGTAACATCTATTCATGATAAAATAAAAACCATGAAGAAAATTGTATGTAAACCTATCTATGACAAACCTGCTGCCAATATCATATTAAAGTGAAAATACTAAAAGCTTTCTCCCTAAAATCAGAAATAAAACAAATCCACTATCACCACTGCTGTTAAATAGAGTTCTCAAAGTACTGGCCAGTTAATCAATTAATCAAGCAATTAATAAAAAGAAAAAATATATATGTATATATGGAAGAACTCAAATTGTCATTATTTATTGGTAGTATGGTCCTCTACCTTGAAAAGTCAAAAAATTCTACCAAAAGACTCCTACAGTTATTAACCAAATTCAACAATGTAGTAGGATAAAAAATCAACACAGAAAAACCAATCATGTTTATTGTGGTTTATATCCAGGTGTCCCCTCCAAAGTCTCATGAGCTCATAGCTGGGGCTTTGGGGAAGTGATTGGACCAAGGGTGCATGATAAACATTAGTTAGATTAGTCCACTGATGGGTTTACTAAATGTGATGTTACGAAGTGAATTTCTTGTTTGAAGAGGTAAGTCACTGTGGACATGGCCTACCAGGATTTATCTCCCTCCATCCTCCTTTGATCATTCTTGCTTTCCATCACCATGTCATGATCTGCATCTCCTCTGCCATGCCGCCCTGCCTTGGAGCCAGCCAGCTATAGACTGAAACCTCTACCAACTGTGAACCAAAATAAATCTTTCCTCCTTACAGTTGTGGGTATTGTGTATTGTGCCTCAGCAATAAGAGAAGTAAAATAATGTTCTTGTCCAACAATAATGAACTCACTAAGCAAGAAATTAGAAAAACAATGGCATTGCCAATAGCATAGAGAAAAATTATACACATAGGAATTAATCTAACCAAGGAAGTAATAGATTTCTACAATAAAAACTACAGTACTCTGAAAAAGGACTTTGAAGAGGACATCAAAAAATGAGAAGATATCCCCTCTTCCTGGATGGGCAAAAGCAACTCAGTCAACATGGCCAAACTTCCAAAACTGATATACAGATTTAATGCAATCCCAATTAAAATATCAGCAGCACTCCCCTTGGAACTAGAAGAACAAGCCTAAAATTCATATGGAACCAGAAGAGAGCCAGAGTAGCCAAAGCAATCCTGTGTAACAAGAGCAAAGCAGGAGGCATGACAATCCCAAATCTGGAGTTATACTACAAAGCTTCAGTGATAAATACATCCATCGTGGTACCAGCACAAAAACAGATGTGTGGATTAGTGGAACAGAAAAAGAGGAAGCAGAAACAATGCCAGGAACATTCAAGCTATTTGGACCTTGACAAAGGGGCCAAAAGCATACACTGGAGGGAAGATAGCCTCTTTAGTAAATGTTACTGGAAAAAGAAGATTAAAAACAGAATATTAAATCTCACTGGGCACTAAAGTAAAATCTAAATGGATCAAATATCTAAATAAAACAAAACATTTCAGTACTGGAAGGTAAAACAGGCAAAATTCTTGAAAACATAGGTGCCAGTGAGGACTTCGTTAACAGAACCCCAATGGCATGTTATGATACCAAGAATCAACAAATGGAATCATGTCAAATTCAAAGCTTCTGCATTACAAAAGAAATAACCCACAGAGTAAAGAGACAGAATGGAAAAAAATTGTTGCCAGATACTCGTCAGACAGAAGGTTATTCTAATATCTAGAATATATAAAGAAATCAAAAAATAATACCCATAAATAAAATACCCAATCAAAAAATGGGCAAATGAAATGAATAGACACTTCTCATAAGAAGAAATGCAAATGGCTAATAAATACATGAAAAAATGGTTAACATCTCTGGACATTAGATAAATGTGAATTCAAAGAACACCAAGGTTGCACCTGACTTCTGAAGCAATGACTATTATAAATAAGTAGAGGAAGAAAAGCTGAAAGGAAAGGAAGGAAATGGGAAAAAAGAAGAATCAAGATATATCATGTACAGGTACAAATTTCACATGATGAATGCTATCATTATGCATATCTAAAGTGTACCAATAAAATTAATTTTAAAAGAAATCAAATAACAACAAATGATGGCGAGACAGTGGGGAGAAAGAGATCCTTCTACACTGTTGTGGGAATGTAAACTAGTAGACCATTATGGAAATCAGTATAGAGATTCCTCAAAAAACTAAAACTAGAAAATCTATTTCACCTAACTATTCCCCTTCTAGGTCTTCCCCAAAGGGCTAAAGACATTTTACAATGATACATGCTTGCCCATGTTTAAAGCAGCACAGCTTATAGTAATTAAATCTTTGAAGCAGCTTCTATGCCAATCTACAGATGAATAGATAAATAAAATGTGGAAAATGGAGTAGTCTTCAATAAAGAAGGATAAATTTGAGTCATTTGTATGAAAATGGATGTACTTTGAGACCATAACAGATAAGCAAGCTTAAATATTGCATGGTTTCTCTTATATCAGAACCCCAAAATGTAAATAAAGAACAAAATGAAAGATAATAGGAAGTATTGAAATAGATCTTTTACAAATAAGAATGAAATCAAGGAATGATTGGAGAGAGAAAAGGGGAGGAAAGGAGAATGAAAAAATAATCGAGATGTGGCATGTGCACATCCTCCCACGAGCATTTTGGTAATTATACAATGCAAACATGTACTAATAAAAAAATAAAAATTAAAAAATTAGAAACATAATAAAAGTCACTCCCATTTCTCTTGAGGATAATTTCTCTCATTGAAAAAATAGTCTCTCTGGCTTTGATATTTTGATATACTTCTTTCTACTTTCTAAAGCACTTCTGGAAGTCTGCTTTCATAATACTCACTATGAGATGTGATAAAAAGTACAGTTAATGCTGAGAGTCATCCAAAAGAAAGGGGCTTGGAAAAACATGACATTTCTTCAACCACTTATTCACTGAATCTGGACCTAGCAACCTCTGGCTCTTCCCCAAAGTCAAAATAACTGCAGAAGGAAAACATTTTGAATCCATTCAGGACATTCAGGCAACCATGACAGTGCAACTCATGAAAGAGGACTTTGAGACCTGCTTCAGAAAGGTATAACTGATAGGTGACTGTGTTCAAATCAAAGAGAGTATTTTGAGAACTATTAATGCCAATGTCTTTCACTTCAATAATGTTTGTTTGTTTGACTGTTTGTTTTTTAGATAGGGTCTTGCTTTGTAGTTCAGGCTGGCCCTGAACTCATTATGTAGCCCAGGCTAGCCTTGAACTCACAAAAATCCTCTTGCCTCTGCCTCTCCAGTGCTGGGATTACAGGTGTGCACCACCACACCTGGCTCACTTTACTAATTTTTTAAGCTTAAACATTCATGCAAGATGTTTTGTGATTATACCCCGTATTTCAAGATTTTGGAATTTTAAATGGGAAAAATTATTATAATATTGGTTGGCACCATATTTCAACCATAAAAAGGAATGAAAGACCATGGAGCAGTCCATAATACACATTCTCAAAAGGGAAAATTTGGCAGGAGCTTATACCTAAGCCACTCTGCAGACCTCCTGGCAAGTATGATTGCTACTTTCTCCACAGACTTTAAGCCCAAAATGAAAGCTCTAGAACCACCACGTCTGCAGTGGCTGTTTTCACTTCTTAAAGGACAGCAGAAGTGCACGTTCTATGCAACATTCTTGATGACTGCTGTCTAGTCCAGCTATGTCTAAGTCATTGAATCTATATCACAGTGCCATCCTAGCTACCACCAAGGCTGCAAAGATAAGGGCTCTCTTTATATTTAAGGAAATAAAATATAACTAAAGTAGTTAAAAAATGCCAACTCAAAGAATATAACAATAACCAATAGAGATAACACATAACAGAACATTGCCCTCTTCAAGCTACTGTTCTGCCAAGGTTGACAGCATGTGACTCCAAGAGTTGTTCTACTAATATTGCCTCCCCTACTATCTCTTCACAACAGCATCTTTGTCAGATCCTACTACAACAGCTCTTTCCCTCTGTGTTCAAATACTCTTAATTTTTAAATTGTGTATATTTGTGATACACAACAAATAGATTTATTGTTATGGGGATTTGTGGCATATGCATATCACAACTTGATCCTTTTTGATTCCTTTTCCCCACCTCTCTCCCATCTCCTTCCCATTTGACTGATCCACTATTTTACATGACCTTTCAATTACTCTCAATATATTTTCATCAATATTTTAATTCTATTCCTTTTGTTTTTATGTCCTTCTTGGCCTCTGTTTTGCTTTAAATCTAAAATGACCCCCCCAAAATCTCATGTGTTCAGAGGTGAAGATTTGGAAAGTGGTTGGTTCAAGGGGGTGCTATACTCATTAGTGGATTAATCAATTGATGAGCTCACAGCTGAACATGCTATTACATGGTGGGGCCCAGGAGCAGGAGGTATATCATGAAGTGGGGGGTGCCTTTGGAGGATATCGCTCTCATTCTGGAGCTTGCTGTCTCTCTGCTTCTTAGCTGCC
Source organism: Heterocephalus glaber (assembly GCF_053883595.1). Lineage (NCBI taxonomy): Eukaryota > Metazoa > Chordata > Mammalia > Rodentia > Bathyergidae > Heterocephalus > Heterocephalus glaber. Next base: position 5,012,523 of record NW_028258406.1, on the reverse strand, counting down.
ATGGGTTAAATAGCTTTTCTTTGCCAGGACCTCCTTCCATTTCATCTCTGCCTTGAAGTCAATCAGTTATAGACTGAATCCTCTGAAATCACTAGCCAAAGTCACCTTTCCTCCTTTAAATTGCAGATGTTAGGTGTTCGTCTCAGTGATGGGAAAGTTGACTGATGCAGCTGACTGTCTTGAAAATTTTTATATTATCCTCCTTAATAAGATCACCCTTGTGTTTCACATTTGCTTATTTAATTACTCTCATTTATTCTAAATGTATTGACCAGTTGCCTTCTAAATTCCAGTCACTCTACTGGAATGTGGTGCTAAAAAATGAAGTAAAATACAGGCAAAACTGAAAACAGAAACTCTTGTTATAAAATAGAGTAGAAGATTCATGTATATAGCTGTGTGCACATTTGGAACTGTCAAAGAGAGGAGAGAGAAAGGGTGCAGCCCGGGGCAAAAACGAACTTGCTGAAAGAAGTATCAATGTCACACTAATAAGAATATTTTGAACTTGTGTATCTCTATCTCATCTTCATCCCTTATACCACTTGATTCTAATTTTCTTCCTCCCTGTGGACAAGTGCATTGTAATGCTCTTGAAGAACTTATATTTAAAACCGAACACTTTATTCTCAGCCCTATATTAATTTTTATAAAGAGTTCTAACTTGTGCCATCATGCCAGAGTTTTTTTAGCCATACTAGTGCTAAATCAGTGAGTACTCTGGGGTTGTCCTTCACCATTGATTTATATTTTTAAAGCAAGTAGCTCTACTTTGCAGTAGTTAGCAGCATAGACTGGTTTCAAAAAAGAAAAAGGAAACAGGTCATTTAACTGTGTAGATATAAGCAGATTATTTTGTGCCTCAGTTTCCAATGGCTTTTATATGACAGAGTTGTAACAAAAATTAAATGAGATGATTTCCTGGAATATATCAAGCATCAAACAGAAGTCATGTGTTGCTGCTTATAAGTTCCATGTGGTCCATTCTTATTTTTCCCACCCTAGAATCTTACCCTGGGTCCAAATTAAAATCTCTCGCATCGTTATAATCATTTTGTTGCAAGCATTGTATAGATAAGTTTACAAAGTCATTTCATTCTTTTTTCCCCACTGTCTCTTCACAGTCACTCTGTAGATCAATTCTCTCCTTTTTTTCCCTCAGTGAAATTCTACTCAAGTTAAATAGCTTTGCAGTTACTCCGATTCACAAGAACACTTAATCCTGGTAATAAGGACTCCAGTTCAATGTAACAATCAAAAGTCCAAACCCTTGTCTCATTTGGAGCTTCTCTCACTGCCAGGTCAGGGCACTTCACACCTCTGAACCTGCATGAGTGGATGGGTAGGCAGGTGTGGTAGAGGTCACTGTTCTTTAGGCTGCCCGCTCCTACTTGATCTGGGATCTACAATTGCTAAGATTTGTTGGCCTAGCCTAGAGGGAGAGAGAATTAGAGACGGGTACTAGTAGGCTTGTACTGGCTTGGAATAAAACAAACTGACACTATCTTTCCTGGTGAGCATCTGTGGGTTTTCCAGCTCTTCTGCAGTCTCTTTGATATAAATACTTCCCCTGAGATGCCATCTGAGACGTCTTTCTTGTCCTTGGACCTCACCATTCTCCTTCCCATTTCTGGAGTCTTCACTTTGGGCACTTTCAGGCCAATATTCTCCCAGGGTTCCTCATGGCTCAAAGAAAACTTCTACATCCTCTTTTCAGACCCCCTACTTTAGACATGGAGAGGGAGCTCATTTCCAGAGCACACCTGAATCTCTCTCTTTCTCTCAGAACCCTGTCATCTTTATTAACAGTCTCAACTTCTTACCTTAAAATTTTCCAAATCTATCTAAGAACATCACCCCATATCTCTCAACCTGTGCCCTTGAGGAAATGTCCCTATGTTCCAACCATACAGTCCAACAAAATCCTTTGTACTAGCTCTGTTGCCACTAACCAGTCCCTCACTCTGCTTTATGTATCTCTGAAAGAGATGATGAGCCCCACTGATGACTTTTGTGGATAGCTCCTTGATAACTGCTATATGTAATTCTAAGTAAGGGACCTCGACACCCATTGCTTTCTCCACCCAAAGGCCCAATTGTTCTCAGTGTCAGGCCTTGTACTAAAAGTGAGACAGAGAGAGCTCCACTTTACTATCTGGTACACCTGGTACACCTGTATATATTCTTCATGAAACTCATGTCTCTGTCTACAGTTATTCCCCGTCAACCAGTAGATCACCCTCAAACACTGCTGTGTAAAGTTCCTACCTTAGAAACGATATCTACTAAGGAAGTCTGTTACTTAGTATGAGAACTTTTTCTGCTTGGCTCATTGTTTATATTTAAAGATAGGATCCTTTCCCAAGTGGCTCTTGAATCATTCCCATTACTTTTTAATAACCAGGAGAGAACAATCTATTAACAATTAATTAGAGTAAATGAAAGGGGACTCTCTCTGCATAAATGAAAGCAAACTGTTCATGTTTAGGGAAGACTTACTGAAGTACTTTAAACTGTAAGAAAAGCAATCAACAAAAGGTGGAAATATTTTCATCAAAGTGTGACCAGAAATGATTAAGAAATTCTCTACAGATTAGAAGCACAAATAGGAGCAGCATTCATCCTCAAATAAATTAATAGATGTATGTATTACCTTATTCATAAAAAGAAATGATCTATTGTAGCATGCTTGTAGATTATAAAACTCAATAATTTAGAGTAGTTACTTACTTGTTTGAAAAGAAAACACTGTCACTTTTTCCAGTGCCAAAATGTGTTTTATTAGACACCAATTATCTACGTGTTACACTCATTGGAAAGCACTGTACAAAGGACATATTTTGAATATAGTCTGCATAGAGAACGTTTTACTAAGAAAGGTATATCTGGGAACTGAAGAACTGAAAACTGTTTTAGTCAATTAATAAATTTCAAATTACAAAAAACAGTCAGTATCTCAAGCTTTTTAAATTCAGTCTTAGGCTCTCTAAATTACCTGAAGGGAGAGGAAAGAGAAAAGGAAAAATTAAAGAGGAAAAAAAGAAGTATTCTATGTGATTGATCCCAACAACCTTAAAAATGCCGAAGTCTAAAGTTAGCTAGAAGCAGATGAATTGTGATTCTTATTTTTGATGAGTCATAATGTTCAAGAGGAAGAATGTTTGAATACAGAATGAGGTTGTTCTAATTTCTTGATATTATCCTAGAGGCCTTTTAATATATTACTTATATCTTTCTTTTCCACTTGAAGAAAGAAATGATCTGACCTCTAAGAGGCACATTTTCAATAAATTCCATAAAACAGCAGGAGAGAATGCAGATTGAAAATGCAGTTCCAGCATCTTGTGCTTTAAAAAGCTTTTAAAGCCTGTCTCATGCATTTATCTTTTAACAAAGATGAATGCACAAGACACCTCGTATTCTACCCTTCTTGGTAAGCCAGTGATAATGTTAAATCAATGGTACAATGATCAAAAATGAGAATGGAATCAATATTCTGATCAATTGAATTGCTTTGGATATTAAAAAGTAATTATCCCAAAACAAGACTGCATTGGCAAATATAAGAATGTGTCTGACTTGTCTAATAACTTTCACTTTAAATATTGACAAATTCAGTTCACAAATAAAATAACAAATTTTGAGGAATCGTATTGAGCACAAAGTTATAAAATGTGTCTGGTACAGATAAAAATACAATTATATTCTTTCACTGTAACTCTCTAAGGAAGATTTCCCCCCAATATACAAGTGAGTCTAATTTATTATTACATTTTGTAATGAAAAGCAGGCATTTGAGTTAAAAAGGAATGTAGGCAGAGGTCCTACCCTCAGCACTACACATAAATTAGAGCTGCTAGTCAGCCATCACAATGCATCGATTTTCAACTGCAGGTGAGTGGCACTATAGGCAGAATTAGAATTGGTCTCTGACCTTAAGGAATTTGCATTCTGGTTGGAAAGCCAAATCTAAACATGCGAAACAATGGAGAAAAACTTACAGAGCAAAATAATGTAATGAAATCTAAGTTTTATTGGCAGTGCACAATGAGCCAGATACTGTTCTAAGCACTTTGCATGTTGCAATGAATTCTGCTGGCGGGTTGCCCACATCTATTTGGTTGGCTTGGTGCACCCAACACCTAGTTGCTCTTTGTGTTTGCTATAAAGTGCTTTAAGCTCAACAGTTCTCCAAAATACCACCCTCCTTAAAAAGCAAGCAAACTAGCCAAGGAGTTTATCATCACCACAAACCTAGAGCCAGCTGCAGCCAATGGTTGACTAAAGTATATGAAAGAATTCATGCATGAGATAGGACCAACACCTACTTGTGGTTAATTTGTGGTTCACAGCGCCCTGGGGGATCAGATGGATGCTACTGTCTTTTCAACCTTTCCCTTCCCTTCTTTTTGCCTTCTTCTTTCTTCTCTCTCAGATTCTTTCTCCAGTAAATCAGTTACATAATAATCTGTGCCTCTAACTCTACTTTTAGGGATCAAGACCTAAGACACATGTATGAATTCTTTTCATATTTGCAACAACCTCACAGGGAAATTATTGCTCATATACCTATTTCACAAATAAGAAAACTGTGACAGAGTTGTTGACTTTTTGGATAAAATCACTCAGCTCAGACCCAGAAAATCTTGGCTTTGATTTCAGGTACCATTGGCTTAAGAGCTTCTCTTTACCTCTGCATTCCAGGGCTGTGAATGTTTGCCAGGAGAAGGCATCTCTATGAGTGGCAGAGAGAATGCAAGGTTTAAATAAGAAGATTGATTTTAATGTGAATTCTTTAACTTTCTAGCCTTGTGATTTTAAGTCACTTAATTTTCTAACACATATTTATAAAATGAGAATAATCATATGAAGCTATTGGAGGATAAAATGAGATCAAATGTGTGAAATACCTGGCCTACAGAAGGCCTTCAACAGTATCAGTAAAAATTTCAATTTGAGTATACCAACATTCCTTTAAAAGTATGTAACACTTTACAGCTTATAAAATGCTCTATTTAATCATCTTTTTGAGTCTTCACAATAGCCTTGTGATAAAAATATTATTGTATATATTTTATTGATTGTAAAAGCTCAAGAAAGTTCAAGAAACTCTCAAATTAAGAAGCAGATCTTAAAGGTTATCTGACAACTATTCATTATTTTTGTATCACTGCTATGTAAAATAATAAAGTATAATTTGAGAATACTCCAGTGATTATTAGAAAACTTTATTTTATTCCTCTCATGTTTTCTGAAAGAAATACCAATCCTGTTAAAACCTACAATGCCATGAGTTCCAGGAAAATTCACAAAGGGAAGAAAATGCACATGTTGGGAATTCATGAAAGGAAGGTCAGGGCCCACTTCCAAAAGAATGGCCATTTTAAGCTCAATCTTTATTTTTTCATGCGAAAATATGTTCTGAGTACCTTTCAAAATTTATTTTTATTGACAAATGAAAATTATATATAAACATATACAATGTAGCTTTGATATAAGTACATATTATAAAATGATTAAAGCCTATCCTAACGTATCTATTCCCTCACATACTTAACATTTCTGAAATAAGAACATTAAAATCTACTCCTTTAACAACTGTCACGCCTATGGTATATTATCAGCTAAAGTCATAAAGTGGCACAATAGATATGTAGCACTTACTTCTCCTACCTAATTGAAATGCTGTACCTTTTGACTGACATCTCCTCATGCCCTGCCTTCCTTCAGCCAATATTCCGGTCTGTGAGTAAGTTCTGTATTTCAAGAACTGTGTAAAAATTTGGAAAGACAGAAATTGGTGGTGAAGATACAATATAAGCAGAAACAGAGTCAGACATGAAAGAGCATCTTCAACAAATCTGAAGGAGAATATAAAGGAAATATGAAGGAGAATGGTGGAATGTGAGGCTAGAAAGTTTATTTGGGACACAGCTCTTATGTTTCATTTAGAAACACTTTGTTTAACCAGCAAACCAGAGTCAGAACTGATGCTCCATGTTTTCTGTAAGTGCCCACTAATTTTTCAATCAGATATTCAATAACAACAAGAGAATCTGTTAGAAGAGATTGGTTACTGAAGTAGACACTGCAGAAAGAAAATCTGAATTTATAATCCATAACAAGGCACAACCTTATCCAATACTCCCAAGCAAATTTATGTGTTTCTTGCTTTGTTAAAGCATTATCACAGTCACAATTTTTATTTACCTATTTCATGTGATAGTCACAGTTTACTTACAAAATGGTCATTTTTAATAGCCTTTTTTCTTGTCTACTCCTCACTATGCAACAGGCACCTTCAATCTCAGTGGTACTGACATTGTAAGTTAGATAGTACCTTCTTATGGGGTGGGAGAGGATGTTTCTATACATCATATATATTTAAGCAGTGTCTGACCTCTACTCACCAAGACCTGCACTACTAAAGTTTGGCAGACAAATATTTGTACAGATATCATGAAATGTTCCTTGAGTGATAAAATTTTTCTGAGCTTAGACCCATTACAAATAAAAAAGACAAATATTAATTTTTCCAATGTTGGTCCTAGCTTAGGGGTAGACAAGTGATCAAATTAAAACCAATTAAAAGGAAAGAAAATATGATGAAGTTTTTTGGAAAGTATTGTTCTGCCTAAAGGAAACTCCTTTTTCTCTGATTTGGTAAAGTGCATTGCTTAGAGCTGAAGCTGTATCTTTTGAGAATTAGAGAAAAGTTGAATGCATACTTGTCATGCTGGTCCAGAACCATAATGCTGTGCAGCACGTACTCAAAACCAGTTTTCATTTATGGAAAGACCTTTGCCATAAGAGAATAAATAAAACAATAACCTTCTATTATTTGCATATTTTAGCCAAGCACTGTCTTGCTTGCAACTGAAGACATTCTGTGTAACTACAAAAATGCTTCTTACTGTTTTCAAAACTTCATTTTTGCCATTTTCAGACAGGATCATTCTGGAAACTTGCAACCATTTTCACAAAGAAAATAAAGATAACATGTGCAAAGCAGGTGTCTCTGCCATAGAGTAGATGCTCAGTAAATGGCAGCTACCGTAGTGTTTGGCATGGCATCAGTTGATGAGTAGTGGAAACCCTTTACTTCCTCAATATTTTCCCTAGAGTAATAGTTCAGACTGAACCAAGTCTTGAAATGCCTTTTAAAATATTTTTTTTTCAGGGTTGGGAATCAAACCCAGGGACTCCTCAGACATCTACTGTTGAATTACACACTCAGCCTAAACAATCTTAATTTGTGTCTAAAGAGAGCCTCAAAATGATTAATGAAAATGTTGAAATTGCATTTAAAAATTTAAATTGTACATATTTATGTATTCAGGATGAAGCCCAGTGCTTTCATCAGCTTTTTAAGGTATTGAAAACAATTTGACTCAAAAAATGGGTTGATGACCACTATTTTGAAGCTTCTTGGTTTGGCAAGGACACATGGTAGTTAAATAAATAGTCTGCTTTTAAGAGAGCAGTGCTTAAAGGATTTAAGCTACAACAGAGAATGTATGTGTCATGAACTCAGAACCTGAGTGGCCTAATGGGAAGAAGGCAGCCCTTTTAAATACTATAAGCACAGGAGCGATCTCAACTTTGGAAATAATAACAAAACCTCTTTAAGAACATCCCCTGAAGTCCTAATGAAAAAAAAAGCCAAAGAAATCTTCTTTATTTAATGAATCTGGATTCTCAATTAAAAAGAAAAGTTGGGAAGTGAATAGAAGAAAACTTTCTCTTCCCCTAACAGCTTATTTAATCCTCCCCAGAAAATATAATACATACAGTTGCATTGAGAAGATTTGAATCCATAAAATAAGAACAAATCTAATTCAGATTGAATTTGTCCAGAGTCATGCTTTCTTGCCTAATATATACTTTTTTTTTTCTGGCCTGATTAAAACCTTTAAGTGTCTATCAAAAATGTTATAAATGAATTGTGTAAAATAAAATTTTTCATTGGATAATTAATCATTCTTCCTTTTATAAATTTGCTTGGGGAAAAATACTTTTCTTTAAAAAAGAACAAAGGAAGGAAATTACCACAATTAGAGAGTGGGAGAGAACACTAAGGATAGTCCAGAAAAATGAAGAAATTAATCTTCTGGAGTACCCCTGATTTAGCTATTCTATTGCAGTAAATAGTGCATGAAAGGGTTAATTAATCTTATGTGAATAAGGCTAGCCTAGAAAAAAATTTTAGCTACTAGTGCTAAAATAAATAAACTTGATTTTTACGTGAAATTAAATGGATTTACTGACATTTTATTACAAAGTACCAATTTGAGAAGATAGGAGGAAAATCAGAAATTTTTATACTATTTTTCAGGATTGAAATAACAATAGAATTGCCTGTCTCCTACACCATTTCCCTCAGCAAGACTTATAAAAATCCCTATAATATCACTGAAGGTCACTGTCAAGTATCAGGGATTCTAACTTTGTTTTAGATTTTCCAGCAGCAATGCCATAGGAATATTTAAAAATTCAGTGCTTCAACAACATTTATCCTTATTAAATTAAATAAATTCTGTATCAGCTGAATCCTTAACACAAAAGAAATTAGAACTGCTATGGAAAATCTGTGGTGTAAATCCATGGCAGTAAGTGATTTTTGAAAGAGAATATTAATCAAGGAAAGTTATAACTTTATCAACTCCACTAATGAAAAGACATTTTCTGTTACATATCACACAAAGCCTGATGAGGTGCAGTGGAAACCTTAAGCCTCTAGATTTCAGCTGATGTATTATTCTCCAAATTTACAATGCGTTTGAAGTGCCTCAGATCCTAAATCATTCACACTACAAAGAGGAGACTTACAGTGAAATTAGCTTCATCCTACCCTTGTATATATTATTTTTCTTGTCTTAGCATCTGAACATGAAAGCTGTATAGTGCCAAGAGAAGCAGTCATTATATAAAGAACAAAATATATAATTTAGTGTGCAAATATACAGCACATAAATCTTCCTCTTCTAACCCATCATCAGGAATTGTTTTAAAACTGTTGTTTGTTCCCAAACTTGAATATCATTGCATATCCAACTATTTTCTTAAATGTGGAAACTTCAAAGATAGTAGAATAACTATATTGCTAAAGATCATTTTTAAAACTAAAAGAATTTCAAGATGATATAAACTCTCCTTACTCTGCTACTATTTTGTGATTCTCTTAGTATAAGCAACCATCAGGCCCTTCATCAGCTTAAGGAAAATCCTCAAACTTTCTACCTGGTAGGCTTAGTGTTTTTATTAAGCGAGACAATGTGTATGAATTACTCAGCATATCACTGCCTGACATATAGCAAGTGAACAATACACATCAGTTTTTATTATGGTTGTTTTCTGTGCAAAAATTCTTGAAGGAAAATTTTATTACTTGCAAAATCTCCCACTGTGATTATAGTTTATAGTCACATGTCTTAAAATATAAAATAAAGAGAAGAAAAAAATGCATTGCAAGTATGTGTTCTACTAAAATATGCCTTGCTAAAGTTCTTAGAGCATCAAATTTAAAAAACATTAAGGAAGGCTGAGGATGTAGCTAAGTGGTAGAACAGTACCTGGAAAACACAAGGCCCTGGGTTTGATACTCATCATTATAAAAAAAAGTTCATCCTGGCAGCCGTAATTGTAGTTGCAGGTACTTAAGAAGCTGTGACAGGAGCATCACTAGAGCCCAGGAGTTTGAGGTCAGTCTGAGAAACATAGTAAGACCATATTTCTTTAAAATAAAATGTTAATGTGCACCTCATTTCTCCTAATGCCCCAGATGGCAAAACAAGTACAATATTAAGGACTGCTTCTCAATATCAAGGCCAATTTTTCTTACTGAATCTTAATCTTCTTTGTCACTTACAACTGCTGGGCAGGGAAAGATTTGGCAGGTGGTTGATAAATGAACATTCTGCTTTCTTTAGAAGCTCTATGAAATGTCCCCAGAAGTGATATCAGGTTGATACAGAAATGAATGTAATGCAGTAAGTGGAAGATGTTAGAGGAGTTAGAGAGGGGAGAAAACAAGAAGAGGGAAACAGGACAGGAGTGCATCACAAAGCTGAGAGAATCAACATTTATTTACCAAACAAATGAGATCTAGTATGGGGAAGAAGAGGTCAAATATGATTAAAATATAAGCTTTATCCTCCAGAACCTCAAAATCGGATGATATGTATAAATGTACATGAAACTGAGTATATTATTAAAATACAATATGTAGGTTATAACAGACGTCATGTCAAATGGGCTAAGCCATGTGGAGCAAGTCATATATTATGCAAGAGTAGAAAAGGAAACTCTGAGCAAAAGGCTAAAAATCAGATCATTGGTTCATTAAATATACATGGGAGAAAAAATAACCCAGTGAGAGGGGACAGAATGACTACAGTGGATCTGGACAAAGTGTATGTAACAGTGACTTAAAGTCAAGTGAGAAAATCAATTGGGAGGCCAGAAACTCAAAGCTTTTAATGTCATGTCAGCATATCAGATCTTCATCTCATAATAACGGAGAAGTAGTGAGGATGTTTTGTAAGAAATGACAAGTTCACATGCTTAATTCAGAAAGATTACTAAGGCAACTGCGATAAAAAATAAAAAGGATCAACATGAGAGTCAAGAGACCACCTAGCATCTGACCATAATGGCTGAAGAGAGAAATGCATATGCCTGAGCTAGGGACATATCTGAGAGCTACATAGTATAAGAAGAAAACATGAGTTCAATAGGGATCGAGAGTGAGTCTCAAATTAACAGTCAGCAAGCCAGATTAGCAATTTGAACATGGTGACATTTGAATGAGGACCATAAAATAATTCACTGAGGCATTTCAAAAACAGAATACCCTTTCATTTTATGAAATAGCTTAAAACACACCTTGTCTACTCTCTTTATTTTTTATTCATTCTTTCAACATCATTAGCTACATGCTGTTAGGTGAATCTAACATGGTTGTTAATAGGCAAACTACTGATTTTCCATATATGCCAAACACTATACAAAAAGGTTTAATAAATATTAATGACTGGGTAATAGAAAAGCCAGTCATTTGGTCAAACATTATTCTAGGGTTATCTCTGACAGTATTTCTGGATGAGATTAACATGTGAATTGACAGAATGAGTAAACCACATTATCCTCCTTCCTGTGTGTGGCTCTGCTCCAACCAACTAAACACCTGAGTTGAACAAAATGTTTCAGTAAGAAGGAACTTCCATTGCCTGACTGGTTGATGGGGGACATCTGTCTCCTTCTGCCCTTAGACTTGAACCACAGCCTTGGCTCTTCTGAGTCTCCAGCTTGGTGACTGCAGATATTGGAACTGCTCAACCTCCCTAATGATATGAAGCAATTCTTTATAGAGAATCTCTTCGTTTGGTTTGTTTGTAGAGCTGCGACTACTGCAATTAATTTATTTAGTCTTTATAAAGTATCTTTTAAGAAAAGACCTATCATCCTGGTTTTAAAATGAATAAAGTGAAGAAGAGAGATCAAGGAATGTTCAAGACATTCAGAAATCCAGCCAAATCTGATACCTCACCCAGAACACCAGAGTCTCTGCTCTTAACTACAACACAGTATTGCAGTTCTGCCCCACTGATCTCCATTCAACAACCTTGTTAGTAGTTGAAGACATCATTTCACAAATAGTTACTTAAAGTTAGTATGAGCAGCACAAAAAGAATCTCTAGGTGTTATAGAGCCACATTAAGAATGTAGAACACTGCCTGTTCTGGATGCAAGGAATGTTCCTGAGGAAGTCCTGCCTTAGCAAGAAGGGCTCTCAAGGCACTGCCACAGGATGAGTGAAGACCACAGAAAGGAAAACCTCTGTGGCTCATGTCAGGTGAGCATGGATGGGATAAAGGAAGGATCTGGATAAGTGGCCCAAAGGCAGGGAAGGGTGGGGTGCTTGATAGGGAGTTTTGATTTCTTGCTTATTTTGGTGTGAGATTATTAAGAGGCTTTGTGGAAGGCCAGGACTGTATGTAATAAGCAGATGTTTGTTTGAAAAAGTCTTCAGGTCCAGTGAGACTTGGGTCAAGGTGGGGTCAGTGGAGATAGAAGAGGTCCCATTCAGTGGCTACATAGGCAGCCTGAGTGAGAGATCACAGAGTCCCCCCAGCAATCCTCCACATGCATTGAGAATGTTGGCCTAAGGTTTCTGGTAATTCTATTTTTGTTTTCAAAGTTGATGCAAATGATTTTGTAAAGTTAAAAAGGAAAGATTAGAAAAATGATTCCCTCTTTAAATGTCTCTCAATGTCAAATTTCCACAAAAAATTTTCTAAATGTTTACTCTGCACTTCACTGTTTATGACCTCAGCAACAACACAGTTCATAGCATCATTTCATTTCATTTTGCACCACTCTTTGGATAATAGACTCTAGAAATGTGAAAAGGGGACAGATCTGAGACTTAATTAAAGTGGCGAATGGACAATATCGGATGAATAATCAGATTGGAGCATTTGTATTGAGACAGAAGAAATTGGCAAGAATGACAACTAGATTT